>NC_143408.1:8750000-10000000 GCF_052110815.1 Crocodylus siamensis | reverse complement strand
TCACCTAGACAAGCAGGAAGAGATTGACATCATATATCTTGACTTCAACACAGCCTTTCATCTGGTATCCCATGATCACCTCTTGGCTAAACTGGCTAACTATGGCCTCAACCTCACCACGATCCGCTGGCTGGGGAATTGGCTCCACGGTAGGACCCACAGGGTGGTGGTTGACAGAAGCCAATCATCTTGGTGCGCAGTCACCAGTGAGGTCCCTCAAGGCTCTGTCCTAGGGCCTACACTATTTAACATCTTCATCTATGATGTGGACATTGAAGTCAGAAGCAGACTGGCCAAGTTTGCCAATGACACCAAACTCTGGGGTAAAGCATCCACACCCAAGGACAGGAGGGTGATCCAGGCAGATCTTGACAGGCTCATGAAATGGGCAGACGAGAACCTGATGGTGTTCAACACCGAAAAATACACGGTTCTCCACCTTGGGAGGAAAAACCTGTAGCATACTTATAGGCTTAGCAGTGCTATGGTGGTTAGCACTACAGATGAATAGGACTTGGGGGGTCATGATTGACCACAAGATGTACATAAGCCTTCAGTGCAATGCTGCAGCCAGTAAAGTGAGCACAATTCTGGCTTACATCCATAGATGCTTCCCAAGCAAATTCCGGGATGTCATTCTCCCCTTGTACTCAGCCTTAGTGAGGCCGCAGCTGGAGTACTGCATCTAGTTTTGGGCTCCACAATTCAAAAAGGATGTGGAGAAGCTTGAGAGGGTGCAGAGGAGAGCCATGCACATGGAAAACAGACCTTATGATGAAAGGCTGAGAGCCATGGAGCTCTTTAGCCTGGAAAAGCACAGGTTCAGGGGTGATCTGGTGGCCACCTATAAGTTTATCAGGGGTGACCACCAGGATCTGGGGGAACGTCTGTTCACCAGAGCGCCCCAAGGGATGACGAGATCGAATGGTCACAAACTCCGCTGCGACCGATTCAGGCTGGACATAAAGAAAGAACTTCTTTACTGTCCGAGCTCTCAAGGTTTGGAATAGACTGCCGCCGGAGGCGGTTCAAGCACCCACTCTGAACACCTTCAAGACACATTTGGATGCTTAGCTTGCTGGGATCCTATGATGGGGGCTAGACTTGATGATCCTCTGGGGTCCCTTCCAGCCCAAATGTCTATGAAATCTAAGAAGTCATATCCCCCAACCCCTGAACCATTTTCATTGCTTTCCGCTGGACTCTCCAATTTGGCCACAACCCTTCTGTTGCAGAGGGCCCAAAACTAGACAATACTCCAGCTGTGGCCTCACCAGTACTGAACAGAAAGGAATAATCACTTCCTTCAATCTGCTCACAAGACTACTAATGCAGCCCAGGATGCCATTAGCCTTCTTTGCAACAAGGGCACACTGTTGGCTCATATTCAGCTTACTGTCCACTGTAACCCCCAAGTTGTTTTCTGCAGAGCTGTTGCTTAACCAGTTAGTCCCCAGCCTGTACTGGTGCATGGGATTATCCCCATCCTAACTGCAGGAGTCTGCACTTGCCCTTACTGAACTTCATGAGATTTCTTTTGCTCCAATCCTCCAGTTTGTCAAGGTCTCTCTGAACCCTAGCTCTACCCTTCAGCATATGTACTATTACACCACCTTTATACACTAGTTACTTTTACACCAGTGGTTCTCAACTAGGATGTTACAAGACACTTCCAGGTGTGCTGCAGCATCTTGGCCAGGGGGACCTGTGCTGCATGCGCTTCTTAGAAGGCCTGACTGGGATGTGGCTGTGGCAGGAGTTTTGGGCAGGACAGTATCTCATGCCCCACACATCTGTTTCCAGGACACACTCTCTCACTTAACACGGTGTAAAATCAGGAGCAACTCCATTGCAAATAATTTGGAATTTTTTAGTGATGGGGGGGGCACATACAGGAGGAAAGGTTTTCTTTCTTTCTTTTAAAGAAAAAACAGGAGCAGGAACATGAGCCAATTATGCTGCTGCTGCTATCTGTGCTGTTTTGGGAAAAGGAGAATGATAAAGAGTCTGGTAAACTCCTTATTCAAATTGAAGCAATAGTGGTTCTTACAAAAAAAAGTTGTGGAAGGTGCCCTAACTAACAAGGCTGAGAACCACTATTGTACACATTCTATCTACCTAAGCTGGTTTGAACCAGCAGTGCTTAAGTGAAGAATTTTGAGCATTTAACCAACCTCAACCTCTTGCACCTCCCTCCATGTTTCTATATTTGAGAAGCAAAATACATGACTAATCTCCATTTCCACCACCCCCCGTCACGTTACACACCACAGTACCCAGTTGTCAATGTAAAATGAACCACTAGCAATGCATACCCCACAGTCTGAAAGCCAAAGCCATAATACCAGCACTAATACTGCAATACAGAAAACAGTCTTTGAGTGTACTTACCATTTTCACATGCATTGGTCTGTCAAACAGCAGCTGCCCATTGAACATTGCTATTATTTAGTTAAGGATGATCTTCTAGTGTTAGTCAAAGTCTAATTAAAAAGGACACCTTAAACAGCTGTATAGTTCTGTGTCTTGTTGCGTTTTGGATGCATCTCTACTACAAAGCAAAATTGTGGGCAGCATTGCAAATTTACCTCCTTTCTCACCTCCCTCCCCAAAGAAATGGGCTAATTTTGGCTGAAGTCTGAACCACTGCTTGTATTTATTTAGTTATATAAAAAGTTAAATAGCTTTAATGTTTAACAAAAATGTCTTAAAGACATTCTTGGTTAAGTTACCTGTGTTCACACAACAAGAGGTTAGAGTTTAAATTTTTTACAAATATCTTAAGCTATTTTATAATTGGTTCTGAGATTAATATGATCAAGCCAGAAGTGTCTGAGCTTTGAGTCTCTATTACAAGATAGTATAGCAAATGCACACACACACACACACACACACACACACACACACACACACACCCCCTTGCACTTTTTCACGTCTGCAACAGCGGCCTGGTCTCAGACCATGACTTGAAAGGACCTGAACAACACAAAGCCTCACATTGCCCTCTCTCCTCATGCCTGTACCAAGAGGAAAGGCAAGATCAGAGCATATTCTACAGGTTTTGGTAAGGTAAAGTGTTCAGTTGAGGGCTCAGGACATGAGAATTGCAAGGTAGCATCTATACAGACTATGAGGCAGAGGAGATTCACCAGAATTACTTCACTAGTGTCTGAAATATTGCATTATCTTCAATGGGCATTTTTTATTGCAGACAAGAGTTTATGGTGTATATTTTACCTACTTTTTAAAAGGTTCATACCTTAATGTATCAAAACCAAGTGCCTTCTCTTCCCTCATCACTAGCCCTATGTTTTGGTATTTAAATTCTTTTTTAAAAAACTGTTAAAATATTACATATGCCCACGTGATGGACACATGTATTTTCAGCCAAAGATATGGGAAAGGGGGACTTTTTTCTGGATATTATATTTGATGATTAAGGAAAGAATGAACTTCTTAGACTAAGAGTCAGATCTACTTTAAACTAGGCTCGTCGGGGGAGGGGGAAGATGAGGGCGGAGGAGACGATGAACTACCAGGCCCAGCAACAGCCAGCGAGCCCAGACCAATGGTCAAAAGGGAGAAACAGGTAAGTGATGGGGGACGGGGCATTGCTGAGACTAGGGGGTCAGTGGGCACAACCGTTGGAGGCCTCAAATGCCTCTACACAAATGCTCAAAGTATGGGGAAGAAGCAGGAGGAACTCGCCCTCCTCCTAGCTGTCACCAGCCCTGACATAGCGGGGATCACAGAAATGTGGTCGGACTCATCGCATGACTGGGCGGTGAGTGTCAAGGGCTATAGGCTATACAGGAGGGACAGGATAGGAAGGAAAGGTGGAGGAGTAGCACTCTACATCAAGGAGGAATATACTTCCTCGTCAATTAGCAAGGAGGTAGAGGGGGGGCACTCTGAGGTGCTCTGGGTTAGAGTAAAAGGCAGTCCAGGAGATAGAGACTTAACGGTGGGAGTCTACTATAGACCTCCCAACCAGGGAGAAGAGCTCGACCAGGAATTCTTAGGTCAGCTCACAGAGGCAGTGAGGGCTAAGGATGCGGTCATCATGGGGGACCTGAACTTCCCAGACATCTGCTGGGAAGAGCAGTCAGCCAAGTCTGATCGCTCACATCGGTTCTTAGCCAGAGTGCAGGACCTCCATCTAACCCAGGAGGTGCACAGCCCCACCAGGGGAGACGCCTTGTTGGACCTGGTGCTGGCCACGGGTGATGACCTGGTGAGGGGCCTGCGGGTGATGGGCCACCTGGGAGACAGTGATCATCGCTTGCTGGAATTCACCATCCAGCGTAAGGTGGCAAAGGGCTGCAGCAAGGCAACAGCCCTAGACTTTAGGAGGGCTGACTTCAACAAGCTAAGGAGGATCGTTGGGGAAGCGCTGAGGACCCAGAGGAGAAGGGAGCCAGACGTCCAAGGTGAGTGGTTGCTCCTTAAGGAGACGATCCTCCATGCCCAAAGGGAGGTAATCCCAACAAGGGTCAAAGGGAGCAGGAGGGCACATAAACCCCCATGGCTCACTAGGAGCATCCGGGAATGTCTCCTTGCTAAAAGACAGGCATACACCCAATGGAGGGATGGGGTCATCACCAAGAAGGACTACGTTACAGTCGCCCAAGGATGTAGGGGGGCAGTCAGGAAGGCCAAGGCAGAGATGGAGATAGGACAAGCTTCCCAGATTAAGGACAATAAGAAGTCCTTCTTCAAATACATAGGGGGTAAAAAGAGGGTCCCGGGTAATGTGGGGCCCCCTGCAGGACACGATGGGCAACTCAGTCGTCACGCCAGATGACAAAGCTAACATATTTAACGATTTCTTTGCCTCTGTCTTCCTAAGTAGGGACCAGTTCAGCCACCTCCCTGCTGGGCCCCCCTCGGGCCCCAGGAGAGACACGCATGGGCCAGGGGTTAGCGAGGAGTTAGTTAGGGTACTTCTGGAGAGGCTGGACGTGTTCAAGTCCGCTGGTCCGGACGATCTTCGCTCTAGGGTTCTACAGGAACTGGCCGAGGTCATTGCGGGACCTCTGGCGCGGCTCTATGAGCACTCGTGGTGCTCTGGTGAGGTGCCGGAGGACTGGAAGAGGGCCAATGTGGTCCCTATCTTCAAACTGGGAAAAAAAGAGGACCCGGGAAATTACAGGCCAGTTAGTCTTACCTCAATCCCGGATAAGCTCTTTGAAAAAATTATCCTGGCACACATCCAGGAGGGCCTTGCAGGGGAATGCATGCTCAGGGGCAACCAACATGGGTTCATCAGTGGCAGGTCTTGTCAGACCAACCTGGTGGCCTTTTACGATCAGGTCACCAAATCATTAGACGCAGGGGTTGCTGTGGATGTAGTCTTTCTGGACTTCCGGAAGGCTTTCGACACTGTCTCTCACCGTGTCCTCATCAAAAAGCTGGGAGACTGTGGTGTCGATGCCCACACAGTCAAATGGGTTGCCAGCTGGTTGGAGGGCCGCACCCAGAGGGTGGTAGTGGATGGGTTCTTCTCGACCTGGAAGGACGTGGGCAGTGGGGTTCCGCAGGGCTCGGTCCTCGGGCCCGCACTGTTCAACATCTTCATCAGTGACTTGGATGAGGGGGTAGAAAGCACCCTGTTCAAGTTTGCTGATGACACGAAGATGTGGGGGGATGTGGGTGCACTAGAAGGGTGCAATAGGCTACAAGCTGACCTTGACAGGTTGCAACGGTGGGCGGATGAGAATAGGATGGGGTTTAACACTGATAAGTGCAAGGTGTTGCACATGGGGAGGAAGAACCAGCACCACACTTACAGGTTGGGGAACTCCCCTCTTGCCAGCACGGAGACGGAAAAGGATCTTGGAGTCGTCATTGACTCCACGATGAACATGGGCCGGCAGTGTGGGGAGGCAGTCAAGAAGGCCAACCGTACCCTGTCATGCATCCATAGATGCATCTCGAGCAGGTCCAGGGAGGTGATCCTCCCCTCTATGCGGCACTGGTCAGGCCGCAGCTGGAGTACTGCGTCCAGTTCTGGGCGCCGCACTTCAAGAGGGACGTGGACGATATGGAAAGAGTCCAGAGGAGGGCCACTCGTATGATCAGGGGTCAGCAGGGCAGGCTTTATGAGGAGAGGCTACGGGACCTGAACCTGTTTAGCCTCCACAAGAGAAGGTTAAGGGGGGACCTTGTGGCCTGCTACAGACTGGTCAGGGGGGGATCAGCAGGTATTGGGGGAGTCCCTGTTCCCCCGTGTGCTGCCAGGAGTGACCAGGAATAACGGTCACAAGCTGGCGGAGGGTAGGTTTAGATTAGATATTAGGAGGCGCTACTTCACAGTCAGGGCGGCTAGGGCCTGGAACCGGCTTCCAGGGGAAGTGGTGCAGGCTCCTAGCCTGGGGATTTTTAAAAGGAAGTTGGATGAGAACCTTGCCGGGGTCATCTGACCCCGGTGCTCTTTCCTGCCAAGGCAGGGGGTCGGACTAGATGATCTACCTAGGTCCCTTCCGACTCTAGCTACTATGAAACTACTCTCTCTACTTTATTCTTCAGTTCCTCTGATCAAAACAACCAGATGTTAAAAAATGAAGAAAAGAATGGTGTTGGTTTTTAAATTATTGTAATGTCCTGTATTCACTGAAGTTGCTATCCTAACAGTTTACAAGGGTACTGTTTGCTTTTGCATGAGAAATCAGGTATGAAATGCAGGCTCGTATGTCAAGTCTAATTAATCTTATGGACTTTGCTATTGCAGAATATCTTCAGAAAGGATACATATAGCCTGAACAGCTTCAATAGCTTGCTCAAATGTAACTGTGCCAATCCCACGACTTTTACCATCCTTGTCTTCCAATATATCTGCTCGGACCACCACACCAGCCATGCTGAATACTTCCTTCAGCTTCTTCCAGCCAACTTTGTAATCCAACTGGGAAGAAAATAAATTTAGAAATGTTAAATAAAGTTACACACATTAAATAAATAGCCTCAAAAATGTATTTTTAAAAGGCGTTTCTGAACCAAGATGCAACAGATTAGAAAACAAATTCAAATGCCTTTAAATAATTACAAATATTAACTTATAGAAGAAACAGTTAAATACCAAAGTTTCAAACCAGAAAAAAAATTAGGAATATTACACTAAAATGAGAGTGAATAAGAGCCCTGCATATTTAGTAGCATCCTAATATTCATTAGTAAGGTTTGAGAACTGACAGGTGAATATAACCAAATTTCAGAATCTTGCTACAGAAAGAATGAACAAAACAAACAAACAAAAAAAACCCACATAACATTTTTATGCTAATTTATTAATTAAAGGCTTGGTAATATGGTACTTATATTGAACTCCAAAGAATCAATGAAGTGCTGTACTGAGGTAACATTAGTAAGTGGAGGTATGCTGTATTTTGCATAAAGGCACAATAAATACTTCCACCTTACTTGCATCAAGCAGTTCATCACTAATGCCAAATAGCCCAACTGAAGTAAGGTTGTGAAAGGTTAAACAATTGTTTACCTAAGGTCAGCAACATTTTGGGCAAAGTACCAAAAATACCTGCAACCTTGATTTGTAAGATGTTGGCAAGCCAGGAGTAGGCAGTGGGGGAGTTGCAATGGGGCCAATCCTTGTTGTGGCAGCACAGCCCCTGCCCATCCCCTGCCATCCACAGAGAAGCATATGGCAAGCAAAATGCCTCCATGTGTCATGTTCTGGAACCCGTGCCAGAGGTTGCTTTCCCCTGGTTTAACTCATAAGCCCAGTTCTAATTAGTTAGCTTACTGGTTATCACTTAACTCAAGGCAGGTATAGTCTAAGAGAAAAGGGGGGGGGGGGAAGAGGGGGGAGGGAAACGGGAACAGAAGGTACCCCAGCAGGAACCAGAAGGCAGCAAGGCAGGCAGGAGAGAGGGAGGAGGAAGGGCAAGGAGGACATAGCCTAAGAGGAAAATAGCAGACAGCCTAATGACTGTGTCAATTAAGCAATTAGCTGCTCCTTCACGGGTATTCCCTCCCTCCCTCCCTCCCTCCCAGCACCAGGCTGTATGTGAGCTGTGTTGTCTGGCTGGGATTGCGGCCACCTTCCCCACCCCCAGTCAAAGGGCCCTGGGAGCAGCTCCCAGCAGCAGCTGTCTCTAAGCTGCTGTGTTATCCATTAACCATTTAACCGATATAATTTGAGGTTGAATGAATATTTTTTTAAACAATATTTACATCCCGAAACTGAAGACAAGACTTTTTGCAGAGGAGTACTACTCCTTAGTTTTCCAAACTAAGGTATCCTTAATTCAGCTAGAGCCTAAATCTACTGTCAAACAGGAGAGTGTACTTACATTAGCAACAAAGACAGTGCTTCCAAGTCTTCCAGCCTGTAAGGCATGAATAATCTCATTGGGTATGTTGGGATTGTTGAGGATGCTGGGTGGGATATTAATCATTCCAGGGCCACCTGGTCCTGGGCCAATGCCCATCCCACCAGCTGCTGCCATCACCTTCTGCATTGCTCTTCTAGCATGCTCCCCATCAGGATCCTGCAACAGTAAACACACACCATAAGCTACCATGATGCACTGAACTCCTCAGTTTGACCCTGGAGCCAATACTGCATTTTCAGTAACCACATGGAAAATTTAAATGCCGAATCAGTACAAGAATCATAAAAAAACAACCCTTCTATATTACAAGCTCTTATGTGCCCAATCTTATCTTCTTATTCCTTCCTGTTAACATCAAAGCAATCATAGTAATTCAAGAACCATACCAGTAAAGTTAAAGACAGATTCAAATGAAAGCTGCCTGAAGGAGTACCCCCCACAAAAAAGTGATAAATAGCAGTACAACAGTATATTAAAGGGTTGTGGGAGGAGGGAAACAGTCTAATCAGGTGCTCTTGGTTCCTAATCTTGAGAAGCTGGAAGATTGTTTAACACCCCAATATATTTTTAAAAGGAAATTCAAAGTGAGAATTACTGGACATCAGGAACTTAGGCAAGAAAATAACACTTAACCTAGAACACAGGACTTTCCCCACAACTACCAAAGGGAAAAAACAAAACAAAACAAAATTCAAAGTCCATACGAATATGACCACAGAATAAAATTCATTCCTGACCCTCAATAAGGCAATAGGTCTGACTTGGAGCAGAGGGGCAAAGCCTCCAACAAGAAACCTCTGGGTTTCATTCCAGTACCAGCACTGGTACACATCCCAGTCAAAGTCCCAGCCTTGGCTACAACCAACAATCAAAGCTACTGAGGAAGGTGGGGGAAGAAGTGGGGAACCACCTGTAGCAACAGAAGGGGAAAAAAAATCCTCTCCAACTCATGCAGCACCCAGGAAAACCGAACCATGGGAGGAAAAAAGCTGACAACATCTTCCATTCTGCTCTGCAATCTGAAGACAGCAAGCAGAACTTCACACATCATACCTAACTGGACAGCCAGAATTGCTCTTTCTATATCCAGCCCATAAACATATTCTAGCTCCTAGACTTTCAACTGTTGGTCTTTACAGCACACTGTAGACATGCTTACTTGTAGATCACCTTTGACAACGCTTGTCCAATCTCTTCTTGAAAACCTCCAATGATCAAGATTCCACAACTTCCCGAGGCAGTCTATTCCACTGCAGTGTTGTTCCAACAGTGAAGCAGTTTTTCCTGATATCCAATCTAAGCCTACTTTGCTGCATCTTTAAAGCTACTTGTCTGCCTTCTTTCATTGCTGCAGAGGACGGGATGCATCCTCCCTCTTCTTTACGACAGCCAATGAAATATTTGAAGACTGCCATCATATCCCCTCTCGAGCACCTTTTCTGCAAGCTAAATGTGCCCCTCCCCACATGGCTAACCTTCCAAGCTCTTTATCACTATTCTCATTGCCTCTGGACCTCTTCTGAACTTCTTCACATCCCTTTCAAAACGTAAGAACCCAAAAAACTGCACAACAGTCTAGATGAGGCCTAGCCCCTGCCAAGCACAGAGGTACTATCACTTTCCATATGTTTTGCACTGAATGCTCTTTACTGACGCAGCCCAAACATGCAGCTGTCACTACAAAATTATAGTCTGTGAACCACCGAGACTCCTACATCCTTTCCTGTAGTGCTGCCATCCAGCCACATGTCACCAATTTTGTTTTTGATCATTCTCAATCTGTAGCACCTTACAATTGTTAGCAAACATCATCCTGTTGTCTCTAGCTGAGCTTTTAAAAAATTCTCAAGATCCTTCTGAACAGGGCTCTTGTCCTTTGATGTGTTCTCAATGCTTCCCAGTTTTTTGTCTGAAAATCTGCTTAAAAAGCAGTCTATTCCAGCAGCCAAACCTATAATAAAACCTGCTGAACACCATCAGGCCAAAGACAGACTTACATTTAGATATTTTAGATGCTTATACCTAAAGGTTTTGGATCTAAAGTTTATGTGGGAGGGTGGGGGGAGCTTGCTTTAGTTAGCCCAATCTCTTCATGTTAAAAACAAAAATACTACAAGGGGAAAAAAAAAAAAAAAAGTGTAGTGCCTTACTTCTTTCACTTTCAGTGGTCTTCCACCAAGACTATGCTTGTTCAAAACCTCTGCAGCTTTTCTCATGCTCTCTTCCATCTTGAATTCAACAACACTGTGGGGAGACAAAACAGCTAAGAACGTTGCTTGTAGTTTGAAGTTTCCCCATCCCCTGCAAAAAACAAAATTGATAAATAAAACTTACGCGCATCCCTTGATGTGGTGATTTCACAGGTGAGTAATGAGGAGGGTAGGAGGGAAGAGAGAAAAGAAAGTAAGTAAAAAGAAAAAAACACAGAATGCAAAAAATTAAACTAAAAAAAAGTATTCATTAAAACTACTTTGCAATTTAATCCCAGTAATAAAAGCAAGTACAAAACACACGCCTTACCCAATATAAACTTCATTACCTGGATACCACATTAACCCTTAATACACTATTAGGGTTATACTGTAGTTTCTGAAGTTGTAATAAGCAGAACTAAGTCCAGGTTCTCCAAGAAAACACCACACGTTTTATATTTCGTGTTCTCAATAGTACATCAAAATCCTTGCCATGTTCTCACCCTAAAAATCATATCCCTTCTGTACAATTAAAAAGTTAGCTCACCCTAAATTTTTCTAAAACATTATTTCATTTGACTGGAAGTCATTTGTTACCTACTAAGAATATGTATGTTTAGCTTTAAAGATATGACTTCTTTTCTGGCAAAGGAAGCATAATGTTTACAGAACCTGCTTTTGCACACTGATCTTACAAATTCAGCAAACCACTACAGTGACATTTTCCAAGACACAAGTTTTACGTTAATATACCATACCACGAGGGTCCATGCGTAATTCACACAGCCAACACCGACTGAGCACAGTGGAAGACAATGCTGACACTGTCTACAAATCCCATCCCACCTCCTCCCCATCCCAAAAAGAGGCTTTGGGCTGTACCTACGTATTATAGCCACTATACATCCACACTCTCTACCTTCCTGATTTCATTCGGTTCCACGCCACCATACAGTTACATTTGTCATGTAGTAAATCCACAGAAGAAATTCTCTCAAACACTTACCCTTGACTTTCCTTCAGCGTCCATTAAGAGCTCCACGTATGTTACCTCACCAACTACAAATCAGATTCCAGACGACACATATACCAAGGGAGAAAAGCCAAGAAAACAATGGGAATTTAGAACAATCAACAACCTTGTATGGAGCCTCTGCCTTATAAGAAAGCCCAGAAACACTCCATATTCTCTAAACCACCGAACTGGAGAATTACAGATGTGCAGTAAAGTTAAGTATTTTATGTCCTTGATTTTCCTCCACTGCAAGACCATCTATTTCCACAATATCAGTTTCCTCAGTCTTTAAAGACCCACTCATTACCACGGGAAAGTCTGTTTCCATCTAGATATTCCAGAAGCATATGCTTCACTCTGGATTCAAGGACAGAAGGGAATTTTAAAAAACAAAACTGGACCCAATTATCTCCAATAATCAGGTATTCAACAGTAATTTTAGTTTGCTTATTGTACCTCCCTCCACTAAGTATAAGTAGAACTTTAAGCCCATGATTTATTTCAACACTGTCTCCATTAACATTACTATAATTTTCACGCCCAAGACAAGAAGCTAAAATAAAGTTTTTAAAATCTGTAGCAAAAAGTCAAAATTTGTAGGAAAAATAAATCTGCATTTTTCCACACAACTGGGACTCCCACCTTATGCATACTGTAACTAGTTTCTATGCCTCAGAATACAGCTACCTAGCTGCTGAGTTTGGAATAAATGGCATGCAGAAATATAGCCGAGAAGCCTATTTGGATTTATTTTTCTGGCTTGTCAGACTGACTATATCCAAACACTTTAAAGTTTCCACTCCTCTTAAAGACAACATAAGAGGACTTCAGCTATGAAAAGGGGCAAGCAGTCTTTTAGTAAATCTTAATGCACAAAAAGGAGTTTATTTGCTTGAAATCCAAGCAAGAAACTGAAATTTCAGGCTGTTTACAGATGTGAAAAAAACCAAACAAAAAATTAAACAGCGCTTTACTGTAAGATTGGTCCGCCCCTATGCTGAGCCCAGAGCATACCCAGAAGTCACACAGCTCACCCAACGTCTGTATAGACTGCACACTTCAGCAGTGCTTTCTGGCACCTTTATCCAATAGCTGATTCAATCGGCTTTACATAAAAGCCCCAGAGTGAGGATCCCATACAGATGCTGGGGAGCTGGGTCAAACTAACACGCTTCTTCTTCTAGTAAAGAGCCGTTTTGGGGGGGGGTTCCCCCCCCCTCCCCGGTCTGTCAGCAGCCTTCTTCCTACTACTTCTCTTCACACGGCTGTAGAGGAGAACAATTTATTTCATCACCCATGTCAAGAGACTAATGCATTATAGCATAGAAGTAGTATTTACTCAGCTACCTGAAGGGTTTGTAAATTCCTTTCCAGAAGCAGTCAGAAATAGAAAACTTCATAGTTTCTGAAGCTAGACATCACCGTATCTACTCATCCACTTGGATCCATCCACAGTCCAAAGTGAAAGGAAATCAGTAAATGGCATAACAAATGAGTATGAGTATTTGAGCTATGCCTCTAGAGACAGTTCCAAGAAGAATTCTACCCTGATCTAAGCTACTGATTTTTTTTTTACTGACATCCAGAAATGCAACTGAAAAGCAAAGGCTTTGTATGTAGGCAGCATACAGCCCACTTTGAAAAGCCCTGCCAATGCATCAATGTCAGATAATCAACATTATCAAAATTCTGAATGCCATTCATTTAAACAGTAGGCATCATAATCCAATTTGCCTTCTTGTTAATTTAAGGATTGCCAGATTGCCTACAAACACACCATTTCAAAAAAGCCAAAAAATGAGATTCACAAAGTTAGAAGTGGATGACCTTTTGCTGCTCAATGTGCAATTAGTGAATATGAAAGGAATTACTCTGCACACCAAATCAAGTCAGCTTTAACTGCTGCTACACAAGATCACAACCCTTCCAAAACAGGTTTTGCCAGGGTCACAGGCTCAATTGCAACAAAGCTACATTTAAAAGCCGTTTTAAGAGCATCTTTTAATTAGCTTAATGGCCTTTTAAATGAAGTTCTGACCTGTCAACCACAAGATTTAGTAGCATTAAATTTAATAGCCCTCTGAGTACCTTATAATTGGTACCAATTTTGATCAGGGCTCTCAATATTAAAGATTTATACAAGCTATATCTTCAAATCACTTTCTTTAAAAATCACTTTAAGAATAGTCAATGGGCTTCCTAGGAGTATCCAGATTTCAGAACAGGAATTCAATGGTATGCTAGCCCAGCACCCAAAAAAAGCAATTCTAGAACAGAAATAAACACTTCCTAAATGCAGAATGCATTTGTAGTTATGTGGTATGGTTCCAGGTAGACAGAAGTCAAAGAACTCCAGTTCTTAGACCACCTTGACCCTGACAGGGTCTCATGAGGTTTTTTGAGATCTACCTAGATCCCAAAATGTACCATGTTTTCCTCACCCGGACTGGGTATTAGAAGATCAAGCAAGCATCAGGGATATAAAGTTATTGGTTAGCAAGCAACAGGCAAGGACAGCCTGTAAAAGTGGACAGAGAAGCAAGTCAGTCACAGACGTTCTCCAATACCAGATACCGGGACACCTCTCCCCGTTTCAAGAATCAGAACAGTGCTTTCCTTTACAGGAATGTGTAAGCAGAAAGGGGCAGAGACACCACCCTTTTGGTACCTTTTGTACAATGACTGTCCGATGAGACTATTTCAGCTTTTCACTAAACAAGTAAATAATGTCCACAGAATTTAGTTCCAAAGATTAAAATTAATTAATTTACATGGCAAGAAAACACCGCATACACAAAGTGTCTTGTCTTGCTTTGACAATAGTTGGGAAAGGAGTTGTGAGGACAATACAAGTTTAGGAATAATTTGTTTTCAGAAAAACAAAGCCAATTTAAACTGCCAATTATTTTGTTGCTTCCCACTGAGGTGTACCATAGTTGTTTTGCACCTCATTTCTAAATGCACTTAGGAAAGTCCAGTTTACTGGCATTTCAGGCAAAAAAGCCAAGCACCCAGTTGGACCATAGCATTTATTGGAAATACTATAGTGTTTTTATTACATTGCTTTGAAATTGTAAAAACAATAAATGTTTAAACAAAGCAACTCCCGCTGGTGTGTGCAACTATACAGCTGTTACCATGCATTTCTGTAGGTACTCTCTCCCCACAGACTGACATAAGAATTTTCCATCTCCAGGAGCAGTGAGCTATAAAAATCAGAACCACGTCACATTTTGACTCTGGGAGTTACAGGGTAGTCTTTGAAGACCGGTTCTTAGAGAATTAAATTGCTTCAGCACAGAGAAAGTGCAAAGTGAGTTGTGACCAGGTTTTCATTTATTAACTATGCTTTTCTTCACAGGGACCTATTCCCAAGTGTAAAGAGCCCCCAGATTAAAAATAAAAGAAAGTGGGGTGGAAAAGGGGAAAATCAAAGGCATTTTACCGTTCTCCAAAACATTGATGCAATTAACCCTTTTGTTAAAGAAAAGAGTTACCTCCTGTGCTCCAGATTCTATAACGTTATATAAACTTGTACTTAAGATTAGAAAAGAAGGGCATTGCAGAGTGTCATCATTAGCATAGAAATGAACAAGAACAGAGAAAACTAAGTAATGGCCAAAATTCTGAAGGCCAGAGGAAGTACCTCCCAGGCAAAAATTCCAACATAGTATGTATTCAGATCCAACAATGACTGGTTCTGTTGTTGGAATACTTTCACTGTTTACTACATATGCACAAAAGGCCCACCTCAAAAGTTTAAAGCACTGTTAGTATTCCAGAGTAACTAGAGGCTGTCCTAATCTGCGATGCTTAGAAGGCAATGGCACCACTTTTAGCTGTGGCTGCAGTAAGAGAGTAATCACAAATAAACATTAAATTCAAGCTCGCTTTGAGCAAAATGGTGTTTTTAAAGTTAGCAAAAGGCTAAAATACCCACTTAAAAAGTCTTATCAACTACCTGCCACCATTAAAAACAGCTTTCAACTCATGGTTCTGTCTCCAGAGATATTTGATATTAACTCTTTATATAGGAAATAGAGCCAAATGTTAATCAAAATGCATTATCAACAATAGTTGAAATCCATTTGTTGAGTTTGCATTGTAAAACTAGATTTTGCCCTGCTTTACTGAATTCAGAAGGAGCGAAATTAGAGTGTGTTCAGTATTTTGCAACTCTACAAAAGCAAAAAGCTCTTAGATGTCTTTACATACATTTGCATCCAGTTGACTACTTACAGGTCAAATTGGTGGGTGGTTTATTTTTAATCTTCCATTTTAGAATATCCCAGGTATGCAATGCAGCAAGAGTTAAAATGACCACACAGCCATTTCTAAAGTTTGTCAACATCAAATGTAATCACGTGAAAGTGGTAGGCATACAAAAGTATGAAGGATTGGAGAGAGAGCTGCTATTTTCCTGTCTGGAGTAGCTATCCATCAATCTCCCATGATGGGATTTCAAATTTGATTGGTCAAATATGAATCAAGGTCATCTTTACAGCCACAAAAGTTAGAAATGACTCCAGAAGTCTTAATATTAGACCCTTTAATATGGAACATTCATTTGACAACAAATATGACCTTCCAGAAAGTATTAGCTAAAATCATGTCATTACGCATCAGAATTATGTTAATAAACTACGAATATCCTATAGCATAATGATGGGGAGGGGGAGGGGGGAGGAGGAAAGGGGTGTATGTTGTGTTTTGGTACTATGATCTATAAGCAAACCAATCTGTTTGATAACATTATATATTGTTCTAAAACTATAGCTGACAACAAAGTTCTCTCAAGTTTTTATTCCTCAGTTTCATATTAAAAGCTTTTCAAACACTGGACAGAGAGAGGCAGAGTGCTAACAGAGCTTTCCTGATTAAGCAGTGTTGCTCACATTTATTTTGGGTAGACAAGCTAAGGCAGATAAGTTAAAATAGTTGTACCCAATGCAATAAGTACTTGCCATGATGGTGTTACATTTATACTAAGGCTGGTACTGTGCTAAAGCTTAACATTTCTTCATTATTTCCCTGCTCAGGATGTTATAAAACTTGCGCAAACTTAGATCCAAGTTGCAATTGTGAAAGTTTTTAAAGTTACTTTAAGCTTAATATCTATCCAAGAATTCTCTATCTTTAATAGAGAAATAAGTATACTCAGTTATTAAAGCTAGATTCAGTTTGGATTGAATCAAAAAAGAGCAAGAATTACAAAACTAAGCAAGACTGAACTGCAAAAAGCCACGTTTGTGCTATGTTCATAAAGACACCACAATACCATCCGCTTGAAGCAGATGGTACTGCTCCAAGGCTGTGAAGGCTTCTTTCCTCAAAAATCCTCTATCCTCAAGGCGAAGGGGCAGGGCAGGAAGCCAACTTTTACACACCCCAACTTACCAGTTACTTTAATAAGAAACTTGTTGCCTGCACTGGACATTAATGCTACCTCCTAAGGCTCATGAAACTAAAGGATGGGCAAGCCACCTGCATTTAGGAGTACTGAGGGGATAGAATAGGTGGAATGTTAGAGTCATAAAAAGAAGTACCTTGGCTAGCAAGCAAACATTTAAAAAAATACAAATAAAACTTGACCAATAGATGGTGAGGAGTTAAAAACCACAAATAAACAAAAACACTCTGGTTTATGATAAAGATGTTTAAATAAAATGAAGAGATTAAGATGTGTTTATAAATTTGACTAATTTGCTTAAACAATCCCTTTGTCTCTTCATCACTGAAAACATTTAATTTGTAAGTACTTCTTACAGGAAACAGTGTTCTTCATTTATCAAGCATACTGCATGTGACAGCCCTCAATACAAGTCACAGTGGATGCATATTGTTCCTACTGTTGGTCTTAATTTTGTGTTCTAGGTTTGTCTTTTCAATATTATCAGCCTGAATTAGTCCAATGCTGCATCAGTAACATAGCTGGGGAAAAGCCAGAGATCAATACTATTAATAGAGGTGAAAAGCAGCTAGCATTTAAAACTACAACATTTTAGCATATGCTTTCTTGGGAATTCATGTACCTTTGTTCTTCCACAAAGATGCACCACTTAAAGCAAAAAATATACTGCTTTTCTCAGGTCCTCCACATAGATGTAGACTGTGATACGTGCATATAAATGCCAACCACACATTTATGTTACTGCTGGCAAATAGGTAAAAAAAAATGCAGCTATTATTATTGTGTATTATCCTACTGCTTCATAACTGGTGACTATATGGCCTGAAATCTCTCATTGCAGCTCTTGCTTACTGTGCAACAGTGACATACTGGTTTGCTTACTCTACACTACAGATGTGATTAAGGGTTAAAGGACAATTGTACTAAAAGAGTGCATTTTCCTAGTGGAATCACACTGTATGTTCTCATACCAAATTCATTTTACTTGAACCTTTCAAACTAAGATAAGAAAACAGGCCATCTGAACCACTAATTACCCTGAAATTAGATGTAAAGGAAAAATGATGCGTTTTAAAAGTCTTCTTGCTACAGAAGCTAAAGTTGGGGAGGGAGGGGGGGAGAAGGAAGAGGCAGAAGGAAAGAGCTATTTGGCATTCAGTCTTGTTTACATCCAGCTGCCAAAAATACTAAAAAAGGGGATTTCACCAAAAAGCTGTACATAACCTCATTCTTTTGCTGAACAGTTTTACCAATATTCAATACATTTAACATTGGGTTTGCTCAACAGCGGGTCTATCAGCCAATGCAAGGGAGTTTCAAACAAGAACATTTGTGTATTTTATTAAAATAAATATATACTGCACACCTGTAATTCTAAGTTACACCAACAAATACACTGAAATGACTGAACCAAGGCTTCGCTCCTCAGAGCGATGTGGCACCTTTAGAAGATTTCAGATGTACACATCTGAAGACCAAATTTGGAGAGATAAGGCCCTCAAAGCTGCGTCTCCTAAACCATACTTACTGACGCAAAACAGCCGATTGAGATGAATTCCTTCTACGTTCAGCAACCTGCTATCCCATTGTTGCTAACAGCTTTAAAATTTTCTACGATTGCTGAATGATGGAGCAATAAAACATCACCTATATTTATCCTTTATGTTCAGAACCATTTCACATGCTCCCAAAGCCGTGTGCTTTGGGCCTGTAAATCTTACACATACAAACCAAGAATTCTAACAGATTTTTTCAAAGCCACAATCCTGGTTCTTGGAACTACTATGCCTTGTATCAAGAAGTACCAATTCAGCAAGTTCAAGCACAGCACAAGAACACCAATTTGGTAAGATCAATGACTAATTAGAATGAATCCCAACTACACAGCAAATCTAAACTGTTAGATTTTACCAGCAGTCCCAAAAACCAGAACAATGCATCTGGATATTTAACATGACAAGCCCTGCAGACAGAATGAAGAGGTTTCACTGTTCCCCTAGGAGCATTTGCAGGAATGAGTAGCTGAACAGCAAGGCAGGAAACAATCTCACATCGACTTTTCCATCCACGTGAACTGGAGAGAAACCACAAGACACTTGGAATGGAATTCAGCATAGTTCTTAAATACGATATCTACACATACAGATATTCCTCTTATCCAGTGCTTCTTGCATAGCAAGTGAAGTTATATTATAGTTCTAAAGCAAGGGATTATTCATAATTATCATAACAGTAATACAAGTAGAAAAAAAAAAAGACAACTAATGAGGAGTTTAAAGGTATTGGAAACTCCACAACACCTAATTTTCAACAACTTTTTGTACTGCTTCAAATCAAGCCATCCAATTATGAATGAACCCCTCTGGCCTGTAATCCTTAAGATTTAGTTAAATGCATTCAATTCCAGCTTGCCGCCAAAAGACTGACATTTAAAAACCCTTTGGAAATTTGTTTTCCATTTCATTTAGGCCACAGCTCATGAGCACATTACCTATCATTCCTTACCTAATTTAAAATACAAATGGACATTGGCCACTATTTTGCAAGACTAGTATTTATAGTTTGTATCCTCATGAACGTATTTTAGAAGTGATCTACAAGAGGAATGATTGTATTTGTGCACTTATGGTCTTAAAATATCGATATTTCACAACTGCATAAGGAGGCTCTTGAGTCGTCATTATCTGAGACTGAGGTCTTTCTTGCCTACTCTACGTTTCTTGGAGAACTACAGATGACTGGAGAACTAAGCCAGGTTAATAGACTCCTAAGCACAAATTCAGGACATGGAAGAAAGGAAGAGGAAAAGGAACAGGAAAAAAATTTCAGGGCCTCCTTTACACACGATATAGTGAAATGTTTGAGGCACAAATGCATTTTTCCTCCTTTGCAGATCACTGGTAAACACATCCAAGTACTATAGAAACTTGTATGGCAATATGGATATTATCTAAACACAAGTCACTACGAAATTTTGATTCTAGGACACACACCTACATATACCAGATCAACTGTATATAGACAACCTACATTAACCAAAAGACATTAAAATGCTTCAAAAAGTTTTGTAGCATCTCAGAACTAGAACCCGATAAAAAAAGTCTGAAGTTCTCCATGAGACAAAGGCTCCTTTGCAAGATCTGATGAAGCACTAATAACCATATGCCAACATGCCTACACAGGAACTCTTTGTGGAAAGCTGCCAGAGAGCAGATATCATGCAACACCAAGGAGGCCTTAATCTAGACCTTTTAAAAGACTCATGTCACTAATTTTACCCATTGTCAACTGATAACTCTAAAGTTTAGAGACAAAGAATCAATCACAGGCAAGATGGCAAGCATCACTCAGCCACCCAAAGCATCCATTACCTTTCTCTTTGACCAGATCTTTGAGAGACTGCCACTTCACGTCAAATGGAATATTTGTAATAAAAGCTCGATATCTTTTAGCTGGGTTGGTATATGGTTCAAAGCGATTCCCCCCTCTTTTGACACTTTTCTCTTTCCTTTTTTCATTCTGGCTTGGTCGTTCACCTTCACTGCAGAGATATAAAAATATTCAGACATAAAATTAGTGATTTCAGCATTAAAAAAAAAAAAAAAAAAAAAATCAGGCCACATCTTTATACATCTTTTTAGAAATAGTTCATGCAAATATACTATAATTAGACATTACAGAAATTGCTAACTAACATTCTTAATTCTAGTTCCCAAGTTTGTTGTTAAAAATATGAACTAGAGCAGCGATGCTCAACCAGATGTGATGGGAAGCTGATAAGCTATGTAGATAAGAGCAGGTTCAGACTTGTCCCTACCTGGCCATTCCTTACTCCCACTCCCCAAACCCTCTGCAAGGTTGAAAGCATGTAATATATAAATCTACAATCCATTTTTTAAACTGGGTGCTAATCATTTCACCAAAGTTACAGAGGATTGCCTTGAGTCCAAAAAGATTGAGAACCACTGACTTAAGAGCGCTTTGTTAATATGTATTTTAATATCCACAGCTGAGTTTATGGGTTTAACTATCAGTTACAAATCAACTTCTAGAGGACAATATCTACATTTCGCTCAAAAATGCCACAGCAATCCAGGACTGAAAAATGCAAGTTAAATGCAACACAGGTAAGAGCCCATCAGAACATAATACTGTTAGAAACGTGTAAGAAAAGGTGTATTTTATATCTCCAAATTGGTTTCAACAGAAAGTTAAAGTGTAAAACTGCTCGACAAAAGTTTGAGACTTTATCCAATTCTAATCAAACTAAGCAAGCACTCAAGCCAGCCACTCTTAGGTTCAAGCCATCACAAACCCATGCACAGGGGAGTGGGTGAGTGATATTCCAGGTTAGCTCTCCACAGAGCTATAGTTTCTTCAATAACTTAACAGGGTGGCTGCCTGGGCTGGCAGATTACACTGGATCCTGCACTTCCAGCGAGGCAAAGGAAGTGGAATTGAGGTTTGCTGAGGGTAAATACAAAGTAATCTTGGATTCAAGTCAATACAGTAGTAGTTTGTTGAGGTTGATGGGCTGGTTCCAAGCCATTTTAGGCTGGGGACAAACCTGTCTTCTATTCCAGAAATGCACAAAAGGCTGTGGCAGAACACTGTAACCTCCCTGACCTCAGAGTAGCTATTCTTAAACAAGACTTTAAAAAAAGTTCAAAATTGAAACTGTAGAACAAGAAATAATCCACAGATTGATGGTCTTAAGTATGATCTCAGAAAAACAATGGATTCTTATCCCATTACCTGGATTAGTAGCAAAAAAAGCCATTGCAAAAACATTAGCACAGGTTTCCCTTGCTTTTTGCTGTACACGTGTTCCTGGAAAATAGCACAACTCCAATTCACATAAAAGGACCTTACTTTACAATGTAACAAATAGGGATACATTCCAACACCTCGACTGTACTGATCCCCAGACTCATTGCTATCAGTTTTACAAGACAGTTTTGGTACCCACCAACAGCAGACAGTACACACAAGCACAGGGCACTATCATAATGGGAATGGCAACTGCAAAAACACATGTTGCAGACAACCAGCGAGGAGCACAGATCTACACAGGAGACTATATTTTGGTGAGCACATCATTCCCACAATGCACTGCACAAAGCGGCTGACTGTGGGCTTCCACCACACCAATTGCATAAGAGTGAATTTACCTTGCATAAAATGAATTTTTGGTATAAACAGGGTCATCACATAAGAGCGAATTTGCACATATCAAACCCAAATAAAGTGAGGAAAACTGGTACTTGTGGACTGATTTGTGCTCCACAGAGCCTAGAAAAATACTGAACAAGTTACTCTGGTTTTTCAGGGCAGGTTTTGTGCTAGATGGATACACAAGGCCTCCAAACAGCAGGAAAATTTATCTAATATATTCCCATGACAACAACTTAGACTGTTATGGGACACCCAACTCCGCAAGATCCGGGTAACAGTATACCATAGGAGGTGCCCACAAGGACTCTAGGCAATAGTGACAAAGAGGATATACAACTGCCTGTGTCAATGAATGAGGCACACAAAGCTGTAAATGCATTATGCCAATTTACAGAAGAGAATTTCTAGGAAGAGTATTTGTTGAGGGAAAAAAGAATTAAGAACTGTTCATAGACAAAATGAGTATTGTTTTATGGAAATAAATGTTTTCTAAAACTACTTATATGCGCTATCATATTTTGCTATACTTTTATTTCTTGGATCATTCGATAAATGAATAAAAACATTTTAAAAATTACATTACGTATTGGATTTTCTTATTCATTATGTACATACACAGCCAAAAATAAGGGCATAAAACTGATAGCAAGAATTTTCAATTTATTTGCCAACAAATCTAGCTGACAAAAATATATGCAGCAACTCTGCATTAGTGCCACATCACAGTCAAACAGAAAGGAGGGCAGGATGGCATTTTAGAGACTATCTCATTCAAAAATGTACAAGCTTTCACTGATAACAGCCTACTTCTTCAGATATTACAAATGGACTTGCAGACAGTCCCTCAAGTACATTTGTAGCACCTGAAGTAGGCTGTTACCACCTGAAGTGTGTGTATTTTTTAACAAGTCGCTAAGGTGCCATCATAGCCTACCGGTGTTTGACTTCAGACTAATATGACCATGTCTCTCCCAGATTGAGATTCCACAGCTTCTCTAGCTAACCTGCTACAATGCTTGATCACCCTCATAGTCAGAAACTTCCCCTTAATCTCCACATATGTTGTTTCTGATGCAGCGTCAAATCATTGCTTCTACTCCTTCCTGTCCCCTTAGGCCACAGAGAAAAGCCCATCCTCTCCACATCCTGTCTTTTCTTCTCCAAACTAAATAACCCTAGCTTTTTCAACCTCACCTCATCATGCCACCCAGGCCTTCAGTTATTTTGCTGCTCACTGCTGAATTCTCCTCAATCTGTAAACATCCTTTTTGAAGTATGGGGCCCAAAACTGGACATGGTTCTCCAGCTGAGACCTCACCCTTGCCAAATACAGCACAAGAACCACTTCCCTTGATTTGCAAATGACACTCCTGTAGATACAACTCAGGATGCTGTTGGCCTTTTTTGCAACAGGAAGACATTATTTGCTCATATTCAGTTTATGGTCTACTGTAACCCCCAGGCCCCTCGCTGCTGTACAGGTATTGAGGTCAAGTTGACTGGTCCATAATTCCCTAGATCCTCTTCCTTCCCTTCCTTAAAAGATGGGCACTTGATTTACCCTTTTTCCAATCATCCAGGACCTCATTGAACCACCATGAAATGACCTCAGCCAATTTCTTCTTCCAAATACTTAGATAAAACAAGTAAAATTTTATTAAATCATGCCCTTTATTCGATCATCCCTGACCACCTCCTGCTTCAGCCACTCTCCCCAACTACACAGCACAAACTCCGTGCCAGTCTGTCTTTCATAAGTCTGAAGAAAGTGGAAATGGAAAAAAGAGTCATTTAAGATGAATAACAGTGTTGACACAAGAAAAGACAGGTATAAAAACTGGTCAGTAGCAGTTAGGCTGGAAATCAGAAAAAGATTTTAAATAGAGTGAGGCTCAGTAGCAGTACTACAAGAGAAGAGGAAGCAAACCAACAAATCTTAAAATGGCACTTTTGTCCTTATTACAATGAGATGTTCAAAACTGAAAAAATAGCGAGATTAATGATAAATAAAGGTGCACCAATGCATCAGTCTGATACTGGATCAGCGCTGACAAAGAAAATTGATTGCATCGGAAATCAAATTTTTTCCCTGACGTGACTGATAGATGTCCCGAGCATGCGCACAGCCACAGCGCAGCACATAGGCAGCAAGGAGCACAGCCCAGCTGTTTGGAGAGCTGCATTTAGCTGGTAAGTCTGCTATGGTGGAAGGGGACCAGGGAGGCAACGGATGCTGGGGGGCAGATCAAGGCCCCCCACAATGAGGAAGGGAGTGGAGCTTGGGCAGGTGCTGCCCAGCTGGGGCGGGGCACAGGACAGAGCTGTGGCTCATCCAGGGGACACAGGGTGGGATGGCTCCTGCCACTGCACACACCCCAGGAGGGCGGGGGGGCATGTACCCCCAGATCTGCATGGGGTGGGGCACTGGACTGCACTCGGGGCAGGTGCCGTAGTGTTGGTGGGGAGGGGGAGCTATGGGGAATTTTGGGGTGGCTGCAGTCCCCTCTGTAGTCCCCCTCCCAGCACCGCCACCACCCAACCAGCCCAACCTAGCCCCCACCAGGAAGAGCCCAGCGCAGCCCCAGCCCGCCCTCACCCCACGCAGATCCAGGGGCACACCGCCTCCATGCTTTCCTGGGGCGCACACAGCAGCAGGAGTTGCCCCCAAGACAAGCCGCATTCCCCATGGTGATGACAGACCTCGATCCACACATCCCCCTCCCCCCACATCTCCTGCCACGCTCTTTCTTCTAAAATAGCCCAAGCCACCAATACCCTATCCCCACACAATCACTCCCTTTTAAGTCCCCATATTCCTTCCCTTCCTTGTTCCACCAACCTGCACAAAAACTACTCTGACCTCACGCTGTATTTACTGACATACTACACACCCATAAATAATAACACACACACAGAGCACATCTTGGGAAAAAGGAATGAAGAAATGATTCTCTCAAAATCTTAACTGCCACAGCATATGCTGAACAGGGCCATGCAGGAAGGGCAAATCCCACTTTTCAGCCTTGCTCAGTCTCTATCCACAGCTACACAGGTACAGTTTTACTGTTTAGCAGCCTTAACAGGGTTAACACCGTTAACCTGAAGGGTGCACACTCCATTCCTCCCTCCTCAGCTAGGAGAGAACAGAGGTTACAGGGAGCCTTTAAACAGCAGCTTCAACTCCAGTGTCAAAAATCAGCTTTTCCACTTAAGATGTACACTGCACTTCTGAAGGACTGATCAGGGAGGAAAGGTGCATTTGGCATTTTTGGACACAGCAGCAAGTGATTATGAGTAGATCCCTTAACCAAATGACACTAGAACTGGCTTTTCTTTGATCACACCTGTCTATCTTTTACATTATGTTACCATAAATGCTTCTATTTTGTCCAGCATCTGCCAATATTTCTAAATCAAGATTAAAGCATACATCTTTAAACAGCATACCCAGAGCTTAAACTGCTGTAGAACGTATGGAGTGGAGGACAGGCATCCGCTCTCCTTGGCCTCTCCTCAGCTTTGAAGCATACCATCAAGGATTTTATGCACTAACTTTTAGTAAGTCACTGAGCAGGTTTTGTTCAAATAACAAGACTTGGAAATTTGGGCAATTTTTCCACTTGGGTTAAATAGCACATCCCTGCACAAAGAAATTTAAAGTGCTTCAGGTATTGGTGGAAGGACTTAATCTTTTCTTCCCCCCACCTCGAAAAGAGGTCACATATTTCAAGGAAGAAAGGAAAAACAAAACCTGAAGCATTAGAGCTGAAATTTTTTTCAAAATAAATGTCAGCTAGAGGCACAGGATATTTCACCACAAGCTCAAGTTTTGGCAGAGTTTTATTCATTTGAAAACTGATTTTTACAGTAGGCAGCATCAGACAGCTTTAATAAGAAATGCTACTCGACCTGCCTGTCACAGAGCTCACTCCAGACCAGCAGGAACTGATCATGGTTAAGAGGAAACGTTCTTCTGGCAGAACTCAGAGAAAGCAGGAAAACCAGCCGGCCTGCACTCATCTTTGACAAACCAGAAATATGTACAAGACTTCTCCTGATCTTCAGGGGGTGCAACATGGGAGTCCAATGAAGGTTTATGTGCTGCATTAAGCTATGGTCTCAATTTAGCTCGCCTCCGAGGGCAACCATCACGGTTAAGTCACCAGAGCACACATCCATGTGCTCCTGGCAGCTTCGCCTGGCTCCACTGGCACTAAAGCCCATTTTGGTAAAGCACCAAGTGCGGAAGGGACCAGGGCACCTAGCAGAAAGCGAAGAAGTATCAATGCTCACCTGCTGCCGCGAAGGAGCAGGATGAATAACACTCCCTAGAAAAGAGTCCTCCCACCAGCAATTCTTTGTCACACAGTGGAGGGGCTGCTGACTGGGATCTGACCCCCAATCCCAATAAGTGGGCCTCCTGCCCTGCCACACCTGCACAGTAGTGCACGGATTTGGGGGCTGGGAAATCAGATCTCACCTGCACCCTAGCGCGGGGGGGGGCCAGGGCTGTGACCTCAGGCTCCCCCGGCACCAGGTGCCAGCCGCCTCCGAGGCTCCACCGTGCCAGCGCAGCCCGCAGAGCTGGGCCAGCACGAGCGAAGCGCAGGCAGGGCCCGCACAAGGCCGCGCGGAGGCGCCGCGCAGTCCGAACCCGCCGCGAGCTCGGTTCACAGCGCGCGGGGCCGCTGTCCTCCGTCACCCGCCGCCGCGGCCCGGGGCTCAGCGGGCGAGCCCGAGCCCGGGCCGCGGCGACAGGGGAGGGCAGGGTCGGAAGCCGCCGCTGCCCCGCTCCCTTTCCGCCCGCTCCCCGCCGCCCCCGCCAGCTCCGCCCGCGCACGAGGCCCCGCGCGCGACGCAGACCAGGCCGCAGGCGGCGGCGCAGCCCGGCCGAGCAGCGCCCGGACCCGCGGAGCCCCTCACCTCTTGGCGGGGCCGTCCCCGGCGCTACCCGCGCCGTTGGCTGCCCCCGCGGCGGCCGCCGGCTCCTCCATTTTGCCACCGCTCTCCGGACCAGCCGCCACCGCCGCCGCCATTTTCTCACCGCAGCGCCTTTGTGTGAGAAGAGCCCGCCCCGCGGCCGGGCGCAGAGCACGCCGGGAAGGGGGCGGGGCCGAGCGGCCATCTCGGGCGGGGCTCGTGGCGCGGATTGGCCGGGGCGCGGCTGCGCGCTCCTCGGACCGCAGCGCCGCGCTGTGGCCGCGCGGGGAAGAGCAGCGTGGAGCGCGGTGGCGGCGCAGACCCGTCGCCTGCGGACACGTGGCAGAGGCGCTGCGTGCGGCCTCCGTCGTTTCCTCTGTGATCAGGCAGGGAACCGCGAGTTGCAGACTTGTCCCTGCGGGCTCGCCGAGCAGCCGTCCGTGGGCACTGGGGGCCGGTAATGTTCAGTGCAGTCATGGTTTGGATGGTGGCATCCAGGACACGCTTGGCAAGTTTAGTTGTGGCTGACACTGAGTGAGGTGCAGTTTCAGACGCTCTGCAGAGCAGGGTTAGGACGACCTGGACCAGCTGCAGAAACGGTCCGTCAGGTTAGATTCAAGAAGGAGAAGCACAAAGTCCTGGACTTGGGATGGAAAACTTGCACGGGCAGATACGGACCGCGGGCTGCCGAGGAAGAGCTGGGGGTTACACTAGACCAGCAGGGGCAAAGTCCGGCCCGTGGGCCAGATTGGGCCTGCAGCGGACTCCGTTTCCCAGCAGCCCCTGCCTGCGTTGCTGCAGCCAGTTTCCATGGAGACCCCAGCAGCAACAGGCTGTGACAGGGCTGGGCCAGGGTTTCCATGGGAACCAGCCCCAGCAGCGCTGGCAGATGCAGGATGCGCACCCCGGAGGCTGGGGCTGGGGGGGCACAGCGACCACCAGCAGGCGGCAGCGGTGGTGTTGGTGATGGGGGCATAGCGATGGCGAGCAGGGACCGCGGTGATGTCGACAGCGAGGGCAGGCCGAGTGGGGACTGCCCTCAGGCGGCTGCAGCCGTGTCGGCGGCACCCCTGGACAGGTACACGGCAACATGCGCTAGACGTGCAAATGTAGTAGTCATGAAAACGGAACCAATCAGAAACTCTTGACTAACGGGCTGGATGCGGGAATAGGATAGCAATTCTCCCATATTTTAAACCTAACACCTGAGTAGCTAGGAAGTTCACCTGGGTACCAGGACTCCCCAGCTTAAACCCTTCTTTGTCCAGCAGAGATTTGAAGCTACAGCTCTTTGATCCCCTGGTACTGTGGTCAAACACAGCAAAGCCTAACTCATCCAGTCCCAGCAGCTAGACAAGTGGCATAAGGTCAGTCTGGAAGCTGGATTCAGCATGCAGGGAGTCATAGCAATTAGTGCTGCTACTGCTCTCCTACTGCCACATTTCTGGATCTGTGGGGAGCCCTGTGGGCCAGAGGACACGGATCCAGTCCACACGCAGGATCTTGGCCACTTCTTGTCTAATCACCAAGCCACAGGTTAGACATTAACCTGTGCTCCTTTTAAAGATGGCTTCTTTGGCACACAAGGGAGGGCAAGCTGTGGAGCTAAAGGAAGAGTGGAAATAAGAGGGTGTGTCTGATGGGAGGTGGGGGTGGAAAAAAATCACAAGGGTGTCACTTGGTATATGATTCCCTTTGCACTGCACCTGGATTGTGAACAGCTGTGGGCCATGGCCAAAAAATAAAACCAAAGAAATCTGCCGATTTCAAGAGCTTGCTTTTCCCATTTTGTATTTTATTTTTGTAGCAAGAAAACCCTTGTGCCTAATCCTTAGCCAGCAAAAGATCGGTCAGAACACTGAATCAGAAAGATGTCTGGATGTGTACTGAAGACCAATATATTTTGTTCCAAATATTAGTAGCAAATAATTAAGCTGATCAAGTTGGGCAAATATTAGTAGCAAATAATCTGATCAAGTTGGGCATCATGTTAGTTGGATAAATGGCAAATATTTCTCCACTCTTCAGGTAGTTTCATGGATGACTGAATAATTCAGCAAAATAATTAATCTCTGTCCGCACAAAAGTATTACTGGTAAAGTCAAAGCAGAACAACCTCATCCAGTGTTTGGATACAATTATACCAGTATAAAAGTGCTTATACCAGTTTAGCTTTTTCCTGTATGGGAAAGAGAATAAGTTACATGGGTATAATGTATCTATAGCTCCGTGTAGCTGCAGCTACAAAACGAAGCTGTATGAATTTTAACTGCTTTGCATATATATGCTAAAATAAACCTTTGAATCTTCTTCTACTTCCATCCGTAAGCAACTTTAGCTATATCAATTTTGTTAAATCTCTGTCTCCTTGATAATGTGGCAAGAATATCTTCAATTAGAGGTGAAGGGATATTTATCTACTTTCAATACAGGGTTTATTATAACTTTAAAGTCTCTATATATCCTTAGTGTACCACATTTTGTACACCTGCCACTGCACGTGTACCCAACTCATTCCAGCTACTTTTGAAAGTATACCTCCTCTTACTAGGCAGTCCAGCTGAGCATCCCCCCTGGCATGTAGGTTGTAAGGCACTGGCTGAGCTTTGTGAAACTTGGCTTGTGCATTTTCATCTATCAGTATCCTGACTTTGATGTTTTAAAGCTCCTATGCCTTCCCTGAACACTGTGGAGGCCTAGTTTAATATACCTTCTAATTGTTGTTTAACTGTTTTGGAGGGACCTTTGAAAGTGCCTGCAGCATCTTTATACAGTTTCAGTCCAAATAAATTCATGACCCCATAGGGATGGTCGCCTCTTCTCAATAATATATAAGTCTAAGACAGGGGTGGGCAATTATTTTGGGCAGAGGGCCGCTTACTGAGTTTCAGCAAGCCATCAAGGGCCACATGACAGGCAGCCCAGGGCAGATTAATATTAATTTTCTAAATTTTTAGGGGCCTCACAGGCCAGATAGAATGGCCTGGCGGGCCACATCCGGACCCCAGGCCGCATTTTGCCTGCCCCTGATCTAAGAGGTGCCACTTACCATTATATTTTACTGGTGTGAATACCACCCCCCTTGGAACACTCTTCTCTCCTGTGTATGTTTTTACAAAGATGGGTATCTTCCTTAATTTCATATTTTAAGAATGTTTTCAATATACTCAATATAAGATAACACTGCTAAGCCTGTATCCAACTCATTTTAAGGGTTTTCCCAGCATCCCAGGGTGTCAACCAGATGGTTGATTTATCACCCTTGCTCACATGATATAGGACCAAACTAGCTATTCCAGTCCTGCTATTTGTATTACTACTGCCCTTAATACATGTATCTTATTATTCTCTTTTCTGTACCTTACTTTTCTCTCTCTATTTCTCTTAGTATGGGACACTGCCTGGATATGACCTTTTATTACAGCTTTGGCAGTGGTGTTCCTTAAACCAGCAATGAACTGGGCTGTGAGATTCCCAGACCAACAATAGCAGACATCAGGCTGCTGCCTGCATGAGTTTTCCATTGCATATTTAATAATTCATTCATTCCCATTTCCATAGGCACTCCTCCATGCAATTGTGGCATCCTTTGCTGCAGTTTCCATAGCTATTCCAATCTCAAAAAAGTGCATTTAAAGGTGAGGTCTTCCTCTATTAAGAGCTTTTGGTGTATGGCTTTATTAAGTAGCCCACAAACAAATCTGAGGACCTCATTCAGTCCATCCTTAAAACTGAAGTGTTCTGACAATTTCTTAACTATCACAAAAGAGGAAATAGATTCACCTTAAGTTCATTTCTCTTATGGAATCTGAACTTGTCTGAAAAAAATAACTGGCTTGGGTGCCAGATACCCTTGGACAATTTTCACTAATTCTTCAAATGCTGCTCAGTAAACTATGTTTTTCCTCCCATCAAACTCAACAATGTGGTTGCATGTTTCCATAGGGGAATTTCATTTACTTAAAAAACTACATAGGCCAGTCTTCCAGGTGCTATCATACACATACACCAGTATTATGCAGCTATTCAGGGTTCTAACAGATTTCAGGTACTCACAATTAAAGTCATTCTTCAGGTTTATTTAATGCATACCCCACTCTTGGGTTCCTGTTCTCATCACCAGCTCTTGTTTCTCCAAGGGCATCCACAAATGAAAGACTCCAGCGGCATGCGTAGGAAAGAGTGCTGCTAAACTGGCAGGCACAGAATATATTGTACACATAAAGTAAAACTATGCATTTATTGCCATTAGCAGATTCAACAAGAATTAATTTTAGATTCACCCATGCACATTCAACACATTCACATATCTCACATTAGCAACTACAGTATCAGACACTCCAGGACAGGGGCAGGCAAAATACAGCCTGCCAGGCCATTCTGTCTGGCCCACGGGGCACCTACAAAGTTTAGAAAATGAATATTTATCTGCTCCTGGCTGCCTGTTGTGGAAGAAATCAAACTTCACGTTGTGGTTGAATCAGAACTGACAGAGATAGCTTTTCTTCATTTAGGGCTATACTGTGATCACAGGGAGGATTTCATACAGCAAGGGGAATCACCCACTTGTCTGTTTCAAAGGAATCCTCCTCCTCTCTAAGTTTTTAAGCATTTTTATACTTAAGACAGATAGAGAAAAAAAATACGACCTTGGAGAAACTAAAACAAGTTTACTTAATTGGACATCTGTGCACAGGGTAATAAGACATGCAGGATTTCTTATCTCAAAACATATAACTGAAATAAGCAGTATCAGCACTTCTGGTCTCTGTCTGTTTTTCTAGTCAAGTAGGCTAGAAGCCGACTAAATTTACTCCTACATTCCCTATTTTTTTTCAAAAGTTAGCTATTTATAGCTATTAGCCTTTTAACTTCTATTTTTTCTTTCCTTTTACTTTCTGCTATTTTAACATATAAATTATATACTTCGTTTCTGGTTAATGGGCTATTCTTCATTTGCTTGGCAGCACAGCTTAAGCAACATTGAATTATCATAAACACTAGGTATACTTCGATAAAAACAACAAACAGTATCAACAAACTATGAATGACGATAGAGCCTAAGGAACTGAAAATAGAGCTAAACTAAGAATTCAAATTTCAGCTATCTGACTCATGCAATTTAGCTGCTTCTTTTCGAATATGTTTACTTAAATCCTGGATTTCTTCTGAATTATCGGGAATAGAAGTACAACATTCTTTACCTATTAAAGCACAGACTCTTCCTTTGCTGGTTAGTATATAATCCAACGCAAGTCGGTTTTGCAATGTCATTTGCCTTATTCCCTTCATTTTTGTATTTATTTTATCAAAATTATCAGCAGTAGCATTAGCAATCTTTTCCAGAGATGCTGCAACTTTCTTTATCTCGGACATAGCTAAGCCTGTGCCATAGCTGGGGAACATTATATCCCAAAATCTTTGATTTTCTGTAATTCTGGGAACATTGTGAATTCTTCCTTTAGTTAAGTGAGATTTAATAGTAAAGGCAGGATACACTGCAGAGACATAGCACGTTCTTCTCCAACCGGAGGGAAGATTTTTATAGGCTTTATCTCCACACACAAAATAGTGACCAGCTAATACAGTATATCCACCTGTATTACAGCATGGGGACATCATCGTGAATAACAGCCTGAAAATTGACCTGCAGGGGAGTAGTTAGATAACCAGGAACCATTAGAAAACCATTAGAAAAGCACCATTTATCTTAAATTCTACCTTGCACTTACTGACTCCTACTGCAACACGAGATCCATTACAGGTCCAACAGAACTTTCCAGGGGTGGCAGAAGCTACAGAATTTGGCATAAAGCTGCTGGTACGTAGTCAGACCGGTTGCAACTTACATTCTGCCAAGTTTCGTTTCCATGAAAATCTGAATAGTAAGGGGCTAACATCCAAGTTGCATTCAAGGGTACCGGTATCATGGGTATTCCTCCAGTAGAATAGATAGGGACATGACTACATATCTAACAACGACAGACATTTAAATCTATCCCAATTTGATTAACTAAAGACAAGAACATATTTTCATGAAATGATCTTCTTTGTCGGTACAGAAGTGTAGTTTGGTTTACAGAGTTTCTTATAACTGATGAGTCAAGTTCATATAAGATGGCTCAAAAAGAAATACTGAGAACTACCCAAATCACGACTAACCAACTCCACCTCAGGAACCAGGAACTAGGTAAAGGCCTATTTCCTGTCTCGAAGGGCATAGTGGTGTCGTTGGGGCACATCTTCACTCTGTAGTGGCAAATCCTCTTCGCCAGTTGGCGCTTCATCCCCATGCAGCCATTTGCAGGCTGAAAGCCTGCAAGGGGAAACCTGGGGTTTCCCACATTTTTATCCTTTAAGGAGAAAATGCACATTTTTCTGTGGCAAACAGAAAATGCAGATCCCTGGTCATAACACATGTGCATGGCTGCAGAGCACTTTTAAAATAGCCAATTGTGTGAGAAATTAACACTTGTTAAATCAGGTATTAAATGAAGGCACTCTAAATTAGAGTACCTTAGGAACTTGTATACAGTTCCCTGAGAGGGTTCAGTGTCATGTCTGCCACAGGAAGGAAGCAAAGAGTTTCCTCCCTGCGCAGCGAGGGGACAGGGATGGAAGGGAGAGCTGTCCCAGCTGACTATTTCCAAGCAGGTGGGGGAGCAGCTGGGCAGCAATTGAGGGTGGAGGAGGCCCTGGCTGGGGACCTTTCCTCTCAGCAGGAAAGCATCCCTAGTGCCCCGTGGCAGGGAGGGGGCACAAGTCTCCAAGCTTCCCCCTACACTGCTCCCCGATAACTGCTCTTCTGGCGTGGTTTAGTACCCGCCGAGGTGTTGGGGCTTCAAGCCCACTTTATGCAAATGGAAGGCTCCTCCCTAGCTTGCTCCTGCGGCCATATGGCTGAGAGCAGGCAAAACTTGGGGGCATCTGACCCCCAAGCATTTGGGTGTGGGCTTGCACGTAGGATGCCCGCCAAAAGATATTGGAAACATCTGAAGCCCCTGGTGGAGGTGGAGGGTGTTTGCCGGTTGTACGGCCACTTATGGTTCTGGACTGACTCATGAATTTGGACTTGATTTGGCTTGGAACACAAAAAAATCACTTTAAAATATTTTTTTTTTTAATTGCTCCTGCAGCCGTATGGCTGAGGGCAAGCGAAAGTCAGGGGCAACCAAACCCCAAGCCTCTGGGCTTGGGCCTCCATACAGGATGCCCATCAAATGATTTGGAAACATCTGAAGACCCAGGTTGGGGTGGAGGATGTTTGCCAGTAGTAGGGCCATATATGGTTCTTGAATTACTCATGGATTTAGAATTGATTTGGCTGATTTAGCTTGGAACACAAAACATTTTCCTTAAAAATAAAGCATGGAGGCACCCAGCCCCCACCGTCAAATGCCAAATCTCTGTTACTTTGAATTACGCTGTAACTTTAAGCATTTTGTGTAAAGCACAAAAAATTACAGTGTGAATGAGGTGCCCTTTCAAAACTTCGGTAAGCACCCTTACAGTGCATTGGATGAAGTAAACTACTTTCTGGGATAAATGTGTAGGATCCACGAATTCTGGTGGTTTCATTATGGGGGTGTTAATTCTGGAGCTGCGTTGACACATTTTGCATCTGTTATTAAAGCAGGGTTGTGATCTACTTGGTGTCTCTTGATAAAAAGCAGGAAGTCTGCTTCTTATAATGAGCTGGTCTGCTTCTTATAAGGTTTGGACATTGTTTGAAAACCAGGAATGGGATGGTTGATTGGGAAAATTTCTTACACGGTCCAGTCTTCAAATATAAACTGTACTTATTTGATAATCTTTCTTATAGGTTCCAGTATGGGATGATGTGACAACCAGGGTTGTGCAGTCAGTAGGATTTTTCTTTTCATATTGTAGTTAGTTATTGTGGAGTATTTGGGTGGCTTGTGAAACAGAGTGGGCTCCACACAGACATTTCTATGCATCTTTTGTTACCAAAATAACATGCAAACTGATTTACTTGGAGAGACTTGTATGTTCCTTGATTAGTGACTAGCAATGGGCAGAGTCCCTGTTCCCCTGAGCACTACTGGGAGTAACAAGGAATAACGGCCATAAGTTGACAGAGAGTAGATTCAGGCTAGATATTAGGAGGTGCTACTTCATGTCAGGGCGGCTAGGATCTGGAACCAACTTCCAAGCGAAGTGGTGCTGGCTCCTACCCTGGGGGTCTTTAAAAGGAGGCTAGATAGACACCTTGCCAGGGTTGTTTCACCCCAGTACTCTTTCCTGCCCATGGCAGGGGGTCAGACCTGACGATCTGCTCAGGTCCCTTCTGACCCAACCAACTATGAAACTATAAATTACTGTCAGCCTGGCTTCATCCACCATAAAAACATCTCCTGCCTTTGTGTCCCATAGGGGAAAAGTGAGACTGTTGCATGAGCACTGTCATAGGTGACTGGTAGGGGTGGCATGGGGGGGGCACATGCCCTCCTGACAGGAACATCCCTGCCACCGCTGGTGGTGTCTGTGGTGCTCACCAGCTCTGTCCCCGTTGCTGATGCTGCCAGCAGCAACTGTGGGTGCTTGCCAGCCCCGTCCCTATCACCGCCACCGGCTTCTGTGGGTGCCCCTCCAGACTCAGGGGGCACCAGTCGTACATGAGCATTGTTCAGCTAAGAGGGAGATGTGGTTAAATTATGGCTGACTAATCAGATGAGTGGGCAGAACAGGAGTTGCTGGAGGTTTGGTATAGCTGGGGGACAATCAAGAGGGATTTTTATTAAACAGGGCATGTCCTCAGGCAGACAGCAAAAAGTACCCATGGCAAAAGCGAGCTGGAGGGAGGCAGGTGCGCAGTGGAGACCAGGGCTTGGGAAGCTGGGGCAATAGGTGGAAGTTGAACTGTGCCTTATAGGAATCTGCCTCATGGTGCAGAGCAGCGGGGGTATTTAACAGATGTGCAGAAACTGCTCAGGGACAACAGCATCGGCAGCGACTCTGGGCAGTTGTGTTTTCAGTATGGTTATGTGGGGGGAGATGGTTGTGGTTCAGGTCATTGCATTGATGTACATATTCTTCCCCCAGGTGCAACAAGCCCCAAGACTGGGATGGGTTTGGGGAGGAGTTGTCCTCTGGTCAGTCAGAATTTTTAAGCTGATAGGGTTTGATGCCGGGGGTTTGAATTCCATGCATTCAGAGTCATGTTATCCTGAGAGGAAAGAGCTGTCCATAAAAGGTGGGGGAAGCAGCAATTTCATTAGTACCCAGGGCGGGCTCGGCTCAAGAGAAAAGCCATAGAAGATTCCTGAAGAGTTTCCAGTGAATTCTGCAAGGCACCCTGTGTTGGTAGCACAACGGCACAAAACTCTTATAAGTGCTGGTTGCAATGCTCTGGCTGGCAGTTTCACAGCCCCATCATGAACCCCCAACTAGGGCTGTGCAAAGGTTCAGGTGCTGATTTGATTCGGAGGAGATTCAGCCCAATTTGGTGACCGAATCTCTAAATCCAGATCAAATCAGGGGACCAATAAAAAGCTCTTAATCAATTCAAAGCTCTCCAAATCGATTAGGAAAAGATTTGGGGAGCTTTGATGATTTGGGCAGTCCCTGCCCACTGCAGCAGGGAGCTGGACCCAGACTCTGAGCTGGTAAGTACTAGGGGCGGGGAGGGGACCATGGGGGACCCCTGCCAGGCCCCATCCCCTGCCTGCTCCCCCAGCCTCCTCCAGTCCCCAACCCCAGCCCCCCAGCCCCCATGGCTGCCCTGCTTGCCCCAGCTCCTGGCCCTTTAAAAAAAAAGTCCCACTCACTGGGTGCTGCCTGGTGGAGGTGCAATCCCTGCTGCCCTCCACTGCCTCACACCATGTGGGGGGGCTCCCCCAGCCCGCCATGCCTGTCCCACCTACCCTAGCTACAGCCCTTTAAGGAAAGAAAACCCTCCAAACCCCCTGGGCTCAGCAGCTCCTGCAGCAGCCTTGGGGTTTTGGGGGGGCTTGTGCACATGGTATGGGGCCCATGGTGTGGCAGCAGGGATTGCCCCCCACCGGGTAGGAACAGGTGAGTCAGGGACTTCTTTGTTTTTTTTTTCTTAAAGGGCTGGAGCTGGGGCGAGACAGCCACTGCGGGGGGAGGGGGCGGCTGGGACAGCAGTGGGGAGGTCGGGGGGAAGGGCAGTGGTCTAAGGAGCAGACGAGCTCTGTGGTATCTTAACTGAAAGCTCCTGGTAAACACCACACCTCCTGGTTAGCAAATGGGTGATTCCCTCCCCTACAAGAGGGAGGCCCCAAACATCACCACTTTCCTCTTGGTGCAGTGGTCTTGGAGCCCCGTCCCTGGGACTCTGCACTTCTTGCTTCATGCACTGCTGGGTCAGTCTCCGGTCCGTCCGTGCCCACCACAATCTTCTCCATTGGCTTGTCCACAGATGTTCCACTGCAGAGTGCTTGGAAACTGGTACTGACCTCAGTCACATTTTCATGGATTTGAGGGACCCTCCTTTTTCTATTAGTTGCATGCTGCCATTTTCTTCCATGCTTTGGCCTCTCCTGTGCCAGCTTCTCTCTATCCGAGCAGTCTTCCTTGTCCCATAATAACACCTGTGCTTCCAGCCCTTCAACCTTTCCTCCAAGACAGACACCAGTTCACATGTGGTGCACGTGCAATTCCATTGACTTTCCAAGAGAAACACAAACGTGACATATCTCACGCAGGTAACTACTACTGATCCAGGCTCCATTTCTGTTTTCTGTGCTCCCTGGGGGATACAGAGGCTGTACAAATTACCAACTCTCCGGTCCCCACACCAACACCCACACGTACAGCTGGATGCTGGGTGGCTGGGCTGCCTTTCATAAGGATGCCTGACCTGGGCTTGCCTGGAGCCATCCCACAATTACTTAGACCGGCCCACCTGAAGCAGAGCACTCCACACACCTGCAAGTACAAACTGTTAAGTAGTGACTGCAAACCAGTCACTAGTCAAGCACATAAACATCACAAATCAGACTCCCAGAATTTCTGGTCTTCAAACCACCAGCTCCTGGCAAAGCCTCCTCAAGGTAGTCCCACCACTGAGCTGTTCCTCTCCTCTCTGCAGCTCTCAGGCAGGCTCCCTCTGTTAGCTTCTCTTTTCTTCACTGCCACCAGGTGATTCTTTGTAGCTCAGCATCCGGATGAGGGCAAGGACTAGGTTCCACAGGTAAGGTTCACTGCAGAAGAGGAGTATAACCATTTCTTCTGACCCTTGACTCTAAATGTTGAAGGTTCAGTGTTTCACCCTGGCTCCTGCTTCATTCTGGATAAAGCCTAACCTGACTTCCAGCTCTATATAAACAACAGTGTGTGACCAACCCTCCAGCAAAACACTCACTCTGCTGCTCCTTTAGCTAATCAGCAGCATTTGAATAGCACTTGGCATAGCTGACGGATTCAGGACACATCAAGGCAAGGAAGGGGATCCATGCCATGGCATATATGATGTATGTCCTAGAATCGGAGGTGCACTGCTCACGCTGGCCTCAGCCCTAGCCTGCTGCTGCAGAAGGAGGGGGCTTAGTCACCCAGCAGCAATGGCAGATCAGTCCCTTTTGGACAGGCATAGGCATTGCAATCCTGTACAGAGGCTGCAAAGATCTCCCCTCTTCCCCTCTCCCCACTGTAGCTGCCTAGACAAAAAACATTCACTGTAGACAGGCAGGAGTGGGTGACACAGTGGAGAGGTGAAGCAATACTTTGTTTTCAGGCTGACCTGTGGGAAAATGTCATTTCATGTACCAGACAAAATGGGGTGAGGCAGAGACGTAACTGGCAGGTTTTGCACCATGGGCAAAACCCTGTGAGAGAGGGAAGTTATCTTCTGGGGGGATTCAAAGTCCCCAGCTGCTGCTGGTACAGATGGTCTGCCCAGCTTCGGCTATTGCTGCAGCTGCTAAGGCTGCAGCAAGGAGTCCTAGCACTCAGCTGTTGGCTGGCACCCATCTAAGTGGAGAGCTGGCGCTGGTGCCGTGGTCACCCACCTCACGTTGTACTACTGTGGTGAGGGAAAGAGTGACTAGGCTGATGGTCAGGGCACATGCCTAGAAGACAATAACCCAGGTTCAGGTCCTTTTTTTGTTCTCCTTCCCCAAGAGTGCCCTGAGCTCCAGGCTCTTGGCTAGTCTGAGGTGCAACTCTGTATCTCTTCTACTGGAGCTGCTCCATTAGTGTGTAAATAAGTCTGAATCAGGGTACTTGAACTAAGGTCTTTGAGGTTCATATACTTGTGATCACCTCAGTATGGCAGAGTCAGCCTCCCTGTCCCAACAAATGCTGTACCATTGATAAAAGGGAAACAACTTCAACAGCAGAAACTGAGAGATCTTTCTCCTCCCCCTTAAAATAGCTACTAGACAGGGGTGGGCAAAATGCGGCCCGGGGGCCAGATGCAGCCCGCCAGGCCATTCTATCCGGCCTGTGGGGCCCCTAAACAATTTAGAAAATTAACATTAATCGCCCTGGGCTGCGTGTCATGCGGCCCTTGGTGGGTTGCCAAAACTCAGTAAGCGGCCCTCTGCCCAAAATAATTGCCCGCCCCTGTTTAGGAAGTTTAGGGTAGACAGTCTCCTGCCAGGCAGGAAGCACAGGCTAAGTGCTTTGTATCAAATGAGACAGAGCAGGGGTTTGCATCTCAGCCAGCATCACTGTCCTGACCAACAGGTTATTTGCTGTTGCGGTTTTTCTTTGTCTGTTTTCTGATTCTGACTAAAAATTCCACTTCGGTCTTGAGTAACCATTCCTAACGATGATTTTGTGAAACTTTTGTGCTCCTATATAAGAAGCTTATACTTCTTATAAGCTTCCAAGAAGGGACTGATCTGCCATTGCTTATACACATGCTCAGAGATGGGGGAAATGTTTTAATTAGAGCAGTTCCCAGACAGCCACTCTAATTAAAACAGCTCGCTGCCACATGTATTAAGCCCCTGCACACTTTAAAATGGTGGTGGGATGCTTTATATAAAGCCCATTTGTTGAGGTTTAAATAAAGCGCCCTCGCAGCCATTTTAAAACACATTGGGGCTTAATACACATGACAGTGAGGTGACAGTGGAGCATTCTAATTAGAATGCAAACGAGCACATGTATAGGTAGCCTTTGGTTCTGATGAACTGGGGTTTTCCAAACAGTATTTCATAAAACCATTTTCTGACTGTTCCTAGTTAAAGATTTCTAGGCTAGGAGGAATTACTAAAACCATCCCACCTGACTGAGTACATAACACAGATCAGACTACTTTGTGAATTTGTTCCTGCATCCTCTTTGGAGAGGTCCATAGGAAGTGGGATTCTCATTCAACTCCATTTACTGCTTGCCTTCCAGTCTCCCTGGCTATTAAAAGGGGCTCTGGAAGCTTTGACTGGCTAAAGGCAGCCTTGGAGAATTGAAGGTAAACACCTGGCTTTTTTAGACATGCCCTGCCAAGTATCCCAAATTCATTACATCTACCAGACTGCTCTGCAAACTCACAGCTCTCCTAGATATGCAATACTCTGATAGATTTTCAAATTAAAGAACAGAAAAAGGCTTCACAAATTGCTGTTGTCTGAACTAGGTATGATTCTCTGTAGTTAAGATGTTGGAGCAAAAAACAAAATCACATCAGGGAAGAACATTTCTATAGCTAAACTGTGAACCAGCCTGGACTTCAACTGAGCCGTGAAAGGAAACACCAGAATCAGGGATAACAACTGAAAGGTGGAAACTCAGTACTTCAATTATAAACACAAGAATAAAGGATTAAAAACTAGAAACAGGGCTCCCAACCTGAGAAACTCACCAATGGTTTAACTGGCAGTGTAGGTATCTGCCTATCTCATGAGTTACAAAATTCAATTAAAACATTTTTAAAAAGCAAATGAAACATTATGAAATGACCACACAACAAAACCCAAGTGTTCATACTTCCCCACGCACAAAAACCTTAAACCTACCCCGACATCAGCCTTAATCTGTCATGTACAAATCTGAAGAGAACATGACACAAAATTAAGAATTATAGGATGAGGTAGTTAGCTGAGCTAGTCTGAACTCTGGCAGAAGGCAGCATAGAGATGCACCTTACAAACTTACTAAATCAAAGATGCTTTGATAACTTTTTGTGAGCTTCAATTCACTTCATCAGATAAGAATTATAGATTATATATGCACATGCATGCACCGCTGACAGATTGCTGCGCTACAGCTGGGATGTGGGAGGTCGGGGCTGACACTCAAGAGTCATCAGCTGGGGATTCATGAGCCAGACGCCAGGAGGATTCAGACTAGAGCCACGAGCTAGGGAGCAAGGAGCCTGTGGTCAGGAAACAGAAGTCTGAGCTGGAGCCGAGAGCAGGCGGTCAGGAAACGAATCTGGCCTGCACCATGGCTAAGAACAGAAGAGGGCTCTGTGCTGTTGGGCAGCCTCCTGAGTACTGAAAGAGGCTGCTGCAAAGCCTTCCCTTGCAGATAGCTAGGAGTAACTGGGTCGCTGGCACCCAGGCCTATTTGGTGACTAGGGTGGGTTCACCTGCCTAGTGCCCTGACTCCTCACTCAGACACTCTTCAGCTTTAGCTGCTAATTGAACACACAGGAGTGGCCCACACATCTGTTAAACACCTTCCTATCAAATATCTTCCAGATCCAGCTTTACTCCTGAGAAACAACAATTACAAATGTTTTCTCCAAGATGTTATTGGCAATGAATAAAAAATATTAACCAATAATATTTCCCACTTACTAGTGTCCCTTAAACAAAATGTCCAGATCTTCAAGCCAAAAAACCCCCAAAACCTCTCAATAGCCCATTGGTCAGAATTAAGATAAAATTGTACTTAAAATATCTACTTTTCATCCTTTGGAAGAACAACATGTTATTATGGACTTATTTTTAAACTCCCTTGCTGGTCATTTCCTAGCTCTGCAGTGCACGGGGTTTCTAAATGATGTGACAGGCTGCTTAGCAACCCAAACGGGGATTCAAACAGAGTCCTTGGTTTGGGATCATTAATCTTTCCCCAGAGCTGGGTATCAGGGTCACACTGTTGCAGAAGCCCAGTGTCTATGGGGGGAGGCTGAGCCCAGTAAAGAGGAGACTGGAGCATGACCTGAGCAGCAAGCTGATAGCAGAATAATGTGGGAGGAGCAGGGAACGTATGATACAATATCCTAGGTCAGGGCCGTGCACTGCTTTTTCTCTTGAGTTTGCATTAGAGCAGCACAATGCACTGTGTGCAGCACCCTACGCAGGTGAGGACAGGGACCTGGGCAGCATGGCATGGACTTTACAGAAGTGTCTCTGAGAGATGTCATTGCACCTCAGCCAGAGGAGACAAGTGGCAGGGGCATCTCCTGCCCCAGAGCCAGCTGAGGGGTCCCCGAGAGCAGGAGCAGTGTGGAGGAGAGGCAAGAGGGCTGTGTCTGTGCACAGTTCCTGGAAAATCTCCCTGCTGAGGAATGAGCAGTTGTTAACTTCTGGTCTCTGTAGTATCAAGGGCTCCCAGCAGATGGTGCTGCAAGACCAGCTCCAAAACCATACTCTGGCATGGCATGTCCCTTCTCAGAGCAGCTGCTGACTTGGACATCCGGCTGCATAAAGCCTCGTTTCGGTGCCCTTGGGAAGATGGCTGTGCTGCACGGTGCTCTCACATGGCTTAAGTACCGGTGCAACTGCCGCAGGTTAGCAATGGCACAGCATTTTGTTCAGAGTTGTTTACATGCCCTTGCAGGTAGCACTTGGCCTCCCTCACTCCCACTTCTGGAGCTGCAGGCCATGTCCTCCCAGTGTCCAGTATAGCTAGGGGCAAAGAAAACCCAGTAGGGGATTACACAGATGAGCTATGTGGCAGCACCAAGTTCTCCCCAGCTTGTCTGACCCATGGCCTCACTATTGAGGGCTCCAGCTTAACCAGTTGTAGTGGGGAATCAGGCACAGAAGCTGGCACTGCTGTCTGGCGCCAGTGGTGGTGAATTAAGATTTATTGGGGCCCTGGGCTCCAGCCAGGGGATGGGTCCCTTCACCTCCTGATGTTGCTGCTGCCAAGGGCAAAGGCAGCTTCCATGTCCTGCATGAGAGGCTGGGTGGACCCAGCGGGGATGGGGGTGGGGTGGCACATGCCTGCCTCTCCTCTCTGCTCCCTCCCCCTCTCCTCGCCCACCACGGCCGGAGCGAAGATGAGCAGGGTGAGGGCAGACGCCAGCTGCCCACTGGTGGCTCAGAGCTCCCTGCTCTGCTGCCTTTGCTCCAGGGGCCCTGCACTAGCCATGTGCCCCCCTCCCACCCGGCAGCAGGAGGCACAACTTGCCACCTCCACTCCTGCTGGGCGAGCAGGGGATGCATGGCCAGTATGGGGTCCCCAGGGCAAAGGCAGTAGGGCAGAGAACCCCAAGTCCACAGTGGGCAGTCTGCATCTGCCCCATGCACAAAGCCGGGAGTGGGGAGGGCACATGCCCCCACATGCCTCCCCTTGGCAGTGTGTGCAGCAGTGGGGAGCCTCCCCCTTCTCCCCCCACCGCACCTCTTAGATGAGCTGCTCATGGCTCTGTTCCTCTCCCCGCCCCAACTCCAGATCCCATTCACTGCTCTGGCTGGGTAGCACCTCCAGCCCAACTCCCTCCCTCACTGTGGGGGACCTCAATCTGTACCCCCCACACCCCTTCCCCCCATACACTTACCTGCAGAGAGCTGCCTTCCATGCTACCCGGCTGTGTTCCACATGTGCCTGCATGTGGTGCCCCCTGCGTCTGGCTCCCAGCAGCCCCTTGCAGGCTAGAATGCTGCCCACCTGCAAAGGGAAACCCTCCATTTCCTGTGGGAACCCAGGCACCCTGGGGACCCCTGACTGACAGAGGCCCCTACGCCCGGGCCTCACCGGCCTGGGCATTAATTTGCCTATGGTCTGGCCCAATCGCTTAATTAGGGGGCGTGAGAGAGACATAAGTCCCTGGTGCCAAGTGAGGGGAGGCAATGGAATAGCACCTTCCCCCCAGGATCCTTTGCTCTGCCAGGAGCAGCTCCACACTGACCAGCCCTAAGAGCCAGATACAGGCACATAGCAGCAGTTGTGGACCCAGGGCAAGTGTGACTGACCACCCTCCTCCCCCCCATAACAGACCTCAGTTTCCCCATAGCCCTCAGTTTAAGCCAGAGTGACACCAGGTACTTCCCTGCTGTAATCGTCACGTGGTCCAGTCACAGATATAGCCCTGTTTAAGACCTGAAAAGGGAATACTTTGTAGACACTTGTTGAACCCCTCTTACAATGAGCATTAATGAAGCTAATGACTGATATCAGTGTCTGGGATTCTTTGCTATAAACTTTTAACATATTCTTTAGCATCCTGTTAAATCATTTCACCAGCCATCCATTTGTAGGTGATACAATACCATGCACAACTGTTTGATGTGTAGAGTCTTGCAAACCTCCCTTGTAACCCGTGCCATGAAATTGCTCCCCCAGTTGGATAGTATTTTTTTTGGCTACTCCACACAGCAGAATACACAGAGTAAGTCTTCAGCTACCCTTGAGGCTGTTATGGGCCACATAGGCATAGCTTCTGGATGCCAGGTGGCGCAGTCATAGAATCATAGGAAGGTAGGGCAGGAAGGGACCTTCAAAGCTCATCTAGTCCAGCCCCCTTCCAGATGCAGAATCATCCCTATCCAAACCACCCTATACAAATTCATTGTCTCACCTATTGGTAAAACTACATAGTCAACCCTGACACAACCACAAGACATAACACCCTAACCTACCGCAGGTAAGGCAGGAGGACAACGGTGGCCAGTGTCCTGCTACTGTGAAGGTTGTTAAAATACACTCAAGAGATCCAAGGAAGAGGGCAACATCTCTTGCTACAGAGGAGTATAACCAACATAGTTGAGTATAACCAAAGTATAGTGGTACCCAGATGCACCGTTCTCTGTTGCCGCCCCTCCCTCCCCCCCGCCCGCCATGTCTATAGCCACCCACGCAAATGGCATTTCTATTAAGGTTATAGGCACTACTACGGGGCTTCTTGGGTCACTCTCTGGCAGTTAGTACAGGGTTCACAATATTTTGCCACTTCTTCTTTATGGATGCCTGGCAAAAAAAAACCTCTACTCCATTTTATCCCTGCCCAAGTGACCCCTCACGTGCCATTCTTAATGAGGCCCTCATACACTTTTGGTATCAGTAACTCTTCTACTTGTTCAATGCTTCCCATGTCTATACAGTAAAATAAGTCATTATGTACTTCAAATCTAGGTAGTGACCTCGTTAGCTCTGGTCATCAACACTGGCAGTACCATCCTCAAAGACTCTCTGGAGGCTTTCTTCTCATGACTGTTCCACATAGAGAGGTCATTGGTTGGGGCCTTATTCAGGTCCTCTGCACTGTCTGCCATCTGGTCTTCCTCTTCTTGTCCTACCAGGCCTTCTGCGCATCACTGATAGTCCTTCCCACCATTTTTCCCTGGATCTCCCCCATCTCAGACATTCTCTTTCCCAATGATTTTCCTGATGAGTGACGCAAACGCAGGCCAATCCTGGGACAGCAGCACAGTATAGGGAAGTCTCTGGGCTAGGCATACCAATAGCTTGTGAATCTGTCCTAAAATGGTTATTGGGATCCTCTCATAGGATCATGTAAGCACAAAAGTGTTCATCAGTCCACTATGACTCTTTCCTCTTGGGGAATTAACTTGGCCTTTATCATCATCTGTTCACAACTCAAATCTATCGGTCCTATCATCTTGTTAGCTTCCTACAATCCATAGCCAAGACCCCCTTCTTTTTCTATTCTTCTCTCCTTCACTTGGAGAGAGCTTTTTGGTATAGTGGGGATGTTCCCTTCTTTCCCCAGTGTAATATTTCAATTTATAACCTACTTTCCCACGTCTAAAACACTTCCCCCCTGTTCTTTCTTGGGAGGAGGTGTTCTCTCTGTCCCCCCCATTTCTCTCCCTTACAGGTATTGCCCCTTTTGAAGCTAGATTTGTTGTTTCTCTTTCCCTACCCCCCCATGCCCTGCTCCCTCTTCACTTCACCTTTTGCTTCATGACATTGTCAGTCCATTTTATGGCTGCCTTGAGGTTGTTAGGACAGTGTTGTTTCACCCACTCTGAGATCGCTTGTAAAATCCCAGAAAGCCTTTATCAGAGCAATCAGGATTAAAACTTGAGAGGGCCACACAGTTCCCCCTGTCCCTTTGTGGGATTTCCCTTCAGGTACGTATGTATGTAGCTGTGCACCTACCTGGCCAATGTGTAGCCTACTGCACATGCTCGGGGTGTACTCAGGCATCCATACAGCATTGTAAATTGAGCAAAGATTCCACTTAGTGCCATTCAGGTGCCCAGAGGGTAACAGCAGTCTGCACATCTAGCCAGGCGGTTGCGAGGGACTGAGGAGCAGGATGTGTCCACCACCCTTCAATCTGCAGGCATGGGGGGATGGAGAGAGGCAAAGCTAAAGCACGCTGTACAGGTTACTGCCGGGAACAAGGCTCCAGCTGGTGCTCAGAGGGAGAGACGCCCACAAGTGTGAATGCCTCTGTGGATGTGGCGAAACTCCTGGTGGGCATTTCAGTGGCTGTTCCTTGCCAGCTCTTCCTGGAAGCCGGGGACAGCTGCTGTCAGGAGCTTTCTTTGCTCCAGGGTTTATGTAAACAGAAAGTTCCCCATCAAGGCCAAGGCCTCACCTATTCCTGGAACTGCTGAAGGAATCAGAGGAACGACAGTGCCAAGTCTTTGCACCTGGTGGCAACTGGGGCTATTTGCTAAGCTCCAGCAACAGGCACGGTCCCTCCCCCAGCTACCAGGGCAGAGGGTGGCTTTGCCCCAAACATTACACTGAGAGTTATTGACATTCATCCGGAACAGCTGACAGAGAAATCCCAATCTATGGTTCATGTTCCCAGGAGCCTCTCTAGCAAAGCAGGAGCTCCAGTCACATCCCTGAGATAGCGCAGTCCAATTTTACACCACTGTTACACTTTACCTCTGCACAACTCGGCCAAGTCATGGCCTTCTGCCCCATGGCAGCCCCACCAGACTGGTCCTTGAGGCTTGTTGCAGACTCTGCTTGATGGTCCCCGGGATGGCACGGCCTGTCTGTCTCGCCTTTCCCCCGGTCAGCTGTTCAGAGCCAGGGCAGCAGGCAAAGGCCAAATGAGCTACTGCCATCCCTGCACAGAAATCTCTGCCAAAGCTCTGAAGAAGTCAGGGGAGCTCTTCGCTGCTCCCCCCCTGGCCACACAACTGAACAGCGCAGGAGATGCCACCACTGTGGTCTGACTTAAAACCAGCTGCCTCTGCTTTCTTCTGAACCCCAGCTTAAGGGCGAGCGTTTCTGGCAAGGGGGGAATTATCCAGGAGCAGCTGCAGCTACCACTTAGGAACCCAGGAAAGCCATCAGAAGCTCATGGCTGCAAAAAGAAATGGTCAGGGGGGAAGAAGGGAGCAGGGGTGCTGCCTGGAAGAAGAGGGCTAGGCAGGAAAGGGGGCAGGCAGGCAGGGATGGATCCAGACGGTGTGCAGTGGCACAGTTGCCCCCCCCGGTTTCTGAGCGCAACACCAGAGCAGCAGTCTCTAAATCAGGTCAGAGGTCTCCCACCTCCCTTCCCTTCTGTGCTGTGGCACGCCCTCTGCCCTCCCTTCTCATTAGCCCCCTCCCCTGCCCACTGCTGTCACTGTCCTGGCTGCTTCTGCCTCCCAGGGGCTGGGGGAGCTCCCGAGCTGCACCTGCCCTGCCCCAGCTGGGCTGCGTGGAAAGCTGTGCCTAGTCTAGGAAGGCAGGACACTGGTGGGAATCAGTATTATGCTGTATGACTGTATTTACTCAGTTCCAAGACAAGCTTTTTTCCCCCATTCAACATAGGGGAAAACAAAGCCCTGTTTTAGACTCGAGTATCAGACCACTCCAGGTTTATTGGGAGCTGTGGGGACCCCAGCTTGGCCAACACAGCAGCAGTGGGCCACAGGCTCCTTTTTCCAGCATCTGCTCATGGCTTCCCCACCCCCCTCATCTCCCTCACTAGCAGGGGGGAGAGACTGAAAGGATGCAGACACGGTGGGCAGCCCCAGAGCCACTCCTGCCTGCACTGCAAGAAGCTCTGATTGTGCGCAGGTTCCTCCTTCCCTTCCTGGCTTCTCTCTCCCCCCACCCCCTCTTGGCTGGGACCAGTCTGTCCACCACTTGCCTCCTCACTGCCTGCCCCCCACTGCTTTCTCCCTCCCCCCCGCTTTCCCCTCTGCTTACCCCCCCACCTCTGTTTTTTTGCTGCAGCAGTGGGAGAGGGGCAAATTTAAGATGCCCCCCCAAGAAGCAGAATCTAGACATGAAAAAATATAAAAATTTATAATTTTTCATGTCTAGAATCTAATTATCAGTGGGGCATCTTAAATGCAAAGTTGTCTTGGATTTGGATAATACAGTATTTTGTGGGGTAGGTAGATGGGTGTTGGAATTAGTGTTTGTTCTCATGCTCTGGTGTGTATTAATAAAAGGTCAGGCTGTAGGTTTCTCTCTTGCCTTGTTTCTGGCTGGGTGGTGATAATTAAGGGAATTGTAACCGTACCTTCATTTTGTGTATAAAGGGTAATCATTAAGGGGCCTGTAGCTGCATCTTAATCCTATGTCTAGCTTACAAAAGACATCCTGATCATAGTTGGGATGTAGTCTTGTCTCTCCAGAAGCTTAATGGTAACAACACCTGCCTTAGAAGCATTTGCAGGGCTGCTGGCACCCTAGTTTATGATGCAAGCACATTTCTGTCCTCCACTTCTCCGCTATGCGCTGTCACAGCTCAGTCTAGCCAGGACAAGGTTATGGAGGGTGGCAGAGACATTGGCCATAGCTAGCTATATGGTAGACTGTGCAATTGTTACTGTGCAGTCATTTACTACTTGCATAAGCAAGTACTAAATCAGGGGTTGTCAACCGGGGAACTGGGGGTACTTGGAAAGGGGCTAAGCAGTATGTGTTGGCAGACAGAGACGGAGAGCCACCACCCACCACCCTGCGCCGTTGCCTCCTAGGAGTAGGGCCAGGGCTGGGGGGAACAAGGGCAGTGGCTTCCCTCTGCATGCAGCACAGGCGCCGCCCAGCCAGATGGATGTGGGTGGGGTGGGAGCTCGCACATGGCAGCTGCTGCTGCCATCCACCACCCCACACCACCACATACAAGGCCCCCCGCTCTGCATCACGCCGCTGCCACCCCCGCCTGCCGCCCACAATCTGCCAGAAGTGTACCCATAAGGTTGAAAACCCCTGTACTAAATGACTGCACAGTAACCGGTTGAAAACCCCTATACTAAAAAGGTTGAAAACCCCCATACTAAATGACTGCGTAGTAACCAGCATTTCATAGATTTCATAGACATTAGGGCTGGAAGGGACCTTGGAAGATCATCAAGTCCAGCCCCCCGCCCAAAGGGCAGGAAGTCAGCTGAGGTCATAGGATCCCAGCAAGATAAGCATCCAATTTGCTCTTGAAGGTGTTCAGTGTAGGTGGTTGAACCACCTCCGGTGGCAGGCTGTTCCACACCTTGGGGGCTTGAACAGTAAAGAAATTCTTCCTTATGTCCAGCCTGAAATGGTTTTGTAGTAGTTTATAACTGTTCGACCTCGTCATCCCTTGGGGCGCTCTGGTGAACAAACGTTCCCCCAGATCCTGGTGGTCACCCCTGATAAACTTATCGGTGGCCATCAGATCACCCCTGAGCCTGCGCTTTTCCAGGCTAAAGAGCCCCGTGGCTCTCAGCTTGTCGTCATAAGGTCTGTTTTCCTGACCTCTGATCATGCGCGTGGCTCTCCTCTGGACTCTCTCAAGCTTCTCCACATCTTTTTTGAATTGTGGAGCCCAAAACTGGACGCAGTACACCAGCTGCGGCCTCACCAAGGCGGAGTACAAGGGGAGAATGATGTCTCGGGATTTGCTCGAGAAGCATCTATGGATGCAAGCCAGCGTTTTGGTCACTTTACTAGTCGCAGCATCACATTGCAGGCTCATGTTCTTCCTGTGGTCAATGATGACCCCCAAGTCTCTTTCTTCCGTAGTGCTATCCAACGTAGCACTGGCGAGCCTATAAGGATGCTGCAGGTTTTTCCTCCCAGGGTGGAGAACCTTGCATTTTTCGGTGTTAAACACCATCAGGTTCTTGTCTGCTCATTTGCTGAGCCTGTCCAGGTCAGCATGGATCACCCACCTGTCTTCTGGCGTGGATGCTTTACCCCAGTTCAGTGTCATCGCCAAACTTGGCCAGTCCACTCCTGACTCCAGTGTCCACATCTTTAATGAAGATGTTGAACAATATGTGTCCAAAGATAGAGCCTTGGGGGACCCCACTGGGCACAGGGCACCATGACGATTGACTTCCGTCAACCACCACCCTCTGGGTCCAACCCTGGAGCCAATTTCCCAGCCAGCGGATCGTGGTGGACCCAAGGCAACAATTGGCCAGTTTTGCCAAGAGGTGATCATGGGATATCAGATCAAAGGCTTTTCTGAAGTCAAGATATATGATGTCAATCTCCTCTCCCTTGTCCAGGTGATAGGTCACCTGGTCATAAAAGGAAATAAGATTGGTCAAGCAAGACCCACCCACAAGAAACCCTTGCTGGCTATCCCTCAGGATGTTGGTGTCGGCCAGTCCATTAAGGATGGCCTCTTTAATAAACTTTTCTAAGATCTTCCCTGAGATAGAAGTCAGGCTGATGGGCCCATAGTTAGCCGGATCCACTTTCCTCCCTTTCTTGAAGATAGACACCACATTGGCCTTCTTCCAATCTTCGGGCACTTCACCAGAGCACCAGGAGTTTTCAAAGATTCGTGCCAGAGGCTGGGCTATGATGCAGGCCAGCTTCTTGAGTACCCTGGGGTGTAGCTTGTCAGGGCCGGCTGACTTGAAGGTATCCAGCCTCTCAAGGTGTTCCTTCACAACGTCAGCATTGATGGAGGGCAGGGGCTCTCCCCCACCTGGACCTCCCTGTCCTGTAGCGAGCATGGCCATACCATGGGACCGATGAAAGACCGACGCAAAATACCCATTTAAGAGGTTGGCTTTTTCCTGGGCATCAGTTGTCAGTTGTCCCATTACTGCGCAGTACTGTGGATGCATGTTTTTTCCCCAGTGCTACTCCACAGTAGCATCATGAACATCATAGTTAGTGCCCAGCAACGCTACTGCACAATAGCAATGAGTTACGGTGCAATAGTTCATTACTACTGTGCCATAGCATCTCATGTAGATGCACCCACTGGGTAGCACCATTCTTCTCTCAGTGAATGCCTAGGGACCAGATTTTAGGTTATTTAGAATAATAGAATCATAGAAAATGAGGGTTGGAAGGGACCTTAGGAGGTCACACCTAGTTCAACCCTCTGCGCAAAGCAGGACCAGCCCCAACTAGATCATTCCAGCCAGGGCTTTATCAAGCTGGGCCTTAAAAATCACTACCTCTCTAGGTAACTCATTCCAGTGCTTCACCACTCTCCTAGTGAGAGAGTTTTTCTTAATATCCATCCTAAAGTTCCCTTGCTGCAACTTGAAACTTTCTGCAATTTGATGCTATCAAATCCCCCCAGTCTTCTCTTCTGCATACTAAATAAGCCCAGTTCCCTCAACCTCTTCTCAGAAGTCATGTGCCCCAGCCCCTTAACAATTATGTTGCCCTTCACTGATGTCCTTCTGTAGTAGAGGACCCAACACTGGACACAGTACTTCAGATGTGGCCTCACCAGTGCAGAATAGAGAATAATCACTTCCCTCAGTCTAGTGGCAACACTCCTACTAATGCAGCACAGTTTTCTGGTAGCCTTCTTGGCAACAAGGGCACACTGTTGACTCTTGTTCAGCTTATTGTCCACTGTAACCCTCATGTCCTTTTCTGCAGAGCTGCTGCTTAACCAGTTGGTTCCAAGCCTGTACCAGTGCATGGGATTCTTCCATCCTAAGTGCGGGACTTTGCACTTGTCCTTACTTTTGGCACAATCCTCCCATTTGTCTAGGTTCTCTGAATCCTAACCCTACCCTCTGGCATATCTACTACTCCCCTCAGCTTGGTGTCATCAACAGACTTGCTGAGGGTGTACTCTATCTTGTCTTCTAGATTATTAATGAAGATACTGAACAAAACTCCACTTGATCCTAACTGCCAACTAGACATCAAGCCATTGATCACTATCCATTAAGGCTGATAATCCAGCTAGCTTTGTATCCACCTTACAGCCCATTCACAAAACCCATGCGTCTTCAGCTTGCTTCCAAAATGCTGTGGGAGACCATCAAAAGCCTTGCTAAAGTCAAGGTATATCACATCCACTGCTTTCCCCACAGCCACAGAGCCAGTTGCTTCATCATAGAAAGCAATCAAGTTGGTCAGGCATAACTTGCCCTTGGTGAATCAATGCTGACTGTTCCTGATCACTTTTTCCTCCTCCAAGTGCTTAGAAATGAATTCTTTGAGGACCTGTTCCATGATGTTTCTGGGGATTGAGGTGAGGCTGACTGGTCTGTAGTTCCCTGGATCCTCCTTCCCTTTCTTAAAGATGGGTGCTACATTTGTCCTTTTCCAATTGTCCTGGATCTCCCCCAATCACCATGAGCTGTCAAAGATAATGGCCAGCAGCTCTGCAATCACATCAGCCAACTCCCTCAGCACCCTCAAATGTATTGTATCCAGCCCCCATGGACTTGTACATGTACAGCGTGACAGCTGAAATTATGTCTTTGTGATAAAGGTGCTTGTTGAAGGCTTTATGAAGATTAGACCAAGTGTTTTTCTGTCATTTGTTCAGCTATTAAGCTATATGTTGTTGCTAAGAGCCTAATTAAAGTCTAAGATGTAGTAAGGCCTTGTATGTAGTATGAGGCCTAGTAAATTTAGAAGTAGTGATAGTGGGCCCTGTGGTGTAGTTAAAATTAACCTTATCAGAAGAATGCAAGTTTTGTACTGCTAATGGTCAGTCTAAGTAAAAAAGAATAGGCATGGCTGTAAGTTATCAGCACAGCTCAGAAGTTATAAATTGGCTGGCACATCCGGAAATCACTCAGAAGGAAGATACAGCTCTGTGAAAGGGACTAATTAGCTGTTGACCTGGATCAGTGGGCCTGTGGATGTCGAGGAGCCAAAGGACTGAGTAGGACTGAATACCAGGGTCCTTCCCAGTACCTCTCAGACAGCGCTGATCGGGGACACCTGACTTTGCTGAGCTTTGTGGAAAGAGAAACTTGTCATACATCAGGCATCAGAGGGGACTGCCAATCAGTTGCCAATGCGAATTATTATTGTCTGTCATTATCTGTCTTAGTATACTACTCGTACTTGTGTTTTTGTTAAGTCAATAAACCTTTCTTACCTTTCCACCCCTGACCATACTCTCAATCCCAAACCCTCTGCAGGCGGCTGGGATAGTGCAGCTTTTCTAAATAGTCCCTAACCTGTTGTTTCACCACTGAGGGCTGCTCACCTCCTCTCCAAACTGTGCTGCTCAGTGCAGTAGTCTGGGAGCTGACGTTGCCTGTGAAGATGGAGGCAAAAAAATGCACTGAGTACTTCAGCCTTTTCCTTCTCATCTGTCTCTAAGTTGCCTCCTCCATTCAGTAAGGGACCCACCCTTTCCCTGACTCTCCTCTTGTAGCTAACATACTTGTAGAAACCCTTCTCGTTACCCTTCATGTCCCTTGCTAGCTGCAACTCCAGTTGTGCTTTGGCCTTTCTGATTTTAGCTACTCCTCCGTTGTCATCTGTCCAACGTCCACTGCTTGTAAACTTCCTTTTTGTGTTTAAGTTCACCGAAGAGTTCTCTGCTAAGCCAAGCTGGTTGCCTGCCATATTTGCCTTTCTTCCTGCACATCAGAATGGTTTATTCCTCTGCCCTCAGTAAAAGTGGGGCCAAGAATGGTATCAGAGATCTTGTTAGTGAGACATGGGCCAACTGGCAGCTCATGGTTAACAAAAGAGTTTCCAAAAGCTGGGCATAGCTGGCCAGCTCATTCAGCTGCAGAGCAGGCAGTGAAACTGTGCTGTCTGCAAAAAATGCTGAGTCTTTTAAACACCAGTAATCAACTGTTCTCAGTGGGCACATCTACACATGCCTATTAATGTGCAGCAGTTAGCTCTGAAGCTTATCACTTTGGAGCTTATTGTTGCTGGGTGAGTGTCCGCCTGTGTGCCCAGGATCGCAGCTTGCTGAACTGGGGCAAAGCAGGCCCAGCTGGCAGGGATTCCTGGGGGTCATCCTGCCAGCCTGGGGCTGCTCCTCTTGGCTCAACAGGGGTATGAGGGTGCTTTAGTGCTGGGCTAGCTGGCAGGCAGCCCCCACACTGAAGCACCCTTGTGCCCCAGCCCTACCCTTCAGTGTCAACATTTATACTGCTGCAGTTTTTCACTCTGCAGCAGGCTAGTGCTTGTATTTCCAAGTACCATCATGCTGTGGAGTAAATTAGTTTACGCCAGCCTAATAGAGGCACACATATAGATGCTAAGATGTTTACTGCACAGCTAATTAGTCTACTGCACAGTAAATGTCTCATGTAGACGCGCCCATTGTGGACAGAACTGATCCAGAAAAATCAATGTAAGGTGGACAGTGCTTGGGGAGGTAAGGAGGTCTTGATACAAAATATCCCTTTGCAAGCATACAAACTTCTGACACTTTCTCACAGAGCCTCATTGGTGACTGACTGTTTCTTTCAGAGGGCTCCTGGCAGCTGTGCTGGTGTCTCTGGGGCCACCACAGGAGGATGCTTGCTTTCGTATGCTTTTTCCTAGTATGCAGCTCTCAGGTGTAGTTTAGCAATTCAGGTGTCTAATCCCTGGGAATTAACAGAAGGCAGAGCTGAGCCAACATGCACACAAGTCCAACTTTTTGTGCAGCAAAGGTTTTCATTTTTCAGTTCCTGCCTCTTCCAATAACATCACAACAATCATAAAAGTCATTTCATTTTTATTTACATAATCACATGGTGTATTTCCCCTATGACACTAGAACGTGAGAGATCAGAGACAGACCTTCCAGACTGCACAAGAGCTACACATCTCCGCTGGGAAGAAGGAGGCCCTAGAAAATTCAAAAGGCTGGTATCATTTTACAGGGGCATATGCAACAACTCTCATGACTTGGCAAATGCCAGAAGTACAAGGATGCAGCAGGAAAAACAGAGCTGCAATCCCAGTGGGAGAGGTGGATCCACAGCCCTCCCTGCTCTGGACGGGGGCTCTCAGTTTATACAGCTGTCTTTGTGCCAGCAATGACAGGTTTCCTATCTGAAAGACTGGTTATATTAACATGTCACATGGATGTGCATATGACAGTGGACTACATTGTCACAGTTATACCTGAGCTAATGTGTCAAACAAAGAATCTGTTCTATCAGCCGGTTGGGTCTGAGGTCAATTTTTTTTTCAAAGTTTATCTTATTAACAATAGAGAATAAAATGCCTCTGAAGTGCAGATATCTCCACACAGGAAATGGAGTCACCACATCACACCCCTGGTGGAGCACAGAGCAGAGGCGTGGAAAACGCTGATGAGGAAAGAGGTTTGGACTGGGCAGCAGCTGCCAGTTAGGACCTGCTGTGCCTGGAAGCGAACAGGAGCATTTTCACATAACCTAGCTATAAGTACTAGTGGATGTTGTGTAACACTAATGGACCTGGGCAAATCTTTGGAACAGCCTGGAGCTTCCAGGAGTCCACGCAGGCTTCTCTGAAAATGCTGACTTCATACCAGGACTAACAGGATTTGTACTGCCACGGAAAGCCACACAGTAGCCCTGAGGCCTCCTTTTAACAGCACAGTGGGAAGGCAGGGAGATCAACAGCAATGTCAGAGGGCGAGACAACCTCTGGAGAGTCAAGATATAACCTGATATGGGAGACAAAGGGAAGACTACTGGAAGGGAAGAGGGCAGGAGAGTAGAAAAGAAGAGCTTTCTTGGGACACAGGAAGGAGACAGGCAGCAATGGCACAATGGGTCCAAAGCTTCTGTAGCATGTTGGTGCCAAAAGAACGACAGTTCCAAGAATCAAGCAAAAGAAATTTGTTCATGTTAGGAGAGGCGGCTTCTCCTGAGGCCGTGATGGAAGCACAGAACTCTGCTAGAAAAGAACAGAGCCTGTTCTGCCACAGCCCGTCATCAGTCAGAAAGGGCAGAGGTAGGAAGAAAGCCCAGGCCCACATCAAAGCTCTGGCCAGCTAGAGCCATTCCAGCAGAGAGACCTGACAGTCCAGCATGACTGATGAGGCCTGTATAGCCAGTCGAAGAAAGAGGAACATAATGAGGGTCTGTAAAGGGGAAGGATCTAAACTCACGGTCAGGTTGGAGGGAATGGGAACTGGCACTTGGGGTTTGAAATCCAGCAGAGCAGGAACTACAGGGCAAATCCACTCAAGTCCTGTTGCGGGTTCAGCAACTCAAGACTCAGAACCATTGTGTACGAGCATCTCTCATGAGGGGTAGGTAGCACCATAATCCAAACCCGGCCCAGAGCACCAGCAGTCAACAACAAGCTGGCCAGCTGCTGAGCCAGCTGGGCTGAGTATATAAGCCCAGGCCCTTCGTTTGGGCTCTGGCTGGCTGCTTAATGTCTTACATCCAGTAACAGCTTAGTCCTGCTTCTGCCTCAGCTCCAGCCCTGCTCCTACCTTTTACCAGCCCTGCTCCCACCCTGGATCCCAGTACCTCACCCCTGCCTGTCTTGTTGTACATCTGGACTCCACGGGTCTTGACCTTCTTCTTGACCTGGAATACAGATATGGATATCTTGTTGCTGTAGACATATGACTGTGTGCAAAGGGATCTGAACCAGGTAGTCAATCTCAACAATGGATCTGGATTCCCCAGAGGCTTAGGTACTTTACTAATTCCATATTCCTCAAGATTGCTCATGCCCCCTTCCTTATACATATTCTTTGATATTTACCTTTAGAACTGCAGGGTCCAGTTCTCAGACTCTTGCTGTCCAGAATACCTACCAAGCCTCGCTGCCCCCACACACCTACAGACCAGCACCAGGTTCTGGGAGGCAGAGAAACAGAACATTCAATACAGAAGGGATTATTTAGGGATAAGAGAAACAGGGCAATGGATAGGGATGAGACAGGTAAAAGGCCAAAGACAAGAAGGATATTTAAACTAGCTATTAAAGAAGAATCACTGGAAGCAAAGTCACAGGGCAGATTTGCCACTACGAGGTGATAATGGCCATTTCCTAAATGCATTGGAGAGGAAACTGGATGCAAAGGACGCACATAGAGGAACTCCAGCCATGGGCTAGACCTAGAAGTCCATTCTCCTCTGAATGACTGCTTGGTCAAGGGCAAAACTCAGGCAGACCTTTTAGTGTCTCCCTAAAAAGAAACACCTGGGGCTGCAGAAGAAGCGCATACAGAAGTTTAATAGCTGGTGGCTCGCAAGCCTCACATGGTCTGAGAGGTGTTAATCTCTGTGTCTGCCCACCACTTCTGAGCTCCCACCCAGTCATCTCTCCCCATCACTAGCCACAGCAGCAGTCAGGGGCTCTGGACTATTCTGCCAGCTTCTGTTTCCTGCACCTGCCCCAGAGGGTAACACAGTGCACCAGATCTGGCAGTGTATTTCAGCCTGTGGCTGGTGAGTTAGGGGGGTGGGAGGCTTCTCATGTGCGTGCATGGTTGGGGCTACCACCTACCACCCCGTACAGTGAAGTGGTGGGGAGAACTGCCTGCATGTGGTGAAACACTGGGACGAGAAGGACTGCCCAGGGACAGTGACATGGTAGGGGAAATGTCCACATATGCAGTGGAGCAGGGAAAGGGGCTGCCCACCTTTGGGGGGGGGGGTGCTTGGCTTACACTCTTGTGGCGTGCACAGGGTGGGCCCCCAGGTACTGCAAGTGGGACAGCCCTGCTTTAGGATTATAAGGAGGGTTATATTCAGAAGTTTGCTGGGGAGGACGTGACCCTTTCTAGAGCATATCCTTACTACCTTCCTGTTTGTTTTTTAATCAAAACAACGTTATCCACAGTCAGCACTGCTGAGCACAGCCAGCTGTAGAACAGGGCTGTTCAGCTGGGTTCCTGCCTAGCCACCACTCTCCCCATGGCTCCAGCCTCCTTTTCCCTCCCTTTGGCTTTCACTGCCTGGCCTGGCCCCAGGGGACAGAGCAGTGCAGCACAGCATGGCCCAGGAAGCTGAGAATAAGCCTGAGTCTCCATGGTACAGCATGGGGACGGGATGTTGGCGCATGGTGCAGCTGCGAGAGGGAGGGCATGGGTACAGCTGTGGGGGAGAAGCTGGGTGCTGGGTGGTGTGTGGCCTGGGGGGCCTGTGGCTCACCCTGGTGCAGCCCATGAGACATTCAACCCCCAGCCACGTAGAAGTTGGGCAGCCCTGATACATACAGAATTCTGAGGCATCCCCCCTGCTGCATGGGCCACACAATGTGGATGTACCCCATAAGGTATATGACTGACAGCGTCACTGCATCATTAATGCTAGTTTGTGTTTAACTTACAGAAGGAGAAAGGGCTACCATAGAATCACAGAAAAGTAGAGCTGGAAGAGACCTCAGGAAGCCATCTAATCCAATCCCATGTACAAGCCAAGATTAGCCGTGACTACAACATCCCAGCCAAATGCTTGTCTATCCTGCTTTTAAAACCACAACTTCTCTGGGTTACTTGTTTCAAGCCTCATAATGAGATAGTTCTTCCTAATATCCAACTTAAATTTCCCTTGCTGCTACTTGAGACTGTTGCTCCTTGTCCTGTTACCTGGGTCCAAGAACAATAGTTTATTGCTATCCTCCATATAACAACCTTTCAGATATTTGAAAACTATTTTCAGTTCTCCCCCGAGTCTTCTCTTCTTTTTACTAAATAATCCCTGTTCTTTTAACCTTTCTTTGTAAATCCTATTTCCTAGAGCTCCAATTTTTTTTGCTCACTTTGACGCTTTCTAGTTTGTCCAAATATTTCTTGAAGTGCAGTGCCCAAAACTGGACACGAGAGGCCTTATAAGTGCCACAGAAAGTAAAAGAACCACTTCCCTTGCCTTGCAAGCGATGCTTCGATTTATACAGCCCAGTATACTACTGCTGTCTTTTTTTTTTGCAAGATGAGCACACCATTAACCATTGGAAATACAACCAGCAAACCCACTCTGCTCTTTTAGAGGCAGCTACAGCTCTTCTCCTCACCTTTAAATACGAAATTTGGGAGCCTTGAATGGACCATCCCTAGTACATACAGTGATTTTAGAATCACATTCTTTAAGTACCTCCACAGTTCTGTTTAAAAGGAGCACTTTCATATCAAGAACTGAACACATTGAAGGACTAGGGATAAAATGATGGTGGTGGTGTTTGGGTGGGAGTATTTTATGAGCTTACAGCTGCAAGTGACAAAGTGTTCTTGTTCCGAGATTTGTTTTGAAAACTCATAATTACAGCATTTTACAATAAAAAAGGTCTTCATTCAGTATTATGCCATTTTACTCCTGGTATTATAATTATTAAAAACACAACTTTTGAGAAAGGACAGTAACACCATTAAAGAGACTTAAGAATAATAGGGAAAGCCTTCTGCAACCATATCAAAACCCATTTAGTGCAAAGGTGAAGAGAATTTTAGCAAGGTTCAATGAGAAGTGTTCTTTATATGCTCATTTTGAGAAAAGGCATAGATTCAACCTCTGAATGAGATCAGGCTGCCAGCTTCTATACTGAAGCTTAGAACACCATCTATATTAACACAAAGGGACTGGAACACAATATGCACGACCATTAAAAATAATATTTTTTATATATATATATATATATATGTGTGTGTGTGTGTGTATGTGTGTGTGTGTGTATGTGTGTGTATATATATATACACATATACACACACACACAATTTGTAAGAGAGGGATTTTCCACATAACATACTTAGTTTTAGGAAAGAGTCCCAGCTGATCAGCATGTTTTGCTTTCTGTCACTGTGAGTGCAGAGCCATTCTGGGCTACTGCACACAGCAGACAGTTATCATCTGCTTGTCTGTCTCAATATAAAGTATGAGCTAACCGCAAAGTCCCTTTGGTTCGGATGACTGTTTTCTTGAGGCTCCACAGCTGCCACATTTCTTACACACAGAAAAAGATTAAATCTGCTTTTCTGTGGAAGTTCCTGAAAAGATGTGCTCATCCTTGCCTTACACACATCTGTCCCACTGGGGAGGACGCCTGGCGTGGGACGATTCATACGGTGGTTTCGTCTGCATTCTTCTTCATGAGCTTGGCAGAGAGCAGGGAATGCTGAACTGGATGGGGGCTCCTGGAGTCTGGAATCATTAAGCGGACTTTCTGATTGGTCCTTCTCCACTCCGAATAAAGCTGGCAATGATAGCGGAATGAAACCTGATGGACAACAACAGATCGGCCTAGTTAATGAATGCCAGGGCTTGCTATGGACACTGCGGTATAGACAGAAAGCAAAATATTTATGCCTATTAAAGTGCAACGTCAATAAGAACCAATGGGAGTAAGGCAGCTAGAGCAGTTCCCTCCAGCATTTATTCCTGCACCTTTTTCTCACAACCCCTTGAAGCCAAGAGAGCCAATATTGTGCCCAAACTGACTGGGATACCTTCCTCATGCTTGAGTTCCTAAGGCCTTTGCTGAGGAATTTCAACAACTGACTGAAAACCAAGGACCAAGGTTTAAAAAAAACCCAAACCTGTAACTAGAGAAATCAAAAACTCTGAACCGCCATGTACCAAGAATCTGCTTGATTTGGTTTGCCCCAGTGTGTTCTGGTACTCACCAGAAACACTCCACAGAGACACCACTAAAGTACAGGAGTCCCTGCAAGAAGGTACTGAACAGGCATCTTAGGTCCCTGCCACACATTACATACGTAACACAATTAACTAGTTAATCATGCAATAAATTTAGACCAGCTACATGTGCAAAGTAATTATCATGCCATAAATTTGTCCATCCAGGTATAAAAAGAGCCAACAAGCTACAAAGTTAGTGCTTGAAACTGTAACAACTTTATAGCTGGCTCCTGTCCGGCCTTTATATGAATATGTGGCAGGGCCCTTAGTGCTGAGCATGGGTTACACAAAGCACCACATCTGGGCTTGCAGGCTGCTCACTTCTAGGGCTCATGTATCCAGGGAATTTTGGCAGTGAGGACATTCAGCTTCCCCTTCAACACTCCCCAAGGCAGATCTATGACAGGATTAGAAAAATGAACCCTTCTGTAATCAAACGCTGTAAGTGGTTAGGTATCAATGGACCTTGCCCTCTTCCTCCATTTTAAAGCTCCTACCCCCCTTATCTTCAATGCTGGGACTTTTTTTACTCTTTCAGCATTTCCTCATTTTCCTCTGAACACATCCCTGCTCAGGCCACATCTCAGCCTAAATCTAGAGTCGGAAGGGACCTGAGTAGATCATCTAGTCCGACCCCCTGCCATGGCAGGAAAGAGTACTGGGGTCAAACAACCCCAGCAAAGTGTACATCTAACCTCCTCTCAAAGACCCCCAGGGTAGAGGCCAGCACCACTTCTCTTGGAAGTTGGCTCCAGATCCTAGCCGCCCTAACTGTGAAGTAGCGCCTCCTGATATCTAGCCTAAATCTACCCTCTGCCAGCTTGTGACCGTTATTCCTGGTCACTCCTGGCAGTGCTCGGGGGAACAGGGACTTCCCCAGTGCCTGCTGATCCCCGCTGACTGGTTTGTAACACGCCACTAGATCCCCCCTCAGCCTTCTCTTGTGGAGGCTGAACAGGTTTAGATCCTGTAGCTTCTTCTTGTAGGGCCTGCCCTGCTGCCTCCTGATCATGCGAGTGACCTCCTCTGGACCCTCTCCACATTGTCCACATCCCTCTTGAAGTGCGGCGCCCAGAACTGGATGCAGTACTCCAGCTGCGGCCTGACCAGTGCCACACAGAGAGGGAGGATCACCTCCCTGGACCTGCTCGAGATGCATCTGTGGATGCATAAGAAGGTGCGGTTGGCCTTCCTGACTGCATCCCCACACTGCCAGCCCATGTTCATCTTGGCATCAACGATGACTCCAAGATCCTTTTCTGCCTCTGCACTGACAAGAACGGAGTTCCCCAGCCTGTAGGTATGGAGCCGGTTGTGCCTCCCCAGGTGCATCACCTTGCACTTGTCAGTGTTGAATCCCATCCTGTTCCCATCCACCCACCCTTGTAACCTGTCTAGGTCCGATTGCAGCCTATTGCATCCTTCTAGCGTGCCCACATCCCCCCCACATCTTAATGTCATCCATGAATTTGAACAGGGTGCTTTTTATCCCCTCGTCCAAGTCGCTGATGAAGATGTTGAACAGTGTGGGCCCAAGGACCGAGCCCTGCTTAACCACACTGCCCACATCCCTCCAGGTCGAAAATGACCCATCCATCACCACTCTCTGGGTGCGGCCCTCCAGCCAGTTGGCGACACATCTGACTGTGTGGGTGTCGACACCACAGCCCCCCAGTTTCTTAATGAGAACAGGGTGAGAGACAGTGTCGAAGGCCTTCCGAAAGTCCAGGAAGACTACGTCCACTGCTATGATTTGGTGATCTGATCATAGAAGGCCACCAGGTTGGTCTGATAGGACCTGCCACTGACAAACCCGTGTTGGTTGCCCCTAAGTATGAAATCCCCTGCTGGCCCCTCATGGATGTATGCCAGCATAATTTTCTTGAACAACTTGTCTAGGATCGAGGTAAGACTAACTGGCCTATAGGTTTCCCGGGTCCTCCTTCTTCCCCTTTTTGAAGATGGGAACCACGTTGGCCCTCTTCCAGTCCTCTGGCACTGCACCAGAGCACCACGAGTGCTCATAGAGCCATGCCAGGGGTTCTGCAATGACCTCAGCCAATTCCCGCAGTACTCTAGGGTTGAGATCGTCCAGACCGGCTGACTTGAATACATCCAGTCCCTCCAGAAGTTCCCTAACTAGTTCCTCACTAACCCTTGGCCCAGGTGCATCTCTCCTGGGGTCTGAGGGGGGCCCAGCTGGGGGGTGGCTGTTCCGGTCCCTGCTTAGGAAGATGGAGGCAAAGAAATTGTGTTAAATATGTTGGCTTTGTCGTCTGGTGTGAAGACCAAATTTCGTAATGTGTCCTGCAGGGGCCCCACATTACCTGGAACCTTCTTTTTACCCCCTATGTATTTAAAGAAGGACTTCTTGTTGTTCTTAATCCAGGAAGCTAGTCCCAGTCCCATCTCTGCCTTGGCCTTCCTGACTGCCCCCCTGCATCCTCGAGCAACTGCAGTGTAGTCATTCTTGGTGATGTCCCCTCCTTTCCATTAGGTGTGTGCCTCCCTTTTAGCTAGCAGACATTCCTGGGTGCTTTTGGTGAGCCATGGGGGCTTGTGTGCCCTCCTGCTCCCTTTGATCCTCGTTGGGATTACCTCTGGGCTTGGAGGATCGTCTCCTTGAGGAGCGACCACTCTCCTTGGACACCTGGCTCCCCTCCCCTATGGGACCTCAGTGCTTCCCTGACTATTCTCCTTAGCTTGTTGAAGTCCGCCTCCTGAAATCTAGGGTTGCTGCCTTGCTGCAGGCCTTTGTCACCTTGCGCTGGATGGTGAATTCCAGCAGGCGATGATCACCGTCAAATCGGGAATTTTGACCTGAGTCTTCAAACAAGACCAGGGCTCCCAAACTTGAGGATGAGGGGAGCGCCTTTCTCTTATCCAGCTATACCACCAAATGCAGGTTTTCTCTTGCCTCTTGCTAGCTTTTCTCTTTCTTTCTGAGTGGCCTGGACAGCCCCACACAAGTGTTTTTAGCAACAGGCCAGACCATAGAAGAGAGCAGAGATCAGGGAAAGGATTAACAACATTCCCCCACAACGTAAAGATCTAAATCCAGAAATACACAGAAAAGCAGAAGGTGAAGAAGCTAGATGGAGAAAAAGAGGGGAACCACAACAGAGGCAGAGACCCATGCTAAAGGCAAGAGAAGGCAAAAAGCCAGCAGGAGGGTCTGGAAACTTTTTCTGACTTTGGCCACTTTGCTTTCACAGCAGGAATGGAAGAGTAGACCCAGACTGGCAGATATCACATTCAGATTTCTTCTCAGCCCTGCCCCCAAACCCCATGTTCTTGACTGTCTGCTTTAGTTAGCATGCTTCAGAGGAGGGGCAGATGGGAAATCTTCAGAGGAATCAGCTGACAAAGCAGAGAATAACTACAGTGGCAAGAAATCATGTCAGTCAGAGATTCCTAGTAGCTGGTGGTGCCTTGTTAACTTCAGGGAAAGGGAAGCAGCAGCAAAATGGCAGGGTTAGGCCAGGTCAGCCTGGTTAGCCATCCATGAGACCTCTGTATATCGACTCATAAGAAAGGGCTGCTGTGCTGAGACCAGGGGCATGGACAAATGTATATTTTAGCTGCTTTAAAAAGGGAAAGAGAGCTGTTCTGCTTAGAAAGGGTGCAGTAGCCATTACACTGTAACTGGACATTACGCCATAACAGCTGGAACTGTTATGTGCTTGAGCCTGTAGAGATGCAAGTTAGCTCAGTCACCCTAGCTTTAATTGTGGATTAAAGCTGGAGTGGTTTGGCTCCATTTGGGTTGTTATGGAGTCATGCAGAACTAACAGCTGCATCATGGGTGACTGGTGCCTCCTGAGTCTGGGGGAAGAACCCGCAGGTGCCGCCGGAGCGCTGTTGGTGGTGTGGGTGGAGCTGGAGAGCTCCCACAGACCTGTCACTGTCAGGAGGGGCACATGCCCCTCCGTAGCCCCCTTACACATTGCCTGTGTGCTAACAGTTTTGGTATCCTTTGATATTGATACAATTGTTAGATATGTTCACACCCTTAAAACTAAATTTTCTCCAGTAAGAAGAGGTGGGCAAGCTTGGCTGGAATTTTATTTTAAACAGATGTTTCTGTAGCAACTGACCTTCTCAGAGGCTCTCAGAAGTTTCTCATGCTAACTCCCCACTGGAATTTCAGCAATCCCAGCTGTCTCCCTTCCCACCTATGCTGGAGTGATATGATGAGTGGAGCAGATGGACTCCTGGCTCTTGTGCATGTCAGCTGGCCTACCCCATAGAAGTGCTGATGCTGTGGGTGTGACCCAGCCACTGTTGTATCAGACTAGACACACTGCCCAAAGGCAGTGCCGTCCCCATGTCAGTAAGTTTGTAGGCATAGGCAGTTGCTTACTGTCAAATGTCACTGACTTCAGTCTACAATTTTAAAATTTCACATATTCAAGGGGAACAGGAAAGAGTTTGGTTCTGTACCGTGGACTCAGGGCTGGATAGTTGGAGGTGGGTGGCGGGTGGGACAGTGGCTATGTCTCAGTCCTAGGAACAAGCTCTGGCTTCCAGAATTGGAACCCTTCCCATCCCCTTTTGAAAGTGAAAGGGCCATGGGTGTGAGTGCTCTGTGGCATTTGGCATCTATTACCCTCTACTGTGCACTCACCAGCGTCCAAAGGACATAGATAGTAAAAAGTGCTATAGTAAGTGCTATGAGTCCAATGGCCTCCAGCCGGCTGTTGAACTGTAAGTGATCCTGTGCTCCACGAAGACACAACCAGCCTGAGATCGCTGCCAGTGGCGTAATGAACAGAAAACACACCATGTCGCAGAAGAGAGTCCTCTTCTCATTTCGAGGACCAGGATCCTTCAGCCACTACAAAAAAAGAAAAGGAGAGAGAGGATTAATCTGTGGCACAGAGGGCTAACGTACAGGACCTACTATTCTGCAGAGGAAGAGGAAGCTTACTGTGAAGCATGAGAGTCACAAGGCTTCAAGGAAATTAAAAAATTCTAAGCATGTTTTCTGCAACAGAGAAGCACAAGCACTAACCTACGTATTTGTGCAGAGAGGATGTAGTGATATAAGGCGGCACTGGAAAGTCTCAGAGCAGTAGCTCCCAGACAGACCAGCAAAGCACAGGCTGCCGCTGGTAGACAGGAAATTTGAGACTCCAATGGCACACTATTTTCCCAAGCACCACTGGGTTCCAGCACCAATGTGTGTTGGAATCGTGTAGCCCAAGTGTGTCAAACTCATCTGGCTCCACATGAGGGGCATGGGGCTGGTTTGTGGGGCAGATTGGAGCCATCTCTACATGTTGGAGACCAGCTCTACATGTTGAAGCCAGTCCATAGGGCTGGGCTGGTGCAGGCACTGTGTACAACAAACAAAACCAAATAAATCCTTGGTGCAGTAAAACAGTCTCCTACAGATGTGCAGATGGGTGCAGGATGTCCAGTCTACGGGTATAAACAGACATTGCTTGATGTCACATTTGTGCTACCATAAAAATGTTTATGGCAGCACAAAAGGTGAACAAACAGATGTCCCTACCCCTTGTCATGCCGTATCAGTAGCTGGAACAAAACGTAGTGTAAAACAGTGCTGCTTTATTGCAGTGAATGTCTATTTGCTCTGTGGCTAGAGTGCAGGCAGCCTAGAGTTGCCCACACTCTCCAGGCCCCCCGGCTTAAGTGTCCTGATCCTGTGCACCCTAGGAACTCCCACACAGGATTGGGCCCCTCAAGCCCCAGGAAAATTGCCTGGTTTTCCCCACCCAGAGAAGTGCTTTGGGGAATCTCAGGACACTTCTCTGTAAGTCAGGGAAGTCAAGGCTCCTTGCTTACAGAGAGCTGCCTCAGGCTTTCTTGGGAAGCGCGGGACTCAGGGAACCGCAACTGCCCCGTGCCTCCGCACTGGAACCCGTTGCTAACCTGTGCTTCACACCGACGCATGGGTTGGTTCAGGTCCCAGCAAGGAGGTGGGGGTGATGCAGGACCCAATGAATTCCCAGTGACCTGTGCCTCTGATATGTTGTGGGTTCAGCAACAACACTCTGGACACTGCTGTGTTCAACTAACCATTAGTTATTATTATAACGCCCTGGAATCATATCCGGTGGATCTTAACAAGTGCATCAGTAAATGTATGCAGATCTTATACCTGCTCTGCCTCTGACTTGACCCAGTCCAGTCCTGTGGAGGGAGAGGAACCAAGGATGCTGCTGGCTCCACAGAATGTGGAGTCCCCAGTGCTGCAAGACTGCCACAAAGCAACTGAACCCCCTACAGCGCTAAACACGAGGGCTTTGGCCTTCAAGGGACAGTACAAGGAAAACACAATAAGCCACAACACCCCTTCCCCCTAGCCAGAATAGTCCGCCAACCTTTCAGGAGGACTCTGCTTCCACTGTGGTCTTCCCATAGAACCGGACTCAGTGAGGGGTTCAGCGGATGGTGGCCCTGTCAGCCTATCTGGAGACTCAACAGCGATACTTCCTTCTGACGGTGATGGAAAAGGGTTTGCATTGGTGGAAACAGGTAGGCACTTCTCCAACAAATCCACGTCTGTCGGTGGTGGATTGGTGCTTGCAGATTGCTCAGGTGTAGGGTTATCAGTAGGAGAACGCCCACGCAGCTGGTCCACATGACGTCACCAAACTTGTCCAGTCAGTCTGGACTGTATATGATATGGGTCCTGTGGCGCTTACAGTTTTAGAGTGAACCCACTGTGGGCCTGATCTGTAGCTCCAAGCAAACACAGTCTCTTGTGGAATGAAAAGACGTAAGGTACCAGATGCCAATATGGAGTCCAAGTCCTTTTCTTTCCTAAACTGTCTCTCACAAGGTGTGGTTTAACATGGTCAAGGCGTGTCTTGAAACAACGACCCATAAGAAGTTCCGATAGGCTGGACCCCATTGTAGGGCAAGGAATTACACATTGAGCAGAAAGAAATCTGGCCAGTCTGGTAGACCAGTCTCCTACAACAGTCCTTTTGTAGCTTGCCCATTGGCCATTCGCTCAGCTTGCCCATTGGCCTGTGGCCTGTGAGGTGCAATGGGAACAGTTCGAATGAGGTTGCAGCTGGCAAAATCTTGGAACTCGGCTGAGGTGAATGTGCTGCCATTATCAGAAATGATGGTGTCAGGCACCCCATGGGTTGCACACAGCTGATGGAGAGCTGTGATAGCAGCAGTTGATATAAGAGTCAAAACAGTAATCACTTCAAGCCATTTTGAGTACAAGTCAACAACAATTAAGAAATTCTTACCTTGGAAAGGGCCAGCAAAATCAATGTGGGCGCATGACCTGGGTTCCTTTGTCATTTCCCAAGGGAATACTAGTGCCTTTGGTGGATTATGATGGGTTGCTTGACAAATGCTGCACTCCCTCACAACTCTTTCTATGTCACTGTCCACACCTGGCCACCATACATAACTTCTAGCCAGTGCTTTCATCCTCAGTGCTCGGATGTGCTGCATGCAGCATTGTAAGTATGATTTGGCGCCCTGCTTTTGGAATTACAACACAATTTCCCCACAAGAGGCAACCCTTGTGTGCAGACAGCTCATGCTGACGTGATGAAAATGGCCTGAATTCCTCAGCCAATTTGTCTGCAGGCCAGCCCCTCCACACCCAGTTGAGGATAGGGGCAAGGATAAGGTCTTTTGCAGTCATCCTTGCTATCTGATGAGCTTAAAGAGGGGCTTCTGGCATGGATTCCAGCCTGAGGACTTCTGTTGGTGGAGAAGAACCACAATCAGGTATTTGTAGTGGTAGGTGGCTCAATGCATTGGCATTTGCAGTTGTTTTCCCAGGTTTGTACACAAGTGTATAATCATATGCATTTAGCATGATGCTCCAGTGTTGCATATGGGGAGACAAAATAGGAGGAGTTGGTTTGTCTGTAGTAAAAATTCCAAGAAGGGGTTTGTGGTCCGTTCGGATTTCGAATTTGTGGCCATAAACGTAACTGTGAAATTTTGTAACTCCTGCAATGATTGCCAATGTTTTTTTTTTTTATCAATCTGTGTGTAATTCCTCTCGGTTGAAGTCACTGTTCTTAAGTAAAAAGCCATGGGTGAGTCTGTGCCATCAGGCAATGTGTAACTGAGGACAGCGCCAACACCAAATGGCGAGGCATCACAAGTAATGGACAGTGGCTTCTCCTCATCATAGTGAACAAGGATATCCGCAACTTCTTGATGCCCTAGAAGGCTTTGTTGTGTTGGCAAGTCCACTTCCACTGAGCTCCTTTATCCAGTAAGCGATGAAGGGGCTCTGCTACTGTGGCTTTGTCTTTCAAGAAGATGTGATAAAAGTTGAGAAGTCCTGAGAATGCTTGAAGATCCTGCCTGCATTTTGGTATAGGGGCATCATGTCTTCAACTGGGTGAACGCCAGAAGCATCAATCTGATATCCCAGAAAGCTGATACTGGAAACTCCCAGACGGCCCCATGATCAACACATCATCAAAGTTTGGAACAACCCTGGGAATTCCTGCTAGCATTTTCTCCATGAACCACTGGAAAATTCCTGGTGCCAAAGAAATTCCAGACCGGAGGCGCTTGACACAGAGCGCTCCCCAGTAGGGAGCCTAATTATTGTTTGGGCCTCAGCAGCCCTGTCATCCATTATCAATTGCTGGTAGGCTTGAGCGAGGTCAAGGTTGGCAAAAACCTTCCCTCCTGCAAGAACAGACAGTAACTGGTTAATGGCAGGCACTGGGTGCGGGTCCTGCTTAAGTGTTTTATTAAACAGTGTACTTGTAACCTCCACAGATACGAACACTGCCGTTAGGTCTTAAAACAGGAACGATTGGTGTGGCTCAACTTGTATGTACGACTGGCTCGAGGACCCCTCGAGAGAGAGTGCAGAGAAGTCGATTTAATTCTGCATCCATTTTCAGCCGCAGTGAGAAAGGTACATCCCCAGCCTCCATAAATTTCATAGACATTAGGGCTGGAAGGGACCTCAGGAGATCATCGAGTCCAGCCCCCTGCCATCGAGTCCAGCCCCCTGCCCAAAGATAGGATCCATCTGGAACGTCCCAAAAGTGAACCAGAGTAAATTCCTAATTCCCTGGAGAATACCTAGGGAAACTCCCTTGCAAGCCTTTCCAGACTTTCTGCGCAGAGACTGTGTACGCCTTGAATACTCATTCCCAATGGTGAGAACCAATTTCTCCTCAGAAGACTTTTTTGGGAACCTTTAGTGACAATGAGGGGTAGACGCTGTCTAACAGATCCATACTGGACATCAACACTGCAGCTACCCAGCTTCTACAATCTGTCCGTTGTAGTCACGCAGGTGGCACTCAGGTTTCACTAACTTGGGGAGAGGGTGCCGAAACAACTGGAAAAATGTGTTTTCATCTATGAGGGATACTCCTGAACTGCAGTCCACTTCCATTTTGCACTTCTTTCCATTTATTACTACAGTTGAATTGTAGCAGAACCTTGAATTTCGACACCAACATTTTGAATCAAATATGGGTTTTGTACCTCATGTTCTGGGGAGGACTCTAATCTGTGAGTGGTTTGGGAGTGAATACATTTGCCACAGTCTTTTTGGCTCCCAGACCTGGCCTTCAAGCGGCAAACCCTCTCTCTGTGGCCCTTGCAGGCACGACACTCCTCATTCCTAGACCTGCACTCCCTTCATCTGCGTTGTCCGCCACAACTCAGACGTCTGTGGGGTATCATTTGCTTGTGATGATCTGATTTCTTGATCTTTTTGGAGTAAGTGAACATTGCTGGAGAACGCCTGGCGAATTTCTCTCACATTATGGGATGCTGCTTCAGCTGCCAATGCTTTTTCTTGTGCAGTAGCCAAGGTCAGTTTTGTTTCAGAGAGCAGGCAGTGTTGCATTGCTTCATCTTGAACCCCACAGATGAGATGGTCGCGAAACAGGCCATAGGAGATCACTGAACTCATAAAATTCGGCAAAGCGACAGAGCTCACCAGGTAATCTGCTATGCCTTCATTGGCCTTTTGGTCCCATTTAAAAAAATGAAATCTCTGCAGGGTAACAGATGGCCTTGGGCAAAAATGTGCCTTTAGCAGGGCAATTAGTTCAGCATAGGACTGAGTGTTTGGTAAGGCAGGTGCTGTGAGGGAATGGACAATGGCAAATGTTTTGGCACCACAAACGGTCAGGAGGATGGTGTGCTTCTGTTCTGGATTTTCCACTTTGTTGGCTTCCAGGTAATAGGACAGCCTCTCGACGTAACAGTCCCAAGCTGGCTGGCTCACATCAAATTCTTCTATATGACCCAATGTGGCCATTTTAACTAACATCAGCCGTAATAGAGAGAGAAGAAGAAGAAAAAAAAGCTTCACTCTGATCACAAAGCACAGCCTGGTCTCAGAACGTCATCCCACAGTCTTGGGGTGTCTTCTCAGCAAAGCATCCCATCCTCGTCGCCGGATGATATGTTTTGGGTTCAGCAACAACACTCTGGGCACTCCTGTGTTGAACTAACCGTTATTTATTATTATAACCCTCTGGAATCATATCCATCAGTGTATATATGCAGATTTTATCTCTGACTTGACCCAGTGCAGTCCTGTGGAGGGAGAGGAACCGCTGGCTCGTCACGGTGGAGAACATGGAGTCCCCAGCGCTGAAAAACTGCTACAAGCAACACAACCCTACAGTGCTGAACACGAGGGCTTTGGCCTTCAAGGGGCAGCACAAGGAAAACACAGTAAGACACAACAGTGGGACCCATGCTGATCTGTGCCTCCAAGTGAAGCATGGGTCAGCACAGGACTCAGTGTGGGCCCCAGCACAGAGGCATGAGATTCTGGGAACTCCCCGGGTCCGCACTGCTCCATGCCTCCTCCTGGGAGCCAGGCCGACCCACGCTACATGCAGAGGCACCGTTTGATGTAGGTCCCAGCATGGAAGCGCATGGCTGCATGGGTCCCAGTGCCGAGGCACAGGGCACTGGGGATTCCCTAGGCCCCATGTCTCTATGCTGGGACTCACATGAGCTTTCCCTGCTTACAGAAATTCCCCGTAGAGTTCCCAGGACTGCCTTGCGCTGACCCATGCCTCCATGTTCCCACACACTGACCTGTGCCTTTGAGCACATCGTGGATTGGTGTGGGACTCAGCGCAGTCCCCAGCAAGAAGGTGCAGGGCAGCAAGAGCTGCGGAGAATCCCCAGATCAGGAGAACCCATCACTTGTCCCATACTGGGGCCCCTACCAGATGCTGGACAACAGGCAACATATGTTTCATCTCATTAAGCAAATCAGCATCCTACCACAGCTGATTCACTTCATTTCCTAATGTCTGTTTTTAACCTAATGGATGCTGGGGCAAGGTAATTCAACAGCAAGATGGTGCTTCCACTGAGCAGGTAGCAGAAAACTGGCATAGACAATCTGCTGACTTTAAGAAGCAGAAAACCAAGACGGAAAAAAACAGAGGACAGAAAATCTATCTGAAAACCTTGTTTCTGAACCCTGGGGCAGGCTGGGAAGCCAGCCATGGCAGCTACAGTGTCAGAAAATCAAGCAGTCCAGAGAAGGTGGCTCAGGCCCCTTCTCTCATAGACCATCGTGTGCCCCAAATGGAGCCTCTGTGACAGATCCCAGGAGCGAGGACAAGCCTCCCTGTTCCTAAGAGCCCAGACAGGAAACACTGAAACTGCCCAATCTGAAGGACGGGCAGGGAGCTCTGAGTGCTCCCCGAAGGAAAAGGCTGTACATGATCTGGCTGCTCTTTCTCCGACACCGCCTGGGGAAGCAGCTTGCTCTGCAGAGAAATAATTCTGTGGACAAGGAGCAGAAATCTCTGTTTGAGCTGACAAAACAAAGTCAGAATCACTTCCATTCTGGTAGGGGAAACGGGAGGTCATGTTACATGACGCTCCCCAGACAAGACTCCAGATAAGGACTATGGCGCTAAGGAAACTCATTAGGTGCGAGACAGAAGTCACTGCTCCAATGTTTCCCTGCCCTCTTTACTGACTTGCTCCGTCATTTCTGTTGGGTATTTGATGGTTCAGTGGTTCCCTCCACAATGCACCCTGCTCTGTATTACCATTATAAGTCTGTGAAAAGGTGGCTTCTGTTGCTTCTTGCTGGTTAGCAAGAATGCAGCTCTCTCATGAATGGCCCAGGGTTCCCCTTTCCTGAAGCACGGGAGAACTGACAGCAACTCTTGTTTTCTGTGAAAATGTTGATTTACTAAAATAAAATGAGCCAGTTTTTTAGTTGAACTCCATCTGACAACAGGAATTCAATAGGAATTGTTCCAGTCTTCCTGCAGAGACGCTATTTTTAAAGACCAAAACAAAATCCACAAACACAAGAAGCAGCAGCTGCAGCTACAGAGATACCCAGGATTAGGATACCTTCGTAACCTAGGCACCAGACCTGCAGGGCTGTTTTGTGACCTCCTCACTCAAAACTCTGACAGATCCACAGCAACATGGAGCAATGATGAGGAAAGGGAAGCCTCCCTGGGAGCCAGAGGCCACTCAGGCACGCACAATATCACGTGGAAGAATCCAGTGGAGCAAGTGTCATGGAAGGGTCACAAAGCTCAAAGCAGAGTCAGTTGTGTGCAAATCATATAATTAGCTATTAACTCCATAGAAAATGACATGGTAAATTAGCATGAACTCTACTTCCAGAGGGAGCTTCTTTCTCACTAGGTCCCCGTAGCTGCATGCTTCAGCAACAGCAGAGCAGGCCCAGAGAACAAGGGTCAGGCTCCTCGGAGTACAGGTTGAGGACCTAACTGAGAGCGTTAGTAATTTGTTGAGTGAAGAAAACAAAATGAGACAGTGAAATAATACAGAGCCACTTAAGCCAAAAGCTGCTTACACTCATAGGCTGCACTAATCTATTTACATCTTCCTGTTCTTCAGAAGTAGTTTAATATTAGAAAGCAGCATGAACCCTTAGGAGAATCACCTGGCATCAGACTGGCACGAGCTGCAAGGATTAAGCTAACTGCCTGCAGGAATCTGGGCTCAGTACAGAAGCCCAGGCCCTTGCTGCTCAATGTCTTGCACTCTGCAGCAGCTCCCAGCCTTGCTCCAACCTTTGACCCTCATGCTCATTCCTGCCTTGCCTCTTTTTTGAACCAAGACACCTTGCTCCTGCTTCCCCATTGTGTATTCTCCCAGCTCCTGTTTTCCGGCCTGGTCTTGGCTATGGACTACAGACTAGGAACATAATTTGGGCTCTTAATCCCTTTGTGCAGGCATGCCCTCTTGATCTGATTCCTTGCAGACCTACGTGCTGGTTTAATTTCACACTCCTTTAGACTGCTTATGCCCCAATCCTAACTATCTAACCTGCCAAAAGGATCCTTTCCCTGCCATCCCCTGGGGAAGCACTGGACTGTACACATATGGACTTTTCCCCAGCTTCCTCCCTGCAGAGGCTTTGACGGCCAACCTACAGAACCTGCAGGCCCAAACAGGAGCCCTGCCGGCACAGACTACAGCCCTGATGGGCCAAGACAAGACACGAAAAGAGGAAAATGTGCTCCTGCAGGCACAGAAGGCACAAGCTGAGGCTATGATCGCCCCTGCAGTATCATGTCCTCATCATTCCCCAAACCCAAAATACCTGTGACGGACCAACTAATGGAAACCCAGGCAAGTTCATGGGTTTCTTGAATCAGTGCCACCTCATTGTACCCTTAGACTTACCCCACGGACAGGTTTAGGCCTATTTGTTACTCACCAGTGCAGTGGGCATCGGTCCACCAGGAAACTGTAACCCCCCACCCCTGTTTTTAGAGAGAGGCCACTAAATGTGTGACAACAGATCATGGGACAAAAAAAGAAAAAAGGGGCCAGATGTGAAGGTAAAAGGTTAATAAGCCATGCATGGAGGAGTTGACAGGAAGACAGTACCACAGTCTTCCAGGTTCCCTCTGGGCTTGGCCTCCTTCCTGGCTTGGTAGATGCAGCGTCTGGACAGGGCCAAGAGGAGTTTGACCAGGAAGTCCCAGGACTTGGTGAGGTAATGGATGGGGAGTGTATAAAATAAAAGGTGCAGGGAGAAGTGCAACCAGAACCACAGCAGCTGAATCCTGCATAGTCAAGGTAGGCATGCAACAAGGTCTCATTTTGTCCAAAGAAGGGACAAGTGTCAGGGGAATTGGTTAAGTGCACCTCTACCACTCATCTCGACCCATTAGTGGATCTCTGTATCGTTGCAGACCACTATCTGACAGAGAGGAGGGTGGAGCAAGCAGGAGTCCCCAGATGGGCTCCTCCACTGCTGTCCTCAACCTTGCTTAGGTGACCAGAGGCAACTGAGCCTATGCAAGTGGATCCAGCATGGCCATATCTATCTGAGATGGAAAGAAACCAACAATGAATGACAGACTCATGCTTTTACTCTGGATACTATGCAGGTAGGAAACCCTAAGATACATCCTCAATAGAAGGGCCCAAGCTGGGTGTTGGACATGCCCCTCAAGTTTCCATACCTTGCCCTGTTATGTCTCTTGCAAGGGTTACTATCACTACAGGTCACCAGCGCTCTCATCTCCAGGTGGTGCTTTACCTGAGTCACCTGGCCATTAGGGCTGTGCAAAACTTCGGTCCCTGATTCAGTTCAGCAGAGATTCAGCCCAATTTGGTGTCTGAGTCTCCAAATCCGAATCAAATCAGAATACCCTTTAATCTCTCCAAATCAATTCAGAACCCCTGAATCGAATCAGAGGACTCTTTAATCTCTCTGAATCGATTTGGAGATTCGGACATAGATACAGCTTTAAATATTTTTTCTACATACCTCTAGGTAGCAGGGGCTCTGAGTGCTGTGGTGCTGGGGCAGATGCAGTGTCCCACAGAAGCATGGGGGACTCCCCAGCGTGCTCAGCAGCAGACCCGAAAACAGACCAGAAGCACTTCTGGTCCACTTCCAGGTCCACCGGGGAGCATGTTGGGCCCCCCCTGCCCACAACCCCCCGGCTTAGCGACTGGTGCCTCCTGGGTCTGGGGGGGCACCTGGGGTCCACCTGCGGCCCATTGCCAAGCTGGGGGGCAATGGGGGGTGGGGGAGGCTGGCAGACCCAGAAGTGGATCAAACACATTACAGGCATTTTGAATACCATGTAATGCCCTTTGCTTTGTGCAACTCCCCCACTATTTTCCAACATTTTGTAAACTATATGTTTCAGGATGTTCTGGATCAGTTAGTCATTATCTACTTAGACATATTTTGCTTTTTTCAGATATGCAGGAATTTCATGATCAACACGTGTGTTTTGTGTTACAGAGGTTGAGGACCACAACCTATGCCTAACTCAAAAAAATCTGAGTTTGACATGACCAACACTGATTTCGTAGGGTACACCATCTTACCAGAGGGGTAAAGGATGGACCTACAGAAGGTGGCTGCAGGGATCAAACTTCCGTATGAGAGGTCTGGAAGCAGCATTTCTTGAGGTTTGCAAACATTTATAGATGCAATATTAAAGGTTTCTTTCAACTCATTGTGCCCAGCATACCTTCACGGCTCAGAAAGGGACACAATGTGTATGGACTAGGGGGCACAGGGAGCCTTTGGAATGCCTGAAACAAGCATTTACCTCCACCCTTGTCCTGATTCACCCTGATCCCACAAAACCTTTTGTTGCAGAGGCAACCGCCTCCAGTTTTGCCATAGGAGTAATCCTGTCACAGCGTGTAGGGCCTTGGAACTTGCTACACCCCTGTACTTTCCATTCATGGAAACTAATGTCACCTGAAAGGAATTACACAGTCTGGGACAAGAAGCGTTTAGCCCAGTGGTGGGCAATTATTTCAGGTGGAGGGCTACTTACTGAGTTTTGTCTAGTTATCAAGGGCCACATGACAGGCAGCCAGGGGCAGATTAGTATTAATTTAATTAATTTTTTTAGGGGCCCCACAGGCCAGATAGAATGGCCTGCGGGCCACATTTTGTCCACCCCTGGTTTAGCAGGTAAGGGTGCTTTGAACAATGGTACCACCACCTATCGGGGGCTTGCTTTCCTCTGAGCTTCTTACAGATCAGAAAAACCTGGAAAATCTACACTCTGCTCAGAGTATGAATCAGTGCCAAATTTGGTGGATGCAGTTTTTCAGTAGGTTAAACTTGGTAAGCACCTATTGCCTAGGTAGCCAGAACAATAAGGTGAATGAATGCTCTTTCCTGATGAGATGAACACTACACCTCATGGCCCAAATCTCCTTCTTCTAGCCTATGCCCCACCAGTTTTTCATAGTACACAGTGGTTTCATAGTTTCATAGTTTCATAGTAGCTAGAGTCGGAAGGGACCTAGGCAGATCATCTAGTCCGACCCCCTGCCTTAGCAGGAAAGAGCACCGGGGTCAGATGACCCCGGCAAGGTGCTCATCCAACTTCCTTTTAAAAATCCCCAGGCTAGGAGCCTGCACCACTTCCCCTGGAAGCTGGTTCCAGGCCCTAGCCACCCTGACTGTGAAGTAGCGCCTCCTAATATCTAATCTAAACTTACCCTCCGCCAGTTTGTGACCGTTATTCCTGGTCACTCCTGGCAGCGCACGGGGGAACAGGGACTCCCCCAATACCTGCTGATCCCCCCTGACCAGTTTGTAGCAGGCCACAAGGTCCCCCCTTAGCCTTCTCTTGTGGAGGCTAAACAGGTTCAGGTCCCGTAGCCTATCCTCATAAGGCCTGCCCTGCTGACCCCTGATCATACGAGTGGCCCTCCTCTGAACTCTTTCCATATTGTCCACGTCCCTCTTGAAGTGTGGCGCCCAGAACTGGACGCAGTACTCCAGCTGCGGCCTGACCAGTGCCGCATAGAGGGGGAGGATCACCTCCCTGGACCTGCTCGAGATGCATCTGTGGATGCATGACAGGGTACGATTGGCCTTCTTGACTGCCTCCCCACACTGCCGGCCCATGTTCATCGTGGAGTCAATGACGACTCCAAGATCCTTTTCCGTCTCCGTGCTGGCAAGAGGGGAGTTCCCCAACCTGTAAGTGTGGTGCCGGTTCTTCCTCCCCATGTGCAACACCTTGCACTTATCAGTGTTAAACCCCATCCTATTCTCATCCGCCCACCGTTGCAACCTGTCAAGGTCAGCTTGTAGCCTATTGCACCCTTCTAGTGCACCCACATCCCCCCACATCTTAGTGTCATCAGCAAACTTGAACAGGGTGCTTTCTACCCCCTCATCCAAGTCACTGATGAAGATGTTGAACAGTGCAGGCCCGAGGACCGAGCCCTGCGGAACCCCACTGCCCACGTCCTTCCAGGTCGAGAAGAACCCATCCACTACCACCCTCTGGGTGCGGCCCTCCAACCAGTTGGCGACCCATTTGACCGTGTGGGCATCGACACCACAGTCTCCCAGCTTTTTGATGAGGACAGGGTGAGAGACAGTGTCGAAAGCCTTCCGGAAGTCCAAAAAGACTACATCCACAGCAACCCCTGCGTCTAATGATTTGGTGACCTGATCGTAAAAGGCCACCAGGTTGGTCTGACAAGACCTGCCACTGATAAACCCATGTTGGTTGCCCCTGAGCATGCATTCCCCCGCAAGGCCCTCCTGGATGTGTGCCAGGATAATTTTTTCAAAGAGCTTACCCGGGACTGAGGTCAGACTAACTGGCCTGTAATTTCCCGGGTCCTCTTTTTTTCCCTTTTTGAAGATAGGGACCACATTGGCCCTCTTCCAGTCCTCCGGCACCTCTCCAGAGCACCACGAGTGCTCATAGAGCCGTGCCAGGGGTCCCGCAATGACCTCAGCCAGTTCCTGTAGAACCCTAGGGTGAAGATCGTCCGGACCAGCGGACTTGAACACGTCCAGCCTCTCCAGAAGTACCCTAACTAACTCCTCGCTAACCCTTGGCCCAGGCGTGTCTCTCTCGGGGCCCGAGGGGGGCCCAGCAGGGAGGTGGCTGAACTGGTCCCTACTTAGGAAGACAGAGGCATATAGTCCCTGGACTAATAAAACACATCCAAGACACCTCTACGCAGGACCACTATGCCCAACAGTTGTGCAATGCAGAATCCTTCCCCAGTCAGATTTCCAAACTCACGATGGAATCTTGCATTATAGTCGCTGGATTTATGTCCCAAAAGGGTGGCCAGGGGTAGAGGTTCTGCAGTGATGTCACGATGCTCCTAGAGCCAGGCACTTTAGTGCCTCCAAGACATATAGGCCAGTCTCCCATCACTTTAGGTGGCTATAAATCAAGCAAGATATTAAGATGAACACTGATGCCTGTGCTCAGACAAAGGTTTTCTGTGCCAGGTCTGTGAGGCTCTTTCAGTCCTTGCACATCCTGCCACACTTTGGACCACAGTATCCATGGACTCTGTAGTTGAACTATCACACTCCAGGGACACACCAGCATCATGGTGGTAGTTAATTCCTTAATCAAGATGGCACACTTTACTGTGGTCCAGAATACCACAAGAGCTCAGGAAACAGTGTTTTCCAGATTCATGGTCTACCAGGAGAGATCATTTCTGATAGAGAGGCACAACTTATCTCTCAGTTCTAGAAGGATTCTGAAGGTGCAATTTCTGACCTCCTCTGCATATCACCACAGACAAATGGGCAGACTGAACAGGTTAACCAGACCTTGGAAAAGTACTGGGTAACCCTCCTCCCTGCAGCAGAATTTGTCTGTAACAATGCACCTCATGTCAGCACAAAGGATTTGGTCACACACATACCAGATACAAGAAAAACTATAGGAATGTCTATAAGCTGTTAAGAAAGCTTGTAAGAAGCAAGCTGACGGGGTCATTAGGCCACACTGGCATTTACTGCTGGGGACCACCACACCTCTGTGGCACTGCAGTGGCCAGTGTAGGAAGGGGGCTTCGGGCCACAATGGGGGTAGCCAGTGTACCACAAGTAACTTTGACTATGTACTTGAATATCTCTACAAATTAAGAACATAACTTGCACTGCTGAGCTCTGACACCTTGTGCAGCTTTGGCCCCAGATCTGGATTCCCTACAGACCCAAGTACTAGTTTAACCCCATGCTCCTCCAGATGGCTTATGCCCAAATCCTAACAATTAGGACTGAAAAGCCCACTTATCACAATGGCTCCCTAATCTGTCCTCATATTGATGGGCTGAAAGATGGCCACATCAGTGCTAAGGCAGTGTTGTGGGGGGACATTTGTATGGAAAGGTCCGATGTCTTCTCTTGGGCACTGGAATGGGGCATGAACAGAGCCCCATAGATCCTAGAAAGGCCCACCGTACTCAGGGGCTAGATCTGGTCCGTGATGCATTGTGCAGATTCACTTGAGCTAGCCCTGCATAGACTAGCCCCAGAACCGAAGGCAGCACAGCCACTTTCATGCAGTATCATGCCCAGGCTGATTAACTTGATTAAAAACAAGGCTTACTGGCCTAGGGTCCATGCTATGCAAATGTGGCTACAACTGGAATTAATAAGTGTAAAGATAACTTGAGGGTATCTGACACATGGAAAGGCTGGTTATAGGATTGCACAAGGGGTTTGAGGTTTGAGTAGGTGTGCTTCGGGACTGTATGTAGGGGCAGGGACAATCTGAGGCAAAAGTAAAGTCTGGTATGAATAACTAAACAAAGGGCTACAGTCCACATACATGTGAACCCACCTCCTTCAACCCTAGATGCAGCCCAGCTGGTACACACCAGCAGTCTCTGGGTTTTGGGGTAGACAGAGGGCAGTCTGACCTAATACGCTATAGATTCAAAGTAGTGAGAGCCTTGCCACTGTCTCTTACTGCAATCTTACATATATTTTCCGATACTTATCCCTCAGTGTTACTTTTCCATGCATAGGAGTTATCCCACTTCATTTCTCTAATGCCAGATTAGTTAGTTTTCTTTACCTACAATACCTTCCAGCTCTCCTGCTTGTTTCCATACTCCCTGCCTTTGTATACACTCAAAGATACTTTGCATTTTCTCTGCTGGATTTCTTCTCATCTGTTTTTGCCATACCGTAGTTACCAAGATCTTCTTCTGAATCAGGGCTGGGAGGGACCTCAGGAGGTCATCTGGTCCAAGTCCTTGCTCAAGGCAGGATCATCCTTAGCCAAACTATGTCATACAAATGCTTGTCTAACCTGTTCCTAAAACTACACAAACAGCTACAAAGCATATTGGTCCAAAACACCAAAGACCCTAACCTGTTACAGGTAAAGCAGGCACTGTCTATGTCCTGCTACTGCACGGATTGTTAAAATACACTCAAGAGAGCCAAGAAAGAGGACCAAGGGCCATAGTAGAAGTGTTCATGTTGCAACCCCTATCAAGTAAGACCTGCAAATTCTGCTAAAACTTCAAACCACATGTTTGACTTTACAAATCAATCAACTATAATCAATTATAATGCCTTGTGGCTGAAGTAGACATGAGCCCCCTTTAGGGCCAGCACTGACAGGACTGTCCGCAAACCTTGAAGGGTTTTCAACAATGAGTAAAGGACTGATTGCAAATTTGTGTAAGGAAGTCCAGTGCAATGTCTTGTGCCTATAAGAGATGCACTGAGGGCCTCATAATAACACTCGTTCAATACCTGGAATGACTATGGCGAATGAAAGACCACACAAGCAATTCTGGAAGCACCATATTTGTTAAAACTGGAATGGTCATAAACTGTACAGAAAGAAAGACTGAAGAAAACACTACTGAAATCCTGGCCACCAAATAGAGATGTAAATATCATTTGAAATATTATCCATTTAACCTCCTCCAATTATATCAGCTCAATGGTTAACCAATAGGTCATACCTAGGTTTAGTGATCTCAGATTTAGTGATCTCCAGCAAGCCCTGGCCCCTTACATCTTCACCATGCTCCCAGCACTGTGCGGGTCCCAGGCCACTGGCAGGGAGTGAGCCATGGGCAGGGGATGGAGGGTGAGACTGAGCCACTAGGGGACGCTGTCTGACTGAGGAGTTGCAGCTTCCCCTTGCTCCCATGGGCAGGGGCTGGGGGTGGGACTGGAGCTGTGGACACAGCTGGGGCAGTGGACCTTTCCTGTGCCTGGATCCTGATACCTTCACCATGAGGAGGGAGGGAGGGAGATGCCAGGCCCCCCACAAGGGTCAGGCAGGGCCTTCCTACCACCACAGCGAGACTCCCACCCTGCAGTGGATCTGCCTGGCCGCCCTGCAGCAGTGGGGCAGGGCAGGGTGATGGGCTCCCTGTGCCTCCTCCTGTGCCGCTTGCAGCACAGACCTGGAAGGCTCCTCCATGCTTCTGGGCTGGGCCCACCCCAGGGGAAGGGAAAGCTTCTGCAGGGCATGTTGCATTCTTCCCCTCCTTCCCATGGTGCTGGGGCTGCATGGGGGCTGGGCATGCAGCTGGCTAAGCCTGAGGAGGCTGCGCAGCAGCTGGAGCAGGCAATGGCAAATCTAAGGCATTGCCCCTTGCACGGTGAGCACAGCCCCAAGGCAGGCCTGAGCCTGAGGGCTGGCAGGGCAGCAGCTCCAGCCTGGGAGGTGGTTGCTGCAGCCCCAGCGCTGCCTGTGGGATCCCTGCTGCACTGCTGCCGACTTCTCCACGAGACCTTGGAAATGACAAACAATTTACACCTTTCAAAGATGATATGAACCCTGCTCAAAAACAGACTTTTTCTGTCAAACTGGATGGGAAGTGAAGCAGATGGAGGCAACAGATTAATGGCTTCCGCCAAGGAAGCATATTTGCACCACTGTTATATAACATCTATGCAAAAGATCAACCAATCGCTCTGGAAGCAAAACAGTGAATCTATGCAGACAACCTGTGCATAACAGCCCAAAACATTGGCTTTGACCATGCTGAAAAATCCCTAAGTGAGATACTAACTGGCCTAACCTCACACTACATTGAAAACCAATTATGCACCAACCCAGCAAAAAGACAAATAAGTGCCTTCTGTCTGAAAAAATCATGAGGCCAACTGCCAGCTCCACATTATATGGTACGGGACCCTACTATCTCACTGTCCAAACCCATTTTACCTTGGAGTTACCCTTAACTGAACCTCTCATACAAAGAACACATCACAAAGACAAAAGCAAAAGGTGAGCACTTGAAACAATATTTTATATAAGCTCACCAATTTGAAGTGGGGAGTTAGTCCCTCAACCATCCGAACCACTGTTCTGGCTTTCAGCTTCTCCTCTGCCAGATATAGATGCCCTATATGGGAGAGATTCATAGATTGTGAAGCTGGAAGGGACCTCGGAAGATCATCGGGTCTAGCCCCCTGCACCAGGCAGGAAAGGTAACTGGGGTCAGGTGACCCCAGCAAGGTGACTGTCCAGTCTCCTCTTGAAGATTTCCAGAGTAGGCGATTACACCACCTCTGGAGGGAATTTATTCCACCGTCTGGACACCCTGACCGTGAAGAAGTTTTTGCAGAAGTTTGAGCTTGAAAAGGTCTTCTGGGAATTTGTGGCCATTACTTCTGGTTTTCCCCAAGGGTGCCTTGGTGAACAGCTGCTCACCAAGCCCTTGATGCACTCCCCTGACAGTGGTAAGCTGCTACTAAGTCCCATCTCAGCCTCTTCTTTTTCATACAGAAGAGTCCCAGGTCCCTCAGCTTTTCCTCGTAGGGCTTGCCATGCCCATCTCTGATCTTACGGGTGGCTTTTCTCTGGGCTCTCTCAAGCTTTTCCACATCCTTGTTAAAGTGCAGTGCCAAGAACTGGACACAGTATGCCAGCTGCCATCTCAGCAGTGCTGAGTAGAGCGGAAGAATCACTTCCTTGATTTTGCTGGAGATGCATCGACTGATGCATGCCAGAGTATTATTTGCCCTGCTGGCTACAGCGTTGCACTGCCGGCTCATATTCATACTGTGGTCTGCTTCTAGAGAATCCCATCCTGTGACTGGGTTCAACAGACCCATCACATGTCCACAACTCAATTTGGTCTTTTTCCAGTGTTTCAATCAGGCTGCTGTCCATTGGTCTCCTCTCATCATGTTTCATTAACATATCCAATCATTTCATCCCTCTGATTCAGCTGGTTAGTGCCAAGTTCAGTTAATTTGAGCTGGTAACAAGGCTATTTCTATGTTATGTTAGAAAAACTCAGTGATAAAAAGGAAAGAAACAACATGCAAGCAAACTCAAGGGCATCAGCTGCCTGCGAGAGGCTATAATGTGAGAACAGGTCAAGGCCATCTGATACTGCAGACAGTGGGAAAATGAAAAGTTCAAATAATAATAAGGCTACACAATACTTAAGCAATAGTAAAATAAGGTTAAATATAAAACAAAAGTTTAAATAATACTATAATGCACCATTCAGGCAGGTGCAACCTGAAGCAGAAATGTGACAATCTACCCTAACAGCTCCACCCAACACACACATGCACAGAGCGCTAATCCAGAATTAATTATCCAGCTGTCTCATAAGAGCTACAGGACTAGTGAAGCAGCCCAGTAAGGCCAGGCAGCCCATGGAGCTGTGTCCTGCATGGCACACGGCACCTGGCCTGCTGGGCAGAACAGCTGAAGTGAATAGCAGTAGTTTGCCTAAAGTATGACAAGAAAGACATCAGGGAGTGCAGAAACTCCTGCAGAAACCCTCCAGCTTGGGGGCCTAGAGTTGGGTAACTAAACCTTTCCAGAGGCTGTGGTGGGCCAGTAGGGGGTGCTCCTGCACTGAGCCTCCCACCTCACTACGCCCGTCCACCTTCTGGACTCTGCGTGTCTCTCCAGGGGCACCTAAGCCCTGGTAGACCCCCTTTCGAGCACCACCACAGAGTCTGGGGGTAACGTGTGCTGCCACCACCCCGAGAAGGGACTGTCTCAGCCCTGTGTCCTCGGGAAAACACAGGTGTAATATTCCAATGGGTACTCGACCAAGTACAGGCACTTGGGGCACTTCCCCAAGTCGGGGGCCAAAAAGGAACATCTCCCTTAGTCCGCAGACCTAAGGGGCCTCTTCGCATAATTTAGACCCACCCCTCAGTAAGTCTCCTACACCAGTCACAAAGCAGAACTTTATTGATTACAGAGGGTAGGGTGAAAATAGGGTACAAGATAGAGCAGTATTATAAGAATCCCATAGAGCAAAAGAGTCTGGCTGAGGTAGACTTTTGATCACTTGTATGTGCAAAATTCCTTGACCCTACTCTGAATGATACCTGCAGATGCATCACAGGATGTCTGAAGCCTACCAGCCTAAACAGCGTGGCTGGCTGGCATCGCTCTGCCTGACTTTAGAAGAGCAGGATACAATGATAGAGACAAACTGAAGATGAACACCCAACCCCTTGATGTCACACCTAAGGAGACAACTACAGATGTGGAATGAGTGACTGAAAAAAATACCTGACAGTGAAAAAAATGGACATTCCAGCAGCTGAGTCTTTACCACCAGGGGCTGATGAACCATGCAAAGGTGGTGATGTCTCACCGCCTATGCACCAGAGTTGGATGCTCCAAGGAACTACAGGTTTCCCTCACCAACCACTGGGGTTAGGTTCCTGAAAGTTCCTGTGGTTGGCAAAACTGTGGTTGGCAAGACAAAAGGCTTATAGAGAAAATGGCAGAGGGCAGGCTGATGCGCTGCCATGGAAAGCTGTGGTTACTCAAAACTGTATACTGTGGTAGCCAAAATGGTATATAGAATATTAAGAGTGGATACTCAAAACCATGGCTGGCAAAACTGAGACACCTGTATTGAAACGTGGGGCTCTACCACTGGTTCATCCAGCTCTGACTGCAGCACAGAGCCTCAGACTATGCAACACCTACTGCAATGCCTGCTGCTCAAAGGCACATGTACAACGAAAGATCTTCCAGAATGCACTAAACGAGCACAAGCATGTGTAACAAAATGGTCAGATGTGGTATAGAGACACGAGATGAAGAAGAAGAAAGAAGAGACCCTTGTTCCATGCTACTGAGGAAGGCAAAATGCCCCACAGTGCGTGCCAATCTGAATACATGGTAAAATTCCTTCCTGAGCCCAAATGTAACAATCAGTCTGACCCTAAGGGAAGGGCAAGATAATCTAACCAGGAACCTCTGGGTTTTAATGGCATGTTCCAGGCAAAATCCCCAGCCTTGGCTGCAGCCAACACCCAGTGCCTCTGGGGAACAACCAAAACCAATCCTGATAACTGTAGCAAAAGGAGGGGGAAAGATTTGTTCCTGGTCTCATGTGGCAACCAGCAATCCTAGAAGCATGAGCAAAACCAAACACTCTCCACTTTTCTCTGAAACTAGGGACAGCAAACAATTCCACACATCACACCCTCTAAGTGAAGAGCCAGAATGCTCCTTTCAGTAATCCTTTGTGTAATCTCCTTCTGCACTGGTATCTGGACTGAAGCACTATGGTGATCTTGGCACATGATTCGACTCCAGTAACACAGCCTTCAATACTCAGGCAGCTGCTGGCCATTCCAGATCTGCACTGTGCTCTTATTGCACCATCAGTGCCCATTTCACTAGGCTTAGAAGAGCCACTGAAGTATGTGCAGCAATCAGGGATGGCCTGCAGAATCTAGCTATATTTTTATCTGCCCACTTCATTATCTGCACGTCACTTCATCCACAGTAGTTCCAGCAACATGGAAGAATCAGGTCCCCGACTGCCAAATCATATCAAGAACTTCCTTAACAGCTTCACCAAACAAGCTCTGCCAGCAAGAGAATAGACTGAAGAATGGTACAGGAATGACCAAATGAAGGGATGTCAAAGGGAATTCTGAGCATTTTAAAAAATAGCATGAAAAAAGGTTAATGGCTGGAACAGAAAGGAATTGTGGGAGCTGGCCACTAAAACTTTAGCTAGGTTCTGAGAAGTATTCTGCTATTTCACAGCATGGTGCAGCACTATTCCACAAACACAGTGTGCTGGATGGCAATGCAGATGGACACTAGGATATCTTGCCACACTGCAGCATGCCTTTTGCCAGTACAACTTCCTGCTTTGATGATAAGCTGCACTACAAAGACATCCAAGAGCCTCTGATTCTGCAACAACACATGCAATGTGGCAGCTGTGCCAGCAGAAATGCCACTTGTAAAATTTCTAGTCTAGATTTGGTGGGGGGAGGATCCTCCAAAAAACATGCAAAAAAAAGGGTTTAGAAAACTAGGAGGAGAACCAGGACAGGACAGTCATGCAGTCAAGAAAAGAACTGTGTTCCAGAAGAGCACATCAACACTATCAAAGCCCCTGTCTTGTCAGCTGCCAATGAAAATGGAGTAAACTGACCCTGACATCAACTGGGAGGAGCCATCGGCCAGGTCTAGCCACTCGCAAAGGTTCCCGACGTGCGTACAGGACCTGCACCTCGTGCAGGAGGTACTTGTCCCCACTAAGGAAAACGCCATACTGGATCTGGTGTTAGCCCCTGGGGACAACCTGGTGGGGGAGGTGCTAGTACAAGGGAGGTTGGGGACAGTGATCATAAAATGCTCCAGTTTGCTATTCAGAGAAAGGTGGGGAGGGTAACTAGCACAGCGCACATGCTTGACTTTAGGAAAGCCAGCTTCAATGTGCTCAGGGCAGTAGTCAGGGAGGCAGTCGGAGCCCAGGGAGTCGCTAGTCTGGGGGTCCAGGAAAGGTGGTCCTTCCTCAAGGAGGCTATCCTAGGGGCACAGCAGGACGCAATTCCTCTGCGCAGGAAGGCGGGAAAAGAGCCCAAAAAACCTTCATGGCTGAGCGCAGATATCCAGGCTGGCCTGAGGGAAAGAAAAAAGCGTACTGGCGGTGGAAGCAGGGGGCAGGGACAACGGAGGAGTACACCTACCTGACCCAAGCTTGTAGGGATTCGGTGAGGAAGGCTCAAGCAGCACTGGAGCTTAGATTAGCTTCTGGGATTAAGGATAAAAAAATGTCGTTCAAGTATATAGGTAGCAAGAAGAAGTCTCGGGGTAACATTGGACCCCTACGATGCAGGGCAGGGCCGTTGGTGATGGGCACGCGAGAGAAGGCAGAACTCTTCCACAAGTTCTTTGCCTCCGTGTTCCTGTCTGCTGACAGTGGGGCGCTCTCGGATGATAGCATAGAGAGGCCCAGGAAAGATGCAAGTCCCCTGACTGTTAATTCAGACCTAGTTAAGGACTACCTGGAGGACTTAGATGTGTCCAAGTCTGCGGGCCCGGATGACCTTCATCCGCGGGTGCTGAGGGAATTGGCTGGTGTCATTGCAGAGCCATTGGCACGGCTGTTCGAGGACTCCTGGTGCTCGGGCCAAGTCCCTGAGGACTGGAAAAGGGCCAATGTGGTCCCTATTTTCAAGAAGGGGAGGAAAGAAGAGCCTGGCAACTACAGACCGGTCAGCCTCACTTCTATCCTGAGGAAGGTCTTTGAAAAAATTATCAAGGGCCACATTTGTGAGAGCCCTGCAGGGGAAGTGATATTGAGGGGTAACCAGCACGGGTTCGTGCCAGGCCGATCCTGCCTGACCAACCTGGTTTCTTTCTATGACCAGGTAACAAGGAGCTTAGATGTGAAGGAGGAAGTCGATGTCATTTTCTTGGACTTCCGGAAGGCCTTTGACACAGTGTCCCCCCCAGTTCTGGTGGGCAAGCTGAGGGACTACGGCATTGACGAACGCACGGTCACATGGGTGGCAAACTGGCTCCAGGGGCGCCCCCAGAGGGTGGTGGTGGATGGGTTGATGTCGACCTGGGAGGGTGTGGGCAGCAGAGTCCCCCAGGGCTCGGTCCTGGGGCCAGTGCTGTTCAACATCTTCATTAACGACCTGGACGAGGGTGTAGAGAGCACCCTGTTCAAGTTCTCTGATGACATCAAGCTGCGGGGTAAAGTGAATACACTGGCAGGCAGGGCCCGCATCCAAGCAGACCTGGATAGGTTGGAGAAGTGGGCGGATCTGAATAGGATGCGGTTCAACAAGGACAAGTGCAGGGTGCTGCACCTGGGGAGAGGGAACCGGCATTATGGTTATAGGTTAGGGGCTGCCCCTCTCAGCAGCACAGAGGCAGAGAGGGATCTTGGAGTCAGGATTGACTCCAGGATGAATACGAGTCGCCAATGCGACGAAGCAATAGGCAGAGCCAACCGCACCCTGTCATGCATCAACAGGGGCATCACTAACAGGTCCAGAGAGGTCTTGCTTCCCCTCTATGCGGCACTGGTCAGGCCGCAGCTGGAGTCCTGTGTCCAGTGCTGGGCGCCGCACTTCGGGAGGGATGTGGGGAACCTGGAGAGGGTCCAGAGGAGGCCATTCGTACGGTTGAGGGCCTCTGTAGCCAGCCCTATGAGGAGAGGCTGAGGGACCTGAATCTCTTCAGTCTCCGCAAGAGGAGACTGAGGGGGGATCTTGTGGTTGCCTACAACCTTATCAGGGGCCACCAACAGGGACTCGGGAAAAGTCTGTTCACCAGGGCCCCCCTTGGAGTCACCAGGAACAATGGCCACAAGCTGAGGGAGGAGAGGTTTAGGTTAGATATTAGGAAGAACTGCTTCACTGTAAGGGTGGCCAGAGCCTGGAATAGGCCTCCCAGAGAGGTGGTGCTCTCACCTTCCCTGGAAATCTTCAAGAGGAGACTGGACAGGCACCTGGCTGGGGTCTTATGACCCCTGCCACCCCCAGTGCTCCTTCTTGCCCATGGCAGGGGGTCGGACTTGGTGATCTGTCTAGGTCCCTCCTGACTCATTGATTCTGTGATTCTATGAACTTTGGCAGAAGGGGCAGAAGTAAGAGGGAAGAAGCTGGACTGGAGAAGGTTTACAAGAGCACTGGAGGGAAGGAACATCAGGAAACAAATGTAAATAATGCACATAATAAGCAGAGATGGGGGTAGTATCATCAAAGAGGCAAGAAGTGAGCTACTAAAGAGGGAGAAAGTCTAAAAGGTATTTGGGCTGTGAGGATGAAGAGCCTGATGACGAGAGCAGGGGAAGATTAGCATAGCAGATGCGACAGAATCACTGGGGCAACTGGATGGGGAGGAGGAGGAGAGCAAGACAAAAAACCCCTGCAAGTGACATGCAAGGAGAAGGGATTGGGAAATCACATCATATTTTCATTGGTTTTCCTTACAAGAAAATGAGCAAGAGCTGGAAAGAAACATGAGTGAAAACAAAAGAGGCCTGTACTACTTCCAAATCTTGCTGGAGGTTAGTGGTATTACAGAAAAAAGTGAGAGAAGGTAAAATCCTCGGCAAGGCAGACACATGAGCCCTGCAACACGATCCAGCGAAAGCAGAAAGCAGGCTGCAAACTGCTAGCCAGACTCCTCTGAGAATTTCAAGAACATACTGAACTGTGCACTCAAGTCACCCGAGAAACTCATGTTTTCTTTACAAGACAGAAAAAAATCACTGACCTATGAAAACAGTCAAAATTATGCAACTCAGAACAATTAATTCAGTCTCTCATTAATCCATCTGTTATTTGCAGGATAACCAATAAACATGTCAAAACAAGTTTACTGTAGGAAAATTGATTTTACTATGCAAAGGATAGCAGATAATTGAAAGTCTGTGAAATCTGTGCTTTCTAAATGCAAAGGTTAGGAAGCAGCAAGGAAAATGGAATTAGAAATGCATTCTTCAGCAGATACAATGGAACGGTAACCCAACAGTGATCATAGAAGCGGTGACAAAACGGTGTGAAGAAATCTAGCATATGGATGTAAAAAACTACCATTTTACAGTAAGATGCACTGGCTGCTGACAGATGTGGAGGGAAAAAAACCTCAGTGCTTTACCGGAAGCACATTAGTTCAATCCGGCTCCGTCTGTACAGATTGGGCACTTCAGTGGGACCTTTTGGTGCTTTAATCTAAAGCTGATTCAGTAAGCTATTAGATGAAGCGCCACAAAGCCATGCTGAAGTGCATGGTCTATACAGACGGTGGGGTGAGCTGAGTCAAACTAACGTGCTGCCTCTTCTGGGATGTGCTGCACTCAGTGCGGGGGTGCACCAAACTTAAAGTCCTGCTGTTGGGTTTTTTTTCACGTCTCTAAGCAGCCATTAACTATACAGCTTGATGACAAGCCACTGAGGATGCTGCTAGAGGAAAAAATGAGTTATTTGTTGGATTTTCTGCCCATTTCTGACATCGTAAAATTCAAAACGTAACCTCATAAGATCCTGGTATGATCTGCAAGACAACAGCTTTTGGAATTAAAAAATATCCTAAAAGAACTGACAGAGAATTTTTTTGCTTTAACAAAGAGACCTTACCTGGCCTGGGGCTCTGCTGATTTTAGTAGGGTTATGCCCCCCGCCCCCTCCCCCAGTTCTTAGATGACTTACCTTTGAAAACTTGTGGTAACTGGGAGAGGGCAAATATAGTGCCTATCTTTAAGAAACCAAAGGAGGATCCAGGGAAGTACAGACCAGTAAGCCTCACCTCAGTCCCTGGAAAAATCATGGAGAAGGTCCTCCAGACATCCATTTCTAAGCACTTGGAGAAGACATTGATCAGGAGCAGTCAGCATGGATTCATCAAGGGCAAGTCACATCTGACCAACCTGACTGCCTTCTATGATGAGACGACTGGCTCTGTACACGTAGGGAGACCAGTGGATGTGGTACACCTTGACTTTAGCAAGGCTTTTGATATGGTCTCCCATAACTTGCCAGCAAGCTAAGGAAGTATGGGTTGGACGAATGGACTGTAAGGTGGATAGAAAACTGGCTAGACCGTCAGGCTCAAAGGGTAGTAATTAATGGCTCAATGTCTAGTTGGCAGCTGGTATCAACAGGAGTGCCCCAGGGGTCAGTCCTGGGGCCAGTTCTGTTCAATATAGTTTCATAGTTTCATAGTAGCTAGAGTCAGAAGGGACCTAGGTAGATCATCTAGTCCGACCCCCTGCCTTAGCAGGAAAGAGCACCGGGGTCAGATGACCCCGGCAAGGTGCTCATCTAACTTCCTTTTAAAAATCCCCAGGCTAGGAGCCTGCACCACTTCCCCTGGAAGCTGGTTCCAGGCCCTAGCCGCCCTGACTGTGAAGTAGCGCCTCCTAATATCTAATCTAAACTTACCCTCCGCCAGCTTGTGACCGTTATTCCTGGTCACTCCTGGCAGCGCACGGGGGAACAGGGACTCCCCCAATACCTGCTGATCCCCCCCTGACCAGTTTGTAGCAGGCCACAAGGTCCCCCCTTAACCTTCTCTTGTGGAGGCTAAACAGGTTCAGGTCCCGTAGCCTCTCCTCATAAGGCCTGCCCTGCTGACCCCCGATCATACGAGTGGCCCTCCTCTGGACTCTTTCCATATCGTCCATGTCCCTCTTGAAGTGTGGCGCCCAGAACTGGACGCAGTACTCCAGCTGCGGCCTGACCAGTGCCGCATAGAGGGGGAGGATCACCTCCCTGGACCTGCTCGAGATGCATCTGTGGATGCATGACAGGGTACGGTTGGCCTTCTTGACTGCCTCCCCACACTGCCGGCCCATGTTCATCGTGGAGTCAATGACGACTCCAAGATCCTTTTCCGTCTCCGTGCTGGCAAGAGGGGAGTTCCCCAACCTGTAAGTGTGGTGCCGGTTCTTCCTCCCCATGTGCAACACCTTGCACTTATCAGTGTTAAACCCCATCCTATTCTCATCCGCCCACCGTTGCAACCTGTCAAGGTCAGCTTGTAGCCTATTGCACCCTTCTAGTGCACCCACATCCCCCCACATCTTCGTGTCATCAGCAAACTTGAACAGGGTGCTTTCTACCCCCTCATCCAAGTCACTGATGAAGATGTTGAACAGTGCGGGCCCGAAGACCGAGCCCTGCGGGACCCCACTGCCCACATCCTTCCAGGTCGAGAAGAACCCATCCACTACCACCCTCTGGGTGCGGCCCTCCAACCAGTTAGCGACCCATTTGACCGTGTGGGCATCGACACCACAGTCTCCCAGCTTTTTGATGAGGACAGGGTGAGAGACAGTGTCGAAAGCCTTCCGGAAGTCCAAAAAGACTACATCCACAGCAACCCCTGCGTCTAATGATTTGGTGACCTGATCGTAAAAGGCCACCAGGTTGGTCTGACAAGACCTGCCACTGATGAACCCATGTTGGTTGCCCCTGAGCATGCATTCCCCGGCAAGGCCCTCCTGGATGTGTGCCAGGATAATTTTTTCAAAGAGCTTACCCGGGATTGAGGTAAGACTAACTGGCCTGTAATTTCCCGGGTCCTCTTTTTTTCCCTTTTTGAAGATAGGGACCACATTGGCCCTCTTGCAGTCCTCCGGCACCTCGCCAGAGCACCACGAGTGCTCATAGAGCCGCGCCAGGGGTCCCGCAATGACCTCGGCCAGTTCCTGTAGAACCCTAGGGTGAAGATCGTCCGGACCAGCGGACTTGAACACGTCCAGCCTCTCCAGAAGTACCCTAACTAACTCCTCGCTAACCCCTGGCCCAGGCGTGTCTCTCTCGGGGCCCGAGGGGGGCCCAGCAGGGAGGTGGCTGAACTGGTCCCTACTTAGGAAGACAGAGGCAAAGAAATCGTTAAATATGTTAGCTTTGTCATCTGGCGTGATGACTAAGTTGCCCATCGTGTCCTGCAGGGGCCCCACATTACCCGGGACCCTCTTTTTACCCCCTATGTATCTTCATCAATGATTAGGAAGATGGCACAGAGTGCACCCTCGGCAAGTCTGCTGATGACACCAAGCCGGGGAGGGGGGCAGTAGATACATTGGAGAGTAAGGCTACGATTCAGAAAAACAAAATGAAGGATTGGACAACAAGAAATCTCATGAGGTTCAGTAAGGACAAGTGCAAAGTCCTGCACTTAGGATGGAACAATTCCATGTGCTGCTAAAAGCCGGGAATTGACTGGCTAAGCAGCAACTCTGTATAAAAGGACTTGGGGGTTACAGTGGACAGTAAGCTGAATTCGAGCCAACAGTGTGCACTTGTTGCCAAAAAGGCTAACAGCAAACTGGGAGTATTGCCAGAAGATCGAGAGAAATGATTATTCCCCTATTCAGCACTGGTGAGAGGCCACATCTTAAGTACTGTGTCTAGTTCCCCCCACACACTACAGAAAGGATGTGGACAAATTGGAGAGAGTCCAGCAGACAGCATTTAAAAGAGCTGGGGGCTGGGGCACATGACTAATGAAGCCAGGCTGAGAGAACTGGGCTTATTTAGTCTGCAGAAGGGAAGACTGAGGGGGGATTTAAGAGCAGCCTTCAACTCCCTGAAGCGGGGTTAAAAAGAGGCTGGAGCTGGCCTGCTCTCAGTGGTGGGAGATGACAGAACAAGGAGCAACGGTTTCGAGCTGCAGCAAGGGAAGTTGAGATTAGATATGAGGAAAAACTCTCTTACTAGGAGGGTAGCAAAGCAGAACAGGTTACCCAAAGAGGCTGTGGAGTCTCCATCCTTGGAGTTTTTTAAGACTTAGCTAGACAAAGCCTTGGCTAGGATGATCTAGCTAGGGACTGTCCTGCTTTGAGCAGATGGTTGGACTAGATCAGTGGTTCTCAGCCTTTTTTCTACCAGGACCTATCTGCAAAGATCCATGCCCTGTCCGGATCCACACCCCCCTGGCCCTGCCGGTGCTTGACCCCCAGTCCTCTGGGTCATGCTGGTGTCACTCACTCCTGACCTGCACCCCACTCTCAGAGAGGTCCCACTTGGGCCAGAGCACAGTGGCTGCAGTGGCTCTGGCTCATGCAGGTGGCCATGGAGTGAGCCTGGCACAGGCTGGAGGTAGGAGGAGGAGGTCTGTGGCACCACCCTGCCCTGGGCTGGGGCTGCTGTATTGTGCCAGGCAGCCTGGTCATGGCCTCTTGTGCCCCCCAAACAGTGTCTCCCAGCCACCCCACCCCCACGAGCATGGGCACTGGCCTCAGTGCCGCAAACCCAGCCACACACCTCTCCCCTACCCCCTTCCCCAACTGGATACCCCCTCCAGCTTCTCTCTCCCTTATTCTTTCACTTGCTAGAGGGCTGGCCAGATCCTGGATCATCTGTTGGATGTGCTTCAGGTTCTCCTGGTAATCTTGGGAGGAGGAGAGGTCTTCCCCTTCTGAGGCATCCCCCTTCCCTTTTCCCTCCTTCTTCTCTTCCTCTCCTCACTCTCTGGTCCTGTTGGGAAGTGAGGGTTGGGAGTTTCTGGGAATTTGAGGTGGTGGTTGGGGGAGTTGCCACCTCCTCTTCCTTTTCCTTTCTGGGTTTGTGTGGGCTGCAGGGCACCTCTTAAAGATGTGCCCCTCCTCTCCACATAGATTGCAGCGCCACTCTTTTTCACTATCCTTAGTCAAATGCCCTTCCCATGGCAGATGGCATGGACTTTTACAGTGCACTGTGCTCTCAGGTGCCCCTCGTCTCTGCATCTCCAACAGCTTGGGCTGCTCCTGGTAGTAAACCAACCCCCTGTGCAGACCGTGGGGAGGTGCTGCAGCTTGCCTGGGTTCTCTGGACTGCTCCTCAAGGTGGCCTTTGCTTTCCAGGCTCCAGTCCATCTAGTTCCTCCTCTGTCTTCCCAACTTTTTCACAGTGTCTCTGTAGCCAGAAGTGGATATCTTCCTCACCTATCTCTGCAGAGTACATTTGCTTCACCATTTTATCCCTCCATGTGCCTTCCCTGACGAAGACAAAAACCTCCAGCCTGGGATCCCCTCTAGCCTGCCAGAGCCAGTTTCAAAAATCTGATCTGGCTCCTGAATTCCTAAAACTGATCTCTCAATCTGGCCCACCCTCCAGCCTAAAGAGGTATAACGATCTTTTCTTCTCTACCATGAGCAGGTCTCGTAGAATCCTAGTAGAGGGGTCCTCTCTCTGCAGCCCATCCAGCATCTGTTTGAGGGGCACGTGGCTGTTCTTCACCCAGAACCTTATGGGGTCCACTCACCATGCTTGTGTAGGTTGCTGCCATGGTGGATCTCCTGGGACTCTTGAAACCTAGGGTTTATTTTTGCTTCTCTTCCCGTGCAAGCATGGTGGTAAGGCAAGCCTTGCATTCTGCTCTGATAAAAACAGGAACTACACTGGGTCTTAGACTAAAAAAAAGGCTGGGAAGTGATCTTCTTATACAACTATGCCTGACAGGACAAAACCAAAAAGCTCATGATTTATCATATAGTTCACTGGGCCAGGCCCCAGCAGATTCTACAGTGTTTCAAGCCACAGTGACCCCCACAGCCCAGTACTGCTCGATATGTGTGCGCACTCCAGATACCACCACCCACAAACGATCCACCTGTGAATTAGCCCTCCCACTCATGACCAAAAACACGTGTTCTTGTCACTAGTCCTGGGATCCTTCAAAAATGTATATGCACATAAGGCATGGGGCTGCCTGGTTTGGCTCCACCCCATGGAGGGTGGGGCCATACTAATCATGTGATAGGCTGAGGAGGCACCGAAGCCCCTCATCTATAGAGAAGTTTGGTGGTTCCATCTGCACTAAAAGCCTGAGGACACAGAAAGGGATCAACAGGGCATTGAGGTGTAAGGAGTGGAGAAGGGAGACCTGAAGCTCAACACCATGGTAGTGGTGGCAAGTAACTATGAGGCAGAAAGAGAAATGAAGAGTGGGAAAGGACCAGAGACAGATGGAGAGTAGACAAAGATGAAGAAGTAGGGATGAAAGTTGGTGAAAGGGAAGGCAGGAGCAACAGCAGAAGCAGAGATAACCAGAGCACCAACGAGAGTGACAAAGACAGAGGACGGCAGGAGACAGAGAGGGACAGTAGCAGGAGAAGGACAATGGGCGAGAAGTGGAGAATGACAGAGGCATGACGACATGCTGGCCCACTGGGAATGGCACAGTGGTAAGACACAGAAAATGAAATGAGAGATGGTAGAGAGGATCAGAGACCACAGACAAAGGCAGTAGTAGTTGGTGATGGAACGGAGACAGGAACGACGATAAACAGATATGACTTTTTGGAAAAAATACTGTTTGAGATATTGGAGGTGCAGCAGAGCACCTAAGCAACTTGATCGTGTGCCAAAACTGAAAGACCTGGGAATTCACCTACTGGAATGAAGAAGAGTATTAAAATCTTCTGAAAAAGATATGCAAAGGAAAGAGGGAGGGAAGAATTTTAAAAAGTTAAAATTCATAGTAGGAGAAAAGTCAAGGGAGAGAATGGTTGTAGTATAAATGTATGCAGATTTATTAGAGGCAGAAAACATAGAAAGGTGGATGGAATGGTACATTCAAAGAGGTAGTGTGGGTAGAGAAAGCACAGGATAAATATAGTATCTGGACAGGGGCACAGTGGGTCCAAGTAGTGTTAAAAGTGAATGAGTGGAGCCCAGGGGGCTGCAGCACCTCCTGTCTGTGATCCAGGTGGGGCCACACCAGGGATCTGTTATGTACCATGGGGAACTTAAGCAGTGCAGCAAGTGTGGGGAGGAGGGGCACCTGTCTGCACACTGCCCCCCTTATAGTGTGTTACAGGTGCGAAGAGACTGCCGACTCAGACTGCTGCTTCTCTCCCTGAGGGCCTGGGTTAAAATGGAGGCTGCCCTGCCCCCTCAGCCTATCCCAGGGTCCTCCTAGGGTCATGTGCTAGCCTTGATGAGGCTAGCACCCACCTGCCAGCTGCTCCACTGCCAGCTAAAAACCTTAAAGTGGCAGGCACTGCCACAGAGAGGTATGAGGATAAAGAAAGGATGGGACTTGTTTTTGGAGTGTACATAGGCAAAGGTTATGTCACAAAAATAAGCCAGTCCTTAACATAAGGGATGGTATTGTACAGGCTTATACCAAAGGGACCTGCGGAAATGAGAGCACTGTTAGCAAGTGTTTAAAACCAGTGTATGGAAAGTAAAAAACCCTGGGTTTCTAAGGGCACTAAAAGAGTGCCTGAAATTGGGGCTGCATGAACTGAAATAAGACATCCATCAGGACACGGAAGAGATCAGAGAAAAGGAGGCAGAGAAGTGGAGGAAAAAGGACTAGGGCACACTTGTTTCTCTAAACCAACAGAGAAGACTGATGTGGGGGACAGAGAGTTTCAGGTGGTTCCAGAGGTGATAGGGTTTTTTTTAGATGGAGGTGAATTGATATTCATGAGGTCCTGTATGAAGAAATAGAGTTCTATACAGTTGGGTTTTTTTTGTGGAAAATTGATGTGTGCTGTTTAAAGGTTTAATATATGTAGTTGTATGCTTTTATATGCAGTTGTTTTGCAATATGAAATCTTGGTAAAAGAATATGCTCAATATGTGAAGCTTTGTAAGTGTAAAGTGATAAGTGTGTTTTTAACAATTTGTAAAAAGGTTCCCATCAGTGTATTTGCCCAATTTGGCCATGTGTTTTATTTGCATGTTCATTTAGCATGGGCTTCAATCAAGTTCATAGCTGGTCTGCATGACTGCGCACTTCTAGCAGTGTTTTCATGTTAGACAATATATTTAATGGGGGGAGGGGGAGGCAGTTCCTGGTATATGACTGAAAGATGAGGGGCTTTTTTCCCATGCTGACTGGGAAAAAACCTCATCTTGTATTTGAATAACTATGGTAGGTCTGAGGACCCGAGATCTGCTCATTCTAAAATTTTGATGGGCAAAGTGACCAGAAACAAACCTTTCCTGCTTTTTTGCACTGTCGGTTGATAACTCAACTATTTATTGATTGACATAAATTAAATGAAAATAATCTCTCTGCACCTGCACCCAGTGAAAACCTTACTGCTGTCAAAAACTGGTTTAATACTTCAACAAACTGGTTCCAGATGCTTAGCTAGCGACTTGCCCTTAATTCAGCGACTGACTCTCTCTAAAAGTTTAGCAGTGAACATTTACTGCCTGGATATAATTTTAAGTAATTTAAAATAAATTAGCACATTTCATAATTTTAGTAAACTTTGTAAATGTAAGTCTTAATATAGCATCATAATTTAATTAAAAGCAGTCTTGATTTTTTAGCTGCATATAGTCCCCTAGGTGTTTCCTAGTCTTTTTATGCAGACAAACTGAGGCCAGGCTCAAATTCCATCCTGTGGCATCTTACTGACACCCAGACAAATCATTACCAGGGTCAGAATCTTGCCACTTGATTTAACTGAATTTTTTACGGGTGTCAAACATGGGTCCTCAGCATGAATCTGGCCCACAGTGCTGTTTCCTCCTAGGCCCAAAAATCTGGGGGTAGGGAAAGTAAAGAGCACAGCCTGTCACTGAATTCAGGGCACTGGGGACAAACATCAGCAGCCGAGGACAAGCACCGGTTGTGATGACATGGCATCACTTGCCCTGCCACAGACTGCCCAACTTATCTTCAACCCATCACTGCCAGGTCTAAAGCCGCTCATGAGGCAGATTGTGTTCAACACCCCCAGAACAACTGATGCGGTAGTGGGTCACTATCCTCAATGTGGATGCTCACTAAAGAGGAACCGGACATGCTTTGCTAGGGAATTTCACAAGGGTTTGCTAACAAGAAATGGCAAGACCCAGGATTCTTGGGTTCTATTTCATGCTCTGGAGAGGACTGTTCTTCAGTGGTTAAATCAAGTCTCCTCTGAAGCACTGTAATTACAGCACATCAGAGCAGCCTCCCAGCACATCTATAGGCAACCACTGTCTTTAACAGGGAATATCAGTTCCCAGCTGGTGGGCTAGATCTGGCCCCTGGTGCCATGTCATCCAGCCCATGGAGCTCACCATGACTCTGTGGGGAGTCCCAGGGGCTATGGCCCTGCAACCTACATTGGGTATGTGGAACAGCATGGGACCCAATCCCAGCACACAGGGGCTGGACAGGGGAAGCACGGGGCCCCTGGAGCCTGAGTTCAACTGGATGGATGTGGTGTGGGGCCCCTGAGTCCAAACCTAGGCTGGGCAGGGGCAATGAATAGCCCCAGAGCTCAATCTTGGCCAGTCTTGGATCTAGGATTTGGAAAACAGGGATGCAGATGGTGTGTTGCATTATCACATATTTTTCTCTAAGTGAAAAAGAAACTAGAAGCATTAGCAGTATGCTAAGGGACTAAGGATATATTATCTAGTTTAAGATCAAAGCAAAAACAAATATCAATTTTATTGGAATAAGTCATCTATTATGTAAAAAAATTCTTGGCAAAGAATAATCAAAAGATGCTGTTTCATTAGTCCTGTAGACATAAGAATTAAATGTACAATTCTTTCAGAAGCAGAAAACAAAATACAGCCTCCACGAGCTTCTTGACAATGTATCCAACAAGTCACTGAAAGTTATTTCCACAGCTAAGTTAATGTTCACCTGAGTTAACATTTCCATACCTGAGTTAATGTTTTAGCTAGAGTTAAACTATCTGCAGGTCTGTGAAACAGGAGCTACATTACCAGGAGCAGCTAACAGACAGCAGAATGTCAGAAGAAAGGCTAGCTTGATTAATGAAACATCAACATCATTAAAAAGGAGAGAGAGATATTAGTCCCTGTGGAATGAAGGAACTGGGTAAGTTATAATGAACCATGAATTCAACCATACTCTTACTGCTATCTGAATAGAAATCCTGTGGCCACTGCTGGGCAATTGGTTTTGAACTTTGGGTAGATGAGGAATCCCAGAGGGGTGCAACTGCACTCCCTCTGTACCTCCCCTGCCTGGCAGAGACCTGACTTGGCCCACAGACTGGCCACATGTCATTTATCTAGCCTTTATCATCCTGGTTTCATTCCTCTTGCCATCCCTGTCCCATTCTCTACTCTTCAGGCTTCTCATTCCAGTCTTAGTTCTCCTAACCATGCAGCTAGTCCAATAAGATACTGCCCCCTGTAACAGGACCCAGCTCTAAAAGTGGCTTTGGCACTCCCTAGTGGTACTTTTAATCCTGTTTTTAACTCTGGTTAGCGAGGTACTGCCCTTTCTTTATCTGCCACATTTTAACAGTAACTTAATGTAAATTTGGGAGGCTGCCCTGAGACTATCAGAATGAGACCTTTGGTTCCTGGCTCTGTCCTACATATCATTGGGAGAATCCAGCCCTGGAATTAAGTTTATATATCCCTAGGCTCTGCCCCTTCCTAGTCACCTAGCCTCTCCCTCTCCTGACAGGGTCTCTAGCAGGCGTATTACTCTGCAACCCACCGCCTGCAGAGTGGCACTGCAGCCTTACAGCACTGAGTAACAGGGGTAAGGGGTCCCCTGTTACCTCCCCACCATATCCCTGCCTCCCCTTCCTTGCGACAGATGCACCACTGCAAACTAATGCTGTCTATGAGCTGGCTACCAAGTGAGTGGAAGAAACTCAAGCCTTATGCATGACACAATATATTGAGTTTAGCAGTTGACAACTGTATACTTTGTAATCCATAAAGTAAAAGGTAGTGTAAAATTATCATCAAATGAATGTGCTAGTAATGAGAAACTTAACTCAGTTTAATCTTGTTAACTCTTTGGTGAGAACTGAGTGAAGCCAAAATGTGTATGTATAAATTACGATGTGTGGATTGATGAAGAGCTTACACCAACACAGAGGACTGGCTGCTAAGCAGAGCACCCCAAACTGAGAACACCTCAACCCTCTGCCCTGTATTTTATTTTAGGGTCTGGTTACCAAATGGCTGTCTCTGATGGCTACAGCAGGTGACGTACTTTTATTCAAAGAGCCCAGAGTGTAAAATTCCTTGCAAACAGAGCATCATCACTGACCAGCCACTCACTGTGACATTGGTTTTATGGAAGGTCAAGTTGGGCCTGAGCATTTCCACTCTGGCAGCACAATGCAAGACTTGTGAATTTATGCAGGTCTTTTCCCAAGAAGCACAGGGGCTATTGGACTTCACCTGGAACAGAGTAAATGGCTCTGCCCAGTTCCATTTGAACAAGGGCTTATTACTAGGGACCTACTCAAATTGCAGTTTCGCAATTTTTGTGAAAACTGTGAAAAACAGTGGTTTCCATGAACACTGTGAAAAACGGCAGTTTCTGTGATTTTGCACGGAATTGCTGGGGAAAAAAACTTACTAAAAATAAAATACTAGCTCCTCAGTGGGAGCCAGCAGTCACTGCAGCCTGGCCTCGCAGCACACCAGGGTTGGGGGGGGGAAGCTGCCAGCACCAAGGGGAGCAGCAAAGATGGCAGCCACTCCCTCTGCCACTGATTGGCTGAGAATGCTGCCTTTTGTGCAGCCACACTACACTCCAACAAATTTAATATTTAAAGATACATCCAATCCTCACTCTGCAGGCTGTGGGTTGCAGATACATTCAAGAATGCCCGAGGACTAAAACGGGGCATACAACCAGTGGAAGGAAGCAGTTATCACCAAGGAGGAGTACTCCTCCTCAGCCCGTGAGTGTAGGAGGGCTCTTAGGAAGTCCAAGGCAGAGATGGAACTCAGGCTAGCACCCAGGATTAAGGACAACAAAAAGTCCTTTTTCAAGTACATTGGGAGCAAGAAGAGAGCACCAGGCAATGTAGGGCCCCTGTAAGACGCAAATGATAATCTTGTGGCTATGTGTCGGGGATCACTGTCCCCTGTGAACCTAACAGACGCCACCTGCCACTTGCCTAGGGTGTCATCAGCGATAACTGGGGTCTCACACACATATGTTTTTCCTGCCACGACTTGATATTAATGGAGTTGGTTCAGATGCCTTCACGTGTAGTCCAATTATGAGTCTCCCTGGCGTCTCACGAGGTCCTGAGTTTCTGAGGGCTTCACCACCCCTACACCCTTGCCCGTTCCACCGGGTGGTGGCCTTAGTTCCTCCCGGATAATCAACAAAAGAAAGGTCAATCAAAGAAAACACAACAACCGAGACGGCTCTCCTGGTCTGTGTAGCTGCTCCATCTGTCTGCAGCCACCCTCCAACTCAAACTTGACCTTTGAGGGGTCAAGCACCCCTTTGTTGGCTTGCTGAGAGCCCCTTTGTAGGGCTTGATGAGCTTCCTTTTAACAGCTTAAGTCCACTATTGGACTGTGCCACTATTACAGGGACTATGGTACTGCAAAGTCAATAGTGCCCTTCTATTAGGGTCATTATGGTACCCTAATCAGGGGGGCTCAGGGGCCAGTAAACTGGGTTCCAAAACCCCGTTGGGGTTTTGTTCTCTGCCAGAAGCTCCTACCAGCACTCAGCGTAGCTTTCAGCGTTCCCTGCAGCGTGTGCCGCCTTGCTCCACCTCCTCCCCCTCCTCTTTCCAGTTCTGCGTTGCCTCCACCTGCCTGTTCCGGGTTCTTCTTTATGCTGGTGGTGGAATTATCGGCCCCTCCCTTCCCAACACACCTGGGTAAGGGGAATCTCTGCCGGGCTCCTTGAGGCTGCAGATCCAGGGCCACTGAACCCTTGATTAGCCCTTAAACCCTGGAGCCCGATGGCTCCTTCTCTCTCTCACACTATGCCAGACAAGAAAGCTGATATTTTTAACAGTTTCTTTGCCTCTGTTTTCTTGAACAGGGACCGGGATATCCCACCTACCAGAGGTAGGGACAATCTTGGGGATAGCTCTGTTAGGCCTCCAGTCAGTGCAGATGTAATCAGAGATCTTCTGGAAGGGCCAGACATTTTTAAATCTGCAGGTCCAGATGCCCTCCACCCAAGAGTGTTGAGGGAGCTGGCAGGGGTCATTGCAGAGCTCTTGGCCCAGCTATATGAACATTCGTGGTCATCTGGCCAGGTGCCGGGGGATTGGAAACTGGCTAATGTGGTCCCAATTTTCAAGAAAGGGAGGAAGGAGGACCCAAGTAACTACAGGCCTGTAAGCCTCACCTCAGTGCTCGAGAAGATCTTGGAGAGAATCAACAAGGAGCACATCTGTGGGGGACCAGTAGGGGAGATCATGCTCAGGGGCAATCAGCATGGGTTCATCAAAGGCAAGTCCTGCCTGACCAACCTGATTGCCTTTTATGACCAAGTAACTAAATCCTTCGATGATGGTGTCACTGCAGATGTAGTTTTTCTAGACTTTAAGAAGGCCTTTGACACTGTCTCTCACCCCATCCTCATCAATAAATTAAGCGACTGTGGCATTGATGCCTGCACAGTTGGATGGGTAAAAAATTGGCTGATGGGGCACACCCAGAGAGTAGTGGTGGGCGGGTTGTACTCAACCTGGTGAGATGTGAGTAGTGGGGTACCCCAGGGCTTGGTCCTCGGGCCCACACTGTTTAACATCTTCATCAGCAACTTGGATAAGGGGGTGGAAAGCACACTGTCCAAGTTTGCTGATGACACTAAGATGTAGGGCAAGGTGGACACACTTGAAGGGAGAGACGGGCTGCAACTAGATTTAGACAGACTACAAAAGTGAGCAGACAAGAATAGGATGGGGTTCAACGTAGATAAATGCAGGGTGCTGCACCTTGGGAGAAGGAATCCACAGCATACATACAGACTGGGGAGTTTCCCTCTTGAAAGCACAGAGGCGGAAAGGGATCTTGGAGTCATTATTGACTCCAAGATGGACATGAGCCACCCATGCCAGACCGCAGGCAGCAAGGCCAGCCATACCTTGTCATGCATCCAAAGATGCATCTCAAGCCGGTCCAGAGAGGTGATCCTCCCCTTCTATGTGACTGGTCAGGCCGCATTTGGAGTACTGTGTCCAGTACTGGACGCTGCACTTTAAAAAGGATGTGGCCAGCCTGGAGAGGGTTCAGAGGAGGACCCACCCGCTTAGTGAGAGGGCAGCAGGAGAGGCCCTACGAGGAGAGACTGAGGGACCTGATCCTGTTCAGCCTCAGCAAGAGGAGGCTGAGGGGGGACCTGGTGGCTCCCTACAAACTCAGCAGGGAAGATCAACAGCAAACAGGTAGAGCCCTTTTCTCCCCAGCACCACCTGGGGTGACGAGGACAATGGTAATAAGTTGATGGAGAATAGGTTTAGGTTAGAGATCAGGAGGCAGTATTTTACAGTTAGGGTGGCCAAAATCTGGAACCAACTTCCCAGAGAAGTGGTCCTTGCCCCTACCTTGGGCAAATTCAAGTGGAAGTTGGATAATCACCTGTCTGGGATCTTGTGAACCCAGCATTCATTCCTGCCTGTGGCAGGGGGTCAGGCTAGATGATCTGTTCAGGTCCCTCCTGACCCTAGCTATGAAACTATGAAACAATCCACTAAGGCAGTGGTGGCCAACTGTTTCAGAAGGCACATGACTAGTTAAGCCACGTCCCCTTCTTGAGTGCCACTCTAATCCCCTTCTCCTGTTCAGTCTGACACTGCTCTCTATTCCCTGCCCTACCTGCTGTTGGACTCTGTCAGATGCAGTCAAGGGTGAAGCAGTATTGGTCATTTACAGTTATTCACCTATTCATGTGTGGTACTAGCCATCTTTGCAAACATGGCACCAGTGCCCTGTGCAAAATAGTCAGGGTTTCCAAAGCCCTTTTATACACCAATCAAAACAACTTTATATTCACAGCATACACATCCTAGTTCTCACCAAATGCTGAAATATCTTTAGGTGACATCATTCTCATCCGTTTCTCACCAGACAATGCAAGCTTCCTACCAGATAGGGGGATTTGTTTACCAGGCCACTCTGATCTTTGTTATAGTGTCTTGTATGCATCTTATCCATTGTTTTCCATCTCTTGGCTTTCTGAAGTGCCTAAAAAAAAATACTTCTAACTTTCTCAGCATTTCCGCTTCAGCCGTGTATGGTCTGCTTTCTGGTTACCAAGGTCTTTTGCTCACACTGCTACTAGGGCCCACTTAAATTTGTGTTATTAACAGCCTCTGTATGATTTCTATATGCACCGATCATTGCTTGTATCAATCCATACTCCAGCGAGGGAAACATCCGTGACTCCGCTTCCTGCCCTGATACCTTGACAACTGTAATTCTTGTAGCCACTGGAAGATGAATGACCAATTCCTTATGACTTGTAAATGTTGAAGAGGTCTCAACAAGGTTTGATAAGAACACAAAGGGGTTATCTGATAGCTGACATCCTGAACAGCTTGACCATACGTAAGCAGATTCCTCCCAACTGACCTCACCTACTCCAACATTTGCCTGTTCCTGTACCACAAATACATTTCATTTTAAGTGAAGCAAGATACCAGTGATATAAAAATTGAAATATGTTTCTTTTTGTTGTGTATACAGACATGTGAGGACCATTGTTCCCAGGTATTAAAGATTCCTGCTAAATTATTTATATTAAACTAATATTAAATATTATTATACAGGGTGTTTATAAAGTCAAACTCAAACAGTTTGTGATTATCTACTAATAATCTTAATGCTGTGCCTGATTTTCTATCCTTTGGTATGTTTCCATCAGATTTATCTACTTTTAGTTAAGACAGACATTTTTGATTTGGTGCATAGATGCTCCTTAAAGTTAAAATCTGATCATCAATCATTCCTTTATTCCTTTCCTTATAGGGGGTATAAAACTAACTCCCTTATCCATGTATTTCTCCTTTAGCTGTAAAGGTGTACATTTTGTTATGATAATCACAACTCCTCTTTTATTCAGTTTAGTTGGAGACATAAATAGGGCGTGGAACCACTCCCCTTTTATACATTTACTGTGTTCCACTTTTAGATAGCTTTCTTGAATGAAGCAAAAATCTGGTGCTTCATCTGACAGCTTGTAGCACCCTCCTCCTTTTAACCTTATTGTTAAGATGTTTAACATTTAGTGGTATAGTGTAAAATGATTTTATTAAACATCATTTAAATTATGTCATGGGCCACTGAGGACTGGATCTGGCCTGTAGGCCAGGGCTTGAATACCCCTGTAGACAACCTGCCCTACAGATCAGATAGCAGTAGCAGAAGGGGTGCAATATTATCATAGCCAACTATACCAGGAGTTATCTAACTGGGAGAACAAAGGAATCCCAGATGAACATCAAGAAATGTGGCACTAAACAGAAGACCCATCGGAAGTACTGAGCCTTCTGATCTACAAGCCAAATGTTGCTCTCAGGTGTATCACGGTGCCTTAGTAAGAACACGCTACATCAAAAGTACTCCACATTTCATGTTCCTGAGCAAAACACACCCTGAGGACATTAGGTGTGACAGAAGTATATTAATGCAATGTTAGGCAGTAGGAAGTAATGACATCAGGGAAAGGGGAAGAATGGGGGCGGAAATCATTGCTGCTTCTGAAACCCATATTGCACAGAAATATGAAGGTAGTAACATTGGTGTCTGATCCAGCAAGACAGAGTAATGCCACCTCTGAACAGGCAAGACAAACAGAAGCCCCCATTCTGCACTTTCACAGTATTTTACTTGCATAAAATACATTTTCAAGCAGTTATTCTAAATCAATATAGCTCTTCTACTTTCTACTTCAGTTAAGTACATTTGCTTCTAAGGAGGCTGACAAATATCTTGAGTATGCTAAAGAACAAGGAAACTATTTTAAAGCCTCACCACCATCCCCCAAACCAGCTCAAAAGGAGAGGCTGCTCTTCTCAGTCAAGTCCCAGTCAGGCAAAAGCAGAACTCTTCTGTTCCACTGGTTTCTTACATCTCAATATCCTACATAAGGGAACGAACTGCCATATACATCCTGCACAATTAATCAGCTGTCTTAAAAATGAAAAGAACCTGGGATAAGACTTAAATCCTCGTTTTTCCTTTTACGTTGCTTTAAACGTATCAAGATATCTATTTGTCTGAGGCCCAAAACAAGTTTGAGTCAGAGAGATGGTTTCTTCTAGATATGGGACCTACACTAAATCACATAGGTACAAGGATCATTTTAGGAAAGCAATGAGGTAAAAGAGGTGACAGTTCATATTTTAGTGCTCAATTTTACAGAAAGACTGAACAAAAGCCGAGTCGCCCTGGCAGTACCCCAGTGTACTGAATAAAATTGGCCATTTTGCTTCAAAGGGTACATAAAATAAAAACAAAGCAAAGCAAGGCGAAAGAGGTACCTCAGTCAAGGGCCTTGGTCTTCTCTCTACGACAAACTCTGTGTGGCAGAGCTCACAGTAACTAGTGTTGGAGGAGGACAGCCATTTTTCCAGGCAGCTCTTGTGCACGGTCCCCAGTGTTCCTGTACAGTCACATGGAGAAAGCAGTCCCTCCCCGTTTCCACCTTCATGACAGATTCGACAGATGGGTCCATCACTACAGAAAGAGGCAAACAGATGGAATGAAATTTCTGTCAGTGTGGGTACAGCACAGTCACATCCCAAAAGCGATAAGACCCAGTCCACCGCACACTTCCAGGACACAGAAACGCCAGTCAATGTGTTGCTCTGTGCAGGACCTGGAGAAAATCTTCAAAGAAACTGCTGTGACATCAACATAAATGACTCTGAAACAAGTGAGCAACTGCAAGTGTTTGGGATACTCCCCCTATGGCAGCAGCACCTGAATTTTACATCCTAAGGTATGTCTATACTACAACCATAGAGCAGGGCTGGTAGCCAGCAAACAGTTCCATGCTATCACAGCTACACTGCTACCAGTACCTAGGGTAGCAAGTCAAAGCAAGCTTGAGTATACCAGGAGCAGGCAAAATACAGCCCATGGGCTGGATCTGGCCTGCCAGCCTGGTCTATCTGGTCCTGGGGCCCCTAAAAATTTAGAAAATTAATATTTATCTGCTCCTGGATGTCTGTCAAAGATGACAGGGGCCCATAGGACCCAGGGGAAGCTGGCAGCAGGACCCTGCAGCCCAGAAGCAAGGCCTGCCCTGCCCCCCACCCCCTCCACCTGAACTGGAAGCCTATGCCTAGCAGAGGTTTTTGGCTTGGGGCCATGGGGTTGTTTCCACCTCCCTCTGCCTGAGAGGTAAATTCAGATAAGAGTGCAGGGGAGAAGCAGGGGAGGACCAGAGGTAATCACCTGAATCCTAGGGGCCAGGTCAGGTCGCTCCTACCAAGTCCTGTGGTCTGGCCATACAGCCAGGAACCATGTGGTGCTGGAGCAGCCAGCAGGTTGGCAGCAGCAGGCAGAGGGGAGTGGCAGCAAGCGGGCGCGCAGGAACTCAGCAACAGCTGGGCAGGAGTGTGGGGCCCAGGCTTGCAAAGCTCTATGCAGCTGGGCTGGGCTGTGCCAGTAGGAAGATGGGAGAGTCAGCCCAGCTCCATAGAGCCCCTGCCAGCCCAGACCCCACACTCCTGCCTCCCTGCCCCATGCTCCCACCCAGCTGTCACTGCACTCCTGTGCTCCCGCTTCCTACCACTCACCCCCGCCTGCCACTGCTTTCTCAGCTCCCAGCTGCATCACTGCAACCATGAGAGCACGGGGCCCACGTTGGTATCCTGGGGCCGGGGTGTGCAGTGAGGGAAGGGCAGAGAGAGTGTGTGTGTGTGTGTGTGTGTGTGTGTGTGTGCACGCACAGTGAGGGAGGAACAGAGAGAAAGAAAGAGAGAGATAGCTTGCAGTAAGGGAGGAGCAAAGTGTGTGTGCACACGTGTGTGGGACAGAGTGCACGTGTATGTGTACAGTGAGGGAGGGACAGAGGGAGAGAGTGTGTGCATGTGTATGCAGTGAGGGAGGAACAGAGTACGTGTGAGCATGGCAGTGCACCCCCTATAAAAAGGCCTGTAGGCGGTCACCCCTCACCCCCCCTGCTGCCGACACCACCAGCAGTGTTTGCGGGTGGTCAACGATCCCTGCTGGCCGCTGCCGATGGCATCTGTGGGTGCTCACCAACCCCTGGTAGGCGCTTGCTACTGCTCCCTGCCAACAGTGCCAGCAGTGTCTATGGGAGCTCCCCCACTTACCGCCGCTGCACTCCCACCGCTGCCATGCCCCTCCCAGCTGCCGGGGGCACACATCATTCATAGTGTGCAGTGAGGGAGGAACAGAGTGTGAGAGAGTGTGTGTGGAGTGAGGGAGGGAGGGACAGACTTTGTGAGAGTATGTGTGTGTTCATAGGGAGAGTCCCACACACACACCCCACCATACACATGCACCCACCACCCCCCACTGCCATACACCCAGCCCCCCATGCTCACACCTCCCACACACCCCAGCCACCCTCCCCCACACACATCCTCCCACATACCCCATACCCACCCATACAAAATATTTTTTAAAATCAAATTAACGAATATTGTAGATGTTCGATTTTTAGAATATAATTAGGTATTTTTCTGGTTCCAAGAAGGCAAAACCCTTGCTGAAAGGAATACTTTTGCAGGCAAGGGGAGGGACATCTGGTGGTAAAGGTCAGGGGTTAGGGGGCTGGACTACTGGTCACAAGATGGTGACCAGGGGGTGGGGCACCTGTCAAGGGGCAGGGCTACCCATGTGGCCCTTGACAGCTTTTCAAAACTCAGTAAGCAACCCTCCAGCCAAAATAATTGTCCACCTCTGATCTATACACTACAGTCACTTTTGTCAAGCCCAGTGGCTGGTCTGGAATAGTGAGACAACGTCTGAAAAGTACTAGATTAAGGGACAGGAGAGTTTGAAAGATTTACGGCAAAATTCTATTTTACTAGTAGAAAGTGTAAATGACAGTTTTTAGGCACTCAAATCACCCAGTAATACTCTACTAAGCCTATATTAAGCTAAGATGCTTAAATTTCTTATACAGCTACACTTTCAACTTTGCCATGGACGCATAGAAGTGCTGTACATATACCCAAACTTACAGCCAACCAACAACTGGGACTCATGACTGTGACATGGAAGTGAAAGCATGATGGTGATGACCTTCTGGCAGACCAAAGAGCTCTACCTTCCAAGCCAGGGGTAGGCAAAATACAGCCCATGGGCCAGATGCAGCCCGTGGGGGCTGTGTCTGGCCCATGACAGGTCACTAGGTCCTGCCTGGCCCAGGCACTGCCCGGCTGGGGCGTCTCTGTGGCTTGACTGCCTTTCTAGGCAGCCCAGGCAGCGGTGGCTTCTTCTGGCTGCCACTGGCCCCAGCCCCATGGTACCAGTGGGGGCGTAAGCATGCAGCCCAGACCTGGCATTCCCCGCACCTGCTCTGGACTCACCTGTCCAGATTCAGTGACAGCAGCTGCCAGGCAGAAACTTGCTTGGCGCAGCAGAAAAACAGCCCCTCCCCCTTGCCACTGCCAGGCAGTTCTTGGTGCAGCCACCTGGAGCCTGTGCTGCACTGGGCTACTCTGCATCACCACAGCTTGGGCTGCCCTGTGGCAGCAGTGACAGCAGCAGAGACTCAATGTAGACCAGCACAGCGCAGGCCCTGGGCGGCTGCACCAAGAACTGCTTGGCAATGGCAAGGGGGAGGGACCACTTATCTCCCATGCAAAGCAACGGTTTCTGCCTGGCAGTCACTGCTGCTGCTGAGCCTAGCCAGGCGAGTCCAGAGCAGGGGCAGGGTGAGCTGGGTTGAGGCTATGCGCTTCAGTCCATGCTGGTACCATGGAGCTGGGGCCAGGGGCAGCAGGAGACAGAAGGAGCTGCCACTGCCTAGGCTGCCTAGAAAGGCAGTCCAGCCGCAGAGCTGCCCAAGCCCCACTGCATACCCAGGGGGTGGCAGGACGCACACAGCTGTGTGGTAGAGAGGAGGTGTGAGGCAGGCTGGGGCTGCGTGCTGTTGGTGGTGCCAGGGAGGCACTGCAGGGCATGCAAGCTCTGGGCTGTTGCAGGGCAGATGCTGACCAGCTCAGGGGGTGTCCATGGGTGGCTTCCATACACACCCCACCATAACCTCAAACCCTCCCCCACAAACCCCAATCTCACACCCTACAAACACTGTACCCATCTACACCCTTCCTCACACCCCCCACAAATGCCCCACACTACACACCCCTGGGAAGAACCCTGCTCACTGCTACATGCACACACACACCCATACACCCCCCCCATACCCCACAGCTCTCCACAAACCCCACACCCACCCACCCACATCCACACATACCCCCACACACTACATATACACACGTCCCCACAATCCCCCACAAACTCCATACCCACCCACCCATACCCCCCACATCCTCACAATATACAAGATGAAGACTTCATTTTGAGCTATTTTGCAATCACCTCTATATACACACAACACAAACACACACAAATCAGGACAAACATATATTTTTAAATAAAATTAAAATATGTTTTTGTGGATGTTTAATTTTTAGTATATAATTTTTTTTCTGGCTCCAAGATTGCAAACCCCCTTCCCAAAAGGAGTACTTTCAGGGGCAAGAGGAAGGACTTATGGTGGCAAAGGTCAGGGGCTAGGGGTGGGACTTCTGGTCCCAAGATGGGGCCAGGGGCAGCACAAGATACAAGGAGCCACCACTGCCTGGGCTGCCTAGAAAGACAGTCCAGCTGCAGAGCTGCCCCAGCCCCACTGCATGGCCAGGGGGTGGCAGGACATGCACGGCTGTGTGGAGAGGAGGTGTGGGGCAGGCCAGGGCTGCGTGCTGTTGGTTGTGCCAGGGAGGTGCTGCAGGGCACGCAAGCTCTGGGTTGTTACAGGACAGATGCTGACCAGCTCAGGGGCGCGTGCACTGGTGGCTTCCATACACACCCCACCATAACCTCAAACCCTCCCCGACAAACCCCACAACTGGAGCAGACAACTTAGGCTAAGGCTACCCCACCCACTCAGTGAGACAGCGTTTGCAAAGGAAATGCAAAGCATCGTGGGATGCTGAGCAACTGAGAGTTAACTTGAATCTGGAGGGGATCTGGGACAGAAGTTCGTTCAATAAATTGATTTAACCTAAATCAGTTAAGTCTGATACTAAATCCATCCCGGTTTATCTTAAATGGGTTTCGGCCATTTTGAGAGTGGTTTATTGTGCACTGAATTTCTGCTGTGTTACAGATTTGAACTGGTTTCTGATCACTTATACTTGTTTATGTGTAATTTCTGTCCCTAGCCAAGAGGGAAAACATCCTAGGAACAGAAGGGAAACACACGACCCCATGGCTTAGGGTAGTGGATGTTACCTTGACGGGCGTGGCATGGTGTGGGGGCAGAGCAAGTCCTTGCTCCCAGTGTTATTCATGCAGTTTGTATTAGGATCCTTGGAAGGGCTGCATAAACAGCACTGATGGCAAAGAGGAGGCTTCTTCCCATGGTGCACCATGCTTGAAACCCCAACCTACTGGGGCTAGAACAGATGCTCAAACTATTATATGGCAAGCCATTACTGCAGTTCTCATTACAGCACTACTTCATTCAGGAAAGGCCTCTTTCTGACAATACCCAGAACCCCTAACAGAAAGGCTCATGTGCCTGTGTTTAGGAAGAGGAAAAGAAAGCCTGGTGGATTGTCAGTAGCAAAGCTCAAAGCCTCTGACTTTCCTTTCAGAAAAACAAAGCCCACATAGGCATGATATTCAGCATTCTCCAGCCCTGTCACCAGAAGCAGAACAAGCAGTTGTTGTGCCCTGAGTAGAACCAGCAATAGCAGCAGTTACCAGTCTCACACTCCCAGCCGGTCAGCACCCAGGGTCGGTGTCTCATTCACCCACCTCTAGTTATGTTATTGCTGGGGGTGCACCGATAGAGATTTTGGGGGCTGATACGGATAGCTGATTTGTAAGGAGGCATATTGGCTGATACTGATCCAATTTCCATACGAATCCTAGCAGCTTGGAGAGCAGTGTCCGGCTGGTAAGACTATTGTGGTGGAAGGGAAGGGGCGTGGGGGGAGGGGTAGATTGAGGCCCCTGCAGTGAGGGAGGGGGTGGGGCTGGGGTTGCTTAGCCAGGGCAGGGCAGGACACAGGACAGAGCTGCAGCTCGTCCAGGGGGCGTGGGAAGGGGGGGTGGCTTCCCTTGCTACATGCACCCCAGGAGGGCATGGCGGCCTGTGTCCCCAGATCTGTGCGCAGGGCAAGGCAGGCTGCAAGTCCGGGCTGGGGCCGGGGCTGCGCTGGGATCTTCCTGGTGGGGGGCTGGGCTGGGCTGCAGCAGGGGCGGGTGGCAGCAGCTCTGGGAGGGAGGTTACTGGGGGTTTTCCATAGCCCCATCCAACACTCCTCCCATCACTGCCACTGCCCACCCCAAACGCAGCCCAGCCCAGCCCCTGCCAGGAAGAGCCCCAGCCTGCAGTGGCAGCCACACGCAGATCTGGGAGCACATGCCTCCCCTTCCCCTCTGTGTCCTCCTGGGGTGCATGCAGCAGCAGGAACCACCCATCCCTTCCCCTGTGTCCCCCAGATGAACCATGGGTCTGTCCTGCGCCCCGCCCCCCCAGCTAGGCAGCCCCTGCCTCAGCCCCAGCTCTTCCCTCACCACAGGGGCCTTGATCTTCCCCCCGCCACACCCCACTTCCCTCCCCTCTCCCCTTCCACCACAACATATCTACCATCTGCACACAGCTCTCCATGCTGCTGAGCTGTGTTCCTTGCTGCCTATGTACTGCACTGCAGCTGTCCATGTGCACAGGCCATTTATCAGCCACATTACTGGCCACATTGGGCCGATTTCTGATACAGTCAATTTTCTCTGTCAGTGCCGATCCGATATCCAACCAATGTAGTTCTTGCTCACCTCTAGTTATTGCCCATCCCTGGGATACCGGCTGATTTTTTCCAGTGTCAAACTTCCCTGAAACCATATTTCTCCTGTGATGTCTCTTTGCACACATCCAGGTGACACAGAAAGGTGGAATAAAGCATACTAATTACTGGTGATAATCTTGTTTTCCTATCTCACTGTGCACTGCAGAGCTATCTTTTACTTGCATTGGTGCAATTACATTAGGCTGGATTCTAGCCAGTTACTAAAATGCAATCCAAAACAGAACCACTACTTATAATGGCATTGTTCTAGATACGTATCAGTATTTAACATTAAAGAATCATCAAGTAAAATGCACAAACAGCCTTGGGAGCAAGGGGCAAAGCCCAGAACTCCCCTTGCAGGCCATGCTCTCTTTCCTAGGCTGCTTCTAGCTTGCTGTCATTCTGGACCCATGACTCTTTCCTTCATAGTTGCACAGAGAATTAGATTCAAGAGTAAGAGGCTGTAATGTACTCTCAACTATTTCTGTCCCATAGCTTAGAGGGTAGGAGACTTGGCACATTCAAAAAACACACCACTTGCATTACAAACTTGCTTGCCTGCTTTGAAGTCTGATGTGATTTTGGGAGTTGCTGCTTCACAAACAGTAAGGGTGAAAACCTAAGACTGTTTCAGTATAAAGGATCAGAAGCCAAGCTTCCCAAAGACACAACTCATATTTATAAAGAAAGGGGTCACCTGGAAAAATGTATGGAACACTAAATCTCTCTGTTCCTCACACTGTCCTTCACTGAAGCACATCTTGTCCTAATTTCCACCTTCCAGTTGTTCACTGTCCATTCCACATACCAGTTCTGCAGAGTAAATGAAAGCCTTGACAACTCAATTCATAGTCTCCTCAGGCCTGTCCCTCTTCTTCCATTTCCCACCATTGCTCCGGGATGGCAAGAATGATGTGGCTGGTGTTCTTGGATTCCACGCTGTCCAAGTCCCACTATGATTACACCTTACCTCAAATGTCTTTCACTGCCATTAGATACCACAAACACATCGTTCTGGTCTTCAGTCCAACTAGAAAGTTGCCTGAACAAGATATATAGCCCAAGAATCCCGTATTGCATTGCTACTGACATTGCTCCTGCTGTCAGCTGGGTACAACCAAGATAAACTTATTCCCTTAAATATAAGAGTCCGGTGGAGGGCAATGAAAATGGTTAGGAGACTGGGGCACAAGACTTATGAGGAAAGGCTGAGGGAACTAGTCTTATTTAGTCTGGAGAAAAGATGACTGGGGGGGATTTAATAGGAGGCTTCAACTACCTCAAGGCTGGTTTCAAATGGGTGGAGTTAGACTGTTTGGAGTTAGACATCAGCGGTGGCAGATGATAGAACAAGAAGCAATGACTTCAAGTTGCAGCAAGGAAAGTTTAGGTTAGAGACTAAGAAAAAAACTTTTTCACTACGAGGACAGTACAGCATTGGAACAAGTTACTCGGAGAGGTTGTAGCTTCTCCATCCTTGGAGGTTTTTAAGACGGCCTAGCAAAGCCTTGGCTGGGATGATCTAGGTGGGGATGGTCCTACTTTGAGCAGGAGACTGGACTAAATGTGACCTCCTGAGGTCCCTTCCAGCCCTAATTTTCTGTGATCCTATGATTTCTGTGCACAGCTTCAAAGTCCCTCAAATAGGTGACTAATGCTTTTTATATTAAAATTTCACTCCTTCCTTGTAGTTAGAAGCTTCAGCTGTGAAAAGTCATGTTGGAATCAAGCACTGAGGAAGGCAAGGTAATTAATCATCAAAGGACATGAAAGAAATCTGACTTTAAGAAATAGCATGTTATGACCTTTAGGAACTAGAAACAATTTGAAAGGGCCAGATAAAATTTTGGAGCAGTGGTTCTAAAGGCCCCACTCAGAATGAAAGTAATTCAGATCGTTCATGTGCTCTGAAGCTTTGTTCCTCTATCCATCTGCAATTATGTTAACTGTACACTGCTAGCTTAGTCCAAGAGCTGCTCAAAAAGCAACTCTAGAAAATCTTTCCCAATTAAGAAAAGAGGGACTGAAAAGAAAGCCTCCAGGCAAGAACAGCAAAAACAAAATCTGCAGAGAACTAAGGCAAAATAAGCCTGAATCACAATGTCATAGAAAAGTAGGGCTGGAAGGGATCTCCAGAGGTCATCTAGTCCAAGCACCTGCTTAAGGCAGGGTCATCCCTATCCACACCATACTACATAAGTAGTGTGTTTGACCTGTTCCTAAAATTGCACAATGAACCCTGCTACACAACCACAAGGCATATTGCCCTAAAACACCAAAAGCATCTTAACCTGCCACAGGTAAAGCAGGGGGATGAGGGCTGTCAGCGTTTCACCGCTGCAAGGGTTGTTAACATGCATGCAATAGATCCAAAGAGGGCCATGCCCCCAACTAAAATAGAAGGCAAACACCCCCATCATCCATACCAATCTGACCATGATCCCAAAATGTGGCAATTGGTCTGATCCTGACCAGAGGGGCAAGACTCACTAAACAGGAAGCTCCAGGTTTTAGTCCCAGCAGCAGCACTGGCACACCCAAGTCAAAATCCCCAACCTTGGCTGTGGCCAAGACCCAGTGCTTCTAAGGAAGGCGTATAAAACTCCCTGATGTCTGTAGCACCAGGAGGAGAAACAAATTCCTCCATAGCCCCAGGTGGCAACCAGCAAAGTTCAGAAACACAGGAAAAATTAAACACACTCCATTCTGCTCTGAAACTTGGGAACACCAAGCATGACTCCACACAGCACACCCTCTGCCCCAACAGCAAAAGCTCCCCTTTCTGTACCCTTTCCATAACTTATGCCAGGTGCTTTAATCTCTGCTAAGCCGGTTGTGGAGCTTGGCTTTGTTCTCCTACTGTTGAGCAAGGCCCCAGGCAGAATTGACCTGCTCTAGGCTGCAGAACTCTTCACATCATCTTCCGCTGATCCAGGGGCAGGAGGGGTGCTCCTGGGCTTCCAAATGTTGCTCCTGACAGCATACTACAGACACAGCTACTCTTAGAGCAAGGCTGTCCAGTCGTTGGTCCACAGATCACATGTGGCCTTCACAATGGGTTAAAAGGCACCAGGTAGCTGCTCCCCACACTGCCCTGCTGCAGCAGCAGCTGGGGGCTCCAGGTTCCTCCTCCCTTTGGCTTCTTCTTTCTGTCCCTGGGGGCAGGGCAGTGCAGTGCAGTATGGTCCACCCTGCAGAGGCTGGGGAGCTGCAGCTCAGGGTGTCTGAATGGGCTGTGCAGTAGGGCACCCGAGCACATGATACAGTGGGGAGCAGCAGCACACAGTGCAATGGGGAGGCACAGGAAGCAGCAGCTGGGGTCATGGAGTGATGAGGGGTGGGGGGTATCTGGGCCAGCAGTGCAGTGGGGGTGTAAGGAGCAGCAGCATGGAGATGTGCAGTACACCAGGAAGGCATGAGGAGCAGCGGTGGGGTGGAGGTATGTGGTAGCAGCTGGAGGCTAGGTCTATTGCCCCCACTGGTGTGATCCCTGCTTCTGTGGCTTGAAACATGTGGCCCCTGGCCACTTAGAAGTTGGACAGCCCTATCCTTGATCATCCCTGACCAATGCTTATCCACTCGCTTCTTGATCACCTTGTGATGGAGAGCTCACAACTTCCCTAAGCTGTCTGTTCCACAGCCTCACAGTTGTAACACTGACAGCCAATCTAAACCCACTTTGCTGCAACTTCAAGCCACTGGTACTTGTCCTGCTGTCTGAGAAATGGAAAGAAAGGTGTTCTCCCTCATCTTTACTGCAGTACTTCAGATGTCTGAAGACTGCTATCATGTTGCCTATTGCCTTTTCCACAAGCTGAACATGTAGACCCACCTAGACCGAAAAAAAAGGATTAGCTGCAGAGCGTTACTGTTTGCTGCTCACCAGTTGCTGCCTCTAGAGACTGCGAGCCTCTCACATGGGTCATGCAGCTGAAGAAGTCGACCTGGTAACTGCAGGGGTGCAAAACATAAAAAGGGAATTTGCACCAAATCTGTCAGTTCACGTGGTCTGCCTGAGAGGAAGAACATAGAGAGACTGCCAGCAGAGAGGAATGCCATCATGCCTATTTCTTTCAAGCTCTCCTCATATGGCTTGTTTCCAAGATCTTTATTATTTTGGTTGCTTGCCTCTGGACCCTCTTTAACCTCTACATGTCCTTTTTAAAATGTGGAGTCCAAACCTGTACACAATAGATGAGACCTAACAGTACCAAGTAAAGACATGCTATCACCTCCTGCGTTTTATGCCTAATACTCCTATTGATACAGCCCGTAACTGCATTCAGCTTTTGTAGCTGTGTCACTGCAGACTCAAACCATGGCTGCAGTCCACCAGGGCTCCTAGACAGATCTTTCCTCGGTGCTGCCATCCAGCCAGCTGTCATCCATTTTGTAGCTGTGTTTTTGATTACCAGCGTGTAGCACCTTGACCTTTTCAGCATTGAGCTTCATCCCATCATAGTTTGTAGGGTTGAAAGGGACCTGAACAGATCATCAAGTCTGCCCCCTGCCATGGCAGGAAAGAGTACTGGGGTCAAAAGACCCCAGAAAGGTGTTCATCTAATCTCCTCTTAAAGACCCCCAGGGCAGAGGCCAGCACCACTTCTCTTGGAAGTTGGCTCCAGATCCTAGCCGCCATGACCGTGAAGTAGCGCCTCCTGATATCTAGCCTGAATCTACCCTCTGCCAGCTTGTGACTGTTATTCCTGGTCACTCCTAGCGGTGCTCGGGGGAACAGGGACTTCCCCAGTGCCTGCTGGTCCCCTTTGACTAGTTTGTAACAGGCCACCAGATCCCCCCTCAGCCTTCTCTTGTGGAGGCTGAACAGGTTCAGGTCCCGTAGCCTCTCCTCATAGGGCCTGCCCTGCTGCCCCCTGGTCAAGCAAGTAGCCCTCCTCTGGACCCTCTCCATGTTGCCCACATCCCTCTTGAAGTGCAGCGCCCAGAACTGGATGCAGTACCCCAACTGCAGCCTGACCAGTGTTGCGTAGAGGGGGAGGATCACCTCCTTGGACCTGCTGGAGATGCATCTGTGGATACAATAATGACTCCAAGATCCTTTTCGCCTCAGCACTGATGAGAAGGGAGTTCCCCAGCCTGTAGGTATGGTGCTGGTTCTTCCTCCCCAGGTGCAGCACCTTGCACTTGTCAGTGTTAAAATCCATCCTGTTCTCATCCGCCCACCCCTGTAACCTGTCTAGGTCCGATTGCAGCCTATTCCTCCCATCTAGCATGCCCACTTCCCCCCAACATCTTAGTGTCGTCCATGAATTTGAACAGGGTGCTTTTTACCTCCCTGTCCAAGTCGCTGATGAAGATGTTGAACAGTGCGGGCCCGAGGACCAAGCCCTGGTGGCACCCCACTGCCTACATCCCTCCAGGTCGAAAATGACCCATCCACCACCACTCTCTGGGTGCGGCCCTCCAGCCAGTTGGTGACCCATCTGACTGTGTGGGTGTCGACACCACAGTCCCCCAGTTTTTTAATGAGAACGGGGTGAGAGACAGTGTCGAAGGCCTTCCGAAAGTCCAGGAAGATTATGTCCACTGCTACCCCTGCATCTAAAGATTTTGTGACCTGGTCGTAGAAGGCCACCAGGTTGGTCTGACAGGACCTGCCACTAATGAACCCGTGTTGGTTGCCCCTAAGCATAACCTCCCCCGTGGCTCCTCACAGACATGTGCCAGGATAATTCTCTCAAAAAAGCTTCCCCAGGATCGAGGTAAGACTAACTGGTCTATAGTTCCCTGGGTCCTCCTTCCTCCCTTTTTTGAAGATGGGAACCACACTGGCCCTCTTTCAGTCCTCTGGCACCATGAGTGCTTGTACAGCCGTGCCAAGGGTCCCACAATGACCGCAGCTAATTCCCTCAGCACTCTGGGGTGGAGATCATCAGGACCTGTTGATTTAAATATGTCCAGTCCCTCCAGAAGTTCCCCGACTAGATCCTCACTGACCCTAGGTCTGGGTGCACCTCCTCTGGGGCCTACGGAGGTCCCTGGTGGGGGTGGGGGGAAGTGACCCAGTCCCTGCTCAGGAAAATGGAGGTAAAGAAATTGTTAAATAGGTTAGCTTTGTCCTCTGGTGTGACGACCAGATTTCCTAGCATGTCCTGCAGAGGCCCCACGTTACCCGGTACCCTTTTTTTAACCCCTATGTATTTAAAAAAGGACTTCTTCTTGTCCTTGATCCGGGTTGCTAGTCCCAGTTCCACCTCCGTCATCTCCAGCCCAGTCTGCCAGTCTATCAAAACCTCCTGAATTGTGCCGATTTCTCCAGGGTGTTCACAGCCCTTCCTAGTTTTGTGTCGTCTGCAAGTTTGCTCGAGGAGCTCTCTATCCCAGCACCCAAATCATCAATAAGCACATGAACAGTGGGCCCAGGACAAAGCCCCGTGCGACTCCACTCAGAATCTCCTGCCATTCTGACACGGATACATTTATAACTAGGGACCTACTGAAATTGTGATTTTTGTGGATTCTGCATCTGCGAAAACTGGCGTTGCCCCTGAAATCCAGAAAATCTTGGGCGGGGGGAAGGAAAACTTACTGAAAATAAAATGCCAGCTCCCCAGGGGGAGCCAGCAGCTGCCACCACGCTGATTGCATGACAGGCACTCCAAGATGGCTGCTGCCCTGACTGGTGGTGGGCTGTCTGTCATATGGCCCTGCCCTTCTCCACCAATCGGTGGTAAGAAACAGGGTCACATGACAGACAGCCCTCACAGCCAATCCCTGACAAGAGGCAGGGCCACCAGCACCCCTCAGCCAATCAGAGGTGGGGGGCCTACTGTTTATCTTGGAGTCACCTATGAGTCCAAGATCCCTTTCTGCTGCTGGGCTGCTGAGAAGGTCGCCTCTGCCGGCCCGTAAGTGTGTTAGTGGTTCTTTCTGCCCAGGTGCAGCACTTTGTACTTGTCTTTGTTGAACTGCATCCGATTTCATTCTGCCCATTTTTCCAACCGGTTCAGATCCACCTTGATCCGTTTCCTACCCTCTGGTGTGTTAACGTCACCCCATAATTTGGTATCATCTGCAAACTTGGACGGGGTGTGTGCTTATCCAAGACACTGAATAGGACTGGTCCAAACACCGAGCCTTGCGGGACTCCACTGCCCGCATCTTTCCAGGTCCATATCAACCCATCCACCACCACTCTCTGGGTGTGACCCCTAAGCCAATTTGCCACCCACCTGACTGGGTAAGAATCTGTATCACAGCCTGTCAGTTTATTTACAAGAACAGAATGAGATACTGTATCGGAGGCCTTCTTAAAGGCTACGTGGAATACATCTACTTTGACTCCTGCATCTAAATATTTTGTGACCTGGTTATAAAAAGAAATAAGGTTAGTCGAGCAGGATCTACCTGCAATGAACCCATGCTGATTTCCTTCCATCATTATTTCCCCTGCTGGGCTCCCACGAATGTGATCCTTAATGATTTTTTTCTACAGTTTTCCCAAGGATGGAGGTAAGACTAACTGGCCTATAGCTTCCCACTTCCTCTCTCCTCCCTCTTGAAAATAGGGCCCTTTTCAGGACCTGACTGGAGCACCATGAGTGCTTGAACAGCCATGCCAGTGGCTTTGCTATGACACTGGCCAATTCCTTCAGCACCCTTGGATGAAGCTCATCCGGGCCTGCTGATTTGAACACATCCAGCCCATCCAAGTGCCCCGTCACTGAGTCTGCGCTAACAGTTGGTACGCTGTGTCTATCTATGATCCAACTGGGAGATTTGTCTTGGTCTGTGTCTAGGAATACAGATGCAAAGAACTCAGCTTTGTCCTCCCTCTCTATCACCAATTGCCCTAGTTTGTCCTGTCGGGGTCCTATGCTACCCTGCACCTTCCTTTTGCCCCCTATAAACCTGAAGACGGACTTTTTGTTGTCCTTCATTTTTGTCGCCAGCCTAAGTTCTAATCCTGCTTTGGCCTTCCTAACCAATTCCCTGCAAGTGCGAGCCAGGGAGGTATACTCCTCCTTGGTAGCCACTCTGTTTCCAGAGCCTGTATATGTCTTTCTTTGTCCTTAGGCTTTCCCAGACATCCCTGTTCAGCCAAGAGGGCTTCTTGGTCCCTTTGCCCCCTTTTATGCATAATGGGATTGTCTCCTTCTGCACCCGTAGGATCGCGCCCTTGAGGAATGACCACCTTTCCTAGGCCCCCTTTTTGCCAATGCTCTTGAGCCGTAACGCCTCACTAACTAATCTCCTGAGCACACTGAAGTTAGCCTTTCTGAAGTCTAGCTGTAGCCCCCCTCCCAGGGCTGCCACCATCTGCCCCTCCCCCCACTGTAAAGAGCCCAACACCACCCCCACCCCGAGCCCCAGCCCACAGTGGCAGCCCACCATTGCCCCATGTGCAGATCCAGGGACACACGCCCCCATACCCTCCTGGGGTGTGTGCAGCAGCAGGAGCTGCTCCCGCCCTCCCCACGTCCCTGGACGAGCCACTCGTGGCTTTGTCCTGTGCCCCACCCCGGCTGTGCAGCACCTGTCCCTGCGCCAGCCCCACTCCCTCCCTCACTGCTGGTGGACCAAAAGTGACTGTAGACCAGCAAACTGGAGACTGGAAGTGACTGGCATACTGCGGACGAGCAGCCAACTGTTTTTATACTGAATATAAAAAAGGGCTGGCTACCTGGCTGCATGTCACTTCCGGTCTGCAGTTTGCCAGTCCCCAGCATAAAAAAGTTGGGAACCGCTGCTTTAACTAAAGCTCATTGAATGAGCTTTCGTTAAAGTGCCCCGGCCACCATTTTTAAACACAGGATCCTGAATACAAGGTGAGGCAGATGTTTTAATTAGACCAGCTCCTGAGAGCCGCTCTAATTAAAACGTGCCTCCCCCACCCCTGCACCCTAGTGCATGTGTATAGGCAACCCCAGAGTCTGCTTAATTGGTGCTAAAATCCTACCCCTTTAAAGACATGGCCTGTTTCCCACACAAGTTGTGGGAGAGATCTTCATTTACAGAGATGAAGTTGAACTCCCATTTAAGTTTCAGTTTTATCATTCAGTTTAAGTTCATTAGACACAGTGATTAGGTCTCCCTTGGCCAACGTCTTCTTCGAGAGGAAGGACTGCCAAGGCGTAAAGTTGCTAGCCTGGACCTGGAAGACTCTGGCTCAATTTCCCGTCTTCCCACTGACATCCTGGATGACCTCAAGCAAGTCAATAAGTTTCCCCCTGTAGGATCCATGGGGAGAGCACTCGAGAGCCTTGTTAAATTTCATGTATTTGACTAGTATAAGGCTCCATTTAAAGAGTCTCCTCTCCTGGCCACATAACTTTATAAACTCTGTCCTCAGTTTTAACTGGCTTCCATGAAACTCCTGACCGAATGGGCTGACAGCCATTTCTAATTTATGCTTCTTTTATGTGAACAGGGAACAGCATGAAGATGGCACACCAGCTCAAACCTCTTCTGTAAAGCAGCGAGCAGCATTAGTTTTACCTCTGCGCCCCCAGCGCTTTGATCACTGTTGAGAGCAGCCGCCCATCTTTTGCGGTCACTTGGGTAATGTACTGGGGTCGCCCAATGTCGGACTCTTCAACGGACTTGGACAAAGTGGCACTTCCCGGACAGTCACACAATGAGCCAGGAAGGTGGCAGCAGTCGCCTGTCGTCATGGCAACAAAGAGTACCCAACTCCTTCAGAGACTGAACCTCACAGTCATGATAGGCCTGGAATAAAACAAGACAAGAGTAATAAATAGAGGTTCCTGAGCCATGTTACTGCTCCTGCCAGCTCCAGCTAGCACTGCTCGTAGCCAGCTTCTCCCCCTCCTCTGGCTGGGAACAGCGCGCGCGTTGTCAGACTCTCTCCATCTCTCAACGCACCGTTCCTGATGCTGCTCTACAGTCTTATCACACAGAATTGGTTATCTGCAGCCAGTGTGCAGCCAATGTGCAAGCGGGGATGGGGGTGGGGAAGCCCGACACCAAATCATTTCTATTTCCTGCTCTAGCCCCAGCATCACTAACTGTGTTACGGCTCCCTCATCATCATCACCAATGTGGGATCCTAAACAAAGCCTTTCAAACTTGCCCTTTCTGGACAACATACAAATATAAAGCAGATAATATTTGCACCTTACAGATTGACTAAAGTAGATACAGACAGACAGACAGGAGCTTTGTGGGCTGAAGCTCACAATGAACAAAATCACCTGACACTAGAATAGAAAGAAAAGCAATCCTTGATATCCTACAGCCTGCCTGTACCTGTGGCAAGCAAAATTTTGTGGGCCTGCCTTAACATAAAATTAAGGTTCCAGGTGCAGTGTCCCTTGTATTCAACTGATGGACAAAACCATGCATTTTGCTCTCCCACGTAAAGTCCATAGTTAAAAAAGTCCTCTTAGCTCTGCAATGGGGACAATTAGGGAGCCGTACACGGCAGTTTGGTTTGTCTATCCTCAACAAGGCACACAAAAAAGATGTTTGTATGCACTAGCTAGCACATCTTTTACATCCTGGACCAGAAGAGGCTTTTAATGAGTCACTTTTCAGAACAGAACTAATGCAGTTGATGTTTCTACACTGCTCGTTTCCTTCCACTGACCTCTGCAGAGAATCGCATGATTTTTGGTTCAAAGAGCTCCCATACTTCTGCCCATTTCCCACAAACACGCATTGTTTCAAAGATCCCCATTTCTACCCATTCTATATATATAGGAGGTGTAAGGGCAGCCTAGACCAGGAAGCATTGGTTTCTTGACCTGGCCGCATGTGATGATGCCACGACAGCCCCCTCCCTGTTGTCCCCATGGCTGTTCCTGGGGGCCCTGGGCCCAGAACACTGGCTCTTACTGGTGGTCTAGCCACAGGCTGGCTGCCAGCGTGCAGGCAAGAATGCATGCTCTCACAGCCCAAGCAATATTAAAATGGCCCTGCCCATGACCAGAACACCAGGCAAGGTGCACCGGCACAGCCAGCAGAGCTGGATCACTGCTGGCTGTGGCACCCAGTCCCCTTGATCAATGGTAATGGGCATGGGGCAGCACTCCCTGACAGCTCACTGCTGGGCAGACTATCAGGGAGCCATGGCGAGCATGTGCCTCTGTGCCCTCTAAAAGATGGAAACCCGTCAAAGCCAAAATGTTCTGGTCTGCTGCGATACCATCTCAGGCAAGTCTCACTGTACTTCATTTGTGCCTCTGCTGCAGTAAGTTGACTTTAAGAGACCTTTAGAGGAATGAATTAATACTCTTCTTAAGGTTTCCCATTCAGATTGTTTTGCAAAACTATATTTGACAGCTATCTTGAGACATTTCCTCCACATCCTCAAAGGAACTGACCTGCCCAGAGGCCCAAACCAACACCCAGAAACTGTCCACTGACCTCAGCATAAACTTGAGTGATCCTGATTTGGCACCACTCCATCTCCACAGATTTTGCAGGGGCCTAAAAACACTTTTCAGATCTTTTTTTTTAAAGAAAGACACGAGAGAACCTTTCAGTGGATGAGAAGGATCTAAGAGCTTATTGGAAATGCCATTTAAAATTAGTATGTCAAAACATCTATTGGGAAAAAAAAGGAGAAATATGATCTGATAATCATAATACTACATTTCCTTATCTTAATGAAATTTATGCTGGACAGAACCTCTTCCCCACTGGTCCCATTGCACGCTGTAAGGAAAATGCCATCACTGTACCAGTAAGGTAGAGGAGAGTGGTGGTGGTTGGTGACTCACTTGACCAGGGAACAGAATCATCAGTTTGTTGTCCAGGGATCCTGGGAGATCCTATTTGTCTGGAGCCTATATTCAGGGTATCACAGAAAGTTGTCAGTGCTCATACATCCCTTAAACCCCTCTTTTGCTTGTTCATGTAGGCCAGGGTAGGCAAAATACAGCCCACAGGCAGAATGCGGCCCACCAAATGATTTTACTGGGCTCCTGGCTGCTCTTCTGAAAGAGAGCTGTATCTGGCCTGCAGCCCCCCTGTCTTTTGGTGCCTTTTGCCCTGCTCCCTTTCCCATGCCAGCCAGCCGCGGCAGCAGCCACCCTGTCCTGCCCGCCAGCCCCAAGTATAAGCTATATGGCAAGGGGGGCGCTGAGCTCCTGACCAGGCTTCTGCCTGGCGAGGCTGTCTGCATACCGCTCTGACCATGTGCCTGGTGAGTCGAAGCTCAAGGAAGGTTCTCCCTGCTGGCGGGGGAGCAGGTGCGGGGGGAAAGGGCCAAGAACTGCAGGTTATCCAGTCTCTGCTGGGCTGGTACCTGGTAGGGGGGCAGGCACCGGTGCCACACTGTGTTCCCACATGCCGCTTCAGGCTGTGCCATGTGGGAGCAGCTGGAGCAGCTCCTGCCCAACCCTGAGTCCCTGGCACACAGCCAGGTTAGGCTGGCGCCGCAAAAGCTGCACTGACATGGCCCAAAGCGCCAGATGGGAACACAGCGTATCACTGACCCAGCTGAGCCCAGATGACTCGCGGGTCCCGGCCCACTTCCGTCACCACGAATCCTAGGCACGTGGTCAGGTTGGGCAGGAACCATGCCACCTGCGCTCACATGCCCCAAAATGGCGTGTAGGAACATGGCATGGCACTGACCTGGCTGGGTCCCCAGCCCTCTTCTTCCTACACTCCCTCCCCCATCCCGAGTCCCTGGCATGTGGCCAGGTCAGGCAGGATCCATGCCAGCTGCACCCAAACAGTCTGAGCTGGCACGTAGGAATACAGCATGGCACCAGCCCAGTCACGTGCTGGGGACTCAGGGCAGGGGAGGGTGCAGGGAGAAGGGAGGAACAAAGGGTAGGTTCCCCTAACCTTTGTTCTCTCTGCCCAGAGGTGGGCAATTATTTGGGCTGGAGGGCCACTTTGGGAGTTTTGGTGAGCTGTTGTGGCCAGGGCAAGGATGTGAGTGTTGATCCAGCCCACGACAGCTCATCTAAACACGTTAAGTAGCCCTCCAGCACAAATAATTGCCCAACCCTGATGTAGGAATTAACAATACTGCCAGGAATGACTCAGAGAAGATCAGAGGAGACACAGCAGGAGGAGTAAGACATTTGGAGCATAAGTGGTATTCTCATCAATCCTTCTGGTGGAAGGTAATGGCCAAGACGTGAACCATCATACCACAGAAGTAAGGTGGTATCAACATAAAGGCTCTGGATTCTTTAATAATGGGCAGATATCCTGGACAGCAGGACTGCTATGAAGAGATTCGATCTATCTGACCAGAACTGGGAAGAGCATCTTTGGGTGTTATTCTGGCCAACCTAGGAACTCCTTAAACTAGGCTTTCAACTAGCTTCTGTAGGGGATGGTGAACAAAACCTTCCAGGAACAAATCAAAAAATCCAGAGGGGAGAGGACTGGAAGAAGAGGTTCAACTCAGTGAAAGATCCAAAGAGCCACAGAACAGCAGTAAGTGATACAAAAGGGATATGAATAGGAGAAAAGTAAAATATATCTGACATATGTATACAAATACGAGAAGTATGGGGAAGAAATAAGAGAAGCTGTAAGTCACAGCCTGTGAAAATAACTATGATCGGATTGGTATCACAGAGACTTACTGGGACAATACTTACAAATAAACCATGAACACTGAGGGGAACACTCTGTTTCAGAAGGACAGGATTGGGAGAAAAGACGATGGTGTTACCTTATGTCAAAAACACATACACTTGTTCCCTGGATCAGGAGGAAGAAGGTAGCAGACAGTAATGTATTTGGGTGAAAACAAAAGATGAAAAGCACAGTAGTGACCTAATAGTGGGGATTTATTATAGACCACCAAATCAGGAAGAAGTGGATGAGGTACTCTTAAGGAGATGACAAAGTAGTCCAAAAATTATGAGATGGTAGTGACAGGAGACTTCAATGTTCTGGACAGCTGCTAGAAGAATAATACAGCAAAACACAGACTATCAAACAAGACTCTTGTAAAGGCCAGGTCATAAGCGGCCTGGCCTAGTAGTTGGGCCACTGGGGAACGGCAGGAGCCAGGAGCAGTCCAAATTGCAGGCCGAGGTCAGGGGTCAGGAATCACAACCAAGTTACCAGATCCAAGGGGGAAATCCAGAGGCAGACTCCAAAGCAAACTGAATCAGGGTTCAGGAGTCAGAGATGGAATTACCAAAGCTGAATGGAGTTCCCAAAAACCAAAGTTTAGAGGCAAAGCTGAGCTGGGTCAGAGGTCAGAAAACTAGACAGCATAGGATCCAGGGAGGCTTCCCACAGCAGACCTTCGGGAAGAACTGTTAGCTGGTCTCCAGTCTGCTGCCACAGGTGGACTTGGATGGGGAGGCTGCTCTCCCCAGCAGCCATTCAAGAAGCCCTAACAGTGGTCAGCTGGTTCATCCTCCAGGATGGGCTGCCAGGTCGAACCTCCAGTAGGTCTGGCCAACTAGACAATTAGTGCTGGCTGGACTGCCCGTTAGGGCACACAACATAACTAACATGTGTGGAAGATAACTTTCTGTTCTGGAAAACTGAGGATATAACCCGGGGATCATCTATCTTGGTTCTTGTCTTGACTAATAGGGAAGAACTGGTGGAGGATGTGAAGGTGATGCAAAGAAGCAATCATGAGATTGTAGAATTCATGATCCTGAGACAGAAAAAAGCATGAGATCAGGAGAAATAAGACACTGGATTTCAAAAAGGTGCGTTTCAATTGAGTCAAGGAGACTCGGTTCCATAGAAGCACATGGTGCCACAGGCGCACAGACTGAAGGATAAAGGGATTCACGAGGACTGGAGGCTTCTAAAGGGCACAGTACTGGAACCAACAAAGAGAATAGCAAAAAGCAATGTGGCTGCACAAGATTTTTCTAGGATTCCTCAAAAGCAACAGGAAAGCATACAGGCAGTAGAGAGATTGGCAGGTCAAGTGTACCAGGAAATAGCAAGAGTTTTCAGGGACAAAATCAGGGAGGCAAACATAAAAAAAACAAGCTTTACCTGATGAAGGACATGGAGGACAAGAAGAGGTTCTACCAATATGTTGGCCAAAAAAGAAAGACTGCAGAAGCTGCTCATCCCCTGTCCACTTGCCTCAGTGTCCACAAAAGAATGAAGCTGCTGCCAGACAGCTGACAAGGGTTATTTAGATAAGGAAGGGGGCAAGCTTTAGAAACAGGTCAGACAATGACTTGTATGGGATGGTGCAGATAGGGGTGATTCTCCCTTGAGCAGGGACTCAGGCTAGATAACATTTGGAGGTCCCTTCCGGCCTATGGTTCTATGTCAGGAAGCACGTGGGCTTTTTATTGCAAGTTATATGGGATTTTCTTTTCAGAGTCCATCTCAGCATGTAGCCTGAAGTTACTATTTTAGTAAGTATCTTATGAATGCCACCGATTACACGTAAAAAGCCAGGTTTTTCACAGTTACAGTTAGCAGAGAAATAAATGAAAACCAAACACCAGATCTGCAGCGTGTTTCAAATCCAATGTCATACTCATTGGATCACAGACTCCCATGAAGAGCCAAGTCTACCTTTCCTGATTTTCTGGTCACCCACATACAATTTTTTCAAGTTTCAGCAGCTCACTGTACTCAAATCCAAGAACCCCAGCAGCCCAGCTCAATATCCAACAGTAATTTTAAATTACACCTTTCATTCACACCATTCATGACTTTCCTAACAGCCCTGTAGATGAAAATATTTCATACACAGTACCTATCCAGAAATTATTTTTTAAGATTAAAAATAGCATTTTTTCAGCTGAATGCATTAGGGATGAATGTGTCTCCCTTGTGTTCCAGGCAGGACATTTGTACCCTCCGCTCCTGGACAGATCTGGAGCAAAAATGGTTTGGTTGGTCTGTATTCAAATTTAAGAAAGAAAACAAAGTTATGCTTAATATTTATTGTTTGTTTATGCAGATCTTGCTCAGAGTGAGTTATATTTTAATATTCTGAAGTCATCGTATTTGCAGTTCGTAAGATAATACCTCTTTACTTGGGAGACAGCTATTTGGGCACAGACTGCATTTCCCTTTTTGTTCTCACAGCATCCAATAGGCCCACTGGAAATTAATTATGACAATCTTTGTCCCAGTATAAATCTTCAAATGCTCCATTTACAGAGCAATGGCCTAGCTCCCAGGCAGTGACTTGCCTGCTACAACGGGATGAGCAGTTTTAGAAACAGCCAAGAAATTTAGCTGAACATCCAAGCCAAGCAGTTTATATAGAGATTACTCCTGTACTTCCACCAGAAGGCCCCACAATTTAGGGCTTTGTTACATGTCACAGTAAACCACACACATGTTGATGGGTGTAAATGTGAGCTGGAGTTTAGAGCAGTCACACGTTCCAGCCAGCAGGGGCCAGAAAGGACTGAAAGGTAAAACTCTGCCCCCTCCCATCTGGGCTTCCCCCTGCCCCTCAGGGTTCCCCCAACTCCCTCTCCCCCATTTACTTGTGGCTGCCCACACTGTCTGTCTTGAGGTAGCACCCAGGGAAGGGTTAACCTGCCTGCCCTGTTTAAGCAGGGGCAGGAGCCAGGGAGGCCAGTGAGGCCTGGGAACTGGGTACTGGGAAGGATGGGAGGGGGGCAGTGCCCCAATCAAGCCCCACTGGGGGGGAGGGACATGATGGGGGGAGGGGGCCAGGGGTGTTTAGCCTAGAGTGGCTATACTTCCTGCCCTCCACTTCCACTGGGACCCTTTGATCCCTTCCCCCAAACCCAGTTGGGTAGGAGCTGCCAGGCACAGGGTTTGGGCAACTGTTGGTCCAGCCCAGACAGCCCGAGTCTTGAACTGGACCCAGGGCTCTTCCAAGCCAGGGTCAACAGTCAGCCCCAGCCCCAGCCTGCACTGGAGCTCCTGGTGTGATCCCAGGGGCCAAGAATCAACCATCAGCTGACTGTCAGCTGCACAGTTGCCCCAGCTAGACCTATATGCACTCCTCTTTCCATTTGACAGTGCAGGGGGAGCCCAAGATTATAATCCTAGGCTCAGCAGCAAGTAGTACTGGTGCAACTGGGCTCTAAAACTTGATCCCAACAATCATGCCTCCTCCCAGACGTGTGGCATTGCAAGAAGCACAACTGTTCGGATCGAAGATCAGATTGCATCTTTCCATTAAATGAATGCATACCTAAAGCAGGGACCTGAAGCAGACAATTATACCCAGGCAGGAAAACTGAAACAGAAGGGATAAGTGACTTGCTCATAAAAAGTAAAGCCAGAACTAAAATGGAGAGAAGCAGGAAAAAGGTATTGAAGGTGAAACCTACTTTCGGGGACATGGAACCGGTGGGGGCAGGACTCATGTGTGCAATGTGACCTGTCTAAATTAGGGTTACTATACCAATGCAAACCCTGCTGCTGTGCTGCACCAATGGAATCCAGGGTTGATGCTAGGATGGCTTACTCCAGTTTCATTAATGGTAAATTGCACTGGTTCCAGCCCCACTTTTCACTAACTCAGCAAACGTGCTCTTACAATTTCCTTGAATTCGCCCTCTTGGTGCACCAGTAGAAGATTCTACCTTTAAGCAATAGCAAGCAGTAGTCAAAACCTGATTCAGTTGCTCACCTAAGTAGCTCCATCTGTTTAGATTAGAGTGAGCAATATTTTTCTTTCTGAATACAATAAAGATGTGAAAGGTTCAAGTCTCATGTTCAGTTATACTAATTCATTGTGATTGTATATGGTTGCATAATAGTGTTTTTTGTTAGGTTGCTGGCTAAGTGTGTAATTTAATATGCATGGCGTGCAGCATGGCTAAAGTAACAATGCTGCTGGAATCTTGACTTAATTTGACTTGTAAGGCTGGATAAGCACAATTTATGTCATGGAGGCAAAGGTGCTGAATATTCATGACTTGCAAGAAAATCACCTGTGACTGCAAACACAGTCCCAAATCTTACTCTACCTCTTAAAATGTCTGGTGCTTACATCATTAAACATAATCCCGTTCTAACCTGTGCAGCTGCTACAAAGCTGTTAAGGTGCCTAGATTATACATGCACCTCTCTTTGGCCCCAGAAAAGATCCTCATGAGGCTAGACTAGCATGTTCACAAGGAAGCTGAAAGGACACCTAAACACCTACCCCTATCTAAACTCTGCTGCCATCCAGTTCCATTCTGAAAGGTGCCAAAACCCCATGCAAGTCCCAATTCCTTTAGATCAGGGTCTGAAGGGCCCTCATTAGATCAAGGGCCAAAACTGGCCCAAGGGCTCCCCATGGATTCAGAAATTTGGCAGTGGGAGAGCACTGCTCTGCCAATGCCAAATTTCCAGACCCATGGGGAACCCCGGGTCCCATGCACTGGATCAGGTGCCTCATCCCATTGCGCAGGGCCCAGCAGGAACAGTGTTGGCTTCAGATCCCAGGGTCCAGTCCCAGCACACAGGGAGCCAGGAATGGATGATGCTGGGCCCTGGAGCCCAATCTCAGTGTGGGAGGTAGGAGGGGCTGTTTCAGATCTTCAGGACCCAATCCCAGCACGCTGGGGCAGGAGGGAATAGTGCCAGATGCTCCTGGGATCAATCCCAGGCCCTAGGAATCAATCTCAGAGCGTGCGGGAAGGAGGGAGGGTCAGTGCCAGACCCCTAGGGACAAATCTCGGCATGTAGGGGTTATGCTAGCCCCAGGGCCCACTCCCTACGCTTTGGGAAGGATGCCAGGCCCCAGGACCCAATCCTGGCACATGGGACTCAATCTGACCAACGAACAGGCCCCACCCCATTCATATGGCCTGTGGGGTCAAAAGATTGAACACTGGTGCTCTGGATGGAGAAGCCCCACATGAAACTGAGTGCACAATAATATTCACCTGCTACCTAATAGCTTAATGGTTAAGGCACTTGCCCAAGAAGTGACAGAGCTTGCTTACAGGCCCAGCTCATCCTGAGGTGGGTGACTCAATCTCTCCCATTTTTCAAGAAGGTGACAAACCACCTGGTTATGTGCAAAGCATCCTCCACCCTCCTGTTGAACGCAGGCCATGAAGAGGAAAGAATGCAAGTCATCGGGAGGAGAAGAGGCAGCCTGGCTCTAGCTTATGGGGAGGGCACTCTCTCAAAGGGAGGGAGCTCTAAATTCTTGATCCCAATGCTACTTATGCATTTCACATTAAGTTGGCTTCTCTAGCTTCTGAGCATGAGTAAGTCTGCCCATAAGCAGGGTCAAACCACATGTCTGCTAGAAGTCACATGTTTTTGCACTTCTGGAGAGAGAGAAAACTGTTTTGAAATTTTCTGCATATCAGAGCTGGTAAAGTTCCCGAAATGTTCCCACAGCCATAGTGCTTCTTGGGGACTCAAGTGGCATGCCTGTGCCATGTACACTATGGCGCGGGGAAGTTCCAGACCGCAGCATCAGCCCCGTATATTCCACAGAGCAGCCGGCATTCAAACAGTTCATCCCTCCCCCAGGGAGTCTGCTGTGTGTGCACACCTTGGGAAAAGGGAGAGAAGGACATTTGCCAACAGCCCTATAGTTTAGAAATGCAGAACTGGCTTGGCCTAAACTTCAAACACGGGTCCCTAACTGCTACAGAGTTTTACAGCCTCTGGTTAATGTTTCAAAGGCATAGTTTCAAAAAGTTATTCCTGTGTTTCAGACATGTGATCACAAACTAATTGGAATCACCTGACTAAAACCACCACATAATAATCTGAAAGTATTTGGAAAGCAGACTGGTGGACTTGTGCATGTATTTTTTTTACATCAAATTGCATCTTTTAAATTTGGTTTCATTACAGCAAACAGAGGAAATGGGAATCCTGCGCACATGCCTGCCTGTGTGCATGCATGCGTAAATCAAGTTTGTACAAAAGCAGAAAGGAGCATGCATGGAACATGTAAGATCTTTATACTGGAAGTTTACTCAAATATGGACCAAATGGTCAGCATGCAACTGAGAGGACTCCTTCCACTGCAAAAGGAAATACTTAGTATGGTATGAACATTAATCCAAATGCTCTGGATATTCGGACAACAGTTCTCAGCCTTAAAGATCTGTACAGCTTATGCACAAGGAACTTCCAGGCACCCCTTGGCATGTTCATATATTACAACATTGAGAATCAAATTCACAAAAATTAGATTCAAGGAAATACGGTTCTCACTTAACTCAAACCTTTACACACCATCTGTGACGGGGTGGAGGGGAAATACAGCTCCCAGCCTGAATATGGCCTGCCAAGGGATTTTACCCAGCCTGCAGCGAGTCCCTCAGCCCTGCCTGGCCCAGGCATTGGCCCCCCACTCTCCCATCCTGCTCCTGGACCACACACCTGGACCCGCCTGTGGGCCAATCCTATCCACCTGGCCAGGCATGCCCTGCCCTGTCCAGTGCCCCCACTGCGGTGGGTGCAGGGTGCATGAGCCAAGGCTGGATAGCACCCCCACCGGGCTGGCACTCCCCCACACTGTGTTGGTCCTCCCCTCCCCCCCACTTCACCAGGCCAGGTCCCAACAGCTCACAGAAGCTCCTTAAGTGGCCCTCCAGCTCAAACAATTGCCCACCCCTTATCTATGAAGTTTGTTAGCTTCTTGGCAATAAATCAGAGAGAGACATGATCCAAAGCCCACCTAAGCTACGGGAGAAGCCCCCAGTCACTTCAGGGAGTCTTGGATCAAGGGCCAGGCTGTTTGGACACATTTGGTAGGTTCCAAAAAGTAATGGTCAGGGACCGAGTGCTATAGACTACTACATTGGCTCACTCGAGACGCCAATTCAAATATTAGCGAGTTATACCACAATAAACTAGACAACTTTGAAAGATTTTAGAAAGAAATGGCAAGCACTCTGGGGAGGACTCAGTATCTTCAGATTGTGTACACTCAGACTACACAGACCCACAGAGAAGACCTACCCTGGTGGATTTCCATGTGTTACTGAAAAAAGTGTTGTTGCTGTTATTGTTACTCTAATAACAACACAACCAATAAATAATCCTCACCTAAGACAGCTCATCTCTTGCTGGGGACAAATGACTACAAATTGCAGTCTCTAGACCAGTGGATCTCAACCTTGTTGGATTACAGCACCCCACCACTGCTTTTCTGAATGTGCCGTTACCCCCAGCTGATTACCACTGCTGGAGCTGCCTCCACTGATCTCAGTGCTGCTGCCTCCAGGTGAAACTGCCCCTCATCCAGCCCAGGAAGGGCTATGCCACGTGTGCTTTCTCTGCCTGCAGCAGGACTCTCTATCAGCCTGAAGCAGGCAGGACCTGCCTCCTGCCATGCAGCCCTTCCTGGTCCTTCAGTCTTCTCAGAAACAGGGGGTGGGACGGGCCCACCAGCACCTGTTTCCGGGAGGACTGTAGTGGGTCTGCACCAGAAGGGGCTTCACAGCACAAGCCATCTCCTGCCTGCTTTAGGCTGGTTGCGAGGGACTGAGCCATTTCTTACATGTTCCAAAGAATGTTTCAGGGCTTGAAATTTTTAGACTGTGGTCTGGCTTCAGAGGAGCTTGTTTGGCAAACACAAATGAAGACAGTTTTTAAACCACACAACAAATCCAGAAGAAACTCATTTTTCAAGCTCAAAGCTAAGCAACATTTAATCTATTCTATTTCATTTCTGAGGTATAACACTGATCCCGTAACAATTGTTAACCAGTTGTTTAAAGCCTGTATTTAGACATTTTCCCCGCTTTGGTTACTTCCAGTCTATTTAGTCCAGCCTTTTTTCCCCTTGCTTACTTCTAGTCTTTATTTTGATTGTTGCTGGAAACAGTTTACTTTTTCTGATGCATTTTATTGCTCAACTGCCACAGAGCCTGCAAAACATATTTCTACACAGCACTTGCCTGTTCTTCAGCCTGGAGCAAAGTATTTTTAAACACTGTATGCTTAGTCCCCGAGGAAACTCTGAATCACTTTACACTTTGACACAGATTGATTCACTACTCTGCCCCGATCATTTTTTGAGATGCAAACCAACACTGACAAATACTGACTTTTATCCATTAAAACCTCCCCAAACAGAAAGGTTCTCCCTACAACAACTACGGTTGCTACTCTGGTCCTTTAACAACTTCAAAATGGATCCTAGCAAAACTAGCCACAGCTAACTATCAAGTTAAACAGCTTCATCTGACTTCTCACTAAATAATCTGATCTAGATGCCAATAGGCCTTAATCAACATAGAACATGGGTATGGTATTGCTGGATATGCAATTAGGCTCATTCAGCTGTAGATACCGATATATGTACTTGAATCCAAGATGAGTTTTTTCTCCGTTTAGCATGTGAGAGAGGGGTTGACCCTCCTCTGGGACTTGAGTACAAGGCAGCAGGAGGGCAGATGGCCGCTGCAGCTCCGACACGTGCCCCAACTCAGATAGGCTCCGGGAGCGGCGCGAGACACGCAGGTGCAAGCTCACTGTGCCCCACTCCCCCGAAGCCCCTCAGAGACCCCCAACTGCCGCAGAGTGCCCCCGCCAGCCCTCAGCAGCAGCCGGAGGTAAGCGGGACCCTGGTGAGAGCGACTTGCCCCAGCCTGGCCACAGGGAGGCAGCTAAACCGGAGCCGAGGTGGGGGTCTCGCCCTGCCCCGGCCCCTACTTCGCCCAGCCCTCCCGGGGAGCCACGCACCCGGAGCCTCGCAAACAGGCCGTGCAAACAGGCACGCTTGTCTGCTCGGTGCATGAGTTAGCGCAGAGTTTGCGCAGGAGGGCAAGCGGGAGGGCCTGAGGCAATCCCAGCCGCAGCCAGCCTATCAGCAGCATGCCACAGATGGCCATACACTGCACCCCAAGGGTCCCCTCGGGGTCTGTGCCCCCCCCCCGGCACCTCAGAGACCTCCACCCAGACGGAGCCCATCGTTCCAGGCTCCACGCAGACGGGGCCCCTGGCTCTCGGCTGCAGGGGCGGCCTGTCCCCTTTTCAGGCTCCGGGGCCCGGGAGCATGGCCACCTCCCCTTGTGAGGTCTGCTCCCTACTGGGGTCTCTGCCACGCCAGCGGGAGAAGCTCCAGGCCACAGGCCACAGTCCAGAGACTGCGTGCCATCGGGGACTGCGAGCAGGAGATAGACTCCTGCTGCCAGGCCCTTCTCCCCCGGGATCCGGAGGGTAGACCATGGTCTCCCTCCAGGACAAGGGAGGACTTGGGGACCTCCCTTACTGTCTAGCCCAGGGGTTCGACCAAGGTGGTCAAGGGCCCCAAGGCCCACTGCACCAAGGCCCCTGCCCCGCTAGAGCTATGCAACAGGTATAACCTCTTGCAGCCCCAGCAGAGCCTGCTAAGCTGCCAGCTCCTGCAGGCAACACAGCCCCAACTGCAGCTACCGCCCCCGCTCTTCCCAAGACAAAACGCAAAGTGTTTGTCGTGGGAGACTCCATCCTGAAGGGGACTGAGGGGGCAATCTGCTGCCCTGACCCCTTAGCCCGGGAAGTCTGCTGCTTCTCAGGAGCCCGCATCCAAGACATTGCGGAGGAGATCCCTAAACTCCTCCAGCCCACCGACCACTACCGCTCCTTATCCATGTGGGCACCAATGACACGGCTCGGAGCGCTCCCAGCCGGGTCACGAGGCACGACAGGGAGTTGGGAGTGGGGCTAAAGGGTCTGGGGGTGCAGGTGGTGTTTTCCTCGATCCTCCCAGTCCCGGGCTACAGGCTGAGGAGGAAAAGGAAGATCCAGGTAGTAAACCGTAGACTGCAGCACTGGTGTCATTGATTTCATAGATTTCATAGACATTAGGGCTGGAAGGGACCTCGGGAGATAGTTTCATAGTTTCATAGTAGCTAGAGTCGGAAGGGACCTAGGTAGATCATCTAGTCCGACCCCCTGCCTTGGCAGGAAAGAGCACCGGGGTCAGATGACCCCGGCAAGGTGCTCATCTAACTTCCTTTTAAAAATCCCCAGGCTAGGAGCCTGCACCACTTCCCCTGGAAGCCGGTTCCAGGCCCTAGCCGCCCTGACTGTGAAGTAGCACCTCCTAATATCTAATCTAAACCTACCCTCCGCCAGCTTGTGACCGTTATTCCTGGTCACTCCTGGCAGCGCACGGGGGAACAGGGACTCCCCCAATCCCTGCTGATCCCCCCTGACCAGTTTGTAGCAGGCCACAAGGTCCCCCCTTAACCTTCTCTTGTGGAGGCTAAACAGGTTCAGGTCCCGTAGCCTCTCCTCATAAGGCCTGCCCTGCTGACCCCTGATCATACGAGTGGCCCTCCTCTGGACTCTTTCCATATCGTCCACGTCCCTCTTGAAGTGCGGCGCCCAGAACTGGACGCAGTACTCCAGCTGCGGCCTGACCAGTGCCGCAGAGGGGGAGGATCACCTCCCTGGACCTGCTCGAGATGCATCTGTGGATGCATGACAGGGTACGGTTGGCCTTCTTGACTGCCTCCCCACACTGCCGGCCCATGTTCATCGTGGAGTCAATGACGACTCCAAGATCCTTTTCCGTCTCCGTGCCGGCAAGAGGGGAGTTCCCCAACCTGTAAGTGTGGTGCCGGTTCTTCCTCCCCATGTGCAACACCTTGCACTTATCAGTGTTAAACCCCATCCTATTCTCATCCGCCCACCGTTGCAACCTGTCAAGGTCAGCTTATAGCCTATTGCACCCTTCTAGTGCACCCACATCCCCCCACATCTTCGTGTCATCAGCAAACTTGAACAGGGTGCTTTCTACCCCCTCATCCAAGTCACTGATGAAGATGTTGAACAGTGCGGGCCCGAGGACCAAGCCCTGCGGAACCCCACTGCCCATGTCCTTCCAGGTCGAGAAGAACCCATCCACTACCACCCTCTGGGTGCGGCCCTCCAACCAGTTGGCGACCCATTTGACCGTGTGGGCATCGACACCACAGTCTCCCAGCTTTTTGATGAGGACAGGGTGAGAGACAGTGTCGAAAGCCGTCCGGAAGTCCAGAAAGACTACATCCACAGCAACCCCTGCGTCTAATGATTTGGTGACCTGATCGTAAAAGGCCACCAGGTTGGTCTGACAAGACCTGCCACTGATGAACCCATGTTGGTTGCCCCTGAGCATGCATTCCCCTGCAAGGCCCTCCTGGATGTGTGCCAGGATAATTTTTTCCAAGAGCTTACCCGGGATTGAGGTAAGACTAACTGGCCTGTAATTTCTAAGACTAACTGGCCTGTAACTGGCCTGTAAGATCATCGAGTCCAGTCCCCTGCCCAAAGGGCAGGAAGTCAGCTGGGGTCATAGGATCCCAGCAAGATAAGCATCCAATTCACTCTTGAAGGTGTTCAGTGTAGGTGCTTGAACCACCTCCGCTGGCAGGCTGTTCCAGGGAGATCCGGGTGATGGGAATCCCCTATCCTCCATAAATGCTGACCTCGTGAAGGAACACCTTGAGAAGTTGGATACCTTCAAGTCAGCCGGCCCTGACAATCTGCACCCCAGGGTACTCAAGGAGCTGGCGAGCGTCATAGCCCAGCCCCTGGCACGGATCTTTGAAAACTCCTGGCACTCTGGTGTAGTGCCCAAGGACTGGAAGAAGGCCAATGCGGTGCCGATCTTCAAGGAAGGGAGGAAAGTGGATCTGGCAAACTACAGGCCCATCAGCTTGACCTCTATCCTGGGGAAGGTCTTAGAAAAGATTATTAAAGAGGCCATTCTCAACAGACTGGGGGACAGCCAGCACGAGTTTGTTGCAGGTAGGTCTTGCTTGACCAATCTTATTTCCTTTTACGACCAGGTGACCTATCACCTGGACAAGAGAGAAGAGATTGACGTCATATATCTTGACTTCAAAAAAGCCTTCGATCTGGTATCCCATGATCACCTCTTAGCAAAACTGGCCAACTGCGGCCTTGGGTCCACCACAATCCACTGGCTGTGGAATTGGCTCTGGGGTCGGACCCAGAGCATGGTGGTTCACAGAAGTTAATCATCATGGTGCGCTGTGACCATTGGGGTCCCTTAAGGCTCTGTCCCTGGACCTATGTTGTTCAACATCTTCACGAATGATGTGGACATTGGAATCAGAAGCGGACTGGCCAAGTTCACTGAGGATACCAAACTCTGGGGTAAAGCATCCACACCTGAGGACAGGAGGGAGATCCAGGCTGACCTTGACAGGCTCATGAAATGGGCAGACAAGAACCTGATGGTGTTTAACACCGAAAAATGCAAGGTTCTCCACCTGGGAAGGAAAAACCTGAAGCATCCTTATAGGCTCGACAGTGCTACGCTGGCTAGCAATACGGAAGAAAGGGACTTGGGGGTCATGACTGACCACAAGAGGAACATGAGCCTTCAATGTGATGCTGCGGCTAGTAAAGCAACCAAAACGCTGGCTTGCATCCATAGATGCTTCTCAAGCAAATCCCCGGATGTCATTCTCCCCTTGTATTCAGCCTTGGTGAGGCCACAGGTGGAGTACTGCGTCCAGTTTTGGGCTCCAAAATTCAAAAAGGATGTAGAGAAGTTTGAGAGAGTCCAGAGAAGAGCCACATGCATAACCAGAGGTCAGGAAAACAGACCTTATGACGAGAGGCTGAGAGCCATGGGACTCTTCAGCCTGGAAAAGCGCAGGCTCAGGGGTGATCTGGCGGCCACCTATAAGTTTATCGGGGTGACCACCAGTATCTGGGGGAACGTTTGTTCACCACAGTGCCCCAAGGGATGACGAGGTCGAACAATTATAACTTCCTGCAAGACCGTTTCAGGCTGGACATAAGGAAGAATTTCTTTACTGTCCTAGCCCCCAAGGTCTGGAACAGTCTGCCAGCGGAGGTGGTTCAAGCACCTACATTGAACACCTTCAAGAGAAATTTGGATGCTTATCTTGCTGGGATCCTATGACCCCAGCTGACTTCCTGCCCCTTAGGCAGGGGGCTGGACTCGATCTCCCAAGGTCTCTTCCAGCCCTAATGTCTATGAAATCTATGAAACTTAGGGCCAAGGCTAGGGCTGGAGTCGCAGCTGCTGCCCACCCCCCTGATATCCCCCCACCCCACCACCTCTACCTCCCTGCCTAACCCTGAAGCCTCTGTCCCCCCATCTGGCTCCACACAGCCTTTGCCTGCTCCCCACCCCAGCTGCTTACCCTCCAATATCAGCTCTGGCTTTGGCTTCAGCCCAGGACTCAGGCACATGACTGGTCTGGCTCCAACCTGGTCCAGTAGCAGTAGCAGCAGCAGCAATGGCAATAGCTTTGGCTCAGCCTCCAAGATACAATATTACGTATGAATATGTGCCAAGCCATACCAATAGAAGATGAGGTTCTCCAGTAAAACTTTCTAGACTAGGCCCTTTCAACTACACACGATGGGATATACAGCTTGCTGCTGTTGCATTCTCAACACAGGTATTCATTAGAGCTGGATGAAGAATTTATCACAACTCAAAATCCACCAAAGCTAGGCCCTTTGTTTAAAATCCCTGATCACAGAGTTTGTTATAGCTGGAAGCCAGCCTGACACCTTGGTCAGAGAAGCCTAGCACAATTGCAAAAAAAAAAAGAGGCTACAAGGTCAGATGTCCTGAGAGAGCTGGTGGATATCTCCATTAGAGAAGTGTTTGGCAACATTTTTGAGAGGCAAGCCAACACCACCCAGATCAGTTCTGAAGAAGGCCAGCACTGGATCTCCCCACGCCCCAGCATCCACCCCACTGTGGGCAAGATCCAATGGCTCAATGGGCCGGAGCTGGCCCACGCACTGCAGGTTACTAACCGCTGCATTACCATGTAATGGTCCAAGCCATCTTATAACAGCCAATTAACTTCCAGACCCTATAAAAATTGTAGATGTGGATTTACAATCAAACCTGGCAGAGCTCACTTCACCGTAAGAAGCTCTCTGATGGTGTCTGCGAAGTGAGGTAAAGGACAATCTTCCTATGCTGCTTTAAAAACTGCTTTAAGTGTCAGGAACAAAAACTAAAACAAACCCATACATGCAAATACATTATTCAGTATATGACAAAATGAAGTTCAGACGTCTAAACGCTAAAGATCAACACTGAATTGAAAAGAAATCTATAGAAACTAACTAAAAGGATGAATTCTCATTATCAATTATAGTGAGAAAAGATCAGTCCAGACCTAAGGGAAGCTGGAAGAGCTAAATGAACAAAATTAGAAGCATGATTTAATTCCAATCAGGTTTCAGAAGAAGACTGGTCTCTGCCTTTCTTCCCCACAACATGCCCTTCCACGTGAGTTACCGGCATCTGGAAAAGTGCACTGCAGCTCTGAGCAAGAGCTCCCGGCTGAGGATATTCTAAAACCAAATTCAGTCAGACATTTCACTTGTGCATTTTACAAGAAAGCAGCTGAAAACAGCTTGAACATCAGGCACATTTGGCCCATTTCGAATCAAGACAGGAACTTCTACTTTAGAAAGGAACCAACTGTGTTGGTAAATAACACCCGGAAAATAAACTGATTTCACTTTCCTCTGACCCCAGTATACTCCTATGCAGCACCAGTGTAAAGTAGGCATGTTACTAGCCGGGTCTGAACATTTCATTGAAGACTGCAAACCAGGACAAGAAATATGCATGCTGTCATGCCCCCCAAAGCAACGTATAATTTGTCAACCAGTGAAAAATAAACAGTACCCTTCCACACAAACCCTTCCACTAACATTGAGCTCCTCTGCTGCTGCTGAGTACAGTGCTGTCACAAGGATGTTTAGCACCCGGGGCAAAGCCCACAGCGGCAACCCACCCTCATCTCGCGCACAGATCCGGGAGGCACCCCCCCACCCCCATGTTTGCTGGAGTGTGCACACAGCGGTGGGAGCCGCCCTCCTCCCCAACCCTGTGCCCCCCCCCAACCAGCCACTTGCTGCTCCATCCTGTGCCCCACCTTGGCTGGGCAGCACCTATTGGCACCCCTTCGCTTCTGCATCCAGGGCAGTCACCCCAATCGCTACCCCCCACCCCTCCTTGGTACTGCACTGGCTGGGTTCCTCCACTAACCCCCCTGGATACACAGAAGGCACTTCATTTCACAGCACCCCATCCTCTGCTCTCTGCTTCCTCTATTACAGGAGCTACAGCAGTTTAGCGTCAAATCTACACCCCATTCCTTTCCTATGGCTTCAGCTGCCTGGCTCCCTGTTAAGGCAGCAGCAGGATCAAGCTAGCCTTCACTTTCCTGAAACCAAGTGACTAAGTGGGAACAGTCAGGGGAAGAAATCAAAACAGCAAACTTTCCTATCAACTATGAAGTCCTGTGCCAAGAAGGGCTTGTACTCATTCCAGTATCTGCCTCCTCAGTTTATAAAGCATCCTTTACACTTGTGCAAATGTCTAATAACAATAGTAAGCTCTGCCTAGACACAAACTAGGACATGAACAGGACTAAAATTCTCAGTCACAGCACAGCAGTCTAAGACAGTTAATAAGGCAGAATTAAAACTCTTGCACAATTCTTTAAACTCTTGTATATAACTACTACATGGTTATTTTTCATGTCACACAGTATTCGAATCCCTGACAAGCTGCAGCTATGAATATAAATGCAATTTGCATACTTAGTGGAGAAAAATTGTGATTTTGTATGTCCTCATCTGTCTGCTCTGAATGGCTACTATACTCAGAACTGTCATACTATTTTCCAGCAAATACACACATCTTACCACAACCACCTCCCATCTGAAAAGCTCCAAAATGTACGTGTGATTTCATGACCGACTTTCCCCATAAAAAGCCAGTGTGAGTTAGGCTCCTTACTAATTAGGCACTTTGGAGCGTTTGAAAAAAAAATGTTACCTTTTGCCTCCTCCTCTGCTGTTATACTTTCCTTCCCTCGTCTTCAGTCTGCAAAACCATAATCACACCAGAAAACTCCAGCCATTCCTCCCCTTCTGAGCTCACAGCTTAATTGTTTACACTGCACTTGTAAGTATTATGGAAACAAAAACCTTGCTGATTTGTACAGAGGGAAAGGCAATGAAGGAAAAATTAGAAGGAAGCAAAGACAGATTCAAAACCTTAAATTACCTGACAAATTTCTGAAAGCATTTACAAGTCAGCAGCTCATAAATTTGACATTTTAAGGTGCAGGTAGCAAAAGGTAGAGGTTAGACTGAAAGCAAGTTCATCTTTCTACCTCCCCCTCCATCCATCTTGTAATTCTAGCTTTTGGAAGCTCCTGACTTTGGCTTGAATATTAGTCCCTTCCCCAGGCTAAAATACTTCTCACAGTCAGTAATTTTTGAGAAAGGCAATTGAAAAAATATATATTTCCCTATTGTTGTGACTACTTCACTACTGTTTAAGGTGTTAGGGATGGAGGGAAGAGGCTTGTGTGGGACTGGTGTTCAGTGGCGAGTCCTGCTTTGCATCTGAAATTCAGCACTTGCCATCCTTCATGTGTGACTCAGCTTTTACACAGTTTATCTAAATTCAATTGTATATAGTACTTAAGAACAAAACTGATTTCTTGTTAAGGCAGATAAAATTAAAGGCATCTTTCCTCTGTTGCAACAGAAACACAGATCCATATTACAATTAGCAGGGGAAATGATCGTGGCTCACAATATTTTAATTTAATTTCCCGTTAAAAATCCCAAGGAAAGGAATTGATTAGTGAGGCTGTAGTCACTAGGAGCAGCTGCAGAAACAGGCAAAGCAGGGCCTACTCCACTAGGAGTAGGGGTAAAATGGAGCCTAGCCAAAACCACACTCTCACACAGTACTTCCATATCCCTGTAACATGGAAAGGGACCTCCCACAAAAGACACATGTAGAGAAAACTGGATCAAGCAGTGCTCTCCCAACCCACCCCCTTACAAGTCTGCTAGCCTTGGGGACAAACTGCAGGGAGAAGCCAGCCAGACACACAAGCTGGAAGCAGCCAAACTTTTGATCATTCACAAAACTTTCTAAGGTTTGGACTGGACTTTCTCTTCCCTGTGCTGAGACTCTGTTCACACTCCCCTCATCCACACAGCTTCGCTCCCCATCTCTTCTTCCATCAGCGTTCCCTTTCTTTTCACTTCTCTTCCTTATTGGATAATACCCTCCTACCCAAGGCCATTTAAAAAAAATGGTGGCCCTAACAAGAGGCTGATGCATCTCGAGTCACACTGCTTGTGCACTGCACCTGTTCTGTCACACTGGGTGTCTTTTCCATGCATACTGATTTCCTTCTAGCAGGGACCCTGCTACCTTTTGTCTTTTACTGTGAACATTAAACTACTGCATTACAGCAAAAAATATTTAAACCCCTTTCACAAGCTTTGTGCTAAAACTATGTGAAAACCGCACACTTCATCCCAATGGAAAGTGGAGTGAAACTGCAGAGAGAGGAACTGTAGCCAGAGATCAATCTTCCCTAGCCTCAATCAGGCAGGGGTAACAAGGGCTGGCACATTTTATAAGAAAGTTCAAGAAGTCACCGGTCTACAGTGTCACCAGGAAGATGGCCCGGCAGACACTGCTGCTCCTGTGTGGGAGAAAGGTGGGCGGACTGGAGCAGGTGCCGCGCCACCCACGTGGCACACCCTTGCAGGCGGCTGGGCAGACGCTGCTGCTCTCGTGCGGGGGCATGGCACACCATGCTGCTCTGCCTCCCCGCTGGACTCCGGCCCGGGACTTTTAACCAATTAGCCAGGACCGGGCTGCAGAATCCAGGAATGTCCAGTGCTGCCGGGCACCCCGGTTATAAGTGACTACACTATGTTATTTGTATTGTGGTAGCACGAAGGAACTCCAGTCATAGGATCCAGAACCCATGGTGTGCTTGACACTGTAGAAACAACAACATGTAGTGGCATTTTCTCAAGGTAATAGAGACCCACTGTGAGCCAAAAGTGAAGGCCAGTCCTATATGAGAACCAAAGTCAGACTTTCAGATAACCATCTGTGGGCATGTCTACACATGTACATTTAATGTGCATTAGCCCAATTTAAGGTGCATTAAGGGTGCGCATCTACATGTAAAAGCGATGATTTTAGGTTATACAGATATCTAATTTAGGCTCAAATAAAGTGAGAGAATAACTAATTTGCATTAAGAGTATGGGTAGATCCGTTTCATGTGCATTAGTGCGTGTGCACATGTGCTAATTCAACTTAGCCATTTACACCTAAATTTAATGCGCCTTAGCGCATCCACGTGTACACTTGTGCCTAAATTGCCTTAAGCAAAGGCGCACTGAGTTTAGGCATGCATAAATACACGTAGATGCTCCCTGTGTGTATTTTTCAAAGCAGGAGCTTGTGCTGAGGTCAAATAAAATGCCAATTAGGTATGAGAAGACGAAAGAAGTTTTCAAAAATATACCTTTTGTTCACAAAGATCATTTAGTCAGTGAAAGTCTGGGAGACCGGAATTCTAATTAAGCTCTTTATCAACAACAAGTGGGAAAAAACTGCATGAGGTTTGATTTCTGCCCCTGCCATCTACGATTCCCTCCTGCTCCTTCGCTTCCAAAGAAGATTTTATCCAAAAGACCAAGGAACTCTGTACTGAAGAAGCATTTATTCATGAAGAACTTATTTATTTATTTATTTGATTTACAGGTCACCCTTCCCAACAAAAGCTGAGGGCAGCTTACAACAAAACAACATGAAATGAAAAATTGATAAAGATGTAATTAACGGAAAATGACAGCCATTATTTTACAAGCATACCACATGCATCTAAGACTGTATAGAAAAGGTGCAACTCAGGGCTGTCCAACTCAGCCACATACAGCCTACAAGGGGTTAATTCGAGGCTCACTGGTTCCTACCTGGTTGGCCACTCTCTCCAACACTTCTTGGGCTCCTCCTCCCTCCTTCCATTTTCTGCCCCACCCCTAAGAGCAGGGCAGCACGACCCATGGGTGTCCAGCAACCTGCATGCCAGGGTAGCCCATGCAGCAGGCGCCCTAGGGAATCCAGGACCCCACACGGTGGAAGGGAGGGAGAGCAGTGAAGGAGCATGTGGAGTGTGTGTGGACGGGAGTCTGTGCATTGGCACAGAGCACACCGATGGGGCTCGGGGGAACAGGGTGGGAGTCTGCATGGCATGCAACCACGGCACCATTCACAAGCTGGGCAGCCCTGATGTAAATAGATAAAGTTACAATGCAGATTCACATGAGACAGTTTCAGACTTCAGCAATTCCTGATTTGAGTTCTGAACCGTCAGTGTTTGATACCAATTCTGTTTTGCATTTTATTAGCCTGAGGACGCTATTTAGTTCTCTCTAAGGCCAGGTACAGAGATTACACTTTTACCAGTCAGTATAGGTGATTGGAAACTAATCTAAACTCACAACAGAACAGAAATTCGGCACACACAGATTAGTTTAAAAATGGCAGAACCTGGTCTAGGTTTTGTACCCTCCCGCCCCCCGGGGAAATGTGTGTTGTGTTCACTACTGAGCTAACACATGCCACTTACAGAAAAATGCATAACTTAAATCCATTCCGCTTCAGATTTTTTGAATGTCTGTACCTAGCTTAAATGTTCAGCCTATAATAGTGCTGTTGTCTTCAAAGCAAAAAGCCCCCTGAGTACAGTATAGGCATAAAATCATAGCTGGCCTGGCATGAGTCTACATGTTGTCAAACCTGTAATACAGGAAAGAGTGTATATAGACACAGTGTGCAACACATCATGGATACGTTAGCGATGGCCTGGCAGTCACCTGCACTTGCCCAATTTCCTTTCATCATTTCTATCTGCTGTGGCTCTCGCTCTGACACCCATAGCCCCTTTTCTTTTGAATTATCCCCAGATGAGTAATCTGTGTTCCATGGACAGAGTTAGGGCAGGGGTTAGCAATCTGTTAGCAACAGAGAGCCAAATTAACACGGTTCAGTCAGAAGTGGGTGGTAGATGCAACCCAGCCACCACTTCCCCCACTATCTGTTGCTCCTGCTGTCCCACTTCAGCAGGCCAGATAAAATCTGTCTGCAGGCTGGATCTGGCCTGTGAGTTGTAGATTGCCAAGCCCTGAGCTAAGGGATACCCAGGACCAGAAGAATCTGAGAGGGCCTATCTTGTTTCTACTACAGCATGTTAGGGAAGCATCAGCTCTGCTATTTGCTGTTTAAAAGTTGATGTATACAGTGGTTCTCAGCCTTTTTAGATCAAGCACCCCTTGTTAGATTCCAGGCACAAGTCAGAAAATGCCAGCTCTTAGATGTCACTCGTTTTTTACTACGGAATAAAGCAATTTTGCTGCTGCAAAGATCTCAGAAAGACCACAACACATCAGACTGTTTCCTATTGGGAACCTCTTGGTTTATCTAGTGAATTGTGTATCAAATGTTTACACACCTAACAGCGTTAATATAGAACAGTGCAGGGTGCTGTGCAAAGTGCAATAGCTATAATCTATGTTAACTTGGACTGCTTTGCAATTTGGTGTGCTTCTTGGTAGCGCAGGCTAAGGACAGTGAAACCAATGCAAGGGCATATGACCTACAGGTTCCCCAAGATTCATTCCCAGTCACCAAAAATCCCAGCATTTAAGACTGGCCATCTATCAACATATTTGCATGTACCTGGAGATCAAATGGTGCCTCTAATTATACCCAGAATGGTCTTGGTCAGTCAACTTTACCTCAGCTAATTATCATTGTTGCTCTGGGGAATCAAACCTGAAATCGGTATTTAAAGAATTAAGCCCTATAAACAGACATGACCTTAACACTCAGACAACAGATCAACGGCAAGGAGTATATACATAGACACAGGCCAGGTACAGACATCACACTTTATTACAACGGTGGGCAAAATGCGGCCCGTGGGTCGGATGCAGCCTACCAGGCCATTCTATCCGGCCTGTGGGGCCCCTTAAAAAAAAAATTTAGAAAATAATAGTTATCTGTCCCTGGCTGCCTGTCATGCAGCCCTCAATGGTTTGCCAAGACTCAGGAAGTAGCCCTCCCCCCAAAATAATTGCCCGCCCGCTTTACTGGTATAAGTGATCAGAAACCAGTCTATACCCATAATAGAACAGAAATTCGGCACGCACAGACTGGTTTAAAAATGGCAGAACCTGGTCTAAGATTTGCCCCCTGCTCCGAAGGGCAAATGTGTATTCTGATCTAAACTATGCTACTTACAGAAAACTGCGTTAACAGACTGATTCCACCTCAGGCTTTTTGAATGTCTGTACCTAGCCACGGGGACTAGATGGGATAGCTGGTAATCACGCAAGCTGGGTGGCTGAAGGAGTACAGTAACCAATGAAACCTGAAAACATGTAGGCACATTACTACCATCTGCTTCTGAAAAAGATGCGTTTTCCTCGTACAACCCCAATCCCCGTGGCCCTACAGAAATACAGAAAAATAACAGAAAATTCAGCAGACAAAGTGATTGTCAAAAAGAGGGAATTATAAATATGATGGCTTGTGAATAGGGAGGAAGGATTACAGGGTGGGCAGTGGTCAGGAGTAGAGATTGACAGTAGGAAAAAAAAACAGAGATAGCTGGACCGGGTAAAGTGAAGAGGAGAGACACCGGAGGGGTGCACATTACACAAGTGTGGGTGGCAGGAGAACAGGTTACTGAGGCATGCAGCCACTTTCTCTCCTCCCACATGGTCGTGTTGGAATCTGGGATTTGAAATGTTCTCCCTACACCCCACATGAGTCAAGACATGGCAGGAGGAACCTTGAACTTAATGAAAATATGTGAAAACCAAGTCATGCCACTTCTGCATGGAATGATTGGGAAGTGCAGGGAAGGGAGGAATGGGTGGGCTGGAGCTTGGCTGGGAAGGACTAGCCAAAGTAGGGACAGGGGCCCACGCTGAGATGTGGGAGGCAGCATGGATTTGGTCCACTGTACTGCTATGGCTACACAATCAATTCTTATAGAAGGGAAAGGAAGGCTGATCCAGAAGCTTATATCTTGGGAGAACGCTGAAGAAGGAAAGAAGAGCAGACCTGTTCTCTCTCAAGGGCTCAAAATTACTATAACCAACTAGGTACTAAAATTGTCAAGATTTTAAGAGAATCCATGTCCGTAGTTTCTTACAGTTCCTCTCAGTGGCCTAGTCAGCCACAACGTTCTCGAAATATTTCAAAGCACAACAGCCCCTATTCAACAATAACAATGTGTACAGGGAAGAGAGGGGCACTTAAATCACATCATATCCTACTATCCTACGCCCCTACAGAGTAGCATCTGCACTGCAACCTTCTGGGATAACTACAACTTATTAAATGATCAATAATAGGTAATATCAGTAGGTAATATTACAATGTTAAAATATCAATAGGTAATATTTCATTTGGTATAAAAGCAACCTCAATCACACAGCTGCTCCAAATGGTTTTTCTTGCACCCTGCCTCCCTGCCCTTCACTGGAGTGGCTGTCTGTTGCCGCATCCTAGTTACACCACTGATCCTACACACAAAGATTTTTGGTCATTATATCTATAGTATAAAGACTCCATTCTAAACCTGTAAATTAATATATTCCGCTTGCCAACTCTACTACTTTGGCTGTGCTTGCCTCATTAGTAACCCCTAAATGCACAACAAGTTCCTCGAGAGTTTTCAGGTCAACTGGCTTCAAAAAATATAGTCACAATCGTCTTATATCAATGTATGATCATATAATAGCAGCTGCTCTGCAAGGAAGAGGAGCCACCTCTATTACAAACAATCCCACTACTTAGACATAAGCTTTTCTTAATCCTTTGGCTCAGTGGAAGAAAGGAAGACAGTAGTGATCTATTTGTTTTCTTGGGAAGGGCTAATCTTACAGTATAGACTTACAGATGCCAGGTGTATAAGCAGTCAGAATTGTGCTTTTAGTTCATATTGCATGTCACATTAACTCCAGTTCGTGCAGATATTCTTCTCCCTTGCAATAAGTTGCCAGTCTGACAGAGCTGCTTTCTCAACAATTTGAGGACATGCTGAACCCAGCTCCTCTCCAAAGGCAGTTCTACAAACAAACGTGCGTTCCCATACTTTCCAGACAATTCTCGGCAGGTCAAGAGCACTAGAGTCTTAAAAATGAGTCAGAATGAGCCCAAAGACATTTCTTCCAATCAGGTTGATGAACCCTCTTATACTTTCTGTATTTAAAATATTTTTCTTTTATTTACTTTTTTATAAATTAAAGAACAAACAACGAAACTTCAACTCGCCTTTGTACAAACAATAAACAGTGCTGTGAAACTGCACTAAAAGAGAACAAAATATGTTATATTATCTTCAAAATACATCAAATTAAGAACCCACTACTTTACAAAGGTGTAAACCACCCAAAAGGAGCTCAGTAAGCTTATTTCTTTAAAAAGTGATGCAAAGATGCTGAACACCTAAATGCATTTAAAAGAGAGATTTGGATAGCAAGAATTCAATCAATAAATTCATCGTTAAGTTTTCCAAAAGCCAGCTTGTCATACAAATGTTCAGCACATGTATGATGTTCCTACATTTTAAGAGTTCATACATTGCCTATTCTTATTCAAAACATCTCTCTTCCAGAATCAATACATCTGGAATAATTTTAACACTTACAAGGAAGAATCTTCTATTCTATGATTTCAGCAAATCTCCGTTTCCCTATGCGGGGCCATCAACATGAGAGGCCCATCTCTGTAGCATCTTTATATGAAAGATCAGAAAATTAAGTCTACTTGATAAAATTAAAGCCCAAGAAAGGGAGACCGGAGTCACTCCTGAATCTTCAAAGCACAGCTCAGTAGGTTACCATCAACGACAATATTTTGCACTTGAATCCCTTTTAACATTTAGTCTCAAAACTCCAGGAGGTGGATAAGTGCCCATGATAGTGCAGACAGACGCAGTTAGCCATGCTAGTCTCAAGTCAGGCAGAAGGCAAAGCAGGGTGTCACTTCAGAGACCTACTGGTTCAAAGAGTCATAAGATTTGGTACGTGACAGTGTACTTCGTCAGGCGTTATGCAAGGGTTGCAGAAAGGGGTTCTAAATAGAAAGGAATTTAAATACAACGGTTATGATGAGGAGGTGGCACTGTTGAGGGAGGAGAAATGGAGTTGAATAGGTCAACAGGAATACTGCCTAACTTGCAACTAAAATAGTTAACCGTGTCTTTCTCTCAGGCCACTGTGCCCTACATTAACATTAGTCATGTGTCTGTAGGTCCCCTGACTGCCAAAGCCGAACAAAGCTCCTACTGGGTATTCAAACTGTAGGTAGCCAAATTTTTGAAGAAGGGATTTCGGTGTGATTCACTCCACAACTCTTGCCCCGACCACCTGCCTGTTCATTTGCTGTATTTGTGTTGCTACCATTGACTGTGACCTGCAGCTCCCAATGCCACCAGCCACTATGGATATCCGTATGTGATTACTTCCTTGCAGACAGAAATGGCCCCGCATTGTGAACTTGTAAGAGTGATTAAGCAAATATGGTGACACTGATGGCTGCCATGACTAGTTCTATTCACCCCAAAAGCAAAGAAGCAGTACTTGCAGGGGAGAGCTCACTGCCAAACAACAGGCAATCCATGACTATGACCCACTCTTAATTCAGGGCTGCAGCTGCCCCACTGAAGATTTTTTGGTCGCAGGTCAGCACATTGGCTTGGCAGATGTTGGAGAGGCTCCAAGCCATGGAGTGGTGTTTCTGGGCCAGAGAGATGAGCAGTGATTGCTGGGACCAGCAGTGGCACATGAATATCCAGTGGCACTTTCATGGAAATCTGCACTCAACTTGCCTCATACATATAGCAGTGGACAACAGCTAAGACAGCATTCTTAGCCATGAAGAAATGCATTGCTTTCGCTATATGGAAGCTCATAACCATGGCCAGTCGCTGGCCTGTAGCCAGCTATTTTGGCATTGGCAAGTCGACAGCTGGAGAGGCAGTGCAGGAGATGTCTGGGTGATGACCTAAGCATCAAACACCTCGCCAACCCACAGGAGGTTGCAGATGGATGTTCCAGCCTGGGGTTCCCCAAACACACTGGAGCTGTTGATATTGCACACACTTCCATCCTTTCCCCTGTGCACTATGGCTACTTCCTGGGCATGCATCAGTCCTTTATGGACCATCATGGCCAATTCACACACACAAATGCCAGCTGGGCAGGTAGGGTACACCATGCCAGGATATTTAGCTCCTGAACTAATGGAGCAGTTTGCCCTTGGCATGCCTGACATCCAGATTAAGACAGCAACTGCATTCCCACTACTAAATGGGAACCCTTCCTACACAGTGCACACCTGCCTGATAAAGAGCCATTAACTGGTACCTGGATGTCCAGAAGGAGCCATTCATCTTATCTCCCAGCTGCAGAACGACTGCGGAGAGCGCTTTCAGGAACCTCAAGGCTCGCTGGAGGTGCCTGAGACCACACACAGAGACCAGTGAGTACAATATGCTCTACTTTGTGGTCTCTGTATGGGTGTTAAACAAGATCTACAGTGCCAATTAGGAGCCTCTTCCTGAGGCCCTGCCAGTTAAGGTGGAGTGGCTCCTGCCTCTTACAGGTATCATGCCTGTGAATTAATCAAATGAGGCCTGGTCACTTGGCACCATGTGTGCAAGACATGCCAGCAGACCACTTTCCAAGGACAGTCTGAGGGGCACAAAAATGATCTCATGTACACAGTTAAACACCATTAACTGAATTTGTGCTCTCATGTGGTCATCTCCAGTATGGGAAAGGGCAAGGGAGTGTGCAGGAGGGGCACATTATAGGGATGGGAATATTGACCATAGAATGCTTATGCCAACCTGCAGTGACACTGCATGGGCTCTATAGACACATAAGTGTCTCCCAGGTACTGAGCTATGCGAATGTGGAAGTAGTGGAGTGAAGGGCGTGGGGTTAAAGCCTGGGTTGTGCAATGCTATGGGCACCTCCAAACCCAGATGGATGGAGCAAGGAGTGAGATAGAGAAAGAGGAACAGTTTGGGCTTTGCACGGCTCCTCCCTACCCTGCTTTTTCAATCAGCCCAGGGTTGTCAAAAGAGCTCTCAGGCAGGTTGAGGGGAACAGATGGAGGGAAACGGTGAGGGAGGCAGATAGGAAAGAAGAAACAACTTGAGCTCCTTCCTGCCCTACATTTTTGATCAACTCTGGGCTGCTCCCAGGAGGGAGGGAGACTCAGCTGGAGCTGGGACAGGCAGGAGGTACATTAAGCAGCTGTCTTTTTCAGTGTTTTTCATACCTGTGAACACTCCTGCCCCATACATATGATGAATGCCACAGCCACAGCTGTGGCACTAAACAGGACCTTTATTAAACAGCACAAGAAAAAGTTTTAACAGGGAGGTCAGTGGAACCAGTATACAAATGCAATGTAACAAAAACCAATGTCCCTTTAAACATATATAGGTGAAACCCATCTTTTCCCCATGAATGAAAGCATGCTACAGGTCGTGTGTACACAGCACGTAGATGCAGCATATCCTTAAGGGGTGGCAGCCATCAATGAACAACTGTTCAGGCCAAAGGTCTGCCTCACTGACAGCTGGGGGGTGCTTGCTCCCACTCCTGCTATGGGGCATAGGTAACTAGTAGGGAGTATATGGGAGTACATGTGCCCCTCCTGACACTGATGCTGTCGTTAGGGCTGGTGCCCCCTGATCCAGGAGGCACCAGTCACTCATGCTGTGGGGGACCCCATGTGGGACAGTGAAACCCAGTGGTAGCATGGACCCCAAGGGGCCACTGGACAGTCCCACTTATTCATTAGATATTGGGGTAAGCCAGAGAACACCAAGGATGTCCTTTGTCTGCAGGTTCAAGGCAGACACAGTGCAATCCACTGATCCCTGCTCCACCCCCAGAGACTACCTGATCATTTCATTTGTTCAAGAAATGCTACGCAGGCTTTGCTCAGTGGTCTCTGCATGCTGCACAGCAAGCCACGTACAGCACACGGTGACTCCTTGAACCAGTGCCTGCAAGCAGTGGCAGTGATACATCCACTCTTCTTTCCTCCACTGCCTGGCCTCCACAACCCAGGAACATCAGGTTTCTGTCAGAGATGCCAGCATGTCCATCCTTCTGGCAGCAGAGATTTCCTCTGCATGGAAGCTTTCTGGAAAGCAGTCTCTAACTGCATCCTTGGGCTATTATCTGGTCCTGAGGTGCCATTGCCCTCATTCGCAGGTGTCAGACCTGAAAGTAGAGGAGGTTGAAGAGGAGATCACTGCTACCCTTGCTGTTCCCATGAATGTACAAAGAACTCCCCCCACAACAAAAGTTGCAACTTGCAAGACCACCCAGCTAGTGAGGAGGTTCATTTGCCCCATTGACTTTCAACATGGTAAGTTTGCTCTCCCCTTTGCTCCCTGGGGAGCCAGGAAAGTGGAGGGCAAGTTTGGGTAGCCAAGGGCAAGGGGTCTGGGCCCCTAAATCCTATGGGGACCATGAAACACAGTGCTCCAGTTTAGGGTGGGTGGGAGTGGGGCTGTACTAGGTGGGCTTGCTCTGATCCTTTAGGCTGGCACTGAACGTGATCTGTTACCTTGGGAACCCTTAATACCACTTGTCTGTAACTGCAGTACACTGACACCCTTGGCAAATATCACCTGATCCATCTGATCCCAGAGCACAGGCAGCACCCATTCATTGTTGTGCATGGCAATCCAACAGTCTTTGCTTACTTCATACTACAAGAGATGGTGGGCCCCAATTACTTTTACTTGTGGAGAGGGTAGACAAGCTATGATGGGTCACCGTCTTGCACAGCCCAACTGGGATGTGATAAGAAGCATAACTGATCCGTGTCTAGCTTAACTGTGAGACAATAACTCACAGAGGTTGTGATGGGTAGCTACTGCACCACTTGAAATTCATGGCTTGAGAATGCAAAAGGAGCAAGCATCCCCCTCTCCTGCCTTGAGGGGATTGGCCAACCGGTACTCTGAAAGAGCCTGCAACTGTACAAGTTTTATGTGGTGTGCTGAAGGATCAGTGTGTGTGTCTGTGGGGGGTGGAGATCTGCTACTTCTTATGACCACCATAACTGCTTTCTCAGGGTGAGATCGAAGGCAGAATCTAATGCTGGAGATACTGGCAAGGGGGGATTGGCATGGGGAAGTACTGCATTGTCCTAATCTCTAGGTAGTGCCTTATTTCAAGAACTGGGCATGCACCCAGGTGCAACAGGGAGGGTCCCTATAGCTGTGCACTACCCCTACTGTGTTTTTGGCAGAAGGATGGATGAGGAAGTGAGTGGGCAGTTACCTTAAAAGGCAACAATCACTGCCTAAATGAAGCAAGACCCACAATACAATGACAGCTCAGTGACCACAACAGACATGCCTTCAAAAACAATAGTGGTTCCATTAATGGCCCACCTTAATTAAAGTGGTATTTATTAGACCACTATACTCACACAGGTAGGGAAACATAGCAGGGCAGTCCCCAAGCATGTCTATACGGGTCCAGAGCAGACCCAAACTGCAATTCTGAAAGAGGCCAGGGGAAGAGGACAGTGGTTCAACCACCCATCAAGCCACTGCAGTTCCATTGGGGGTGCTATAGCTCCTCATCCACTGCCCTGTTTTTCAACCTGTCCTTACCCAACCATAACAGAGGGCTGCCACTTACCATCCTTGGAAGCGGGATTTATCCTGCCACAGGCTGAGTCTTCTGGGGCACTGGCTCCCTGTTGGGAGAGGGGGCAGCTGAATCAATGCCATGGAGCTCAAGCAGGCCAGTAGGGCTGTCTGGCATGCTGAAGACGAAGCAGATGACAGGGAACTCCAGGCAATCGCTGTCCGAGTCCACATCCATTTCAGAGTCTGCACAACTCGAAATAATGGCCTTGGAGTCCACAGTCTGACTCACTGCCCAGGCTGTGCTGACCTGCGAGGGCTGCATGTCTTTGATCATGGTTATGTGGGAGTCCTCATCATTCTCCTTGGCAGTGCGCTACTGTGTCCACCGCATTTTTGGATATGGCCATTTCATTCACTCACCATAAAGATGCAGGACAGTTAGAAAGCACACATGACCCTGTGGGTGCCCAACACGCAGTTGCCATCCTGTGTCTTTGCAAACTGGAACCTCAGTATACCTTGCACTTGGACCAGCACTGGGTCCAGTCATGGTCATGTCCCCAGGCCACCATTTCCTTCACGATATGTTCATGGACCGCTTTGTTTCAGTGGTTTGACCAGAGCACTCATTCGTTCTCATTCTCACCCCAGATGGCAACAAGATCCACTACCTCCTCCCTGGTCCAATTGCTCTGCACTTGTTCATGACACTACACTTAGACTAAGGTGCCACGGTAGAGGAAGGGTGGATGGGTGTGGGAGGATTGGAAGTTCAAACATGCCTCAATGGGTGGTAGATGGGTCCGATGACCTCCCCAACAGTCTGCTGGTGAGATGGATGGAGGTCCCTGGTGGCTGGTTTTGCAGTTGGTTTGGTGAATGCAGGCCAATCTTGGATGGGTGGAGAAGACAAAATGGCTTGCAAGTTGCCATGCAGGGCAATTAATAGGTGGAGGCAGCCACCTAAGACTTGTCACCTCTGGCCAACAGAGTTCTGCAACTGGGGCTACAGTGGCTGCACAGAATTTAAGATGGGATTCTTGAAAGTGGTGCTTTTTGGGATGTCTGAAGGACCAGCTGGTCTGCTTGTCCTGGAACAGTGTCCTGGGACAATCTTTAGACATCCTTCACAATAGCCCAGGACAAACTCTTATTCCATATCTCTTTTGGGGTTTGTCCCATAATAACTGACAAGGACATCTGAATGATTGAACTTCATCCCAGGAGAGAATGTTTTCTCCTGGGACAAATGTGATATCTGGTTAAAGACACAGATACAGAACCCTAGGCGTCTCCAAACCATGTTCAGCTTGCTGCACACCCTTCCACCCCCAACTATCATTTCTAGTAGACATGTCTTCTAGCATGTAATCTACAGCAGAATAAAAGAGAGAACGTTTTCCTGAGAACAGACAGACAATAATGCTATACTGACAGATAGCTGTAATTATTAGGATAATGTTGATACGGTTGTTTAATATTATAGTTTCATAGTTTCTAGAGTCAGAAGGGACCTGAGTAGATCATCTAGTCCGACCCCCTGCCATGGCAGGAAAGAGTACTGGGGTCAAACGACCCCAGCAAGATGTTCATCTAACCTCCTCTTAAACACCCCCAGAGTAGGGGCCAGCACCACTTCTCTTGGAAGTTGGCTCCAGATCCTAGCCACCCTGACCGTGAAGTACCGCCTACTGATATCTAGCCTAAATCTACCCTCTGCCAGCTTGTGACCATTATTCCTGGTCACTCCTGGCAGTGCTCGGGGGAACAGGGACTTCCCCAGTGCCTGCTGATCCCCCCTGACTAGTTTGTAACAGGCCACTAGATCCCCCCTCAGCCTTCTCTTTTGGAGGCTGAACAGGTTTAGATCCTGTAGCCTCTCCTCATAGGGCCTGCCCTGCTGCCCCCTGATCATGCGAGTGACCCTCCTCTGGACCCTCTCCATGTTGTCCACATCCCTCTTGAAGTGTGGCGCCCAGAACTGGATGCAATACTCCAGCTGCGGCCTGACCAGTGCCGCATAGAGGGGGAGGATCACCTCCTTGGACCTGCTCGAGATGCATCTGTGGATGCATGACAAGATACGGTTGGCCTTCCTGACTGCATCCCCACACTGCCAGCCCATGTTCATCTTGGCATCAGTGATGACTCCAAGATCCTTTTCTGCCTCTGCACTGACAAGAACGGAGTTCCCCAGCCTGTAGGTATGGAGCCGGTTGTGCCTCCCCAGGTGCAGCACCTTGCACTTGTCAGTGTTGAATCCCATCCTGTTCTCATCCGCCCACCCCTGTAACCTGTCTAAGTCCGACTGCAGCCTATTGCATCCTTCTAGCGTGCCCACATCCCCCCACATCTTAATGTCATCCATGAATTTGAACAGGGTGCTTTTTACCCCCTCGTCCAAGTCGCTGATGAAGACGTTGAACAGTGTGGGCCCGAGGACCGAGCCCTGCTTAACCACACTGCCCACATCCCTCCAGGTCGAAAATGACCCATCCACCACCACTCTCTGGGTGCAGCCCTCCAGTCGGTTGGCGACCCAATTGACTGTGTGGGTGTTGACACCACAGCCCCCCATTTTCTTAATGAGAACGGGGTGAGAGACAGTGTCGAAGGCCTTCCAAAAGTCCAGGAAGACGATGTCCAGTGCTCCCCCTGCATCTAATGATTTGGTGATCTGGTCATAGAAGGCCACCAGGTTGGCCTGACAGGACCTGCCACTGACAAACCCGTGTTGGTTGCCCCTAAGTATGAAATCCCCTGCTGGCCCCTCATGGATGTGTGCCAGCATAATTTTCTCAAACAGCTTGCCTAGGATCGAGGTAAGACTAACTGGCCTATAGGTTTCCCGGGTCCTCCTCCCTTCCCTTTTTGAAGATGGGAACCACGTTGGCCCTCTTCCAGTCCTCTGGCACCTCACCAGAGCACCACGAGTGCTCGTACAGCCGTGCCAGGGGTCCTGCAATGACCTCAGCCAATTCCTTTAGTACTCTAGGGTGGAGATCGTCCAGACCGGCTGACTTGAATACATCCAGTCCCTCCAGAAGTTCCCTAACTAGTTCCTCACTGACCCTTGGCCTGGGTGCGCCTCCCCTGGGGCCCGAGGGGGGCCCAGCTGGGGGGTGGCTGTTCCGGTCCCTGCTTAGGAAGATGGAGGCAAACAAATTGTTAAATATGTTGGCTTTGTCGTCTGGTGTGAAGACCAAATTTCGTAACGTGCCCTGCAGGGGCCCCACATTACCCGGAACCTTCTTTTTACCCCCTATGTATTTACAGAAGGACTTCTTGTTGTCCTTAATCTGGGAAGCTAGTCCCAGTCCCATCTCCGCCTTTGCCTTCCTGACTGCCCCCTTGCATCCCCGAGCAACTGCAGTGTAGTCATCCTTGGTGATGGCCCCTCCTTTCCGTTGGGTGTGCGCCTCCCTTTTAGCTAGGAGACATTCCCGGATGCTTTTGGTGAGCCATGGGGGCTTGTGTGCCCTCCTGCTCCCTTTGATCCTCGTTGGGATTACCTCCCTTTGGGCTTGGAGGATCGTCTCCTTGAGGAGCGACCACTCTCCTTGGACACCTGGCTCCCCTCCCCTCCGGGACCTCAGTGCTTCCCTGACTATTCCCCTTAGCCTGTTGAAGTCCGCCCTCCTGAAATCTAGGACTGCTGCCTTGCTGCAGGCCTTTGCCACCTTGCGCTGGATGGTGAATTCCAGCAGGTGATGATTGCTGTCTCCCAGGTGGTCGAGCACCCGCATCCCCCTCACCAGGTCGTCGCCCGTGGCCAGCACCAGGTCCAACAAGGCGTCCCCCCTGGTGGGGCTGTGCATGTACTGGGGTAGATGGAGGTCCTGCATTCTGGCTAGGAACCTACGTGAGCCGTCAGACCTGGCTGACTGCTCTTCCCAGCAGATGTCTGGAAAGTTCAGGTCCCCCATGACAACCACATCCTTTGACCTAACTACCTCCGTGAGCTGACCTAAGAATTCCTGGTCTAGCTCTTCCCCTTGGTTGGGAGGTCTGTAGTAGACCCCCACTGTTAAGTCTCTTTCCCCTCCTCTTTTAGTCCAACCTTGATTGCTTAAACTGTGAAACAAGGGACAAGAAAAGATTTCAGTTTGTTGACATCCAACATGAACAAAACTGTCCGACACCAGTGCTATTCCATAGAATGAACCAGGACTCAGAAATAGCTGGTACTTCCTCTACACTACACAACCACTTCTTTGTAGCCCATGCACAGGCAGCATGAAACAATAGCTGTGGGATGTGAAATGTACCACTTGATCAGGGAGGAGTTAACATTTTAAATTATTGTTCAAATCACCTCTATCAACCATTTCACTTCTCGTGGAAAAGGAAATAGAGGGAGTTACAGGTCTGCCCAGTCAGTGATGACTCATTTTAAGCCACATTTACACTAGAAGAGTGCTGCTGGAATAGGAGAGAATATCTGTGGTGTAAACAATGTAAATACAGTTTATGCCATACTGAAACAAAGCAAACTGTACTAGCAAAAAGAGCCCTTTCCCAGGGACAGCTGCTTTTATACGAGAGCTTTTACCAGGATAGAGGTGTCACATGCACACACACACTTACAATCTGTCATTACTGTATCAGTACACATATCCAGTACAGATGGAGTTTCAGTGCCACAAGAGGGTAATATATGAAAGACACTGCCACATTTTCCCCATCCCAAATCAAGAACCAGCCAACCACAAGAAGCACTGAAGCTTCAGCATGGACATGTTGAAGCTGCAGTGAGTGAAACACCCCCCCCCCCCCCGCCGTTTAAAAAACCCAAGAACGTTCAGAGAGCATCACAATCGCACCTGGAGTATTTACTCAATCTACACTGAGCTGTCTCTCGTTTTGGTAACTGATATGGGCAGAGCATGGAGGAGTTCCATCACCATGTCAGTTTTTTAAAAACTAAATGACCCAGGTGACTCAGGTAATCAATCCTATCCCAGTACCAACCACTCAAGAGTTGGCATCCTGCTTTGCAGAAAAAACAAACAAAGATTAACTAGTTCAAGACAGAGTACTCACACCACATGAAGCCACAAGGGACAGCCACAATCCCTTAAATCTAAAGTACAGCATAGGGCTTAGGCAATACAACCTCCCCAAATTCATTCTTATTTGAAGTAATGTTAGACCAGAACTAAGCAGTAGCCATGCCCTGAATGAGGGTGGTCCCACCACCCATAAGGACTCTGAAATACACCTAGGACACTAATTACAAACCAGATTTTTGTGCCTTCTAGATACCAAAAAAATAGCAAAGAGCAACAGTTCTGTAGCTGAAGGTACGACTCCTGAGAAGGCAGCCTAGCAGGCCTCTGCAGAATGCTACTGTCCCCCTGGCCTTAAGAAATCCTCAACAGTTACAAAACTAACTAGTACCCGGCTACAACCTACCCCTTCTAGGTAAATATTAAAAAAAACCCTGGCAATTGCTGCTCTTGTAGACACTTCATAGTCAGGCTTCAATGTATGACATGACACAGAAAGAGCCCTAGCAGTGTAGTCAACCTCTCTGAGGTCACTGAACGACGCCAAACCTCAGCACTTACACTCTTCAACCGCCTCATGCTCACAGACAGCCCGCCTGTCTGGGGCTAGCATCCCCATGAGCACTCACAGGCCAGATACTGTCCCTCCCGTTAGATAAAAGGGGGGGCTGAGAGACGCTAGACACTGCTTTGCAAATATCCCGACATCTCCAGAGTCTCCTCAGTGCACGTGACTGACAAAACCACGGTTCGAGAGGTGTCGTGCTCCTTCATAAAATCTGTACCTGTATGGAGAGCGGCTGGCTCATGCTGCACCAGGAAGAGCTCTATGGACAGCCACAGGCAAGTCCGACCTTATTTCACAGAATCGTAGAAAATGAGGGTTAGAAGGGACCTCAGGAGATCATCTTTTAGTCCAACCCCCTGCTCAAAAGAGGACCAGCCCCAACTACATCATCCCAGCCAAGCGTTTGCCTTCCCAGGGCTTAAAAATCCCAAGGATGGAGACTCCACAACCTCTCTGGGTAACCTGCTCCAGTGCTTTACAACCCTCCCAGTGAGGCAGCGTTTCCTAACACCTAGGTTTCGAAGGTAACCTAGAATTTGGTTATTATTATTATTTTGACAACGAAAATCGCTGGTTACTTTTAAGCACTGATTTTGATAGTTATTGATTTCAATTTGTAGGCAGGGTGGGGAGAGCCGCAACAGCACCGCCTGCGCGTCGCTCCTTCGGCGGCAGCTTGGGCAGCCGCCGGAGCGGCCGAGGCCTGGTAGCGAGGCTGCGCTGGGGCGCTGGAGGGGCAGGGCTGCCGGCAGCCGGGAGCCCAGCGCCTCCGGCCGCAGCTCGGCAGGGTTTGGCCCGCCGCGCGTACGTCTGCCTGCGCGCGTCTCTCCAGGGAAACTTGGCCAGCGCCAGAGCAGCCCCCGAGCGGGCGAGGCCCTCCGCCTGCCTCCCGCCGAGCCCCGCCGCAGCAGGCGGGTCCCCCACCCCTGTGCCAGCCTCGAGCGAGGACACCGGCCCCCGGGGAGCAGGGGACCGATCGCTCCCCGCCACCCGCCGGCAAGGCGCCGACCGCGGCAGCCCGGCGCGCTGTTACCCTTCGTCGCAACAAGGGTGCACCGCTGGCTCGCAGTCAGCTCATTGTCCCCTGGCGCCTCGGGTCCTCCTCTGCAGCGCTGCTGCGTAGCCCCGCGGCCCCGCTCCCGGCCGCACTGAAGGCATTTGGGCCCCCCCCCGGCGCAGGGGAGACCCCGGCGCGGGTGACAGCGCAGCGCCCGGAAGCCGCCCGGCTGCAGAGCCAGGCTGGGAGGCGCCCGGGGGTCTGGTCACCCGGGACCCGCGGGAGGAGCCGGGCCGCGCCCCGCAGCGCACACGGAGCCGGGCAGGCGCCGGGCCCCGCGGTTGGCAGCAGCCCGCCCGGCGCGAGCAGGTGTCGCCCCCGCCCCCGGCCCCGGTACCTCAGCGGCTGCCCGCGGCGCCCGGGGCCGGTGCGTGTCCGGGGGGGCCGCGCCGCGCCCCGCCCGCTCCTGCGGCCGCCGGGCGCCGCCGTCCCCGCGCTGTCACGGCGCAGCGCGCCGCCCCGCCCCTCGCGCCGCTCCGCCAATCAGCGCGCGGCGTCCTGGCGTCGGGGGGATGGACGGGGCCACCGGCCAATGGCAGCCGGGAAGGAGGGAGGCCCCTCCCCCTCCCCTCAGCCTGCCTCCGCGGGGCAGCCGCCGAGTCGCGCTGGTCCCGCGCGGAGCGGTCCGGGCCCTCGGCACCCGAGCGCGGGGTGCGGGAGTCCGGCGGGGACGAGGGGGCCATGGTGACCTGTAGGAGGCGCCGCGGGGCCCGGCTGCAGCGGCACCGCCTCCGCCCCAGCACCCAGAGCCGCTGCCGGGCGGGGGCCGCAGCCTCCCCGTGCCGGCTGCTTTGCCCGGTCTGCCTGGTTCCTGCTGATCTCTCTGCCCTCCGCAGACGTTATGTCATCGGCCTTCAATGTCCGGCAAACGTCACCGGACAGTTCCCCCAAATCCGTGCTGCACACGGTCAGTCTGGCCCCGCTCCCCACGGGGCCTCGCTTCATTTGCGCATCATCTTGGGGGGCATCCCGACCCCCGGCTCCAGCCACGGGCCCACGGCTCCTTCGGGGGTGGGGCCGGGGAGTGCACGCGTGTACCGAGCCGTGCTCAGGTTCACTTTGATTGAAAGGCTAGGACCCAGCCCAGCAAACTATAGGGAACGCTTTTAGCTTTGGACTAACATAATGCACAGTGGATACGTCTACACAAGATCAAGCATAGTCCTGTGCTTACCTGGCAGGGCCGTGGAGGCGATTTTCCTAGTTGCCCCCGGGGCTGACCGCTCTCCCGGGACAGGGGCCCTGCCTGCAGAGGGAACGTATAGTTACTCACTTAGCTTCTCGGCCTCTTGAAGGCTCAAATCAAGCGTAGTGTTTCCCTGGCCAGGCAAGCATAGACTGTGACCGCGGAGACGATCTTCCTAGCCGCACCGGGGGAGCCTGCTCTCCCGGCATGGGGACAATACCCGGGAAGGTAATGTATCGTTACCCTCCGACTTTGCTGCTGGAGTGGGAAGATCTTGGCTTTAAGCCCACTTTATGGAAATGGGAGCTCCTACCTAGCTTGCTCCTGCAGCCATACAGCTGAGGGCAAGAAAAACTTGGGGGCATCAACTCCAAGCCTCCGGGCTTGGGCGAGCACACAGGATGCCTGCCAAAGGATTTGGAAACATCCGAAGGGCCAGCTGGGGGCAGAGGATGTTTGCCGGTAGTAGGGCTACTTATGGTTCTGGCCTGACTCTGATTTGCCTGATTTGGCCGGGAACACAGGAAAAAAAGAAGAGTCTACACAAGACTTTTACTGCGTAATAGGCTCATTAGCTGCATAGTAAGTATTGCATGTCTACACATGCTCCCCTATTAAAGCTGAAGTAAACTAATTTACTCTGCAGAATAATAGTACTTGTAAATATTACCTGGAGTTTTTTACTCCACAGCAGCACACATGTAGACACTACTCCAGCTGGCTGGGGCACAGGTCTGCTTCTGTGCAGGGGCTGCCTGCTTCTCTGCAGCACATTGAGCCAGGTTGGAAGAGACCTGGACTAGCAAGCTGACCCCCAGATAAGCAGTGGAATTTATTGCATTGCATTAATATGTATATCTAGATGCACCCAGTTTGCAGTGTCCTGCTTAAACGTGTATTTACAGAGCACCTGTGCCAAACTTTGTAGGAGTTTAAAAAAAAGATAAAATGCATCAGTTCTGTATGAACTACGCCTACAGGTACCTGTAGTAAATTTGCCTCTATGCTGTTTTTCAAAGTCAGTGTTTTCAAATTTGCTGCTTAGTTCCACGTGCTCAGGTAAAGCAGGGTCTGACAGCAAAGAACAGGGGAAGGAGCGGGAAAAGGCCGCTACAGGAAGACATTGTGGAAGGCAGAGGTCAAAGGGGGCCACCTGTCCCCCCCCAGATCTATTTTTCCTACTACAGCAGTGCGAGGGGGACAAATTCAAGGCAAACCTCCAATAATTAGATCCTATCCCTGTAAAATTATAACAAATGTATACATTTTCCATACATAGAATCAAAGTACCTGGGTTTGTCTTATATTTGAGTAAATATGTACAGTATATTGTATATTATAGGTGAATGATAAATTGCTTGCTTGCTAGTTAAGTTTTGGTCCTAATGTCTCAAAAAGCAACACTGGTGTAGCTAATTAGGCACACAAAAGCAGTATATAGTATTAGTTCTCACAACAAGACCTTATTTTGTATGCAAATATTTTTTATTGGATGAGGTAAAACATCTTCCGACAAGTCATTTACCTTTCAAAGAGATTACCTGCAATCAGTTATTTAAATTGACTATTTCAGGATACCCCTGAAAAAAAATATAAAATGGAGTAAAAGTCCACAAAATTTATATTGCTATTTACCAATGTCTCTTGAAAATAAGCATCTCCCACAGTTCTTAAGTAGTCCTTAAAACTGATAGGTTTCATCGTCTCCTTCCCCATTTTTATTCAAAGACTGAAAAAGTCAAACAACATTCCTGCTTTTTCAGCTCTTCATCAGCTTCTCACCTTAAATGAATAATCCAAATAAAGTATTCTGTGTCTGTAGAAATGACTAACTGTCAATAGACAGCTGAGTACTTCAACAAATTCCGGATTGAGGCACTCTTCACAAGATATTTCCAGCATTTCAGTGGTGTTACTGTCTTTAAAACTTCAGCAGTAAGTATAAACTGCTTCAACCATTCACCTTCAACCCTGAAATGCATTATGGTTGGCATAGTCGATGGGCAGTTAGCCATAGCACTAGCATCTTCAGCAATTACCCTGTGTAATAATGTAAAGTGTTCAGTGCTGACCCAACAGGGTTCCTGGCCTGGCTCACCGCTGGGCTCTGACCCCACCCTTGCTCCCAAGCTTTCTGGGTCCTGCTCCGTCATGGGTATCTTTCCTGCCATGACCTGTTATTATAGATTCTCAGGGGGGCTGCCCCAGGAGGCAGATGAGGGTTTTGGATTAGGTCCTTGTCTGCACTCAGGCCCTTCTGGGTCTCAGCTTAATCTGGCTGGTCCTGGGGCCCACCACACCAGGACCCTAAATTCTCAAGCTCAGCCAGCCCTGTCAGCTCTGGGCTACTCAGCCCTTAGCTACGCTCCTTTTGTGGGCACGGGGTTTATACTTCCCCAGTCTCTATTGCCAGATGCCCAAGTACTTTGATACTCTGCAGTCCTCCCTTTTGAAATATATTTGGGCTACTGCCCACACACGACAACCCAGGGCTCCAGCCCTTAGGAGTGCTCTAAATTGGGTACCGCTGTTGCACCCCAGTGGCCTCTACTCCACCCCTTACAGCTATTCCTGGTCCTCTGGTTCAAACGTAAAAAAAAAATCAAGAACATGATTGTCCGCTCCCAAACATAAGGCTTGCCAAACACAAGTTCCCCTGCAGTATCACAAACACAAAAGGTCCAAAGTACTTATCTCGTGTCACTCGCAGCACAAGGTCTCTTCCGCCCTTCTGTGGCACACAGTCCTTTCCTCCAGGCAGGCCAGACTGGCTCCTCCCTGCAACTCTGCCTCTTGTAGCTCCTACAGCCAGACTACCCCTTCTGGGCTAAGCCTGGGCTTTTGAACCTCTCCCTGGGCACCTGGCCCTCCACTTCCTCCCTAGGCCTGCCCGTCATAGCTTACACCTAAGGCAGGTGACCATCTTATTTAAAGTCCCCTTTTCCCATTTAGTCTGTTCAAGTGCTTTGTCACAGACACTTCTGCAAATGAAGGAAAGTTGAGTGGAGAAAAAAATCTAGACCAAATGGGGGCCAGCCTTTTTGGCAGGTATGCCACAAATTTGCTAAAGTGCCATTCCAGTCCCTGCCCAATCTGCTGCTCTTTCTGATCCCTGCCTTGTGCTCTGCTTCCTGCCACCCGACTGCCTGTTCCCTTCCTAATCTGACGCATGCCACACATGGGCTGCCCATGCCACTTGTGTAGGTCAGCCACCCCGATCTAGACAGTGATAATGAAGGACCCTTGAGACTCACAGCCGGCAGAGGCACTGCTTATTCAGTGCATAACGTCTAAAGCAGAAGCGCGCATATCACGGCTCTATACGATTGTAACGAATCCTCAAATTCTGCCAAGTACCTGTCATCAACCATCTCAGGCAAGGTGCGAGAAGTCTGTTCACGAGGCTGGGCTGACCACCCTCTCTCACTGGTGCTCTGAGTTGAGAGCAACACAAGAATGAGTTGAGTTACTGCTTGATCCTTCTGTTTCTTTAGTGCTTGTAATTTAACTTCAGTGTCTTTTGAAGTTCTCCGAATTTCAGCATATCAGAAATATAACAACCATCTTGCTACTGTTTCTTCAGGACTGTAGAAATAGGTCTCAGCATAGTCAGCATTTATTTTAAAATTTGCTTTAGTTCAGTGTTGATACCTTTGGCTGTGATTGTTATGTCTATTTTTTATGATTTTCTTCAAAAGTTCTTGATAGGTCAATTCTTAAATAGATAGTTCAAAACACTCAGCCACTGTTTTCCATTTCATGTTTTGAGTGTAAATTACTTTAGATACTCCTGCTCTCTTCAGCAAAATGGAAGCAAAATAACTGTAATGGAAGGCTATTTTAAGGTCAACATATCCTTTATTCCTGGAGTACTTAAGGCTTTGGCTAAAAGATGCATCGAATGAGCACTGCATCCTCAAGCTGCAAGTCTCAAGCTCCCTTTCTTATCCTTGTCTAGACCGGGGTGGCCGACCTACAGCATGAGTGCCACAGATGGCATGGGCAACATGTATGTGGCACATGTCAGATTGGGAAGGGAACAGGCAGCACAGCAGCAGATCTGGAAGGGAGCAGAAAGCAGAGTAGATCAGGCAAGGAGCACAAGGCAGGAAGCAGAAAGAGCAGCAGATCGGGCAGGGACTGAAGTGGCACTTGGGCAGGATGCGGGGCTAGTTTGTGGCATGCCTGCTAAAAAAGGCTGGCCCCCATTTGGTCTAGATTTTTTTCTCAACTCAACTTTCCTTCATTTGCAAAAGCGTCTGTGTAGCAGTGGTGTGTTTTAAGCCACAAACTGGTTCTTTTGGACTCTCTCTACTCCACTGCTCATTGATTGATTGCCCACCATGCTAAGATGTTACTAATACAAACAGAGGGAGGGACTGCCTTGTTAGTGAGCAGGACTGACATATGTTCTTATGGTCAGCTTCTCCAGGGCTCCTCCTCCCCTGCACCATGGTCTGACACTCACCCAGTCGTTGTTCTTATGGCTACAGAATGATTCCAATGCATTACTCAAATTAACCAATCACATGGTCCCACCGCCAAGCCCAATTTGACCCTTGGCTATAGCTCAGCCCCAGTTTCCCTGGGTTGTTCCAGAACTTATCAACTCAAATAGGTTTTCTTCACCAAACCATTTCCTCTTGATCAGCCTGTGACTGGCATTCGCTTCTCCACTAATGTAGTCTTTGCTCAGATTACGCCGCCTCTTCCCATAAGTGAGTTTCATCAACTTAAATTGGAACTAAGGTTGACCAAACCCTAATTGACCAATCCTCCTTCTCAGTCTGTTTTCTATTGCCTATAGTCTTCTCCTAAGACAAACCATGCTCAGCTTGACCAACTTCCCCATTTGGCAGTCTTCCATTAATTCCAAGGCCTCATAACTCAGTCTCTGCTCTGTTCCTCCAGTTCTCATTCCTTAATCAACCTTAAGATCCATGTCAGAGCCTCATCTACCACAATCTGGGCTCTGATCAATCAATCAATTTACCTTCTAATCTAGCTTCCAATTAATTACAGGGCCTTAGGTTACACAGTCCATGTCCTTATCAGTCAACTTCTCCTCCTGCCCCCCCAGGTGTCCAGCTCTCAATTAACCCCAGAACCTCTCTTCACACAGTCCACACAGGACAAACAAACTGCATCACTAGCCAAGTCTCAATTGGTTTCCAAGACTGACCTGTTATAATTCATACTGGGCATCAGCCCTTCAAAGGGGTCACTCACTCTGTCTTTCCCCTTCCTTCTTTCTAGGTACAGCATATGCTCAGCAGCGAGGAAGGGCTGGGATCCCCTTTTGGCTCCTTAACTGAGGAGAGGATTCTCTACCAGTCTGGTTGATCCGTTGTAGCGGCAATCCCATGGTACGCTTCCCTACTTCTCTGGCAGTTGGAGTCTTATGCTTTCCTCATTGGTGGCTTATCCATGCTTCCTCATAGACCCAAAGTAAATCCCCTCATCTTACCCCTTTCCAGGGGCAGTGGAGCTGCTGCCAGTGCTCACAGCTACTTCCCTCTTAAAGAGGACCAGAACTCCCAGTGCCTCATGGGATCCTGTCCCCTCTGCATCAGGCTAAGATGTGTGGGATTCAACTCTGTTGTCACCAGCCCAGATTCATCCAGGGTCGGGTTTTCACTTCAGGCTCGCCTGGAGGAATAAGTGTAGCAGGGCTTGAACTAGGCCTCTGCTACAGTCTGACAAACCGCTCGACACTTGCATTTTTGTTCAATTTCTTAAATCTTTTCCTGCTATTTAAATATTCTGATCTGTGACACTTCTTGATGCATTGATTGCTTTCTAAGACAACCCTATTGTCTATTAATCGCACAGGTACATTTTACTTAGACATTTTTTGTGTTGTTCCACTGATCAAGACTTAGATTAACAAACTTTGCATCTTGACTTTTGTACATTGTCCAGTTTTCTTCTCATACACTGTTTCCAGGAACCTTCAATAAATGCCGAAGTGTTTAACCCTGACAAGGAAATCCTTGTTCTGAATAAGATTAGAGAGAGTATGTGAGTAAATGAACTGAGAAATATTTTTATCTATGATAGAGTCTTGTTGAAGTATACTGGCCCTGATTACAAACTCACTCATGGATACATGAATAATGAGGAAAGTCTTTTCGATACATGTAATTAATACTCTGATGTCTTTAGTTGCATCCTTGTTAGTGGTATCAGCAGGTAACTCTTTAAACTGCAGACATTACAGATGATGGACACTCCTAATCCCAGTATTGTCCCTTTATATCTAAATTGGATTCTGAAACAAAGGTATAAAAAAAGTCACTTCTCACTTTGTTAATCAGGATAATACTTTAAAAATTGAGATTGCAAAGGAAAGTTTCCTTCTACTGCAGTATTGGCATAGCTGCTAAATGTCTTTTAAACTCAGTATTATAGGGAAAATAAATCATAAGGTTTAAGGTTCTTATTTTTAGTAGCATACCAAACTGCGGGGGGGGGAAATGCTACAATTCAAAAATGTCTAAAAGATGTCTTTACTTTTTAAAAGGAAATTTTCAAATAGGATGTTTCATCCTATTGAGAAATTAGTTCAAAAGTCTGGCAGTAACTAATGAAAAAATGTCATTGATAAGTATTAAGATACATCAGTTATATTTTGATTGGAAAAAAATTGAAATTCATAAGCAATCCACCCCAGATATATATTGGATGATAATCTAAGACCATGATTCTCAACCAGAGTGCAATAGCAACCTGGAGCATCCCAAGATCCTTTCAAGAGTGCCATATAATGTTAGCATTGTTGGGTGTGCAAACATAATTCACATGATAAACCCAGAGATTTCAAATAGAAATCCATGATATTAAAAACTTTCTGCCCTACTGCGATTTTTCTCAGTTCTTTGCAACAGAATTGTTCTATTATTTTTCTGTAGTCACAAACTAGTGAAAACTAGGGCTGGCATTTTCTAAAGGGTGCCTTGAGTTTAAAAAGGTTGAGAGTCACTGATCTAAGTTATTAATTACTACTAGCACAGTAATATGATGGTAGGCAGTCCACAAGAACAGCACAGAAATAAGTTTATTAACCAGTTGATACAGATAATTCAGATATGTCCACACCACTACCTTCAAAGCCATGCCTCAGAGCACTTGCGGTGATGCCGTTTCATTCCAAGGAGCGCTTGCACTTGCTTCACTTGGATGCATTTTTTTTCTTACCCGGATATAAAAGCTTTTTGAAAATATCCTCAAACAAGATGTAACAAAGGCCTGCCCCAGGGGTCGTTGTGATGCCCCCTTTGGCCACTCAGCATTTGTTTCCCTTGATGCATTAGGGCATACTCTCCTTCTACTTGGGTGCCACACCTTGCTGTAAATATGTGTTTAGAAAAGGGAGGTTGCCCCAGGGATCCCTGAGCAAGATCTCATCCATCCAGAAGCTATGGTCTAATTGCTCATCACCATAAGGGATAATTTTGTGGCCTTCTCATCTCCCTTTCTAACCAGGACCAAGCCTGACACGTTAGCAATTAATAGGGCTGTGTGAGGCTTTGGATAGAGCTTCGGATCCGGAGACGCTTCGCGGTCCAAGGCAGCACGTCCGGGTCAAAGCACCGCCTCGTTCGGCTTCCCAAAGCGCTTCGGAGCCACCTCGGAGATCTGGCCATAGGGTATAACGGGGAACAATAAAATTTCTATAAAACTTTGTTGTTTTTTGTCTGATTTGGATGAAATTTTCAGGGGCGGCAGATGCTGCAGAGAGTATGAAGCCTGCCAAGTTTCAAGATCAGTACAGGGGTTTGGGGAGGAACAGCCCCCTAAATTCTTGAAAGCAAAACTCCTGTTACATCTAGGCATTACTACGTAGCGGGGTGAAAACTGAAGGGGCGGTAGCTCTTAGGGAGGCCACAAAGCCTGCCAAGTTTCAAGAAGATCGGTGCAGGGGTTTGGGGGGGGGGAAACTGTCCCTCAAGCTGCGGACAAGCAAAACTGGGGCTATGAGTGACACTGCGTGTGTTAAAGCACAGCAGGGTGACAGCTGCAGGGATGGTGGCCCCTGCTGCGACGCCTGCCAGCTGTCGATGAGATCGGTGCAGGGAGGATCGAGGCGGAAACCCGCCGGTTCAAATCCGGGTCGCGGCTGGATTGGATCGCTGCCAACTCGCACAGGCCTAGCAATTAATCAATTCACACCCAGCTGCTGGGCTCTGCTCTGGTCCTGGGCTCAGTCAGTTCAATGGATTCTGTAGCCCCATCTCTGCCCCTGCCTGGGTGCTGGGCTCTCTCTAATCCCATCTCCATTTTTTCCTCTGCTCTACTCCCAGGCTCTAGCCCTACTCGCAGGCCTGCTGGGACCTCCAAATTCCCCACACTAGCCCCAATCCCAAACCACCAGTGTTTTCCAGGCAAGTCCACAATATTCTACTTGCCTGCCCTGCTCCTGGGTTCAGGAGTATCCCTGGTGTGAGTCAGGAGCTCCTCTGCAGCCTTCCTGCTCAGGACCAATTCCTTCCATGCCCTCTAGGGCCAGATTGCCTGCTCCAGCTCAGGCCCTAAGATTAAATACTGTCTAAACCAGGCCCCTTCTGGTCAGGCATCTTCCCTTGAATGGCACATGATTTCTATCTGCAGCCTCTCTCCACTAAAAGTAACAGGATCACTAAGCTCTCCATTACACAAGGTTCGGCTCTTCTGATGACTTGCAATGTTCATGGCATTTTTTCCCTCCAGTGCTACAAGCTGTGCTACCAAAACTGTTGTTGGTTCTTCCCAGTGTCCTACTTGCACACTGGTGTTACCTCCTTTTCCCTTGTCAGGTTCCCCAGACCTACCAGAAAACACAAAGGGATCAACAATTTAAGATTACTACTTTTGAAACCCATATGCTTTGTCATGCAGTATTTTTTGTATAGAGACAGAGGAAAGCAGTAGAGAAATTCTTTGTACACATGTCACAGCGCGGGGTCCTAGGAGTGGCCGTGATCTCTCCTAACGCCCCTACTGTGCCAAGCTGGCAATAAAGCACCCTTGTTCTCACCTGCCATGTCTTTGATGGTATCTATTTTATAGGGGAGGCTGCCTTTTGTCCCCTTGGACACAGTGCTCTTGTTTATCCTGGCCCCTGTTCTGTATGGATTGACTTGGTGCACCCCAGCCTTATGGGCTATGCGTGGCTCCAACCTCCCCTGTACCACGCCCCAAGCCTCGCAGATGTACTGGACATTGTCTGGTCAGTTTCCTTTCTGTGCCCTCACTGGCGCCCCCTGGGCTTGTCACACAGCCGGTGCCCCTCACTGGCACCCCCTGGGCTTGTCACACAGCCGGTGCCCCTCACAATTGGGGCTCAGGTGGCTGTAGCCATGCCTGGCCCCCAAATCCCCTCCTCGGGTCTTAAAGCAAGTGCCCGCTCTGGGGTTTCTCGCCTGCACCCACCCTGGGACTTCTCACAATTGGGGATCAAGTGGCTGTAGCCGTGCCTGGCCAAAGTCCCTCCTCTGGTCAACAGTTCCTGTGGGACTCAGGCAGCCTTGTCCTTATCTGGCCCCCAGTCCTCTGCGCCTCTTCTCAGGGCTGGGGTCAATGCCCCCTTAAAGGTTGTGCCCTCACTGGGCTTCTTGCCTGTGTGCCTCTCCCTGGGGCTCTGCCCACACCAGGGCCTTTCTCCACAATTGGGGCTCAGGTGGCCATAGCCATGCCTGGCCCCACCCCCCAATGCACTCTGCCCCTTCTCAGGGCTGGGGCAGTGCACCCCTAAATGCGGTGCCCTCACTGGCACCAGGGTCCCCACCACTGTGGAGCCCCTCTGAGGCCTCCTCCATCCCCTATTAGCCTCACCCGGTCCTCCGGTTTTAAACTCAAAGCAATAACATAAGCCAAATCGGCTACAACTCAAAACTAAGCCTCCTGCCTAAAATGTAAACCCCGAGCCCTCTGGCTAATCATCATTCAAATCCCTACCAGGGCTTCCTCCACCCAGTATCCCCACCCATAAGTTGCTCAGGCCATCAGGCTTCCCTACTCCGCTTACTCCCGCAGAGCTCCTTCTTCCTCGGCTGCCAGAGGGAAACTGCTTTCCCGGCCTCAGCCTGGACTACATTTATATAGTTCAGGCCCTGCCCCCTTCCGGTCAGCTGACCAACTGCGGTTGCCCCGGCAACCGGCACCTGTATCTCTTCATAGGAGCAGGGCACCAAAGTGCCCCTGTGACAACATGCAAGGAGAGAGGTTAAGGTAATTGCTTATAGTGCCTAAAACAATCCAAAAGCAAGGACTGGTAACTACTGGGCATATCACTGCTTTCCCATAAGTTAGAGAAAGGAGGTTTACCTGGCTGGTAGAATCAAACACTCGTGGTTTGAGAACTGAGCCAGAGTTGACGTAGAGCTACAAAATAGGAGAATGATACTCCCTAGACAAGATCATCTGCTCAGCCTGAAGATGAGTTACAGGCCATTGCCTCCTGAAGTCAGAAGCTAGATCCCGAACACCCAGCAATTTACCAATCTCTTGCACCCAGTAGTACACAGGAAAGTTGCAGTACTTGGAGCAGGGCTGTCTAACCAGCAGCCTGCAGGACCCTGCAGCTGCCTCTCCCACTGGCATGCAGCAAGGTGGGAGCATTAACTGTGCAATGTGCACAGCAGAGGGAGGTGCACGGTGCAGGCACTGCCTGCATGGTGGGAGGGATCCCAGGGGGCCACAGGACTGAGAAAGGTAAGGCAGGAGTGTGAGGGTCCCAGAGTCCCACCCATGCAGTGCACGGCTAGTTCAGTATGTCACCTCTGGTTGTGCTGAAGTGCAGACAGCCCTAAATTAAAGGATCCAGTCTTCAATACCATACATGCTTTAAAGCACTGTCAAAACTGACAGCTAAAGAAAAAACACCTTTTGTGTACAAAAATCACAGAGCCAAGAAATCATTTCTGGATAGATTCAGGCTATGTATTAATTATTTTAATTGATTATGGTAGAAGTTTAGGTCTCAACATAGTCTGTATTAAATGGAGTTCTCTGATAGGCTTAATTTAAATATGAAAACAATTTTTTTTTTTTTTTAATTTTAAAGCATTTTATTTAAATATTTTTAAGCAACCCTGCAGCCTCAGAACATGCAGATAAAACCCTCCAAACTTTTAGGTCTTGTGGTAAGAGGTTATTATAGGCTAGGTCAGGGGTCCTCAACCCCTAACCTGAGGGCCAGCTCCAGACCACAAGGCTCCCCACAGGTCCAGGAATTTGGCAGCAGTGGTGGCAATTAACACTGCCACCAATCCGCCCACTGCCACATTTCCAAGCTCTGCATGGCTGAATTGGGCCCTGACTGAGCCAGATCCAGCCCACAGACTGACCTGGCACCACTCATCCAGCCTGCAAGGCAAAAAGCTTAGGCACCCCTGGGGCTAGGTTGAGTGTGAAGTCACATTTACACCGATAGGCCAACTCAAAACAAACACTGAATTATTTTATCCAAATGAGTGCAAAGGCCAGAGCAGAATGCCTTAGAGGGTAGCTAAATGATTAGGACTAATGCATTCTGCGGCAGCTTGAAGCATGCTCATTTCATTCAAAGAGGAGGTATCTGGTATTTAGCACCACTAGCATTTGGCTGAATAAGAAAGGACACAATAATGACAGGGTCCAAAGATTCAGCTGAAAGAGCAGTAGCTGTAACGATGAGAACAACATTTTGGGATTTTTGGAACAGTGGAAAAAGTCCATCTATGGAAACTGCCAACTTTTATATTAAGGAATAGAGATGCCACTGCCTACTAGCAGCTCTGTGCTTCGAACTCAGCATCACCAAGAACCTTGTCCCTCCTACCCATCACACCACTGGCAGAAGCCTGCGCTCATGTTTCTCAATAGGGCTGAGGCATCAAAATTGGGATTCATTTGCTGTTGGAACTGGCAAGTTTTCAGTCCCTTTCTACTGCTGGTTTAGAACAGAATTTAGACGCACACAATTTGGTTTGGCAATCTTTATATCCACAATACATAATTAACCATGCACAAAAATCAAATGATGCATGTATTTACAAAATGAATTGCACATAACTGAACACAAGAACCATGAGTCAAAAAGTAAATGAAAAGAACCTCTCTTCTTAGTTGCATAAAGGTCCAGTGCTATAGCCCATAAATCCCAATAGACAACACTACAGAAGATTTTCTGGTGCATTTTGAAATAAGTACAAACTACTGTAATTAACTGCAATGATGCAGCCCTGGAGATTGTTTTTTTTCTGGAAATGTCCCACTGCTCACCATTCTGAGCTACAGAATACCAGGCAATAGTCCTGCTACGGTCTTCTTCAGAAGCCAAAGGTCCAAGCTAAGCCCAGAAGCAGTCTCAGCTAAGGATAATTTCAACCTTCACTTGCAGTTGCCTGATTTTGCCTTTTGAAAATGGAGAGCCCTCCAATTTTAATAAATGCGTATTTTTTTAGATTATTTTACTTGAGTAGCATGGAAAGCCCTCTGTAGCTGCTGTATAAATATTACTAGGTCCGTCTTTCTCATGAGATCAACGTGTATGTAGGATAACTTGCTTTTATGCCTGCCACTGCAACATTTGGTACTCATGTTCTAGCACAGAAAACAAATCTAAATCAGTGCTTCTCAACCGCTTTATCAAGGATAAAGAGGTGCCTCAGGGATAAACTCTAGGCGCTTCTCAAAAAATGCCATCTCTTAATATTCACCTGTTTTTTGACTACAGGAAAATAAAGCAATCCTTCTATAGCAAAGAACTTGGAAATATCACAGCACATCAGAATGTTTTTGACACTGCGGATTCCCATTTTAAATCTTATGAATCATTTTTGTGCACCTAGCACTGCTAACATCATGTGGCACCCTTGAAAGGATCTTCTGGCCCCCCAGGGAGCCATGGCACCCTTGCTGAGAATCACTGATCTAAGTCCTCTGGAAAAAAAAATTAAGAAGTTTTGAAAAACTTGATCAGTTACACATGGCTTTTTTTTTGGTGAGCGTTCATTTCAAATAGCAAAAGCACATATCCAGCCTCAAAAATAAGCCTAATAACGCCAGCTAAAGGACAAGCTGTTCTGTCAGTGCAAAAGAAATACCTCAAGCCATAGGCTTTTCTCCTCATCCTTTGATTTATGAAAATGACTAACTACACAAGGACTAACTACATCAGAGATGCATTGCGTCACTTCTCATAAGCAAAGGGCTTCATCACCTGTAGGCCAGAACAACCCAGCTGTGGTTCAACATGGGCCAGGTGGCTTTGGCAGCAGATCAGCAGGCTGGGGAAGGAGAGCAGGCTGCAGATCAGCAGCCTGCGCTTCCTTCATAGCCATGCAGCTGGGAGCTGTGCCCATGCCACTGCTCCGTCTCAGAGTCCCACTTCCCGATTGTGGTGTGGGCACAGTTTTCACCCAGGAAGGAGCTGCGCTGAGGCTGGGGGCTGGAAGCTGCTTCCACTTCTCCATGTCCTTCCCTGCCCCCAAAAGTTCAGCCTGGCCCTAGTGCAGCTCCCCCCTGCCTGGAAGCAGCGCTGGCACTACAGCCTGGGCCAAGGACCAAGTGGGGACAGGGAGAAGCAGCAGCTTCCAGCTCTCTGGCCCCAGCCCAGGCCCTCGCTGCTCAGCCCTAGCACAGGCACACCAAGGGCAAACCAGATCTGACCTGTGGAGCCACAAGACTTTGCAAGCCACAGGTTGCCACCCCCTGAAGTATGAAAGATTATGTCATACCTCCATGAGCTAAGTTAGTCTGTGAGGTGCAAACTTTTGCTAGTCTGAAGCCAGGCAGAAGGCAGCATGACTAACTACCTCTCTAAATACACAAGGCCTCTTCCTCACCGGCAGGGGGACGGGGTATTCATGTTCAAAAGGCATTAAGTACAGTCTACTCCTTCTCCCTAGCAGCAGGGCTGTCAGGCCGGCAACACTGTCCTGCCAATGCTGGCAAGACTTTCCCCAAGCACTGTCTAAAGGTATTAGACAGCTACAAGACATTATCACTTCAGGAGGTGAAGTCTGTCAAGACAGGCTGTGATCTCTTTGCCTTTTACTTAACTGAATCATGTCTGCAGGCAGTCAGGATGTCCCCTCTGTGACAGAAAAAGCAGGATTTAGAAGCGAGGCAGCCAGGTCCAAATGATCAATTTAATCAGATTCCTCCCCCCCCTCCCCCATGCTTAGCAAGAAATACTCTGTGTTTACCAGTTTTAAGTTCCCTTCCCAAGAAGCTTAGAGATATTAACTAGTCACTGACTTAGCCGGAGAGGCTCATCACAACCACTGAGCGCAGAAATAATTTAACACTCCCTACTCACTTTAGAACCCATGATTGGATCACCCACACTAAATGAAGTCTATTTTAATAGTTTTACATTTTAAAGCTAAAGCTAGTATTTAGTTAGTATTTGGGTGAAGCGCAACCTTTTGCAAGATTTCCTTTAGCCTCCACAGCATCTGGTTTCTCTCTGTAAAGGAGCTGCAACTTCTCTGGTCCAGATTTTGCTCAGGGACAGAACACACTCATCCCACTTGCAACTGATTTTGGGCACAGCTGGACCCTTTTTATTTTAATTTGCACTTCCACATTTGGACTATGAAACCAATGAAGTTACACTAGGGAGCAATCTGATTCCAGAATTATGAAGCAGCTAAATTGGGCTTTTTTTATGGCAAGGAAGCATAACAAAAAGCCTGGCCTAGCACCCAGTTTATTTTGATGTTGGTAACAGCTGAAACAACAGAACATTTCCTTTATTCCCTGTGCTTGGACCTCCCCTCTGTATGTAATCCAACAGTAAGTACCTGCAGCTTTTTCTGCTCACGCTAGTCATAGTTTTAGAAGAATGTGGGACAATTATAATGTGACAATATTAGGGTATTTTAAGTCAGAGGAAACCTGGTAAGAAGTTTTATTATTTCTGCATGAGGAGACATTTTAACTAGCTGAAAACAGCTTTAAAAGACCAAGTTACCTGCCTCCTCCTCTTTGCTGCTAATGGCCTTTAACACAGCTTAGGCAAAATCATCTCATCCCCACCAGAACAGAAGAGTTTAATGCTCTACTGCCTTTGCAGACAATTACAGCAACATCTAGGAAATAGGCCATACCTACGCTTTATTGAAGTAATGACCAATGCAGATGAATACAACCATGTGTAGAGCATAGGCAGGAGTGCAGCTACAAAGCCAAGAGGTAAATCCTTTAACATCCATTCTACTGAGGGTTGCTATGCTCAAGAACTATTATGACAAACATCAACAGATCTGCAGCAGAAAAGCAAGGGACAGATCTTTGCCTTTACACCACGAACTAGTTTTCAGCAGCAGTTCCCCCAGGAGAGGCAGATACAGGACATACCAGAGAGTCCTAGCTGGACAAATAACTGCTCTCATTAGGTAAGATGCTTTCACTATGGCTTTGAGCCAACCCTTCAAGTCCCACATAAAATTCAGGAGTATGAGTTTCCACTTCATAAACTAAGAATTAAGTCATGCAGCCACTTTCTCAACTCTTTGAAAAAATATAAACCACAAGAATCCTGGCCAGGTGACAGTGGAGAAGGAGGGACAGGGAAAGTCACCTTTAGAAACAAAGGTTTTGCAGGAAGCATCATCTTAACTTATCCCAAGGTTAAGACTGCCTTTTTCTCACATATACCACACTTAAGTCAGGAACTAGTCTCCAATTCTTTGAGAGGAGAGTTTCACTGAAAGAACTGTTTAAACAAAGCAAGGAGCTCAGCTCCCAAAGGGGCCACCTGCTCTTGAAAGCAAGATAAATTTAAGCCTCTAAGAATTTCTCTATGTAGTCTAAGATCATCTCAAATACTGACCACAAAAAACACCCCCCAAAAACCACAGGCTGGTTAGGGCCACACCACAAGGGGAAAGTCCCAGTTCAAATTTGCTAGCAGTATTATTTGCCCCAAAATACTGGTGTTGAGTGCTGAAAGTGCCTCCAGTGTTGAGTCGGCAGGGACTGTGCCCCACGATGTGAAGGAGGGATAAAATGCCTTCACTACTGAATGGGGATTGTGCATCCACTGCTCAGAACAAATGCTTGTTATTAGCCAAGGTTTGTGCAGTAGGAAAAAAAAAAGAAAAAAAGAGAGAAAGAAATTTTCAATGCAGTAGTAAAGTTATGAAGTTCTAAGACTACATGAACCCTCAAGCTTTAACCTCTGGCCTTCTACATGCACAACACAAGAAAATAAATGCATTTGATAGGACATTTTGTAAAGAAAAGCCACCGGGAGTTAACCGCCCTTAAATTTTTATTACATAACCACACACAAACAATCAAAACTGGAATGTCAACTTTCCCGCTCATAAGCACAATTTACAGTTTTAATTTCACTTTGCATCATAAAATCAACTCACTGACATGCAAGATAATATCTGTCAAGTGAGGCGTGGTCTCAAAATTTGGAAGCCATACAGAACAAAATTTTGCTGCAAACTGCTTTAATCATCTTTCAGAAAAGAGACAGTGCTCCCAACTCCCCCATTTGATAATTTCACCTGGTTTCTCTATCAATACATCACTCGGTGTTTACTGCAAGGTAGCAATAGTACAAGAGCTAGTGACTAATGCAAAAGTCGGAGAGGATTTTCTGAAGCTAGCAAGAGACTAATTACTACCCAAACTTGTGATAAAAGACTTCCCATTCAACAAAACAGAAGGTATTATAGTTGTTAGCCCTGCTGATGACAGATATCTGCTACATCAGGTAAAAGTACAATCATTTGAAGATTACAGCTTGCAGCTCAGGAAACAGAGTAAGAGGGAAGTAACAGGTTTGGGTATATTACATACAATCTTACACATTTTAATTAGAGGTCAAGAAAAAAAAAGATTATGCACAAAGGTAATGATGAAAGATAACAAAAAGAAAAATGAAAGATGCTACAGTTCTGCATAAGTCTTACAAAATGTATAAAGTATCTGTTTCTCTACAATGACCAAAACCTTACAAGTGCAGGTATATATACACATGACATGAAAATATTGCTTCACTCACTCAAATGGGTTAAGGAGAGACCTACAGAAAGAGCAGCATGCAAAAAAAACCAACCAAACAAAAAAAATTCTGGGACTAGAGAGGATTTCTCCTTTGGACACTAGCCTACAGTACAAAATGAACCTAGATCTACAAGTTGCAAAAAGGTTTTAAAATCAATATGCTGGCATTTACTGTACAGTAATGTTAATTATTTAACAAAGCCAAGAATAAATATTAAGCCACTTCATACAGCCTGCACATAGCTGCATAGGCATCCATGGTGGCAGAGAATGCAATGCAGACATACTAGATTGTTCCCAAACAAAACAAAATTAAGGACTAGAGAAAGATTTCCCAGGCAGGAAGCAGTAAACTACACAGCCAGACTAACTGCATTTGGGGGATTTATAAGTAATGTTATTCTCAACAGCTTTCTTATGTGTGTGCAGCTACTAATAACCTCACTGTGTGATACTCCATCAGGAGAGAAAACAGAATGTTTGGTAGAATAGTTACCTTCTTAATTTCTCCCCAGTGACTAAAGGGAACATATGGGACTGAAAAACCTGACTATTAGAGAAAACTAAAACTTAAGTGTAGTTATTTCTTCAACTGTTATAATCAAACCCCCATTCATCCTCCCCCACAAAAAAAAAAAAAAAAAAAAAGAAAAATAATATACATTTGAGGGGAGTTTCGTGGGATGATATCCAGCAGCAGATGTTCCACCACAAACATGTCTATCAGATCAGTGCCTACATTTCAAGCCCAGAAGTCATCACATTCAAAGGGAATTTTAGGGATAAGGGAATGTTAGCCCTACAATTAAAGCTCTAGGATGAAAGGAGGAGTTTGGAGACAGGATGTGAAAAAGGAACAGAGGGAGTCACCGAATCACAGGAGATAAGAAGTGCACATAAGTTTCTAACTGAAACACAGACAAAGAAAGGGGCACAAATCATCTAGAGAAGGTCACAGATTCTGACAGCACTGGAGTTTGTTGGATTTCTGTCCGTCGGTGGTTGGTGGGACGCTGATATCAACCACGTTGTTGCCAGGAGATTCATCATGAGCAGATCGATCTGCAATTTGCTTCTGCGAAACAATGCGGTAGATTTCTGTAACCAAGAACAGACTTGTTATAGCCTAGACAGGCATTTCCTCCAGAAAGGTGTATGCAAGGACTATAAAATACTGCCAAGGGAGTTGGTAGAATTCACTGCTGAGGCGAGTTGAATGTAAAATCGGGGAACTGCTACAAGCAATCTAGTTCCACCAACTCTGCTGCTTACCCACCAAAAGTTCCATTACAACCAGAAAAGGCACTCGTTATCTTTATGATAAAAGTTTATATTGCAATTAGGTGAGCACAAAAAAAAGTCTCTTCTAAGCCCAAACATACTTTCTGGTTCTCACCCCACGATATATGGTGCAGGACAAAACCCTCATTCACAGCTCAAAACCATTTTATTTAACAGCTTGCTTATTAGCAGGGATCCAGGTTTTCCATTTCCCATGGAAAAACAGAGTGAACCACAGATTTTACATTTTACCAAAGGCAAACATGGATTCTCGTTTTACCAGAGAAACCCGGAGATTTTGCAGTTTTGCAGAGTTCTCTGCAGTAGCAGAGCTCCAGGCTGCAGGGAGCTGGGAGGAGGGTGGTCAGGCAGGGGGGCCACGTGCACCTACATGGCTTCAGGCAGCCTGAGAGCAGCTCCAGCAAGTGGGAAGGGAGAGGGGAAATGAGACCCCTGCAGGGAGGGAAGATGCTTGGGGCCTGAGGCCCCAATGCGTGGCCGGAGGGTCCCAGCAGGGAGCAGGACAGGGCCATGGGTGGCTTGTCCAGGCGAAGAGGTTGGGGAGAGCCAGCTCCCTGCTGCCATGTGCACTCCCAAGGGGCAGGGGTAGGGGTAGCTGCACCCCCCAGATCTGTATGTGGGGGCAGGCACAGGCTGCAGGCTCAGGCTCCCACCACACTTCCCTCCCCTGGGGCCTCCGCAGCCCAGTGGGCACGACCCGGCGCGGCAGGAAACAGTGGAGTCATGAGCTCCATGCTGCCCTGGTGATGCGCCTCCTGCATGCAGGGCTGCCAGGAGGGCAGCAGCACAGGGTTGCACCTCTCAAAGCAGTGATGCACACAGGAGGCACACCACCAAGGCAACATGGAGCTCACAGTGGCAAAGAGATCCCCGTGCAGCTCCACTGTTCCCTGCCATGCTGGTTTGTGCTCGCTGGGCTGCAGAGGCCCGGGAGAAGGGAAGCAGGGCAGGAGCCCACAGCCTGCACCTGCCCCGTGTACAGATCTGGGGGGCAAGGGTCTCCCCTGTTGCTTAGGAGTGCACACAGTGGCAAGGAGCTGCCCCCCTCCCTTCCGCCACCCAAGCCCACAGGAGGCAGCAGTGGGGAATGGGGGCAGGGGCCTGCAGACCTGGGTTCATAGCCCTGGCAGCTGGGGCCCCCTCCAGCAGGGCTGGGGGAAGCAGGGGCTGTGGGGGGGAGGGTTAATTTTAAAATCATGGATTTTGGGGGGGGGGGGAGTATTAGAGAACTTGCAATTTTTTTAAAATCAGGGAAAAACTAGGATCCCTGCTTATTAGATAATCATGTTCCTGTCCTGTAATAAAAAAAGCCATGGAACTAAACTATAAAAAGTGACTTATTCTGTTCTTTAAGCCAGCTCTTTCTTCTCCAGTGTTCTGCTTGATACAAAGGATATGGTTGATTTTACTACAAAATCTTTAGTGAACTATAAGGTATAAAGATTAGTTCAAAGATCAACCTATACCTAATGGAACACAACCCTGCCTTAACGACGAATGCAAAACCCACAACTTTCACCAGTACTAGAACATACACTGCTCACAACAAAACCACCAGAATCCACAGATCCCACGCATCTATCCCAAACTGCAGCATCGCAAATGCACCAAATGCCTTCATGGAAATTATATGGGTGAAACTAGACAAGAACCATTGTATTTACTCGACTAGAAGATGACCCTGATAAGATACCCTCCCTCAATAGTTAGATACTATATGGGAAATTTACAAATTTGTTGCAACTTTTCAGGTATAGAATCGAATTATTGGATGTCTGCTTTGAGTTTGTTCCCCTCCCGCTGCTACAGCAGAGAAAAGAGATCTGGGGGTCACGCAGCCCCATTGTTCTGCTTCCCCCGCCCCAACTTTTTCCCTTAGCAGTCCCTACCACCTCTCCTTATGGTCAGATTCTGCTCTCCCTACCACAAAGTGAGGAGCTAATTTGAAAACAATAACTTTGAAGTTAAAAATAGCTGTAGCAATCTGCGTATCAACTCAGCATGACTATAAAATCCGTGGCCCACATTGGCTAAACATGTATTATTATTTATTTATTGTTTTTAAATTTTGTGTCTCAAGCCAAATCAGTTCTGAATGCCACTGACTGACAAGAGCTCAGTCATTCAGGTCTGTGTGGTGCTACCATCAGCGAGTATCCTGCCTCCCAAACTCAGTCTTGGGTTTCAGATGCTCCTAAATACATGGCAGGCATGTTATGTGCAAGCCCCAAGCCTGGAGGCCTTGGAGTTCAGATGCAATACAAACTATGCATGATATTAGTCCAAAGCCAAAGGCTCGTGATTTACTGCATAGTTCACTGGGCAATTTATGAAGCCAAATCTTTCCACGTCACTTTGGCATGACAAATGAGCCTGAGAGTAGAAGACTTGATATATACTATACCATTAGTCCCAATGCTGTGAGTCAAATGCATGAATTAAGGATGAGAAACAAAACTGCCATTTATAAGCTGGATTCCTTTTAGTGACTAAGTTCACATTAGCTTCCCCCACCTTACAAAACTCTCTAGTGTGCCATACTTCCAAAAATCCAAAGGTGAAGCCATACCTGTGAGAATGTTCTTGAAGGCTTCTTCTACATTTGTTGAATCCAGGGCAGAAGTTTCAATAAAAGATAAGTTATTTTTTTCTGCAACAAAGAACAAGTAAATCAGACACTCGGGTAACACTTTCAGTTACTATGCCTTTGAAACAAGTTTTTTGTTCTAAAAACTGCCAGGGCCCTAAGTCTTGTCTTCTGTGTAAAGTTGGGAAGAGTCAAAATATTCTTTCAAATGGCCCTTTTATTTTATTAGAAGCACTATTAGCTTCTGCTGTCCCTACCTCCCTGCCCAAGCATCTCCCCCCTGCTTGGCAAAAGGGCCTTCAATAGAGTCCTCCCCTTCTGCACAGTATTATTTCTCTAAAACTTCTAACAGCAGCATGAAACTACCATTGTTTTGTGGTTACCAGCAACACAGATGTGCCTCTGAGGAAAAACACAGGACTGATCCTGTAGACTGATAGTTCTGTAGGATTCATGACTAGGAAAATGCAAGACCTGTATGATTGCACCTCCAAATAACAATAAATCTCTGGAGACAGACTACACTGAAAGGTACAGGAAACTAAAATAAACTGGAGGGTCTTCCCAACCAGATTGTGTACCACCATTGCCATGAGTGTTTAAACACAGGAAAGAGGATTTACAGTATTACCTGCCAAACCAAGACTGAACTTGTTTCAAGAGTTTATAATGCAGAGCCTGCATATTGGGGTGGGGTGGGGGAAGAAATGGATGGACAACAATTTTCAATTCCTGTATCACAAGTGACACAGGCAGTCTGTGTGTGTGTGTGTGTGTGGCATGTAGCAGACTGCAGCAACATATAGGCCAGGGAGCAAAAGGGGCAACAGATCAGGCAGGAGAAGGGGATCAAAGTGACACCCAGTGGGCGCATCCACACATGCAAGCACCTGCACCTGCAGCAGCTCAAACAGAAGCGGTGCAAATTTGACCCGGGGCTTTTTGCCTCAGTGCACGTGCTCAGACATGCACAATTTGCTCCACAATGAAGTGCCACTTGGGGGCAAAATAACCCTGCCTGGCTCCTCCCAGATCTGCAGCCAGGAGGAGCTAGAGCCCAGGGCCAGCACCTATGTTGTCCGCAGCAGTATAAAAAGCTGCCCTGGCAAGTAGTTCAGGGCTACTTGCTCTCAGGAGTTTCTGGGTCCAAGGTGCCAGCTCTGAGCAGGTAGGGCCCTGCCACTGGCCTCCCTAGGAAGAATTCTGGTATTCCTTATTGGAAAACTAAAAAATCCCTGATTAAAAAAAAATAAAAAAATCCAAAAGTCACTCTGTAAAATACCCAAAAATCCATGTTCCTCCACAAGTAAAACAAAAGACCAGTGTAAAGAGAAAAAGACAGAGACAGCAATCAGTTGGGCAATGTTCTATTATTTATTATTATTATTTATATATCTACAGTGTTAAAGCAATGTAGAAGCCTACCAGTGTCTCCATATAATAATAAAGTGAACTCTAAATACATTTTTCATGAATACATGAATATATATTTTGCTGCCCTCCCATAGGGGCTACACCTGCCTGCCCCCACAAGGCCCACATGTCTCACCCCAGCCCCCAATTGCTGCCCCACCCCCCAGCTACCCACCAGTCTCCCCCTGCTTCCCCAGCCCCATCCCCCACTTGCACCCCCAGGCTCCCATAGCTGCCCTCCCCTGCTTCCCCAGCCCCCCCCCCCCCCACTGGCTGCCCCACCCCATCCCCCACTGGCATCCCCAGGCTCCCATGGCTGCCCCCCACCCCCCAACCTCAGGCACCAAAGCAGTGATGCACACAGGAGGCGTGTTAAAAGAAAAAACAAAAACAAAAACCACAAATCCCATTGCTCCAAAAATAGAAAAAAAAGACACTCAAAAAAAGAAGTCTCCACTTACCCTAGAAGCAAGGGCTGGGGGGGCTCTGGGGCCTCCTGGTAGAGCCCCCCCCAGGCAGCACAGGGCAGTGGGGGGCAGGAAGGCCTGGGCTGGGGTCACTGGGGCAGACCCTCTGCCCCATGCCGTGCAGGTAGGGCCCCCAGCGATACAGACAGCAGCTGGACTACCGCTAAGTGCCGGGGGTGGAGGGGGGGGTGTTTGCAGCATGTGGAACATTTTTTCATTCCCACATGTGCCTCTTGCTCTGTCTCAAAGGGGTTTGAGACTCAGCAACAGGCACGTCCACGCTCGTCTGGATGCACCCATTGGGGCCGTGAGGCTTACCTTGTAGCATGCCTGCTTAAAAATGTTGGCTCCCACTGCACTCAATGTTTAAATACCTCAGGTAGATCCAGTGAAAATGGTAGCAAGCAGGAGAGCAAAACACAGAATGCTGGACTTCATACCCAAAGTTTCTGACTCCATTACAGAGGGGCTTATATTGAAACGGTTTAGTATTTCTAGAAAATTTAGCTCTATCCACCAACTTACAATCTTCAGTTCAGGGGCTTTACACTAATAGAGTACTGGTATAAAGACAAGTACATATTTTTAACATTTTTAGGCAAGTGAGTATAAAAGTTCGCAAAGGATTTCTAGAGGTTGTACATTTAATTTTAAGCTTAAAAATTTAAGATGAATTTAATTAAAGTTTAAGAAGTGCATAACAGAGATAAGTATATACCATCATACCAGTAGGAAGGAGGTGGACAAAGCCTTCTTTAAGCAACGGATGGAAATTTCCAAACAGATGTGGCACATGGGAGATTTTAATTATCAGCACATCTGCTGGGAGGGAAACATAGCAGTGCTCAAGCAGTCCATCAAATTCTTGGAAAATGAAAAAGAACTTTTCGATACAGATGGTAGACAGACCAATTATGGGGGAAAACGTCTCAACTTGCTGGCCACAAATAGAGAAGAACCAGTTGAGAACACAGAGGTAGAAGATAATTTGGTTCACTGTGACCACAAAAATGAGAGATTTCAAGAACTTAAGAAGAGGAAGGAAGGAGAGCAACAGAATAAAGCCACTGGACTTCAAATAAGCAGACTTTAACAACCTTGGGGAACTGTGGGACAAATCCCCTAGGAGGCAAGTCTAAAACTCAAAAAGAAACCTTACAAAAGGAAAAACTTGGTTACAGTACTAGAAAAGAGTAGTGTACAGAGGAAAAAACAGGAAAGGCAAAGCCACAATTTGAGATCCAACTGGCAACGGACATAAGAAGCAATTAAAAAGGATTCTACAAGTATGTCAAAGAGAACAAGGGAGACCAAAAAAACCGTAAGTCCTTTACAGGATGCAGAAGGCAACCTAGTTACAGATGTTGCAGAGAAGGCTTAAGTTTTTAATGGTTTTTTTACCTCAGTCTTCAAGAATACAGTTAGCCACCAGAAGGTGAGAGCAGTTGGCAGCAAAGATAGGGAAAGAGACAGCCAGCCTGCAGTGCTCAGCTGTGGCTCTGTGAGCCAGATGAATGGCACTAGGCCGGTCCGCAGGTTCAGAGGGGGCCCCGCACACCAGGACCAGTCCCTACGCAAGACCACAGCCTGCAAGGCTCTCCACAGAACCAGGGGGAGCCCTGCAGGTTGGATGACAAAGCACTGGGGACTGGATCTGGCTCACTGCCCAGAGCAGTGGAAGAACAGAAGTTAGGGATTACTTAGGGACGTTAGGCAGTTAAGTATGCAAGGGCAGATGGGATACACCCTATGGTATCAAAGCAACGAGGGAATTGCAGAGCCACTGACTATCTACTTTGAGAACTTGTGGAGGTGAAGAGAGATGTAGAGAAATTGGGAAGAGCCCAGTGCAGAGCAACAGAAATGATTAGAGGCCTGGAAAGCATGATTTATGAGAAAAAGGTGAAAGAACTGAAGTTATTTAGGTCTGGAGAAAATACGACTAGGAGACATTTAATAACTGTTCAAATACCTGAAAAGCAATGAGAGAGAGGACGGAGCTATAAAGTTCCTCTTAAATTCCAACCTAAATTTCCTCTGTTGCAGGTCCTGGTCCTATTCCCAGCAGCTACGGAGAACAGCCTGATTATAAAGGGTGGTCAAGCATGTGAACAGGCTATCTAAAGAAGCTGTGGACCCTCCATCCCTGGACATCTTCCAGAGGAGATCAGACAGACACTTGGCTGGGATGTTTTAGTCAGGGACAATCATGCCCTTGTAAGGTCACTTCCAGGCCTACTTTCCTTTGATCCTATAAGAACAAGAACAGATCAATACAAGCTCAAACAAGGAAAGCACCTTATCCCACAAGCTGGATTTGAACATTTGGTGGAAGTCTGATCAGCTACTGGTTTTGTTTCAGCACACCTAGCATCTGAGAACAGAGTAAGATGGGTCTATCTTTTAGATATTAAGCAACCCAGGGCTTGAATGGCTGCTGTTTTTGTAAAATCATACCAAATTCTCTTGCATACACAGGTACCTCTTCTCCCTCTGCCCTCCCCAAAAGACACTGGAATTTAAAGAACGCTTTATATATAAAAAAAATATGGTAAAAGTAATTTCTGTTGCTTCTCCTGCAAAAGCAACAAAAAAAAGTTTCTATGCAATCCACAAGGAATAGAACAAGTAGGCTCAGTTCCCTAGCTGCTGCTACTTAGCATCTCATGTGGCCACATCCACTGAGCAATAGCCTAATAACACTGTGCAGTAGTGTGTCAGGCAAAACCCATGCTAATATGCTACTGTGCAGTAAGCATCAATAAAAAGCCATGCGCCAGTGTTACAGTGCAGTCGCACTAGTTACTGCATGTTAATTTAATACTTGGTTATGCAAGTACTAAACTTAATGCACAGTAAATACGGCACATTAATGAACCTGCAGATGTACCTAGTGGGTGCATCTACACAACCTTTACAGTAGAGCAGACCAATTAGGCAGGAGTAAACTAATTAACTTTGCAGCAGCACATGGGTAGATGCCGCCCCAGCTGGCTGGGGCACATAGGTGCTTCAGTATAGCTATACAGATAGCCGATCATTGACCAGCCATATCAGCCGATACCGATCCAATTGCCAATATGCAGCCAGCAGCTTGGAGAGCAGTGTCTAGTTGGTAAGTGTTGGGGTAAAGGAGCATGGGGGAGGGAGACTAAGGCCCCTCGATGTGAGGGAGGGAGTAGGGCTGGGGGCAAGAGCAGATGCTGAACAGCCAGGGCAGGGTGGGATATGGGACAAAGCCACAGCCTGTCCAGGGATGGGCGGGGGCCAGCTCCCACTGCTGCACACCCCCCTGAGGGAGGCATGGGGCATGTGCCCTCCAGATCTGTGTGGGGTGAGAGCAGGCCAAGGGGGGAGGGGGGCTTGAGCTACTCCAGAAAACTTGCCATAGTCCTCCCTCCCCACACCGCCACGTGCCCCCACCCAAGTGCAGCTGCCAGGAAGAGCCCAGCACAATCCCCAGCTCCAGCCCACAGTGGTCACCCACCCTTGTCTTGTACACAGATCGGGGGGTGGGGGGGGACCTGCCCCCCCGGGGATGTGTGCAGTTGTGGGAGCTACCGCTCCCCTCCCCATACCTTGAAGGGACCACAACTCTGTCCCATGCCCCAACCCGGCAGCATCTGCCCCAGTCTGGAGCTCCCACCCTCACCGCAGGGGCCTCAATCTGCCCCACACCCCCACAGACTTACTGGCTAGATGCTGCTTTCCAAGCTACCGGGCTGCACTCCCAGCTGCATGCATGCTGCTGCAGCACACATGCACTCAGCATTTATCAGTGACACTAATCAGCCACATAAGCCAAAAAAAGCCAACTGCCAATAAATATTAATTTTCCTTTTTATCAGTACCGATACAATATGGACCAATGTATTGGGGCACCTATATTGTTTTGCATTTAACACACACACATCTCCTGCATGCTCTCACCTTTGATGAAGGCAGTGGCTACTTTATTCCCACTCATGTTGCCCCCCCCCAACCACAGCTCCTACCTGCAGCCCAGGCCCGTTCTGGGTAGGTGGGGCAGACCCTCATGCAGACAGTGGTGCTGGGCACATTTGGAGCCCCAAAGCACGCTGCTGCCTCAGCACCAGCGGGGCCCTTGTAGCCAAACTCATGGCTACTGGGGGAGAAGCCACTTCTGCAAAGGCGCCTGGTGCCCAGAAGAGCGAAATGTCCTTTGTGTGGCACCTTACCTCACCTGCGCATAGCCCAACATCTCCACGGCAGCCCCAGTGCTCAGGTCCCTGCTGCACACATGGTGGTGCTATGGCAGAGGCAGCAGGAGCTGGTAATGGTCCCTTTGTTGCTGAGCACAGCACCCTCGACTGCTCCCCAGCACCCTCTCCCTGCTTCTGCTGCTCACCAGGACCTGTAGTCTGCCGCAGGCTCAGGCCAGCAGTGGGGCACTGGGACGCTTGCCAGGGTACTCTGAGCATACAGCCATAATTATTGGCTACAGCAACCATAAAAAGCCAATAGCTGATAACATCATTTCTCCTTTTAAATCAATGCCAGTTCGATAGCCAGTCGATCTATCAGTGCAACCCTCCCTGGGAGCAATGCACTCTGGAATTTATTGCTTTGCATTAAATTGCAGCTGTAGATGTGCCCAGTTACTTCAAGGAGAGCTTTTTCTTAATTCTGCCTTTCAAAAACAAGATGTATATTTTATTCTGGAGCACATTTTCATGAGAAAAGATGGTACTAGCATTATGACTGTCAAGAAACCATACCACAACTTTTTTTTTTCTTTTTTGTTATGAAACCAAAGCCCTCATGAGTCAACCTTCAAACATTTTTCCATTCCAGTGTTTTTGTATAGGACCCCTTGAAATAAAACATCAACTGAAAGAGTGCCCTTGCCAGAAAAGGCAGAGCAGTATCTACAACATGCTAGTATGCAGAAGTTAAAAAGCACTAGCTAAGACAACAAAATATATGTGGTCCACAAACCTGCAAAAGCCCGGGCCTCATCAGTGGGTACAGCTCTCAGATGGCGCAGGTCGCTCTTATTTCCCACCAGCATGATGACAATGTTGTTATCTGCATGATCCCGCAATTCTTTTAGCCAACGCTCCACATTCTCGTAAGTCAGGTGTTTTGCAATGTCGTAGACAAGAAGGGCCCCCACAGCACCTCGGTAATATCTGAAGTCATATGGAATACACTGCTTTTATTAAAGGGATTCTACTCAGGATTTACATAAATGCATTTTACAACAGCTTTCAGATTTCTTTAAAAACAACAAAAAAATCCAAACATCAGAACGTATAATTGGGAGGGGAGAAGGAGGAGGAGCTATTGGGTACTGTTATTATTTAAACAGAAGCTGGGCTGCTTCAAAACTGTCCTTTTAAAGAGTAATCAGGTTCCAAAAAGGTAAAACAAAGGAGTTTTTTTAGTTTTTTTCCCCCCTCAAAAAAAAAAAAGTAATTTTTATATAAAACAAGAAAGAACATGGAAACTGCTATTTTATCTGACGTGACAGCATGTCGCACTATTCAGTGTGCACTTCTAAAACAAAAAGAACAATGCTTTAGAAGATAACGTGGTCTTTATATAACATCCTTCCACCATGAAAAACAGATCCCAGTACAATGGTTCGCAACCAGTGTGCCACAAGACCCCCCCTCCCCCCCAGGGATGCCACCATTACCACAACAGCAGCTAGGTAAAAGTGTCTTTCACACCGGGAGGGCTATGGCACATGCACACTCTTATCTGGGTTCTCGGATCATGCTAAAGCAGGCAGAAAAGCCAGCTTGTGCCCCAGCCCTTTCTTCCGCTCAACAGTCCCCACTCTGCGCACACTCCTCCCAGAAACAAGAGCACACGGGACAGTTCCATCCACACCAGGCACCTTTCTGGGAGATGCTGTGCAGGTGACACCAGGAAGAGCTCTAGCTCAAGTGGGCTCTCCTGCCTGCTTTAGAAACCTATCAGAACACACTCGTGACACGGGCAGTGGCACAAGTGCTCTCTCCTTTCCCAGTGCCTTGTGCACAAGGCAGTTTTACCTGGTGGCAGCAGCACCCAGTTGAGAACCGCGGAGGTAAACTGGGACAGCAGCAACAGTGGTTGTGAACCAGGAGCATCGCTGAATTCAGAAAAGTTGGGGAGGGGTACCATGACTTGAAAAGTGTAGAAAACCACCATCTTAGGAAAACACCAGTATTTACTGAAGATTTTTCTATTCCCCGATTCTTTTTCTCTCTTTTTTTTTTTTTTTTTTTTTTAAATTAAAAAATGAGGATCCATGGGCTACCTAGGCCCTATCCCTTGGCCTTTTATCCCAGGAGCCAATTTGCTCTTTCAAAAGAGACCTGTTTCAACAGCATTTCAATTCAGTTTCCTTCATAAAAGGTAGATGTTTAAATGTTTGCAGTAGCAGGTAAAACTGGGAAAGGTCAGAAAATGCTGAGAAAAAAAAAACTGGCAACTGGGGAAGTGGCAATTTCTAACTGCCATTCACTCTGATGTGTGAAGAGAGATATTTGCAAGAGCAGTCTCATATGAGACTTGCCCTTCTCCCACCCTCATCTTAACACAGAATTATTTGTGCAAGACTTGGGTACAAGGACCAAACACTATACTACCAGTACATATCCGACACGCTGTAAAAGGTCCATCCAATCAGAATCCTGCACTGGACGGCCAGCATCCCAACCATACTCATTTTCTTCTGTCAGTTCGTATTCCTCCAGTCCGTCTCACATGGAAGACAATGACCATGGGTAAAATTCTGAGGATCTCAGAAACAGGTATCTAGGGGAATGTCCTTAAATGTCTAGAAACCAAAGGTTTTCAAAGCTGGCTTCTACCTTCTGACCACCCAACTTAAAAGATACTTATGACTCGATCTTCAATAGGAGTGCACCAATAGATTTTTTGGGCCGATACAGATGGCCAATTATTAACAAGCCATATGAGCTGATACTGAGAACAATTGCTGATATGCAGCCCAGCATCTTGGAGAGCAGCGTTCTGCTGGTAAGTCTGTTAGGCAGGGGAAGAGGAGTGGGAGAACACATTAAGGCCCCTGCAATGAAGGAGGGAGTGGGGCTGGGATTGGGGCGGGGGCAGGAACTGCCCAGCTGGGGCAGGGGACAAAGCTGACTGCTTGTCTGGTGGGTACAGGGGGAGGAGGATGACTGCTGCCACTGTGCACACTCCTAGGGAAGACATGGGGTACATGCGTGCCCTCGGATGTGTGTGCGGGGTAAGGGCAGGCTGCCACTGCTGCAGACTGGGGAATAAGGTAGGCTGCCGACACCCCAGAATTAGCCAAAGCCCCCACAATCCCTCCCTCACCAGCATCGCCGCCTACCCTGACCCAATCCTCCTGCCAGGAAGAGCCCAGCAGTACCCCCGGCCCCAGCGGCAGCCCACCCCTACCCCACGTGCAGATCTGGAGGGCACACACTCCCCGTGTCTCCCTCAGGGGTGCACACAGCGGCAGAAACCCACCCAACCCCCACCCCCAGACGCCACTTGTGGCTCCATCCCATGCCCTGCTAAGGTAGCACCTGCCCCAGCCCCACTCCTTCCCTCACATGGGGACCTCGATCTACCCCGCCATCCCCCTTCCCTCCGCCACAGACTTACTGGCGGGACACTGCTCTCCAAGCTGCAAGACTGCACTCCTGGCCACATGAACGTGGCATTAAAAAAAAGTCAGCAACATTATCAGCCACATCAGCCAAAAAAAAAGCCAATTGCTGAGAACATCTATTTTCCTCATCAGTGCTCATACAATATGGACTGATGCATCTGTGCACCTCTAATTTTCAGAGGTACTATACAATCATAGTCCCAAAGACTTAAAAACAAATTTGTGGTTGCCCAATAACCCTAACAATCAGACACAAGAATCAAGCCGGATAGTCAAATCCCCACCTTTTAAAAGTTTTTTGGCCAAACATCAGAACCAGATGTCTTCAGCACATGCCCAGTACCCCCTAGCAAGGAGCCACAGGCAGGGGCAGCAGGTGCGGCAGAGCCAGGTACTGCCTAGCTGCAACTTCCCTTCATCCCCACAAACGGGCTGGGGTTGCAGATTTTTCCTGTGCCCAGATCCCACCACCACAAGGAAGGAGGTGCTGGCCCCTCCCACAGGGGTCAGACAGGGCATTCCCACTGCAGCAGCAGGACTCTCAGTCCCACTCTGCCCAGCTCCCCCACAGCAGTGGGGCTGAGGCAAGGAGACCGGCTACCCACACCTCCTGCCATGTTTATGCCACCATGGTCCAGGACATCCCAGGGGGCAGCGCATAGCAGGGCTGCGCAACAGGGATCCTGGGAGGGAGCATCAGGACTGTAACAGGAGCCTCAGGAACACCCAGGGGCTGCAGTAACCACACGAGGGGCTGGCAGCAACCCCTTACACCCAGTGTCACCCGCTGCAGCTGCCATGACACCTCCTCAGGTGGAGCCAGCCATGTGCTCAGCCCCATTGCGGGGCTGGATCAGGCCTCATGTGGCCCCGGTGCCAGAAGCAGGAAGGGACCAAACTCCTGCTTGCCTGGGGAAGGCTTGGCCCAGCAGCACAGAGGAGCCTCCCAGGTCAGGGCCACAGTGGCACAAGTGCAGCAGGAGGCACAGGGAGCCCATCATCTAGCCTGGGCCCTGCTGCTGAGGTGGGGCTGCGAGTCTCGCTGCTGTGGCAGGAAGGCCCTGTGCAACCCCTGGGGGGTCACAGCACCTCCCCTCCCTCTCCTTGGGTTCTGGGCACAGGTGAGGTTCCCTGACCATGGGAGTGAGGGGAAGCTGCAGCTCCTCAGCTGGGCAGCCTGACCCCCTAGCAAGTCAGCCACATCTGCCACCCCCAGCCCACGGCTCCACGCCAGCGGTTTGGGCATGCACAGCACAGGGCACATGGTGAAGATGCATGTGGCTGGGGCCATAGCCATCCTGCTAGATGTCACTGAACTAGGCATATGCCATCAGTTATCCATTTAATCAAATGAATATGTTTAAAAAAAAAAAAGAATGACATTTACATCCCTAATGGAGACTAATGATATAAACATTCAAGGTTTGAAGGCAACCCATCAAGGCAGCAAAAAGATTAAGAATTTTTTGGGATTTCAGATTAACCTCATGGGAGGAAAAAAAGCAGCAGCTATTTTTGCTTTGTTGGAATGAGACTGTTTTAAAAAGTTCTTCTTTGCTTCCATCTAGATTTTGTTAAGACTTAAAACTATTCCTTTCTTTATGATGCAGGCAGATTACGGGTGTGGCTTTAAACCTGAGATCTTTTTTCAAGCATCACTACCAATAGTAGAAGTGGTGCTAGCAACCTGAAAAGAAAGAAAGAAAAAAAATTGTGGTGCAAAGTAGTGCTTACGCTGAGGTGATGGCACGGTATCGTTCCTGCCCTGCAGTGTCCCAGATCTGTGCTTTTATCGTCTTCCCATCCACCTGGATGCTCCTGGTGGCAAATTCCACCCCAATGGTGCTCTTACTCTCCAGGTTGAACTCATTGCGTGTGAAACGTGATAGGAGATTACTCTTCCCAACCCCAGAGTCTCCAATCAACACAACTGAAAACAAACAAACAAAAAACCCACTGTTTCCAAATTTCTTAGGTTAAGATTTATTGAGGGAGTTACCTATACAGTCTCTCATAGCAGGAAAATAAACTTATCAGTGAAGCATCAAAAAACCCCTTAAACCAAGGACCTGCCCCACTGTCTGTATCAGTGGTGGCTTCTGAGGCAGAGCCATTAACATCGGTACCGCTCCCCCATTGCCAAATTCCAACACCCACCGACAGCCCTGCAGGCTGGATGACAGCCTGGCATGCCACATTACTACAGTGCAAGTGTTTGCCCCACAGCTGGATGCAGCACACATGGGTCTCTCCACAACCAGATCCAGCCCCACACTACTCATCCAATCCCCAGGACCAGAAGGCTGAGCAACACTGATCTGTACAAATCAGTTTTTCTTTTGTTACAAGAGTCCTTAAAGTAAATGATTATTTGCAATCTGATTAGCGCATCATGCAGTACATATTTCATTCTAATAACATTTCTGATCCACAGGGACAAAAGAAATTCACATAAAGGTCAGTAATAAAAAACGGAGTCCATACAATCAAACGTTTGCCTTTATGAACAAGATCCGAAACAGACCCACTTTCCACTTTAGAAGTTCATTGGAAAAGGCAGTTTCTAGAGGGCTTTACTGTTAATTGTGAAAGACTGAGAGAAACCCCTGACTCTACAGAGCAATGTGCCAAACAAACAGAGAAATGACATAAGTAAATATACCTTCAGTGCAACCACAGTCCACAAGTTTTATCAATTTTACCAAAGAAAATTACAGCATGAAAAAAAAATGTATTGGCACAAAGTACACATCTAGTACACATGCAACATTACAATAACCGAGATTATCCGAGGTAATCATGCTAGCAACATCCTGGATCAAACCAAAGGGAACAACAAGCACTCTCAGTGAATGGCCTTTAACTCTGGAATGCACTTCCTGTTCCTGTTCACTTCAGCACAGATCTGTTGATCTTCCTACTTTATTATAAGACCTGTTTTTACAGACATTTCCTGAAGGCAAGCATGGATGGGCTGCAGGCAGCGGGCAGCACTGGTTTTAGAGAAATCCAGGGTATGAAACACTCAGTTTGTAAGAATGTACTCCCAGGCCACAGGATGGACACCATTTGACGAAACTAACTACTGCTTAGGCTTGAAATCTTTAGTTATTCTTCACAACTCTACTACAAGCACTTTCCAGCTTTACACTTGCCAGCACTTATGCCGTTTCCTCAAACCAATTTAGCTATTTTAAGAACATAATTCCTCGAACGCAATTTCTCTCTGGTATACTTCCTTTCTCCTCATTATAGTGTGCTAGTTTACCTTGGACATTTAAGGCATTTACAGACGTGCTCCATGAGGTCGGGCAGGGGCGGGGAAAGGCACCCCAGAGCATCACATGCATCAGAGTCTCCATGCTGAAAAATGGCAGCAGGGGCACGACCTAAAGGTCAAATGAGCTTTACACATAACACTGGAGTCTGCTGGAGCACAGTAATTACCATGCTCCAGCAGACTTGATTAATCAAGCCTGCTCCAATGTGCTGCAATTACAGTGCGTTGGAGTAGCCTTCCTGCATGTGTATAGGAGCCCTTATAGAACAATCACTACGGCATCTGTGTACTAAACATAGTACAATAGGTGGACCAAATAATTAACCAAGGATGTTTGTTGGGTAAATTATTCATTTCTCATATTCCTGTGTTTTGGTATTAAATCATAAGTTTTGCATGGGATCAAAAACTGGTCTGAGCAGCACATGCGCCAACTCCCTTCATTGCCTGTTTCATATCTTGGGATCCCACAGAGACCATATTAGCAAATTAACACAGTTGTTTTGGAGACAGAATAATAAGCCTGTTCCTGAAATTAATCTATGCTCAGACAATAAACGACTCCGAAGCCTGAGACCAGAAGGCAAGTCAAAGCAGAAAATAATTACGTTATGCAAGAGAAAGGCAGCTGTATGCTGGAGAAACCAAATTACTCATTGGGCACTTGGTTCAAGCTAAAGTAGAAAGAAATGCAATAGTCCAGTTTAGAAGTGGACTACTTTTACCATGTGACTTCACAGATTACTTTAGGGAGATCCTCATTCAAGAGATAATGGAAACCAGCTTTTCTCTGGCAGTGGGAGATGCGGTTACTGACACCAAACTGATGAAAAGATAAGTTTCAGATACTGCATCAGACTGCTCCAGTACAAACACTGAAACCTGGCTAGTGAAAATCTGAAAGGCAAATAGCCTGGCCATATGAACACACATCCCAATAGTAGGGCTGGGAAGGTGATACATGATACTTAAAAAAGAAAAAAGAATCTAAGTGCAACATGTCTGGATAAGAAAATCCATTTTTTTCCTTATAGTTTTACACTTAATATTTCAATGCTTTTTTTTTCCAGTTGCACTAATTTGAACACAATAAACAATACTAGAGCAAGTTTCCAGTCTGAACTTTTAGAAGTATACCTAACTTTAAAAAAAAAAATGAACACAAGGCTGCTAAACTGTGATGGATGATATAAAGTGTTTCTATTATTAATAAGCCTACCTTTATTAGAGAAACTTAAATTCTAACTAGACTGGTTTATGCAATTTCATAAAAGCTGGAAGCGAAAGCATACCAAACAACCAATAGTTTCTTTACAGTCAGCACTTTTTGGCTTATACAAGTTGAATATTTTTAAAACATTTTTTCTGCTAATAAACAGTTTTCTTGTAAGGAGAAAATAAATTTGAAGTTTGCAGCTTGATGGCTACAGTATGTTACCTCAGGGACTTTTAGGGGTATTACAAAATATTACAGACGATATAATCAGCTCTAAAAAGACCAACCTCAAAACCTTTTTTACGCCATTTATAACTCAAAGCAAAAGGCTATCTTTTTAAACTGTCCACAGTGCCCAACACTCCCAATTCATTAAAAGCCGGAGTCAGTTCTTTCAGCTTTGTACATTAACAACAAGAGTTTCAAGAATGACCCTTACTTGCCGTTTTAATTATTCCCTTCCTCCTGATGCACAGACTCCAGCTTGTTCTTCTACTGCAGGGCTGTCCAACTTCTAACCAGCCAGGGGCCAAACGTTCCATGAACCACACACCTGTGGGCTGCACAGTGCCACCTGCTAGGGCACAAATGGCCAGGCCAGTTGCCTCCCTCCCCCACACTACATACGTGCACCCATTCCCACTGTTACACTGTGCACCCGCCACTGCCACCTCAGCTTCCAGGGCTCTGCTGCGCTGTGCTGCACTGCTGTGACCCTGGGGCACAGCCAGGCAGCACAAGCCAGAAGACCGTGTTGCAGCTGGAGTGATGGGGAGAGCGACAGCTGGGCAGGAGCCCAGTTGGACAGCTGTGTCCTACAGCTGGCTGTGCTCGGCAGTGCTGACTATGGATAACATTGTTTTGGTAAACAAAAAACCCAAAGGGATCTAACTGTGAAGATGCTCAGACAGGGAAGCTGGTAGTAAGGACATGAACTTAAAAAATAATACTAAAAAAAGAGAGGGGGGGGGGAGGTTATAGTCAGCTGGGGGGGGGGGGGTCCTCCCCAGCAGCTTTCTGACTATAACCTCACTTATAATCTCAATGTAGGGCCGTCCCACTTCTGTGGCTGGGGGCCACAGCCCCCCACACCTCTCCCTACGGCACCATGTGCTTAAGCAGCTCTTTGCGCTACACTATGCACCTAGACAGATAGCACACCCCTCCAAGTATGCAGCACCCCACACCACCCGGCCAGTTCACCAGCCACAGGCTACACCTATTACTCTATGCTTCCCCCTGAGAATCCGGAAGGAAAGGCCATGCATGCCCCTGGCTGCTGTTGTGGCCAGGGTGATGGGGAGAAGGGCAACCAAATAGAAGCTAAAGCCAACAGATTAACCCCTCACACGCTGCACATGGCCTCTGGGCTGACAATTTGGCAGCCCTGCCCTCAAGCATGATATAAAATTAAAATTAACTAATATCAAGTCTGTTTGTAGGGTATAAGCGACATAAAGGTCTTCTATCTCTTCTACATTCCTACCAAAGGCAACCACTGCCATATATATAAGATGACCACTGACTCGAGTATTGTCTTCCACGTAAGGAACCTAAAAACTGTTGTGTAGCAATAGACCACACAGAACTTCCTCATCTATTTGATTCTTAGTATGCATATTTCTTTAGCAGATACCGCTCACTACACAACAAGTCAACTTTACATGTAGCAACATCCAAACAATCTTTTCTTGACGTGCTTCTCTCCCAACGCCATCTTTTTTAGACTATGTAGCTTCTAGAACAGAGCTAGAGAACTCATAAAGCTGCAAGAGAAGTCAGAAGCCAAACAAAAAATATCACTTGACCACTTTTTCAGTGTACCCCTTGCTATTTAGTGCCTGCAGGAAGAAAAGAAGGAAGATGGTTTTGTCCATCCCTGCATTACTGCCAGAAACAGACCATGCAGAATCCCAGTTGTTCTCATATAGTTACAACCAGCTACATGACGCCTTGTTGGATCCCCAGAGACCTGCTGCTGGAAACGAGAAAGTTTTAACTCTATGACCGGGACATATAAAGCAAACTTTCCCATGTTATTATTTAAGCACTAATCTGGCATATAGGAGACAGCCCCCAACTTCTAAATCCCCAATTCATCTTGATGGGACAAGGTTTCTCCCCCCACACCTTTCATTTATGCTAACTATGGCAAATACTTAGTAGTACAAATAAAGAAATAATGACCCCTGCCCAAGGAGTTTAGTATCAGATCCCAATTTAGATTTTAAAAAGTTACATTTTACAGGAAGAGACAAGGACTTCTTAGAGTAGTATCTTTTATTGAACTAACTGTATAGTTGCCTCTTGCTTAATTCCTGGACAATCCGAGCTACAACATCACTAACGCTACCATAAGATGTTATAGTGTTATGGTTCTTTAAAAAGAGCTAGTATGTGCTTACATACATATACACACATGCATGCACGCATGCAATTTTTATAGAAAAGTAACTTGTTTAATCATTCCTGAAAGGAAAAGAATTATAAAAAATATCAAACTTTTACGTTTCAGGACACTAAGTTAGTTGGAAGGTTAATAGCCAATAGTTGATCTAGACAGGATTTAGTACCACAACCTGGCAGCTTCATACTGAAGCCAGCTACACGCAATTTAAGGGAGGTGGGGAAGAAGAAACATTTTTTCAATAATCAGCTACTCTTAGGACTGGAGAGTTTGCTCTCATTGGGCTCCTATACACATGCAAGGAGCTGGCTCTAATGTGCTGGAAATCCTGGATTAATCGAGTCTGCTGGAGAGCAGAAATTACCATGCTCCAGCAGACTCTAGCATCATGTGTATGTGTCCCAGCACTGAAAAATGGAGGTGGAGTGCTTTGAACTAAAGTTTTTGTTCAAAGTGCCCTGCCGCCATTTTTCAGCACAGGGGATGCAGACATGTGATGCTTGGGAACTTTTAATTAGCATGGCTTCCTTGGGGTGGGGGGGATGAATCTGCTTTAATTAGCATGTATAAAAATGCCCATAGATACTAAACAAGGAAGCAGCAGCAGGGGTGGAGGTTTCAAGTTTTGGGGCATCTATTGTTTCTCACCCACGGGTTGTTTACCATTGATTGTAGGCTGTCCTGAACCCAAGTGGGGCAGAAAACAAACCTAAATAATAAATACATTATAAAATAAGTAGGCCATGCAGGACAATATATCTGAAGTGAATATCCAAGTAGCAGACACAGTGAAGTATTCATTTTGGAAGAACTGCTCATTCTTCTTACTGACAGCCAAATTCACATGCATAAACCTAACTACAGCAGTTCTCTTGGGTAACTGGAGCGAATGGCACATGGAGATGCTGTCACCACTCGCCTTATTTTGCTAGAACAGTGCATGCTACTGAGGACACGGCACTGCTGACCATCAGCATTTCCGTCTCACAGGAAGCTCCTGTTAGCCGTGCTAAACAACATGGAGCATGCAAAGCCAATGACTAGGGCTCCTACCACTGTACAGCTAGTGCTGGGGAGTTTGCCAAGCAGGTTATTTTAAGGAAAAAGACAGATAAAAAAAGATTTTTTAGAACTTCAGAGCATCCACCTCAAATGTTTTCTGGACCTCAGACAGGATGGCCACAAGTCTCTAAAAAACAATAAAGCCAACACTACAAGTGATTACAGGCGTCAGAAAATAAATTAACTCCACATTAAAAATATTTACCATTAAAAAGGCAATTCCAGTTTATAACTGTCCAATGGTGGGAATGCTGCAAGTGTACATGGATGGGGACCTGAAAGTAACTCCTGGAAGCCCAAAGTAAGACTGGCAAGGGTTTTTTCTATGCTAAACCTCATTTTTAGTGACTGTCTTTGGTTTAACCACTTTGGCAGAAAGTCCCACACTTAGCCCAAGGTCACTTTCTGCACCATTGGGACAAGTGGCGAAACAGGCTTCGGAATTCACTCACTACCGAAACGTGCATTTGTTTCGTTAAAAACATGTCCCTACGCCGAGACGAGGGCGACCCTGGCAGCAAGCGTCTTTTCTCTCCCCGGAGCCTTCAAAGAGGAGCTTCTTCCGCAGCAACTTGCGGGGTTTTTCCTCCGAAGTTGTTGGGAAGAAGCCCCAGGGAAGCAGGCGGGAGCTGGGGGCGCTCGGGCAGGCCCAGGTACGCGAAGCAGGGCTGCGCTGGGGGCTGCCCGCCCTCCGCCGCACGTCGGGGGCATTGCGGACAGCGACGCCCACAAGCTGCGCGCATTGCACGGCCAGGCCCGCGGGCCCTGCCCCTGCCCAGGCCGGAGCCGCCGCGGACAAGGTCAGTGCCGCCCCCCAGGGCAGGGCCCGGCCCGCGTCAGGGCGGCGGCGCGGAGCTGCGGGGCCCGGGGGTGGCGGTGGGGCGGGCCCGCTCCCAGGCGCCTTCCTGCCCCGCCCCGCCGGCCCGGCCGCGTTACCTTTGAAGAGGTAGTCGTACTCGTCGTCCCGGGTGCCCATGGCGATGGCGGCGGCCCCGCTCCTCGGCTGCCAGGCACCGACGCGGGCCGAGCTGTGGGGGGGGGGTGGAGGGAGCGCTGCCGCCGCCTATCAGCAGTCGCCAAGGCCCCCGGCGGGGCGGGTCCGGGGCGGTGCCCGCCGCCGCTACCCAATGGGAGACCGGGAGAAGCTGACTGATAGGCGCAGCAACCTATGAGGCGCGGACGGCGGTAGGGGCGGGCTCTGGCCGCTCGGGGCAGGCCGCGGCGGGGATGTCAGCTGGGGCCGCCCCGTAGCGGCGGGCCCAGGGGCCTGGTGAAGGCCCAAGGCCGCCGCGCCCCGTCCCGAGGGCCTAGGCCGCCCGGCTCAGCCCCGCTTGTCCCCGCCCCCGAGTTCTGGCTGCGCCTGGGCCTGGGGCCTGCTCCGCGCAAGGCTGCGGCGCCGGCCCGGGAGGTGGGCCAGGCTGCTGTTGCTGGCTGGAGCCGCAGTGGGGGGCCGCGCGTGCAGGGGGCTCCTCAAAGAAAGGAGGCGCGTGGCGGGGTTCGGTTCCCAGCTCTGCCACCCCGCGGAGCTCAGACGTCGCCACGCTGCCTTCAGTCAGTCGCGATACTGAGGGGGGCTGAGCTCGCAGGACGAGCCTGCTGCCTCCACCCCGGTGCTCGGCTCTGGGGGTCCGAAGAGGAGCGGTGCGCGCGTCACGCCTGGGCTCCCATTTCTGCAGGCTCGGAAGGGAGCGCGCCACCATCCTCCCCACGCGGCGGCGAAGGAGCAGGTTCAAACTCTTTCCAGCTGCCTGTTACCGCTCTCATCCCTTCATTTCTCAACCTAGCTTCCTATTCAAAACGAGTCGAAACCACGATGAAATGAAACGGCCAGCAAAATTTTGCACAGCTCTGTTACCCATCCCGCTCCTGTTTTCCTTCCAGGGATTTACTGTTCCCAGTCCCTATACAGCATGCTTACACAGAGACAGTAATAACCAGGATACCGTAGGGAGTGTGTTGGGTTTTATTATACTGCTTGGGTCAGACTGGAACATGGAAAGAGGCGTCTCCAATGTAGCAGGAGAAATTAGTAATAGTGGGTAATTCAGGGACACTGGAATTAGGCTGATACAGGCTGGATAACAAATGTTACCGGTAGTGATCGGGCAAGGGTGTTTGGGGTGAGACGGCCAATACTTTTCTTGTTCAATGGTCATGCAATGAGCAACTGTCGATACTGTTTTGATTTGCTTTTTATTAAGTAATAACCACCTTACAGAGGGTCACTTCTTGATTCAAGATGATTTTCCAGTAATTATGAGCTGTTCTGTCTAAACTGCAAGATAAGCAAAATAGGTCTGCAACTGGGGTTTGGATTTCAGACGAGCAAACTTCGAGCAACCAAGGAAATTAGTTCAAGGGGCCAGCTAGATTCAAGAGTTCAGGGATTTAAATGCAGATGAGTCATGCAAATGAAAACCACAAGTACTGTCTGGAAAATGTGGACAGGGAAATGTTACAGACCGAACTGGACAAACTAGCACATTATCCAGGCATTAAGATATACAAGGAATAGATAAAAGAGATTGATCAGTAAGGAGAGAGGTCTTTTACAGGTCAGAAAGTGCAGTGATAATGCCCAAAGGCCTAAATGAGTTCAACCTTGCAAAGAGAATCAAAAAATAGCAAAAGGTCATATAAATGAAAAAGAACTAGGAAGGAAACCTTTTATACCCTGACAATGGGATAGAGATAAAGGACAATCTAGATATGTCCTGAGGACTGAATGAACACTCGGTCTTCAATATGGATGGAGATGCAAGTGAAGATAATGGTAAAGTACAAAATGGGAATGAGGAATTGGTAGTTAGAGCTACCACATGTGATATGAATGCAAGATTACCATATTTCCTCACAAGAAGCAAGCTATGACCAAATATTCACCCCAGAATGCTGAAAGAATGACACATGAAAAAGCAATTCCTGTGGCACTGATCTTCAATGAAGATGTCAATTCAGGTAGTACCCTGTTACTCGAGAATAGCAACGATAGTGACTTTATTCAAGAAAGGTGAAAAAAAATGGTCCCAGGTAATTACAGGCCCATTAGTATGACTTTAGTGTTATGCATGATTTTAGAACAGATTGAAGGAAAAATAATAAGAGATATGGAGGTAAAATAAGACAAAATGCTATATTTTTTCATAGATTTCATAGACATTAGGGCTGGAAGGGACCTCGGGAGATCATCGAGTCCAGCCCCCTGCCCAAAGGGCAGGAAATCAGCTGGGGTCATAGGATCCCAGCAAGATAAGCATCCAATTTACTCTTGAAGGTGTTCAGTGTAGGTGCTTGAACCACCTCCGCTGGCAGACTGTTCCAGACCTTGGGGGCTCGGACAGCAGAGAAATTCTTCCTTATGTCCAGCCTGAAACGGTCTTGCAGGAGTTTGTGGGCTGGATCTAGCTCAAGGCACACTGGGCATCTGTATATATGCAGTGAGTCTGCTCTGACTCACTGAAATTACAGTGCATTGGAGCAGACTTGATTAACTGAGTCTGCTGGAGTGTGGTAATTACCATGCTCTAGCAGCCTCCAGCATCTTGTGTATCGGTGTTTGATGAGCTTTAGTTAAAGCACCCCACTGCCATTTTGAAGTGCAGGGATGGTGATACATGAGATGCTGCAGATGCTTTAATTTAGAGCAGCTTTTGGACTCTATTTAAAGTGTCCCCTCCACACGCCAGGAGCATGTGCATAAATGCCCTGGATGCCTGTGTTAGGGACAGCAATAATGAATCCAGAGTGGGACAAAGTGATGATGGATCCAGCACAGGGCTGCAGAGGCAATAAGGCAGTGGTGATTGCAGATGACACCAAGCTGAGCAGAGTAGTAGGCTGGAGGGAAGGGCTAGGATTTAGAGTGACCTAGGTAAATTGGATTGGGCCAAAAGAAATCTCATGAGGTTCAGCCAGGACAAGTGCAAAGTCCTGCACTTAGGATGGAACAATCCCATGCACCAGTACAGACTGGGGGCCGACTGGCTGGGCAGCAGCTCTGCAGAAAAGGACCTGGTAGTTACAGTGGACAATAAGTTGAATGTGAGCCAGCAGTGTGCCCTTGTTGCCAAGAAGGCTAATGGCATCCTTTGCTGCATTGGTAGGTGTGCTGCCAGCAGGTCAAGGAAAGTGATTGTTCTCCTCTGTTCAGCACTGGTAAAGTCACATCTGGAGCACTGTTCAGTTTTGGCCCCCCCACTACAGAAAGGATGTGGACAAATTGGAGGGAGTCTAGCAGAGGGCAACAAAAATGATTCAGGGCCTGAGGGAACTGGACTTATTTAGTCTACAGAAGAGAAGACAGGAGTGATTTGATAGCAGCCTTCAAATGCCTGAAGGGAGGGTTCAAAAGAGGATGGAGCTGGGCCGCTCTCAGTGGTAGCAGATGGCAGAACAAGGAGCAATGGTCTCAAGTTGTAGCAAGGGAAGTTTAGGTTAAATAATAGGAAGAATTTTCTCACTGGAAAGATAATAAAACACTGGGACAGGTTACCCAGAGAGGTTGTGGACTTTCTATCCTTGGAGGTTTTTAAGACCCATGTGGACAGAGCTTAGGCTGGATTGATCTAGCTGGGGATGGTCCTTTACTAAGCAGGGGGTTGGACTAGATGATCTCCTGAGGGCCCTTCCAACTCTGATTTTCTGTGATTTCTATGATGGGCCAAGGAGCCAGAGGGACATATCCACTGGGGACCCCAAAGTCTGCCCCAGGACATGAAACCTAATGGGGACTAGACGGTCCACGAAATTCTCTAGTCTCCTTCCCCAACCCTGTAGGCTGGATGAAGCTGCTTGCTTTGTGGGCCAGCTCTGGTCCAGAATCTGGATATTTAACATCCCTGATCTAGATTTAAGCAAACAATTGGTATTGTGCCTCTCTGAAAAATCATAAAATCACAAGGTAGAAAAGGAGTAGCCTGCGGTTGATTATGTTAAAAATGGAGGTTTCAGACTGGAATGGGGTTGCTAATGGCATCCTTCAGGCATCACTTCTGGGGCCCGTTCTGTTTTCACATCTTTGTTAGTGACCGTGGTGCAAGATCTAAATGCACACTCGTGAAATTTGTGGCTGATCATTTTTTTCTGGTATTGAAAAATTCAGAGGAATGTAAGAACATGAAATGTTCCGTCCTGGGTCAGACCAATGGTCTGTCTGGCCCAGCTTTCTACCTCCAGTGTGGTGCTGTCTGAGGGGAACCTGGGTAACTATGAAGCTGTCTGCCTTTCACTCATCTGTGCATGTCCCCTGGCAGAGTTTCACTGAGCAGAGTCCACAAGCTGCTTAGATGCATTTGAGGGGCAGCAGGCACTAGCCTTCTCAGTGTCCCGTTCCCCCCCCCCTTGGGACCCTAATGATTAACTTTTGACCTGCACTCCTGTTCTTGTTCTTTCATCTGTTGTCCCCACTATTCAGTTTGTACATGGTTAGAGGTCTGCCTCTAACCCCTTATAGTTTCCTGGTGGCCTTAGGCCCAATATTTGCATGTAGTAAATCAACTTCCAGTAGTGGTAGCAAAAGATGTTTTACAGAAAGAGTAGGTGCAGAATCACACCCAAATGTAGCATAATCCATCCCTCATCATTTCATCCCTGGCATCAGCCATCATGGGTTTAGGGATGTCAGATGATCCCTGATCGCTTTATGCAATGCCTATTAATGGACCTGTCTTCCATAAATCTGTCTAATCCTTTTTTAACTCTAGTTATACTATCTGCCTCTGCACCTTTCTGTGGCAACAATTTCCACAAAATAGTATGCAGTGTAAGGGCGTACTTTCTCTTGCGTGTTTTAAACATTTCTTGTGTTTATTTCAGTGCCCCCTAGTTCTTATAATCTTTGTGAAGAATAGTTATATTGTGAAGAATCTTATAATCTTATAAGCTTTGTGAAGAATAGTTTCCTAGTCACTTTATTGACACTCTTTTTATACTGACACACAATTTTATAGACCTTTATCATAACCCTACTCAGCCTGTTCCTTTCCAGAACAAAGGGCCCTAGCTTTTTTAGTCACTCCTGGGATGGCAGCTGCTCCATACCTCTGGTCATTGTTGTTTCCATTCTCCCTACCTTCTCTATGCAATTTCTGTGCTGGAGATGTCTGGTGATCTCACGGTACAGGGCTTATGCTGATTGCCTCTAGGAGTCAGGAAGATTTTTTTTTCCTTATGAATGCTTTACTTGACCTCTGTTTCTATTGCTGTTTTTCCCGGACTTCCTCTGAAGCACTTCCTATGCATTTTAAGAGATAACTTTACTTGCATTCGAGTGATTTACTACATAGGGCTGAGTGTCACATGTCTGGCCCACTTTATTACAGTAAAGTCAGTTTACTAGGTAGTAAACATGTTTTGAATCAGCACCCTCAGTGAAAACTATGACTTCCCTCTCCTCTTCCTCCTGATTTACCAGAAAACCCTGACTGATTGTTTATAAAATAGCTTTTTCAGGTTGTTTTGTATATTAGAAATAAACTGATCTTACTTATCTTTATTCTACTGAAGGTTTTTCTGATAGGTTGAAGAATTAGGAGGGGTTTTTATATCAATGGAATTGAGAGTTAAAAAATTGGTGGAGAAAAGATTTTTTTGATTGGATTTGTTTTTGTCATTTCTTTGGGGCAGGTGGCTTAGTAGTTTAGATGCTAATCTGTGGAAGACTTGGGTATGATTCTGCTCTGTCATGAGCTTCCCGTCTGATCATTGGCAAGTCGCTTAGGCCCAGACTGTCAAAAGGGGATTTTAGATGCAAACATTGCACTGATTTTGTCTGGGCCCCAAATTACCTTTGACGGACTGGGTCCTCCGTTCACTGTTGCTCACCTTCCCACCTGTCCAATGGTGACATCAGTGCTTACGTTGTGAGGTTCTCAGCTAAAGTTTCGGGTACCCAAGATATGCGGGCATTGCGGTGGTACTCAATGAGTATTGTTCTGTGTGTTAAGTACAAGGCACAAAACTAAAAACACCAAGAACACCTTGCAGCATATCAAACAAAATCGGGATAGAAGAGGACACACCAGTGCCCAGCAATTACAATGCCAAGAAAGCAGTATATGCTTAAAGGATAATCCTCTACCCTGCTGAAGAGTACCCACATCCAATGTTGTCCAGCTACTGAGGACCAGTTGTCTAGCTGTTGGATGAGGGTTTGCTACCATGACACTTGACAGGGAAATCCATATTGATCCTGGCCACTTATATTAGTTCCCATGCCAAATGCCCCACTAACCTGGACATGCACCGTAAGCATACCATGTCGTGTCAGGCACCTTTCAACAATTCAGAGCTGGGTAAGGTTTCCTTGCCTTCCTTCTGACTTTCCTTGTCAGCTTTCAGAGATCATTAAAAAATTGATGTGTTTTCTGCCCCTGACCACTCTTGATAGTTGTGCACCAATATTCACCACTATCAGCAAAATAATAGCATGGGCCACTGCCACAGGGCTCCCCACAGTGCTACCCTGATAGAAAGTGACTGTTAGGAGCCTCTCATTGGCACAGAAGTGCCAACGGGGGCCATTGGGCTAGTCATGTCTGTATGCCCCCAGATTAGCTAAGAGAAGCAGCAGAGCCCTTACTAAAGCCCACCTGAAGCAATGACCTTCATGCTGTTCAGTAGACCTGCTTCAGAATGGCCTTGCTCCAGGTTGTTTGATTCCTGACCTCTGACCTTAGCTCTTATCATTTCTGAGAAGAGGAGCAGTTGTGGTAGCTGGATTTTGATGCCCTGCCTGCACCCGCTAAGGATCCTTCAGAGCCAGGTGACCCAGCTGTACAGGCCCCTGTCCTGCTACTAGAGAATCAGAGTAAGAGTAAAAAAATGAGGGGCTGTGATTTTAAAGTGAGCTGCTGAGAGGCCAGAGGGGGTGAATTTGGGGACATAAGCCCAGCACCATCAGCAAAGAGGGTCAGTCTGACCCACAGAGTTAGAGGCAGGAACTCCCTGGTGGCAACTGGTGGAAGTAGCACGGGGAACTGGGGACTCTAGCTAGGCCCAGAAGGAAAAGCTATGGCAGAGAAACCCACAGCAGTTTGGGGTGGAAATCAGAAGAGCTGGGCAAAAAACACCCTGGCTGGATTGGGAGCAGAGTGGCTGAGCACACTGGGACTGATTGAAATACAGGGCAGCCAAATCCACTAGGACCACTGGGAATGAGAGGCGGTGTGAATTATAAGCGTCAAGAGGGAGAGACAATAACCAGCCTGGGTGCTCATCCACACCTGACTCAAGCTGTTGTATTCTGGCCTACTCGAAGAGCCAAACTGGGGAGAATATGCCCCAAATGGCTGCTGATTGGAGCCAGGGAGCCCACAGGACCAAAGGAGACTGGACAAAGGTGTCCCAGAGCTATGTATAAAGAGAGGAACTCTCCTACAGGACTGAGGGCATGCTACCTTAATTTCAAGACCAGAAGAGACATGTAGACACTTCAGATGAGGGGAGGGTCAACAAGCTAGGACGGACTACTAGAGGGCAGGCAACTACGCTGAGGGGCCCCTGGACAGTTACCCCAGCCCTCAAAACGGAGCAGTGTTGTTGCATAACTACCTTTCTCCCCACCCAAAGATAGAGCCCCATTGACAATCAACTATGTAGTCACCTCTTCAGTAGACATCTCATGTAGATGCACCCTTTCAGTATAATTTTACAACTGATTATAAACCCACCTTACATCAGTTTTCTCTAGACTATATTTCCTTAGTGTACTAAAAGGATATCAGACAGGATGTTAGTGTTTGGACTAAAATCTATCTAGGCCATATCAAAATGTTTCTCCTCTCTGTTCACAAGGGTCTGTTACCCTGTCCAGCATGACTTGCTCTTCACAAATTCATGTTAGTTATTACTTACTTGCTATATCCCAGGTTTTAACCCAACTCAGGGTTGTCCAATGTCTAAGTGGCCTGGGGCCAAACACATTAAACACTCCATGCACGCGGCACAGCCTGAGCTGTCCCTCATGCCTGGGCCAGGAGGGGGGGCCAAGGGACCCGCTGAGGGCTGGGTAGACTCATGCTATGGGCCAGATCTGGCCCACAGGTCATATTTTGCCCATCCCTGGGTTACATGCTATTGCCAGCAGTTCTACAGAACTTTTGGGTGAATGCCATGCAGTCCCAGTGACTTACTGGTATTTAATTTATCAATTTGTTCTAAAACTTCCTCTGTTGTCACTTCAATGTGGTCCAACTCTCCAGACCCATCTACTAGAAAGGACTGATCTACCATGGGAATTTCCCTGGTATCTTCTACAGTAAACACCAGTTCAGATCTGTGTATGGACATTGGCTCCAGGCTTCCCAAATACCTTTGGCCAGCCTGTGCATCTCTGAGCCTGAGAGTCTCACCTTTTCAAGTCCATCTTTTCTTGACTGTTCATTAGTCCCTGGCTCAAGCTACCTTTCCCCTCTGCCCTCTCTTGCTGGACTTGGGGGCTGTATATTTTGTTATATCACTTACTGTCGCTAGAGGGAGCTCTTTTATCTTTCATTTGCATTGAGATGATTAAAAATCAAAATTCAGTGATCTCTTGCAAAATATATGAGCTGGAGAGTCAAAAGGAATTCTGATTCACAAGAGAATTCAGCTCCCTCTTTCCTCCAAAACTGGACTAATAAAAGTTGATTTTTCTTTGGAGATCAATGTGTGCTTTGAAAGGTCCAGTAGCACTGCTCATTTGTAGAATCGTTTTCTTTGTGCGTACATCAGAGTATCTATCATCCTTTGCAGCGATGAAAGGACTACCTAGATCAGGACCAAGAAATAAATGTTCTGCCAGCTCTAAACCCTCCAGCCAGCCAGGACTTGGATCAACTGGCTAGGCCCCAGACTTCCCTCACTATGGCTCCCTCCCACTAGGAGTCTGCCATTGCAGGACCAGTCCGGCCATAGGAGCCAGGCAAGAGGAGCCCCATGCCCAGCAGTGTATTGAGGGGAAGGTGAAAAGATGCCCCTCCAGAAGCTTTCCCACAGGATGCACAGCCCTGTCCCAAGGGACTGGGGGTAGGAGCAAACAGCACTATGGGCAGCCCCCAGGGATCCTGAGCCACTGCCTGTCCCTCAGTGGCAGCACATGGACCTGGTGCTGCTATAACAGAGCAGTAGCAGCTTCTGCTCAAGTGGAGAGAGCTCTGGCGGGTAAGACTCCTCTCCTTCTCCCTTCTTCCCCACACCCCGCAAGTGCTCATCATAATTCCCACACTCCCACCCCCTACTGCCCTGAGCACTGGAAGATCTTGTTATGTCTCTGGTCTTTTGTAACATGTTACAGTCTCCTCTGTCTAGGGCAGGGGTCAGCAACCCCCGGCACGTGTGCCAAGCATGGCACGGGAGGCCATTTTGCTTGGCACACCACCGCCGGCCTGAGCTCTAGGCAGCTGCTGCCAGCCACACAGCCTGGGCTGCTCCCAACAGGCAGCTGGGCAGCTGCAAGCCCTGCCATGGTTGGCAGCAGCTACCCAGAGCCTGGGCTGGCTGTAGCCAGGAGGCTACAAACATCTGCTTCAGGCTCCGGCATTACCTCCATACCGGCGGGTGCATGCATGCCTCAGAATGGACTTTGTCCAGTGGCCCAGGAGCCCAGCTCCGTGTGCCCGCACATCTGGTTCTCTGCATTTGCCTGCCTTGGTCTGGTCCTGTGCATCTGTGCGCACACATGTGTCTGGTTCTGGATGTGTGTGTGCATGCATCTGTTCTGGTTCTCTGTGTTTGTGCATGTGGTTCTCTGTGTGCACGTGCCTGGTTCTCTCTCTGCTCTCCTTTTTCTTTCTCTCCTCTTTCTCCTATTTGTCTCTTTTTTCCTCTGTCATTGCAACATGCTCAACAAAAAAGGAATACACAACAAAGGCAACATTTATGATTATTAAATTTACCAACATGCAGTGTGTCCTGCCATGTACCTCCCCCGCCATTTTGTTTTTCTGGCATGCCGCCACTCCAGCACCTTCCGAGGTAGACGTGTTTTTTTTTGGCACTCTGACCAAAAAACATTGCCTACACCTGGTCTAGGGACTTACAGAAAGGGAACCAAAGTCAGAACATTGGGCCTCTGATACGAGGGTTTAGCTTGAGCTAAATTTTGTGCATGTGTAACGGGTTACATGAGACCCTGAGGACTGGTAAGAAAAACATTTGGGGACGTTATTTCATTCCAGGTTTTTTTCCCCCCTCAAAGCAAAAGAAGAAGGGGTCCTCAGAGTAGCAGAGGAAAATTACATTGCAAACTCCAGGTAGGAGAGAAAAGTAAGCCACCCACTGCATTGTAGCATAGAACTGATGCTGATGCACTTACTCCTTTTTTCCAAGATGAATCCTTTAAAAGCTCAGATTGCCTTTATCAGCTTGAGTCATCCCAGAGGCATCTGGAAATACGTAATTTCTTTTCCCACTGGAAGGAGCTGTTTATTTTGTTGCGACTCATGATAAGGGATGCATGACTGGAGTGTTTGCCACTTCCCTTTCTGCTTTCAATTCCATTTTGTTTTGTTGGAAAAATTCTTCTTAAGAAGCTTTAGGGCACAAGTGCTCTTCGTCAAGCTGAGTGTCTTTTAGTTATTCCTCATCTTCCCAAATGGTAATGAAAGATGTTCCTGCTCATACCTCACTTAAGCCTGTTCAGTTTGTGTGGACCCCGCCTGTCGTTTCTCTAGTTCATTAGTTTGTTTATGGCTATTTAGATAACTGTTTTCAGTTAAAGTTATATACGCATGATTTCATAGATTTCATTGACATTAGGGCTGGAAGGGACCTTGCAAGATCATCAGGTCGAGCCCCCACCCCGCAATAGGCAGGTCTGCTGGGGTCAAATGATCCCAGAAAGGTAGGCATCCAAGTGTTTTTTGAAAGTATCCAGAGTAGATGCTTGCACCACCTCCAGTGGCAGTCTATTCCAGGCCCTGGGGACTCGGACAGTAAAGAAGTTTTTCCTTATGTCCAGCCTAAAACGGTCTTCCCGGAGTTTGTGACCACTGGATCTCGTCTTCCCTTGGGGTGCCCTGATGAACAGATGTTCTCCCAGTTCCTGATGCACACCCCTTATATACTTATAAGCTGCCACCAAGTCACCCCTGAGCCTGTGCTTTCCAGGCTGAAGGGTCCCTTGTCTCTCAGCCTGTTCTCATAAGGCCTGCTCTCTTGTCCTCTAATCATTTGTGTGGCTCTCCTCTGGACTTCCTTGAGCTTCTCCACATCCTTCTTGAATTATGGAGCCCAGAACTGGACACAGTATTCCAGTTGTGGTCTCACCAAGGCCAAGTAAAGTGGGAGGATGACTTCCTGGGCCTTGCTTGAGATGAATCGGTAAATGCAAGCCAGGGTTTTGTTTGCTTTGCCGTCTGCGGCATCACTTTGGTGGCTCATGTTCATCTTGTGGTCAGTCATGACCCCCAAGTCTCTTTCAGCTCTGGTGCTAATGAGTGTAGCACTGCCAAGGCTGTAAGTGTGGTGTGGGTTTTTCTCTTGAGGTGGAGCACCTTGCATTTCTTCATGTTGAATGCCATCAGGTTTTGATCTGACCACTTGTGAGCCTGTTGAGATTGGCCTGGATTGCCAGCCTATTCTCTAGGTTGACCGCACTTTCCCATAGCTTAGCCAGTCCAGATACCAGAGTCCAGATTGTTTATAAATGCATTGAAGAGTTCAGATCCGAGAACAAAGCCCTGGGGGACGCCACTAGTCACTATGTGCCATGTTGACTTGGTTCTATCGATTATCACTCTCTGGGTCTGTCCACGGAGCCAGTTCCCCAGCCATCAGACCGTGAAATTGTCAAGGCCGCAATTCCAAATCTTTCCATGAGGACATCATGGGACACCAGGTCAAAGGCTTTCTTGAAGTCCAAAAACACAGTATCTTCCTCATCTCCTTTGTCCAGGTGATGCATCACCTGGTCATAGAAGGAAATGAGATTGGCCAGACGAGACCTACCCGCAATGAAACCATGTTGGCTCTCTCTCAGAATGTTAATGGTTTCCTTGATGAATTTCTCCAAGATCTTTCCAGGGATTAGAGGTCAAACTGATTGGCCTGTAGTTCCCTGGATCTTCCTTCCTCCCTTTCTTGAAGAGAGATACCACATTGGCCCTCCTCCAATTGTCAGGCACCTCACCTGCTCGCCACAAGTTCTTGAATAGCCTTGCCATTGGCCGTGCTATGTCAGCCAGTTCTTTTAGTGCTCTTGGGTGCAATCTGTTTGAGTGATACAAATTCACTTAGAATGTATGCATTGTTGTGGCTTTAATAGCAGTGTCTGCTGCGGAGCAGGTCATCTAGAGCCTCTTATTAAATAGAGATTAGATTCTTTGTTACGTGGGGTCTCAGATCTCTAACACATCCTATAGTAATCTTTTGCAGTGGTTCATTATCCAAATTGGCCATAAGGTTTAAATTAAACCAATGACATCTTTTTTCTAATTAAAAAACTTGCAAGCATTGCATTTTTTTCCTTTATTTATTAGAAGAAACCCGATATCACAGCTCTCTTCCCTACATAGGTATACAAGATCAAGTTCTTTAGTTTCAATGGAGAGAAAAGTAAATGGGCCATCTATAGTTTCACAAGGGGCATATTTTCTTTAATTTCAAATAATTTTCTGACTATTTGATCTTTCTCCAACTTTCCTGACCTATTGGGGCTGGGACCAAATGGCAAGATTCAGAGTCCTGAAATCAGAGTCTCTTGCTTAGCAGTAGGCCAGACAGCTCCAGCTACTTTTAACTAGCCTTCATTAAAAAGTAATAATAATAATTTCACATAGAATCCCTGGAATATGTACAGGTTTGTTTTTATTCAGAAAAAAGTCAGATTTTTTAGTACAAAAAGTGGAAAATGCACAAACTACTACTGTTTTTCCAAAGTCAACATTTATAAATTACACCACATTTTTATTAAACACCGCATTTAAATATAGAAACAAATTAAACAGCAAATTCATTAAAAAGATCCAGCATTCTACAAACCACTATTTACAATATTCAGCAGCTAAAGAGCTCAAGCAAGAGTCAGTCAATATGACTTAAATAGGGCTGGATGCTTGGGAACTCCCAAGATGGAAACTTGGCCTGTAACAGCTTTTCAATAATTATGGTTTTACCTATGGTCTCCAGAGATCAGGCAACCTTCCTGTACCCTTCTTTTAAAACATGTCCCCAAATTTCAATCTAAAAATACCGGAAACATCTGCAGTATTTATGGGATACACCCGCTGACACTGATGCTACTCTCCTTGCTGGTTCTGCCACCTGAGGGAACCCTACTCTCTCTTGCCTTGTAGAGCAAACTGCTTACAGGCTACAGCAGGGCAACAGCATCCCCTTTACACAAAGGGATTTGGGAGCCTTCTAAGAAAAAAAATCAGGATTTAGGGTTATTAGGTCAGTATATCCCAGTCTGAGGATTCAGGTTGGAGAGGCAGGATTGGTCCCTTGCCCCAGGGGCACCAAGGGCATTCTGTGCTCCAAGACACTCCAGGCATCTCAGAGCAGTAGCAATGGGCTCCAGATGGAGTTCACTGGTCCTAGACTAAAGCCAGAAGGAACTTCTATGATCTTGTGCAACAGGCCATAGCATCTCACCCAGTAATGCCACTTTTTCCTCCAACTACCCAAGTATGTTCAAACTTAGTTAAGTTTCTGATGACCTTTCAGAGTGCAGAACCTAGGTGACCTGGGCTCCCCGGCCTCAGTGTGGGTCTTGAGAACCTTCTCTATGGAAGAAAATGGAAGAAGGGATGTTTGACAGAAAGGAGGGCAGGGAGTCATTAGAAGTGAGATACCAGATACGAGTCATATGTGCTACCCTCTTCTCCAGCTACCACAGCTCAGGTGCATAGCAGTATGGGAGAGAGGAAAATCTCTTTCCAGCTGTTGTGGAGCAAATGGATGCATCTTCAGTTTCTGGTAGCAGTGCAAGGAAAGGAATAAGGGCCACAAGGGTCCCCGTGCCATACTGCTTTGATCGAGGTGAAAGAACACTCCCCCATACACCTCACATTTTCCTGGCCTCTGTGCAGGGACTGAGTGAGCTCATCAAGCCAGCTTTAGGAGCAAATGCAGCTAATCAAACAGGACAGAAAGCTCTATGCATCATTAACAGTAGGAAGTCTGCAACTTCTACCTTAGTTGCATGCACTACATTGGGTTGGCAATGCCTGGCATGTCTGCCAGAGCATGGCACATGAGGCCATTTTGCTTGGCAAGCCACAGCTGGCCCAGGCTCTGGGGAGCAGCCCCTGGCCATGGAGCCCAGGCTGCTTGCAGCAGGTGGCAGGAAGGCTGGAAGCCCTGCTGTGAGCAGCCTGGGCTCTCTGGCAGGTAGCAGCTGCCCAGAGCACAGGCTGCCTGTGGCAGGCACCTGGGAGGCATCTCCGATCCTACCCTTTTTCTCCTCCATTTAGCAGACAGGGACCTGCCACACCAGCAGCCTGTGCTGGTAGCACCTAGAGGTGGGGGGTGTAGGCAGAGTGGCCTGGGGCTGGGTCAGCCCAAGCGGCAGACTCCCTGGGCTGCAGCAGTTGTGGAGCCAACTCCCTCCACATCTACTGCCCCTGGGGCCAGAGGCTGAGCTATGACACCACCTGCACCCCTGCTCAGGCTGGAAGCCAAAGCAAGTGGCACAGATGGCCAAGAGCCCCATGGAAAGGGCCAGGCACTGCCGAGCCAGGCTGGGGGCCAGTGGTTGTGGTTCTGTGCCCCTGACAATGAGCCCTTCTGCGAGCAGTTGCTGAAGCACTTGCCTGCCCTGACCCTGCCACCACAGAGCAATGTGCAACCCAGCTGCCCCGTGGGAGGGAGCTATAGGCTAGCAGCAGCTGCAGGCATGAGTGGGAGGCTGCATGCAGTGCTCCCCCTGCCTGCCCCTGTGTACCATGTCCTATGGTAAGCGTCTGCCCCACCCGGACTACCCCCTCGCCCCGAGCCTGGGCCGCATGCTACTGCACTCCCTGCCACCCGCCATGTCCTCTGGCGCTCCTTGCCCAGCTGCTGTGTCCCTGCTGCTGCACCTGCCCACACCTGTTTTATCCTGGCTGCCCAGCCCAGAGCTCTCCCAGAAACTGCCAGGAAAATGGGATGGGGCTGAGGGAAGGGAAGCCGGCAACAGCTGTCCACTGCCATGCCAGGTCTATTTGGGTGTCTGGCAGGGTCCAGCTTGGGAGTTCAGGAGCCTCAGAGAGCTCTGGAGGCAGCGGGCTCCCACACCCCATAAGCAGCCACTGAAGGAGGTGCTGCATGGCCCCGCTGAGCTGGGAACCCCCCTGGGGAAGGCGCCTCCAGCCACCCAGGCTGCCCTGGCAGCTGCCAAGGGACTGCCGTAAGTCCCCTCCCAGCCCTTCCAATTGACAGGATGGCAGGGAGTGGGCATCTCTGTTGGGGTCCGGAGCCCTGGCCTGGCTCATAGTGGGCAGAGGCTCCATGCACACAGTGGGGAAGGGGCCAGGGCTGCACCCCCAAAGCAAGGATCCAGCCCCTCACGACTCCCGCACTGTCCACCTCTGGCATGCCAACATCTTCCAAGTCCAGGTTGCAGGGGGGTTTTGGCATTCAGCCCACAAATGTTGCTAACCCCTGCACTAGATGTGTATTCCCTGCCAAGGACTACCTCCCAGTTCTGGAAGCTCCCATCCTTTCACGCCTTTAGCCCCGAGTTGTTTGACCTACAAGAGCCAGTCACTGCATTGCTCCATGTCACAGTCTCTACAAGATAACAGGTTGCTAGTGAGAGGGAACTTCTCTGAACGCTCACTGGAGGGATTGTTTGTCTTCTGTAAACACAAGAGATGGAGCCTCACCATCAATGCTCCACAAAAAATAAGACGGATCGAGTCTTAAGTGGCAGCAAAGTTAAGATTCTGCCTCCAGCTCTGTGGGTTGGATTTTCATGGTGGTCGACTTCAGAGGGTAATACCTTCCTTTCCACGTCTTCCAAAAGATTCCCTGTTTCCGCTCATGCCTTTGGCGAGGAATGGAGCGGAAGTACTTCCCATTGAGGTTGGCATGGCCACAGCTGCTGAACCACCAGCCTCCTAAGAGGAAAGAAATGCAAAAGCACATTTCAGTCAAAGGAATTTTTCAGGGGTAAAACAGTGCCTATGTTGAGTCAGGGTTGACAGTAGTCTTATGTAGACCTTAGATTATGATTGTATGGGATGGTTTGGATAGGGATGATCCTGCCTCAGGCAGGGGGTTGGATTAGATGACCTCTGGAGGTCCCTTCCAGCCCTACTTCTTTAGGGGAGGGTAAAAGTCAACCTCAGATTCAGTGCTGTTGCTGTCACCCTGATATCCCCAAAAGCACCAGCTTGTTGGGTCTCTCAGTGCTTTGGAAAGTTAGACCCGTTAAGTGTCTTCAGGAGTCCAGAGTATTCTGGAAAGCCCCAAGTCTACAGAAGTTCACTCCTTAAACCATGGAAGTCTGTCTTGCTTCATCTTCCCTCTATCCCAGTTTAAACTCCTATTGTCTCCAAAGTTGAGCATCACTGGGATAATGCACCTGAGCAGTAGGGAAAGGCATTTGCTAATTTTTTTTCCCATTGGATAATGGAGACAGAGAGGCAGCAGCTTGACCCTCACTTCTTGGAAAGAGGGTTACTGTGGCAGGTCGTAATAGTAACAAGGTCTAATCCAATAACTTAGTAAAAATATGATTTCTCTCACCCCACATACAATCTCTGGCCATGAGAGCTCAAAATCTGACATACAGCAATATACAACCAAATATGTGATCCAGAGGGAGGACGTGGGTGTAGGTCTCCAAGGATAATATAGAAGGTATGACACTAGCAAAACTGTATCTGTGAACCAAAAAGTGTAAGGAGTCCCAAAAGAGCAGCTTTTGTGCTGATCTGAATTCAGTTTACTGTTCAGAGCCCATCAGAAAGGGTACATTCTGCTAGGTTTAATGATGACACGGACCTTGCCTCAGCATTGCCTGAAGGGTTTTCTAAGTAATAAGGAGACAAATCAGGAAAGCTGGACCAGGTCCTGTGTTTGCAACAACACTGAGACCACAATAACATGACCTGTTTTCAGCAGTGCGGGGGTTTACACATGCCTTCTTTGGAGGACCGTGAAGCAGGGAACAAGAACCAGGATCAGTCGTACCTTCAGTTCCACGTGCTCCAGTTGTTTGGAGCCTGCCTATCTCCAATAGGGCTGTGCGAAGCTTCAGGTGGCAATTCAATTTGGGGGAGATTCGGTGGCTGAATCTCCGAATCCAAATCGAATCCAGGGACCAATTAAAAGGTCTGAATTGATTCAAACCTCTCTGAATCTCGGGAAAAGATTTCTCGGGAAGGATCAGGCACCCCCTTCACCCCCTTCTTTGGAGAGCTCTGATGATTTGGACAGTCCCCAGTGGCTGCAGCAAGGAGCTACAGCTGGACTCGGAGCTGGTAAGTACTAGGGGCAGGGGAGGGGACCATGGGGGGAACCCATGCCAGCCCCCCATGGCTGCCCTGCCCACCCAGCTCCCAGTGCTTTAAGAAGAGAAAAGCCCTAGGACTCACCGCTACTGCAGCGGCCTCGGGGCTTCAGAGGGCTCATGGAAGAGCCCCCCTCCCCCCCATGGTGCAGGCCAGCACAGAATTGTCCCCCACCGGCAGGAACGGTGAGGGGGGGTGGTCCTCCAGTTCTTTCCTCTTAAAGGCCCGGAACCACAGCAGGTGGGGGGCTCATGCAGAGCCCCCCATGCAATGTGGGGCAGTAGGGAGTAGTGGGGATTGCGCCCCCTCCCTGACAGCACCCAGTGAGTCAGGGCTCCCCACCTCTCCCAAGGGCTGGGAGCTGGGGCGGGCAGGGGATGGGCCTGGGTGATTCAGCAGCAGCCGAATCTCCAAATCTGATTCAGCTGAATCAGTTCGGTCCAGTGATTTGAATCACCTGTCACCCAAATCCGAAGTGAATACTAGCCACTTTGCACAGGCCTAATCTCCATACTGCAACTCTGCAGCCAGAACTGGGGTCCAGACAGCTGCAGGGGCAGACGGAAGACTGCATCACCTGCCTTCCCAGGTTTAAAAGGAAACCAAGCTCTTACTCAGGTTAGCAGCTTTCCTTTGCCAGTACTGACCTGACAGGTGCTTGGCACAGTTCGTGTCTGCTTTGAGATCATGGTCCTGATCACGTGTGGAAAATGGCAACTGTCTAAAGTCCCCAACAGCATTTTCTAGCTCTCCAGACACAGGCCCAAGGAGGCTGAGTGTGTAGGCTGTGTTCTCCTCTCCAAGGTTAAAGAGGAATTGAATGAGCTGCTTTTCTCCTTCCCAGTCTTCCAGCTCGATCAAGAGATTGTATCTTTTGTTTTGGACAATGCAATGTATTTTCTCCAGGCCCAGCCAGAAGTCGCCTGAAATGCACAGAACTTCGTATTAGTTTTGTCATCAAACACAATTTAAACCATGAGATACTAGCATGTAGGTGTTTCAAAGCCAGAGGTGACCCCAAGTAGGCTGATCCAGAACACAATCACATTAGGAGCTCTCTGAATTATACAGCTTTCTGGTATGCAGAGTGCCTAGAAGGATCAGGCACCTCCTTCAAGCCAGCTGAGCCTACCAGTTCAGCCCTATATTATGGGGGAGACCTCTGGAGAGTCTTGAGGGAGGGGAGTCATTGCTGAGGAAGGAATTTGTCATGAATATATGACAAAGACTTAGAATAGAAACACAACAAAAGCCTTCCATCTACCTACCATTAAGATCTCCAAAACCATTTTTGTAGGCTTCCCAAAGCTGGTCAAAATCCACAGAGCCATCCATCCGCCTCTGGATCACTGTCCAGCCGCCTTCTGGGATTGAAAGAGATTGTTTAGTTATTTCAATGCTGCTGTTTGCAAGGCCATGCTCTAAAGTGCTAAATGGCATTTCCTTCCTTTTACCTGCAGTCATGTCACAGTGGACTTTGAAAGGCTGGGCCCCAGGAGGCTGGATCTGGAACACCCCACTGCTCCTCTCCCCTTCTAGGAAGAGCTGTTGGCAGTCCACTGGGAGTCCTGGGAGAGAGAAGGAGGGGTGGGAAATGGGGAAAGAAGAACAAAAATAATTCAGCAGGAGGTCTTCTCTACATTGTGCTTAGTCTCTCATCAGATTAGTTCATGCCACAACTTTAACATCTGTACACCTGGATACAAGCCCAGCCACCCCCGTGTACTCTGACACTTTGAAAGATGAAGCTAAGGGCACCAGTGGCACTGTTTACTTGGACAGCATGTAGCACAGCCTTCCCCGATGAGGGCAATAAAAGTTACAGTGCCATAATGTCTTCCAAGGCCCCTGTTCCTAGTCAGCTGGGCTTCTGTAGCCAGTGAAACTAAAGGTTTGTACTAGACTCCAGCGAGTCTGGAGTGAGGAATGCAAACTAGCACGCTCCTACCAGGGAGCAGGCAAAGAGCTTTCCCAGCTGCGCTGCCATGGTTCACTCCTTCTCGCAAGAAGGCAGCAGTGTTATACAGCTTCCAGAAGCAATTTTGAGAGGCACTCACTCAAGAACACAACACAGCTTTAAGTGATGAAGGCAGATGCCTGTGAAGTCTAGAGCTCCCCATGTCACTAAGACCTGGCAGATGTCAGGACAACATTCCTGCAGCTCTTGCCATGGGTTTCTAGACTGAGAAAAAAACCAAACAAACTAGAAAGGACCCTTAAATCCTAGATTTGTCCCTGGATACAGTAGCGGAAGGTGCTACCAGGCTCTCAGGCAGGATTTCAGCCTCGTTAGTCAGAGCCAGCTATCCACAGCATTTTCTGGAGGAGATGCCTCCCAGACAGCCTGTTGGACTGTTTGCCTGTTCACACACAACAGGGTTTGGAGCCAAGCATTAATGTTTCATAGTTTCTAGGGTCGGAAGGGACCTGAGCAGATCATCTAGTCCGACCCCCTGCCATGGCAGGAAAGAGTACTGGGGTCAAACGACCCCAGCAAGATGTGTATCTAACCTCCTCTTAAACACCCCCAGGGTAGGAGCCAGCACCACTTCTCTTGGAAGCTGGTTCCAGATCCTAGCCGCCCTGACCGTGAAGTAGCGCCTCCTGATATCTAGCCTAAACCTGCCCTCTGCCAGCTTGTGACCGTTATTCCTGGTCACTCCTGGCGGTGCTCGGGGAAACAGGGACTCCCCCAATGCCTGCTAGTCCCCTGACTAGTTTATAACAGGCCACAAGATCCCCCCTCAGCCTTCTCTTGTGGAGGCTGAACAGGTTCAGGTCCCGTAGCCTGTCCTCGTAGGGCCTGCCCTGCTGCCCCCTGATCATACGAGTGGCCTCCTCTGGACCCTCTCCATGCTGTCAACATACCTCTTGAAGTGTGGCGCCCAGTACTGGACACAGTACTCCAGCTGCAGCCTGACTAGTGCCGCATAGAGGGGGAGGATCACCTACTTGAACCTGCTCGAGATGCATCTGTGGATGCATGCCAAGGTGCGGTTGGCCTTTCTGACTGCATCCCCACACTGCTAGCCCATGTTCATCTTGGAGTCAGTGATGACCCCCAGATCCCTTTCCGCCTCCGTGCTGACAAGAGGGGAGTTCCCCAGCCTGTAGGTATGGTGCCGGTTGTTCCTCCCAAGGTGCGTCACCTTGCACTTCTCTGTGTTGAAACCCATCCTATTCTCATCCGCCCACCCTTGTAGCCTGTCTAGGTCTGATTGTAGCCTGTTGCATCCTTCCAATGTGCCCACATCCCCCCACATCTTAGTGTCATCAGCAGATTTGAACAGGGTGCTTTTCACCCCCTCGTCCAAATCGCTGATGAAGATGTTGAACAGTGTGGGCCCGAGGACCGAGCCCTGCGGGACCCCACTGCCCACATCCCTCCAGGTTGAGAAGGACCCATCTACTACCACCCTCTGGGTGCGGCCCTCCAGCCAGTTGGCGACCCGTTTAACTGTGAGGGTGTCTACACCACAGCCCCCCAGTTTCTTAATGAGAACAGGGTGAGAGACAGTGTCAAAAGCCTTCTGGAAGTCCAGGAAGACTACGTCCACTGCTACTCCTGCATCTAGTGATCAGGTGATCTGATTGTAAGAGGCCACCAGGCTGGTCTGACAGGACCTGCCACTGATGAACCCGTGTTGGTTGCCCCTAAGCATGCAGTCTCCTGCTGGCCCCTCCTGGACGTGTGCCAGCATAATTTTCTCAAACAGCTTGCCTAGGATCGAGGTGAGACTAACCAGCCTATAGTTTCCCAGGTCTTCCTTCCTGCCTTTTTTGAAGGTGGGGACCACGTTGGCCCTCTTCCAGTCCTCCGGTACCTCACCAGAGCACCACGAGTGCTCATAAAGCCGTGCCAGGGGACTTGCAATGACCCCGGCCAGTTCCTTTAGAACTCTAGGGTGGAGATCATCCAGGCCGGCTGACCTGAATACGTCCAACCCCTCCAGAAGCTCCCTAACTAAATCCTCGCTAACCCATGGCCCAGGTGTGCCTCCCCCAGGGCCCGAAGGGGGGCCCAGTAGGGAGGTGGCTGTTCTGGTCCCTACTTAGGAAGACGGAGGCAAAGAAATCGTTAAACATGTTAGCTTTGCTGTCTGGTGTGACGACCAAGTTTCCCACGGCGTCCTGCAAGGGCCCCACATTACCCAGGACCTTCTTTTTACCCCCTACTTATTTAAAAAAGGACTTCTTATTGTCCTTAATCTGGGAAGCTAGTCAGTTCCATCTCTGCCTTGGCCTTCCTAACTGCCCCCCTACATCCCCGAGCAACTACAGAATAATCCTCCCTGGTGATGACCCCTTCTCTCCATTGGGTATAAGCCGCCTTTTTAGCAAGGAGACATTCCCAGATGCTTTTGGTGAGCCACAGAGGCTTGTGTGCTCTCCTGCTCCCTTTGATCCTCGTTGGGATTACCTCCCTTTGGGCTTGGAGGATCGTCTCCTTAAGGAACAACCACTCTCCTTGGACACCTGGCTCCCCTCCCCTCCGGGACCTCAGCGCTTCTCCAAGTATCCTCCTTAGCTCGTTGAAGTCTGCCCTCCTAAAATCTAGGGCCGCTGCCTTACTGCATCCCTTTGCCACCTTGCGCTGGATGGTGAATTCCAGCAGGCGATGATTGCTGTCGCCCAGGTGGTCGAGCACCTGCAGCCCCCTCACCGGGTCGTTGCCCCTGGCCAGCACCAGGTCCAACAAGGCGTCTCCCCGGTGGGGCTGTGCACCTCCTGGGTTAGACGGAGGTCCTGCACTCTGGCTAGGAACCGACGTGAGCGGTCAGACCTGGCTGACTGCTCTTCCCAGCAGATGTCTGGGAAGTTCAGGTCCCCACTGCCACATCCTTAGCCCTCACTGCCTCTGTGAGCTGACCCAAGAATTCCTGGTCGAGCTCTTCTCCCTGGTTGGGAGGTCTGTAGTAGACCCCTCTTGCTCAGAGTCCTTCTTAACATAAAAAGTCCTATGCACATCTTCACTAGGGTAAAGAAAGCAGCCAGGCTCCCAGGTTAGCCCAGGATTAGCTCTGCCACAGACCCATGTTCTGCCATGCCACTGCTCTGCCATGCCCATATTGCCCTTTATCAGGCACTGGTCTAGTTTTCCCCTCGCGGTATAACCATTGGCTGGAGACCGACCATTCTCCGTACAAATCCTACAAGATTTAATTGAAAAGCAAACATCTCTGCTCCTCTTCCCTCCTCCCCAACCCATGGCTGAACTTTGGTCTTGGCTTTACTGTAACTGCCAGCAAAGCACCATTTCAACAGCACTGTTAAAGTCCATCTAAGAACAATCAACAGTCCCCACAAAGAAGGAGAAAAAAAGCCTATTACAAAACCTGAGTCAAAAGGATAGGGATGTGTCAGGATGTGCAGGGACTTTGCCCAGCTCCGAGGAACGGCAACAGTCAAACAGCTCTTTGTCTGCCTGGAACAGGTGGCGAGACTTCCCCGGCATTTCCGCAGACAAAGGGAGGCCTGTTCCTCATCTAACCAGCTTTAGGGAAAGCAGGGAGAGTGCCCTTTGCATTCAGCTTTGAAACATATTGCTGTGTTCATTTCCTAAAGCTGAATGAAAACCAAGCCCAAAAGGGGGGAGGCTTTTTAAATTAAGTTTGGACTCTCTTGCTGCTGCCACGAGCAGAGTCCAAGAGGGATTACAGGGACCGGCGTGTAAACATGAACTTTCCCCCACTTCCTATGCCGCCAGCCTCCGCTGGGGAGCGCATGGAGGACACGGCCTTCTCCGCTCCTCTTCCACTGCACTAAGCTCCAAGCCCGAGGTATTTTACTGTAAAAAAAAAAAAAAAAAAGCACTGTACAGCTTGCGTCACGCAGCTGCAAACCTACAGCCTGGCTACAACATGTCCAACGTTTCACACAGGATATTATTGAAGGGCTGCAGAAAGCTTTTCCTCCAGTAAGCAGAGCAGCTCTGCACTGGGGGAAAGGGGGGCAGAGCTCGCTCTCGGGGTCAACCGGAGCGGTGCCAAGTGGCCCTTCCTGATTTTGGCTAGAAAAGAACGGAGCCAGTTCAGAGCCTATCTGAAGCTTCCTTGACTTCTGCACCAAGATAACATATTACCAGAAGCCTCTGGCCATTGCAAACAGGGGCTGTCACAGCAAATATCACTTCTACCCCCATCCCCTAGTCATTATGGCCATACACCCCCCAAGGAGAAAACATGCTGAGAGGATGGCACAGCTCAGGGAAGTGGGGGGTCCCTGTCCCCCCAGGGGTGCTGGCAGAAGGCTCCTAGCTGCTCTTGCTACCCCAAGTGAAGCAAAAGGAGGTTTCCAAGCACCTCAGCACCATTGCTCAGCTCTGCCTGTGCTGACCCAAGGCAAGTTGTCGTCTCCAGGCTGTGCTGGGATTCCCCTGCCAGTGCTTAAGCCAGACACTGCCAAGGCATCTCTCACCTTGGTGCCTACGCTCCGGGCAGCAGGCCTGACAGACGCGGCACGGTACCAGCACCATGCCAGCAAGTTTCCCAGTCCCTCTCCTGAGTTTCCAGTGAGCCCCCATCTATTGCGTAATTCAGGATTTTTTTTTTCCCTTTTTGAGCCCTGAAGCAAGTGACAAGTGGACCGCAGGATGGGAAACCCTTGTGCAGACTCCAATATTTTCCTGCAGGAAAGTCTAACACAAGGGGGAAAAAAACGTTTCTTCCAGCCTCCTTGTGCCGGTTCAGCAGCCTTAGCAACTCGCCCTGCGCTGACATCAGTGTCTGCGCCGCCCTCAAGTAGGGGAAAGGGCACCTCGGTCCGGGAACCGGTGAGGGAGGGCTTCTCCCGAAGAAAACCCTCCGGCTCCAGGAAGGGGGAGGGGTGCGGGGAAGCACTGTTAAACTTTCACCCAATTTCCTTCCAGCCAATCCTTGCTGCATTCCTGATCCGCCAGGCTCCCCTCCACCTCCCCCTACCCTCAACATGCTCCGATTCCATCATAATAGCTACTTTCATCCCAAGTTTGAACTTTTACCTAGTTGGCTTTAGGACCCGCTACTCCTACCCTCTCCTGCCCCCTCCCCCCGCCCCCCGAGGCAAAGACAAGAGGGTCTTAGCACTGGCAAGGTGATGGGTGGACAGCTCACAAGCCTGAAATCCCAGTTCTGCAAAGTGACTCAACCCTGAAGACAGGCACCAGCTTTAAGAGCACAAAGTGTCCATTCATCTGGACTCTTGCATCAGCGTGGCCTGCTGGAGTATGAAATCTGCACGTTAAAGGACTCAGCCCCACCAAATCATCCCATAATTGGGAGAGGCAGCAACCAAAAGTCACTCCCATCTGACTGATGCAAGTGCCCAGCCATGCTAGGGTTGCCATAAGAGCAGAAGAGATTCTCCTCAAATCATCTCTGTATCCTCACAACTTGACCTCAAAACAGAGTCGCATGTGAAAACCCAGAGGGCAGTGGGATTTCTGGGGTTTCCTGTCACTTGTCTTGGTCTGATGGGGCTGGGGGCACGTACTAGATCAGCGTCGCATTGTTCTGGCAGTTACCGTAAAGTTCAGGGTTAGTACACGTGCATATCACAAGCCCAGACTGAGCCGAGGTGTGTCATCTACACATTGATAAGCCGATGTAGATGTCTGCTGGATCTCTGACAAGTTACACCAGGTTAGACCTGCCTGCCACTCGGATCCGAAGACTAAGAACCAATGAAGACCAGAACAGATCATTTGGGGGGAGACTGTACTTTTAGCACCGCTCACTATATCCTCCTCTTATCTGGTCTGGTACGGGCAGAGATGGTGCCCCAACCCCCTTCCCAGTCTCCAGATCCTACCAGACTATCCCACAATACGAGTGCATGGTGAATAGAAACTGAAAGTAACTCCCATTGAGCAACTGGTCTCGTGCTGAGCTTTTGCCAAATACATGACCGCTCATCCGGTGCTCTGCTCCTGCAATCATAGCAGTGCCCTAAGCAGTTGAATGAGGAGCCCTTAAGTTTGCAACCTCCCATCAAGCATTTCGATCAAGGGGTGTTTAATTTCAGTGCTGCGAATTGTGCAGATTGAAATTACTAGCAAGTGAGACACAGATATTCCACAGGCTGTTTAATATTTTGCTTTTCACTGATCTCATTAAAAAAATAAATTAAAATAAATTAAAAAATAAAATCTTAATTTAACAAGACCCCTTGGACTGCCTGGGCTTTAAGGACTGCACCTTTCAATAGGATACACAAGCCACCAACCTGCGAGTAAACACTGCTCCTTGAACACAATATTGCATTCCAGACCGCAGGCTGTTCAAGCATTTACTTCCCTCCCACCCGGAGCTGTTTAGTTTGCTTTCCGCACCTCCTCCTCCCCGCAACTTCGTTATTTTGGAATCCCAGCACCGTTGAGAGACAAGAGGTTTAACTTTTGCCTACTGGGCATGCAGCCAGACTGCATGTGCACTGCCTAAAGACACAATCTTCCTTCTGCAAGCGACTAACCTTTTACTCTCCGGGTTGTTTTAAACTTTCAACTTTCACATAGTTGGCCAGGTGCCGCCTTTGCTCTGTCAACTTGTGTTCACTGGATGCAAATAGAAAGGCCTTTCTAAAAGGAGCTGCTGGTAGAGCTCGTCACTAGGCTGTCGTGGGGTCACATCAGCATTGTTAGACTGACTAGCAGTACACAGGGAGCAGCTCTGGGCACGAGCCTTTGAGTCAGTGACTGCAATGAATGCTGAGACAAGCCACCCAGGGAGAGGACACTGGCTTTGTGAATTCCAGGTAACTTGCCCATCGGCACTTGTCAGCAAGTCTTCTTGCTGATCAGAGAAGAAACTGAATTATATTTATTGTTACCAGGAAGCTGTTTTAGTGATTGAAGCAAAGAGAGAGAATCAAGGCTTGGCCCCAGAGAAGAGCCTTCTGATCCCCGGTGGAGTTGGCATTGCCACTAACCAGGACAACCTCGCCTGTGCTGTGATGGAAGAAGTCCAGGGCTCGATAGCCTTGGCCTTACCATCTCAGAGTCAGATCCAGGTCTCTGCGACTATTACCGAGCAGGAACAGATTTGAGACTAGATGAGGGTAGATGCTGTCCAGCCACGCAAGGCAATAGCTAAGAAGAAACTCTACGGGGATTTAGTCCCAGGCCCTGAAATGACTGATGGTTAATCCAATTCAGATGGAAAGCTGCTCAATTTCTGCCTCTCTCCTTTTCTGCATTTATTTGCAGTCTGCTCCCCCATCAATCCCCCAACCCCTTTTTGGTTATTGCAGGGGCAACCAGATAACAGTTCTCGCATATAAACTAAGCAGTGTCCTCCTGCAGCCCTCCGGCGGGACAAGCTCCGATGCTGAGGGGCAACCTACTTCCCATTGAGAATAAACTGAAAACACCGAGTTGCACAGCCTACTCCTTTCCGCCCCCCCCGAGCACAGCGGTCGGGTCTGTTTATGCAAAGCAATAGGCCGGCAGCTGTCAGTGGCCAGCAGACAGCCAAAAATAAGTTCCCTTCTTGGCCCATGGCATCCACCTTGGGTAAGTGACAGGGGAACAATCTTTAGTGACAGATTTGCTGCTTTCAAGACCCCTCCCCACCGTGGTATGCCCAGGCCTGCCAGGCTCAGACTAGTCCACAGTACCCCATTTAGATAAGTGGTCTCTGCCAGAAGCCATCTGTTCCATGCAAGGTTCTTAACATTAGACTGAAACATTCCTCTTAAATCCTTAAATTCCTGCCAGACTAATGCTGCTCCTGAAGACTGCATCCTGCACAGCCACCAGATCCCTCTGCTTCTAGTGTGACCCTGGCTCACAAGGATTTCGTAGTGGCACAAAGCTCACATCCTGAATTAGGACAATTGAACCTTTTGTTTCTGGACCACAGAAGTAACTGCTGGCAGGATGACTTCACCAAAAGCGGGCCAGGAGGGCGTTTGCAGATACTCACTCTGTGTCTGTGCAGCTTCCATACTGGCATTTTGGCTTTGGCTGGCATGGCTGAGGCTTTTCTTTAGGTTTATCCTCCACTTTGGGCTCTGAGTTTTGTTGTCCTTAAGGTGGAAAGGGATTAATAGGTTGACCTGCATCAAAACCACGGACAAGTTAGCGAATCGTTCATGCGGCCAGCCTTCACTACGCGTGCTTGCGAGAACGGGTCTCACAGCAGCACTGCCTCCCGCTCCCACTGACACCCCCAGGGACTCTGCCGCGGGACCAGTCCTCCGGAGAGCACTGAACCCGCTTGTAAAGCTTAAGCAGCCGGGTCTGAGCTGGAGTTCGGCAGCTCCCGGGGTGGTTTGGGGCCTGCCCATCTCTGCCAGAAGTTTGTTCTGCAGACAAACCAAAAAGGCAGCAGAGCAGAGCGGGCAGGATTTGGGCCCCAGTTCGCATCCTTCACATGTCACTGTTGGACAACGGACAATATCCTTTAGATGTCATTGGACACAAGGCTCCTCCAGTGCTTGGCTTTTTACTGACTGGGGTAGACAATAAGCCCCGAGTGCCCGAGCCGCGGGCGCTGGAAGGGGCCGGGCACTGGTCAGCGGCCTCTGAGGAGACGACAGAGCCCGGGAACCACGCAGCTAGCTCCCGGCAGGCAGACCCCGGCGCGGAGGGGCACTCACTTTGCTCTGCAGGCTTTTGATCTGCAGGCTCTGCTTGTCCAGCTTGTACTGCTGCTGCTTCGTCTTCTGCAGCAGCGCCTCGATCCGCGCGTCCTGGGCGTCCAGCAGCGCCTAAGACACAGCGCACCTGAGCCGCCAGCCCCGGCCCCGGCCCGGCCCGGCCCGGCCCGCCCGGCCCCGCGCTCACCTGCAGCGGGCCCGCGTCGTGGGCGCTGCGGTTGTCGGCGGGCCGCGCCGGCCGGACCTTGGCCTCGAGCTGCTCCAGCCGGCCGCGCAGCGCCGCCCTGTCGCCCGCCGCCTCCCGCAGCCGCTCGCGCAGCGCCTGGGCCAGGCCCGAGACCTGCCGCTCGCGGCCCTGCAGCTCCCGCACGGCGGCCCGCAGCTGCTCGCCCTGCTCCCGCGCCTCGCGCGCCTGGCGCAGCAGCTGCCCCACGGAGCCGTCGTGCGCGCCGAGCCGGCCGCCCAGCTCCCGCAGCTGCCCCTTGGTCTGGTCCACGTGCTCCTTGAGCCCGCGGCCGAGCTGCAGCAGCCCGTGGGCCAGCACGTTCACCTCGTCCCACGACGCGAACTGCGCGCGCCGCTCCGCCGAGCCCGCGCCCGCGCCCGCGCCCTTGCGCTCGGCCGGGAAGGCGCCGCCCGGCGCCCGCCACAGCGCCAGCGCCAGCGCGCACCACAGCCACCGCGCCGCCCCGGCCCGCTCCATGCCGCCGCCGCCCGCGCCGCCGCCGCCGCCGCCGCCTTTATAGCACGTGTCGGGGGCCCCCCGCCCGCCCGCGCTCCTCCCCGCGCCCGCCCCCGCGCCCGCGCCCGCCTCCGCCGCGCTTTGTTCCCGGCCGCCGCCCCGGCGCCGGGCACCGACTGCTGCCTTGTGACCGCCCAGCCCCGCCCGGCGTGGCTGCGGGTGCTGAGGAGACGTGTGCGGCTTTACAGGGAGCGATCTGTCCCGGGCCGGCCTCGACTACACCGGGCCCAGCTACCAGGTTTCCCACTTACGTTTCCAAATACATCCCCCCTCCCCCCCGTTTCGGCTTCCTCCACTTGCGGCGCGGCACGAACAAGCCTCTGTGTCGCCCGCCTCCCCGGAGAAATGTGTGCGCGAACTTGCTCGGACGCGCCTTCACGAAAGCCGGCGGGACTCCGGGAAAACCCCGCAGGCAGGTCTCCTGAGAAGACGCCGGCCCAGAGCCCTTCCAAAAGCCCGGCAAAGTCACCTCAGAGAAGGCCTTCCAAATCAATACGATTGCTGTTTGCAACGTAAGAGAGCTGTATTATTCATCTGTAAATGACGGAGTACAAAATTCTGGGGCATCTTTGGTGAAAGCGTATCAGGAACTAACCCCCCGTTTATAACCTATGGGAAAATGGGTTCTGAGTTACAGTGTTTTCAGGAGCCAGTTGGGTGGTAAGTCTGAGGACTGCCGGCATTTGAGGCTTGGAAAGGCTGAGCTTCTGTCCTGCCAGACCAATACACGGCAGGGTTGCCCCCATATTAAGCTCAGTTCCTGCCTAAAACCTCTCTGAAGGTGTCCGGAGATGCAGACTCCACTGCCACCCTTGGGAATTTATTTCAGGGCCAGCCACCATCGTTGAGATAACTCCCTCTTCATATACATGTATCTCAGCAATCCCTCACAGTCAAGGAAGATCGTCTTCCATGATGGCTTTATCTGTGGGTCTGAAGGTGGCTGATGAGGCTGGACTGACAGACTGTTGCAACTCAGGCTGTGTTTCCACCTGGGGTGGGTAACTCTGCTCTGCGACCTGCTTTTCCTGCCACTCCCCTTTTCTGTCTCCTGTTGTGGTTGTCCAGTTTCAAAGTCCTGCGATCCTTGCAGCAGACTCTTCCTCCATTTGGGGCAGCCCTGGATGATAGTCTCCCGTGAGCTGATGTCAATGTTACATTTTTTCAAGTTGGCCTTGAGAACGGCCTTGAACCGCTTTCTCTGCCCTCCTCTGGGGTGTGCACCTTGGCTGAGCTGGGGGACTAAAACTTGCTTCAGGAGTCTGGAGTCAGGCATCCAGATGATGTGGCCACTCTAGACAAGTTGGTATGAGATGATCATGACTTCAATGCTCATGGTATTTGCTTGCAAAAGGATGCTAATGGTGATCCACTGGGCTCTCTTCCCACTGGATTCAAAGGATCTTCTACAGGCAGCACTGATGATACTTCTGCAGTGAGTTGAGGTGTCTCCTGTACGTTGTCCACATCTCAGCTCCATACAGTAGGGTGGGGATCACCGTTGCTTGATAAACCATGAGCTGGATCAGATGTGATCTTTGAACACCTGTTTCCTCTGGCGACCAAAGGCCACACTTGTACTTTAAGGCGATATTGGATTTCTTTGTCCATGTCAGCCTTCTGTAAGAAATTGCTTCTGATGTGTGGGAAGTACACAACAGTCTCCAGAGTCTCACTGGGAATCTGAATTACTGGAGCTGGGGACAGCTCATTAAGATCTCACTGATGGAGGACCTTAGTTGTCTTCTAGTCTTGTGCATCTTGGCGAAGACAGTGACGATTGCCTGAAGGTCTGCAAACACTACAGCATTATCAACGTACTGGAGCTCAATGATTGAGGTCAGGGTGGTCTTGGTTTTGGCTCGGAGTCAAATGAGATTAAACAGGGTACCATCATTCAGTAGTTTAGCTCCACTTGGACTGGAAGCTTGCTGGTGGTCAGTGGTAGCACTGCAGTGAAGAGTATCAAGAAAAGTGTTGGAACAATGATGCAGCCTTGCTTAACTCCCATCTTAACCTCGAAGGGATCTATGATATATATATATGTGATAGATATAAATATACTAGATTAATGAATCCATTAGTACCTGGTATTTTTTCCATATGGGGGTGCTTAGACACTGTAATCAAGCTGCCTCTGAATCTTTCTTTTAATGAGCTAAACAGATTGCCCTCTTTAAGTTTCTTACTATAAAACACTTTCCCCAGCCCTCAAGTAAGTTTTGCGGCTCCCTTCTGCGTCCTCACCAATTTTTCAACATCCTCTTTTAAATGTGAACACCAGAACTGTATGCACTCTCCTAGAGTCTTCTCACCAAGAAAATAAATCACTCCCCAGTCCTGCTCACTACTCCTCTGTTGCTATATCCAAGAATCACATTAGCCCTTTTTTCCGCAGCACTGCATTGGGAGTTCATGTTGAGTTGCTTGTCTATTATCCCCTAAATCCTTTTCAGGATCATTGCTTTGCAGGACACTGCCCCCATTTACATCCAAGGAGATGGGCAAGATCCAAAGTGGCACCTAAAACAGTACTTAGGCGGATTTTTGGCACCTAAGGCCAAAAAGGAAAAAAATATCTGTTCACTCTGTTTGGCTGCCTGTCCTCATTATTATTAACCACACCATCCACAAACATTACTAGTAATGATTTGGTATTGGCTTCTCCATCACTGATAATGTCGACTGACCTTCGGTCTCAACTTGATCCCTGCTGAACCCCATTAAAAATGCTGCCTTTTGGTGACATCCTACTGATAATTATTAATTACTTTTTTGAGACCTGCCAGTTCTCCAGTACTTAATTCATGTACCATGGATTTTATCAGCATTGTACAGTGCTAAACTCTCAGTTAGATTGTCATGCAGTACAAGGCCAAATGTCTTACAAAGTAAGATGTATAGACGCAGATACCTTTACTAACCAAACTTCTGTTTTACTCTTTTCCGGAGCAGTGAGGCTGCGTTCTTCCTGGTTGTTTCCATTATGATGAAAAATTGATGTTACAAGTCAAGTATTTCTTTGGTGCACTCTTGTCTATATACTGAGATCGTGCACAAAGGCCTGCTTCCCTAAATGTAGCAGAAACATGCATTTCAGACTGTTTCCTCATTCAGAAATACATGTTGGCCTGCTCAGTAAACCTTATGCCCCAGAGAAGTCTTATCTATCCTGGGGCCACACTCACAACAGCTTTCTACTGCTTTCTTCACTTTCTGCTGAATTTCATAAGTCCACATTGGAATGAAGCAGTGCCCCAGCCCCTGCAAAACTGCCTGGGAAATTCCTCCTTCAGCTGGTCTACGTTCCAAAGTTTAGTGGCTGAGTTCCAGTTATGTTTGCAAAGCAATGACCGCATGCATAGTCACAGTTCCTGTGAGGTGGCAAACCCTCCACTCTTCGGGCAGTTATTCCATCATCAAGTTATTGCATCTCTGCCAAGTACAGTAAGATTTCTAGCATTGCCAGGAAGCTGACTGAAAGTGCATGAAACACTCCTGGGCCTTCTACCAGATGCAAGCGCGTGCCTTCCTAGCATGCACATTGTGCTCTGGCGGTGCAGCCGCTGCTGCGGAGCTGTCCAGGGCTGCCAGGAGTGCGCGGGTGGGCATATGCAATGGTGGCTTGGTGGTAGCCGCTGATGTCTGTCACCTGAAGTTCTGATGGCTGAGAGAGCTCACCTCTATCTCCTGGAGTTAATGCTTGCTTTGTTATGTGGCCTATTATCTCTGATAGTAACTTCTTTTGTTACATAAAAAGGGCCTAACTACCCCTCCCAATTAGCCTGAATAAGGGATGTTTAGCTCACCCAGTAACTTTCACCCAGACCTGGATCTGACCATAAACTACATCCAACTGGAGGGCCTGGTGGCAAAGTGGTGGGGCTATTCCTGGCAGGGTGGCTCCTCTGAGGCATCAGGCAGTCAGGAGCAGCTCTTACCTGTTGCTGGCAGAAGCTACAACTGTTGGGACACTGCACTTCTGGACTCGGTCTGGTCTTTGGATTGTGTCTCAGTGGTATAAAGGGGGCATGATTGGTCTTGGGCAGGCTCCACTCCTCCATACTCTTGCCTAGCCGTACACATCAAAAGTCTTGGTGTGATGGTTGTAGGATGCTGTACAGGTGGATTCATCAGGCACCTGACTACACCTCTTATGCGTGCACCATGATCCAAAGGATCAACAGTGGCCTACCGACTTTCACCAGGGCTGGGACTAATAGCAACAATTGGGACCTTTCAGTACAAGATTTAGCAATTATCTCCTAAAAGCATGAAATAGGGTTTGACACAAACAATTTTCTTTAAAATAGTAATTGCTTCCTGTCTTTTCATGCTTTCCTGTCCTTTAATTCTATTTGAGTTGAATCCCTATCAGTGTTTCCATTACTAGCCCAGAACTAATATGAGGGTTCCCAGTCTATAGATATCTCGTGTCTCACAGTCCTCTGTGAAGAACATTGCAACTTCAGTACTCTTCTAGTCTCTTGGCATTTCACTGGTATTTCATGATGGTCATCACCTGCCGCTAGGGTGCTGGACTGGGGTAAAACCAAGACAAAGCATCCTTCGGAGTGGTAATTTCAGGCTGATGACTGAATCCTCAAAAATATGGGATAGTTCTCATATCTGAGCTAACCACCACCAGGGTGGTGTTACCAGCCCTGTCTCTGGTGTTACTAGCCCTTTGCTTCCTGTCCTCCATAGTTCGCTACACGCTCCCATGGCTGACTGGTCCTTTTCATGTCCTCTAGAGTAATCCCTCTCTCTTTGTGTCTTGCTACAAGGAAATCGATGTGTGTTGTAACAGGGGCCATGGCCTGGGAAAGGCTGAGAGTTGCAGCCCCAGGCCTTTCCTTTCCTCCTCTCCCACTATATTTTTGCCTCCTTCTACTTCCTTGGTCCTTTTCCTACCCTTTCTATATCCTTCTCTCCCTTTTCCTGCACTTTGTCTGCTAGAGCCCTCTCTGCTTCCCCTCTACAATGGCTGCTTGGAGGGGCAGATTCAAGGGGGGTGTAGTGTTGTGGATGTATTCTGCCACTATTGCTGCTGTCCCCAGCTGATCTGGGTGCAGGGTAGGGTGGCCATCACAGAGGACATTCTGGTTTTCTGTTACTCTGCCCTCTGTCCTCTACTGATATGAAACCCAATGCCTTTATGTCCTCTATTTTTCTCTTCAAGAAAAAGAGAAACATAGAGGACGTAAAGGTGTCCAGTTTCATATTAATAGAGGACAGAGAACAACTGGACTGTCCTCTGTGGTGGCCACCCTAGTGCAGAGGGAGCCCCAGAGCTGCTTCTGTCCCACTCCACCTGCAAGCTGTGGCTATCTGAGGCACCAGGCTCGGTTGGGGCAGTGGCTGTGGCATGCAGGATCCTTGGGTCCTCCTTCCAGCACCTGGTCCCTGCCTGCCTCTCCCCAGCAGGTGTCCCCCACTGGCTGGAAGTAGGTGCTGGAAGGAGGAACCCATGTGGTGCGGCTGCTGTCACTGATGGACGTAGACATGGGGGAGGCCAGAGCCACTCCTGCATGCGCAGCATAGAGAGGCTGTGCAAGGAGCTGAGCTCAGCTGGGGGCAATAGCTGCAGTGGGGAATATCAGGGGAGAGGGCAATGGGCAGGGAGCAGGCGGGGAAAGTAGGAACTTGCATGCTGCCCCCACTGTCCCCAGCATGAACGACGCATGCCCCTGGCGGCTGGGGGTGCACAGCAGAGGCGGGAGCACGGCGGCAGTAAGCGGGAGCTCCCACAGACGCTGCCGGTGCTGTTGGCGGTGGGGGAGGAGGGGGTGGTGAGCGCTGACCAGGGGTTGGCGACCACCCACAGATGCTGCCGGCAGTGGCAGCAGCAGCCAGCGGGGATCGCTGACTGCTCACAGATGCCGCTGGCGGTATCAGCAGCAAGAGGGATGCCGAGCGGCAACCACCCACAGGCGCCTTTTTGTAGGGGGTGCACTGCCACGCTCAAGGGGTGCATGTGCACCCATGTGCATCTCCTACACGTTGCCCCGGTCTCCAGCCTAGCAGGGCAGGATTGGTCTGGGCCCCTCTTCCCCCAGGTTAGCCAGGAACTGGTGGTGGTGTCAGTAGGGGCAGGTCCCCTCTCCTTCACGTGCCTACTTCCTTGCTCTGGAGCTTAATCCATCCTTACTCAAGTGTCTGCTCATGGGGGAGAGGGGGGTGGATCAGGAGGTCCCTTCTGTCCACACAGACTTTGCTAACAATCTGTAAAAATAAATAGTTTTGTTTAAACTTTGAGACTGTCCCTTTCCAAAGCTCTGGGGCTCTTCTCTTTCTCTCTAGCCACCGACCCCTCAGCCTGGTCCCTGCAGTGCCTAATTGGAGTGCTCATGTCCCAGCTCCCAGCCGAGAACTCCTACAGCAGCACCCCAACAACCCTCCACACTCCTTCTTCGTCTGTTCTGATCATTTGGGGAGGAAAAAGTCACGAACTCTCAGAAATGAGCCAGATGAAAAAAGAAAGAAAAAGCTCAAATGAAGAAATATAAATAAAATGTTGAAAATATCACATAATTACACAACATAGGGGAGGAGGGGGAAAAAAGCAACCACTTCCCATGCAAGTTTGTGAGCAAAAAACCCCATTTTTTTTATAAAGAAATATATTTCTTCAAAGCTTTTTTATCGAGCCCTAATAGACACTTCATTTCCGGAGGAGCTGCACATTTAGTCTTCTCACAGATGCCTTCCCTGCTGCTTTGCCCATGCCCGGTTGGCAGCAGCTGGAGACACTGGCATTCAGCACGCCTTCCCTGCAGGGTGTCAGCCTTCATTTCCTTTCAGGTCTTTGCAGAACACTGCTGTGCTGCTCTCCCCATTTGCCTAGAGGCACAGAAAACTGTCTCCAGCAAAGCAGCACCTGCAGATGCATTTCCCACTTCCCAGCAGCGCAATTACAAGGGGAAACATGGTCATTTGAGCTGCTGGGGAGGGATAGGGGTGAAAGGATAATTGGGAGGCAGGGCAGGGTGTTTTCTGTAACAAACCAGTGGAACTGGGGAGGGTAACAATAGGAGAAAACAGGAGCAGCTAAATGAGGTTGATTTAGCTTCATATAGACTGAGCACCTGCATCCTGAAAGTCAGGGCCAGGAAGGGATCTTGGCTTGGGCACCCAGATATGGAGGTGCCACATGGCACCAGACACTTTTGCACTTTTGTTTTAGTCATGGGGTTGTGAGCAGTGACCAGCTCCCCAGCTTACTTACTTCCTGTGTTACAGCCAAGATCTGTGCAACATCCAGCTTCTTACATGAACTATCATGGTTTTCTGTCTGATGTTATATTACCAAAACTGTTGCCTAAGGGTGATATACTCTGATAAGAATCCATAATGCTAATTTCATGCAACAGCCAACGTTATGACTTTGCTTGTATGTACCATAATGCTCCACAGCAGGTATCGGCCCCTCCAGCCTTCTAGGGGTGGATCCAGATGGGGTGTGTTGATGCTGTCTCACCCCCACCCCCTTTGTGGACCATGTTTCGGGTGGCCACCTTTTCAAAAGAGGAAGACTGGACACATGCCCACCTTTTTCCCCTCCCCCCATCATTGCCACCATGGGTGGATGAGAGCTGAGCGGAGCAGGCCTGGATGCGGGTTGCCCCGTGCCAAGTTTAAAACTGTGGCTTTCACATTTGCTTCCCTGGCAGCTGGAAGCAGGATCCCTTCTCCACTGATGGGGCTGGGGTTTTGCCTGAAGAGCCCTGCTGCACCTGCAGGGGAGGGAGCCGAGTCAGGCTGGGAGACCCCTGCCTTACCTGCTCCTGGGCCCAGCCCAGTCCGGCCCTCTGCATTTGCGGAGCTGCTCGGGACAGCCGGGCAGCAGCTCCCTGCACATGAGTGTAATGGGTTGGGGCGGGGAGCCTGTGTGTGCAGGGGCGTAGTGTTGTGGTTGGTCTAATAAATATCTTTTATTAGACCAACTCAATAGTTAGAAATATCTTTCTTAGCAAGCTTTTGGGCTTAAAAGCCCTTGGTCAGGCTGGGGAAGCATCTGCAGTTGGTGTGTGGAACAAATAGCAAAGAGGCCAGAGGCTGGGCTGCAGCAAGGCAGGCAGTCGGTGAAGATGTAAATTGAGGAGCCAGTAGGTGAGAGACAGGCTGGGGAGGGGAATGTAGCAGGGAAAAGTGGAGCAGTACCTAGGGAGTCAGATGTCAGGCAGCTTATAGTGTGTCATACATACAATGTCTATGTTTAGTCCAGGGATGTAGCTGTGTCTTTGAGAGTTGTGCTGAGTTGCTCTTTGGTATGTAGATTAGGTAAAATTCCTTCCCTGGAGGTGTCAGATGGCAGGCGGGGAGGTAAAAAAATCTTTCTTGTTGTTCTGAAATGAAGTTTAAAATCCAAAATCAGCTAAAATTTGGCATCTTCCACATTTCAGGGATGTACTTGGTAGCTGTGCTGGTCTGAGAAGAGAAGAAAAAAAAGTGTAGAACTCTTGGTTCCAAAATGATACCTTTTATTAAACCAACTGGGAAGTCACAAGAAAAAGCTGGACCCAGAGGGACAGCTTTCCACCTACAGCTCCCTCTGTGCAAAAATGAAGTGTATTTCCTATCTATGGGGACTTTTTACTGTCTATACTTTTCTCAGAGCCTGATAAAGGGCCTTTGAGCTCAAAAGTTTGCAGAAAAGGACAGGTTTTTTGTGATTTCCCAGTTGGTTTAATAAAAAGTATCATTTTGGAACCAAGAGGTCTACATTTTTTTATTTCTTCTATATTTAGTCCATGATTTTTTGTATCCAGGAGGTTGATGAAGTGAAGTTTATAGGCATGTCTGTGAAAAGTGTTTTGTGAATTCCCTTTGAGGATTAATTTTGAGAAACTGGAGTGAGAGTGGGCTTCTTGTGAGAAATGTACCCCCACTGGCAATTGGGTATTCTGGTCTTTAATAGATTTCCAGTGTGCATTCATTCTGGTGAGCAGTTGTTTGGTCTCTCCTACGTATTTTCCATCAGGGCATTTGGTGCACTGGATGAGATATATGCTTCTGGAGGTGCAGGTGTAAGATCCAGGGATGCTGATGGCTCTGTTGTGCGATGTAGTAATCGTGGGTGTGGTGGAGATGTGTTGGCAGGTTTTGCATTTCATTTCATGGCATGGCTTGGGTCCATTCAGTATGTTTTGGGTCGTAGGAAGTTTGCTTCTGGTGATGAGGTTAGTGAGATTTGGTGCTTGTTTGAAGGTTAGGATGGGTGAATCTGGGAAGATCTCTTTAAGAACTGGGTCTCCTTCTAGTACAAGTTAGGAGTAGTTGAGGATTTTCCATATAGGTTTGAGGGAAGGGTGATGTGTCATAACCAGCAGTGGGCAAATTGTGGGGGTTTTCCTTCTGCACAACAGCAATTCTTCACCTGGTATCTGGATGGCTCTTTCAAATGTGCATCTATCTCTCTGGAGGAGTGTTCTTGTTGTGTGAAAGCCCTTTTAAGATTGGTGAGGTAGAAATCCTGGGTGTCCTTCTCAGTGCAGATTTGGTGGGATCTGAGGGCTTGGATATGTATCACAGGTTTCTTTGTATGTTTAGGGTGATTGCTGGTTCTGTGCAGATATGTATGCTGGTCTGCAGGTTTCTTGTATAACATCATCTGTATTTTACCATTCTGGATGCTGATCCTCATGTTTAAAAAGGAGATGTTGCTTCTGGGGTACTCAAAAGATAGTTGGAAGGAGGGGTGATGATTGCTGAATTTCGATGGAACTCAATCAGAAATTGCAGGTTTTCAGTCCAAATGATGATGTCATCAATATATCTTACATATAGCAAGGGCTTGATGGTGCAGTCTTTGAGAAATTCTTCTTCCAGGTGGCTCATAAAACCCCAGCCCGGCAGGGTCCACCCAGCCTCCCCGCCAGCACTAGGCAGGGAAGGGGCCCCTCTCCCCCTGAAGCCCAGCTCCCATGGTGGGAGGGGGCCTTCAATTTTGTGCTTGCCCAAGGCCCCCGTACACCTTATCTGCCTCTGCACTCATCATGCCCCCCACTGCCAATGCCTTCTGTGCATCAGGGGGCCCCAAAGTTATGCCTTGCAAGGGACCCAAAACAATTGTGGGCCAGTCCTGGTGGCAGCCGTGGCGGGCAGCTTCCTTCTCCCTGCCCAGTCCCCTGAAGTGGCAAATTAAGACTTACTGGGGCTCTGGGCAAACAGAAAATTGGAGGCTCCCCCCACCCTGTTATAAAAAAAAAAAAATCAAAAAGTATTAATGAATAGACCCATTAAATATGCTGTTCTGCCTGTCCTCAACAAGATCAAAATCAGCACCTTCATGGGGAAGAAAATTGCAAGCACTTCGCCGTCCCCACAATACAGCATCCCCCAAATTCTTGGTCTGAGGAAGCCTGCTAAACTCTGCTGTAGGCTTGGATCATCAGTGCAGACAGCGTCTCCCTCCATGCTTCCTTCAGGGCTTTCTCCCCAGCTTCCTGCTACCACCCTTCCACAGGAAGCTAGAGCTACATCACCTGTCTAGAAGAGCTCCCATCTGCTACTGGGAGGTGACGGAGTCCATCTTACTTGCTCTATCTTCCATCATAAAAAGGGGGGCAGTCAGCTTTCTGGGTGCCACTAACTGCAGGAGGGTCAGGATCTCTGCACATTAGGAACGATCACAGGAAGTTCCTTATTTCCTGAGTCTAAGGAGGGGTGTCTTCAGTTTATGAAGGAGTGCCTCATGTCTAAGGAGGGGTGTCCTGAGTCTGTGGAGGAGTGCCTTGCATCTAAGCAAGGGTGCCTTGAACCTAGAGGGGTGCCTTGAGTCTATACCACAAGACACCTTGAGTGTAAAGGTTTGAGAACCCCGGCTTCAGCTCTAAGCATATGAGACATGTAGTGGGGGCAAGAGGGGGCATGAACCCCCCCAAACAGCACCACCACCGATGGCGGTGGTGGCACCTGGAGGAGCCCCACCACTGACACCGAGGGCACACCTGTGTGTGCCCTCCCCTACTCGGGAGGCACCAGTTGCCCTTGGCTCTGAGGCAAAGAGCCATCTGAAAACATCCCCCCTCAGCCTTCCCTGGGGCTCATCCTGTGCGCTTTGAGCCCTGGGCCAGGCTAGGCCAGCCCACGGCCTTGCTACATCTTTGCCACTTTGGTTCCACACAAATTTCACCCGGGTCGTCTTGGAAGTTGCGGGAGGGGGGCAACTGCAGCCCTGGTGTGGTCCCCCTGCAGGGTCCTAGCACCTCCCAAGAAGGGGCTCTTTCTTTCTTCCTCCTCTGAGGGGCGAGGGGCCAGCTGTGCACCTAGTGCTGCAGCTGCCCCCCCTGCCCTGGGCAAGGTGTAGCCAGCTGCTGCAGTGCCCAAAGAGGCAGGAAGGCAGGTGCTGGAGGCCTCCCAGCCACCTGCCCCCCCAGCCACCTGTCACCCCCGCCGCCATCCTGGGGACCTGCTCCACTCTGGGGGCAGGGTGAGCAGGCCCCCCTGCCCCCACAGCAGCCCACGCCCAGCCCCAGTGCAGCCCCACCCCTGCTGGCACTGGTGGTGGCTGGGTAGGAGGCGGCACCCCTGGCTGCTGCCAATGCCATGTGCCCTGCTGGGCAATGCTGCCATCACTGCCTTATGCAGCTATCCACACAGCACCATGCTGGACCGTCCAGCACATCAGAGATTTTTCCCAGGGGGCCCCTGGTTGGCAGGGGTCCCTGGGCCAGGGCCCCATGGGCCCCTGCGTTAATCCGCCCCGGTCCCCTCGGTGTTCTCTGCCAAACTGGAGAACCTGCTTCCCGCCTCTGCTGCCCCTGGTTGCTGCTCCTACTGCATGCTATGTTCAGGCTCATAGGCAGGGGGCGGGGAGGCTGGGAGCAGGGGTGACGTCACCCCTGCAACACTAGTCACTACTCCTGGACTCCCTTTTTCCAAGTCCTGGATCCACCTTGCATCCTCCTACCTTGTGCAGAATGCTCCCCGAATCCGGGGCAATTCTGTGTAGGGAAGGGCAGCATGGACTCCATGGCCTGGAGACCTGCCCTTCTGTACATCTTAGCACTGTTTGTGCAGAGGTTTGAAAATGGCCTGCAGCAAGATGGCAGGTTAGATGCAAAAGGCCTAGCTGTTAGCATCACTCCTTGCTGAAAATACCTCCTTTCCTTTCCCCCAAAATGGAGAAATTCTTCATTTTTCTCTTATTCACACAATTTTCTAGTGCCCCGAGGAATGGTAGCAGGCATGAAAAAGCATGCTCTTTTAGTGTAGCAATAGAGCAGCGGAGTTTGATGTTCTGGTAATCTAGATTTTCAATAGCCATTCAAGAGCTCTCTAAAATAGGAAACAGAAGAACACTTGCAAGTCACTGGGACAAACAGCGAAACTCTCTGTAAAGACTCTTGATTATTTCGTAGGATAAAACATCAAAGCAAATCAATCCATGGTGCCCATGGATCCATAAACCATAATGGAGTTACTTAAGGTATGAGCTTGGCCCATATTCTGTAACTGGGAGGTGAGTGGCTTATATAAAGTATTCCAACTGATTTATTCCTTCTGTTTTCTTTCTATTTCTTTAATATTTCAACTGGCATAAAGGAGACTTAGCAGAAGATGTAAAGCCCCAGAAACATTAAATTTTAATGAATAAAAATGGAAAAGCCCCCAAGGCTCTAAGTTAGCTAGTGCTGGGAATGACTGAAGATTTGTGGAACATTCTTCTCTGTGAAGTCAAATACAAGCAGAGCTTAAAATGGACTGTCAGAAGCTCTTTCATTTTTTAATTTACCTGCTTACAAGAAATGGTCATGACTCTAAAGTCTCTGCAGACCTCTGACCTCTTCTGTATTCGTGGATTTTCTCCCAGACTGTCTCTGCCCATGTGTGCTGGTCCATTTGCTTGCTGGTCATTTAAAATGTCAGAACCCCCACTCTATGTTCATCAGTAAAGATGAGGGTTGCACAGTGTCCCCCCCAATGGGTAATTGTCCCCCAGTTGGACAGTGCATTCGAGAGATTCTGCTTTGTGTGTCCCACATGGAGCTGAACTTGCCTGAGAGCAATGGGGCTACTCAAAGAGCAAAGTCCCGCTCTTGAGAAGGAGGTGAAGAGCTACAGAGCTTGGTTATCTGCTTCCAGGAGAAGACACTTACCAGTGGAAGCCACGTGTAAAGACCCTCCCTCACACGCCTCTTGGGGGGAAAGGCTTGCTCCTCTTGTACAAGCCTGGAGATCAGTACCAACAGTTAACAGATCCTAGAGTTCATGGGGGGCCTGGGCCACGTGGGTAGTAGCCAGGATCCCGGGTATTTGCCACCTCTTCAGGTTCCCTGACAGTACAGTTTCATTACAGCCCAGGGCCCCATCCTTATGCCATAGCTGGAGTGCCTGTTGCAGAGGATTCTCGGCAGGTCCAGGCTGACAGTAGGAATGAAGGTGGTCGCCTCCTGCACCTGCCCACTGCTCTCCTAGATCCACCCAGCCTCCCCCTTTGTTTCACGACTGGGCATACAGCGCGCCCTCTGCACAATCTGGTGGGGAAGGTATGCAGTGCTGAGAAGTGTCAGCTCTGCGTGCAGCTTCAGGGAGATGATCAGCCCATTACACTGCAAGATGCCCAGGGAGGAGCTGGTTGAAAGGCAGCAGGACTGGGCCAGCCTGGCCATTTCTGCCGTTTGCTCTAGGGTTGTGAAACTCCTAACACCACTAATGGAGTCTGGGAAGATGGTTTCTCTGCCCAACATCAGTTTGCCATAAGGTTTCCTGCTCTGTTGGCTTTTGGACTTCTACATTTTCTCTGCTGCAGACTCTGCCAGAAATGTAACATTTCCCTTTCCTTTTTTAATGCTATCACTTGTTTTTACCTTGCGTCTAACATTTTCTTATCTGCAGGACGAGGACAAACCTCTCCTTTCTCATAAGCCAGCACTTCCCCATGGGTAAGCGTTGCCATCAGAACAATAACAAGCAGATAATCTAAATAACATATGAATCTTCTTGCTGCACCCAAATATTTTTCAGCCGCAGAATACCACCCACAGTATGACCAAACTTTAGAGTGCACAAAGTCCTATTTGACTTTTTCATAAACAAACTGGAGAAATATGGGATAGGCAAAGCCACAGCAAGCTGGACAGACAACTGACTCAACAGTCACAAGCAAAGGGTAATTATCAATGGATCCATGTAAAAAAGGCAGGGGATTTTGAGTAGCGTCCCCCAGGGGCCTGTCCTGTGTCTGGTGCTGTTTAGTGTGTATTAACAATTTGGATTCTGGAATAGAGAGCTTCCTGAGAAAATCGGCAGATGACACAAAACTGGGAAAAACTTCGAACACATTGGCAGATAGGACCCTGATTCAGAAGGACCTTGATGAATTGGAAAGTTTGATTGACAGATTGACAGAACAACGAGCAATAGTCTCAAGTTGCAGTAAGGGAAGTTTAGGTTGGATATTAGGAACGACTTTCTCGCTAGGAGAGTGGTACAAACGTTGGAATGGGTTACCTAAAGAGGTGGTGGAACCTCCATCCTCGGAAGTTTTTAAGACCAGGCTTGACAAAGCCCTGGCTAGAATAATCTAGCTGGGGCTGGTCCTGCTTTGAGCAGGGGGGCGGACTAGATGTGACCTCCTCAGGTCGCTTCCAACCTTAATTTCTATGATTCTGTGCCTCTCTGAAAACTGGGCTAGAGACAGCAGAATTTATATGAGTGTTGACAAATGCAAGGTACTGCACCTCAGGAGGGATAGTCAAAAACACAACTACAAGGTGGGTGACAACTGCCTGGATGGCAGTACTGCAGAAAAGGATCTAGGAGTCTTGATGGATCATAGCCTCAGTATGAGTCTGCAGTGTGATGCAGTTGCAAAAAAGGTAAAACCAGTTTTGGGCTGCATCAACTGAAGCATTAGGTGCAAGTCATGGAAGGTGACAATGCCTCTCTACTTGGCACTGGTTGAGCCTCATCTAGAGTATTGTGTGTTTTCAGGCTCAGTGTTTTACAAAGGGAGTGGAGAAGTTAGAGAGGGTCCAGAGGCAGGTGACAAAACACTAGAAAGGGCTTGGAAGACAAATCACATGAAGGGAGGCTGAAAGAAAAAAAAAGCATATTTGATTTGCAGAAAAGGTGATCAAGAAGGGACATGATAGCATGATTTAGGAGTGGTTTCATAGGCCTGGAGTATGCTGTGAAGAACAACAGTTGGAAGTTTAGGAGCTCCCCACTTCCACGTGGGTCACTGGGAAATAATGAGATGAGCTCTATAGCCCAGGTCAGGTGGATACTGGAGAGGACCATGCTCAGCAGTAGAAAAATGAAGCACAGCTCCACAACTGGCTGACTTAGGAGATTGAAACAGTTGGGATAAGTCATGGAAGGGATACAGACAGAGGAGCTCCGGCAGTCTCATTAGTTTGATGTGAAGAGTTATGCTTGCTGATCCCAGGGTGCCAAGTGGAAGGGAGGGTGTTTCATCTTTTCCCATGCTTCTGCACTTTCCTGTTGCCACATGGAGCCAGGAAGGAATTTCCCCACTTCTTGTTGCCACAGGTGGCAGGAGGGGGGTGTGCGTGGGTGTGTGTGTGCGGCGGTTTCCTTTTCTCAGAGGCATTGTGTGTTGTCTGCTGCTAAGACTGGGGATTTTGACTGGAGTGTGCCAGTGCTCCTGCTGGCACTAAAACACAGACATTTGTGGTTAGAGGGTCTTGCCCTTTCACTCACGGTCAGACTGATTGCTACATTTGGGATCCTGAAAGAATTTTATCCCATGGCTAAATTGGTACAGACCATGACTTTCCTCTGTAGCAGGGAGGACGCAGCCCTCTTCCTTGGACCTCTCGAATTTATCTTTGAACAGCTCTTGCAGCAGTGGAGCACTGACAGTCCTTGTCCCCCTACTTTACCTGTGGCAGGTGTGGGTGGTTTTGGCATCTTCGGGCAACATGCCTCGTGGTTGTGTGACAAGGTTGTGCAGCGTTAAGAATAGGTTAGACAAGGATTTGTATCAGATGGTTTGGGTAGGGATGATCCTAGATGAACTAGATGACCTCTGGGGGTCCTACTTTTTTATGATTCTCTGATCCAGTGCAGACAGAGTGGGTATCATTATTTTCCTTGTTCCCTTCCTCCTCACACTGACACTGAAGGTTACTGTGCAAAAGTTCAGCGTGGTCTGAACTCAAATGAATTCTGCAGCTGTGGAGCCTGGTGACTGGATCCTGACGTCATGGAGAAAGATGGGAAAGTTGCTGATTTAGAGGAAGGTTACTCACAATGTTTGCTTTAGTGTTAGCAACAGGCAGATGTAAGGAAAATGTTTAAAATAAATAAGGGACAAGGCACATGTGACACTCATTTTAGAATTGCCGAGTAAATTCACACCCTTTAGAAGAACAAGCATCCCTGACCCTGGGAGGCTATGTTAACATCTCACAGAGATTTCTTAACTCCCCATGTCCCGAACACTGAGCTGGCTCCAAAACCCTGACATGGCATTTGAGGCTGAGCTCAGGGCTTTATGCACACACTGGTTTTTGTTTCTGTATGACTACCTTGCTTAGGAGAATACACGTTCCTAAAATGCTCACACTGGCATACCCCCTAGTGTGGACCCAGCTCTAACAAGCACAAGTTAGGGTGTTATATGCACTTTCACAGCAGCATAGCTGTGCCTGTGTAGGCTGAGGGTGTATTCAGAACTGCATGTTCACTGGAGCAGTATGCTTATATCCTGGAGAAGTTTTGTATGAAAAAGGCCCTAGACTCAGCCACTTTTTGGTTCACATCCAGCCCAGATGCACGGTCATAGAAGTCTGTTACTTCGCTGGTGCCGCCTGCATGGAATGAATTGGCGGTCTCTATCCCACAGGATCCCTTGGCAGGCACATGAATGAACTCCTGTCCCTCTTTCTCCGCGACGGAGTACTGTCTCACCTGATCAGGAATGAAGTACACTGGCAGAGTCAACACAGGGAGAGCTGTCCAAAGTGGGATGGGCCCCCAAAGGAACTAAAGAGCACCTCACCCTTTGCTCCTGGGGCTGACCAAGAAATGGCTTCACCCTTCTGCAAGCAAATCTGAGCTTTCAAAATATTTTCCCATCCCGACTTAGAAAAAGTCTAAAACTTGTGCAAATCAAATATCCCCAAATGTACGTATAGCAGTTTGGGTCCACCCAAATATTTTGTTTCAGTAATTTCAGAATGTTTTGTCTTGATTTGAATAGTTTGTGGCCGCATCTACATGAGCAGCGGACTGCGCGATTGTTACTGCGCAGCCATTTAGTACATGCATATGCAAGTACTAAATACCAGTGCAGTAACTGGCATTACTGTGCAATAGCATCCCCACACAATTTTTTTCGGATGCTACCATGCAGTAGCAACGAGCTAATGTGCAGCATAGCTCATTACTGCTGTGCAGTAGCATCGCATCATGGTTAGTGCCTGCCAATGCACAGTAGCATCTAGTGTACATGCACCCTGTATGTATATTTTATATTTCCTATAACTCACATAATTTCGACATAAAAGCTCATTTTGAACTGAAACTGAAATGTTCCATTCTGAAAATGTTGAAACAAAACAGAAAATTCCCAACCAGCTGTACTCATGCCCTTGCATTGCAAATCCCAGCCACTTGCCACTGAACTGTCTCTTCTAGCTTGGGCAGGAACCAGAGCAACACGTACACTGAAAAAACAGCAAAACCAAACACTGTCTTGCACAGACTGTTTTCCCTTCAGGGAAAGCATGACCGAGAGAAACACGTGGAACAGACGTGAGTCACTTTGGTTAACTCCCAACTGGAAGTGCTCATATGCTGTGGTGATGAAGATGGGGTAATAGCTTGAATAAAATAAATAGAAAATGTATCTAACTCACTTGAGATATTGTTCCCAGACATGTGTGACAGAGGCAGAAGAGAGCATATCACTTTATAGACATGGTTGTCTGTAAAACGATATTCTGCACGCTTGAGGAACTGGTGTACATACAGGGCTCTTCTAACTGCTTCCAAAGAGTTAAAGGCTGATTTCAAACTACTTATGGTATCAGAGCAATGTAGAGGGCTGTTAGTGTTAAAGAGGTTCTGGTCCTGTAAGCCCAAGGCTTTCTCACCGCCTAAAGGGCACATCTGCACAAGACGTTTACTGTGGAGTTGCCTAATTAGCTGCACAGGAAATGCTTTGTGTCTCCACATGCAGAGCTATTAGGATGGAGGAAAATAATTAATTCTGCAGCAGGGTAGTACTTGTAAATACAAATACTATCCTGCTACAGGGTTTTTTTACTCTGCAACACTGCATGTATAGGCGAGGATGGGGCTGGCTGGGGCACGAGGGTGCTTCAGCGTGGGGGCTGCCTGCTGGCGAGCCCTGCACTGATGCACCCTCGTGCTGCAGCCAGCCCCTCTGCAGCACGCTGAGCTAGGTTGGAGCAGCCCCAGGCTGGCAGACTGACCCCCGCCCCAGGCTCCTTGGCAGCCAGGGCTGCTCCAGCCCAGCTCAATGTGCTGCATACGTCCCAGGCATATGTGCAAATGGTGTGCCCAGGGGCAATAAACTCCAGCAATATGTGACAGAGTTTATTGCTGCACACTAATAGCATGTGTAGATGTGCCCACAGTGAAAGACTGCTGTTTTCTTTAGTGGATTATGCATGAATCTAGAGCAGACAAAGGGAGTGAACCCTACTGGATTCATTTAGCTGCTGATTATTATGGGAGCTGAGTATATATTAGCTTTACAGCTGTTTAAATCAGAATTCCTATGTCCCTGTTAGCTGCCCTGATTTTTACTGGCCCTTTGGTGGAAGGCCAATTTTCTTTCTTTCCTTTGGGTCGGGGGTGGGCAATTATTTTGGGCAGAGGGCCGCTTACTGAGTTTTGGCAAGCCATTGAGGGCCGCATGACAGGCAGCCCAGGGCAGATAAATATTAATTTTCTAAATTTTTTAGGGGCCCCGCAGGCTGGATTGAATGGCCTGGCGGGCCGCAACTGGCCCCCCGGGGCCGTTTTTTGCCCACCCCTGTTTTAGGTACTATCACTGAGCCCCTTGCAATCTCTAATGCATTTGCCCTCACAACCCCCTGTGAAGCATGGCACTGCTGTTACCCCCATTATAGAGACAGAAACTAAATCCCAGAGGAACTTGGGAAGGATGGTCAAAACATGCCTCAGTAATTCAGGAGCCAAGTTCATTTTCAAAAGGGACTGAGACATCTAGGAGACCGAATCTCACTGCTTTTCATTAGCAGTTAGGTAGCTTTGAACACTTGAGTCCTTTACTCTCAGTGAGCCCACCAAGTGACACAAAAGACCATGACAGGGGAGGGACTTGCACCCTCGTTTTTGTAATCCTAAATGTGCACAAAACCTCAGAACCGGCCTTCTGCCCCTCATTTGCCAACCTCACCACTTCTGGGGCTGTTTTCTGCTATTTCCTGCTAAGCTGTGACTAACATTTCCAGGCTGGCTGGATTGGGAATGGTTGGCTTCACCTATGGAAAATTCTTCACAGCTTTCCAGTCATCACTGGAGAACAACATTGCAGGCTGGATGATAAATCCTCACGGGTCTTATTCCTATGTACACTGTGTGCCTTTGCACGGCTCTGGCAAGGGACTTTCAGAGTCGTGTAAACAAGTCGGGCCCCCCATGGCTGCCCCTGCCTGGAAGCACCGCGCCCCCAGCGAGCGCCTGCCCTGCGGCTTCCCAGCATCGTGGAGCCTCAGCATCGCCTTTACATAACGCGGACACTTTTTTTCTCCGAAAGACCGTGGAAGGGCAGGGGTAGAGGATTCCCCTTTGAAAGCAGCAGTATCTGGACAAGGATAGCTTCTAGCAGTGTGTACATGCCCACTGCCCTTTGTGAAGCAGGAATCCCAGTTTACATGGTGCAAGCTGCAAGGGAACAAGAAAGGGGTGTTTTTTACACCACCCATACTTTCTTAGCTTGGCTGAGCTGGAGTTATGTAATTCTTCCTGCTCTCTCTTCCTACTCACTTGGGTACTCTAAGGTTACTGTGTAAAGAGTCACATTTAGCTAGAAGACAGGAAATTGGACGGCTGCAAATTAATGTGGGTGGCTTCACAGTCAGAGCATTTGTCCTTATTTTAAGTCATTTTTCAGTTTCAGCAGCATTCATTTCAAATTCCTGGCCCTTGCTGTGCTGGAGATCATGGTTCATTCATGAAGAGGGCTCCAGGTCTCTGAAGGAGGGAGTTCCTTATTTGATTGCTCAGCCCTCAGTTTAATTTGGAGGCTGTATATAAGAAAGCAGATTAGATGCTGTCTATCCTCTGGTTGTTTACTGATATTTGCCATGCGACTATTCTACTTGTCGAATGGTAGAAAGTATTAATCGAGAAGTAATGGTCAGTTCCTCCACTACCTTGGCTTCTTCCCCACCAAATCTGTTGTTGCAACTGAGAGCTTAATGTTATTTCTAAGCAGAAGAGTGGGGGAGTAAAAGTACCATATTTATGGAGTAAACTTGATTCCAGGAAGTCAGATTTCATGTGAGCAAAATGTGTTTTAGGATGGATCTGTCAGGGGCCCTCACAGGCAGCCGAGACCTAAGTATTTGCTCACCTGGCCAAGCAGCCCCACCCCAGCTGATGAGCCACCTGGATCCTCTTAAGCCCTCCTGATCTGCTGCTGGGGAGAGCAGCTTTCCCACTCAAGTCCACCTGTGGCAGCAGACTGGCGGCCAGCTGCCCGTTCTGCCCAAAGGTCTGCTGTGGGAAGCCTTCTTGGATCGCTTCTCAGCCTTCTCTCAGCTTTGTTGGAGAGGTTGAGGGGGTAGGGGATCTTGAAGGGCTGTAGCAAGAGGCAACAGAGGGGGAAGTGGCAACAGCACCCTGATTGCACGGATCTTTAACTCTCTAGGTGGGAGAGTGGATCCAGAGGCTTTGCAGATCAAAATGGACACAGCCTTGTCAGATGGAGGACAAGATCTGGCAACGGATGACCCTTGATTGTGAATTGACAGCGGAAGAAGATGATGGGAGACAGAGGATGAGGAATGGAGGCTGCCAGAGCATGCAGTGAAGCAGGTGTAGAGACAGATTTGCAGCACGGAGCTGGTCAAAGAGCACTGGGGCTTGTGCTGGCTGTATGCACATCAGGTGCTGCTGACCAGGGCAGTAACGTAGGGGTGGCAGCTGGACAAGTCACCAACCTGCTCAAGACGCTCACGTCTGGACAACAAGAGAGTAGAGCATGTGTTTTGGGGTTGGTCTCATGGACAAAGCTTTTGGGGAGAGTGAACTGGTTGCTGGATGCCAGCCCTAGACAGGGGAAGGTGTAAAAGAGTGCTTTATGTGGACCTGTCAGGAGGAGGGGCTGCAATGATGCAGAATTTGCTGGTGATTTGCTCGAAGATGGCAATCTGGCAAGGACAGCAGCAGGCAGTCTACAGACCAAGTGAGTGCACGATAAAGGACTATTTGGGGATGGTGTTAGGAGAGTTGAAAAAGTACTGGTGTTGAACAGATGATGGGGGTGGGGGGAGGCAAGGTAGAGATGCAAGTGGGGGCTGGTTTTTGAAGAAGAGGTGGAAGGGAGGGGCTTTGATCCAGTAGGGGTGGGATAAGCCTGCAGGCAAGCTGAATGGGCAATGTGTGGGAACCACACTTTCTGCGAGGACTGGGAGATGTACAATTATGTAAAGTGTGGGAGGAGGAGGGCTGTGCGGATCCAACTTGGAGAGGTAGCTAAAAGGTGGGGGAGGCTAAACGTGTGAGCCACAGAAGTATGAAGGTAGAGTGAGGACAGTCCCCGCTGATCCCATTACTTTTTATTTGTGCTACGGAGCTGCTGGTGCAGAGACTGAGACAGGACACAGTCATTAGGAGCATCCCAGTGTTGGGGAAGGACAGAAAAAAGCAAAAGCAGCACTGTATAATGGTGATATCAATGCCATGATAAGGGATGGACTCTCCCTGGAATGGGTGGTGAGGGATACACAAAGATGCATGGAAGCATCCAGGGCCAGACAGACTAAATGTGAACAAAATCATGGTGATGGTGGTAGGCAAAATGGGCCGTAAGTTGGAAATGGGGATACAGGTGGCAGCCAAGGAAATTAAAGTGTTGTGGGGGAGGGGGTATTTGATAGAAGGATGATGTGGGAATGGGAAAAGATCTGGAAGAGAGTCTGACAGGTGCTGGGGCTGTGGTTGGGGAGAGTTTATCATATGGGTGATAGGTGGCAGTGGTTCAAGTGTTGCCATTACAGTACTGATTATTTATTACAGAGGCATAGTGTTCCTCCCAGCATGGAAACAAGACATGCAAATCAAAGGGAGATCTGTGTGTGTGTATTTTAGCAGGCCACGAAAGAACAATTGGGATGGTCAGAACATTTTAAACAGAGGCTGGTGGGTGGGTGGGGATTCCCAGATATAGGCCTATTTTTGTTTGCAAACGATATGAGCACATGCTGCTGAGCTGCGGTGGATGGGAACACGAAGGCTGGGTGTTTTGTTGATGTTTCACAGAGTGGCTTTTAAAGAAGTGGAGGGTTTTAAAATAGTTTCCTGGTCATAGGCATGGAGGGCCACAGTCCACTATGCATGTATAGAAAGATTTTTAAGAAGATGCGGTCTTGATGGGTTGGAACCAATAGTTTTGAGAAACTATAAGAAAATAATAGGAGCTGTTAGGGTGAAGGACTGCGTCTCCCTGGCAGATGTCACAGAGAGCGTGGGAAGGGATCGCTGGTGAAAAGCTGGAAGGCAAATATGCTGACTTGGTATGGATGATGATTCGAGGCACCCTGCCAGTGAGAGTGATCCAATACATGTAACTCACACAAGAAATGTGTAGATGGGGAAGTATCCAGAACTCATGTATTTTGACATTTTTTTTGCAAAGAGAATTTGGTGTGGAGTGGACAAAAGACTGGCCAAAACATGGTGTACAAAGGCTCTCATGGAAGTGCAACACAAGTTACATTTTCATATGATGGGGCCTCTGAAAGTTTTCTACAGCCATGACGTAACACATGTGCAAGGCTGCAGAGTGCTTTTAAAATGGCCAATCATGTGAAAAATTAACCTTCCTCAAATGAGGTAAGAGAGGAAGGTGGTCTAAAGCAGAGTACCTTAAGGAACTTGTGTTCCCTCCAGGACTAATTTTTCACATTTTGTGGGGCTGGGCTGGTGCTGGGGTACTGGGGGGAACTGGGCTGGACCTGCGAGGCAAGAGGGCTCCATCCCACCCTGTCCCCCTCCCCGCCCCCCAACCAGCTCCAGCCAGGCCAAGCAGATCAGTGCTGCTCCCTCTTCCTCCCCCACCGACAGCCCTGGAGCTATGGGGGTTGGGGCTGGGGAGAGGGGTGGTTTGGCAACCTCCTCAGAGGCTGCTGGAGTGCCCTTGCCTGCTGGCCAGGGCTGGTTCAGGCAACATTGATCTCCCCCAGCCCAACAGCTGAATGTCTGTTGGGTTGGTGGGGAGGGCTGGGAGGGAGGAAAGTGGGGCAGCCTCTAAATCATGGTGCTTTGTGTAAAGTGCCATGAGTTAGGGCAGGGCCCCAAAACATCTGTAGGTACCCATGGTTTATATGGGCTGGTTCCCAAAGGGCCAGGGAGAACCTTTTTAAGGACAGTTTTAATCTGTTTTAAATGCACCTGTGTAAGGCATGAGACCTTCTGTTTTGCAGTCAAAGATTGTGCAAAGCTAGGATTGAGCAAACTGAGATTTTTATAGCATTCAGAATCAAGAAAAACTCAGACAGGAAGAAGCGGAGAAAACCTGAAAGAGAAAGGACAGGGAACTTCTATGTGTGGAGGATATTAGGACTAAGTTTTAACAGATGAAAGGGAAGGAATGGGTTGAACAGATTTGTAAAAGGAAAAATAAAAAGTGTAGTGTTTGAGATGTTAACTTTCAGAAAGTTCATCAGGACGTTTTATGTTTTTATGTGATGTAACAAGGAATACTATTTTGAGGGTGTTACCTATATATTTTACTGGGGATTTTAAGCCTTTAAATCAGTTGTTTATTGTCAATGTAATTTCTATAGGGACATTGGTCCTTGTAGTAGTGGGGGAGGAGGTGGGATATAAGAGTCGGCTGAGTGGGGCGGCAAGTAGGGGCATACCCATAGTGGTACACTGTGAAACAGAATGTGGTCAGGGCAAAAACAGGATTATCAGCCTGTAGTATAGTTCTGAGGATAGGGTAAGGGGAACAAGGCAGGGAAGGGGTTTTAAGGAAATGGGAGTAAAAGGGGAAGGGGTTAGAAGAGGGTGAAGAGAATGTGCAAAGCATAGAAAAGGGTAGAGAAAGAAGCTGTTTAACACTTTTGTTGTAGTAGTAGTAGTAATAATAAAGCCTCCCTAGATCCTGTGCTCTTGGTTCTTTGACTTCTGTCCCTGCTTGGCTTTCCCTCTGGACTCTGGCTTTCAGGAACTCTGCTTGGCTTTGGTAACTGGTCCCTGTCTCCAGATCCCTGAGTCCCTGTGACTTATATGCTGCCTCTGAACTTGTTCCTTGGATTTAGTCATTTGGTTTTTAACTCTAGAATTTGGACGGAGCCTGTAACTTGGACCCTGCTGGGAAGTCTACCTTGGGTTAGGTGTTTGGACTCCACCCCTGGCTGTTGCCCTCCCCTGGTGGCTTAACAACTAGAGCAGACTGCCCATGATCTGCCCTTATAGGATCTTTCTTGTACAATAATATGTTCCCTGAATTGCTTTACCTCTAGAAATACTATAGATGAAGTGTTAAAATTAGCTTGGGTTTGAGTTTACCATAATACAATGCATCAGTTCTTGGTAACCTGATGCAGTGGCCCCACATGCTCCCTTGCCTTGTGTTCATTTTTCCATGCACCATTGAACACGCGTAGCCGGAAGCAGTGTTTTTAGTCCTGCTCTGAGTTCCCTATAATTTTTCCTACTCCATTCTGGTAACATGTTGGCCGTGTAAGGGTTGGGGCATAAGCAGTCCTGTGGAAGGTGGCATTAGCCAGGCATCGGAGCCTGCAGGGCATCCAGATCAGTGGCCAAGACTGTGCCAAAGGGATTAAAACCAGGTAGCCAGTCACACGCCCATGTTTGTAGTACAGGTCAGGCTGAAAGACAGGAGCCAGGGAGTCCAGACACATAACAGGATAAGCGGGGGCAAGGTATTAGGATCTAGGCCTGAGCTGCTACAGGGTGTGAGGTGTTGAGCAGGCAGAGCCCAAATAAAGGACCTGGGTTTATATATGGCTCTGCAGCCAATGAGCTCAGTGCTTGTACCTGGTGCTACTCTGGGGCCCGGTGGCTGTCCTGAGAGGGCAGATTGCTAAGGCTGTCAGCATCACAGCTGGATTCTTGCACATAGACCTAACAAAGCTCAGTGGAAGACTATGTCCATCTGATAGGTGGGGCTTGCAATCAGCTCTGGGTTGTTAGAAGGCAGTTGCCACCAGAACTGTCATCCCTTTTGTGGGGTAAGAGATCAGGGGGTGTCCCATCCCCGATGCCTGACAGCAGATGTCAGGCATCAGCTGGAGGCTTCTGATTGCCCTGGCCCCTTTCCAGCTGGTACAAAATGTAGTTATGAGTGGGTTTTGTTAGTCCGTGAGATCCTCTAAACATGGCTAAAGGCCCCTTGACCATGCTATTTCTTATCCATTTCTTGGTAGCCTTACAAACTGGATGCCCCAGTGCATGGCAGGGAGGGGTGGCTGGAGCAGCAGTCAAGGTCTCCCTTTTTTCTCTCAGGGCATGTAAGAGATAATTGCTCCTTTGCCTTGCATTCTGTCATGGTGGAGGCTGATCCCTGCATTTATATTTTATCACCGAGTTTAAAACGTTCAGTAGAGGCTGTTAGGCCTCGGGTCCCTTGGTCTGTAGTGGAGACATTCATTTCTAGATCCGGTCTCACCAGACACAGGCATTGCAGTTCCTTCATCTTATTTGGATCCGGCAACGATAAGGGCATGGATGGGAGTCAGTTGAAGGGAATGATTCCTGACAAGAGAGAGATGATGCTTGCAGGCAGAGGGAACAGTCTAGAGGTCACACACAGGGCTCTGTCAGTCTTTTATTTTATTTGATTTTATTTGAGTGCTGTGTCCTTCTTGCAATCCCAGGGAGCAGCATCCATCTTCTCCCAGCTGCATCTGGCAGGGAGGTTGCCAGAGGCACAGTGGTGCAGTTCTGTTGTAGCAGTAGCATCCACTGCTGCTGCAGCAAAGACCACCTTTGCATTCCCTTCCTTTTCTCAAAAAATCTGGCACTCAGGGCTGCTGCTTTGTTTTCCACCCCCATAGTTACATGACCGGACCTTTCTGACCTGGTGCAGGATCCCATTATAGGTATCCTGATCTCTCTGTCTCCCTCCAGATAAGATTATGATGACATGCTCTGCATTGGATGCTTAGGAGACATGAGAGTGTCTCTCATTTCTTGGAGTCTCAGAACAGCAGAGACTCCCTGTGCCTGAAGAAGGGTGACTGTGCCCACAAGCTTGCTAACATCTACTCGGCCAGTCTAATAACAGAACCTTGCCTGCTTATGTCCTTAGACCAACACAGCTACAACCAACAACCTAGGAGACCATGTAGAAGCTTCAAATAGTGACAGACTAGGCCAATTCCCCCTTTACTCCTCAAGCATTTTCCTTGACAATCGTTTGCTTCCTGTTGGTCTTCCCTGGCTTTGTTTCCAATCAAAACACCTGAGAAGGCAATGACAACCACAGTCTGATACCTGGTGGCATCTGTTAGCATGCTGGTTGCCGTGCAGAGTCAGAGACCATCTTCTTTGCATTCAAAGCTGAAGTCCTCAAACTCACTTCTCTATGCTCATATAAGAAGAGATCCCAGGGGGTGCAGTGGTGTGAATGCACCCCTACTCCCCACCCCCTTTTGGTCAACTATGCCACAGGAGCAGCAACCGGGGTCTTAAAAAAAAATCCCCCAAACAAGTAAGAATTTCCCCACTGCTTTTTCTTCCCCTCTTCCTGCCTTTCCCACTCACTGTTGCTGCTGTCTCTGACTTCCCTGGGGGCTGGCAGGGATGTCCAGAGCTGTTCCTGCTGGGACAGCTGGGCTCCATGTAGAGCTGGGCTCAGCCAGGGACAGTGACAGCAGCGCGTGGGTCCCTCCTCCCTGCCGGGTCCGCCAGTGTTCCCTGCCAATATGGGAGCACGCGTGGGGAAAGGGACTACTTCAGGATCGACTGAGTCTGCCTGCAGATGCAGCCTGGCTACAGCAGGGCAGACATGGCTCTGGAGTGTCCCCTGCCCCCAGGTCAGCTGGGAACTGTGGCAGCAGCGAGCAGGGAAGGGAAGGACTGGGAGAGGAGGGAATGTGCTTCTGAGCACAGAGGGGAAGGGAGGGTGGCAAGAAGATGCTTACTTGGGTGAGCGACTTAATTTTTAGTCTCTTGTTGTTTTTCCTGTGGTGCAGTCTGCCTGCCCTTGTGTGTACTGGGGGAGATGGAGAGCCAGGGTGTAGCCCCTGCAGCACAGGTCGCTGTTCCTGCACCCCCTTTTTGAAATTCTGGATCTGCCCGTGTGCTCATGTGACCTGACCTCTCTCTTTCTTTCATGAAAGAAACTTTTAACAGATCACTTCCAGGCAGCTCTAGTTTCTCAGCCTGCAGTGAGACAGCAGTAAATTGCTGCCTTTTTTCTTGTCCTGGCCTATGAGGGTGCATATGCAATGCAGTGATCACCAAGAGCCCCGTGAGAGGCAGTGGGCTATGTGGATGAGTTAGTACTTCATTAGAGACCTGGGTGCTCGTCCCAGCTCCGTCTCCAGCGGTTGGTTTATCTTCTCATTTACCTAACTTGTCAAGTGGGCAAACAAATCTTGACTGCTCTCCAGAGAGAGCCAGAAGAAAGGAGGAAACTAAAGGATAGGGAGCCATGTGGCTACCAATACTACCAGGTGCCCTTGACTCCTGAATTTGACTGGCCAAAGCCTTATTTCTAGTTGGGCCAGCAGGGATAGAGCAGAGCACTGAGAGAGACCCCGTAGCAACTTGACCATAGCAGAAGCCAAGGGGACCTCTCATTGCTCCGCACGTCTGTAAGTCACAACCAAGGTATCTCATGTAGGACACTTCAGCATTAGTGGCCAGGCATGAACGCTGACCGTACTATATGTATGCCGTGGGGTGGGGTCAGGCAGCATCTTGCAAGGCAGACCTCAGATTCATCTCTGTGCCAGTGCCAAGCTTGAGAGCTGCTCTAGCTCGTGCTCCTGGTTGCGATGGTGCAGAACTACCCAACCATAAAAGTATAATGCCTCCCACCCCCATGCTCCCTGATTTGCCAGAGCCCCTCCTACAGCAGGGCTCCTTGCGGGAGGAGGGGTTTAGAAGGTCTTTAGCACTGTGGGTATATCACAAGGGGGATGGCAGCCCTTTGAGGCCGATACAATGGTGTTTCAGTGCAGAGAAAAATTTTCATGTATATGATTCAATCGGCTATTAGCGCCTGGCTTATGGTTTAACAATAACTTTTTTCAAAACACATCCCTTAACTGAGAGCCATAAGAGTGTGTTTGACTGAGGGGAGGGCGGGGGGAGGAGTTCAAGATAAATACAGCTTCTCTGCTAGGACATTTCTGACTCAGTCTCTGCTTCTTCCAAGTGGATGCAGGCAGGCCAGGAGGGATTCAGTTTTATTGAGTAGGGACATACTGGCAATTCTACTATCCTGAAAGGGAGCTAATACACCTCCAAAGATGCATTGCACTTCACACTGCAGAACCACACAGCTCTCTGCTCATTTCAATGAGCAGCATTTAGATGCCTCCGGGTGTGCAGTTCTTTATAACTTATACTAGATTGAATCTGTGCTAAATTGTATCCCTTGGGTCAGACTCCCACCACTCTCTGATTGTATTAAAAATAGACAGCTAGCAGGACTTGTGACCTGAGCAGGGAGACTGTAGCATTGACTTCAGTATAAAATTCTCCCCGCTCCATAAACTGCACTTGAACAGCACACAAGGGACTTGTGTTCTAGACCCTCAACACCTGAGGTTTGAACCACCACCTTTTATCTCCATCAGCATTCCCTAAACGACACACTATGACATAGGGCTGACTGTGAGTACTCTCTAGCAACTCCAATAAAAGCTGGTCCATGGGGCAGCAAGGAAAGAAGGAATCACGGAAGACGGACAAGTAAGTGGGAGTTTGGCCTGTGGCAGTAGGGATTGCCCTGTCCTAGGAGGGAGGGAATCCTGGCTTCTGGTCCCCATTCCCCAGGGCAGGCTCTGCTGATCTTGTGCACCCCAGAGGAACAGGGGCAAAGGTTGAGAGACTGAGAAACAGCCCCTTCCCCTCTCCATGGTGGGAGGTTGGGGAGTCCTCATGTGCTCCCACTGCCTGCTTCTCCCTCCCTCAGGTCTTGTGGGTGGGATGGAAAGCAGGAAGCGGCGGGCGGGGGTATTATGCTGACAGCCAGAGAGTGGCAGTAGTGGTACTAGCATTATCTGCCGTGGCTCATGTTGTATCCCTATGATGCTATAATGGGTCTTATATCAGGCCAAGAGACTAAGACACGGTTGTCCGAAACTAAAACCCTATCAGACACAAATCTAATTAGAACTGAAACAGCATTAGCAGTTAAATTTTAGGTTTGCAGCTAGTCAAAGCAGATGTTCACCACCTTGAATGTTGTGAATGCAACTTCACTGGTTGATCAGGCCATGAAGTCTCGCCTGGGGCTCCTGGTTCTGTGTCTGATGTAGAGAAAAGATCTTGGATCGGTGACGGGGTCTCTTCAGGGGTGCTCTGAAGGGGGCCTCTCTTTATATACCATAGCGCTTGCATTTCTTAATACGTAAAATTAGCATAAGCCTTCCTCCTAATGCATATCATACTCTTGCTTCTGTTTGCCAAATATGGTTACCTTTAAGTGTAATTTTCTATTCTGAAATAATCTTTTCATTCTTAGATGGGGGTAGATTTTGGTCTGACTGTTCCTCTTTTGCCCAGGTTATATTTATTCAATTTAATTAGCCAACTTCCTAATTTCTTTTAAGTCGGGACAATATTCTTCCATCTACTTCTTTCACCGGGTGCATGTCTTGACCACAATTCAAGCTAAGCATGCAGCTTGAGCTAAGCAGAAAGGTCAAATCCAGGGCCTCTGGGTCCCAACAACTCCCCCCCCCGCTTTGATAACTCCTCACACCGATGTACCTCATCTTCATGGAGTGTACACCTTTTTGTTCCTCCAATATAAGGACTCCTGGTGAGGTTTTGTAGGGGTTAACAAAAACCTGTATACATCTGCTAAACTTGGCAATACATTTGGCAAGTTAAAACAACAACAAAGATGATGATAGCAATTTGGATGCCAGTTATCACCACAATGGGGTGAAACATTAGATGTAAAAACCTCCTTGGGCACTAGGACTTCCTCCCACCAAAACTTCCACCAAGAATGTCTCTCACCACCCTTTGCATTTTTTCCAATACCTCCAAAACATTTTAATTATTATGCTTAATCGGTACCATGGTTTCACGATTGTGCCATTTAATAGAATCTACCATGGTGCACACACATCTGGATGAGAAATTTAACATTGGCACATGTAAGCCTAACTGAATTGCAGTAATTTATAAAGCCATGGTCCCATCCAGATACACTGTATCATCCAGAAAGGCACAAAGTATTGAAAATCACAGCTTTTGGTAGATGAAACATTACAAAAACATTGGTTAATGGAAAATGCCATTAAATACAATCAAATTTGACCAAGCATTACATAGGGACAGTGTGTTCATACACAAATGCACCCTTTCCCAGCATAAACTACCGCAGAATGATTTTCACTACTCATGTCAAAAACACATTGTCGCACATCACGTTGCTCATGTAGACATTCATCATGTATTTGTAGATTATGATCTTTATGCACATGTCCTACATCTTCATGAATCAGGCACCCTTTCATGTTAATTGTTTCCCATGCACCTGCTCTTTTAAATGCCCACTGGTGGTGGTTACTAGGGCTGTGCGAAACTTTGGTCCCTGATTCAATTCGAAGGAGATTCAGCCCAATTTGGTGGAATTGGAGGACCCTTTAATCTCTCCCAATTGAATCTGAACCCTCCAAATTGACTTGGACATAGAGACAGCTTTAAATATTTTTTCAACATGCCTCTAGGTAGCAGGGGCTTGTGATCGCTGTGAAGCTGGGGCGCATGGCGTGTCCCACAGGAGCGTGGGGGGCTGCCCAGTGCACTCGGCAGCAGACCCAGAAGTGGACCAGAAGCACTTCCGTTCCACTTTCAGGTTCACCGCCAAGCACATGGAGGGCCCCCCATGCTCCTGTGGGACGCTCCATCTGCCCCAACATCGCAGCAATCACAAGTTGCACCTGCTACCCCAAGGTATGTAGGAAAAAACGTTTAAAGCTGTGTCTACATCCGAATCTCTGATTCTCCGAATCAGCATCAAATCTTCAGATTCGGATTCGGCCAAATCAAATTGGGGACAGTGATATGAATCAATTAATCGAATTGCTGTCCTTGATTCGAATTGAATCTAAATCTGAATCGAATAGGGCCTGCTTTGCACGCCCCTAGTGGTTACATGGGTACATGACAAATTCTTCACTGACTCCCAAGACCCACCAACATCAATGGGTATATGGTAATTTGGGAACTAGCACTAGCAGTGATTATATGCGCTTCCCAGTGTACAAAAAAGACCAACTTACACCAAAAGGAAAGGTCCCTTTCTGCCACAGATGTCTAATCCCATACAATTTTTTTTATCAGTATGATAGGAAGGTGACTCTGAAGGCCTGAAAAATTAACTGAATAACTACACTTTGACTTGGGGCCTGTGCCTGGATGCAAACTAGAGCCAGGGAGACATTGTATCAAATGAATGTATCAATGGCAGTGATGATTACTTGGTCATTATCTTTTGTGACCTGCTGTAGTACAGGTAGTATGTCTCCCAGTCCCAGGTGGGTCAAGGATTCAATTGAGATCCTTCCAATCTTTTGCATTTCAGCAGTAGCATAGCTTAATTTATTTGCTAAGACTTCAATATTCATGCTAACACAGCTGGTTCCAATCCAGCTCCACCAACTACAGGTGTTAGCACATCATGTTGTGTCCTTACCTGAACTTGGGCGTTATTAGCATCCCATAGTTTTAGCTATTGCATCCAGCCTTTATGACTGGTTTGCACATAGGGAGGACACTTTGGAATAGCCGTGGCTAGATTAAGCTCCCTTAAATCTATTTGAATTTATTTTAAGGATTGCTACACTCCCAGTAACACTTGTTTATTATGATCCAATCTGACAACATGAGGCCCCAGAATAGGATTTTTGATTACCTGAGAGGCAACAAAAGTGGGATTAATCACTTGTAATGATAAATTATGCCATGCTGTCTGTACCAAATAGGCACTGTTTTCCACAACCCTTGATACATTTCCCAGACATAACTATAAAAATTGAACTGTCTGTGGGGTCCATAAACACTGGTTTGGATTCACAAGAGATAACCAGATTGGGGAACCTGAATTATTTACTAAGAAAGAGTCAAATATCCAAGACTGTTGCATGCAGTCTAATGTGGTAGAGGAAATCTTCTCATCCAGAGCAGACCCCTGGATGGGAACATCTTTTAATAGGGCAATCAACCTAGACTCCCTAAGTCCCATCACAACACGCATTATTACCTTTACTCATGGGACCCAGCTGAAAGCATGCACTAGCACTGAGGAACACCATGAGTTAACCTTATGGAGAAAGGGTTTACTACTTTCAATTACTTCCAAAGTAGAGTAGAATTCAACAGTGATATCTTTCCCATTTTCACCCATCAAAGTTACACAGCCCTGACAAATATGACGTAGTTTTACTTTGCTCGATGCTCGCGAGCTTCTCTTTGAACTACCAAACATACTATGGGTTTAAATTCTTTTCAAATTTTCTGCCACCACCAAGATGGTGTGACATTTGCCACAGAACCTGTATGCCTCTCCAGATGGGGTATCAACCACTAAGGGGGTTCTTTCCCAGGTACTTGCCAATTTATAGTCAATAAATCCTTTGATAATTCAAATTGCAAAGGGCATACCTACCTTCCAGTCTCCTGAAGCTGCCTAAATGGCACTGCACCATCACTGAGCCAAGTATAATTTTGTTTCCAACCATCCTCCTGGCACAGGGGTTCCAGGTTTAAGAGAATTTCTGACTCTGCATATTCCTGTTACCTTTAAAACAATTGGTTAATGAGGTTTTTCACCCACAATCTGGTAAGTTAGCATTATATATTACATGTAAATACCAATGGGATTTTCTGGAAAATAACAAAAATAAAACAATATATATAAATAAAAATATGGCATGTACAGGGTGATCATGTGTGTACTCTTTATACATTTATATAATATATATATAATAATATTATATAATATATATGTATATGTACAAAGAGTACACACATGATCACCCTGTAAATGCCATTTGACCAAACAAATGGTACCTTTAATCTGGAATCCCCATTTAAACTGCCACTTTTCACTCAAAGAATTAGGATATCCTTCCATTCAAAGTTGGACGGAAATGTCCTGGTCTAGGATCCACAGACAAGTTTAATTTTCAGATGATGTATCCCCAATAATTTTTATTACATCTACATGATATTCATATGCATCTAAAGTCCTGGCAGCTGAAATAAATCAAACAAGATGAACAACACAAAACAGACAAAACAGTTTTCGTTGTAGAAAAACCATGGCTTAGTTAAGGAAGATGCTGTACTGTTGATTTATTGGTGGTTCTGAGATCTTACATTCATCAGCCTTCCTATAAAGAAACATAAAACAAAGAGCTCCCCCCTTTGGGGAAGTTATTGATAGTCTTCAATTAAAGTTAGCTCTTTAATAATTCCACTTTGTTATAAAATGATAGGATGGATAGCTTATAGTTAGAGTACCGGTGGCCCTTAATAAATGAGCTTCAGTGGGAAGCAGTAATTTTTTGATCACTTGCACCCACTGGACATCTGGGGTGCGTCCACACATGCAAGCATGTGCGCTTGCAGCAGCTCAAATAGAAGTGGTGCAAATTTGAGCCTGGGTTTTTTGCCTCAGCGCACATGCTCGAACACACTTTGGTGTGGAGCAACTTGGGCCACTTGGGGCAAAATAACCCTGCCTGGCTCCTCCTGGCTCTGCAGCCAGGGGGGAACTAGAGCTGGGGGCCAGCACCTGTGCTACCCCAGCAGTATAAAAAGCTGCCCTGTCCTGGCCCCATCCATATAAAAAGCTGCCCTGGCAAGCAGCTCGGGGCTACTCACTCCCTGGAGCTTCTAGGGCCCAGCCAATTGATACCTGGGGACACTACCCTCTGTGCCAGCTGGACTGCTGCAGCAGCATCCCAAATCCATTTTTAAACTACCCCAAAATCCATGTTCTTCCACATTTAAAACAAAAAACCACTCTACACACACACACGTACTTCTAGAGAAAGAGAAAGAGAAATTAAGTTGGGTAATGCTTTATTGGTATATTTACAATGTTAAAGCTATTTGGAAGCCTACAAGTGTCTCTATCATCATGAAAAAATAAATTCTAAATACCTATATGTGTTGATGTGTGCTTTTGGTTTTCTTCATACATGATGGGTGTGTGATGGGGGGATTGTAGTGTTTGTAGAAAGGGGATAAGGGGTGTGGGGGAAGGTAGGTGGGTGGATATAGAGGGATGTAGGTTGGTCTGTGGGTAGGAGTGGGGCAATTGCTGGGGGCACTGTGGGTGTGGGGGACCTTGTGCAGGGGCTGCTTAGGAGGGGTGGGTCCTCTGGCCCCCACAGGGTGCAGGCCCCCCAGCACATGGAATGTCCCCCCCAGGGTCCCAGCTCCACCCTGGAGGGCCACAGCCCCTATCCCCCACAGGGCCCCAGCTCCCCTGCCCAGGGCCTATAACTAACCTTTAACAGCAGCAGTGGGGGGACCATGTGCTGAGCCCAGTCTGGTTCTGCTGGCTCTGGGGCTGGTCTTGCCACCTAGCCGGGCTGGTCTTGTGGCAGCAGGACCTAGTGTGGCACACAGGGATTGCATGCCAAGCCTAGCCGGGTCCTGGGCCACCTCTGCAGCCCAGCTGGGCTGGGCCCATGGTGACAGGACCCAGTGCGGCATGCGGGGACCATGTGCCAGGGCCAGCTGGGTCCTGAGGCCCCTTTGCAGCCCAGCCAGGATGGGCCCAGATCCCTGAGGCTCAGTAGTCTGGCTTTGCACCAGAGCGGGTCGTAGGGCTCCAGGAGGCGCACACAAGAGCCGTGCCTCCTGGAGCCCTGTGACCTGCTCCGGTACAAGGCCGGACTAGTGAGCCACATGGGGCTGGGCCAGGTCCTCACCCTCCCGCAGGCACAGGGGGCACAGGTGGGAGCTGGCTCTGGGGCCTGGCCCATGCTGATAGGAGCCAGCGCGGCATGCGGTTTGTGCGTGCTGCGCCAGGTCCTGCTGCGGCTGGGCCCTTACTATAGCTACAGGACCCAGCCCAGTACGCAGGGACCACACAGAGTACAGTCCTGTGCGCACCTCCCGGAGCCGTGCAACCTGCTCCGGTGCAAAGCCAGACTAGTGAGCCTCAGGGATCTGGGCCAGGTCCTCACCCCACCGCAGCCCCAGGAACATTCCCCCTGCCACTCTCCGAACCCCCCCACCACATCCCCCTGCCACCCCTCACCTCCCCCACACACCCATGAAGCCCCCCACAACTTACCTTGGACAGTGCTGGGGGCAGCAGGAACACCAAAGAGACGCTCTGCCAAAACCAGAGCATCTGTTTTGGAGGACTGGCTCCAGGCACAGTCTTGAACTGTGCCTTGCTCTGCTCTATGGAGGATGAAGGATGGGATTCACCTCCAAGGAGGAATATTATGCACTGGACCGGTCCTGCAGGGAGCAAACCAGGAAAGCCAAGGCTGAAACTGAACTCCAACTAGCTTCGAGCATCAAGGACAATAAAAAGTCCTTTTTTAGATATGTGAGGAGCCGGAGGAAAAGCAAGGGCAACATTGGACCCCTGCTGAACCAGATGTGACAACTGACACCCAGGAAAAAGCCAAACTATTAAATGGGTACTTTGCGTCAGTCTTTCATCAGTCCCACGGGACGCCCATGCCTGCTATGGGACAGGGAGGTCTGGGTGAGGTAGATCCCCTGCCCTCCATCAATACTGACCTCATGAAGGAACACCTTAAGAGGCTGGTTACCTTCAAGTCAGCTGGCCCTGACAATCTACACCCCAGGGTACTCAAGGAGCTGGCTAGCATCATAGCCCAGCCCCTGGCAGGGATCTTTGAGAGCTCCTGGCGCTCTGGTGAAGTGCCCAAAGACTGGAAGGAGGCCAATGTGGTGCCTATCAAAGGGAGGAAAGTGCGTCCAGCAAACTATACGCCCATCAGCCTGACTTCTATCCTGGGGAAGATCTTAGAAAAGTTTATTAAAGAGGCCATCCTTACTGGACTGGCCGGCGCCAACATCCTAAGGGATAGCCAGCACAGGTTTGTTGCAGGTAGGTCTTGCTTGACCAATCTCATTTCCTTCTATGATCAGGTGACCCATCACCTATTGCTGATGACACCAAACTTTGGGGTAGAGCATCCACACCAGAAGACAGGAGGATGATCCAGGCTGACCTGGACAGGCTCAGGAAATAGGTGGACGAGAACCTGATAGTGTTTAACACTGAAAAATGCAAAGTTCTCCACCTCGGGAGGAAAAACCTGCAGCATCCTTATATAGGCTCGGCAGTGCTACGCTGGCTAGCACTATGGAAGAAAGAGACTTGGGGGTCATCACTGACCACAAGATGAACGTGAGCCTGCAATGTGATGCTGCCGCTAGTAAAGTGACCAAAAAGCTGGCGTGCATCCATAGATGCTTCTCAAGCAAATCCCCGGAAGTCATTCTCCCCTTGTACTCGGCTTTGGTGAGGCCGCAGCTGGAGTACTGCGTCCAGTTTTGGGCTCCACAATTCAGAAAGGATCTGGAGAAGCTTGAGAGAGTCCAGAGGAGAGCCACGCGCATGATCAGAGGTCAGGAAAACAGATCTTATGACGAGAGGCTGAGAGCCATGGGACTCTTTAGCCTGGAAAAGCGCAGGCTCAGGGGTGATCTGGTGGCCACCTATAAGTTTACCAGGGGTGACCACCAGGATCTGGGGGAACGTTTGTTCACCAGAGCTCCCCAGGGATGACGAGGTCGAACGGCCATAAACTACTGCAAGGCCGTTTCAGGCTGGACATAAGGAAGAATTTCTTTACTGTCCGAGCCCCCAAGGTCTGGAACAGTCTGCCAGCGGAGGTGGTTCAAGCACCTACACTGAACACCTTCAAGAGTAAATTGGATGCGTATCTTGCTGGGATCCTATGACCCCAGCTGACTTCCTGCCCTTTGAGGTGGGGGGCTGGACTCGATCTCCCGAGGTCCCTTCCAGCCCTGATGTCTATGAAATCTATGAATCCTATTGTGGAGTGGTTTTTTTAGACCTGGATATCCAGGAATCTAATTTTCTCCCTGTACTGCAAACTTGCAGCACGGGGAACATTTTTTTGTTCCCACACGTGCCTGTTGCCTCGCCTCAAAAGGGTTTGAGGGGGGCAACAGGGACATGCGTACTCATCTGGAGTTCAGCTGTGCTGGCCTAAAATGATTTCCAAATATTTTACCTCCTGCTGTATGAGTTGAGCGTTTTGTCTGTTAACTTTAAATTCTGTATCTTGAATAAATTATACTATTGCACGGATAGCTTCATAAATTCTTGCATGGGTCCATGAACTAAAATGTCTACATAGGATGTAACTGCAGTTTGATATTGCTCAAGCAACTGTTCCCACATCTCAGCTTATTTTTAGCCCGCACCTTCAGGCTAACTTTTTTTTTTTTTTAAACATCTCTTTTCGGTCCTCAGGCAACTTCAAAACCCGATTCTTTTAAAGGCTGCATATTGATGCCCCTGAGGAATTATATGTAAATTAATGTTTTCTGCTTCTTTGAAAAAAAATATTGGTTTGGTAATGGAGTTTTGGCCTCCTTTTCACTAAATCCTTTAAGGGACTTTACTATATTTGCCTTCCAGAATTGGAAAGGCGAGGGCTCATCACTTACTATAGAAAAAGAAGCACCTGTATTTACCAACATCTTGCTCAGGTGTCTCTATTCCTTTTCATATTGTAACAAACATTTTACTAACTCAGTTGTTGGAAGCCCTTGGCTGTTTTCCTTTTGTTGAATGATCCACAGGAAATGCACTTTGAACGTGCAAAACAAAATTAGGAAACTGTGGCTGCAGATACCTTGCTAAACATCTGGTTATTATTATTAGGGGTTTTGCTCCCTTTTCAAGACTTTCATTTGATTTGCTTATCCTTTGACTGTATTTTGATATACAGTAGGAGTAGCCTTATTTACAATTCTGGCGGGTCCAGCCCTGATCTATGTGCAGGTTTTCATAGATTTTAGGGGCAGAAGGGACTTATTAGATCATTGAGTCCAACCCCCTGCCCTCAGTTTTGTACGTGATCAGGTCACCAACTTTTAGTTGTCCAGATTTTTCAAGTGGCCCAAAATGCCTGTCCATCTGAGTAGATTTTACCTTTAAAAGTCAGGCACCTGCATTTTTCTCTGCCAGTCATGGCTTAGTGGGGAGTAATGTCACGGGCAACTGTTGTTTTTCACAAAGCCCTAAGAATCAAAGGCTATTTTACCTTTCAATCTCTGCCTCGTGGGCTTACTACTTCTCTTAGAGCCATGTTTAGAGCGTGGTTTGCCCACTTCACTTGCCCTCAGCCCTGGGGTTTCTTCATTTCAGATGCCTGACAAGCCTTTTTTATTAAACTGACTTACTTTTTTATCAGCTTGCTGTAAGCTAGCCAAGTTTATTTGTGCAAATCACATTTATCTAAACTTCTTTTTTTTTCATTACTTACAATTAAATTATCAATCAATGTTATTAGTCTTGGTGTTGCCCTCTGTGTCGAATTTTGACCTTCATGGGAACCGTTTAGCTGTTAAACCCCCAGTTTAACCCTTGTCACTGGCACCCATACTTCATGGGTGCCAGTGACAACAAGGGTTAAAGTGGGGGTGCCAAACAAGTTTGCTTTTTCCACAGGGGAGTTGTGGGTTTGCCTGGATTGTCCTTTTGGTTACTCTTTATAGTCTTCTGCCCAATTTTATAGCTATCTTTAGCTCCCTGCATAATTTTCCAGGGCTGCTGTCTTTTCTTATGAAACAGCACTTTTCTGGGGAAAACCAGTTTTAACGCTGCAAGTGTCACTGATCTACCCTTTATATTAGGGAGCAGTGCTGCAACGTCTTTTGGATTCATACCTTCTTGACACACTGTGGGTGATTAAGCAAATAGTAATGCTTTCCTTTTCTCAGCGGACTTACTGCGCTGTGCCTCCCGAGGCTGTAGCAGCCTGTAGTGCTTTTGCAGTTACACGATTGAACCGAGCTCCACATTTATTAACCTTTTTCTTAAGCTGCTCCCTTTCCCATACCAAGTCATCTGTCTGTTGTTTCTGGTTTTGAACTAAACATACATTGTACTTTGCAACTTCCCAGAGAGCCCATCCTGCTTTTCTTTTTCTCCTTAATTAGTTTTGGTTTTGCAGCAGTAACCAATTATTATATCAGACCTTTTTTATTAAGGATTCTGGCTAAACGACATGCTCCCAAAGATGACATAACACACATACAGCCATAATATAAATAAGTTTGAGCAAAGTAACCAAACTACAAATATTACACTAAATATAGAGCCCACCAACATAAAAAAAATTATTAACATAAATACAGTAGTAAATCAAGACTTTAATCTATAATATTGTTGTACATAGATTCACAACTGAAACAATAAAATCAAAACTAATGTTAAAATGTATCACTCATATCAGTAATAACAGCTATTTAACTCTAATCGCTTCAGCCTTATAAGCAAAAATTGCGAGATGATTTACTACATTTGGATCTGTTTGCTGCAGAGGCAGTAATCAAAACACCGAATGCCTTACAAGCCTGCTTTAAGGAGTCATGTCCCCGAAAGGCACTCAGACTCCAGGGACAGGAACCCTTTTCTTGGACCCATTGTTCTAACAGGGTCCATTTCTTTACCAGTGCCTGGTCCCTGCCAGGGGGAGGATACTGGTCTGGGGTGGTCATTCTTGGCAGCAGGTTGTGACCCTAATCACCAAGAAGGACTAGTTACTATAATTTGCAGGTGTCTCGGATACCCCTTTCCCAAGGTCCAAAAAGACCTACTTCCACGATCAAACCTTGGGAACAGTCGGGGAGTAGGGTCCCTAGAGATGGCCATCATGCCCCTAGGGCCCTGTGACCATGCTAGCTTCGCCCTGCGGGCACCTTCTAGTTTCACCAAGGCAGTTTCTGTCCTTAAAGAAGCAGGCACACCTTAGCGCCCTGAGAGAGAAACTAATAAATGACTTATTTCAGTCAGATCTAGAAGGCTAAACAGACAACCTACATCCACAGTCATGCCTTTGGGAAAACCTTGCGTTTAAAGGCTAAACAGATGACCTCCAGCCATGATCATCTAATGACCTACATCCACAGTCATGCCTCAAAAAGCACGCCTTAGGTATCCTAGACTGACACAATCAGACCTGCATCCCTCCACAGGCCTACAATGAACATGCCAAGTTGCTGGAACCACATCCACAGTCCAAACAACATGGGGGGGACATCCACAGTCCACGCCTGTTACCTGGCTGCCCACTTTCTCCACCAATTTGTTGTGTCCCTGTGACGCTATATTGGGTTTTGTACTGGGCAAGGAGACTAAGACGCACTTGTCCTAAACTAAAAGTAAGTTTACTGAACCCTAACAGATATAACTCTAATTAAAACTGAAGCAGCATTAGCAGTTAAATTTTTTAGTTTTATTGCTAGTCAAAGCAGATGCTCACCACCCCATAATATTGCGAATGCAACTTCACTGGTTGGTCAGGCCATGAAATCTTGTCCGGGGCTCTTGGTTCCATAGGCGGGTTAACACACAGGCTAGCGTGGCAGAGGCCCCTGGGCCCTGGCCCATCTGGGGCCCCCCCGATGTCAGGGTTTCCCCACCCACTGCCTGGGTTTCCATGGAAAAGCAGGTTTCCCCTTGCAGGTGGGTAGCGGTGTAGCTTAAAAGGAGTCATGCTTGGGGCATGGCCTGGAGCACAGCCGAGCAGCACTTCTGCAGGTAAGTTTAATGGGGGGCAGGGGCATGGGGGGCCAGATCAAGGCCCACATAGTGAGGGGGCAAGTGTGGCAGGGCAGGGGCTGGGCTGCAGCTGGGGAACCTGGGGCCGAGGTGAGTGTGCTGCAAGGTGTGGGCCGTGGGACCATGCAAGCGTGGCTGCAGCCGTGCTGAGTCCAGCCAGCGGCCACTACTGTGAGCATGGCGCTGGGCTGCAGGGGTGCCTGGCTGCGCTGGAGGAGCTGAAGAAGGTGTGCGTGTGTGTCTCTGTGTGTTCATGGTGGGGAGAGTGTGCTTGTGTTTTTGTCTGTGTGTGTGTGTGTGTGTGTGTTCATGACAGGGAGTGTGTTTGTGTGTGTGTGTCCATGTGCAGAGACTGAATGAGAGTAGAGTGTGTGCGTGTGTGTGTGCAAGCATTTGTGTATGTGCAAGTCTGTATGAGCATGCGTCTGTGTGCGTGCGTGTCTTTGTGCATGTGCATGTGCATCTGTGTGTGTCTGTGTTCATGGCAGGGAGAGTGAGAGTGTGTGTGTGTGTGTGTGTGTGTACACTGGGCTGTGGCTGAGGAGAGGTGGTGGGGGGCAGGAAAAGAGGAAGGCATGTGCCCCACTGAGCCCCAGCTTGGCGGCGTCAACCCAGCCTCCCCTGCCAGCATGGGGGGGGTGTCTTCCCCACCCCCTGTTGCAGCCAGCTCCCATGGCAGGAGGGGCCCTCTAATTTTGTGTTTGTCGAGGGCCCCCGGTATACCTTAATCTGCTTCTGTGGCTGGTTCCCACATCCGATGTTGAGACAGGATCTTGGATGGGTGACAGGAACTCTTCAGGCTTTCTTCAGGGGTGCTCTGAAGGGGGCACTCTCTCACCTCTCTTTATACACCAGAGAGCTTGCATTTCTTAATACATAAAATTAGCTTAAGCCTTCCTCCTAATGCATATTAATAATCTTGCTTCTGTTTGCCAGATATGGTTCCCTTTAACTGGAATTTTCTATTCTGAAGTAATCTTTTCATTCTTAGGTGGCGATAGGTTTTGCTCTGACTGTTCTTCTTTTGCCCAGGTTATACTGATTCAATTTAGTTAGCCAACTTCCCGATTCATTTGAAGTCAGGGACAGAAGTTTTCCATCTGGTCCTTTCACTGGGTGCATGTCTCAACCACAGTTCAAGCTAAGCATGCAGCTTGAGCTAAGCACAAAGGTCAAACCCAGGCTTGAAGGTCTCTGGGTCCCAGTAGCTGGGCTCTCCACACTCCAGCCGTTGCTGCTGAGGCTGGGGGACAAGCAGTAGCACATCTGGAGGGGGTGAGTGGGGCAGGCAGGATGGCTCCATGGGTTGGAACAGGGCTGCGAGAAGGATCTCTGACAATCCTGTATTGAGGGACTAAGGGCCAACTGAGGCTTCTTGATCTACCCCTTTGTGAGCCAATGACACCACTCTGTCCAGCCTTCACTGCCACCGGTATAAAGGCACAGCAGCATGGATCATTCAAAACAACACCTTAGCAAACAAATCTCTGTACTGCATATATCTCTCCCCTGGGAAGAGAACAGACCATGCAGGAGAGATGTCAGTCACAATATATGGGGTGCAGCAGGAAGGCTGCACTCAGATACCACAACTGCGTGAGTGGGACAAGAACAACAGAGTAAAACAGAATGGCCTTGACAGCTTCAGGCTACGGCATCATCTGCTACAGATTAAGCAAAATGTCTTTGAAAGAGGTTCTTGTTGCTGCTTGGTAGAAACTACAGAACCAGTGATGCGTTTGAATCTCATTAACAGCCTTCCCTCCTAAATCAGATATTTAGAGTGAATTCACAATCCACCCTCCCCCTAGGCTTCTGCCAGATCATGGAACCACTCACAGTGTGAAGGATTTATGGCTGCAGGGGTTCAACAGTACATGCCACCTCCCAACTTACTGCTTCCCTCTTCTTCAGATGAATATCCTCTTAAAATCGTCTTTCTATACCCTTCTCCCCTCCAAATGTAGCCAGTTTCCATTTGGCAAATACTGAATTCTCTTCATTTCTAATGTGCCAGAAGCCTATAAGGCTCTATTCTGCTGCATCTTTGATATACACCAACATTTTGTGGGACAGAGATTTCAGGCAGTTTGGTTTTTGGGGAAGTGACTCTCTCTATGTTTGTACAACATTTAGTACCTAAAACCCCAGTCCTGAACAGAGCCTCTGTGTGATACCCTCATGTCAGTATTACCTAGAAAAGGGTCATTTCCATCCACCTTAGAAGTTATCTTGTGCTTATGCTAAGCTGTGCAATGCCCTGGCTAACAGAACTGCGGCAATGAAAGGAATGAGTAATGCTATACCCAGTTCTCCTGGCCAGCATTAAGAGGAAGGCATGGATTGTGACCCTCCGAGTTCATGGAGGGGAGTTCATGATGAGTAGTTGCTCCTTAAGGAAGTGATCCTAGAAGCACAAAGGGAGTCAATCCCAACCCATAGAAAATGTGGTAAAAGGGCTCAACAACCCCCTTGGCTCCACAGGGAACTCATGGACCTCCTACACCTAAAAAGAGGCCTACAAAGGATGGAAAACAGGAAACACAACTAAGGAGGAGCATTCTGCATTGCTCCATACCTGCAGGGAGCGAACTAGGAAAGCCAAGGCTGCAACTAAACTCCAACTGGCTACATGAATCAAGGACAATAAAAAGTCCTTTTTCAGATATGTGGGGAGTTGAAAGAAAAACAAGGGCAACGTTGGACCCCTGCTAAACCAGCTGGGACAGGTGACTACTGGCACCCAAGAAAAAGCCGGTCTGCTTAATGATTACTTTGCATCAGTTTTTCACCAGCCCAAAAGGACCACTCTGCCAAACATGATGTGGGTTGACCAGAGTGAGGATGAATATATGCCCACCTTTTGCATGGACCTTGTGAGGGAGCATCTTGAGAGGCTGGACCCGTACAAATCAGCTGGTCTGGATAGACTGCACCTAAGAGTGCTAAAAGAACTGGCAGACATCATAGCACAGCCAGTGGCAAGGATATTCAGGAACTTGTGGTGCTCGGGCAAAGTACCTGAAGATTGGAAGGGAGGAAAACAGACCCAGGAAACTACAAGCCAATAAGTTTGACTTCAATCCCTGGGAAGATTTTGGAAAAAATTGTCAAAGAAACCATTTTTGATAGAGTAACAGAAGGCAATATTCTGAGGGATACCCAGCATTGGTTTGTTGCAGGTAGGTCTTGTCTCTCCAACCTCATTTCCTTCTATGACCAGGTGATGTATCACCTGGACAAAATGGGAGACATTGATATCATATATTTGGACTTTAAAAAAGCCTTTGACCTGGTGTCCCATGATGTCCTCATGGAAAACTTGGGCAACTGCAGCCTCAACTACTCCACAGTCCAATGGCTGGGGAACTGGCTCCAAGTCGGACCCAGAAAGTGGTATTTGACGGATCCAAATCAACACAGCACTCGGTGCCCAGCGCTGTCCCCCAAGGCTCCGTTCTCGGACCTGTACTCTTTAATGTCTTCATAAATGATCTGCACACTAGTGTCAGAACTGGACTGGCTAATTTGCTAACAACACCAAACTTTGGGGAAAAGCGTCCACGCTTGTCAGCTGGTAATCCAGGCCGACACAGATAGGTTTGCAAGGTGGGCGGATGAAAACCTGATGACATTGGCACTCTAAGGATAAACACGAGGTTGGAGAAGCTATGATGGCATGTAAAAAAAAAAAGCGATGCGCCAGGCAGTGGAATGGGGCATGGGTCCTTTGGAGGTGTGTTTATAGCAGGGGGAAGGGTCAATCCACCCACAATTTCAACAGTGAACCAAAGCTGTTCACAAATGGCCTCTACGTGCACAGCATGAAACCTCCCTAAAGTTGGGTGGGAACCCCGGGATTTTCTCTGTGAGAAACTACAGTTACTTTGCCGCTTAGTTTTAACACCTCGAGAGCTCCCTGTTCTCTGCTTTTCTCTCATCAACTGCGTGCTTTAGTTTCAGTGCAGCAGAACCACTGCAGGACCTGGGGCAGGCACCCACCGCTCCCAGCACCGTCCTATCCAGCAGTGCCAAAAGCCGTCTCCAACTGGCTGGTGTAACCCATGCAGGGGGATGCTCCCTGAGCCAGTATCACTTCTTAGGACCTGTGAGGGTCCAAAGGGCTGGCAGGCCCCAGTAAAAACTCAGCACAAGGCAGGGGTCCCAGCTGCTCCCAAAGACAGATAATGATTTCTCTATGTAGGCAGACAATTCTGTCTTCTGCAAACCTGTCCGGCGACCTGATTTGAGTCTAGGCACCATCCCTGGGCCTTCTGGACAAACTTTGCCATGGGGCTGCAGAGCTCTTTGCTTCACAGAAGTCAGGAGCTAGGAGTCAGGAGTCGCACGCTCTTTTCCAGGGTCTGGAAGGGCAGTGTTGCCTCCGAGTTGGAGCAGTAGTTGCCGACAGATTACCCAAGCACAGCAGCATGACAACTTTGTTTCCAAGGCTCATATGGCTGAGGACATGAGGCCTGAGTTTGCCTGAAGTAGCTTTTCAGCCTCAGGTTACTATATGGGGCTTCAAGTAATGAGTAGGTTTGGGAGCGTACCACACATACATATGGACAAAGGCTTGAGCTTGTGGCTTCCTGACTTCCATTTCAGCGCGCCGCTTCCAGCAGACCTATGGAAGTCCAGGCCCTGAGAGTCACGCATGGCTTGCTACCCAGAACTGGAACCAATTTGCTATCAATCATGGGCCTGACTACCTGGGAATGCTCCATCCTGATGCCATAAAAGTATCCCACCCTAGTTATACCGTGATAACTCCCTGTGCTTATTGCAGAATAAGAGTGGCTTTCTTTGGTTTAGCTTAAATCATTTTCCAGTTGATGCAAATTGAAGGGCCCTATTATACCAGAAGAGGAGTGCCCACCTGGGGTTTCCACTGCCTTGACTACAGTGGTTTAAATTCATGCCTTATCTCACGGGTGGGCAATTATTTTGGGCAGAGGGCCGGTTACCCACTTTTGGCAGGCTGTCGAGGGCCACATGGGTAGCCCCACCCCCTGGTCACCATCTGGGGACCAATGTCCCAGGGCCAGCACCGGTGGGGCCCAAAGTGGGGCACAGGCTGGCAGGGGTCTGTGGAGCCGGGCTGGGCAGCACCAGCAGAGAGAGGGGGGAGCTGGCCTGGCTCCATAGAGCCCCTGCTGGCTGGGACCCCATGCTCTCGCCACCCTGCTCTGGGCCCCACTGGCACTGGGCCTGGGACACCGGTGCGGGCCCTGTGCTCCTGCTGCCTCCCACACCTGCTCACTCCCAGTGTCCCCCAGCCCCACCGCACAGGCGGGGGGCAGCGCGCAGCCCTGACCCCCTGCTTGCCAGCAGGGAAGAAGATGGTGCTGAGCGCAGAGAAAAGCGGCTCCTCTTCCACCCCATGGCCGGCGCTCCTTGCTGCAGGTGCTCGCGGCCCACACGGGGCTGTCCAGAGCAGGCATAGGCAGCCCCACGTGGGCTGCAACCAGCTGCAGCGTGGGGTGCTTGCCACAGGGCAGGCAAGGGGCCACTTTTCTCTGTGCTGGGAAGGAGCCGGGGGAAAAGCTGGGTGGGGAGAGGGGTGGGAAGCGGCCCCTCGCCCACCCCATAGCTGGTGCTCCCTGCTGCAGTCACTCACAGCCCACGCAGGGCTGTCTGGAGCAGGCACAGGCAGCCCTGCGCCGGCTGCGACCAGCTGCAGCATGAGGCACCAGCCATGGGGTGGGTGAGGGTCACGTTTCCTTCCCCCCCACGCTCATCTTTTCCCCAGGCCACTTTTCCCCGGGCTCCTCCCCTGCCCTCCCCCTCTTCCCTGCCCCCTTACCTGAGTTTCTGGCATGGGGCAGCCTCATGGTCCCAGGCCAGAAGCCACAACTGGGGCTTCCAGCTGGGAGAGGGGGGCTGGGTAGGCCCTGCTGTTGCAGAAGCCCGCCAGGCTTCTCCTGGGTCCTACCGCCCTTGGTTCCTGACATTTTTGACAGGAACCAAGGGCAGATTAATATTAATTTTCTAAAATTTTTAGAGGCCCTGCGGGCTGGATAGATTTGGCCCATGGGCTGTATTTTGCTCACCCCTGCCTTATCCCAGTAAAACATCTTGTGTAGAAAAGTCCTGGATTCTCGAACTTGTCCTTGGGGCCAAGCACTAGATCCCACAAAGGACCTCTCAGCAAAATCCACAGAGCTCTTGCCCTGTATTTTTTCTTTGTATAAAAAAAACTATTGACATTTTTAAACAGATAATTGGGGGGGATTTATCATTTTGGGAGCCCCTTTACAAAATGAGCTCAGATTGAATCTCAGACTCCACCCTGGCCACTGCAGGACCAATCAAATTTCCAGCTGATCTGATCTGGTTGTGAAGAGTTCAGAGAGGATGTAAACTCACCTCTAAAAAGATCCCAGGCTTTAAATTCACAGTTGATATACCCCATATTCAGTCGGAAAGTCTTTATGTGGTCAGATGAAGAAGAGGACTGCGTGTCAATTATTGAACATGAAGAAGGAAGAGGCTGTGTGAGGAGATGCATGATTTAGTAGCAATTATGAGGGCCTTATGGCTGGGATTCAGGCTGGTTACTTCATTATAATTTTCTGGAACCCTAGACAATAGAGATAGTCCTGTGAGGTCTCCTCTCATCCATTACACCGAGGGCTCGCCCGGCACCATTTCCTGCACCACTGTGCCGAACAGCTAGCCACACAAGGGTTCACAGCCTGACAGTCCTTGCCATAAAGGTTCTTTCCAGATCTCTGCATGGATGAGTACACATATGGGATGGGACATAATGAACTCACGTACTACCCTGAGGCTGACTCACATCCTGGCCTTCCACTGCAATGCACAGTGTTGACATGGTGCCTATTAGCAGTGCTGGGAAGCACTTTGGACATGGTCCTTGTATACGCTAAAAGCTGACCGGTCGGAAATTCAAGAAAGCTCAGCAGAGGTGAAGATAAGAATCTGCTTGACAGACACCTGCCCATGTTCACAACTGAAGGGGCATATTTTCAGGGTAGAGGACCTCCTTACATGTGTATTAATATTAACATATCCAAATTCCCACAACCTAGACTGTGAAAATCATGCCCTTAGGGCCCTGCTCCAGGAATTCAGCATAGGAAGGTGCATCTTTATTTTCACAAACATCTTTGACTCGGTAGGGTACTTACCTGCGTTTAAGCAGCTTGGGACAGGTATGCCTAGGGCTTGAATATAAATATCAAGTAGGGGCAGAGGGAGTTAGCTCTACAAAAGCAATGGCTTAGGCTGCAATCCAAATCACAGCTGCAAACACTTAACCCTGAAAAAAAACTTAGGGAGGATTTATGTTAGACTAGTGGTTAGTCACTAACCCAATCAAGTAACATTAATCAAGGTTCTGCAACAGCCCAATCCCTGCTGAAGTGCGGTTTGGCTCGTCTCTTCAGCGTCTGCAGTAAGAGCTACAAAAATAGGTGATGTTTACCCCAGGGGTTGGTGGGGGGCATTCAATTGGCAAGAAAGGCAAGATCCAAACGTGAGATTCACGTTGGATCAGACAGGTAAGCCACAAATCCCTTTCTTTGACAAGAAGCTGACAAGAAGCCCAACGCTATCATATATTTGCTTTGGGATAGTAAACAGCTCATTGCTTAATGAAGACTCCTTGCCCAAACTTAGGCAGATATTGGAAAATCTCAGCAGTACAAGAGCAGAAAATGTAAATGCATGCAAGTCTTGCTCAGTCATCAGACTCTCTCCCATCAGTTTTATGGCCCTTGTCACATAGAACTGTAATATAGGAATGCCTGTGTTTCAGACAGGATACTCAATACCCAGCTCACAGGCTAGATCTAGCTCCCAGAGCCCTGTCACACAGCTTGCAGGGGCTTCCTGCCAATCTGGAAAGTTGGAGGCATGGTAGGAGCACTGGTAGCATTAATTGCTGCTCCCTTGCTGCTAGATTTCTGGACCTGTGGGGAGCCCCATGCAGTAGTGTATCTGGGAGGAGTGATAGGGGCAACCACCCTGGTGCCAACTTAGTGGGGGAAGTGGCTGCAGCTGGCAGTTGTGTATTTGCAATCACAAATGCAGGGACAACCTGAAGTCACAGTTTTCACTTTCCTGTAGGTGCCCTGCTGCTTCCCTACAGTGCGGGCCCTGTGGCCCAGGTAGTGTGACAGATCAGGCATACAGCATGACACCAAGTCTGATCCAAGCCCCCAGAGTAGTGTGGGCCGCCCTCAATCTTAGCGGGCAGGTGCTTGTTGGCTCGGCTCAGCCTGGCCCGGCTAGGTCAGAAGCTGAGGGCCATGCTGCAGCCCTATTTGCCAGGGCCTGATACCTGTGCATGGGGCCTGATTCAGCCCATGGATCAGCTCCTTGCCACTTACGTGGCTCACAGGGCCAAAGGTTGAGCATCACTGTTTCAGACCATTAGGAATTTTTTCCTGATTTCTAAAGCAAATAAGGAAAAAGAATAAGAGACATGGGACCAATAGTTCAAAGTCATCATTGCTTTTAAATATTAGGAAAAAAATGCTTCAAAGCTTCTAGCTGGTGCATGTTCTCCTTTCCAGAGTAGAGAAGCTGGTAAATCTCTGACAATAAATATGCACTATAGCTGGCTACATGCTTTCAGGGGGAAGTAGGTTAGTGTAGCAGGCTGCATAGCTGCAGGGAGGGGAGCTGAGAGAAGACTGTGAGAGCAAGATAGAGAGAGAAAGCCGGCATGAGAGCATGCACTATCAGGCTACCTTCCACTTTGGCTGTGTCTGAATAGCCTAGCCAGTGGTTTTATGAAGAAGAGATGAATTTCAAGTAAACATCCACGGATACGTAATCCAAGTGAATGCAGAATTTCTAAACATGAGTATTTGCCCCAGAGTTTATTGGGAGAGTGTGTCGCTCCTCCAAGAAGGTATCCAAAACACTTCCTGCGTGGACCCTGGAGTGCAGTTCAAACAGCATTTCAGCAAGCTTCTCACAAGTTGTCCTCAGGCCAAGAATTATTCCCAGGAGTTATTTGTTGAAGGATGAACGTATTTCAGAGAATCAGGAGCTTCTTATGCATGATTTGTAAAGGAAGCTTCATTGTCCAGGGTGTTGACTGCAAATGACTGACTCAGATCCGCTGGCTGCTTTTGGATCTTTCCCCACCCACGTTGTAGCACTGTCAAGTTCCTGGTGGGGCTCAAAGCTGTGACATGGCTGGGCTGAGCGGCCACTGTCCTTTGTGCCTTTTTTGTTGGTCACTTGAGGCTAGGAGCGCTAAAAACACAGGAGTAATTACTGATAGGACCAAGTGAAAGCCCTTTGTTTGTACCCCTGCACAATACAGTCCTAAGATTGATGACTGCCTCCTGGTGACAACTAGGGACATGGGTCTGAGCAGAAACAAGACTCACCCAGAAACAAGACTCTCCTCTTGTCAGCACAGAGGCAGAAAAGGATCTTGGAGTCATCATTGATGCCAAGATGAACATGGGCCGGCAGTGTGGGGAAGCAGTCAGGAAAGCCAACCGCACCTTGTCCTGCATCCACAGGTGCATCTCGAGCAGGTCCAAAGAGGTGATCCTCCCTCTCTATGCGGCACTGGTCAGGCCGCAGCTGGAGTACTGCGTCCAGTTCTGGGCGCTGCACTTCAAGAGGGATGTGGACAGCATGGAGAGGGTCCAGAGGAGGCCACTAGCATGATCAGGGGACAGCAGGGCAGGCCCTACGAGGAGAGGCGACGGGACCTGAACCTGTTCAGCCTCCACAAGAGAAGGCTGAGAGGGGGATCTGGTGGCCATCTATAAACTTGCCAAGGGGGATCAGCAGTCAGTGGGAGAGTCCCTGTTCCCCTGAGCACTACCAGGAGTTACAGGGAATAATGGCCATAAGCTGACTGAGAAGAGGTTCAGGCTGGACATCAGGAAGCACTACTTCACTGTCAGAGCAGCTAGGAGCTGGAACCAGCTCCCAAGGGAAGTGGTGCTCGCTCCTACCCTGGGGGTCTTCAAAAGCAGGCTAGACAATCACCTAGCCAGGGTCGTTTGACCCCAGCATCCTTTCCTGCCCATGGCAGGGGGTTGGGCTTGATGACCTGCTTCCGTCTGTTCTGACCCTACCAACTATGAAACTATAGGGCATATGGTTGTTAGACAGTCTGCACCTGGAAGGGACTGGGTTTTATGGGCATTTGGGAGTGTCTGGGGTTGGAGTGGGAAATGTTGGAGCCAAAGCTAACATAGAGCAGCACTGGGACACACTGGGGTTGTTTCAGAGATGGAGCCCTTAGGGTTGGAATAACCCTGAACTTCTGAAAAACCTAAGGAGACCTGCCTCTAAGTGGAGGCTTTTTTTGGCTCTTAGTGGACTTATAGTAAAATGTGCTGATGGAAAGTTTACTTTTGCTATTTAGCTAGCTAAAATCTTACCTAACTCCCATAGGGAAACCAAAGGAAAATATCAAGAAAGCTCAAAACCATCATGAATATTAGATGAGAGTAGCTTTGCATATCTCATAGAGAACACATCAGGTCACACTCTCTTGGCTCATCCCTTGGAGAATGCACCACAATGTATTTCCCCAGCATGCAACACGCAGACTGCTCCAGCACATATACCCCATCATGCCCCACAGAGACTTCTCCAAGTTAACCTCCCCCCAGCATGTTAGGCGGAAACTCTGATGGGATATAGTCCCCCAGCATGTAATATTACAGACTGCACCCAGACCTGCTCCTAGAGGACATCATAAATGGGCATCAAGAAAATACCTTCCCTCTTCTGCACATAATCGGCAGGAAACTCACTGAATCACTGAGAAAAATAGGGCTAGAAGGGATCTTCAGAGGGCATCTAGTCCAACCCACCACCAGAGGCAGGATCATCCTATCCAAACCACCCTATGCCACTAAATCCATGTCTAACCTATTAGTAAAACTACATAGTGGACCCTGATACAGCCACAAGGCATAATACCCTAGTCTGCCACAGGTAAAGGAGGGTTTCAACCGTGGCCAATGTACTCCTGCTGCAAGGGTTGTTAAAACAGGCTTGAGAGAGCCGAGGTAGAGGGCATGCCCCCCACTGCAGAGGAAGCCAAACACGCCCATAGTCCATACCAGTCTGGCCATGGGGTAAAACTCCTTCTTGACTATAGATGTGGTGATTGGCCTGACCCTGAGCTGAAGGGCAGGAGCTTAGGTAGGAACCCCTGGGTGTACGTCCCAGCAGGAGCACTGGCACACCCCAGGGAAAATCTCCAGCCTTGGCTGCAGCCGAGACCTAGTGCTTCTGAGGAAGGTGAACCATACCCACGTGTAGGAACAGGAGGGGGAAAAAATTCCTTCTTGGTCCCATGTGATTTTTTTTTCTTAGCTCATGCCTGCACTTTATTATCTACAGAAAAACAGCACGTGTCACAGAACAGCAACATGAGACACGAGGGGTGAGGGAGGCCCCAAAGCACCATTCTCCACCCCCAGCACAACCAATCAGCATCATTTATACAAATACTTCAGTAAATTAATTCATAAATAAAACCGTACAGGAACAAAGCAGCAAGAAATTATTTTCTGGGGCTGCGGCACATTCACAGCACTAACATGCCAGTGCTACTCCACACACAGTCATCTAGCCGTAGTGGGACAGGGGGACAAGGGACACCCTGTCCCAGCATCTTGGTGGCCTAGCCTGCCAGACAGAGATAATGAAGCTACATGGTTCACTCCTGACACACTTTGTCATCCAGTCAGAAGAGCCCTTTTCCTACGTTTGCCTCTCACCTGCAAGAAAAGGTGTTTGGAGATTGTTAACTTTACTGGAGGGCTGTAAGCAGTTACAGCAAGTCTGGTGCATTATGGCACAGGTAACCTTGGGCAGTGCCCTGGCTCCCCATCCCTAACACTGCCAAAGACACCAAACGAAGCTGGTGCAGTGACAAGAGTCAGGGTTGAGGGCAGTTTCCAGGGAAAAGAGACCACACTTATTTTCATTTAAAGATAGGGCAGACTCTTGTTCACCATCCCAGAGCTTGCCTGGATTCGGGTGCACTCCCAATCCTTTGTGGGTCCTGGGTTGGGAACCTCACCATTGGGCACAGGGTGGGGGCAGCAGAGGTAATAAAAACAGCATCAGCTATTCCCCCTCACTGTGGGCCCTATTCTATGTAGATCGCATAAGGACTCCTTGTTAGCCCTTCCTATGGAGTTGGCAGGATACACCTCCCATCCCACTGCCCATGTACACAACCAGCCCACCTCAAGGACCCTGTCAGTGCACAGCCTGGGTTGGGATCCAGATGGCACCACTCATCCCTGAGACCTCCTATAGATAAGTGCTTTTGAGTTGTTCATACTCTGAGTGAAGGTTTGGGGTGCTTGGGATACACTCCAGCAGTGGTGGGATAAAGTTACAAGGTTTAGGCGCTGAAGCCAAGAGAGGATCTCTGCAAGGGTCTGGGACCTGGTGGGCTGGGTGGGCAGAAACTAAGGGCTGGGGGCCCAGACCATGAGCAGAAGGGTTTGAAGCACCAGGTCCCACAGTATTGCAGTGGGTCCCATGGTGTAATGGTTAGCACTCTGGACTTTGAATCCAGTGATCTGAGTTCAAATCTCAGTGGGACCATAGTGATGACTTTGTTTTTTCTGATCAAAGCGCGCGTCAGGCTAGACAAAGAAAAACTTCTTTACAAGCCAAGTGCTGAGGCCGCCCCCAGAGGTGGTACAGTCACCCACTCTGGAGATCTTCAGAAAGTCTCTTGACACCCATCTTGCTGGCATCATCTGATCCTTGGGTAACAGATGCTGCCTTAGTTGCGGGGGGGCATGTGCCCCCCCTGCAACCAGTGTTGCCGACCAGAGTGGGGAGTCCCCTCCAGGTGATCCCGCAGACTGGGGGGGGGGCGTCCCCCCGGAAGCGGTTGCAACAGTCGCAGCAACCGGCTGGCACTTGCAGCAGGGCACTGGTGCTCCTGCCTGCCCCCCCCCTCCATTGCCTAAGTGGCGAGCATGGCCCGTCAGGCCATGCACCGTGCACCCCTATGCATTGCCACCGAACTGATCCCAGCAGTCTTTCCTGCACAAGTGCAGAGGGGCTGGACCTGATGATCTGTAAGGTCCCTTCCAGCCTCTAACAACTATGAAACTATGAAAGAGCCCTGCAAGTGTTGGGAATCTGGTAGGCTGCATGGCCAGAGGCTGAAATAGGGCTGGGGTTTAGTGAATAAGGGAGACCTGTTAGGACTAGGCTAAAGCTGATAGGGCAAATGGGTGCCTGGTGGGTCGGTGCTCAGATGGGGCTAGGAGCCCTGGGGAGGTTTGCTGAGGAAGATCCATGGGATATAGATTCAACTATGGGGGTGGCTGGAAGGCATAATTACTGTCCTGGGACACAAATAGGGACAACAGGGACATGGTTGTTGGTGGCAGTGCACAGGTGGTGCCTGCTAGGCCTGGAAAATTAGCTAGAGGGTCTGAGACTCACAACATTGAGACAGGGCTGGCCGGCCCAGAAACAAGAAGAGTGAAGCAGGGCTGGGGCCTGGAGCTGAGAGAAAGGACAAAAGAGTAATGCCTTGGGCAGGCAGGGATTGGGGCCAGAACATGGCTGAGTAAAGCACCTACAGCTTACTCTGCCTTCACATATTTTTTATTTAGAGAGCCAGGTGTGGCCAGTGAGCATGGGGCGGTGGCCCGAGAGGCCAGTGGGGCAGGCCAGAGGCAGAGTGGCTGCTAGGAGGCAGCGTGGCCTTTCTCTGGAGGTGGATCCTATCACAGAAGGTGCTTGGTTAAGATGACTGCTCCTTGTCTGAGGGATCTCTTCTATTCTGCTATTGCTAGTGCTGGCTAGGGGAGTAGGGGGGATGCACTGTGCTGGGCCAAATGGAGTAAGGTGCAGCAAAAACCTTAGCACAGAGACAAGGCAGAGAGCAGTTGCAGGGGTTGGAGAAAGGCCTGGATCCTATGTGAAGTGTAGGGCTCCTTCTTAGTGCTAAAGACAGCTGGAAGCCCCTGCCTTGCTGCATGGGTCAGCTCACTGGCCGGAGGCCATTCCCCATACTGGACACTGCTCCCTGCCTGGTAACGCGCAGGGGAAAGCGGAGCTTCAATGATGCCGGTCCAGAGGCAGAGGCAGCAAGCGGGGCATCTCCTCTGCCCCCACCCCATAAATCTGCTCTGACAGCTACTCCCTCCCCTGGCTGCTCCACATATGGTTTGCTCATCTCATCAATGATTTTTTCAGCTGAACCAGCTATGGGATTGAGGGAAAGCCCTTTGCAGCCATTAGCTCAAACTTTTGTCAGCAGCACAGTAAGGGATGCAGCCGAAGCTCCCGTATCAAAGGCCTCGCTTAGACGGTGACACAGCTGAGAGCCTTCTTCCTCACTTGCATTTCCTGACTTGACCAGTTCCACCTGAAGAAATTCATTTCTCTTACGCCCCATTCCTACTTCCTGTCACTGACAATTTAATTTCTATTTGGGGCTGATTGAACATGATCCTTTTTCATTTGTAGAGAGAGAACCAAAAACTATCAGTTATTCACGCAGTTGTACTTAACAGCCTAAGTCCTGGTGAAAGTTAGTGGGACTTACGACTTGTTAAAAAGTTGCCCTAAAGCTCTCCTGCTTGTACAACATTCCTCCCAGTAGCCGCAGGCCCGTGGCATGTTTGAGCAGCTTCCCCCTGCATGAGAAGAATTTGGAGATGGGGTTTTCCAAGCAGGCGGCTGTTCCTGGTTTAGTGGGCAGCAGAAACCAGGGGGAGGAGAAGAGATGAAGTTGACCTGTAAAGATACCGGTCCTTTAAGGGGAATGGTAAACACCCTGGGTGAAGAGAACAGGCTGTGGGTCGCTGGTTAGAAGGAAAAACTCTGAGCGTGTTATATTAAAAGTGTTTCCCAGTTACATCCCACTCCTTTAGTTTTTATTAATAAAGTTAGCCTGTTCCTGTAAGCTGACTATGGCTCCTCCACTGAACCCAGAGTAACTCTGCCCTGTTGCCACTTGGTACTAGTGCCACAAAGCCGTGCACAGGGGAGAAGAAGCAGAGAGGGGCAAGGGAACAAGGTGGGGATTACTATTACAGGAGGGTGGGAAGGGTTTGGAGGTGTAAACGGAGCGCAGTTCTTGTTGATGGAAGAGTTACAGATGCTGTCTGGCAGGGGCAGAAGGAGAGAAGGAGGCACAGGAAAGCAGAGAGGAGTGAAGGAGACTGCAGGAGGCTTAGAAAAATAGGTCCAAGGACAGACCTGGGGAATGGGAGTCATGGTGTTAGGGAGCATTCCTCTCCATACAACACTTTGTATGTATGTATGTGTCCATAGATATATATTTGTATAAATGTATACGTGTGTGTGTGTGTGTGTGTGTATGTGTGTGTATATATGAGTGTGTGCATGTGTGTGTATAACTAGTGATTACAGAACGGGACTAAAATCCTTTAGCCTGCTCCCCACCCTCTGCCCTTCCTCCCCAGCTCACTGTCATCTGCACCTGGTCCATTTTTTAAATGCTTAAATAGGTAAACACTGACTCATTAGAAACAGCTTTACGGTCAGGTAACTCCCCCCCAAATATGCTAGCTACTCAAAGACAGACTGTCACATGTCAGACACGAACAAATACATACATGGAAAACGCCGACCCCAGGTTTAATGCACTGCTTGTGCTCATGAACATCCCCTGCAAAGCACACTTGGCAGCAGTACCTTTCCTCTGGAGAAGGTTTCTTACCAGGGCCCTTGCCATGCAGGTCGGGTGCGGGTCATTGAACACAGCGGAGCATTCTTGGAGAAATGACTCCCAGTCCTGAAGGATAGGACTATTGTGCTCCACAAGCAGAGCAGCCTAGTTCAGGGTATCCCCCATCAGGACGCTGAAGATGAGGCTTCCCTTTGCTTGATTCCTGGAGCATGTTCTGTGTTGAGCTATGAATAAAACATGGATTGGATAAAGACGCCCCCCCACCCCAGCACTCCCAGTCTACATCATACCTTTCAGATAGCAGAAAGGGGTACACGGTAGCCTGTGCGAAGCAGCTAGTATTTGCTTCGGATTCGGCCGATTTGGGGGACAGTAATTTGATTCAGAGATTTGAATCACTGTCCCGAATCGATTTGGCTGACTTGGAGATTCAGCTGCTGTGGATTTGGCTGAATATCCGAATCACCCAGGCCCACTCTCCCAGCCCGGCAATGGCTGTCCCCCTGGCCCAGCTTCTGGCACTTTGGAAAAAAAAGGCCTAACTCACCAGCTGCTGCTGGGCGGGGGCAATCCCTGCTGCCCCCCACTGCCCCATGCCAGGTGGGGGGCTCTGCCATGAGCCACTCTACCCCCCGCCCCCAGCTGCCCTGCCTGCCCCAGCTCCGGCCCGTTAACAAAAAAAACCTGAACCCCCCCCCACCACACTCACCTGTTCCTGCCAGTGGGGGGTGATCCCCCTTGCCCCCCCGCTGTCCCGCGCCATGTGGGGGGCTCTTCCACAAGCCCCTGAAGCCCCAAGGCCACTGCAGAAGGTGGTGAGTCCCAGGGCTTTTTCATTTTTTTTCCATAAGGGCCAGAGCTGGGGTGGGCGGGGCTGCCATGGGGGGCTGGGGGAGCGAGGGGGGAGGTTGGGGGGTTCATGCAGAGACCCCCACGCATCATGGGGCAGTGGGGAGCAGTGGGGATGGCCCCCCCTGCCCGGCAGCACCTGGTGAGTGGGGTTTATTTTTAAACAACCGGGAGCTGGGGCAGGTGGGGGCAGCCATGGGGTGTCTGGGGGAGCAGGCAGGGGTCCCCCCATGGTCCCCTCCTCCCCCTTCCACTACTTACCTGCTCCGAGTCTGACTCCAGCTCCCTGCAGCAGCGGGCGGGGACTGCCCAAATCGCCAAAGCTCTCCGGATCTTTTCCGAATCTATTTAGACCTTTTTATTGGTCCCCTGATTCAATTCGGATTTGGAGATTCGGCCACCGAATCGGGCCAGACCTCCTCTGAACTGAATCACCACCCAAAGCGTCACACAACCCTAGTACATGGGGCTCTGCAGAAGGAGCCTGGAGCAGAGACAAAGCTGCAAAGCTGGCATGCCTCCTCACACCGGTGCTGGCTCTTCTCCCAGTGTGACACCACCTGAGACACAAGCTTCGGTTCTTGGCCTGCACCTGGACTTCTGACACTGATGGGCAGAGGCAAGCTGATTCAGCTGGTCTTGCCTGGCCTGTGGGTCTCCCTGAGTTGTGGCAGCCAAGCTGAGTGAGTCCAAGGGGACCAGGAGAGGACTGGACTTCACGGCATACCCTCTTCACTGAATGGGGTGGTTTGAGCAAACTGTCACCCCATGTCATGGGCAACTGGGTCTGGAGACATATGGGGAGTGAAGTGTTGACTGGGGTCAGGAGGAACAAGCAGATTCCAGGGACAAGCCAGGTCAGGAAGCCAGGAGATCAATCCAAGAGCAGGATCTAGGAACAAGTCAAGTCAAGAAGCTGGAAGAGCAGGTTAAACCCTGTTGTCCAGACACTTCTTGTTCCCAGCCAGGAGTTTATATGGAGGAACTGGATAGGTCAGCTAACCCTAGCTGGCCACACCGGTGCCAGTGAGTGGGTGTGGAGGCTAGGCTTGGCTGAAGGCTTCAGGACAGCCTTGACCAGCCTAGGTGACCAGCTGTTGGATGGTAGGTTGGACTGAGTGGCTGTGCTGGTCAGACCAAGGCCCCTGTTTTGAGACTGCAGCCTGGCAATTAAATGTTTTTTGATCAGATGCAGGTGGGGCCCTGACCCCCATCAAGGTCAAATCCATCAAAGAAGAGATTCACTTCTGCAAGCCTTCCATGTCTGCAGGAACAGACAGCCCGTCCTGAAGGACGGCATCATGGAAAATAAGGCTCATCGTAGTTGAAGTTATTTTTGCAAGGAACATTATACTTTCAACTATATGAAATGATTCATGAAGACTGTCTGTTTTCTTCATAAAAGTGCTGCTGTACAGGGAAAAGCGAAATGACTGGAAATCAAAATGTTTCAGCTCTGAACCTTGGCAAGGTGACCACAGTGCCCCGTGTCCTTTTCTGCTCTACAGATTGGGTTTCTCAGCTGAACTTGAGCTCCTGTGACACCTCTGACTGGAAAGTCCCACAGCAAGCAGTAGTGGTGGGGAGGAAAACACTGTGAGAATTATGGGAGATGTCATCCGATCAGGGAGCATATTCAGAAGAATGACTACTCAGTCATTAAAAGGCAAGGGTGTATTTTAACAGCACAAGAAAAATTGGCTAAGTTTAAAAGCAGATGACATGAAAGGGAACCTATAAATCTGTCTTGATCCACGTGTTGTGGTTCAGCTGAGGCACCACATCTTGCAGTTGTTCCCCTGACATACCACCCAATTGTTTGGGGCACTCTGGCTGTACGGTCTGAGATGTTGTTAGCCAGAGACATGAACATCTCTGGGTTATGTTTTCCGTGGGCCCAAGACCAACATGCACATATTTTCTTATGGCAGGACAAAAGCTGTGGCCCTGGGCCTCCAGAGGTATATGAACAATTTGGTTTCTACTGTACTTTGGTTCATTTACTGGGGATGCTGCAATCCTCCGAGCTCGCAGGAGGGCTGGCAGCCACCTGCTTTAATGTGCCATGTGTGACACTGCAGCCAGACACCCTTGGACTTCAGTACTCAGTACAAAAGTAACTGCCAAAGGGAAAAGTGACCTTTGTCATTTTAATAAATATTTGCTCAATCAGGATGAGGATGGATATTTTCAGGGATTTACACAGGACTCCACGGACTTTAAGCCTGAAGCAGATGTTTCACACTTGGTCCAGGGGTAGCTGCTAAATATCTAACCTCCTAACCTCAGCTCTGTACAGCAGGAGACCAGCTGCTGGATTTCAGTGGATTAAAAGATAGACCATTGGCTTCATCACGTGCCTGTGGATCAGAACTGCTCCCTTGTCTCCAGGGCCATGTGCTCGTCATGGAGTTCACCAAACCTCCCCCAGAATCTTGTCTCTCAGCATAAAATTCAGCAATGGAAGAAAATGTTGGTGTTGTAGTAGACCTGCTCTAGCCTAGTATGCAGGATGTTGTCATCACATAGCTGTCAAGAGATCTCGAATGGTTCAGACTGCACCAAGCAAAGGCAAGCTACTCTCTCTGGGATACGTGTTGCTGCCCTTGAATAAGCAGAATGTTTTCAGTGGATGCTGTATTCAGCTGAGGACTAGAAAATATGGAATAATTCAGTAACTGCTACTGCTGTGATAGCTGCAAGTGGGACTGTCCGTGGGAGCTGGGTGTCCCAGAATGGGTCTGTGTGACCTTGGCCCACTGAGGTCACATGTGCATGGAGCCCTGCTATACCATTTTATATTGTCCTAGAGGAAAGACGGCCAGTAGCTCAAGGCACTAATCCTGTATGTGGGAGATCTGGCTTCAAGTTCCTGCTCCCTTACAAATGCCCTGGGAGGGTGTCTTAGACAAGTCACATCTGTGCTTAAATCCACACAGTCACCCAAAAAGGAACAGGATCTGTCCCTAATTGTTGTTATCTTCCATGTTCTTCAAGTCCTCAAAAATCCATGGTTGCATCTCCTTTTGTAACGTGCTATCACCCCACTCTTAAGACTGAGTCACAAAAGAGGCAACAAGGAGGAGAAGGACCTGCTGCCATCTGTTATTAACAGTTTTTTAGGTACTCAAGCAGGGTGGAATAGGATTAAACTTAGGTGTCAAAGTCCACTTAAGAATCAGTTTGGGCCTGCTCCTCGGTGGAGCTGCTTGGATCTGGGGGGAGCAGCTCGCAGGGGGCACCATGTGCATGTGTGTGCATGCACACAAGCATGTGACCCAGAATAAAGCCCCGGGCCATGATGGAGAGCAGCTACCCTAGCTGCTTGCAGGTAAATCTATGCCAGGGCAGGGGCAGATTGAGGCCCCCACAGTGAGCGAGGAGAGAAATAGGGTTGGTGGCTGGGGCTAGGGGCACTGTCTAGCCGGGGTGGTGCATGGGGCCCGGGGAAGGAATGTGTGACCGCAGGGCCTGGCCGGGGAACAGGATGGAGCCATGGATGGCTTGTCCAGGGTGTGGGTGGAGGGATGCCAGCTCCCCGCCACTCCCAGGGAGGGGGCATGGACATGACCCCCCAGATTTATGTGCAGGGCAGGGGAGGATGCGGGCTTAGGGCTCCCCGTCATGCTATCCTGCCCCCCAGGAACCCCGCTCCTCCATGGTGAGGTGCCCCCTGCCTACCAGGTGGCAGCAGCACCAGCAACAACATGGAGTTGTGCCCATCCCTGCTGCCCGGTAGGCAGGGGGTGCCTCGTCAAAGCAGTGCAGCTGTGTCACGGAGTGGGACCCAGGAGCGGCCGTGATCTCTCTCTAGCGCCCCCTGCCGTGCCAAGTAGGCGGTCCAGCACCCTCTTACTCGCCTGCCACGTCTTGTTGTTATATGGTTCTAGAAGGGAGGCTGCCTCTCGTCACCCTGGACACCGTGCTATGCTTATACTGTCTCCCGTTCCGTAGGGAGTGACCTGGTGCACCCCAGCCTTATGGGCTAGGCGTGCCTCCAACCTCCCCTTTAGCACGCCCCAAGCCTCGCAGATGTACCAGACGTTATCTGGTCAGTTTCCTGTATGCGCTCTTCACTGGCGCCCCTGGGCTTTTCACGCAACCGGCGCCCCTTCACTGGCGCCCCGGGCTTGTCACGCAACTCGCGCCCCTTCACTGGCGCCCCTGGGCTTGTCACGCAACTCACGCCCCTTCACTGGCACCCCTGGGCTTGTCATGCAACTGGCGCCCCTTCACTGGCGCCCCTGGGCTTGTCACGCAACCGGCGCCCCTCTATTCGCTTGCCCTCTCGGGCCTACTAATTATATCCGCCCCCCTCCTGGGGTCTGCTCAATATACTCGCCCCTCCTGGGGCTTCTCCACGTACAGAGGGTGCCCCCACTGGGGCCTGTCTCTCAGCGCACTCACCCTCTCTGGGCTCTCTATAATTGCGGACTCACCCCCTCCGGGCTCATCTCTATAGTAGCACCCTACCCTGGGCTTCTCTTCCTGTGTGCCCCCCCGCTTGGGCCTAACACGAGCCCCTCGGGCTGCTTGCTGGTGCTCCTTGCAAGTGGGGCTCAGGTGGCCTTAGCCGTGCCTGGCCCCCAAAATCCTCTTTGCCCCTTCTCAGGGCTGGGGTATTGCACCCCAAACTACCGTGCCCTCGCCAGCACTGTGCACCTTGTCAGGGCTGGGGTAGCACACCCCTACTAAGGTGCCCTCATGGGCACCAGGGTCCCCACCACTGTGGAGCCCCTCGGGGACTCTTCCTAATTGGGGGCTCAGGGGGCCCTAGCCTTACCTGGCCCCCTTGACCCCTTTCTCTGGGTCCTGCCCCACTAGGGCTTCTCCCTACGCCCACGCTGGGTTTCCTCTCACTAAACGTGCCCACCTCAGGCTCCTCAATCTGTTCGCCCCTTCTGGGGCCGGGGTCTAGACACCCCGCAATACAGCACCCCTCTCTGGTGCTGGGGGCACCCCACCTCCCTGGGGAGCTCCTAGGCCTCCTCCACACCTACAGCCTCGCCCGGTCCTCCGGTATAACAATAACTAAACAGAACCATAAGCCATTTGGCTGTAATGCAACAATAAGCCTCCTGGCTATAACATAGGATCTAGGCCCACCTGGCTGTCTTGCAAAGGCCTCCCTGTCAGGGTTCTCTCCACCCTTCCCATGATGCAGCCCCTTGGGTGCTCAGGCTGCACCGCTCGTCTCTGCTCTGCTTGGCTCTCCTGCGGAGCTCCTGCATCTCAGGCTGCCAGAAGGGAACTGCTGCTAGGCTTTGGCCTGGGCTGTTTATAAAGGCCCAGCCCTGCCCCTTCTGGTCATGTGACCAGGTGCGGTTGCCCCAGCAACCGATACCTGGGCCGCCCTAAAGAGTGGCAGCTTCCCTTATTCCTTCCTAGGAACAGGGCACCCGAGTGCCCCTGTGACAAGCTGGTGCAGGGCTCCTGTGGGAGGGCAGCAGGGTGGGGAGCCCCAAGCTCACAGAGGGAAGCCCGTATCCTCCCCTGCCCCCCCACGGGCTCTGTTTGGTTCTGCTCCAGCTGTCCTGCTGCTGGTGGGGGACAGATGGAGACGTGTCCCACCTTCCAATTTGGAAAAGGTGGTCACCCTAGCTGATGGGTCTCAGCTAGGGGAAAAAGGGGCTGAGGCGAAAAAGGCTGAAACCTGGACAAGGTTCGGAGTCTGAGGGACCCAGGGACCCAACATATTCTGGTACAGAAGGAGAGAAAGTAAGGAGAGTCCCAAAAAGGGGGCAGATAGGAACCAACAGCAAGGCATGTGTGTGGCTAAGGGTCAGCAAGGGGGCCATGAAAACAGCCTGAAAGGACCCTGAAAAGGACTACCCTGGTCCCAAGGGCAGCCTCCCTCCAAATACACTGATTGCCAACAAGTCGTGGCAAGAGAGAAGAAAGAAGCAAAGCAGGCTGGGTAGTACTGATGAGTAGTGGCAGAGACGAAAACCTAGACCTGCCACACCCTGGTTAGGGACAACTCATCTAGTTAGACTGGCTTTGACTGCACTTCCCTTGGATTTTCCCCCATTATGAATTGAAACCTCTCTGTTCTCAGCCTTTGAGAATTAATCCCTTTCTCCTGTCCTCTCTCCTTCTTAAGACGTGCGTCTCCATCACAAGGAGCCTAACAACAACTCTCTGCTAAATTATTCCCTTCCTTTGGCCATTACCTTTTTTTCCATTGGCACCAGGCTGAGGCCTGTAGGCACAAAGCCCTGACTGCCTAGGCTGGGAATTTTTGGATAGGATTCCTCTTGGTCCAGCTCATTCCATGATCAAGACTCCCCCAAAGATGAAGATTTCAGGGGTAGTTGTGTCCTTTTACAGCATCTGATGAAGTGAGATTCAGCCCATGAAAGCTTATGCAATATCCTTCCTTTTTTCTGCTAGTCTATAAGGTGCAAATCTACCCTGACTTCTACTGTTTACCTCAAGCCCAGCTCCTACAGCTGGCTGAGCCTCCTAGTTTTCCTAATTTAAATCCATTTTCATCCTTTGTGATTGCAAGGCAGAGCTGGGAAGTAAGGCCTGAAAGTGACACGTGGCTTCAGGGACCCATTGGGACTCATAGATTCATAGATTCATAGATGCTAGGGTGGGAAGGGACCTCAACAGAACATTGAGTTTGATCCCCTGCCTAGGCAGGAACAAGTGCTGGGGTCAGATGAGCCCAGCCAGATGCCTATCCAGCCTTCTCTTAATGACCCCCAAGGTAGGGGAGAGCACCACCTCCCTTGGATGCCCATTCCAAATTTTGGCCACCCTTACCGTGAAGAAGTTTTTCCTGATATCTAGCCTAAATCTGCTCCCTGTCAGTTTGTGACCATTGTTCCTTGTTATCCCAAGAGGCGCCCTGGTGAACAGAGCATCTCCAATCCTTTGCTGCGTCCCCCTAATGAATTTGTAGGTGGCCAAAAGATCACCTCTCAGCCTTCTCTTGCGGAGGCTTAAGAGGTCCAGGTCCCTCAGTCTCCCCTTGTAGGTCTTGTCTTATAAGCTCCTAACCATATGAGTGGCCGTCCTCTGGACCCTCTTAAGTCTATCACCATCCTTCTTGTCGTATGGCACCCAAAACTGAATGCAGTACTCCAACTGCGGTCTTACCAATGCCGCATAGAGGGGAAGTATCACTTCCCTGGATCTATTTGTCATGTTGATGCATGATAACGTGTAGTTAGCTTTGTTGATGATTTTGTCACACTGACGACTCATGTTCATCTTGGAGTCCGCTATGACTCCGAGATCCCTTTCCGCTTCTGTGCTGCTAAGAGGGTCCCAGCCAGTAGGTGTGCTGGATATTTTTGCACCCTAGGTGCAGCACTCTGCACTTGTCCTTGTTCTCCTGCATCCTGTTGTGTATTGCACACTTCTCTAACCTGTCCAGGTCTGTTGGCAATCATTCCCTATCTTCCACAGTGTGCACTTCACCCCACAATATAGTATCATCCGCAAACTTGGACAGAGTACACTTCACACCCACTTTCAAGTCACTGATGAAGATATTGAAGAGTACAGGTCCAAGGACCAAACCCTGCGGGACCCCACTACCCACATCTTGCCAGGCTGATACCAACCCATCTACTACCTCTCTCTGGGTGCAACCGTTAAGCCAATTTGCCACCCACCGGACCACGTAAACACCTATGTCGCAGCCTCTTAATTTATTTATGAGAATAGGATGAGATACAATATTGAAGGCCTTGCTAAAGTCGAAGAAAACAACATCCACCTCTACTCCTGCAGCTAAACATTTTGTGACCCTGTCATAAAACGAAACTAGATTGGTCAGGCATGATCTACCTGCTACGAGTCCATGCTGGTTTCCTTGCTGCATTATTTTTATCACTGGACTCTCACAAATATGATCCTTCATAAACTTTTCAAAGACCTTTCCAAGGATGGAGGTGAGACTGATTGGCCTATGTTGCTCAAATCCTCCTTCCTCCCCTTCTTGAAAATAGGGACCGCACTGGCCCTTTTCTAGTACCCCAGGGCCTGACCCGAGCACCACGAGTATGAGTGCTCAAACAGCCGTGCCAGTGGTTCTGCTATGACACCAGCCAATTCCTTCAGTACTCTCAGATGCAGCTCATCTAGGCCTGCTGACTTAAAGACATCCAGTCCATCCAAGTGACTCTGCACCAAATCAGTGTCGACAGTTGGTGGGCTGGTATCCCTCTGATGCCCATCAAAGAACCCATTAGGAGACTTATCTTGTGCCCTGTTCAGGAACACCAAGCCAAAAAACTCATTGAATAGCTCAGCCTTGTCCCCCTGTCTATCACTAATTGCTCCTTCTTGTTCAGTAGGTGCCCTATGCTGCCCTGCACCTTCCTTTTACTCCCTACATAGCTAAAAAAAGAGTTTTTGTTGTCTTTAGTTTGTATTGCCAGTCTTAGCTCTATAGTTGCTTTGGCTTTTCTAACTGCCTCCCTCCAAGTGTGGGCCAAGCAGGTATACCCCTCCTTGGTAGCTTCTCCCTGCTTCCACCGCCTATATGCCTTCTTTTTTGCCCTTAGGCTCCCCTGGATTTCCCTGTTTAGCCAAGGAAGTTTTTTGGCTCCTTTTTCCCTTTTCCCTCATACTGGGATAGTCTCCTCCTGCGCCCGAAGGATTGCTTTCTTTAGGAATGACTGCCCTTCCTGGACTCCCATCTCACCAATACTCCTTTCCTGCAGTGCATCATTGACTAGACTCCTAAGCACACTGAAGTTAGCTTTCCTAAAGTCAAGCACTTGCACCCTACTAGTTATCTCACCCACCCTACGCTGTATGGTGAATTCCATTCATTGGTGGTCACTGTCCCCAAGGTGACCACAGATCTGCAGCTCCCCTACCAGGTCCTCCTCTGTAGCCAACACAAAGTCCACTAAGGCATTCCCCCTAGTGGGACCGTATAACTTTTGCATTGAGTGAAGATCCTGCACGCATGTTAAGAACCTACGTCAAAGAAAACAGAACCCTAAATTAATTCTGTGAAGGCTCTCCGATTTTAGAAACAGCCTCATGATTTCTGGGGCTCTACCCCTGATATCTGATGGCAGGTGGTTTGCTAGACTAATAGACATTACGTTGTGAGTCAGTTCTGCGACCAGGCATCCTCCATTTCTATATTGACATACTGATCAATGACCTCTCACAATTTTCACTCTGCACTTGGCTGGATCTCTGGCCTCATCTAAAACCTGACCTTTTTGAACCATTGCTGTCTCCTGCGTGGACCTTTTTTAACCCCATGCCTATCAGTCTGGCTCCTGTGGGGCTCTGCTCACGTGGAAGGAACCTTTTTATGCGCACTTTAAAAATAACCATGTTACAAGGAATTAAAAATTAACCTTGGCACATGCTCAGTACAAACTTTTTACCCATTTTAGCTTTGTGGTCTTCGGAGACAGTGGTAATAGAGTTCACCCCTACAATGATGCAATGTGGAGAGGAAATTTCTGATACACGGGACTTTTCAATCTCCTACAAACAGGCCTGATGCAATCCAGTATTTGGAAGCAGTCATTACACAAATTCTGTCTAGCAACAAGACGGAACAGAGAATAATTAATAGGGCTGGGCGAAAAAATGAATTTTCAACCAGAAAACGAACATATTTTGCTCCCCGTATTAAATTAAGAATTGCTAGATTTCCAAATAAAACACTGTCTTTAAGAAAGAAATGGAAATGTTTCATTTAAATAATCTTGTATTGAAATGTTTCTACTCTTCCAATTTTTTTTTCAGCCCAAACTGCTTGCTAAATTTAATCCTAACTCTCAAATCATTTCAGTCACCCCGAATTCACATTTCTGGTGAAAAAAATTGGTGGAAACAAAATTTTGATGGAAAAAATTTGCCCAGCTGTACTTGTCAGTTATTGGAAAGCTTGACCTAAGACCCTGTGATGAGTTCTCCATTAACTCAGGTCTTTGAATTGGGTTTTGGGTGTCTCTTGTTCAAGTTTTACTTTAGTTCAAAGATGCATGGCTGCTGAGATCTTCTCAGGCTTGTGCCAGGCAGGGGGGCAGACTGGATGCCCATAACATTTCCTTCTGGCTTTCTATTCTGCAAATCTGAAATAGGTCTGATGGCTGAGCATAGTAATCTACCTCTGGATTGTAGCAGTTGGAGTCTATCCCTATATGGTAAACTTGCTGTTCTTGAAAATGGTCCCTGCAAGGATGCTATGGTGGGGGGCAGGAGCATGTGGTTGTAAGAGCAGGGGAGGTGCAGGTCTAAGAGCAGAGGGCATTGCAGGCTGTCTGGGGGAGTGCGAGTGCAGGTGCGGGGGGTGCAGCAGTCTTACCTGTGCTGGGAACTCCTAAAAAGTTCCCTGCTGAGCTGCTCCTACTACCACTACATGCTCTGCCTGTTGCTTTTAAAGCAGCGGCAGTCAGGGAGTGTTTTGGAGCTCCTGACTTGGGTAAGCTGCTGGGGTGTGAACCCTGCACGGCTGGGGGCAATTCCAGTGCCCCTCCTAACTTGGTGCCTGGGGCAGGTGCCCACCCTTACTTATGCTACTGTATCCTGTGTATTGACTCTCCTACCAGAGAATGTGTTTGGAAAATCGGAAAAGATAAGCTTCAGGGTGAGCGCTAAACTGAATGAAATTTGGGCTTATGAGGAAATAGTAGGCTTGGAGGACAGGGAAAGAGGTAACTGGCTTAAGTTTTTTAAATGAAATTTTTCTTTTCTTGGGCTGTAGCCTTCACACTGCTGCAGTCTTGCAGAAATTGCCTTTCATCAACCCAGCAGCAGTGTCCCAGTGATGCAAGGCTTGTGCCATCCCCAGATGAACGTGGCAGGGGCAGGTGACTGGTCAGAGAGGAGCCCTCTTGGTCATGAACAGCGCAGGGCAGGGTTCACTGACCAGGGTTTTATTTTGAGTATGTCCAGAAAGCCTTGATTTCATTTTTCTTTCTCAGATGCTTAGTCAACTGGGGTGGGGGGGAGAGGGGGGGAGGTTGAGATAGATCAGCATGTAATTATTAACCCCAAACGTAGCAAAAAATGAGGCAAAATCTCCAAAAGGTCAAGAGCAAGGACAGGAGCTGTGGGATGATGATGATATTCAGGCTGAGCATGGTGCCTCCACAGAGCATGGAGAAGGTCCAGAGGAGGGCCACTCGCATGATCGGGGGCAGCAGGGCAGGCCCTACGAGGACAGGCTGCGGGACCTGAACCTGTTGCCTCCAAAAGAGAAGGCTGAGGGGGGATCTAGTGGCCTGTTACAAACTAGTCACGGGGGATCAGCAGGCACTGGGGGAGTCACTGTTCCCCCGAGCACTGCCAGGAGTGACCAGGAATAACGGTCACAAGCTGGCAGAGGGCAGGTTTAGGCTAGATATCAGGAGGCGCGACTTCATGGTCAGGGCGGCTAGGATCTGGAACCAACTTCCAAGAGAAGTGGTGCAGGCCCCTACCCTGGGGGTGTTTAAGAGGAGGTTAGATGAGCACCTTGCTGGGGTCACTTGACCCCAGTACTCTTTCCTGCCACGGCAGGGGGTCGGACTAGATGATCTGCTCAGGTCCCTTCCGACCCTAGAAACTATGAAACTATGAAACTATGAGCTCTGTGGACCTCCTAAGCAAAGCCACTTAGACATAAGTCCTGCATCCCCTGCTGACGCCAGCACATGCAAAGCCCACAACCTCCCTCTGCTAGCTTTTGGTTTGACATTTTTCTCTCTTAATAGTGCTTGAGAAGCTGAGGCTAGGTACAGACATTCAAAAAGCCTGGGGTGGAATCAAAATTATGCAGTTTTCTCTAAGTGGTGTAGTTTAGATCAGTAGCAAACAAACCACACGTTTGCCCTTCGGTGGAGGGGACAAATCTTAGATGGGGTTCTGCCATTTTTAAACCAGTCTGTGCGTGCTGAATTGCTGTTCTGTTATGGGTATAGACTAGCTTTGTGTGCCAAACTTCTGTTCTTTTATGGGTGTAGACTGGTTTCTGATAATTTATACTGGTTCAAGCGTGATATCTGTACCTGGCCTAAGAGAGCACACGATGGCAGTTTTCAAATATATGAAGATGAAGGGCTGCCATAAAGAAGAGGGACAATGCCTTTTTTTCCATTGCTGCAGAGAGCAGGACACATGTCAAGGGCTTGAAATGGCTGCAAAGTAGATTTAGATAACATACCAGGAAACAGGGAGGTAGCAGAAGAGACTGCTTGGGGAAGGTGCAGACTCTCTGTCATGGGACGCTTTCAAGAAGAGGTTGGATAAGCATTGGCGGGGGATGATCTAGGAGCAGGTATTGCCTGGACTGTTCAGTAAAGAGCAGCACTTGGAAGCCCAGGACCCCCCACTTCCACATGCATCCCTGGGAGTTAGCAAGGTGAGCTGTGCAGCCCCAAGCAGGTGGATACTGGAGAGGGCTGTGCTCGGCAGCAGGGGAATGAAGCACAGCTCCACGACTGGGTTCGGTATGAAAGGGTGCAGGGCTCGTTTCCTTGGATCTCCCAAGCACAATGTATAACCCTGGGAGAGATAACAGGGGGCTAATGTTCACCAGTGGGATTTCGTACACCTCTAGGGCTCAGTAACCCTAATGGGCTTTGGGAAAATACCAGGTCCAGCCTTGAATTGGCAAAATGCCAGCGGCAATCAGAAAATGGCTCTTTTTCCTCTCACGGCACACATCGATGATTTGATGCTAGAACATACGCAGCATCAAGCAGAGCTGCACTAGGTTTCACAGCAGTCTTTGCAGACTGCAGGCTCCCAAGGGCACCCTACCTTTAATGAAGTCCAGCTACCTGTAGCAAACACTGCTTTCACATGAGTTAGGGGCAGCAGAAGGCTCTCCCTTGATACTGCGTGGGCAGTGATCGGCACAGCCAGGAGAAGGCTGGCGGAGGGTGTTGAGGGGGAGGTGAGGTGGCTGCACTGGAAACTGCACAGGGACTAGGCCCTGCTCAGGGACCATCTCCAGGGACCAGGCACCATCACTGAGGCTAGATGTGCATGGGGCTTATCTAGACTGCTGTGGTGGTCGGTCCTAATAGGAGGGGTCTCAGGCATGCTCCATCCCCCTGTGTCTGCAAACATGCTCCAAACTGGACATACCTCAGGGGAGGCTGATTGGGGCTTGTCCCTCTGCATCTGCTCTTAAGCCAAATGCTCCTGCCCAAACCGGCTGATACAACAACGAAGGCGCTTCTTAAACTGCCAGGTTTACCAAGGCCCACCCACATATCTGGATGAAGGAGAGTGAGTGAAGCCGAGGAGCCCAGAGCCCATTCCTCATCCTGTGGAAGTTGTCAGAGGCTCCCTGCGGGCCCTGGCGAGTTAGTAGGACCTTGTCATTGGTGACACTGCTGGTCCCTGGGGCTTTGCACATGTACCTGAAGTTGCTTGGTGACGTCTAACGTGATCAGAGCAATGGCTCCCCACCAGGCAGGTGTTACTACTTGTGCTCTACGGATCTGATGTGCCCTTGGCCCACTGCTGCTCAGGGTGGAGCTCTGTGATTTGCAAGAAAATCTGAAATCACAATTTATGAAATTTTCAGGTGGCATAAGGGTTAGCAAGGTGGGAATTAAAAACAAAGACCCATCGCTGTTACAGAGTCATCTTGTGTACTTGCTAAGCTGGGCGTGATCAAACAAAAAGGTATTTTATGCCAAAGCAGCTCAGGCTATTTAGATTTGAAGCGGGGAGTGTTTCTGCATTTTGTACAGTCCCTAGCACCGTGGGAGTCTGTGGTTTGTAAGCGCTACAGTGATACATGTGATGTTAATAATTGTGTGGTACTCTTACTGACTCGCTCCACAAAGAGGAGTTACCAGGGGTTACCAGAAGAGTTCATATCTACAGTTGAAGTCAGCAAAGCATGAAATTATTTAGCGTGTGGAACAAACCCCCAAAGGCAGAGAGAGATTCCTTATTGCTTAACTTGTTTATGTCTGTGTTTAAAGAAACCTTACTGAGGGCATGGGAAGGACCCATCCCAATGCACAAGAAAAGACTAGCAAGTATGGCAAAAGACCAGGTTGGCTTAGCAAGGAACTCTTCAGTGAGCTAAAACACAAAATTGGGAGAGGTCCCAGATGATTGCAAAAAGGCAAATATAGCACCCGTCTTCAACAAGGGGAATCTACGGAGCAGGTCCTCAAGGAATCCATTTCTAAGCACTGGAGTTTAACCTTCTGCTCTCCTATTGACTGCGTAGCTGGCCAGTGCCTGTCATCCTTCCCTGAGGTCCCTTCCAATCCCAGTGCTCTGGGGGAGGGATGGAAAAATGGCATAAAAGGCCTGCTTTCTGCAATTACTAGGTCTGACAGTTACTGAGCTGTGTCTTCCAGCATCTCAGGAACATTCAACAATGACGGCTACTACTGGCATTGATTCCACAATACCTTTTTTTCTTTCTTTTAGACCGGGGGCAGGCAATTATTTTGGGTGGAGGGCCACTTACCCAGTTTTGGCAAGCTGTCCAGGGTAGCCCCACCTTTTGACATGTGCCCTGCCCCTGGTCACCATCTTGGGACCAATGTCTCAGGGCCAGCACTGGTGGGGCCCAAAGTGGAGAGCAGGCTGGCAGGGTCTGTGGAGCCGGCCAGGGAGAGCGGGGAGCTGGCCTGGCTCCGTAGAGCCCCTGCCAGCTGGGACCCTGCACTCCTGCCGCCCTGCTCTGGGCCCTGCTGGTGCTAGACCCAGGACACTGGTGTGGGCCCTGTGCTCCCGCTCACTCCCAGTGCCCCCCAGCCCCGCGGTACAGGCCGGGGGCAGCGTGTAGCCCCGACACCCTGCTCCGCGGCAGGGAAGGAGCTGGTGTGGAGCACGGAGAAAAGTGACCTTTCCCTTGCCCTGTGGCCAGCGCTCCCTGCTGCAGGCACTTGCAGCCCGCGCGGGGCTGTCCGGAGCAGGCACAAGCAGCCCCGCACGGGCTGTGAGCAGCTACAGCGCGGGGCGCTGGCCACGGGGTGGGCGAGGGGCCGCTTTTCCCGCACTCAGCACCAGCCTGTAACCCGCCCCTTCTGCCAGCCACTGTCCATATTGAGTCCATGAGTTTCTGTACTTAGGAGGCTGATAAAGTGAAATTCATAGACCTGGCTGTGAAAAGTGGTGTGGAAATCTGGCACATGGCAACCTGCTGGATATCTGACTCCCCAAGTACCTCTGCACTTTTACCTGCGCTGCTACATCCCCCTTCCCCGTTACCCCAGCCTGCCCCTCACCCCCTGATGCCTCCGTTTCCATTTTTACCGACTGGCTTTCTCGCCTGCATCGCATGTTACTGGTCTCAGGCTCTGGCAGAACAAGGTGATCTCTCAGTGTCTCAAAGACTCCAGCTCTGTAGAATGGGCACAAGGGATGGGTAACACCAGGGCCAAGTGAGCAGATTTCCAGGTGCCTTGATGGCTCCTTCTCTACTAAGCAAGCAGGAGAGGTACTATGCACACAGACTGCAGGTCGCTATGCTGAAGCCAGGCACTGCAGGAATGCAATTCACCGTGCTCACAGGGAGTGAGCAGGGCCAACCCTGAAGAGGGTTTTAGCCAGAGCCTTAGATTCTTGTCACTTATTCTAGATTAACTGCATTCACTGCAGCTGATCCCTCCCAATTCCCTCAGCATCAGGGAAAGGAGACTCAATCCCTCAATTTTTATTTGGGCAAATCCTACTGGATCCAGGGTAATCAGGCCAGCGTCTCACAAATGAACACTGATTTGGAGAGCTCCAGTTTTAGATGCTCAGCTGGAGAAACCTGATAGAGCGACCACAGTTTCTGGACTGTCTGCCACCCAGGTTCACCCAGGTTCTGTCTGGGCACCCACAGCTGCTTTTGGCTTTTGCACACATGATGAAGCCGGGTTCGGACTCAGCTGCAAGGTTGAAGATCCTCAGGACTCCAGCCATTTCTGCTCCCCATAGAGCAGTTGGAAATACGCCCTATTTATCCTTTCAAAAGGGGAGATAAAATGGTTTAAGGCTTGCTGACAGCTGCCAAAAAAAATTGCCATTAGGCCCTGGAAAGCTTAATCTCCACCTAGCCTAAAAGCCTGCTAGCTGAATCACTGCTTGTCCTGTCCGCAAGAGGATAACATGATATAAAAGGATTTCATGAAATAAAGAAACCTTTTCTGGACTAAATCCATCCTGAAATGTGTGGATTGTTTGGGGCATTGCAATCTCTGCCATCTTGCTCAGATATCACCTGCAGCTCTGCTAATCCTTCATTACAAGTCAGTCCCTCCAGGCCTGTATATTCTTGTTGCGCTTCTCTGGTTTCTCTCTTTTGTTAATGCCACTCTTGGTACTGAGGGCTGTGATCCCTGCTTGTCTACAGAGCTCAGTGTTTTCACAATGTTCAATGCAACAGATCATCCATTCCCTCCTTGCTCAGATGCCTCTACGCACAACACCCTCATACAAATACAGAGAATCACATTTCTGCAGCTCTGTGGCACTGCCAACTCCTCTTTGCCTTTGCTGTTGCAACAAAGCTTGTATCTCTCTTGTAATTCTTAGTTTCAAGGTTTCTCCATCACAGTGGAAGTTATCACTGTAGATTTATTTTCCTGAAACTCTCGTAGTCGGCATGTTTCCCAGCTGACTCACATTTTGTTATTTCCTGCACATATCTCTAGCTCCTTCCACTCTGCTTCTGTCCTCACGGGACCTCTCACTTGGGGCTCATCCCCACTTTGAGTGCATCCAAACCATCTCTTCTTAGGCAAGATTTCAGTACCTGGCTTAGCAAGAGATTGCTGAAGGACACACACATTGCCTTTCAGCTCCAGTACAGTAATGGTATCCATTTGAGGCTGACTTTGAAAAGCACTCCCCAGATGGGCTGCTTTTGTGAAGGTCACCCGAGGTGTGAGTCACGACTGACGAAGCTGTAAATGATTTGGGACCTGCTTATCTGACATGATGAGCCAGATTCTCCAGAACCCTGAGTCTGGACATTTGGTGTTACTTAACCTCCAAGGCAAAGTAGATATGAAACCTAGTGAATCAGAATGGTAACAATTCATGCCCACTTTGCACCAGGCTGATTGACATGACGTGGTGCAAAGATACAGAGAAAAAGGCCGGTTGTCTCTTCAGTCCTGTCCTGAAAGCCACAACGGTGCTCAAAGCGTTTTCCTGAGCCATGGTGCTACGCTAAGAAGGATCTTGTGCAACGGCAGTGTAGGACAGGGCTCTGTATCCCTTGGGACACTGAATCCAGACTGAAGCCGCACAGCATGCAAGTGAAGAGATGTTCTTCCTATCTGACGGTCCCATAAATTTGCCAGGGGTTCTGCTAGTCAGAGGCTACAGTGCTGTAGCCCAAATACAAGGGAAGTCCCCGCACAGGTATATATTGGCTCTAACAGGAAAGCAGAATAGGCCCCACTGGCACCTCTGCAACCCCTCTCAAGGACAATAGATGCTTGTATCTCCTAACTTGGTGCCAGAATCTCAGTGACTGGCGATTTGTGGGCAATGGAAAACAGCCGAGGGTCAGGACTCAGGCTGAGCTTACGGTGCCTGTTACTGAACCAATGCAAGCTGAACGTGGCAGGAATGGAAACTGCTTTAACAATGCAGCAACTCTAAACTTTTGGGGGTCAGAAGTGCACTCCCTGGGTCAGATCACCAGCCAATGTCACTCAGAAAAGCTCCAGGATCTAGTCCTTGATGTCAGGCCTCCCCCTTTTGCTACTTCACACCTCAGTGTCTAATGGCTGCCAGGTGGAGAAGCAACAGAGCATGAGAAAGATTTCTAAAAAATAAAAGGCCTCAGATTGAGTTGATTTTCGAAACCTGCAAGTGGGACAGGTTATGCATGAAGCTGTCTGCACCCTCCCATCATCACTTTTTTCAAATGCTGCTGGGTGCTGGAACATGCCCCCCGGTTATTCAGTGAACAGCCACACCAGCACATGGCTCATTAGCTGCACTTCTACTGCCAAGTATAATCCCCTACTAGTTCACAGCACATTTTTATACATTAATGGGAACCTAAAGCCATGTCAGTAACACATTTCAAACAAGCCCACCCCCCAGCAATGCCCATAGCTCAGGACAAGAGTCTTGGTGAGAGGCCTGAACTAGGCTGGACCATGGGTAGACCTAGGACTCTGAAAAGGTGGTGTGGTGCATCGTCCCATAGCACAACGTATATTTTTCTGCAATTAAAAAGAAACTAGAAGCTTTATTATTATACTATAGGGCTGTATTATTCAGTAGGCCTGTGCGAGTCGGCAGCGATCTAATCCGCCTTCAGATCCGGCCGCTTCGGATGGCTGCGACCCGATCCGGGGCTCCCACCGGGCTTCCGCCTCAATCCGGCCGAAGCTTCAGAGCCGCCCCAGAGATCCGGCCATAGGGTATAATGGGGTATCAATGAAATATCTATAACGTCGCTGCTTTACGTCTGATTTAGATAAAACTTGCAGGGATGGTAGCCTCTGCTGATAGCATGAAACTTGCCACGTTTCAAGAAGATTGGTGCAGGGGTTTGGTGGGAACTGTACCCAAAATGCCTGAAAGCCAAACTCATGTCATGGCTGTGTGTTACAACAGAGGGGGGTCAAAACTGCAGGGCTGGTAGCTCTTGCTGAGCTCTCAAAGCCTGCCAAGCTTCAAGGAGATCGGTGCAGGGGTTTTGGGAGAACTGCATCCCAAGCTGAGGACAAGCAAAACTCGTGCCATGGGTGACACTGTGCGTGTTAAGGCGCAGCGGGGTGACAGCTGCAGGGATGGTGGCCCCTGCTGTGACGCCTGCCAGCTGTCGAGGAGATCGGTGCTGGGGGGGTCCTGGGGCCCTGCACCCCTAGCTGCTGACAGACAAAACTCCTGCCAAGACTGTCTCAGTCCTGGGGCAGTTGATTGTCTGTCTTGATTCTTTCCTCTCCTTAGCCTGGTTTGGTAGGTGCTAATGGATGCTCCTTAAGTCGTTGTGTAGTAGCCAGGTCCTGGGTATTGAGCTGGTTCCTGAGTGAATCGTGATTGATTGATGGTAACTGGGAACACAGCAGCGTAGCAGCCAGGCCTGCAGCGGTGTCCCCCCCCTCCATCCCAAGACCAACACAGTCAGTCCCACAGCACCCAGGGCACCAGTCTTGCTTGTCCACAGCTTGAGGGGCAGTTCCCCCAAACCCCTGCACCGATCTTCTTGAAACTTGGCAGACTTTGTGGCCTCCCTAAGAGCTACCAGCCCTACTGTTTTCACTCTGCTATGTCGTAATGCCTAGATGTGACATGAGTTTTGCTTACACAAATTTGGGGTGCCGTTTCCCCAAAATCCCTGCACTGATCGTCTTGAAACCTGGCAGGCTTCATACTCCGTGTAGAGTCTACCAATCCTGAAAATATCCAAATCAGACAAAAAACAACAAAGTTATAGCTATTTTACTGCTTCCCCATTATACCCTATGGCTGGATCTCTGGGGCGGCTCCAAAGCGCTTCGACCCAGATGTGCTGCCTGGACCCAGAAGCGTCCGAGGCAGCTCCGGGCCCGAAGCTCTGTCCAAAGCCTGGCACAGCCCTAGTACTCAGTTTATGATCCAAGCAAAGACAAATGCAACTGGATCTGTGGGGAGCTGATTGCCAGCAACTGGTGCCGCGGGTTACAGCTGTTACCCCCCAGCCGGACCTGGAGAGAACTGCTCCCCGCACCCCAGCACGTCCCTGACGCTCCACCATGGCCCCCATTTGTCCCTCACTGTCCTTTATGCATTGTCCCTGCCACCTCACATGCCTCCTGGCTCCACTCTGCCCCCTGTTATCCCACTTGTTCAACCCCTCCCCTTCCTGTCCCAGACACATCAGACCCCACCATTCCCCTCATGCCCCAATGAGTCTTATCTTGCCCCCTTACTGCTCCCATGAATCCACTGCACCCTGCGCAGAGCTGTTCTCATCATGCCCCAGCCCCTTAACCTCTCCCACACATCCCACTGAGCCCCTGCCTTTCTGAGCATCCAAACCTCACTGCAGCCCCTCACACCACCCGGGCTCCTCCTACCCATGGTCCATCTTGCTGCCCCTTCCCCCCATCCAGCTCTTCATGGGCCTGGGAGCCTCTTCCCCTCAAAGCCTCTCCCAAACAGTGCCCTCTGCCCCTTATGGCCCTGCCCATGGGGCAGGTGTGGACAGGGCTGTAACTCCCCCCACCCACTGCTCCTTTTGTCCACCCAAGCTCAGCTTGATGGCGCTCTGCTTGCACCGCTAGATCAGCCTCCGTCATCTGCTGCAATGAATAATCCACGGTCACTGCAGTAATTTTCTTTTTCACCTCAGCTTTGCAACTCCCTCTTGCCTTTGACAGCTGCTCCATGGCACAGCTCAGCCTGCTCTTAGCCCTGCCCCTCCTCTCCCTGTCTCGGACTTGTGGGTTTGAATCCCTTACCAACAAAGCCACCCAGTAAGGTTCCTAGATAGCAGCACATCTTTATGGGACAGCTACGGGGTGAGGAGAGAAACCTTACCAGGAGCAGATAACAGACGGGATAATTGTAGAAGGAAGGCCAGCTTGATTAGAGGATGATCAAGGGTGGTTGATACCTATGGAGTAAAGAGATTAGCTGAAACTGAGTACAGGTGCACTCTCAAACCTCCCCCAGGTCCACCTCTGAACTGGATGAGTACTTGCATTTTAAACTAGCCTTACAAGTATCTAGTAGGACATCAGTTCCTGATTATCTTTGTAACTCACTGCACACACAGCCTTCTGGGGACCTGTGCTAGATTTTGTCTTAGACTCTGTGGTCTCCCATGGTTCAGAGGAAGGGAAATGCTATTAAGAAACACACTCACATTCCACCACTGAAGTGAATCCCCAGCCCAAGTGCTGGGTCTGGATAGATCCTTTACTAATACAGGCGCAGGCACCACTCCACAACATGCTGTCAGGCACTAAAGGATAATGTAGGTTAGAGTGCAAAGTGCTAAGCTAGATGCCAGGAACTCCTGAGTTCCCATTCGTGTCCTAGCATGGACTGGAATAAGCCATTTAATCCCCCTGCCATTTGCTCAGGGAAGCGAGACTGATAATAGTCAGTTCTTTCCTCCCTCACAGGGCAAATGTGAGACTGGGCTAATAGCTATAAATTTCTGTAGCACGCTTTTAAACCTGAGCTTACTTCTGTAAGCTCATGATAGCCCACAGGCCATGTGGCAGGAAGCCACCTTTGTTTCTCCCCAAAATCTCTGCCCTGTGACAATTTGGTTAGGATGGGCCCAGCAGAGGAGACACACCTTTACCCTATCTTTTTAGGTAACCTGAGCTGGCTGCATTCCTGAGGGAGGGGGGAAACCTGCTCCCTCTGCCTACATGACTGGTATCAGCTACCTGGGCAAGGGGCTTCTACCTGGTGGGCTAGAGTCTGCCCGGCAACTAGTGATGCATTTCAAATTGGTTGGCCGACAGCCAACAGGTGCTGGCCTCCATTGGACCAGGTGAACGAGGTCACAGGGGCTATATAGTTTCATAGTTTCATAGTTTGTAGGGTCGGAAGGGACCTGAGCAGATCATCTAGTCCGACCCCCTGCCATGGCAGGAAAGAGTACTGGGGTCAAATGACCCCAGCAAGATGTGTATCTAACCTCCTCTTAAACACCCCCAGGGTAGGAGCCTGCACCACTTCTCTTGGAAGCTGGTTCCAGACCCTAGCCGCCCTGACCGTGAAGTAGCGCCTCCTGATATCTAGCCTAAACCTGCCCTCTGCCAGCTTGTGACCGCTATTCCTGGTCACTCCTGGCGGTGCTCGGGGAAACAGTGACTTCCCCAATGCCTGCTGATCCCCTCTGACTAGTTTATAACAGGCCACCAGATCCCCCCTCAGCCTTCCCTTTTGGAGGCTGAACAGGTTCAGGTCCCGTAGCCTGTCCTCGTAGGGCCTGCCCTGTTGTCCCCTGATCATGTGAGTGGCCCTCCTCTGGACCTTCTCCACGCTGTCGACATCCCTCTTGAAGTACAGCACCCAGAACTGGACGCAGTACTCCAGCTGCGGCCTGACCAGTGCTGCATAGAGGGGGAGGATCACCTCCTTGGACCTGCTCGAGATGCATCTGTGGATGCATGCCAAGGTGCAGTTGGCCTTCCTGACCGCGTCCCCACACTGCTAGCCCATGTTCATCTTGGAGTCAATGATGACCCCCAGATCCCTTTCCACCTCCGTGCTGATAAGAGGGGAGTTCCCTAACCTGTAGGTATGGTGCCGGTTGTTCCTCCCCAGGTGCATCACCTTGCACTTGTCTGTGTTGAAACCCATCCTATTCTCGTCCGCCCACCCTTGTAGCCTGTCTAGGTCTGATTGTAGCCTGTTGCATCCTTCCAATGTACCCACGTCCCCCCACATCTTAGTGTCATCAGCAAATTTGAACAGGTGCTTTTTACCCCATTGTCCAAGTTAGGCTCTGAGAAGAGACTGTCTCGGCCCTATGTCCTCAAGGAAACACAAGCCTAATAGTCCAATGGGTACTCAACCCAGTACAAGCACTTGGGGCACTTCCCCAAGTCAGGGGCCAAAAAGGAAAGTCCCTCTTAGTCCGCAGACTTGCGTATAAGTTAAGGCTGCCCAGGAGGAGGGGGCAGCAGCCATGCGGGGGACTCAGACTTAGAGAGGAGCTTGACCATCTGAAACTGGCTCTCTCCCCCATAGCTCATGAGCAATGAATGACCTGCCTCTAGAGGGAATCTCCAACAGCCTTGGGATGATGCTTGTAAGTAAGCTACTCGAGGTCTGGTTAGATATCTAGCTGGCAGTAACTCAGATGCGTGATCAAAAGGCTACCTCAGCCAGACTGTTTTGCTCTATGGGATTTCTATAATATTGCTCTATCTTGTACCCTATTTTCACCCTACCCCTGTAATCAGTAAAGTTCTCCTTTGTGACCGGTGTAGGAGACTTATTGAGGGGTGGGTCTAAATTATGCCTAGGAGATCCCTTTGGTCTGTGGACTAAGAGGGACTTCCCTTTTTGGCCCCTGACTCAGGGAAATGCCCCAAGTGCTTGTACTGGGTCAAGTACCCATTGGACTATTAGGCTTGTGTTTCCTCGAGGACATAGGGCCAAGACAGTCCCTTCTCAGAGTGGTGGCAGCTTACGTTACCCCCAGACTCTGCGGTGGGGCTCGAGAGTGGGTCTGCCAGGGCTTAGGTGCCCCTGGAGAGACACATGGAGTCCAGAAGGTGGATGGGAGTAGTGAGGTGGGAGGCTCAACGCATCGTGGTCAGTGACAAATCCCCTTTCCTGCTCCACATGCCTTGTCCAATCAATGCTGTAGCTGGGTCTTGGCTTCCTTCCATGGGTTGTTTTGGACCCAAGCGAGCACAGCTCTGACACTTCCAGGTATCAGCCTGGACCAGGAGCTCTGGCCCCTAGAAGTGCAAGCCTGCCCATTACACCTCTGCAGGATGGCAAATACCCTTTGCTGTCTGCACCTGGGAGCTGGCATACTTCCCATGGAGCTCCAGCCTCAGCATACGCAGACTCTTGCTGCACATGTAACTGTCCATGACCAAACTGGGAACGACCAGGTCCCAGACCCCAGGTGGAGGCAATCAGATAAACAAGCAAGTCATCCCACAGGGAGAGGCCCTACCCACACTAGCTACAGAAGCTCAGACCAGACAGCAGAGAGCTGTCTGGGCAACAAACCACTTTGATGTACCTCTGGCCTGCTTGGAAAGCCTGAACCTGACTCCGTGCTCTGAACCTCTGGCTGGGACTCTACTGCCTGCTCCTGTGTACTCCTGCTCCTGTTTTGAACCTCCTGGCTTGGATCAACTGCTTACCATGATCAAGACCTCATCTTAAGCTTTGGTTTGATATTACAGACTCAGGCTGATACCCAGCTTGACTTTGGTATACAGTCTGGTAACACCCCCAACCTAGTATGCTATTATGACCTAGTAACCCTTTTCCTGCACATCTCTAGCTCTGTCTTGCCCTCCTGCCTGCTCTATCTTGTACCCTATTTTCACCCTACCCCTGTAATCAGTAAAGTTCTCCTTTGTGACCGGTGTAGGAGACTTGGCAATGGTACTGTGGTTTGATATTACAGACTCAGGCTGATACCCAGCTTGACTTTGGTATACAGTCTGGTAACACCCCCAACCTAGTATGCTATTATGACCTACTAACCCTTTTCCTGCACACCTCTAGCTCTGTCTTGCCCTCCTGCCTGCTCTATCTTGTACCCTATTTTCACCCTACCCCTGTAATCAGTAAAGTTCTCCTTTGTGACCGGTGTAGGAGACTTATTTAGGGGTGGGTCTAAATTATGCCTAGGAGACCCCTTTGGTCTGCGGACTAAGAGGGACTTCCCTTTTTGGCCCCTGACTCAGGGAAATGCCCCAAGTGCTTGTACTGGGTTGAATTCCCATGTTGGGAATTGGTGCCAAGCTGCTTCCTTCTATGCTCTGGCCTCAACTGACCCCTGGAACCAGTTCTGGTCTCCTGCTTCCTGCTATCAGTGGTATCCTCTCTGTCCTTTTGCACAGCTTGCGAGCTTCATGCTCAGTAGCTCATGCCCATCTGCCAGCTTCTCTCTGATTCCACCATCTTCAGTTGCACCTCAGGAATGACCTTCCTCCCTTACTGAGCTAAGTTGTTTTTATTGGCCCTTGCTCTGAGTCTGGCCCTTTCCCTGTGCTGGGTTGAGCTACAGTACCATTGCCCATTGAAAGGTGAAGATTCATTGTGGAAAGGGCAATCCTAAGTTTTACTTTTGCATCCTTGATCTGAATGCCTCCAGCAGGAAAAGCCAGAGCAGACTGAGTTGCTGCACTATACATTTTCTGCTGTGAGATCAGTGACCCCTTCCCTGCCTGAAGCAGGTGATAAGAGGAAGGTCAAGTCTAATTGCACCACTAATGGAGAGCAGCCAAGAAAGCACAGCACTTTCTATCCTGTAGGTTTTGTAGAAGCTGCTCTTTGACATAAAGAGATGACCAACCTCTATGGGCCACTTTGGCCAACCCTTGTAGGGGAAAAGGCAATGCCCTCTCACAGCAGGCAGCCAGGGCTTGCAGCAGGTGGGTGAGAGGCTATGTCTACACTCACCTGGATTCACCTTAATCTAGCTGGCTTGGGAGCCAATGGCCATGAAGTCATGATGCCGCAGTTCTCTGCCACCTGAGTGAACACCCTGAGTCCCAGACATGTTTGTACAGGTCACACAGACATCTATGCTTCATGTGCCAATGCTATTGCTATTGCAAGATGCGGCACAGCCACAAATAAGCCTGTCTGTACTATGGCAGTAGCAGGTCCCAAACAGAGGAACCTAAGCAAGCCTACACCTTGCTCTCCCATGCCTGCTGATGTACTTCAAATTTGGAAGCATGCTACTCGAGCCACTTTGTGTTTGTCCCCAGCCCTTGCTTCTAGAGACCAATGACAGACAGACAGACAAGCCTGGCGGAGCCTCACTGGCATATTTTTGGATTTCAAGTTTGTCTTGGGTTATGGGTGTGTAGAGTGAGTAGAACACGCTTGGGTCCCTTGGTGCTGATACTTACTGCTGCTCTGGTATAGACAAGTCCTTAAAGAGGGTTATAAAATGGTAGAGGTCTGAGGAGAGGGGATGGGGTACTATGGGGCAGTAGGTGGGACTATAAATGTTCACCAGGGTATCAAACAAACTGCAGACCACAGGTGTCAGGGACAGTATGAGCACTGAAGGAAGCAGAGTAGTGATTAGACCAGAGGAAACGAGGGGGATGGGAATCAAACTCAGGTGGTGCCTAGCACACTGGACCAGAAAAGGGTATTCAGACTGATGCACAACCATGTCAAGCAGTGGCTTCTTCCTTGGAAAAAATATTCCTATGGTTTAGATTTTTAGCCATTTCAAAACAAAGGTTTAATGGCCATAAAATGTAGGTACCTCCATGCCTTTAACCAGGGACTTGGGTTGCAACGTCTCATAGTCAAGGTCAAATCAGTTAAAAGACAGCCAGCACTGGGCACTATAACAGGACCCATGTCAAGAGCAGGTGGTGGTAATGATGTCACCTGCTGGCCATGTGATTCCTCCCCATGCTCTGGTTCCTCGGGATACCCTCCCTCGCTATCTCGTCTGCCATGCCTTAATGTTGCTCATAGGGTTTGGGAGGCTGCCCCAGGGCCCCCAGAGTGAGTTCAATCCTCTGCTATCCTTCCCTCAGGCACCGAGCTGTGGCCCTTCTGGCCCTATCAAAGCCTTAGCACCTTATGGGCTATACTTGCAGCCATCATCTTCACCAGTAGCCATGTTCATGCTTTGTGGATTGTATATGGTATCACTCCAGAGGGAGCCACCTGGCCCACCACAGCACTTTTCCCCTGTAAACTTCAAACCTTTGTTGGGGCTTCAGCCTTCCTGGCTGCAGCTCCATTCCTTTGGCTGGGCTTGCCCTCAGCCTAGGTCCATTGCTTTGGGCTCTAGTCCTGGTCTCACCCTTTTTGGCCTCTAGGTCCCTGACCCTGTCTTGCTCTGTCTTAATTCCAGCCCCTGGGATCAGTGACCCAGGTGAGGCTGCTGTCAGTCTCTGCTCCAACCCCCAGAGTACCTGACCCAGGCAAGGCTCTAAACTGGGTGCTCCTCTAGCATCCCTGTGGCCACCATATCTCCCCCGTAGTCACAATCCAGTCCTGCAGTTGTAAACCTAACCAACAAAATAAAGGTACAAGCAACCACTTGCTAGTAAAAATGCCACCGACACTCTGGGGAAGACATTTTGCCAGCCACTGGCTCTCACTTCTCTAATCTCAGTACCAATCAGCATGTCTCCTATAGTCCCTCTCTCCTGGGAGCTGATTCCTGCCAGACACTGAGCCAAACTGACTGCCTTCCTCCAGGCACTGGGTTTATATGCCTTTGAGCCCTAATTGCTTAATAGGCAGCCTGCCCCTCCCTACTGCCGCTTAGCCTCCCTGCTTGCAGCCTTTATCCTCTGGCTGCCTGCCTACACAGCCAAGCTAGCCTGCTGTGCCTTCCCTTTTAAGTAAGAGGGGCCTTTGGCTCTTTGTAACAGGCTCCAAATCCCTGGTCCCCGATCACCTTAATGTTCCCAAGAAAGATGCACAACTCGCTCACAAGTCAGTCTCCAAAACTCCTGCTTCCTTGTTGACTTCTTTTTCCCATCTTCTGCCTGTGTCATTTCCCCCTTGTAGTATCTCTGCATTCTCTAGTGAACTTTACTTCCCTCATCTGCCTATAAGCATTCCCTCTATTTCCCTTCTCCTCATCCCATACCCTTGTGCCAATGGTGTCCCTTGAAACCCTCTCTGTTTCTTGTCATTAATTACTGCCTTGAAAGTGGGGAATCAAAATTCAAGAGGGATTTCTGTTAGCTGTATGTGGTCACAGCCATGGGCAACTGGTGCCTCCTGAGTCTGAGGGGGCACCTGCAGAAGCTGCCGGAGGTGGGGATGGGGCTGGCATGCCCCCTCCCCCCCATGCCTCCCCTACCTACCAGTCACCTGTGGTCACAGCTGCTATGTCAAAGTGAGGATGACGGAAAACTGTTAGCTCTTTGGCAGTCTCCATCCATATGATGCAACTTTTCTCCAGAGATTAACACATTGCTCCAGCCCCCTACAAATACACCCGTTATTACAACAGCTCAGAAGATAGCGTGCTTTGTGTATGACTGACTGCTCGTGGTCAGTGTAGACACTATCACAGCAGACGTGGCCACCACCTGCAGGTGTCTCAATCATTTTTCTTTTTATCTCCCAGAACATCTGTGTGCCAGCCACTCCTGAAGCCACAATTCTTGTTCCTTGTTCCATGTATTTATCTTCTCAGGGTAAATAAATTTGTAGCTTATTGGGTCAAACTGCAGTACATTCCAGGCTCCGGGAGCCAGGAATTGTAATGGTCTGTCCTAATGCAACAGATGTAAGAGAGGAGAACCCAGATACTTCCTAGGGCAAGGTTCATTACTCCCCAGTGAGGATGAGGGTTTGCAAAGTATCCTAGTATATGCAGAATAGCAGCAGAGAGCTGCACTAAGCCACTGAGGCTCTCCAGTTGTTTGCTGAATCTTTGATTTAAATGGGGGTCACTGATCACTTACCAGGGACTGCTAATGAGCTCCAGCTCATTGGAAGCTCCCTTTGAAGTCAAAACTGTAGCAAACAGTTGATCAGCTTATTTTTAATTTGGCACCCCACTGCTAACTACCTAAATACAATCAATCTAGACCAAGGGTGTCAAATTTTTGGCCCAGGGGCCAGATCTGGCCTGTAAAGCTGCTCTGTCCAGCCTGTTGGGTTCCTGGCAGGCTGAGGAATTTGGCGGGTGGTGGGGAAGAGGGGTTGGCCTGCTGCAGAGTCTAGGGCCCTGAGCCCCAGGGGACGTGGTCCTCATCCTTAGGCCTTAGGGGCTAGTGGCAAGGGTTACTGCCCAGGGCACTGTGGTCAGGGGGGCACCACACACACACACACACACACACTGCCCTGCTCTGCCACTCGTATCAGGTGAGAGCCTCTGGGGGACTTCAGTGGCAGCTAATTCTGGGAGGTTGGGCAGTGAGGCGTGCCTCCCTCCCCCCCAAGCCATTTTTGGTGCCAACTGGCCAGGATAATGGGATAAAAAGTCCCCAGGTAGTGGTAGTGGTGCTGACAGGTACTGCCAGGCAGCATGACAGGCCAGGAGGAGAGCTCCAAGGGCTGGGTCAAGGGCAAAGTGATGCTGTAACTTGGTGGCTCTGGCTTGTGCACCACGGGCTTTGCCATCACCAACCTGGTGGGGCTGGAGGCTGAGCTTCAGCCCTCCTGGCCACCGCTACCACTGCCAAGGACATGGGCATGGGCAGCTGACCTGCCTTTGGAGCTAGGCTTCTAGGGTCCTTGTCCACCTGTCCTTCCTGCTGCTCTGCACCAAGTCCCTGATGTCCCCCAGCCCTGATGCCTGGCACCAGGGCAGCATCTCAGGTGAACAGGCATGTGCTGCTCTGTAAGAGCCCACGGAGTCATCTGCCACCCACAGCAGCTGGCGTATGTGTGCCCCTCATGCATGCACACCCACCTCCAAACAAACCCACATTCATACCTCACCCACCCCCACACACCCTCCACATACAGCCCATACAAACCCCACACACAGTGTTGGTGACTTGGGGGTCATTGGGGAAGTGCCAGAGGGAGGCATCAGGTGTAGGCAAAATACAGGTTTGCCCAGGGCACCATTTTCCCTAAGGCTGGCTCTGGCCCTCAGCAGTGTGGGGAGGTGAGTAAGACCTACATGATGCAGCCCTTGCTTGCTCTGCAACTGCTTGGCCCACCACCTGCGTATACCATCTCTGTACCAGTAAGTTGTTGTCTGACCCTATTTCCTGGGCTGGATCTGGCCTGGGGCACAAGGTGATACTCTGATCTAGATTCTACTGTATTTTGCTTGCTTCACGAGTGGTGTCAGATGCTACCAGTCCATCTGCTGTAAAATGTATTCAAAACTGACACAGAAATGTATGTCAGGAATCAATTCCCCAAGAGGGAGTCACTAGTTTCCAAGTCAGAGCTGAGGGAGATGGGTTAGATCCAGGCTGGGAAATTAAATAAGAAAGTTGGCTGGTGGGGAGGTGAGAGGAGGGCAGAGAGTTTGCTATGGGACAGGGAAGGCAGCTGGATTCTAGAATATCTGGCCCCAGTTGGTGTAGACTAACACTGATTATTCAAAGTGCTCCTGGTCCTTGGCCCTGACGGCCCCCAGTTACTTTTGCTATCACTCAGTAGTTTGCTTTCAGTCATGGGAAAATCTAGCATGACTTTTTCTCCAGTGGGATTTCCTACTTTGTGGGCAACTTGATTGCTTTCAACACAGCCTAGACATCTCTTTGATGCTACATGGGAGGCTGTATTTGTGCCTTCCCTCTGCAATATGGTAGCATGTAGCTTTAGGCACGTTTGGAGTTAGTCCAGGGCTTTTCTGTTCTTGACCTCATACAGCATTCAGCAGTTTGGCCTTTGCTTTCAATTCTAGTGGACTTACAGCCACTCTTTCATTACCAACCAAAGAGGCATTAAGGTTTTCTGGACCAAGCACAGTGCTGGGAATCGGGAATTTACTGGGCTTGACTGTGCCATCAGTAGACTGTGCTAGGAAGTGCCACAGCCAAGTATGACACCCCCACTCTGTATCTTATGTCCCAAGATAGATGTACTATAGTCACCATAGCGTGGCGCTGTTGTGCTCCAGGAAGCCTGAAGTCTTGATTGTAGTTATTGTCCCATGGTACAGCAAAGAAGCTGAATTCTGCCCATTTCAGGTGTAACATTAGCACAGAGCAGGAGTGCCATATTTTGCTGCCGCACTCCCTAGCATGATCCTTTGACAGCGTAGACATGCCCACTATGTTTGATCCCTTGGAGAAATCGCTCAAGTATTGTTCAAGAACCAAAACAGAAACAACCCCAGATTTCTAAGAAATGCAAACTTTTTTTTTCAGAAGCTTGGAGAAGGGAACAGAGGATGGAAGTGGAAGCTAGAACGCCTATCTTCTAACTCTAATTGCCTTCCTAGGTGGTCTTGAGCCATCAGCTGATCTCTCTGGCAAGGCTGCCTTAGCTATGCTCCTAAGGGCACCCACCTTCACTTGGTGAAGAGCCAGAAGGAAGGTGGTGTTCAGGAGAAGGCTGGACAAACACCTTGTCGAGCTCGTCTGAGTCTAATAACCTCCTGCCCATGGCAAGGGATTGGACTTGATGATCTTACAGGTCCTTTCCAGTCCTTCCATTTTATGATCCTATAAGGAAGTATAAGCCAGTCAGTGTAACAAGATGGCCTCCTTTCTCTTACTCTTGCATTCTTCCTTGGGCCCTCTGAGAGGGTCTTGGTCTAGTGTTCTGCCTGGCTGGGTCCAGGAAGAATCTAGAGGAAATTTCAGCGCCTGAAAGGAGTTAATGAGCGCCTTGTGGATTTTAACCTTACTGGGGTACACCTGAAAAGGTTGTGTTAAGCACATGGAGGTCTTGAGAGTGAAGAAGATTTCAAAGTCCCCCAGAGTGAGAGAGGGGAAGTCAGAGCTAGAAGGAAGTGGAACTGCGAGGAAATTACAGCAGTAGGGTTGACTTCTCTGGCAGGACTCTGGGAAAGGGTGAATTGCGGAGACAGACAGTGAAGTTGAGGGCAGTGGAGGGGGAACTGGAAGCCTGGGTTCCAGTAGGGCTGGGAGTGGTTTAGTCAAACAAGGAAATTGTCAAGGACACCAGTACCTGTTTTATGGGGTGGGGCTAGTAAGAAGCCCAAGAGGGGCGGATTGGTCATTGTGGCAGAGCACTTTCCACTTTAGGCTTGAATTTGGCAGTGGAGCAGCTGGCAGGTGGGTGCTAGCCTCTTCAAGGCTAGCATGTGACCCCAGCAGGGCCCTGGGATTGGCTGAGGGGGCAGAGCAGCCTCCATTTTAGCCCAGGCCCTCAGAGGGGAAAGCAGCAGTCTGTTGGGGGACACTGGAGTGATGACACTGGCTGAGCGGCTGCTCAGGAACATCTTGGAGGAAAGGGCAGGAGCTATGGGGGTGGCTGGAGGCTCCTGGTCCTGGGTATGACCTAAAACTGTACCCTGCTAGGGAAGGGTGGTTTGGTGGGACTCTCTGTGGTGGGGGCATCCCCAAGAAATACCAAGCCAGTTACCTCCCTAGTGAAAGGTGAGGAGGGGTGCCTGAAAACCCCAGCCCGCACCTGTGGGTGGGTTACAACACCAGAAGAGAGGAGGGCCAGGCAAACCCAGTGAGGGACACTGGAGCCCTGTGTAGTGAGGGCCAAGCACAGTGTTAACCACCTGAACCCCATCAGGGGAGAGACCCCAGTGTAGTGGGGGCATGGTGTTACCCACCTGAGCCCCATAGGGTGCAAGACCCGAGTGAGTGAAGTGGCCCAGGTGAGGGGTAGGATTACTTAAAAAGAGACTACAGAAATACCGGATAAGAGAATGCAGAATTACTGGGTGCAACAGAGTTGCCTAAATGAGAGAATGCAGAATATTGGATGGGGGAATATAGAGACACTGGATTGAACTTAGATGCCATCTGCGAGACATGGGACTCATGTAAGCAGAAGTTGGAGCGTGTACTAAGGCCCTTGTCATCAGGAGGGTGAGCAATGGGCAGCCTCCTGCTTTGGTAACATCATTCATATTTATTTTCATCAAGGCATGGCAGACGAGCGAGGCGGGGGTTTCGGTTGTCAGTGCTTCCCTACAGGCGGGTAGGATGCTGGACAGCCTGTAATTGTCTGGCTCCAACTCAAGAAACCATGGCTTGATGCTGACTCCCCAGCCAGCTATTGCTCCATTTCCAACCTCCCCTTTCGGGGAAGAGCACTGAACAGGTAGCTGCCCAGCAGTTCTAGGTACATCTAGATGCACTTAGATTTCTGGACCTTTCATCTTGGGTACAGCATGGGGACTGAACTTGTTGTCTTATGTGATGATCTGCACCTGGAGATCAACAGGGGAGATTGTGTTCTGTTGATCTTACTACATCTTTCAGCAGCTTTTGATACAGTTGCCCATGAGAAGCTGATAAATGGCACATAAAATCACAGAAAAGTAGGCCCAGAAAGGACCCCTGGAGTGCAACCCCCTGCTTGAGGCAGAATCATCTCTATCCAAACCATCCTGTACTAATCCTTGTCTAACCTATCCTTAAACTATACAATCAAACCTGTCATGCAACCGCAAGGCCCAAAGACACCAAAAGTACCCTAACTTCCCATAGGTAAAGCAGGGGGATGAGAGTGGTCAGTGTCTCACTGCTGCAAGGGTTGTTAAAATGCATGCAAGAGATCCAAGGAAAAGGGCCATGTCCCCCCACTCTACAGGAAGGCAAAAACCCCCACTGTCCATATCAATCTGACCACGGGTGAAAATTACTTCCTCATCTGAAATGCAGCAGTCAGTCTCACCCTGAGCAAAGGGCAAGACCTTCTTACCAGGAACCAGGATCTTTAGTCATAGAAGGAGCATTGGCACACCACATTCAAACATCCCCAGCCTTGGCTGTGGTCAACACCCAATGATTCTGAGGAAGGTAGAGGAAAAAACCCAACCCTCACACTGACAGCAACAAGAGGCAAAAAGTTCCTTTATGGCCCTGCTTCGCAATCAGCAAAGCCCAGAAACATGGGTAGAAAACAGATCCCCTCTGCTCTGCTTTGCAACCTGGCAACAGCGAGCAGAGCTCCACATGTTGACCACCGTTCTGTCATCCTTTTTCCTCCCAGGCCCTTCAAATCGTCTTTTTTGAATTGAAAGCAAAGGCCAAACTGCTGAATGCTGTATGGTTTTGGAGTTCTGCTTCGTTCTTCTGCTGATGAGTACTGGGCTGCACAGCTCTTTTCCTACTTCTTACTCTTCTCTTATTCCTAGGTTATCCCCGATCACTGCTCACGCAGCCTCTTCTTGAAAACCTTCAGTGAAAAAGAGTCTGCAGCTTCCTCAGGCAGTCTATTCCACTGGCTCACTGTTCTAATAGTTTTTCCCTGAGACCCAGTCTAAACCTAGTTTGCAGCAACTGGTGTTCTCCCCCTTCTTTGTGGAAGTGTTTCACGTATTTGAAGACCGCTACTATGTTCCCTCCTAACCACCTTTTCCACAAGCTGAACACATCTGTTTCCTTCAACCTCTCTTCATATGACTTGCTTTCCAAGTCCTTTATAATTTTTGTCACCCACCTCTGGACCCTCTCTACCTTCTCCAAGTCCTTTTTAAAGTGTGGACCCCAAAACAGTAGATGAGGCCCAACCAGCTCCAGGTAAGAGACGCTATTATCTCCCATACTTTGCAGTTACTGATGCAGCCTAAAACTAGATATGCCTTTTTTGCAGCTGTGTCACACTGCAGGCTCATATTGAGTCTGTGATCCACCAAGACTCCTGGAGCGCCTATACACATGCAGCAAGGCTGCTCTGCGCTGCAATTACAGCGTGTCAGAGCAGACTTGATTAATTGAGTCTGCTAGACCATAGTGATTAATTAAGTCTGCTGGAGCGCAGTAATTACCACACTGTAGCAGACTCCAGCGTCACATGTATCAGTGTCCCCCCACTGAAAAATGGCGATGGGGGTGCTTTAACTAAAGCTCATTTGATGAGCATTAGTTAAAGCACCCTCACCACCATTTTTCAGTGCTGGGACACTGACAAATCTGGGCGCTTTAATTAGAGCAGCTTTTGGAGCCAGTCTAATTAAAGCACCCTCCTGCCTCCACTCACAGAGCATGTGTGTATATGCTCGGAGATCCTTTTCCATAGTGCTTCCATCCAGCCAGTTGTCACTTAACTTGTACTTACGTTTTGGATTATTCTTCCCAAGGTGTAGCACCTTGTATTTGTCACCATTGAGCTTCATCCTGCTGACTCTACCCAGCTTTCCAATGTACCAAGATCCTTCTGAATTGTACTCCTGTCTTCCAGTGTGTTCACAGTCTTTCACAGTTTCATGTCATCTGCAGCTTTGCTCAGGAAGTTCTCTATCGCAACATCTACATTGTTAGTAAACATGTCGAACAGTAATGTGCCCAGGACAGACACGTATGGAACTCAGTTGGAAACTTCCTGCCATTCTGACATGGATCTGCTTATAATTAACCTTTGCTTGTGGTTACTGAGCCATCTGTAGCCTTTTAGCAGGCTTATCTATCCTACATTTCTCCAGTTTGTTTATGAGAAGGTCACAGGGGACTTTGTCAAAAGCCTTGCTTAAGTCCAGATATACTACAGTATATCCATTGCATTCCCTTCATTCATTCATCTAGTTATTTTGTTGAAAAAGGAGATCAAGTTTGTTTGGCACAATTTGTTCTAATAAATTCATGCTTGTGATAAGCCTTTCCACCTCCATGTGCTTGTAAATGGCCTTCCTTATGATATGCTCCAGTACAGAGGCTGATCCAGAGATCTGTCTTCTACAAGTGCGGGCTGTTGTCAAGTAGTCTTCCTTAGAAGCTGTCCCAAGTTTCCATTGTTTGTGCGCCTCTTTCTTTTTCTGTAGGAAGGCTGCAACTTCCTTGCTTAGCCAAGAGTGTTTCTTGACCCTTCTGCTACTTTTTCTCCATAAGGGAATGGATTTTCTCTGAGCCTTAAGGATTGTATCCTTAAGGAATGACCTTTCTTCTCGTGCTCCCTTTACCTGTGGCCCTTGGTCTCTCAGGGCATTCTCTACTAGTGACCTGAGCTTATTAAAATGTGTGTTTTTGAAGACTTTGAGCTTGTTTTGTCAGCCTTGTGATGGACTGTGAGCATAATGATTTCATGGTTACTATCGCCTAGGTTGCCCTGTATGTTTAAGTTGGTCATCAGGTCATCCCCTTTGACCAGGACCAGGTCAAGAACTGCATTGCCTCTAGTTGGTCTGTGCACCTCCTGAGTCAAAAAAAGCTCTTTGGTGCTGGTCAGGAAGGATTGTGATTGATATGAGCTGGCTGAGCACTCCTCCCAGGAGATGTCTGGATAGTTGAAGGCAGCCATGAGGCCTCCGTTAGTTCACAGGCAAACGCTAGATCAAGTTCCTCCCCTTGGTTAGACAGCCTGTAGTATACACCTACAGTCAGGTCTCTCTCGCCATGCCTCCCTGGAGCTTGACCCAGAAGGTTTCAAGCTGTTCTTCTTTGGGGCCAGCATCGTCCTGTAGGGAGGTGTACTACTCCTTGACATAGAGGGCAACACCCACACCTCTCTTCCCTACCCGATCCCTTCTGTGAAGAATGTAGCCCTTTATGGCTACGCTCCAGTCACGAGAGGAGTCCCACCAAGTCTCCGTGATCCCTACTAGATCATAGTGCCTGGTGGAAAGCAGGAGGACTAGTTCTTCCTGCTTGTTTCCCATGCTTCTGGCATTGGTGTACAGGCACCTAGGTCCTACTGAGGTCACTGGCTGCCTGTCGCGTTGAAGGGGAGGTGTTTTCTCAGCTCCCGTAAGAGTGGTTTGCTTGGTTTCATTGTTGATGGAGCTTTCCTGTATATTGGTCCCTGGGTAGGCTCCACTTAGCATTTCCCCATCTCCCTATGATCTTAGTTTAAAGCCCTATCTAAGAGATTGGCCATCCTGGCTGAGAAAAGGGACTTACCTTTCTATGCGAGGTGGATGCTGTCTCTCCCCAGGAGTCCTCTATCCTTGAAGTGGGCTCTGTGGTCATAGAAGCCGAAGCCTTCTTGGTGGCACCACCATTCGAAACACTGCTTCACCTCATCGATGCATCCTTGCCTCCTTGGACCATGGCCTGCAAAAGGGAGCAGAGAGGAAAAAACTACCTGAGCCCCTGATCCTTTAAGCCCAGCTCCCAGAGCCTTGTAGTCACCCATGACTCAGTCTGAATTGCTCCTGGCCGTGTCATTTGTTCCCACATGGATTAGGAGCATGGGGTAGTAATCTGTGGGCTGGACAAGGCTGGGGATCCTCTCTGTGACATCATGGATCCGTGCCCCAGGGAGACAGCAGATCTCCTGTGCTGTGGGATCCAGGCGGCAGATATCTCCCTCCGTTCCACTCAGCAGGGAGTTGCCTACTACGATTACCCAACGTCTTCTCCTTCGGTTGCTCTGTCGCCTCGCAGCCTGCCTGGTGGTAGCTGTGGGAGTGGTCTCCGTTGCTGCACTCACTCCCAGAGATACCAGGGTCCCAAATCGGTTCCCCACTTGCACTGGAGGGGTGGTTCCAGCAATGTGGGGTCTAATTCTACGTCGTCTAGAACTAGAGGTGACTGTCTTCCATCGGTCCGTGTCAGGTCCCTCTTGTGTTGCCATCCTGCCATTTGAGCGATCCTGCAAAGGGTGGAAGTACCCGTCAATCTCATCCTCAATGGCTCAATGGCCTCTGCCTGGAGTTCCCTCACCTGCCCCTCCAGGGCCTCAATCTGGGCACATGTGGGACAGGTGAGGGGACTCCTGGCCAACCTGCTGCCCCCAGGCCCCTGAGGACCCACCAGGCAACCCCTGCAGGCAGGGGGTCTGAGTGCCACCGACCCACCCAAAGGCTCTGTCTGGGTGGAGACCTCAGAGGAGCCCTGGGTGGGAGGCAGCATCGGGACAGGGCCCATGGCTGCGTTCCAAGTTGCCACCCCCATTAACACTCCCTCACGTGCACTCATGTAATGACTCTGGAGACTGTCCGAAGCCACTGACTCCGATGCGTGAAGTCTCAGGCTCCCTGCGCGAACTCCTGCGCAAACTCCTGCATGTCCCTAAAGAGCAAGCCTGTTTGTGGGGCCTGTTTGCACAGCTCGGGAGTGTGGCTCCCGCCCCGCACAGCTACATAGGGGCGGGAGGGGAGAAAAATCCCTTCCTGATTCCCTACAGCTGGCCTGGCTGGCCTAGCACCTCCTCCCTCTTCCCCCTGCCCTGCCCTGCTCACCTTGATTCATCCATGAGCTCCTTGCTCGCTGCTCTGCTCGGTGTGGTCAGGGGGAGCCGAGGGCTCGTGTGTGCTGACACACACACATGCCTTCTTTGGCGTTCAAGCCTGCCCAGTGGGGATTAAATAAGTAGCAAGCTTGCAGCTACTCATCAAGGTACACCTTGTTGGATTCAAGGCACCCCTCTGAAAATGCCAGCTCTTAGCTTCCAGTAAGTTTTTGAATATAGAAAAATACCGTATTTTTCTTGCATAAAACACCCATGAGTAAAGTAACTGCTGAGCAAAGAAATTGCTGTTACCATCTTTCCTCAATTATAATGTTCACCCCAGTTTCCAGCAGCTATAATTTGGAAAAAATATGCATGTTTTATATGACAAAATGTTATCTAATACAGAGATACTTCTGTTGCAAAGAATATGGGAAGACCACAACAGGACAGAATGGTTTTGACTCTATGACTGGTTCTATCTGAAGTTTCTTGGTTTATCCTGTGAATCCTGAGTAGGTGTTTTCACACCTAACACTGCTAATGTTATGTAGCACCCTTAAAAGGACCTTAGTTGTGGATAACTGCTTTGGTAACTTCCCAGGTATTAAAGTGAGGCTAACTGGTCTATAATCCCCCGGGTCTTCCTTTTTGCCTTTTTTAAAGAAGAGCACTATGTAGACCCTTTCCCTGTCCTCTGCTTCCTCTAGTACCTTGCCTGTCTCCCATGATCTGGAAAATATTGTTGCCAAGGGCTCTGTTCTGCTTAATTGTTAGCTCAGGAGATGGTGCTGCAGAAACAAGGAGCCTGCTGCTGCCCGGGGCTCAGGTAGGAGAGAGAAGGGGCAGAATGGATGTGTCTATCTGTACTTCCTTTTCTCAGCTGTAAAGGAACAGAAAGAGCTGAGAGTCACTGCTTTCCTCCCTTCCTGGGTAAAAAAAGTATTAGATCTTCATGAGAGGGGAGGAAGCAGGCCAGGAGCAGCGTCATTCCTTCTGTGCCCTCCAACAGAGGCGGACCTGGGCACTTCTGTACAGGGTAGCAGCTGCTGTGTACCCACCCCACAACTCAGCACCTGGGTCTGGTACCCCAGGTCACTTCTTCATTTTGCTACTGCCCTCCATGCCCATCCCTGCCATGTGCAAACCTTGTAGCTCCTCTCAGAGGTGGGCTAAGGGGCTCTTGCTGGGCAGCCTGAGGATCACAGATGTGGCACTGCAGAAATCATTTACTAACCCAGCACCTTCAAAACATGTTCTAGTCACCGATGAAGCATTAAGCATGAGAGTAGAAGAGGGGCTCTTTTCTTTCTGAGGAGGCACAATTTCAGCCTTGCACTTGGAGCTTGTTGCCACCCTGAATTGTGAAGAGGCCATTGCTAAACCAGGCCAAAATCCAGACCTGCTAGCTGCCAGCACACATCTTTACTGCTTGAACAGAGGGAAAACTCTGTTGCCTGCTAGTTGTTGAGTTACTCCCATCTTCTTCCTTATCTGTAGGGGGCAACGTGATCTGACACATCCTGGCTAGACCTGTTCCAACTAAAGTCAACGGCAAAAACTTCCATTAACAAAAGATACCAGGTCCGGGCACCCCAAAAGGTCCTGACAAATTGTGTTCTCCCTGTGCCTAGCCAGAATTTGATTTCCCAGGGAGATTTTACCATATGGAAAGGTTAGAGGTGCACCATTACAAGCCAAGAGAAAGAGAGAAAAAAACAGAAGCTAAATGATTATGTCAGGTTATTTTTAATAGTATGCGATTGGAAGAAAAGGGTATTGCTAGTTTTCTTTATACTTTACAGAAACATTTTCCTCCAAATATATCTGGTTGTTCTCTGGCCAAATTATTTTCTTGAGCCAAAGTTTTGGGGAGGATAAGTAGGGATTTGTCCTCCAAGTCACAGTCACTCTGTCCCAAACAAGGGAAAAACTCTTGAAGAAGAGGTCACATATACAATTACTTTTCAGGGCAAAGCCATGCTACGGATCAAACTGTGCCTTGCTAATGCCATGGCAAAGCCCACAGGGCTCATGGGACTGGATGTAGAGCGATAAAGGCTGGAACTGGCCACATGTCCTCAGTTGCAGTCTGAGGACAATGCCGGATGCTGAGAGCTTGGCCTGTACTGAGGATACTCTTGCTCTACTTGCAAATCCTGGGAGAAGACAAAAGCAGCACTGCTCTGTGACCTCCATTTCTTGATTTCACTTTCAAAGTGTTGCTGGGATGACTGCAGTCATTGTTTATCAAATCCTGTGCTGGAGACTGATGTCAGCACCAGGGTGGTATCTGCCTCTAGCTAAAAATCCAGGTCAAAACATAAACTCTGCAATGAGAAGACCCACAGGAGATGACTTACGATGACGGAAAGCTACTGCTTTCTAAGCACCCCGTGCACTGTCTACAGCAAAGCCACCAGTAAAAACAAGACTTTTTTTTGAGTAGTCATTGCAATTCTCAAATGATTTTTAATCCAGTTGGTTGGTGTAAGCATTCTTGTTGGGCCAGGAGTCTCAGCTGGTGCAAACCAGCAGTACTCCATCTTCCATTCAGTTGCAGAGGTTAAAAAGTGCTAAGACGCTTATGACGCATTTTATTTAGAGGGAAAAGCGTTCAGTGTTGTTCTCCCGGGGATTGGGCCAGGAGGCTCATCTGTTCTGTTGCATGAGGCCCCTCCCTGGAGTGGTGGAAGCAGGGAAGGTATCTCCTGTGTTGCAGCTGCTTGCCTTTTACACTGTGATATGGAGGGGCAGGCTCCGCGCAAACTGCTTCTCATGTGACACCCACCTGCCTTATTTGCACCATATGTCCCCCCGCCCCTCCTTCTGTTTACGGTTCTGCTGGAAAACAGAATGGGTTTTTTTTCTTTCTTAAATTAGAGTGTCCCAAGGCCCTGAAGTCAGATAAAGGCCTGTTTCTGCCTTGCATGTGTTTATGACTTGCTGGAACATGCCGCTCCTGGAAATACTACATCAATAAGGTTTGGGGAAAGCTCAGCTTCCAGAGCAGATTTTACCTTTTGCCTGTATCTGCAGATTCCAGGCACGCAGCACAGGGCTGATTCACCTCCCAAGACTGGCGTACTGGTTAGGTCTCCTTGCAAGGACTAGTTTATTGGGGACTGAGTGTTTGGGTGATACTGTCTGTTCATAATGGTGTCCAGGGGTCACAACAGTGGCCATTTGTCATAAAATCAGTCCCATAAAATGTTAAAACTCCACCCAGGGAGCACCATGACTAAAGAAACCAACTACATAATGCAAAGCACATGATTTTCATTACTTGTATTGCAGTAGTTCCTGGGAGCCCCAATCATGGTGCTGGGCCATATTGTGTAGGGGGCTGTACAGACATGAAACAAAGAAACAGTCTTTGGTATCTAGGACAGCAGATACCAAGCAGTGAAAAGTGAGCGCTTTCTGAATAACCAAGAAGCTGCCAAGTGTTCGTGCAAAATGCTCAATGAGGCCTTGCGATTAATGAATCCACCAAAAGGAGTCCAGCTTGTTCTAGATGCTAACTGTTTCATGTACCAAATGCCAGCTATTAATATGAGGGGCTTCTGGGCTTGTTGTAAAGCTAAATTGGGTCTTCATTAAGACTGTTCACAGAAATGTTGCAGCAGTGGCCATTCTTCTAGCCATATGTCCACAGACTGGCTTCTGATGCCTCCTCTTCCCTCCTGAAACTGTGCTGCCCCCTTCAAGTTTTGTCCATGCTTCCCTTTAACTTGTCTTGCTGCTGGCATGTCTTTTGTGCCAGCATTTGGTGACCTGCTAGAGACAGAGTTTATTCACATACATACTGCCCTAAGGAAGTGACCTTTACTGACAGACAGCCCATTGTGGCAGCCGTATCCTGTTTCATAGATTTCATAGACATTAGGGTTGGAAGGACCTCGGGAGATCATCGAGTCCAGTCCCTCTGCCCAAAGGGCAGGAAGTCAGCTGGGGTCATAGGATCCCAGCAAGATAAGCATCCAATTTACTCTTGAAGGTGTTCAGTGTAGGTGCTTGAACCACCTCCGCTGGCAGACTGTTCCAGACCTTGGGGGCTCGGACAGTAAAGAAATTCTTCCTTATGTCCAGCCTGAAGTGGTCTTGCAGGAGGTTGTGACCGTTCGACCTCGTCATCCCTTGGGGCGCTCTGGTGAACAAACGTTCCCCCAGATCCTGGTGGTCACCCCTGATAAACTTATAGGTGGCCATCAGATCACCTCTGAGCCTGCGCTTTTCCAGGCTAAAGAGTCCCATGGCTCTCAGCCTGTCATCGTAAGATCTGTTTTCCTGACCTCTGATCATGCGCGTGGCTCTCCTCTGGACTCTCTCAAGCTTCTCCACATCCTTTTTGAATTGTGGAGCCCAAAACTGGACGCAGTACTCCAGCTGCGGCCTCACCAAGGCCGAGTACAAGGGGAGAATGACGTCCCGGGATTTGCTCGAGAAGCATCTATGGATGCACGCCAGCATTTTGGTCGCTTTACTAGCCGCAGCATCGCATCGCAGGCTCATGTTCATCTTGTGGTCAATGATGACCCCCAAGTCTCTTTCTTCTGTAGTGCTAACCAACGTAGCACTGCCGAGCCTATAAGGATGCTGCAGGTTTTTCCTCCCAAGGTGGAGAACCTTGCATTTATCGGTGTTAAACACCATCAGGTTCTCATCTGCCCATTTGCTGAGCTTGTCCAGGTCAGCCTGGATCACCCGCCTGTCTTCTGGTGTGGATGCTTTGCCCCAAAGTTTGGTGTCATCAGCGAACTTGGCCAGTCCACTCCTGACTCCAATGTCCACATCGTTAATGAAGATGTTGAACAGTATGGGTCCCAGGACAGAGCCTTGAGGGACCCCACTGGTCACAGGGCACCATGATGAGTGACTGCCATCAATCACAACCCTCTGGGTCCGACCACAAAGCCAATTTCCCAGCCAGCGGATCGTGGTGGAGCCAAAGCCACAACCAGCCAGTTTGGCCAAGAGGTGATCATGGGATACCAGATCAAAAGCTTTTTTGAAGTCAAGATATATGACATCAATCTCTTCTCCCTCATCCAGGTGATAGGTCACCTGGTCATAGAAGGAAATGAGATTGGTCAAACAAGACCTATCCGCAACAAACCCATGCTGGCTATCCCTTAGGATGTTAGCCTGGGCCAGTCCCTCAAGGATGGCCTCCTTAATAAACTTTTCTAGGATCTTCCCCAGGATAGAAGTCAGGCTAATGGGCCTGTAGTTAGCCGGATCCACTCTCCTCCCTTTCTTGAAGATCGGCACCACATTGGCCTTCTTCCAGTCTTCGGGCACTACACCAGAGCGCCAGGAGTTTTCAAAGATCCGTGCCAGGGGCTGGGCTATGACGCTCGCCAGCTCCTTGAGTACCCTGGGGTGCAGATTGTCAGGGCCGGCTGACTTGAAGGTATCCAGCTTCTCAAGGTGTTCCTTCACGAGGTCAGCATTTATGGAGGGTAGGGGATCCCCATCACCCGGATCTCCCTGTCCCATGGGACTGATGAAAGACTGACACAAAGTACCTATTTAATAGGTTGGCTTTTTCCTGGGCGTCAGTTGTCAGTTGCCCCATCTGGTTTAGCAGGGGTCCAACGTTGCCCTTGCTTTTCCTCCGGCTCCCCACATATCTGAAAAAGGACTTTTTGTTGTCCTTGATGCCTGAAGCTAGTTGGAGTTCAGTTGCAGCCTTGGCTTTCCTGGTTTGGTCCCTGCAGGACCGGACCGGTCCCTGTTGTTGCCTTCGTTCTTATGGATGGCATCATGGTGGTTTTCTGTACTGCTCAGGTACCTAATTTCTTCTGGCTACATCAGGCCAGTTGACAGCTCAGTCTCTTTCACTTCCTGCCCTTTAGTTAGCAGGACACTGAATGTGTCATCAGCCCCTGCTTTACCTGTGGCCAGGTAGGGTGTTCTTGATGTTCATGGACATTGGGCCAGTAGTTGCACAAGAAGACTGTGCAGTTTTGTTTAGAATAGGCTGGACAGACATTTGTCTAGTGTGGTTGATATAGGGATGACCTGGCCTTGAGCAGAAGGTTGAACCAGATGACCTGCCTGCCCCCAAGAAATCAGACTCCACTATTACTATTACAGATCCTGTCATTTAAAGTCAAAGCTTCTATCCCGACTTCTACACAGGCCCTAGCTGGGATCTCACAAGCTTCTTTCTTGTCTGGATTCAGCTTCAGTTGATTGACATGCATCCAGTCCCCTAGTGCCACGAGGAACTGAGAAAGGACCAAGACAGTGAGACCTGGATTGGATGAAAGGGATAGCATGTTGATAGCACTTTACTCCAAATCTCCATCCAGTCTTATCCAGGAGCCTCATACACTTGTTGAACAAGAGGGGCATCAACACAGAGCTCTGAGGGACCCCCACAGGAAAGCTCCTGCGGAGATTATGAGCACTTGTCCATCACTACTCCCTGGGACCTCCTTGTGACAAAAGAGTGCAACCAATTCAGAGTGGTCTGTATTGCAGACCACCCAGGGCATGTATATACACTTGTCCCCTGGTTCAGGAGGAAGAAGGTATGTATTTGGGGAAAGAAGGTAGGTATTTGGGTGAAGAAAAAAGGTGAAAGGTATAGTGTGAACTAATAGTGGGCAATTGTTATAGACCATCAAATCAGGAAGAAGAGATGGATGAGGTACTCTTCAAGATGACAGAATTATCCAAAAGTTATGAAATGGTGTTGATGAAAAACTTCAGTTTTCCAGGCATCTGCTGGAAGACTAATACAACCAAACATAAAATATTGAGCCAGTGGCGATGCATAGGGGGTGCACGTGGGTACATGTGCACCCCCTGAGTGTGGTGGTGCACCCCCTGTGAAAAGACGTCGCTGACCTTGTTGGTGGCACCTGTGGGTGATTGCCGCTTGCCACTAGAGCACTAGAGACACTGGTGGCAGTGGCAGCGGGTGGCCCGCAATCACAGCTGGCTGCTGCCACCACTGCCAGTGGTGTCTGTGTGGGGTCACTGACTACTGGTTAGCACTTGCCACCTCTCCCCCCCAGCGCCAACAGAGCTCCCTGCTTACCTCTGCCATGCTCCCACTGCCAGCAGTGCCGCCATCACCTGTGGGAACTCACCGTGCCCCCCCCAACCTCTGGGGGCACGCGGCGTTCATGTATTGAGCAATTTCCTAACTGGTGTGGAGGACAATTTTCTAAGGCAGATTATAGTCATGGTGCCATGGGAGGACAGACTGAAGGATAAAGGTGCTCAGGAGAGCTGGGAGCTCCTAAAGGGAACAGTATTAGAAGCCCAATACAAAGCTATTTTACCATGATGGAAGTACAAGAAGAATGGAAAGGAATGGAAACTCTAGGAAATTCTGGGGTGCTTCAAAAGCAAAAGAAAAGGTACAGGCAATAAAAAAAAAGGGGGACAGGTCACCAAGGAAGCATACCAGGAAATCACAAGAACTTTAAGGGACAAAATCAGGGAGGCAAAGGTAAAAATAACCTACACCTGGTGAGGGAAGTTAAAGACAACAAGAAAGGGTTAAAAAACACAGATTGATGAAGCTGTGTATTCACTATCAAATAGCACAGTCAAGTAGTGCGCTGCCAACAGGTAGTGTGCCTCAGTCTTCTCAGAATTAAGCTGCAACCAGATAGCTAATAAAGATTATTTGGATAAGAAATGAGACGATCTAAGGAGGAATACTCTGCTCTGGTCCGGACCTGCAGGGAATGAACCAGGAAAGCCAAGGCTGTGACAGAACTCCAGCTAGCTACAAATATCAAGGACAACAAAAAGTCCTTTTTTAGGTACGTGGGGAGCTGGAGGAAAAGCAAGGGCAACATTGGACCCCTGCTAAACCAGACGGGACAACTGACAACTGACGCCCAGGAAAAAGCCAACTTGTTAAATGGGTATTTTGCATCGGTCTTTCATTAGTCCCATGGGACAGCTCTGCCTGCTACAGGAGAGGGAGGCCCAGGTGAGGGAGATTCCTCATCTTCCATCAATGCTGACCTCGTGAAGGAACACCTTGAGAGGCTGCATACCTTCAAGTCAGCCGGCCCTGACAATCTGCACCCCAGGGTACTCAAGGAGCTGGCGAGCGTCATAGCCCAGCCTCTGGCACGGATCTTTGAGAGCTCCTGGCGCTCTGGTGTAGTGCCCGAAGACTGGAAGAAGGCCAATGTGGTGTCTATCTTCAAGAAAGGGAGAAAGTGGATCCAGCAAACTACAGGCCCATCAGCCTGACCTCTATCCCAGGGAAGATCTTAGAAAAAATTATCAAAGAGACCATTCTTAACAGACTGGCCGATAGCAACACCCTGAGGGATAGCCAGCAAGGGTTTGCTGCGGGTAGGTCTTGCTTGACCAATCTCGTTTCCTTTCATGACCAGGTGACCTATCACCTGGACAAGGGAGAACAGATTGATGTCATATATCTTGACTTTAAAAAAGCCTTTGATCTGGTATCCCATGATCACCTCTTAGTAAAATTGGCCAATTGTGGCCTTGGCCTCACCACAATTCGCTGGCTGGGGAATTGGCTCTGCGGTCAGACCCAGAGGGCGGTGGTTGATGGAAGGCAATCATCGTGGTGCACTGTGACCAGTGGGGTCCCCCAGGGCTCTGTCCTTGGGCCTACACTATTTAATATCTCCATTAATGATGTGGACATTGGTGTCAGAAGCGGACTGGACAAGTTTGCCGATGACACCAAACTTTGGGGTAAAGCATCCACACCTGAGGACAGGAGGGAGATCCAGGCTTACCTTGGCAGGCTCAGGAAATGGGTGGACAAGAACTTGGTGGTGTTTAACACTGAAAAATGCAAGGTTCTCCATCTTGGGAAGCAAAACCTGAAGCATCCTTATAGGCTCGGCAGTGCTACGCTGGCTGGCACTATGGACAAAAGGGACTTGGGGGTCATGACTGACCACAAGATGAATATGAGCCTGCAATGTGATACTGCTGCTAGTAAAGCAAGCAAAACGCTGGCTTGCATCCATAGATGCTTCTCGAGCAAATCCTGGGACGTCATTCTCCCCTTGTACTCGGCCTTGGTGAGGCCGCAGCTGGAGTACTGCATTCAGTTTTGGACTCCACAATTCAAAAAGGATGTGGAGAAACTTGAGAGGGTGCCGAGGAGAGCCACGTGCATGATCAGAGCTCAGGAAAACAGACCTCATGACGAGAGGCTGAGAGCCATGGGACTCTTCAGCCTGGAAAAGTGCAGGCTCAGGGGTGATCTGGTGGTCACATATAAGTTCATCGGGGTGCTCACCAGGATCTGGGGGAACGTCTGTTCACCACAGCGCGCCAAGGGATGACAAGGCCGAATGGTTATAAACTACTGCAAGACCGTTTCAGGCTGAACATAAGGAAAAACTTCTTTACTGTCCGAGCTCCCAAGGTTTGGAATAGACTGCTGCCAGAGGTGGTTCAAGCACCTACTCTGAACGCCCTCAAAAGGCATCTGGATGTTTATCTTGGTGGGATCCTATGATCCCAGGTGACTTCCTGCCCCTGAGGCAGGCGGCTGGACTCGATGATCTTCTGAGATCCCTTCCAGCCCTAATGTCTATGAAATCCATAAGGGTTGAGATAAGGGAAGAGACAATCACAGAGTTTTGGATGGGTCTGAATGAATTCAAGTCAGTAGGGCCTGATGAACTACGTTCCAGAGTACTGAAGGAACTCTCCGAGGAGATGTCAGAGCCCTTGGCAATAATATTAATGACATTGTGGGAGACAGGCAAAGTACTGCAGGGCTGCCCCTCTTTAAAAAAGGGAAAATGAAGGACCCAAGCAACTACAGACGGATAGCCTCACCTCAATATGCAGGAAGCTACTTGAGCATATACTTGCAAGCCTGTGGAGGAGGAAAGGCTGATCGCAAACACCCAGCATAGATTTACTAGGAACAAATCATGTTAAACAAACTTGATGTCCTGTAAAAAGGAGCTACTTGGCTGGATGAAGGGAAAGCTGTAGATATAGTGTATCTGGACTTTAGAAAGGCTTTTGACAAGGTTCCACATGACCTTCTCAAAAACAAAGTGGAGAAATGCGGGCTACACATAACTACTCTAAGGTGGATAGACAACCGGCTTAATGGCCACAAGCAGAAGGTAATCACTTCTAAATTGATCCATGTCAGAAACGCAGGAGGTTTTGAGTGGAGTCCTACAGGGGTCTGTCCTGCTTTTCAATATGTTTGTTAATGATTTGAATGCTGGAATTTATAGGTCTTTGAGCAACACTATGGATGGTATGAAACTGGGAAGGGCTGCAAACACACTGGAGGATCTGAGTGCAATTCATAAGGATCTTGACAGCTTGGAAAATCAGTCTGGAGCTAACAGGATGAAATCCAATGCCAACAAAGGCAAGGTGCTACATCTCAGGCAGAATAATAAAAAATACAAATATAAAATGGGTGAGACCTGGTCAGATGGCAGCACTGTGGAGCAAGATCTGGGAGTCTTGGTAGACCACAGGCTCAATATGAGTCTGCAGTGTGATGGAGCTGCACAAAAGGCAAATGCAGTTTGCAAGTGCAAGACACCGGAGGTATTAGTGCCTCTGTCCTCAGAACGTGTTAGGCGTCATTTAGAGTATTGTGTGCAGTTTTGGGCTCCACATGTTTAAAAGGATGTGGATAAGTTGGAGACAGTCCAGAGGCAGGTGATGATAAAGGGCAAGAATGATAAAGGGCTTGGAAAGCAAGTCATGTGAGGAGTGGCTGAAGGAGCTAGGCATGTTCAACTTGTATAAAAGGTGCTGAAGAGGGAACATGACAGCAGTCTTCAAATACTTGAAAGACTGCCATAAAGGGGAAAACATATTTTCTCATTCATTGCAGAGAATAGGACTCAGATCAATGGCTTAAAGTTGCAGGAAAGTATGCTGCCTAGGGAAGCTGTGGACTTTCCATCGCTGGAGGTGTTCAAGAAGAGATTGGACAGCCACTGCTTGGGCATGATCTAGGTTTAACTATGCCTGTGTGCTTCTATGGGTTTTTTTTTTATACTTTTTGGCTTTCCTGGTTGCCACACAGGGCTGGGAAAGATTTTTCCCTCCCTTCCTACCACTACAGGTGTCGGGGGCAGGTTGTTCTTCCTTAGAAGCATTAGGTGTTGGCTGTAGCCAAGGCAGGGATTTTCACTGGGGTGTGCCAATGTTCCTGCTGGGATTCAACCTGGAGGTACCTGGCTAGAGGTCCTTGCCCCTCTGCTCAGGGTCAGACCAATTACCACATTTGGGGGCAGGAAAGATTTTTACCCCAAGGTTAGATTGATACGGACTGTGGGGGTTTTTTGCCTTCTGTAGTTATGTCATGTGTTGTATCAGGGTTGACTGTGTAATTTTGCTAAGAGGTTAGATTATGGATTAGGATGGTTTGGAGAGGGATGAGCCTGCCTCAGGCAGGGGTTTGGACTAGATGACCTCTTGCAGTCCCTTCCGGGCTTACTTCTCTATGACTCTTTGACTCTGTCCAGCCACACAAGGCTCTGGACTTACACTGTCCCCTCTGCTTAACTGGCCCTACCCTGCCAGCCCTCCTCTCCCCAGCTAGTCTGTTTGCTCCTGGCTTGGACAAGTGGGTAGTTGCCTGCCCAGGCCTTTGGCAGAAGGAATTCCTCTCACACCAGCACCTTTAGCAAGCATGGGTCTTGGGGCCGCTCACTGACACAATTCCCCCCCTCATGGACACCCCTGGCAGAGGCCAGCACAGAGGTAATGCTGCCCTGACTGGCTCACAGGGTAGCAACCCAGCCATGGGTACATCATTGGAAGGCAAGTCCAACCCGAAACAGAGGCCTTTTGCCACTAGTCCCAGCCCCTGCTGAAGGACAGTTAGGTACAGGTAATCATCTCTGTCTCTCAGACCTCTTGTGAGCCAAGGAATCCTCTGTGTGGTCTCCGAATGAAGGCGGCTGGGGGACAGGACCTGGGCCAGAAAGGGCATCTATGGCAAATTCTGGGCACCACCCATTAGCCACCCTGCCTGCCTTGCCTTCACCTTGCCACAGATCATGATGGGGCCTTTGCACTTGGCTGGATCCCAGACTCCACGTTATGTAATTCCAAAATACTCCTTGTCCTATTTGCATTGCCCTGTCAGGCAGGCTGGACACCCACTGAGCTTGGTGCCAATATGCCAGCACCCCAGACAGACAGACCAGACATCCAGGTTTATTGTTAACCAAGACAAATAGAGGGGTCTGCTCCTGCTGAACTTTGAACCTGCCCTTGACCCCCAACCCCACCAGCCTGTGCCAGGCTTACAAACCCTGCCCACCCACACTGTGCCAGGTTTCACTGTACATCAGGAGAAGGCGCTGAGAACTAACAGGAGCTTAATACGAGCAGGGGCAGATCCAAGAGCTGGGGTGCACTGGTGCATTTGATTCCAGCCAAAGTTTAAAACCAGCTGCCTGTCAGTGATTGCAGCATTTCTAGTCAGGCAGCACCGAAGGAGTCAATTGATTTCATGGCTCATTATACTCTACCTGATCCCTTCTAAATTCTTCGTTGCACAGGTGTTAATGACACTCTCTTCTTCTTAATGGTTTTGATGTTCCACCAATCCAGCTAGCCTTTCTTCTGCAATTCTGCCATTCTTGGTAATGAAGCTTCTATTTCACAGCCCTGCACATTGGTTTTTAACTCATTCCAAAAAGTTATATCTGTTTTTTACTTCAATACAGCCTAGAATTAAAGTAAAGCTTGTATTTTATTTTTAACTGGATAAAAATATGTGCTATTTTAGATGCACCTCACCATCTGCACCCCCTTTTTCACAATGCTAGGTTCTACCATGCCTGTGAGAACTTTTACCAGGTTTCCCTGTGCCACCCTGATGCACTGGGCCAGCCTGACATACACTGCCCCCACACTAGTGTGCCAGCCTGGATCACTTTGCCCCAACCCTTAGCTGTCAGCTGTCTGATCCTCTGTGCATCAGTCTGACTCCCTCTGCCCCTACTTCCATGTGCCAGCTGGATATATTCTGTACCCATGGGTCAAGCTCACCCATTCTGCATCTTTTACTAGTGATAGGTGGAACCGCCCTGTCACCCTGTGCCAACGCAACAGACTATGCCTCCACTCCTATGTGTCAGTGTAGTGCAATTTCCTGCTCTTTCCTGTGTGCCAGCCTAACATGCTCCACTCCATCCCTTGTGCCTACCTGACACAACCTGCCCTTCCCCCATGTGCCAGCCTTATATATTCTGCTGCTACCCACACGTGCTGCCTAAAAGACTCTGCCCTTTATCCATGTGTACGAGGCTGAAACATTCTGCCCTACATCTGTCAGCCCTCTCCTAGGTGCCATCTGTCCCTGACACCAACTGCCAGCTTGGCACATCCTTTCTTCTATGCCACACACCAGCCTGACACCTTTCCACACATAATGTGCATCAGTCTAACACACTGCTCCTGTTTGTACACCAGTGACATGATTTTCTCACGCCCCACGAGCGAATCTGACATACCTTGCCCCTCTCCCTTCATGTCAGCTTGACTCACTGCTCCCTACTTCCCCCAATGCCAGCATGACACTTTCTTTCCTTATCTGTATCCCTATATGCCAGCTTGTTAAACTGTCCCTGAATCCCATGAGGACCTGACACACTGCCCAGCCCCTCTTTGCCAGCCGCTGTGTCCACATTCTGACTCCAGTTTTCCAGCTTATCTGGGAGACAGTGGGTGTGTGTGTGGCCCTTGCCCCCTCTAGTGGATGGTCCCTGAGCCCACTTGCCCTACTTCTCTTGATTGCTTTTCCTGCTGAAGCTCCAGGGTTCAATTCCAGCTAATGCCTGTTGTTTGGTTGTGATATATCTCCAACTTTGTGCCTGGGGAGCTGGTTAGCAGCCTGGCCATGATCCATTTATAATCCTGCCAGGTCAAGATGACCCTAGCTGTCAGGCAATCTTCATTTTACAAGGCATATTTCATCTTTTTAGTCAAGTCCAATTCCAGTGTTTGGCCAATGGCACTTGATGGGGATAGGGAGACTCAGGCTGATTCATTCCTCATGCTGTTGCCCTGGATTGGTCTAGACAGTCTCATGAGACCCAGCACCCTCCAGGCCAAGCTTTGTCCAGCTGGAGGATGTACTTTTGTGCAGTCCGCATCTTACAATCTGCCTGTGTGCAGGGCTGTGTGACATGCTCCTTGGGACCCAGTCATCTGACAAGTAGGCTCTTTCACCTGTTTGTAAATTGTTCACAAGCTGACTTGCATTTCTGGGGTTAGCTGAAAGTCAATGGGACTTACACTCTTAAGTAAAAGTTTCTTAATTGTATTTTGGCACTGAAAGATGCAGATACATAATGGGTATCCAAAGCTCTAATGTACCATAGATGCCATTTGGCCCAAAGGTCCATTTAAGCTGTGGTAGTGCTAGCATTATGTTGTAGCCACAAAGATCCAAAAATCATGCAAAAGGCAAGGATTTTGAGGGAGTGATATTTTTCATTGGACCAACTTTATATTTGGGATAAAGTTAGACAAGCTTTCAAATGCAAAGCATTCTTCTGCAGGTCTGTGAAAGAAAACTAACTTTTTGTCTCCTTAGACCCGAAGAAGGGAGCTAGACAGTAGGGCTGTATGAAGCTTTGGTCGCCAATTTGATTTGGAGGAGATTCGGCCTGATTTGGCAGCCAAATCTGAATCGAATTGGGAGACCCATTAAAAGGTCTGAATCAAATTTGAAGCCTCTGAATCAATTTGGAAAAGACTCAGAGAGATTTGGAGATTCGGATCAGCCGGGGAGAGGCAGGCATAGCTGGGTGGCTGCAGATTCTCCTGTGGCTCCTCCAGCTGTACCTGCCTCTTCCTGGGTGGGGGGAGCCATGGGAGAAGCCCCCACGGCGCTGCCCTTCCCAGCCCCAGCCCCTGCCCCTGCCCCGCCCCTGCCCAGCCCCAGCCTCCCAGCACTTAAAAAAGAAAAGAAAAAAGCCCCGCACTCACTGGCTACAGCAGCAGCAATCAGGGCCTCTGAACACTCGTGGCAGAGCCCCCACATGCAGACACAGCCAGAGGAGCTGGGGGAGAACCTGCAGCTGCCCAGCTGTGCCTACCTCTCCTCAGCTGATCCGAATCTCTGAATCAGTGCCAAATCAGTGCTGAATCTCCGATTCTGATTTGGCTGAATCGAATGGAGACAGTGATTCAAATCACCGAATCAAATCACTGTCCTCCAGTTGGCTGAATCTCAATCTGAATTGAATACTTCCCTATTCACACAAGCCTACTAGACAGTTCTCAGAGGTAGCAGATGACAGAACAAGGACCAATGGTCTCAAGTTGCAGCAAAGGGAATTTAGGTTGGATATTAGGAACAACTTTCTCACTAGGTGGTGAAGCACTGGAATGGGTTACTTAGGTGGACTCTCCATCCTTGGAGGTTTTTAAGGCTCGGCTCAACAAAGTCTGGAATGGTCTAGTTGGGGATGGTCGTGCTTTGAGCAGGGGATTGGACTAGATGCCCTCTGAGGTCCCTTCCAACCCTAATTTTATATGATTCTTCAGGTCTGAGGAAAAAAAAAGTTAGTTTTCCTCTGCAGACCTGCAGAAGAATGTTTTGCATTTGAAAGCTTTTCTGACTTTATCTCAGCCACACAGTTGGTCCAATAATCACCAGTCCCACCATCAAAGCCTTCTCTCTCACATTTAATCTGCATCTGAGTCAGAGGTAGGCAGCAGGATGAAGCCATCACTGGTAGGGAATGGGGGAGGAGATGCAGAGAGCTCTCAGGCCTGGGGAAAAGTGAGATCTGGGTGATGAAGTTTGCCAGAATCTGGAATGGGCTCCCAAAGGAAGTGGTGCTCTCCCCTACCTTGGGGGTCTTCAGGAGAAGACTGGACAAGCACCTAGCTGGGGTCATCTGGGCCCAGTGCTCTTTCCTGCCAAGGGCAGGGGTTCAGACACGATGACCTACTGAGGTCCCTTCCACCCCCAACATCTATGAATCTGAGGAGCACTGCAAAGAGGAAATGACCTGAATTTCTGAAAGGGAGGCTCCTAGCTAAATGTTGGAAGGCTTGCTGCTCTAGGGTACTAGCTCATACTTTCTCAGGGCTAGGCAGATTTCCTGAGATCTCCTGTGGCCTTGGCTGAGTCAACAGGTCAGAAGTGGCAGCTTCTGGTCAGGTCAGAAGTGGTGCCTGATGTATAATACCTCATGTCTTAGCAGTCACATGCTAACAAGCAGAGCTGCCCACCCAGGCCATTTCCTTTCTTTCTGTGTCTCATCTCTTCCACATCAAAACAGGGATCCTTCCCTCCCCCACAGGGGGTTTGTTGGGGGAGCGCTAATTCATGTGAATTTACTAGGTGCTCATATACTTTGGTGACAGCTATCAGAAAAGAAAATACAGATGCTTGATCTGCTTCTGTTTTCCAGGGTGCTTTGCTATAAGGACAGCAGAATTTCAGTATGCTGGTCTCGAGCAGAGGGCTCAATCCCTGCCCAGGAATTCCTGAGGGAGGCTCTTTTGTCGCACCTGGATGCAATGCAGATAACAGTGCTGCTCAGCAGTTCCCATCTTCCTCTCCCTGCATCCCAGTAGTTTCTCACTTGCCACAAAGTCAGATCCATGAGCCACTGAGGGAATTTATGAGAGCGAAAAAAGCAGAAACCAAGGCAGCATTTCTGTCCTTCGTGTTTCCCCCATGTCTCTCTATGACACCTTGCTAGCTAAATTCCCCTGCTCTGACTAGTCCTTGACTGCAGAAGCACCTGCCTATATGCCATTAAAGCTAAGATGTCAGCAGCATGTGTAGGAGAGGTGTGGAGGCCCGAACTGCAAAACGTGCCACAACTGAACCTTGTGAGGAAGGCATACAGGGGAACAACAGTGCCAGCACAGATTGAGTCCTGCATTTTCCTTCCCAGCCAAAGGTGGATGGGGGACACAGACATTGTATAACATTTAGGCCCGAAGGCTGCACTGCAGGTGGCCCAGCTAGCATAGATATCCTAAAAGGGCTGTGACTAGCCGGATAAGGAGACACCCTCAGTGGTGATGAGCTACAGCAGAGGTTTTCAACCTTTTTTAACAGGTGTACCCCTGGTGGCCAGGAAGGCGGGGGGGCAGGCATGTGGCTGGATGTGGAGTGGGGCGGGTGGCGTGCGACTGGATGTGGAGCAGTGGCAGCACGGGTCGGTGGGTGGTGGCAGCTGAGCTTCCCTCCCTGCCACCCCTACTGCGGCCAGCCAGCCAGGTGGTGCCTGTGTGGCTCGCAGAGGGGTGCCGCTGCCCTCGCCCCTGCCCAGCCCTGCTCCTGGAAGGCAGGGGTGCAGGGTGGTGGGTGGCGGTACTGCATTCCCCTGCCCCTCCCCACATACCCCCTGGGACCTTCCAACGTACCCCCGGTTGACAACCCCTGAGCTAGAGGAATAGCTCGGTGCCATCCACCCTCTCCACCTGGGTGTAGTGCAGGGGTGGGCAGTTTAGGTGGAGGGCCACTTAACCAATTTTGGTGAGCTGTGTGGCGGGCCAGTGGGGGCATTGAGCCACCCACCTCACTGTGCCCAACCACCTTCCAGGCTCCAAGTGCCTCCCTGGGGGTGCCTCACATCTGGCCGACCCCCTTCCTGAAGCACATCCACTAGCCTGGGGGTTCCATTGCCACCACCCAGGGCTGGGCTTGATTCTGGCTCTGTGCACCCTGGGAAACACAGGCCTAGTAGCCCTCAAGGATACTTGACTCACTTCAAGAACTTGGGATGCTTCCCTCAGTCAGAAGCACAAGTAGTAGTCTCCCTTAGTCAGCCAAACGAAGGGGACCCCAAGGCATAATCTAGACCCACTCCCAATAAGTCTCCTACATTAGGTACATAGAAGAACTTTATTGGTTACAAAAGGTAGGGTTAGAATAGGGTACAGGGTAGAGCAATATCAGAGAACTGCCATAGAGCAAACTCCCCTGGCTGGGTAGCCTTTGATCACGTATCTGAGTTACTTCAAGCTATATATCCCATTAGATCTCAGGTAGCTTACTCACAAGTATCATCCAGAGGCAGGTGGAGATTTCCTCTGGAGGCAGGCAGTTCACTGATCATGAGTTTTGAGACAGAAAGCAAGTTTCAGATGGTTCAGCTCTTCTCTCTCTCTCTGAGCCTTTCTCATGGCTGCTGCCTGCTCCTCCACCAGTTTGAAATACATCACTAGTTGCTGGGCAGACTGGCAGTTCCTAGCTCCCCAGGGAGTCCAAGCCCCTCACCCAGGTATGTGATGCCAATCATGTAGGCAGAGGGAGCAGGTTTCCCCTCTCCCTCAGGAATGTATCCAGCTCAGGTTACCTAAAGAGACAGGGTAAAGATGTGTCTCCTCTGCTGGGCCCATCCTAACCAAATTGTCACAGAGCAGTTTTTGGGGAGAAACAGAGGTGGCCTTCTGCTACAAGCTGTCGAGGGCCACAAGGGTAGTCCCAGTTCTTGACAGTTGCCACACCCCCTTGTTGCCATCTTGGGACCATAAGTCTCACCCCTAACCCTGACATTTATCACTGGGAGTCCTTACCCTTGCCCCCTGGAAATACTCCTTTGGGGAGCGGGGGTTGCCATCCTAGAACCAGGAAAAAAACCAAACCATACACTAAAATTCAAACACTTACTATAACATATTTTAATTTTATTACCGAAAATATTTTTGCTATGATTTGTCCTCACATAGTGTATGTAGAGGTAATCGCATAATAACTCAAAAATAAATTCTCAGTTTTGTATATTGTGGGGGGAGGGTGCGTGTGGTATGTGTGGGTGTATGGTGTGTGTATGTTGGGTGTGTATCAGGTGTGGGGGGGTGTGGGTGTGTGGTAGGATATTGGAGGATGTGGGGGGAGTTGTGAGGGGGTGTATCTGTGAGGGGATGTGGGGGGCATAGGGTATGTTGGAGGGTTGTATATATGCGGGGGATTGTGGGGGCGGGTGTGGGTATGAGGGAGGTTGGGTGAGTGTGGGGACCCCCTGCACTCCCCCATGGTGCAGCAGCAGGCAATGTCCTCAGGGTTCAGGTGCCCAGTGGGGCATGGGTCTGGCTAGCGCTGCACATCGCAGTGGGGGGCACAGCCTCCACATGGCTGCCTGTATCGCTGGCACTCTGACACTCACTCACACAGCGGAGAGGGAAGCTCTACATGCTGGAGCCAGGTGCCTTCCCTGCTGGGGCTGCGCGGCACTGGACAGAAGCTTCAGGTGCTGGAGCTGGCTGCCTTCCCCGCAGGGGCTGCGCTGCAGGGGAGGGAAGCCCCAAGTGCCTTCCCCTGTGGGGAAGGGAAGGCAGCTAGCTCCAGAGCCTGAAGCTTCTCTCTGGTACTGTGCAGCCCCAGCAGGGAAACTTGGCAGGCTTTGTGGCCTCAGTAAGACCTACCAGCCCTGCAGTTTTGATCCCCCTCTGTTGTAACACATAGACATGACAGGAGCTTTGCTTTCAGGCATTTGGGGTACAGTTACCCCCAAACCCCTGCACCGATCTCCTTGAAACTTGGCAGGCTTTGTGGCCAAAGTAAGAGCCACCAGCCCTGCAGCTTTCACCTCCTTGTGGTGTGACACACAGCTATGACATGAGTTTGGCTTTCAAGAATTTCGGGTACAGCTACCCCCAAACCCCTGCACCGATATTCCTGAAACTTGGCAGGTTTTTATGCTCTCAGCAGAGGCTACCATCCCTGCAAGTTTCATTTAAATTGGACAAGAAACAACAAAGTTATAGATATTTCATTGATTCCCCATTATACCCTATGGCCGGATCTCCGAGGAGGCTCCGAAGCTTCGGCCGGATCGAGGTCAAAACCCGGTCGGAGCTCCGGATCGGGTCGTGGCCATCCAAAGCGGCCAGATCTGAAGCCGGCTTGGATCACTGCCGACTCACACAGGCCTAGAAATGAGGATGTCCCTGGATAGCTGAGAATTTCTGAATGCAACTTGTCTACAGGATCCTCCTGGGAACCATTTAATAAAAATACTAGAAAAATGTAACCTCTGGGTGAATGAGACCTGTCAGTAGGGGAGCTCAGTGACAGTCTCTACCTCTACTGGCTCTAAAATCATATTTTATTAATTGCAGGTGCAATATAAAATGCTGCCTGCTTCTGTTTGAGAAATCCCCACTTTTAATCTCAAGGCTTGACTAAGATCTTTAATCCATATTTAATGGAGTGCATCTCTCTGAAGTGGATGTTTACAATAAAAAGATGAAATAGTGAGCATTTCTCAGTAGAGCAAAAGCTAAGGTGGACTTGCATAGCCAAAGTATGCCGATACAGTGACCAATGCCACGTCTCTTGGACTAGTATCCAGGAAAGTTACTGGTGGCACTGATAGATGGAAAAATAGAGAGTCTATTTTCCAACAGTTGCCAACAACTGGCCTTTTAAGGAACAAGGCCTCTCAGATACAGAGTTATAGATCTAGGAGTGACCACTGATACTGAGCATCTCAGTTTTTGAGTGCTTACCTAGAGGCAGGGCTATCCCTAGCAGCAGGCGAATTGGGGTGACCATCCCAGGCCCCGTGGTTTGGGGGCCCCTGCGGAGCTGGGCAGAGTGGCTGCGGTGACTCTGCACTGCCGCTGCTGCCGGCTTTGCATCTGGCTGCTCAGCACTCCCTGCTGCTGAATCCGCCTCCGGCTTCTTCGTATCCAGGGCGTGCAGGGACAGGGCTCTATACAAGCTGATTTGCCCTGAGCCCCACACCCTGCTCGGGTCGTTTCTGACTAGAGTAGCTGTGGGCCTGACCTGCAGTAGTGCCGAGCTACAGCAACTCAAGACTGGAGACAATGGAAACTTGGGGTGCTTAGTGCCTCTACCAGCCATGCTTTGGGGCCGGGGACCAAATAAACTGGTTTAAGTAAACAGAAACTGGTTTAAACCTGTAATAGAACAGAAATTCAGTGCACATAAACCAGCTTCAAAGAGATAATTGTGGTTATAATTTGGCAGGACCCCTTGTCGGGGTGGAGGGACGGGGATTATTCCCCCTCACTCTGGCATCCGGTGCAGGGGACAGCAGGGGACTTACTCCCCCCCAGGAAGCGAGTGCTGCAGTGATGGCAGACAGATCCGGCTGCCAGTGGGGGTGGAGGGGAAACTAACCCCCCTCCCTGCCCCCCTCTCCCTCAGAAGCCATGGTTCCCCGCAGCAAAGGGGCAGCACCCAGCAGACCAGGCTCCGGTCTTTGCCGGTGGGACAGAGAGGGGGAATTAAGCCCCTCCCTGGCCAGTTCAGCCAGGAGTGGCCATGCCGCCCCAGCACAGCTTCCCTACAGCCGAGAGCGCATGGCATTGCAAGAAGAAAATGTCTGTTCTGTTAGGACCCGGTTCAGCCTAGGCAGGGTAGACTAACCTGCAAAGGTTCAATCAGTTTAGGCTCCATCTTTTTGAATGTCTACCCCTAAATCTGCAGTGTACTGCTTGTTAGCCATTGTATGCGGTACTGTTTCTCTAAACGCCCTCCACCGGCATTGTTTGCTTTTGTATTTGGGTCCCTGCGCAGAACCATTAAGTGACCAACTGTGCCAGCTGTGTTCTGCTTTCTCCCCCCTGCGCTACAACCCCTACCACTGTGGAGTCCCAAAGATAAAACACCATGAAGCAGAACTAGTGCCATTCTGAACGTCCATCTCCTTAGCCCCCCCTTCACACAAGCATTTCCAGAGGAGCAGATTCAGAGAGCCACGTTCCAGGCAGAGCCAACGGGAGAGTTCACACATGGGACAGAGGCTTTTACAGCCACTCTCCCACCTCTTTGTTTTCCCCAAGGGCTGGGTTCCCAATGAGGCTGCCAGTCACAAGCCCAACAACTGAGGGAGGAGGGCCCAACTCACCTTGCCTGGTATCCCAGAGGTGTCCTGATCAGGGAGTCTCACACCTCTTCCTCCCCACCAGGTGGTTCCTGTGTCCATCACTGCCATAGCACTTCTCTGCCTGAAGACCGGCTTCAGTCCAGTCCAGGGCAGCTGGTGCTCCAGGACTGCGCAGCCCGGCTCACTTCTCAGGTGTGCTATTTCCGTTCCTTTTTCAATACCTTATGCCAAGGTATTTAGCACAATTCACAAACTCATTGGAATCTGACAGGCCACCCCATGAGCACTTCTGCTACGGCCTCAGACTTGCATTTGCTGGACTGTCAACTGTGCTCCTTAGCGCCTGCACCACCCCAGCTCTTAGGTGTGGTATTGAAAACTCACTGACTCTTACTAGCCTTCCTCCATCATTGGCTAAACACGTTTGGGGCAGGCACTGGAGCTTGTGTTCGCTCAGGACTGGTCCAAGCTACAGACGCTGCAAGTACCACTTTGCATGCTGTTGGGTGGCATGTGTTTGGGCACCAACAGTTTGGAGGAAAGTATATCAGCTAGCTATGCGCAGGCAGAGAATTCCTTATCAAAGCAAGAGACAGCATTTGGAAGTCAGGGTGTAGGCCCAAGAAGCTTACTCCAGGATGGAAAGCCTGTGGAGAGTCACAGCTGTTGTCATGCCATAATTAGTAAACATCTTTGCTTACGGGAAATCTAGAGCCAAATTCTGCCCAAGACAGCATAATACCCATACTTCACCCAACAGGGAGCACAGCGAAGAATACCTGCCTTCCCAGGGCAGGAAAGCAGAAGTACCAAGAGAACTGGCACAGCATGTCCGACAGCACACTTTGCTCCTCTCACCAGGAAAAACGAACGAGCTGCTTCTGCAGGCGGTGGGCTGCACTGTGGAATGTGTCCCTACCGGTTTATGGTTTAGACACAGCCTTTCCCTTCCAACCCATGCTCTGAGGCAAGCTACAGCATGTTAAATGGGGGTCACAACCCGAGCACTCCTGTCACGGAGACCACACTCCTGCCCCCATGCATCACTTGCACAGCCAAGACAAGCTTTTTCATGTCCTTGCAGTCCAGTGCTAGGATTTAGCTCCAAATGCCCAGTGAATGCTGAGAAGAGAAGCAGCGGTAGTAGTCACCATGCTGCTATAGAGAAGCTTTGTTCCAAAGTCATGGATGCTTGGGTTGTGGGGATAAGAGGTTTCAGTTTGGCCACTTACTGAAGGGGGGAAAAACCCAGAGAGAGTGCAGGGTTAGATGAATATATCATGGGAACATTTAGGTTCTTGGTTTGGGCAGAACAAGCATTGTGCTTATTTAACCTGAACAAAATATTGAATTTCCATGTCAGGTATTCTTATTCTAGCAAAAGTAAAGCAAGGATGGGCTGGCTGTAGGCACCAATCCCAAAACAGTGAGGAGGTGACCCATCTGGTCCCATCCCCCAGCAGTTATGGATGTTGGGGAGACAGGCTCAAATCTGTCTTCTACTTAAGGGGATTTAAATGAAGCTCTTTCCACTTCCAGATACAGTACTCAAACCCACTAGAGGGCTGGGTATTCTGGGACAAAGCTCTCCCACTCTTTCCCTTGGGGATCATTGCACTCTGCAAAACTACTAAACTACTACAAACACTAAGTTGTGTGTTGCTGGTTTTCTTGCTGCATCTCTCTCTGCTGGTCTGGCATTGCTGGGGGGCTCCAATCTGTTTAGTGCCGATGCACTGATACACATTTCCCACCCAAGATAATTCAACACTTGGTATCTCATGGGCTCAGGGCTCCCACAGGAAGTGCCAGGTGCTGGTTACTGTGCAGAAGCAGTTCTGGTTTCATGATTTCTGCATGTATGTAAGAGCATATTCCACTTTTAAATGTCTCAGTTGCAGCTGTCTCCTGGAGGCAGCTGCCATTCTGGATTCGGTTCAGATACAGCCTGTTTCAAGGAGTTTTTCTTGTTTGCCTTTACTTTGTCCTTTTAATTAACATAAATTAAAATATCATTCAGAGTGACAGTACAGGTCTCCCCTCTGTGCTACATAATGGTCATATGATGTCAAGTTTCAGGAATGTACAGTGTTTGTTTGGAAAACCTCTGGTGTTTGTAAGTAATGCAAGCCAAGCCAATATTGGAGCTACTCTTATTTGCTCTTTTTGCTTTAAAAACTTAAGATACAGATAAAAAGCTGGTATTAACATGGTGCTCAGGTTACCAAAGCAGGCATTCAAAATGCCTGTTTAAGGCCTCTTCCCTTATAGTGGTTTGGACTCTTAGAAAGGCCTCAGGTCCAGGTTTAAAACATCTGGGATGTAAATGGGTGGGTTTGTTATCTGATTACAGGTAACCTTGTGGGTAGGTATTGATAAAAGAGGCAGAAACAGGATTACAGCCCAACTTTTTATTTGCTTGCACCTTAAAACATGAGAATAAACACTTATCCCAAAGTTTATCTGGCGATCCCCAACAGCACAACACCAATTCTCACCTATACTGGCTGGGGAGACTCGAGCGGTGGGAGGAAGACGGCACGCAGATTCAAGCAGGCAGCAGGTCTTCTTGAATTTGCTGAGTTCTTCAAATTTCCCTCCAGCCTATGCCCAATATTTATAGATGGCTAATTTAAATATTCCAATAATGGCCTCCAGTTGGTTTTATTTAAATTTCTTTGTTTCACTGAAACTTTTGGAGCTGAACTGAACCAGATCTCATAGGAACTTGGAAGGTGTCAATAAGAGAGAGGTTTTCTTATCTCCTTGCCTTCCCCATTGTGGAATGCTGTTTCTGCTTCCTTTTTACTTTACTTTCTGGTCTTCTCTGAAAGGTTGTTTTTGTTTTTACAAATTATCTAAGCATTTTAACAAAAATATATGTATTATAGCAAAATAACATCTTATACATTTGGTTATATCGATCACTACTATTGCTACTTTAAGATAAAACTATGATATAGTGTATATAGATTATTTAATTCCCTTATCTCCCTTTAGGCCTTGTGCCTTGCTTAATTGTGTTTGATTGTTTCCTTCACTCACTGACCAGGTTAGTTGTCACATCTGCAAAAGTTCACGCTGCGGTTCCTCAAAAATAGACGTTGCACCCTCTGCTTAGCAGCACTTCTGCCGCTTAGCCTGGGGCCCTTGCAAATGGCCAAGGCTGGTAACAGTGTACTTTTCAGCAACAGTCTTGAGCAGGGGCAGGCAATTATTTTGGGCGGAGGGCCACTTACCCAGTTTTAGCAGGCTGTTGAGGGCAGCATGGGTAGCCCCGCCCCTTGACAGGTGCCCCGCCCCCGGTCACCATCTTGGGACCAATGTTGCAAGGCCAGCACCAGTGGGCTTAAAGCAGTGCACAGGCTGGCAGGGATCTGTGGAGCCAGGCTGGGCTGCACCAGTAGGGAGAGGCGGGGGCTGGCCTGGCTCCGTAGAGCCCCTGCTGGCCGGGACCCCTGTACTCCTCCACCCTGCTCTGGGCCCTGCCGACACTGGCCCCAGGACACTGGTGTGGGCCTCGTGCTCCCACTGGCTCCCTGCCCACTCACTCCCAGTGCCCCCCAGCCCCGCGGTACAGGTGGGGGCAGCGCACAGCCCTGACCTCCTGCTCACCAGCAGCGAAGAAACTGGTGCTGAGCACTGGGAAAAGTGGCCCCTCCCTCCCTTCCCCCCCATGACCAGAGCTCTTTGCTGCAGCCCGCGCAGGGCTATCTGGAGCTGGCACAGGCAGCCCCACGTGGGCTGCAAGCGGCTGCAGTGCTGGGCACGGGGCGGGTGAGGGGCCACATTTCCCCGCACTCAGCACCAGCTTGTAACCCAGCCCTGCTGCCAGCTTGGGTGCTGGCTCTGGGCTCACCTGTTGGAGCATGTGGCAGCAGCTGCAGCCCCCCCGCTTGCCATGCCGGGCAGTGTTGGCTTCTGCTGCCCGCCTGGAGCTCGCTTGCATGCTGGGCAGCACAGAGGCAGCGGTGGCAAACACTGCCAGCCGCAGGGCCCAGGCTGGCAGTGGGGCTGGGTTACAAGGTGGTGCTGAGCACGGGGGGCAGAAAGTGGCCCCAAGCCTGCCCCATGGCTGGCACTCCCTGCTGCAGCTGCTCGCAGCCGGCGTGGGGCTGTCCAAAGCAGGCACAGGCAGCCCCAGGTGGGCTGCGAGCAGCTAAAGCATGGGGTGCCGGCTATGGGGTGGGTGAGGGGCTGCTTTCCCCTCTCCACACTCAGCTTTTTCCTGGGCCACATTTCCCTGGGCTCCTTCCCTGCCTGGGGTCCTTCCCCGCCCTTCCCCCTTACCTGGTTCCAGCCTGGGGCAGCCATGTGGTCCCAGGCTTTGGGGGTGGGGCTGGACGGCCTGCTGTTGTGAGAGCCCACCGGGCTTTCCCTGGGTCCTACTTTCCTTGGCTTCTGTCATTTTTGACAGGAACCAAAGGCAGAGAGATATTAATTTTCTAAATTTTTAGGGGCCCTGCGGGCTGGATAGAATAGCCTTGAAGGCTGGATCCAGCCTGCGGGTCGTATATTGCCCACCCCTGGTCTTGAGGGTGCAGCAGAGGCAGTGTAGATATCCTCCATGTGATTTTGACTTCAGCATTGTGGTGGTTTGAGTTTTCCTTATATGCTCCATCCCAGCAGCATACCATTAGAGGAGGCTCTCCACTTTCATTTCTAGCTCTTGCAGGGACTGGAAAAGCTTAAACATGATACAAAACTGACACAAAGCTCTGACTCCAAAAAAGAAAGGAAAAGACCTCATTCTCATGAATATTTAGGGCATGCTAGTGCTTAGTCACAGAGTTCACATTAATACAGAATTCACGCATGTGCCATGTTTGTTTCTTGAGATTTATGGCTTGTGGATCTCATCTCTCTAGGGTCACTAGGCTGCAGCTTTCATGGCTAACCAACTCAGCCAGCTTCCTTCTCTGGTATTAATGGACCTTGCAGCTACCTTGCTGACCTTTTAAGCTTCTTCCTCAAAAATTAGCAAGGCTGGAGTTTTCAAGAGCAGAGCAGCTGTAAGTAGCCATTCATGCCCCAATATAAGAGCTACCTATGGCTCAGTGCAGGCCTTGGCTAGCAAGGGATCATGTCCAAAGCTGTTTGATAGCCTAGTGCAGTGGTCTCCAACTCCAACCTTTTTATGGTGAAGATCACTTTTTGGAAGTAAAGGGCACCCCAGGATCTACTGTGCCCTCCCCCCCCCCCGCCATATCCTTTTCCCTTCCCCACACGTCTCTGGATCACAGAGTGTCTGAGACCCAGCTAGGCTGGGCCAGGCCTGATCCCACTTCCGTGCCACAGATGTGCTGGGCCGTGCCTGCCCACAGAAACATGGTGTCAGGCCCTGGCTTGGCCAGGTCTGGGACTCTGCAGTCCAGAGGTACTTGGGTGGGGCTTCTGCCACTGAGCATAGACTGCTGGAGGCCCCAGGGGCCCGTGCCCCCCATCACACCCGTACTCCCAGAGGAGGCTGCTGCCGGTGTGGGCTGCCTGCTGTACCCAAAGCACAGGTGGGGGGACACGGGCCCCTGAGGCCAGCAGCGGGAGCCCCCTCCCCATGCATCCCTGCGCTGTGGAGACTTCCAGGCTTGGCCAGGGCCAGATGCAATGTTCCTCTGGCTGCCGAGCCAGTATGGCTCAGCACGGTGTAGCAGCAGCACAGAAGTGGGGTTGGGCCTGGGCCTGGCCGGGTCTGGGACTCTCCACGCCGAGGGGCACATGGCGGGGGTGGAGTTCCTGCTGCTGGGTGCAGCCTGGCAAAGGACCCAGGGGCCCATGACCCCCACACCTGTGCTTGGGATGAGGCAGCTGCTGCTTTAGACTGCTTTAGGGGTCAGAGTAGGAGTTCAGTCCCATATTGGGGCTTCTGGGAGGAGAATAATATGAAGGCTAGAGCATGGGGGAAGCTGCAGTACTGTATCTGACTGTGCAGTGCCCCGAACCTGCTTCCAGTCTAGGTAGAGATTTGTTGCTCTGACTTACCTTCCCTGAAATAAAGTTAGGACAGTCTAGGAATGGATGTAAGTACAACCGTCTATGTTACTGTTATTAAAAAATTGAGGACCAAGCACTGTGTGTGCTTGGTCCTGCCCTGGGAAGAGAACAGCATATAACAGACATAATTCCCATTGCTCACTGTATGGCCAGAGGGAACACAGATACTTTGTGGTGGATATGTGCAGGATAAGAACCTACAGAGAGCAGAATAAGAACTGACATACTGGGTCAGACCAATGGTCCATATAGCCCAGTATCCTGTCCCTGATAGTGGCAGAAGCAGATGTTATAGAGCAGCAGTTCTCAACCGGGGCTTTGCATCCTCTTATGGCTGTCCTAGGGCTCAGGTCACTGTACTCCTAGGGCACAGGGCACTGTCCTTCTAGGGCACAGGGACTCCTATGCATCCTCCTATGGCCTCCTGGGGCTGAGGCAAGTCCCAAGGATAGGGCAGGCCTGCTCCACCTGGCCCCACAGTGTCCATCTTGCACATTGGCAACATGTAGGAGGGGCATGGGTGGGGCACATACCCCCCCCGACTTTGACTGCCAACGAAGCTACAGCTGGCTTCTGCAGGCGATTGCTGCCCCCCACCTCCCCCTTGCTGCCAATGCGGCTGCTGGTGGCTGTGGGCAGTCCCCACTCACTGCTTGCTGCCACCAACAGCATGGACAGTGGCTGCGGGTGGTCCCCACTTGCTACCCACCACTCACCAACACCCCCCCACACACTGCCAACACTGTTGCAGCCATCTATGGGCAGTCCCTGATCGGCCTGCCCTCGCTGCTGATGTCACTGTGGCTGCTTGTGGGCGGTCCCCGCTCACTGCCACCACGCCCCCAACACCGACACTCCAACCATCACCCCTGCTTGCGGGCAATTGCCATGCTCCCCCACCCTCCAGGGGCTGTGTCATTCATGATCTTGTGGACAGTACTGCAGGTGGGCAGGCAAGGCTCCACACTGCTGCTGCTCAGGTGCGTGGGTGTCCAGGGCTCTCCTACTGCCAAACCCCACCTGCTGCACCTGGGACTGTGCAGGCAGGGCTGGGGAGGTGAGCTGGTCCTCTCCTGCATAGGTGGGTCATGGAGGTTTTAGGGGGGCTTCAGGAAGAAAAAAGTTGAGAACCCTACTATAGAGAGAGAGCGCTGAACTAGATACATCTGAAGCAGTGATTCTCAACTAGGGTGCCACAGCACTCTGAGGTGCCTTGAGATCCTTTCAAGGGTGCCACAGGGTACCACAATGAGAACACTATTAGGTGTGCAAACATGATTCACAAGATAAGCCCAGAGGGCATTTCCCAGAAACGTGCATGTGCAAGCGTTCACCGTGCTGCTAATTTGCAGCATGGCGGGTTTTTTGATGCTCAAAAAAGCAGAGTATGCCACCAGAAAAGGAGCATGGCCAGCCAGAGCTCCTGGGAGGTGCCCAGGACCCCAGGGAAGGCTACTGGGGTCAGCACAGATGTATCCCACCTGGGTCACTTTGCTGTGCACCAGAACACATGTGCAGGGATGTGCCCAGGGACAAATAGCAGTGGTACAAATATATGCCCTTGCTGTTTGTCCCATGGGAAACAGGTGCCCCTACACATGCGCGCTAATGAGTATACACCCAGAAATTTCAAATAGGAATTCATGGTGTTAAAAACATCAGACCTGCTGTGTTCTTTCTGAGTTTGTTGCAGCAAAAAACCTGTTCTATTATTTTTTTGTTGTCAAAACACAAGTGAAAACTAGAAGATAGCATTTTTCATTGGGTACCTTGAGTCTAATGAGGGGTGCCTCGATCTGAAAAGGTTGGGAATCGCTGATCTAAAGTGATCTATTCATTACATTCCTTGGCATCTGCCCTCATTGGTTTGGAGATGCCAGAGGAAACATCTCCAGCAGTTCTGCTCAACAGCTATTAATAGATCTATCATTCATTAATTTGTTTAGTCCCTTATCGAACCTGGCTATGCTCTCTGCCTTCAGCACCTCTGGTGGCAATGAATTCCACAAATTAGGTACGCATTGTGTAAAAAATACTTTCTCTTATTAGTCTCAAAGTGGTCACCTGCTAATTTCAGTGGTGCCCCTTAGTTCTAATATTCTGGGTCTTGGTAAACAACAGTTCCTTGTTCACTTGGGTCAGCCCCATCATGATTTTATAGACCTCTAATATATCCTCCCTGAGCTGTCTCCTTTCCAAACTGAAGAGTCCTAGCCTTTATAGTCTCTCCTGATATGGCACCTGATTCATGCCCCTAGTCATTTTGGTTGCTCTTCTCTGTACCTGTTCAAATTCCATGACACCCTTTTTTGAGATGCAGAGACCAGAATTGTGCACAGTATTCAAGATGTCTTCAATTCCCTTCTTAATGATGTCCAACATTTTATTGGCTTTTTTGGTCACTGATGCACAGTGGGTGCGTCTATATGTGCATTAAGTTTAGTACTTCTAATATGACATACTAAGTAAATGCATAGTAACTGGCACTACTGTGCAGTAGCACAAGAGCATGATTTTTTCATGAAACTTAATGCACAGTAGACTAATTTTACTGCACATTAGCACGACTTTTGCCATGATGCGTTAAGGCACAGTAGAATTAGTCTACTGTGCATTAAGTGTCTCCTGTAAGCACACCCACTGAGCTGATGTCTTTAGAAAACTATCTACAATGACTCCAAGGTCTCTTTCTCCAGTCATAACAGCTAGTAGGGCTGTGTGAAGCTTCAGATGGTGATTTGGTGGCCAAATCTCTGAATCAAATCAGGAGACCAGTTAAAGGTCTGAATTGATTTGAAGCTCTCTGAATCTTTGGACAAGGCAGTCTCCAGTGGCTGCAGCAGGGAACTGGAGCCGGACTCTTAGCTGGTAAGTAGGGGGTGGGGGTGGGGGAGCTGGATGGGGGAAAGAGACCATGGGTGGCCCCCTGCCAGGCCCCATCCCCTGCCTGCTCCCCCAGCCCCCCTGACCCTCCCCCACTCCCCCAGGCCCCCCATGGCAGCTCCTGGCGCTTTAAAAAAAAGCCCCACTCACCAGGTGCTGCTGGGCAGGGTGGGGGGCAATCCCCGCTGCCCCCTCACTTCCCCACGCTCCCCCCACTCCCCTAGCTCCCCCCATGGCTGCCCCACCCACCCCAGCTCCAGCCCTTTAAGAAGCCCCCAATGCAGAGCCCCCCATGCAGCCTGGGGCAGCAGGGATTGTCCCCTGCTGGGCAAGAACGGTGAGTCTGGGGTTTTTCTTGTTTTTTTCTTAAAGGGCCAGAGCTGGGGCGGGTGAGGCAGCTGTGGAGGGGGCTGGGACAGTAAGGGGGTCAGGGGGCTCATGCAGAACCCCCCCATGCAGCATGGGGTAGTGGGGGTCAGCAGGGATTGCTCCCTGCCTGGCAGCACTTGGTGAGTCAGGGCTTTTTTTTTCCAAGTGAGCTGGGGTGGGTGGGACAGCCATTGCCAGGGCTGGGAGAGCAGGCGGGGGATGGGCCTGCGTGATTTGGTAGCAGCCGAATCTCCGAATAAGATTCAACCAAATCAATTTGGGAGAGTGATTCAAATCAACAAATCAAATCATTGTTCCCCGAATCGGCCAAATCTGAATCTGAAACAAATACTAGCTGCTTCATACAGGCCTAACAGCTCGTTCAGAATCCAGCATTATGTACGTATAGCTGAAGTTATTTTCTCCCAGCTGAATTACCTTGCACTTTTTGACACTGAAGTTCATCTGCCTATTTTTTGTTCACTCAGTTTGATGAAATCTTTCTGCAGTTCCTCACCATCAGGTTGGGAATAGACTACCCAGAATAATTTGGTGCCATCTGCAGACTCGGAGATTTCATCGTGCACCCCCATTTCCAGATCACCCATGAAAATATTGAACAAAATTGGGCCCAGCACCGGTCTTTGTGGGGCCCCATTTTTGACCTCCCTTCATCCTAAAAACTGATCGTTTAGCCCTACTCTTTTAACCAGATCACAGTCCACAAAAGAACCTCCCCTCTAATCCCATGGCAAAGCAGTTTTACAAAGCTTTTGGTGAAGGACTTTACTGAAAGCTTTTTGAAAGTCCAAATACAATATGTCAACTGGATCCCCTTTCTCTATATGTTTGTTAACCCCCTCAAAGAACACCAGGTGACTGCCAAGCCAACCTGGTGGTCATGTGACAGCTAGGAGGCTGCCTGATTGGAGCAGGGCTGAGCAGCCTCAGTATAAGAGCAGGCCCTGAGGAGCAAAGCTAGTTGTTGCAGGGATGCTGCTGAGGTAATATCACTTAGCTAAAGAGCTGGTGCTTCAGCTAGCACCACTTCCAAAAGGGACTTGGGGGTCATAATTGATCATAAAATGAATATGAGCCACCAACTGGAAGCTACAGTTAGCAGAGCAAACAATATGCTGGCATGCATCAACCAATGCATCCCAAGCGAAACTAAGGAAACGCTGACAACAAGTCCTTCTATAGATACATAGATAGCAAGAAGAAAATCAAGCTCCACTGTGGCACCCCTACCGAATCCAGAGGGGAAGCTCACAGTTGATCCCCATGAAAAGGCAGAGCTCCTTAATATTTACTTTCAAATCAGTATTCCTGAAACCAGGCAAGAGCTTGTCACCTGTCCAGAGGCCCAGAGAACATGGTGATGACAGCAGTCCACATACAATCAGTCCTGTACAGGTGAAGATACTCTTAGAACATTTGCATGTTTGCAAGTCAGCTGGGCCAGATGACCTGCATCCATAGGCAGCAGAAGGGGTGGGCTAATGGGGCTCATTCCCCTCAAATGCCAGAGTAACCTGGCCCCAGGCTGCTGCAGCAGGGGGCGGGATGTGGCAGGCTTGCAGCCAGCCAGCCCAGCACAGCAGGTAGGTTGGTAAGGTTTCTTGCTTTAGTTTCTTGGCTTGGGGGTGGGGAGATCAAGACCCCCCACTGCAGGAGTGATTCAGCCCTGTCCCTACCCCGCTCCTTGCTGTACTGTGGAGATTGTCCCATGACCCTATCTAGCCAAAGCCCTATTCAAGGAGAATGGGGCCCTGGCTGGGTCAGGTCATGGGGCAATTGGAGCCTGGCAGCTCCCACCACTGCACACACTGCGGGGGAGCTGGAGAGGGGCAGCACATTCTTCCAGCCCCTTGACTCCAATGTGCCACAGCCCTGGATGAGCCACTGGACTCTGCCCCACGACCCAGCCTGGTCCCATTCATGGTGACTCCTCCAGAGTTGTGGTGCCAGGGAGCCAAGGGGGGCACATGGCCCCCCCATATCTTTGCACGGGGCAAGGGCAGGCTGCAGTTGTGAGGTGAGCTGGGCTGTCACTGCTCTGTGCCTTGCTGCAGCCTTTGAAAGTGGTGCAGCAGAGTGCCGTGTGCCTCGCTGCCCAGCCCGCCAGCAGTGGGACACACATGGCACCGCGCCGCTTTCAAAGGCTACAGTGAGCAAGAGAAGCAGGGAGCTGGCAGAGCTTAGCTCACTTCGCAGCTGCAGTCTGCCTTTGCCCTGTGCAAAGATTGGGGGGGGAGGGGCATGTGTCACCCTTGGCTTCCCAGTGCTGTGACTCTGCAGGAGCTGCTGGGCTCTTCCTGGGAACAACTTAGATGGAGCAGGAGTCCCGGGGGCACTGTTTCCTCTGGCCTGGTGACACAGCCAAGGCTGGCCCCACTTCAGCTCCACCCCCACCCTCCCCCACCCCCCCGATGGTGTGGGGCTAAGCCTGGACTGGAGCTGGTGTGGGGAGGCAGCCAGGGCCGGTGCAGGGCTGGGGGGCAGTGAACGCCAGTGTCGGGCAATGACCGAATTGAATCAGCACAAGGGAAGTAGCAGCCATATGGGTGCAGCGGACCCCGGCCCTGAGCCCAATCCCTGCACAGTGCATGCGCATGCAGTCAGCCCCCACAATTTTCTTTTCTCCCTGCCTATGCCTGTATCTGAGAGTGCTGAAAGAACTGACTGAACTTGTCGTGGAGCCTCTGGTGAGGGAGTTCAAAGAGTCGTGGAACTTAGGAGTGGTCCCTAACACAGGCAACTGGTGCTTCCTGTTCTTGGGGGTACACTGGCAGCTGATTACTGACTAGGGTTGGGGGTCCCCTCAGTGACTGATCGTCACCATTGGCAGAAGTGCCAGCGCCAAACCCAGAAGTGCTGCCGGTGCTTCTCTTGGCACCCCCACATTCTCAGGGGGGCACCAGCTGTCACCCCCCACTCCCCAGCCAGCAAGGGCCAATCTCAGAGGGGGCACATGCCCCCCCCATGTCTCCCCCTACACATCCCCTATGGTCTCTAATGACTACAAGAAGGCTAAGATAGTACCCATTAGGCCTGTGAGAAGTGGCTAGTATTCACTTTGGATTCAGATTCGGCCGATTTGGGGGACAGTGATTCGATGCATTGATTCGAATCACTGTCCTGATACAATTTGGCCGAATCTCCAAATCAGTCAAAGCAGGCCCATCCCCGGTCCCTCTCCCAGCCCAGCAATGGCTGCCCCGCCCACCCCAGCTCCGGACACTTGGGGGGGGGAAAAGCCTCAGCTTAGCAGGTGCTGCCAGGCAGGGAGTAAACCCCGCCGCCCACCACTGCTCCACACTGCATGGGGGGCTCTGCATGAGTCTCCAAACCCCACCCCCCTGCTTCCCCAGCCCCCCCATGAGTACCCCGCACGAGCCAGCTTTGGCCCTTTAAGAAAAAAAAACAACCTGAAGAAACCCCCAGACTCACCACTCCTGCTGGCAGGGGTAATCCCCACTATACCACACCATGTGGGGGCTCTGCATGAGCCCCCAAAGCCCCAAGGCTGCACCAGGATCAGTGAGTCCCCTGGCTTTCCTCTGCTTTTTTTATTTTCTTAAAGGGCCAGAGCCCTGGCAGGCAGGGCAGCCAGGGGGAGGAGCTGGGGGAGTGGGGGGGGGTCAAGGGGGCTTGTGCAGAGCCCCCCATGTAGCGTGGGACAGTGGGGATTGGCCTCCACCCAGCAGCACCCGGTGAGCACCAGGGCTTTTCTTTAAAGTACTGGGAGCTAGGTTGGGCAGGGGCAGCTATGGGGGGGCTGGGGGAGTGGGCAGGGGTTGAGGGGGCTGGGGGATTGGGGGGGATGAGGGGGGGCTGGCAGGGGTCCCCCCATGGTTCTCTCTCCTAGCCCCCTCTCCCCCGCCCCTAGTACTTACCAACTCGGGGACTGCCCAAATCATCAAAGCTCTCCGAATCTTTACCGAAGATTGAGAGAGCTTTGAATTGATTCGGACCTTTAAATTGGTCCCCTGATTCAGTTCGGATTTGGAGAGTCGGCCACTGAATCGGGCCGAATCTCCTCTGAATTGAGTCACCACCTGAAGCTTCGCACAGCTCTAGTTCCCATCTTTAAGAAAGGGAAGAGGGACAACCCTTCTAAATACAGATCAGTCAGACTTCGGTCCTGGGAAAAAATCTTTGAAAAAATTGTCAAGGAGGCCATCAGCTACAAACTCACAACTGGTGAAGTACTAAGAAACAACAGGCATGGCTTTGTAGAGGGGAGGTCATGCCCAACAAACCTGGTATCCTTTTATGACCAGGTAACTAACCAGGTGGACGTGGGACAGAAGGTGGACATCATCTACCTACACTTCAGCAAGGCCTTTGGTACTGTTTCCCATTAAATTCTCTCAACCAAGTTGGAGGGTGCTGGCTTAGACCAGGCTACCATGAAGTGGGTTGGCAACTGGCTCAGCACCCGATCCCAGAGAGTGGTAATTGATGGGTGGCCTCATCCTGGAGGGCCGCCTGCAGTGGTGTTCCCCAGGGAACAGTGCTTGGGTCCGTGCTCTTTAACATAGTTTCATAGTTAGTGGGGCCAGAAGGGACCTGAGCAGATCATCAAGTCCAACCCCCGGCCATGGGCAGGAAAGAGTACTGGGGTCAAATGACCCTGGCTAGGTGATTATCTAGCCTCCTTTTGAAGACCCGCAGGGTAGGAGCAAGCACCACTTCCCTTGGAAGTTGATTCCACATCCTAGCTGACCTGACTGTGAAGTAGTGCCTCCTGATGTCCAGCCTGAACCTCCTCTCAGTCAACTTATGTCTGTTATTCCTAGTTACTCCTGATAGTGCTCGGGGGAACAGGGTCTCTCCCGTTCCCTGCTGGTCCCCCTTGGTAAGTTTATAGACGGCCACCAGATCCCCCTCAGCCTTCTCTTGTGGAGGCTGAGCAGGTTCAGGTCCTGTAGCCTCTCCTGGTAGGGCCTGCCTTGCTGCCCCCTGATCATGTGCGTGGCCCTCCTCTGGACCCTCTCCATGCTGTCCACATCCCTCTTGAAGTGCGGTGCCCAGAACTGGACGCGGTACTCCAGCTGCGGCCTGACTGGTGCCGCATAGAGGGGGAGGATCTCCTCCTTGGACCTGCTCGTGATGCATCTGTGGATGCATGACATAGTGCAGTTAGCCTTCCTGACTGCGTCCTTACATTGGCGGCCCATGTTCATCTTGGAATCAATAATGACTCCAAGATCCTTTTCTGCCTCTGTACTGACGAGAAGGGAGGCCTGCAGTGGTCCTGGGGCATGACCTAAAACTACGCCCTGCTGGGCTAGACGGCATGGTGGGACTGCCTGTGGTGGGGCAGTCTCCAGGAAATGCCACACCAGTGCCTCCCTAGTGAAAGGCAAGGATGGGGCACCTGAAAGCCTCGGCCCCCGCTGCCTTGCGGCCGACCCTGTGGAGGGAGAAGGCTAGGGGAGCACATCTTGAGAGATAAGCACCAGGCTTGGGCAATGGCACAGGGGCCAGGAGGGCCTGAGGCCTAGTGGAAGGCCTGAAGGAGAGTTAGGCCCAGAAGCCCCTGTGAGGGGGCAGAGTGGGAGGCCAGGAGCCTAAGGAGAGGCAAGGAACCCAGAGTGTGTGTGGGAGTAGAGGCCCCAGCGAGGGGGCACGAGGCCAAGCTGGTCCAGAGGCCGGGCCAAGGTAAGTCCAAGTACGCCTGAGGCCAAGTTTGGGCCAGATGCCAAGTGTGGCCCAGCAATGAGGCCAGGGGAGTCGGAAGTCATTCCAGTTGCCATCTGTGAGGCATGGGGTATGGTAAAGCGGAGGTCGGAGTTGTGTATTACACCCTTGGCATCAGGGCATTAAATGGGCAGCCTCCAGTATTTTCCATTGGGTTTACATGTATTAAGATGCGGCAGGTGAGTCAGGGCAGACTGCCCTAGACAGGCAGGTGGGCCGACATTGTGACTGGCCCCAGGGCGGCCCCGTCACGCTGAGGAGGGGTGACCCGGTGAGGGAATTCTCCGAGCGTTTTCTGAGGTAAATATTGACACAAAGTGTTTAGCTTCTCTGTTATGGCCTTTTCAGCCCCGAGTGCACCTTTTACACCTTGCTCGCCTAGTGCTCCTGCTGATTCTCTAGCTGGCTTCCTGCTTCTGATGTCTTAAAAAAAGTTTTTATTATTAACTTACGCATCTTTTGCTAGATGCTCCTCAAATTCTTATTTGGCCTGCCTCATTTCACTTTTAAACTTGACTTGCCAGATTTTGTGATGTTTCCTGTTTTCCTCATTTGGGCACACCTTTCATTTTTTTCAGGGATGTCTTTTTGCTTTGAGTGGCCTTCTTAACTTTGCTATGAAACTATGCAGGGGTTTTAATGGTCCACCTGATACCTTTTTGAATTGTGGTATACGCTATTCTGGAGCTTATAATATGGCACTCTTAAAAGCTTCCAAGCTGCCTGCAGGCCTTTTACATTTTTGACTGTTCCTTTAAACTTCTTTCTAACTTCCTTATCCTTGTGTGATTTCCCTTCCGAAAGTTGAATTTAGGTGTGGTCGAATTTTTTGGCTTGCTCCGGCCTGGTGGCATGTTGGTTGTGATTGTTATGCTCACTATCACAGAGCAATTTACCAAGAGACCTTTGTACCAGGTCCCGTGTGCTACTCAGGACAAGGTCTAGAACTGCTCCTCCTCCCGTGGTTTCCAAGATGAGTTGTTCTAGGAAGCTGTCATTTAAAATTTATCTCCACATCTCGCCATGATGAGGTCTCTACCCAGTCTATGTGAGGGTAGTTGAAGTCTCTCATTATCATTGCTTGTTTTATTTTAGCAGCTTCTCTAATCTCCAGGAGCATTCTAAATTAAAATATAGCCATTATTATGAAGGCACACTGGCTGACACTGAGAATACCTGACAGTTAAATGGGTCCTTTCTTACCCCTTAAAAAGGGGTGGGGGGAAGGGGCATCCTCCACTGGGCCTACTGGAAGTTCATGTAGCTTACAGCCACATCTACAACAAAAGGTAACATTTACTAAAATGTAACGAATGTTGTAAGGGGGGGGGGGTGCTAATTTAATAGAATTTACCACATTGCTAACTTTGCAATATCAATCTAAAATTATACTCTTAATTTTACCTCTTAATAGAAGATACTTAATAGAAATTTGAGGAAAGCAGTACAATACAAAAGCTCTAGGGTCTTTTTGCAAAGATACCGTCTATTCCATGTGCAAAGTAAGAAGGGAGTGATTTGATTGGCAATTATTTGAAGTGCCATCAATATGGACACAAAAAAATATTTAAAGCAAAAACAAGTTCAAATGAACTGCAATGATCTTTGGTTTAGCCTTCTTGACCGAAGTCTTCCGTAAACTTCTTCCACTTTTCTAGATCCTGTTCATTTACTGTTGGCTTTGTATTAGCTAATGGCCTGAGCATATCAGCCATGGAAACATGAGGCTCAAATAGCTTATCCGCTGGAACATCTATCCATGTCATTTCAATGGCTTCAGGATCACCTGGAGAGCATGGGTTAAGTAAATCTACCAAAACATTTGGATTAGGCAGTGATGGTCCTTTTACGTTTTTTAAGTGAGTAGCTGATTGCACTTTCCTAACAGGCCGCATCAGTGCATCACGTACAATGATGCTTATATCAGCATCTGAATAGCCATCAGTTCTCTTTCCAAACTCTCGAAAATCTGATTCTGTCAGCTTGTTTGGAGTGGTCCCAAAATGAAGCTTGAACATTGCAGACCTGGCATGGTCTTCAGGCAAAGGAATATAAATATGCTTCTCAGACCTTCTCCTGATAGCTGAATCCAGAACCCAGGGCATGTTTGTAACTCCTAAAAACAGGATTCCTTCATTGTCTGCTCCAACCCCTTGCATCTGAACAAGGAACTGTGTTTTAATCTGTCTAGTACCTTCACTTTCATTTTCACTCCTTGACTCACACAGAGAATCTATTTAATCAATGAAGATAATGGAAGGCTTGTTTTCTCTGGCAAACTGAAACAAGTTTTTCACTAATTTTTTAACTCTCTCTAACCACTTAGAGACTAGGCCAGAAGAGGATATTGAGAAAAAAGTGAAGTTGTTGGTTTCTGTTGCCACAGCTTTTGCCAAGTAAGATTTTCTTCTACCAAGTGGTCCAAACAGAAGAATTTCTCTCCAAGGTGTTCTTTTCCTATAGATAGATGAGGAAATTTAATGGGAAATATCACTGCCTCTTGAGTGCTTCTTTGGCTCCTTCTAGGCCAGCAACATCATTCCACTTTACATTTGGTCGCTCCATAACAATTGCACCTTGAAGCTGGTTCCGTAGTTTCTTTTTTTCAGGATCTCCTTCCCCATCACTTTCATTCCCTTTTTCATCAGTTGAACAAGACTCTTTCACTGGTTTGGGGGCAGGCTTTCCTTTCTTTTTCAGATACTCCTTCAGTTTTTCTGCTCTGTCCAGATATTCTGTACATTTTGCTCTGATACTCTGCTTCGTTTTATCACCTTGTGCTTCATATTTAACCACATGGAGAAAATACTACATAACATGCTGGTACAAGTGAAATGCTTCCTTGTAGTTTCCTGCTTTGTCTTCTTGTGCTGCCTTACTAGCAGGGTCTAATGCTTTCTGTAGGTTGGAGCTCTTGCTGGCCATGGCAGCAATGCAGTAGGCTTGAGGGAGGGGGAGGGTGACGGTGCTGGTGGGGGAGCGGCCACCACCATGCTCCCTGCTACTAGCTACAGGAGCCAAGGATAACAAAAAGTCCTTTTTCAGATATGTGGGAAGTTGAAAAAAGAACAAAGATAGCTTGGGCCCCTACAAGATGTAATGGGACAACTGACATCTGATGCCCAAGAAAGGCTTCTGGCATTTGTGTAGAAGCACTTATAAATGTTATCTTTGCTCAGCTGCCTGTTCTTGCTCATGCTCTTTATCTGGAATCCCAGACGTGCTATGCTGGCCCTGCGCAGAAGTGGGGAGCATCAGGCAAGGACAAAGGCTCAGAAGCCAGCATGCTCCCAGCTGTGAGCCTGAGAGCTCTTTTTCCAACCTCACTGAGGTGAAGGTCTCCCTGTGAGCCCAGTGCTCCCAGTACCTACTTGGCAAGCTGCATGGCCAGCTCTCCACCTTTCCTTCCATTAAGTAAGATTCAGATTTTGATGCTCTGCTGTGGCTCCAAGACTGTCTCCAGGTTGTCATTTTCTGTTCATGTCTCAAATCTCATCAGGCCCCTATAAGAGTTTTCCGTCTTCTCAGTTTAACATCTTTTATGTCATTAAAGTGCCATTTACCCAGTAAACATGCCATTTCCAGACTGTTAATGAAGATATTAATAAGACCAGGCATAACAGTGAGCCCTGCAGTACATGCTGGCATTCATCTGGTGCCAATGCTAAGAGCTTGTGACAGTGGTCAGAAACAATCAGGGACTAATTTTTGAAGTAAATCTTTGTGATACTCCTTCCAATTTGTTTCTTAGAACTCGCATCCATTCAGTTCCATTTAGTTGCACCTTTCATTTGTGAAGTTAGTAACTGCACATAGTATTAATGGCTTCTGCACAATTGGTTAGATTTTTGGTTTTCTTCTAGAGCTGAGATTTTTTTCAATGCCACTCACAGGGCCAGAACAGTTCTGTAGCTTTGAAAACCTCCATCTAGCAAGGGTTGTAGAAGAGAAATCATTCAGGTCATTCTTCTGTCTTTTGGGGAAGAAAGAACTTCATTTCCTAATCTCAGACTTCTTGGACAGCCTCTAAAGGCTCCGTACTGCAGCTTGGCAACTAGGTCAGCAACACTCAACTCACAAGCAGGGCCATCTGAGCCTGAGCCAGCTAGCTGGTATCAGGGCTGCTCTTGAGGAACTCTTGCAGCACCTAGCCCTGGCACCTTCAACCTGAGGGGAACACATGTGTGGAGTGGCCATACTTTAGTGGAATAGAAAATGGATTATGCAGATCAAGAGATAATTCCACTTTGGAGTGGCATATCTCTGAGCTACATAATGAGTGCTTTAACCCACTTAAAGGTGTTAAAATGCAACCAAGCCAAAGGTTAAGACCTCCAGGAGCCACCCAAAATTAATGCGTAACAAGGCCACGTCCCTGCAGTCCTGCTGCATACCCAGTCCCTGAACTTTGTAATCCCAGTTTGACTTCATCTTGTCCCCTGACTATAGGCTCATAACAGTCCCAGTTTTAACCACTAGAATGAATGCCTCTGCAGACCCTGACACTGCCCCAGGATTGGTTCAAGAGTAATTTTAAGTGGGTCAAGTGGGCCATAACCTACAACCAAGTGTTGTTGTGTAAACAGCACCAGAGCCCTTAGGCTAGGGACAAACATTCAAAAAGCGTGAGCCCGAATTGATTCAATCTTTGCAGGTTAGTCTAACCTGGCTAGGCTAAACTGGTTTGTAACAGAACAGACATCCCAGAAATGGAGGCACATAGCTTCAGTGGCTCAGGCTAGAAGCTGGGGGGTGCTAGCACAGCCCTCCATTCCCTTCTGCAGAGCTGGGCTGGGGGCAAGGGGTGGCCAGGCCCGGCCCCAGAAGGACACTCTGATTAGGGAGGGGTTCCCACCACCTGGATAACAGAGCATTTATCAGCTTTGTTATTGGCATTTAACCCCCCATCAGAAAACAAGGCCCCTCTCATTAGTTCAAGCTCTTCTTAAGCAACTTTTTCCAAGGAAGGGAACATTCCAAGGAGAGACATTACCAGTTACTAGGCGTGTGTGAAGTGGGCCCTATTCGATTTGGATTCGGATTTGGCCTGAATCAGGGACAGTGATTCAATTAATTGATTTGGATCACTGTCCCTGATTCGATGGGGCCAAATCCAAATCTGAAGATTCAGTGCTGATTCAGAGAATCACCTATTTGGACATAGACACAGCTTTAAATGTTTTTTCTACATACCTCAAAGTACCAGCGTGGCTCGTGATTGGGGCGGATGGAGCATCCCAGAGGAATGTGGGGGGACCTTCCTGTGCTCAGTGGCAAAGTCGGAAGTGGACCAGAAGTACTTCTGGTCCACTTCCGTGTCTGCCAGGGAGCACATGGGATGAGAGGGGGCATACCCCCCGGCATGGCAATCAGCTATGTGGGGACCCCAGATACCCCCCCAGAACCCAGGAGGCAGCAGTCACCAAGCTGGGGGGGGGGGAGGGGGCAGCACACTCTCTGGCAGACCCAGAAGTGGACCGGAAGTGCTTCTGGTCCACTTCCGGGTCTGCTGCCAAGCACTCTGGGGAGCTCTCCCCACTTCTGTGGGATGCTCCATGAGCCCCAGCATCGCAGCACTCATGAGCCACCTGGTACTTTGAGGTATGTAGAAAAAACATTTAAAACTGTGTCTATGTCCCAATCTTTCTGAATCAGCTCAGAGGGTTCCGATTCAATTTGGAGAAATTAAAGGGTTCTCTGATTCGGTTTGGATTCAGAGATTTGACCACTGAATTGGGCTTAATCTCCACTGCATCGAAGCAGGGACTGAAGCTTCATACAGCCCTACCAGCTACCTGTTGATTAGCTCCAAAAAGGACACAGTCCTGTCTGCCATTGTCCTGTCTGCCACACCACAGACCATAGCCAGCATGTATGCTAGCTAATGCTGAGAGGTGTCTGTGTAAGGCAGAGGGGAGGGGGGAATCTCTGAGTGGTAAGAGGATGGGGAGGAGCATGGGGAAGCCAGGCAGATGCCTGCAATCTGTTTTGGAGTTAGAGCCAGGGAGCAGAGGGAAGGGGCCAGCTCTGCTGTGAAGCAGAGATCCCAGCCCAGAGAGCATGCTGGGATGCTGGCAGAGTCTGGTTTAACTTAAACGAGGAAGGGATCTGGGACAGACATTGCATAAACTGATTTGACCCAAATCAATTAAGTCTGCTACTACATTCAACTAGGTTTATCCCAAACTGGTTTCAGCCATTTTCAAACTGGTTTATGTGCACTGAACATCTATTCTGCTACAGGTTTAAACCAGTTTCTGATCTCTTAAACCAGTTTGTGTGTAATGCCTGTCCCTAACCTTAATGCTAGATTACTACAAGGTACATGCATGCAATCAGAGTGCACCAGTCAGATTGGGCCCTGTGCAGGACTTAGGCACTGCCTCATTTTTGGATCACAGTAAACTTCAGGTGGAAGTCAGGTGCCTTATTGCACAGCCCAGGTTCAAGTCCCTTCTCTGCCCAAGGGGATTTGAACCCACTTCTCCTATGTGAATTCCCTAGTCACCAGCTATAGGCTACTCTGGGAGGAGGAGGCATGCCCCACCCCTCCTATTAAAACTGTGGCACTTTGCATGGAATAACTAGCTATTCATTGGACCAGAGAGGGGGAGGAAAGAGAACATTCACACCTGAGAGAGAAATAATTAACTACTCTTTCCGTGAGAGGGAGAGAGATGGCCTGTGCCTACAATTATAGCAGGGATCAGCAACCTACTGCCCACAGGCCAGATCCAGGCTGGAAAAGGTTGGATCCAGTTTGGGAAGGTCTGACATGGCCCAGGGCAGTGCAATGAATCAAGCACCATCAACTACGCTGAGCCACCCATCCCCTCCCTCCACAGACCTCCTTGCTGCTCTCTTATGCCTGCACTTACCCTTCTTGCAGACTGGCTGGATATCTGCAGTGAGAAAAGCACCAGCAGCTTGAACTGGGGGCAATGGGGTGGAAGGAGGTGTGCAAGGCACTAGGCTAGCTGCAAAATGCTGCTGACCCCTGCTCTGTAGCCTGGTGGTTAGGATACTTAGCTCTGAAATGGAAGACCTAGATTCTTATTCCTGTTCTAATGAACATTTAAAATAAAATACTTAAATGTTCATTGAATGAGGGACTAAACCCACATCTTCTCTTTGCCATGTGCGTCCTAACCACTAGGCAATAGAGTCCAGCTCACGCTCGCTTTTTCTTGCTCAGGGAATACTTAATTATTCTTGGCAAAATGGAACATTTTCAACAGGTGTTGTACAGCACACGTGGAGAGACTATAAACCAGGCCATGTTGTGCTTGCTGGCATACATAGGCACCTTCAGGAAGCTTTGAGGTACCAAAAAGTACTCCACAGCCATCCTGCAGCTGCTGAGCTGGTAGTTACACAGTTCCGCACCAGCCAACATGAAATGATCTAACACTGGTAGTCCACAAATGCCTGAATCATGATCAAGAAGTTGCCCTTCTAGCTGCTGAATTCATGGTCATGGAGCACCTCTCTCACTTACTCTCCAGCTGTTGACTTGCCACTGCTGAAATGGTTTTCCACAGACCAAAGGCTACCTGGGGTTGTGAACTTCCTCAGAGAGATGGCAATGTACTTCTTCATGGATAAGGATGTCCTCATCGCCATTGTCCATGGTTATATGTGTAGGCCAAGCTGGGTGCAGGTGTCCATGAAGGTGCCCCTGGATATGAAGGACTTTGTGCACCAATAATGCCACTCCATGTTTGGAGCTGCTTCAATTTTTGCCCAGCCACAATGTGCCAAAAGATCTTCAGGGTGGCAGCTGCTGCCACAGACTAAGTTCCAGATGTAGCCACAGACCATCTGTTTGGCTGCAAGCACATGTATGAGGTTCTTCTCCACAAGAAGTGCACCTGTAACAGGGAATCCTGGCCCTGTTACCAGAAGTCAGGTCGCCCCTTTAGAACCAGAACTTTCTGGGCACAGCATACTGGTAATGCGGGGGGGGGGGGGATGTTAAAAGCTGAGCCTGGCCAGCTAGTCAGCTGACCAGCATGGGGCAGGCCAGGACTATAAAAACCCTGGGTTGGGCCAAAGGGGAAGGAGTGTGTCCCAGAGCTCCCTGGAGAGGCTTGGAGAGTGGTCCAGTGGCTGCAGGAGGGGACCTACCGAGGACTCCCAGAGAAGCGGCAGCAACCCCAGAAGAAGGACTGTAGCAGACGGTTGGGGAGAAGAAGCATGACCCCCTGAGAAACTGTAAGCTGGCATGCTGCCTCCTTAGTCATATTTTCTGGGTGGCAGTTATAGCCCGTGGACAGGACTGTCCATATTTTCTTTTTTTGTTACTGAACAACACCAGTGGGAAGGAGGAGGCCTCCCTGGAGCCCTACTATACCATGGGAATTCCAGTGCCTGTGTAGGCACAGTATTCAGGGGCACAGGCCCAGCGCCAGAGAGGGCAAGCCTAAAAAGCCAGGGCAGTCTGTGCATAGTTTTTTTTTCACTTCCTTTAAACTGGGACATTGGAGGTCTCGGGTCTTCACCAGGCTTTAAACTTGCAACCCACTGGCTGTACAGCTGGTGGACAGGCCACTTGGCCAGGGAGGCTGCACTCTAGAGTAGAGTAAAAAGGAGGATCATGAGACCCAAGACTAAAGAGCTAGACCCTCAGAATCAAACCCTATTTGGTGGGTTTAGATGGGGAGGCCTAGCTAGAGAAAGACTGAGGTTAAGGCCAGTGTTGGCAGAGGACCCCAACATACGAAAACAATGGGCAGCCTCCTGCTTAATTAACAACAAGGTGTGGTGGGCAGTTAGCCCAGGAATAGGTGGGTGGGCCAAAGGTAAATCAGCCCCGAGAAGGCCCCGTGTTACAGCGCCCTTGTTCTTGACACAAATGTAAATAGTCATAGTGGTCATCATTACCTGCAGCCTCCCCCATGAGTACATGATGCTAGCCAGGAAGGTCTGCAAGGGGATGACTACATTATGATCCAGAGCTTCCACCACTGTGGATCAGTGTTAGTGGTGGCAGCACAAACACAGTGGAAATGAGGCAGGCGGTAAGGGGCGCAAGCTATGTGCTGAATAGCACCAAAATCCTTCCCACAAACAGTTCACCACCCACCCACTATCTGAACAACCAAGAGTTACTTTTCGCAGCGCTGTCAGTCAGAGGAACCTATGAACACTTGACCAGCTCCAGGCGCACAGAGATGTATGCTTTCTCCAACCACCTGCTGGCAGAAGTGTAACAGTGCACTCAGTCACTCTTTAAACCCAATTGGAAGGGCAATGTGTAGACGCACCAATCCCAGGACATTTTCATTCTAAGACAAATGGTGCCTCTATGTGAAACATTTTACTGTGGAGCTGACTCCAGTGTGAACTGTATCAGTTTATTCGGCTGCATTAATTGCACTTGTAGACATGCCCACAGAGGCACGAGCAATCCTGGGACAAATACAATATCTGTTCATAGCCTAAGAAACTAAGGAACTCAATCAATTTAACTTATTAAAGAAATAGGTGACATAGTCATGGCCCATAATTACTTAAACAGGGAGATTTGGTTTATTCATCTAGCATTGGTATTAGCACTAGCATTAGTATTACAATGTTCCTTACACAACAGAACTATACAGAGAACAGAAAGTGTTTTCTTACCAGAGAGCTTTCAGTCTCTGTAAAAAATGAGGGTGAGAGGTGAATACACACAGAGGTGGGGAGAAAACAATGTGACAGCAATACAGACATTAATGCTAAACATTAGAATCCAGCAGCACTCCATTCTACAAATTAAGTCAGAAAGTTCAAATTGGAAATAAAGCACACATTTTTATGGAGTGCAGTTAACAAATTTGAGCAAAGTATGAAGAGATGTGCTAGATCCTTCATTTCCAGCATGCCTGGAGCCCTTCCTGAGAGTCAGGCTGAGCTCAAGCAAAATTATGGACTGATAAAAGCATTCCTAAGGTTGGTTTTCAGGCCTGCGCAATGCAGGCAGTCAGACTAATCATAATAGCCTTTCTGGCCATAAAATCTATGACTCCAATCACTAGGACAGGTAATTTACTGACCTTATTGCATAGTTCCCAAATATACTATTTTGCACAATTTGTGATGACATTTCACTTTCACTCCTGGAGGGACCGTAGCTTTTCTTTCTGGGGTGTAGTTTCCTATCAACCAGCCACCTGGCAGTGCCTCTTCCCAGACTTCTTTGAAAGCTAGTGCAGTCACCACCTTTTTTTTCAGGTACATGCATATTGTATTTTTCCAGTGTGTTGCAGTCCCAGACTAGTAAAGTAAGACTGTAAGAGGGATTAATTTTACTGGAAGCTAAAGAAAGAGACATCTAACAGAAAAGGGATTGTGGCTTGCAAATAAGGTTGTCAAGGAAGAGGGGAACAACAAGGATATTTCAGATGGATCTGCATGCAACCTACTTTAGGTTACATGATCTAGTTGGGAACAGTCCTGCTTTGAGCAGGAGGTTGGACTAGATGACCTCCTGAGGTCCTTTTCAACCCTAATTTTCTGTGATTATACTCATAAGGAAAATGAGACTTCACAGAAAGGGGCAGTAAGTAGCATTCACTTGGAGGGGGATGTCAAGCGCAGTCTCTCACAATCCTGGGGGTAAACGCAAGTTACCCCTGTCTGAGACAGCACACATCATAACAATAACTAGCACCAGTACAGACAGTGCAGGAGGCTGGCTACTCACACAGGGTCAGGGTAAGCAACTATTAAACTTGTTAATATTACACCAGGAACTTTTGTGCTCCAGTGAAGCAAGCTCTTGTTCCAGGGCACTGGGGAAGGAATGTTCCAAAAGGCAGTGAGGATGCCATCCCTCCTGGACTGGCCAGGAATCTACTGGAATTGGCATCAATTTCCTGGTGACTATTGAAAGCAATCTGGGAGATTTATATTGTGAACAGATTGAATGGTACAATTAATGACTAGAGGTGTACTGATACATTGGTCCCATGTTGGATTGGCATTGATAAAAGGAAAATTGACAGTATCAGCAATCGGCTCTTTTTGTCTGATGGAGCTGGTAATGTCGCCGATAAATGTCCTGTGCATGCGCACAGCTGCAGTGCAGCATGCAGGCAGCCAGGAGCATAGCCTGGAAGCATGGAGAGCAGCTGGGTCTGGCTGATAAGTTTGTTGTGAGGGAAGGGGAGTGGGGGGCAAACCAAGGCCCCAGCGGTGAGGGAGGTAGTGGGGCTGGGGCTGCCCAGCTGGGGTGGGGTGTGGGATGGAGCCACAAGTGGCATGTCTCATGGGTGTGGGAAGGAGGTAGTGCCTACCACCACTGCATGCACCCTGGGAGGGCATGGGGGGGCATATGCCCCCAGATCTGTGTGCAGGGTGAGGGTGGGCTGCCACTGCAGGCTGGGGCTGGGGGCGGCACCAGGCTCTTCCCAGCGAGGGGGTTGGACTGGGGCTGCACTCGGGGTGGGTAGTGGCGTTGGTGGGAGGTGGGGCTACAGTGAATTTTGGGGTGTCTGCAGTCCTCCCCTCTGTAGTCCCCCTCCCAACACCACCACTGCCTGCCCCAAGCACAGCCCAACCCAGCCCCCCACCAGGTAGAACTCGATGCTGCCCTGGCCCCAACCCATCCTCACCCTGCGTGCAGATCTGGGGGTACATGGCCCCCATGCCCTCCTAGGTTGCATGCAGCAGCAGAAGCCACACCCTACCCTGTGCCCCCTGATGAGCCACTTGCAGCTCTGTGCTGTGCAGCGCCTGCCCCTGCCTCTGCCCTAGTCCCACTCCTTCCCTCACTGCAGGGGCCTCAATCTGACCCCAGAATGCCCCTTCCCTCCCCCTTCCCCTTTCCCCCGCAACAGCCTTACCAGCTAGACACTGCCTTCCAAGCTGCCTGGCTGCATATTAGCAGTTGGTACTGGCCAATATGCTCGTTAAAAATTGGCCATCAGTATTGACCCAAAAAATCTCTGTTGGTGCACCCCTCTTAAGATATTATGTCAAGTTGGGAAAAAAAAATTCTGGAATAGCTTCAGTCAGAGCTGGCAACCCTAAAAGGCAGTGTGTTTTAAGAATGAGCTCTGGTAACTCTTATGCGATGCACCTGTCTACACTGTAAGTGGTATGTTTTGGATTTCCAAATGTGGCCTATGGATTAACCCTTGTTCTTGCAGTAGTCCTTATGTACATAGCTGTTGTTACTACCTTCTCAAATAGGTGCAGTAGAAATGTCTTGAGATGCACAGAAAGAGGAGCTTAAAACCAAAACAAGTGTGTATTGCTATCATGTATTTTACACAAAAAGTGCTATCCAGAGACCTCAGTCAGTCAGTGGATAAAAAGATGCTTAATGGTGATGACATGTCTGAAGGGAAGAGAGAGTCAGAAGTTTAAAATCAGTCCCCTGCAGGATAGTCTCAGGGCCCTTCTGTGGAGGTAGCTCTCTACAAGCTGGCCTTGGTCACAGCTTAGAGACATATTATTGTCATGTGCAGAAACAGTGCTGCCAGCCATTTAATAAAGCAAGGACAATAGGAAAATATCTAGATGAACTAAGTGCAGCCACCTTTATTAAATTATCTGGTTTGCCTTGAGCATCCTTGATAGCTCTGCCTGGAAAGAAATGACATCTCTATTTTGTGCAGACTTTTATGGCTTGGATGCCCTGATGAAATGCCCTGCTTTTCTACATCCATTTTATAGAAATCAAGGATTTCTTATAGCAGCCTGCTAGTTCTGGAACATGAAACCTTTGGCCGATTTATGACAAATACTAATGGATCCCAGTAACAAGAAAAATGCTCTGCAAAAGTAGTAACAGTTGCAGTTCATGCATTTTGGTGTTAAAATGTAGTGGGTGCATTCAAGAAGGAGGAGGAGAAAGTGGTCCACAAATAGTTCCTATGAGTCTGATAAGTGCAGTCTCAAACAAGGGCTCTAGCCTGGAGGTTCTGAACCATGGGCTAAATCCTGTTTCTTTTTACACACCCAAATGGTCCCTATGTATCCACATCATTGCAAATTTGGCACTTAAACAGTTTACAATTCAGCAAGTTCTGCACTAGCTCCATAAAACCATAGGGTGCCTGTACACATGCGGGGAGGCTGCTCTGACACGCTGCAATTAGAGTTGACAGTAGTCTTATGTAGAATTTAGATTATGGATTGTATAGGATTTTTCAGATAGCTATGATCCTGCCTCAGGCACGGGTTAGACTTGGGTTCCAGCCTGACTTCTCTATGGGTGTTTTTTTACACGTGGTTTGAGGGTGGGAGGGGAACTTTAATTAGAGCAGTTCCAAAAGCTACTCCAATTAAAGTGCCCACAGCGTCATGTGTATCAGCGTCCCTGTGCTTCGAAGTGGTGGCAGGGGCACTTAAAGCTCATTGAAGAAGCTTTAGTTGAAGCACCTTGCCACCATTTTGAAGCACGAGGAGATGGATACATGAGATGTGGAGGCTGACAGAAGTGCACTCATTAGCACGCTACAGCAGACTTGATTTGAACTGCACACAACAGCTCCAGCTAAGGCCTAACCAGGGCCAAGTAGACAGGCGCTATCACCACCCATGTCTTGCACCTAATGCTTCTATTGTTGCATCTTAAAACCACATTTGCCTTTTATGTGGCTGCATCATCTTGCAAGCTCGTATTGATTCTGTGATCTACTAAGACTCCCAGATCCTTTTCTGTAGTGCTGCTATCCAGCCAAGCTTCACCCACTTTAAATTTGTGCACCCTAGCCAGGCAGCTGCAATGCAAAATGTTTGTGTAAGGCCTGGCAAGTCCAAAAGTTTTAGCTGGGCAACACCTGCAAGGAGCAGGTGTTAAATGCTGAAGGAAGAAGCCCCTCCCAGCTTTCAGCCCATGGTTAGGCACTTGCCCAGGAAGTGAGAAACCTCCATCTTCTTTCCTTTCCTTAAGTTTCTGTCAATTTTCTGCCTACAGAATGAAATGCTTTTCCTCACAAGGCATCACCATGTAGTCCTGTCCCAAGCTAGTTTTTTTCAGTTTGTGGTGTCAATGACATACTTCTTAGTGTTCACCTTGAAGGTGTCCTTGAAGTGTTTCCTCTGGCCCCTGCACGCCTCTGGGCTATGGCTGAGTTGAGAGTATAGCAGTTGTTGCGGTAAACGTACATCAAACATGTGCACACACTGTCCTGTCCACTGCAGCTGATGTTGAATAATCAATGCTTCCATACTGGTGGTGTTAACTGAGGACACTGGCATTTGTGCAATGACTCTCCAAGGATCTTCTGGAGGTAGTACTGGTGATGGCATTCCAGGCTTTTCTGGTAGTCCCTGTAGGTCACCTAAGCTTCACAGCCATAGAGAATAGTTGGGATTACCACAGCCTTATGCAGTGGGAGCTTTGTTTGAGTCCTGATTTTGTGGTTGTTGAGCACACACAGTCTTGCAAAGGCAGAGCTGATGCATTGGATCCTATACTGGATCTCCTCATCTGTGTTGGTTGTCTCTGAGAGATTGCTGCCAAGGTTTGCAAAGTGTTCAGCGTTCTCTGGCTCCGGTCCACCAAGAAGGATCTTTGCCAGGGTAGGTGATTGCCCCGGAGCAGGCTGGTGAAGCTGCTGTTGTAACACAGTGTGGCACATGGCCGAGGAGCTTGTGGGCCCTGGGCTCTCAGGAGTTAGACAGCTCTGTTATAAATAAACACCCAGCATTTACCTTGCAGTTTTCCTCAGTAGAGATCAAACTTTTATTGAGGGGCCAGTACCATGTAGAAACTGAGGTACAGAGAGAGGGGACTGCTTTGGCAAAAGTTACTCAGGAAGTCAGTAGCAAAGCTGGACTGGAATCTAGAGATTCTTGGGCTCAGGGCTAGTATGCTAGTGCTAAACCACACTGCACTAATATTCTGGCTGCTAAGCTGCTGTGTTACCAGTAACCAGTCAATCAGTCATGATTCACTCAGGACCCAGGACCTAGCTACTACATAATGACTTAACGAGCATCAATTAGCACCTACAAAACCAGGCTAAGGAGAGGAAAGAATCAAGACAGACAATCAACTGCCCCAAGACAGAGAGTCTTGGCAGGAATTTTGTCTGTCAGCAGCTAGGGGTGCAGGGCCCCAGGACCCCCCTGCACCGATCTCAACAGCTGGCAAGTGTCACAGCAGGGGCCACCATCCCTGCAGCTGTCACCCTGCTGCGCCTTAACACACGCGGTGTCACCCATGGCATGAATTTTGCTTGTCCGCAGCTTGAGGTGCAGTTCCCCCCAAACCCCTCCACCTATCTCCTTTAAATTTGGCAGGCTTTATGGCCTCAGTAAGAGCTACCACCCCTGCATTCTTCACCCCCCTGTGTTGTAACACATAGACATGCTTTCAAGCATTTGGGGTACAGTGCCCCCAAACCCCTGCACCAATCTCCTAGGGAAGTGGTGCTGGCTCCTACCCTGGGGATCTTTAAGAAGAGGCTTGATGCCTACCTGGCTGGACTCATTTGAGTCCAGTCTTTTTCTCCCACCCAGGCGAGGGGTTGGGCTTGAAGATCTACAAGGTCCCTTCTGACCCGACTTCTATGATTCTATGAAATTTGGCAGATTTCATGCTCTCAGCAGAGGCTACCAACCCTGCTTGTTTCATCCAAATCAGACAAGAAACAACAAAGTTATAGATATTTCATTGATTCCCCATTATACCCTATGGCCGGATCTCTGAGATGGCTCTGAACCCAGATAGAGGCAGAAGCCCAGTCTGGAGTTACGGATCAGATTGTGGCGATCTGAAGCGGCTGGGTCTGAAGCCAGATCGGATCTCTGCTGACTTGCACAGGCCTATTAACTGTGCAGTAGCATAGTTTTCTGCACAGTAAACACATGCATCTACACATGTGCACGCTTACAGCACAGTAAATGACACTACTCAAGTATATTTGCTACCTGCAAATGTGAGTAGCAAATTTATTCACAAACACTTACTGTGCAGTAATGCAGTAACACCAGCCAGAAGCAGATTTTCTGCTGGTCAGCCATGCCACTAGGGAGGTAGCCTGAGCTCGGCCTCAGGGCTCTGGGCTGGGAGCCTTTCCTGCCCCAGGGCTGGGCTGGCTCTATGGCTGCTCCAGCCTCATGCCCTTAAAAGCCTGCAGGAAGTTTGAGCCTTGGGGCACATGCAGGCAGCCTGAGGCCACTCCAGGTCGCTGTGTCCCCCTGCATAGGCTCGCTGCACCAGCCTGCCTGCACCCTGGCACTGATGCCTGGTACTGCTTTGCCATGCAGCTTCCAGGCCCATGCTGTTTAGGCCTGCAGGCTGTTCCAGGCTCCTGCCAGGCCTACCAGCACCTCCGTCCAGCTGCAGCCAGCTCCTGGCTGCCAGAGCTAGCTCCAGCTGCCCGCCTCCCAATCCCAGCTTCTGCCGGGGTGTGCACAGCCATGGGAGCCCTCCCATGCTCCTAGATGCCCCAGCCCGGCCGAGGCCCCATTCACTCCTGCCCCTGCCTCTGCCCCTCCCACCCCATCACTGGGGCCTTGATCTGCGCCCACCCCCAGCCCTTCCCCTCCCCCTGCACCTTCCCCCACAGACTTACCTGCTGGGGGGGGGGGTGCATGTGTGCACATGCATGCATGCTCAGCCCCCACAAATAATTTTTTCTTCCTCTGTGTATGGCTAGCCCTGGGGCACCTCCCCAGAGAGGTCCCCTGAGCAGAGGGCAGGGGCACAGGCAGCTCCACATCCCAGTCATCCAGGAGCCTTGCACCCCCAAAGCCTGGGTGCCATGGGCTTGGCAGCAGCACAGGAGACAGCTGGCCTGTAGGAGGAAAAGGCGGGCACCTGGGTCTGGAGCTGTGGTAGCGAGTGCTGCCAGGAACCTGGCTTATCCTGGCCTGGGTATGGAGCATGGGAAGCAGGCTGCCTGTGGCTAGAACCCAGCAGCCTGCTGGCCCCAGGGGTGTGAGCAGGGATGGCCAGTGGCTGCCTGGGCTTGGGCCTGCCTGCTTGACTTACCATGGTCCCTTGGCACCCATCCATGCCCAACCCTCGATCTGAGGCTGGGCACCACACGTCTCCTGGTACAGAGCATCTTATTTGAGAAATATTGCAAACTCTTACAAACAGCTTCTTTTTAATGGCTCTGTAGGCCTTGTAGCTGCATGCAGGGGAGAGGCCACAGTTGCCAGCCGGGATGTGGCCTCAGGGTCACCACCACCCACAGCTGGGGCCCTGGGGATGCACTGGCTCTGCCAGAGGAGGACCCAGGACAGGACTGTCCTCCTGAACTCGCTGGTGACAGCATTGGAGGACTGTCTCACGGACACACAGGCCTGGCAGGCAGAGGATGTGGCCCACTAAGACAGGTGGAGGACATGGCTTCAAAGGACAGGTGGTGGGCAGTGGATATGGACTGCAAGGACATGCAGGACCGGCACAAGGAGATGTATGACCTGGCAGATCAGGAGATCTGGGCACAGCTCCTGGCCCTGAAGCATGACCAGGTGGAGGCCCTGCAGGAGCAGAACACGGTCCTAGGCAGGGCAGGGCAGGCCACGGAGGATGATCTCCAAGTGTATCCTGCCACTCCAGGTGTAGCCAGAGCTGCTCCAAGAAGTCCCAGAAGGTGGCCTGGGTTATTTGGAATGCCTCAAGTCTGCTCATGATCCCAGGTCTGCTGGACAATGTGCAGCCACCAGTCCTGGCTGGCCCGGCAAGCCCAGAGATAACAGGACTGGAGACCCAGGAGGATGAGGGCAGCCCCAGCAGTGGTGTCCAGCAGCCCATCATCAGTGTCCCTGCTGGGGTCTGGCTAGCTGGACAGGGTCCAGGCAACAGTTATCTGCTGTTGGCAGCCCTGGGATGGTGTGATGCAGCTGGGCAGGCAGTTGCTGTATGTGGGGGAGCTGGGAGGGCCCAGACAGCTGTGCACCAGCCATTGGTCAGTGTGGCAGGCCAGCAAGGCAGTGTAGAGCCCGGGGTGCTGGCAGTGACGTACCGGGGGTGGATGGGATGGAGCCATGGCCCTGGGGTGCCGGCATGCGGGTTTGGTGTGGGGAACGCTGGCTGTAGAGGTTCCTCTTTCATTTTGTGTGTGGCCCACCGGACCACCTGGCAGTTGTGGCTTGCTTTGGCCTTTCTGGACGGAAATTCTGGCCACTGCCCCTCCCCCCCCAGGGCTGGTGTGTCGTGCTGCTAAGTCCCCCCGTGGAAGTGCTGTGGGGCAGGAGGCAGGGCCCCGCACAGGCTGATTTGCCTTGGGCCCCACTCTGTGCTCCGATCATCCCGGGCGGGGGCACAAATGCAAGCATTGGTCCCCAGGCGCTGGAGACCCATGGTATGCCACTGGGTTCTGGTTGTTGTGGGCAGGGGCAGGGGCAGGAGCAGGGCAAGTCATAAAGCTCAGCTGTGCAAGTCATAAAGCAATATTACTTATATTAATTAGACTTTAAGTAGGACTCATGTACTGCCAGTATATCAAGAGAGATCAAGCTTCTCAGTCTGTGTCCAGATAGTCATACTTACAGCTTGCCTTTCTATTCGCTTTGTTCATCTAATGCAACTGCACTGGTGGATTCACCTCACAGCAAGCATCCATATGAGGTAAATGCTACCTCCACTTTGCAGGTGGAGAAAAAAACGGCACACTGCCAGATGAGATGTGCAAAAGGCAGAGTGGACTTGCCTGTGGTTGAGAGACAGGGAGGTCTTAGACTGAATCTCAATGGACTTAGTGTGTGGCCTTGTGGCAAGTCACCTCATCTTTCTTCCTGTATCTGAATATCCTGAGGTCTCAGATGTACTGCTTCTCTAGCTAATGGGAAATTAACTGAAAAATAGTACCACTGAGTATTTGTTCTATGCACGCAGCAAGTCCTTTACATTAAATCTGTAGGAATAATATGCTGGTTAGGAAAAAAAGGTTTTAAAAAAAAGTATATTTTCAAATCCCAGGATTTCAAACACACTGTACCTATAAAAGTGATAATGGAAGGCTCTCTACTTTGGGAAGGAATGCTTAAATAATTAAGATGCACATTAGCTTCCACCTCAATATTCAAAGGGTTTAGAGCTCCCTGGAAGGAAGCAAAGATGAAAGGAATGGCATTGCTATGCTACAATATTCATAAAGCTCTAAAGGCAAAGGCAGACGTGCCTGCCCTATAGTTTACTACATGAGCTGTTCTTCTCTGGAGATCTCTCTGCCTAGGGTTTCCAAAAGACTGTGGCTGTCATGGGAAAAAAAGTAGGAAGGCCCGTGTAAGCCCTAGGGATGGTGTTACTGCAGCAGAAAGAACATTGTCAGATAGGAGTGTGCCTTGCACAGCTTTCTGGGGTTAAGTGGATTTGCAAAGCTGCATTTTAGCAGGTGCTGACCTTTATCAAGATTGCTCAGTGTTTTCTATCCAATCCCCACCTCCCCATTTTCATTAGCTTTTACCTTTATAAAACTCTGACTTCTCATGCAGCTGTTTTTCAGCTTAGTTTTTGGCCAAGGATGAGAGGCCTAAGAAAGTATAAGCAGAAAGGACTAAAAATACTTGCAGTCTTTTTCTGAATAGGTCTATTAGACTGTGGTGAATTGGAAGCTAGTATTTAGCTTGAACATACACTCACTGAGCAGCAGTACCAGTTTTTAGAGAATTTTTTTATTAGATTGACAGTGAGAGAATTAAAATCACATACTAAGACTCTTCAGAGGATTTTACCAACCTGATTAGGATGATCTGTATGGCTGAGTCGGGTCGAGAGACAGGAGCTGGCAGAGAGTCCTTTGTGGAGTTGCATACACCTATTGCCTTATCAGTTTTCACAGAAGGAACAGAAAGCCTCCCTCCATGTATCTTGTGGAGGGTGAAGTGAACAAAGTGAGGTCACAGAATCATAGAAGATGCGGGTTGGAGGAGACCTCAGGAGATCATCTAGTCCATCCTAAGTGCAGGACTTTGCACTTATCCTTATTGAACCTCATGAGGTTTATTTTGGCCCAATCTTCCAATTTGTCTAGGTCACTCTGAATCCTAGCCCTACCCTCCAGTGTATCTACTACTCCCCCAGCTTGGTGTCATCTGCAAACTTGCTGAGGGTGCACTCTATCCTATCCTCCAAGTCATTGATGAAGATATTGAACAAAACTGGACCCAGATCTGACTCCTGGGACACGATGCTTGATACTGGCTGCCAACTAGACATCAAGCCATTGACTACTACCCTGGGAGCCTGATGATCCAGCCAGTTTTCTATCCGTCTTACAGTCCATTCATCCTTAGCTTGCCTGCGAGAATATTGTGGGAGACTGTATCAAAAACCAAGTCAAGGCATCACTGATCTCCCTGCATCCACAGAGCCAGTCATCTCATCCTAGAAGGCAATGAGGTTGGTCAGGTGTGACTTGCCCATGGTGAACCCATGCTGACTGTTCCTAAATACCTTTTTCTCCTCCAGATGCTTAGAAATGGATTCCTTGAGGATCTGCTTTTTCCAGGGACTGAGATGAGGCTGACTGGTCTGTAGTTCCCTGGATCCTCCTTTTACCCTTTCTTACTATATTTGCCCTTTTCCAATAGTCCAGTACCTCTCCTGATCACCATGAGTTTTCAAAGATGATGGCTAGTGGCTCTGCATTCACATTGGCCAGCTGAGTACCCTCAGGTGCATCCTGTCCAGCTCCATGGACTTTTATATGTCCAGATTTTCTAAAAAGTCCCTAAACTGTTCTTTTGCCACTGTTAGGTGCTCACCTCCTCCCCAGACTGTGCTGCCTGGTGCAATCATCTGGGAGCTGACCTTGTCTGTGAAGACTGAGGTGAAAATGCACTGAGCAATTCAGCCTTTTCTGTGTCCTCTGTCACTAGGTTGCCTCCCCCATTCAGTAAGCGACCCGCACTTTCCCTGATCTTCCACTTGCCACTGGGATACTTGTAGAAACCCTTCTTGTTACCCTTCAAGTGCCTTGCTAGCTGCAACTCCAGTTGTGTTTTGGCCTTCCTGACTTCATCCCTGCATGCCCAAGCAATACTCTTATACTCCTCCTTAGTTGTTTGTCCCAGTTTCCACTACTTATAAGTTTCGTATTTGTGATTTAGCTTTAGAAGATTTCCTGCTTAGCACTTGAGAGCTGATCTCGAAGGCAGGGACTGAAAGCCAGAACAGGGCTGCTGGGTTACAGCAGTTCAGCAGCATGGGACAGGCCTGTGTTGATGAGATTGGGAAAGATAATTCTTAGAATGTTTCACTTGATTGACAGATACTTAAAAAAAAAGGACTTTGTAGCCAAAATATGCAGCTGGTTGTTTTTCTCTTTATGACACTGCTGTAACCTGCAATAACACTAAGCAAATAAGGCCACATTCAATTAACCCTTTGTCTGATAAGATTCTCCAGTCATCTCAGTATCCAAGTGAGCGGAGCCTACATCCACCTTCCCAAGGACCTGTTCCACAGGAAACCAGACTCCAAGGTCACCTGGGACCCTTAATACATGCCTGTGCCTACTTTATTGCTTACTTTATTGCCAGCACCCAAAATGGAGGCAGCAGTAGCAGACGAATTACCCTTACCGTATTACAGTTTTGTGGTACACCTGTTGTTAGAACTGCCTTCTTCCATGCTGCATTGGAGGGTAGATGTTTTATGGGTTGTGTGAGTCTGCCCAAGCCTTCCCCTGCCTCACGACCACTGGATGCTGCTTTACTGCTGCTACTCGCCACCACCAAGGGGTACTGCTCCACTGTCCCCTAGGCCTGTGCAAAGCGGCTAGTATTCGCTTCGAATTCAGATTTGGCTGATCTGGGGGACAGTGATTTGATTCGGTGATTCGAATCACTGTCCCAGTTCGATCTGGCTGAATCTGATTCAGAGATTCAGCTGCTGCCAAATCTCCAAATCAGCCAGGCCAGGCCTATCCCCTGCCCCTCTCCCAGCTCGGCAATGATCCCCACTGCCCCATGCTGCATGGGGGGCTTTGCACAAGCCTCCCCTTGCTCCCCCAGCCCTACCACAGGTGCCCTGCATGGGCCACTTCCGGCCCTTTAAGGAAAAAAACCCCAAAAAATGAACCCCCCCCAGATTCACTGCTCCTCTTGGCGGGAGCAATCCTTGCTGCCCCACACCATGTGACGGGCTCTGTATGAGCCCCCAAAACCCCAAGGCTGCTGCAGGAGTGGAGAGTCCCAGGGCTTTTCTCAGCTTTTATTTTTCCTTAAAGGGCCGGAGCTGGCCTGGGTGGGGCACCCATGGGGGGGCTGGGGGAGTGAGGGGGGTCAGGGGCTAGTGCAGAGCCCCCCATGCAGCGTGGGGCAGTGGGCGGCAGCAGGGATTGCCTGCCAGCACCCGGTGAGCACTGGGGCTTTTTTTTAAAGTACTGGGAGCTGGTGCGGGTGGGGGCAGCCTTGGGGGGCCTGAGGGAGTGGGTGAGGGTGGGAGGGTGAGTTGGGGGGGCTGGAAGGGGTCCCCCATGGTTCTCTCCCCCCTGCCCCATCCCCCCTCCCCTGCTTCTAGTACTTATGAGCTTGGAGTTGGCTGCAGCCACCAGGGACTGCCTGAATAATCAAAGTCCTCCGAATGTTTTCTGATGATTCGGAGAGCTTTGAATCGATTCCGACATTTAGAGTGGTCCCCTGATTCAATTCAGATTTGGAGATTCAGCCACCGAATCAGGCTAAATCTCCTTTGAATGGAATCACCATCCAAAGCTTTGCACAACCCTACTGTCTGCTTCTGGATTCAGAAACAAGCCAGAACTTGTAGACCTTGAGCAAACTGAAGGATTTCAGCTCTTTAGGCTCTAGCAGGCAAAAGTTCAACCTGATCCAGTATTTTTTATTTTTACTATAAAAAAAAATCAGATCAAATACTTACAAGAATGACAAGGTCAAACCACAAAAAAGTTATACACAACAACTGAACACCCTGCCTTCTATATGATCTATTGCCATTGGTTTTTCATGGATATTCATCCAAACTTACCTTGATAATTGAACAGACTAGTCATATCCCAGCGTCGTTGTATCCCCTGCCCTCACCCTCCCATCTCCGGTGCTAGATCACGGAGGTGTGGGAAGCAGCCCAGCTGGGCTGCCTCTCCATCCCCAGCAGTAGATCATAGGGGATGGGGAAGTGGCTCAGCTAGCACAGGGGATGGAGAGGCAGCCCAGTTGGGCTGCCTTCCTGCCCCATGCTGGATCTTGTGCCAGGGGTGGGAAGTCAGCCCACCTGGACTGACTTCCCATCCCCAGCACTATGGTCAAAACGTTTTGACTCTTGAAACGTTTTGACTCGCCTCATTTTGTTTTGAGGCTATTTTGATGGCCTTTGTTTCATTTTGATTTTGCTGTTGTGTGAGGAACATTCCCCGTTCTCTTTTGGAGGCTGAACAGGTTCAGGTCCCGTAGCCTCTCCTCGTTCTTGTTCATGTTCATTCTGCACAAAATCAACTTATGTGAAACTCCCATTGACTCCAACTGGGTCATGATTTCAAGGCTTATGTTTAAATATAAGACTATAGGATTGAAAGGGGCGTCCTGCACCATACAACCTAGTTCCCTGCATTTTCATGCAATTGTTAACCTGCTACTTCAAACCTTCACTCACAGCTACAAGGAACAATACCCAGAGCACCCTACAAATTGCTATAAAGAAAAGCAGGGGAAATGAGGGTATTGTCAGCGCCCTGCCACTGCAACAACAGGGACATCATTAGTTAAAATATGCTCAGAAATTTCTAGGAAAAGGGCCATGTCCCCTTTTTCTACAGAGGAAAGCAATCCTTCCACTCCCCAGTCCAAGTCAACCTGACCTAGGGCAAAGTTTCTTTCCTGATCCCAAATTTGGTGACCTGCCAGCCAGAAGCTGCTGGGTTTCTCAGTGCTGACAGGAGCAGATCACCCCAGTCAAAAACCAAAACGTGCTGTGGCCAATATCCTGATTTTTCAGGGAAAAGTGAAACCAGTATAATTTGTGAGGGGGAAAAATCTTTCCTAACTACAATCAGCAAAGCTCTTGTAATTAGGAATGTACCCACAAACATGTCTTGGGAAGTGATAGGAGTACAGCTTAAAAAGCTAGGTAGAAACTAGCTATGTCTTCCTGTAGACAAGGGAGTCTCTACTCTCCCAGGATTAGGAAGTACTTAACTCATTACCCTGGGAAAAGACTTCCCAGCCATGCCCAGACATGGCTCATGGTGTGCTGGTGTAAGCATTCAAGGGCACTTCTGCATCATCTGCTGCCTCCCAAGGGTCAGTCCTGGCTTGCAGACCCTCCCCTCATGCTGAGGTGCCTACCTGTCTCGAAATGCCTCTCTCTGAATGCACATCTATGGGCCACCTTTGCCCAGTCCCCTATGGTCCCACAGGCTTTCTGGCTCCAAGCAGCATTACAGCAGGGTGAATCCCCTCTGTCTGATGCCTCAAGTATGCTGGAACAAAAGCAGCTTGTGTTAGGCTGTGATGAGAACCTGGCACAGTTATCTTGATATTGCCTTTCCCTCTCAGCCCAGTCCTGTAATTCCCACCACCTCCCATTCCTCCAAGCAGTCCCAGTGGGGCTTGGCCACTCCGCAAGCAATCCCAACCGGGGTGCCTTTTCTCTGGCTCTTCTCTGACTTCCACCCCACACCTGCTGTGGCTCTCCCTACCACAGCCCTCATGGGTCTACTCATAGTCCCCTGTTTCTACCACTGCTTCCATTAGCTCCCTGCAGGGCCCTCCTGTCTCCAGCTCTGCTTGGGTTAGACTACCTCTTCTTTGCTCTTGGAGCTGGGCTTATATCCCCCAAAGTCCTGCCAGTAGCTCACCTTAAAGTGTGATCCCCATTTCCTTATTCCCCCTCTTACTCTCCAGTAACAGGGCAGGGTTCCCTGTTACAGCTGGCCTGCAGCTGGGTAACAGGAATGTCTTCGAGTAGACGGCCCTTGCTGTCTGACTTCCCATACTGCAACTATACAGGAGAGGACCCTGCAAACAGATCCTACTGAAACAGGTTAGTTTGGGTATGTCAAACATCCCATGTCCTGGGCCAGATGTGGACCGCTGGGCTCTTCCATGGGCTGAATCTGGCCTGGGCACAGGGTCATGGAGATGCGGACCAGCCATAGGTGACTGGTAAGAGGATGCACAGGGGGGCACATGCCCCCCTGACGGTCAACACTGATGCTGTTGGTAGGGCTGGTGCCCCCCCGACAGGGTTGGGGGCTTCTGTGATTCAGGAGGCACCAGTCATTTATGGGGACAGCAGGACCAGCAAGGGTGGTGGCAGGGCTAGTGGCAGTAGGGCAAGCGGTGCCCTCCAGCTGCAAAAGGCCAGGGCCCAGGGGCTATGGATTCTGTGTCAGGCCATGGCCCTTAACTACACCGCCCCCACTTCCAGTAGCCTGCCAGTAGCTCAGCAGGTTGGATGAAGCAATTCTGCTGATCAGATCTGTCTAGATACGTTTGACACCCCTGGTTTAGTCCAGGCGAGCAGTAGAGTACATGTGCTATTCAGTGCTACAGGAGGACTTGGTATTGAATGTAATTCAGTAATGTGAACTAGCAAGAGCCCACTGATGTGGAAGCAATATATAGGAATGGGTCACCATTAGCTTGCACTGGTGATGGCAAGGTATAATTTCCCTCAGAGCTGCCTGGCTGTGTAATTGCCAAAACATCAGGTTGCCTGATGTGTACTAGAGCATCAGTCCCAGTGTCTCCAAACAGCAACATTTTGGACAAATGCTACACACAAACCATTTCTTACATGGGGATTTACATGACAGGCAGCTGTTTGAGACTGCATTTACCTGGTCTTGTTCAATTTTGGAAGCTAAGCAGGCCTGCATGTCATTAGTTCTTAGATAAGAGAAGACTACAACATGATACAAAACATGCTGAATGTTTGGTGAATATCAAATGATAGAAACCCAGGGAGTGTTAAGACTTCATTCTACCCCCCTGTCCTGATTGCTGTGCTGTCAGATGTACTAAATGGGGATGAAGGCTTTGAGTGATGCTATAACATCCTGCATGGTAGGATTTGGGAGCTACAGGGCCTGCAATTGGGCCTTCTTTATGTTGGATGTCCTAAAGAGGGATGCCACTCTGTCAAAGTTCGGCTGAGACCTGGGCTGCAGGTGCAGACCTGTGGCAAGATGCATGCTCATGCAGTGTTGCTAACAGAAGGGAAAAGGTGACAGATTTCTTCCTGTCACCAAGGAGGGCGATTAACTAGAAGGGGTTTCCCTTTGCAAAGGGCACCTGAACAATAGGACTAGGAGTTCCTGAAATGGGGAGTCTGGAGGTAGGCAGGTTTGGGGCAGGAGGACGGCTAGGGCCTGTCTATAGTAGCCAAGAAAGGATTGCAACAAATCATTGGTTTTGAAGCCGGTGCAGTGCCTTGCACTCAAGTGTCCCAGGCAGCTGAGGAATTGTACAGTTTGGTTGTACTGTTCGACTGCATCACCTGGGATGAAATCTGGGTGACCATTTTAAATAGCATTCCCCTCCCCCCGCTTGCAGTTGGCATATATATGTATGACACAAGCACAGCAACTTTTTACATCAGGGATCTTTTTCACCTTCCTCAGAAGCATTGGTTTTGGCTGCATCCAAGGCTGGGGGTTTTGACTGGGGGGTGCCAATGTTCCTGCTGAGGCTTCAAGAAACCCCAGAGGTTCCTGGCTAAAGGGTCTTGCTCCTCTGCTCAGGGATAGGCTGATTGCTACATATGGGATCGGGAAGGAATTTTACCCCATGGTCATTTTGGTACAGATGTGGGGAGTTTTGCTTTCCTCTGGAGTGGGGCACATGGTCCTCTTGCCTGGATCCTCTGTGGCAGGTTTTTTGATGTTCTCAGATATTAGGTCTAGCAGTTATGAGAGAGGGCTGTTCTTGCAATATTAAGAATAGGCAAACGCTTGTATAGGATGACTTCGACAGGGATGACCTGCCTGGAGGGGAAGTGGGGAGGGGGTGCCATTCTCGATGGCCTCCAAAAGGTCCTTTCCAGCCTGATTCCATCCCAACATGCACCAGTCCTCCTTGGATTTACCCATCAAACTCTATCTTCATCAATAGTCTGGGGCACTATAGGATGGGAGCTTCAGGAGACTGGAACACACTTGTTCAACCCCATTGCTAGGTGTGATACCTGTGGACTTGCCCAAGCTGTTCTGTTCAAAGCTGTTGCCTTGTGAATGTTGGGATTAATGCCAGAGGGAGCCTTGGGTACTGGGGCAGGGCAGAAAAGAGTGAGGGAGGATGTTGTGAGGGCCTCTGTTACCAAGCAGACCATGGAGTGGGGTTCAGTGTGCCTGCTGAGGCCCAGCCTGCTTGGTTGGCTCAGGGTAAGGAGTCATTTGGGCATGTTGTTTACTTACTGTGAGTTCTGGCATTAGCTGGAAATGTTGTCCTCGAAGCTGGGAGCAATTCCAAAGCAGCCTGACCTCTGCTTAGCTGTTTAAGAGAGTTGCCTCTGGGAGGAGGACAATGCCCTTAAGCGTCCTATGAAAGACCACGTTCATTCTTCACTCCCCATTGAATTTGATCTGGGTCACTGCCACCCCATGGGGGGGAGGGGGGAGAGGGCCTGTTTTTTGTGCCATCAAGGTGGTTTCTGAAGAGATCTGGGTTCATGCTTAACATTCTGCAGCTGGGACTTTTCATTAATGTATTTCAAGCAACTGGGGACACATTCCAGAGCACGGCGCTTCCCACGCGACATGACTTTACTCAGCATAACCAGCCCCTTTCTACAGCCTAGCCCTGCCCATAGCCTCTGAAAGTGCCAAGGACATTTAGCTGAATGGGGTGTTGCTGGCTGAGTCCAGAAGCAGGTAGGGGAAGGAATCTGAAGGTTATCTGCCTTCTCCTTTCCCTAGACTACTGCTGTCCAAATGGACCTTTCCTCAACTTCCTGTATCTGCAAGAGAGATGCCTGTAATCCATAGTGTCAGGTTCCAAATCCTCCCAATATCTTGTCCACTGAACACTTGCTCAGATGCCAGATCTCACCTGCCCCCCCCGCCTCCCCTTGCATTAGTGACCTACCACTCTTGCCTGACTTTGGGCGTGCCCATGCATTATATTATGTGGCCCCTGAACTGTTCTGCATTCCTAACCTCATTTTGCCAGAAAAGCCTTAAATTGCTACCCTTTGTGACTCTGAGGAAAACTCAGGCATCCTGTTGCTGAGTCCCCAGAAGGGAAGTGTCCATCCCTAGACAGAAGGAACTGGCCAGTTTTCCTGTGAGAAGTTACCGTGCTGGATTTTTCCATGTGAATTCTGCAGGCTGCAGATGAAATTTTTTATCAATATGTCTGTTCAGTGGAGAGTCCTGTGAAATTTCTTAAACCTGAGAAATGAACTTCTGGTTCTGGGATTGCTCACAGTTCCCAGGACCCCACTCTGTGAGAAATGTGTTCAGAGGAAATCCATGTGCCTCTACTACATGAGTTAGAATAGCTCAGGATAACCACAGGATTGAACCTGAATCCCTACCCTCCTGCATCTCCAGTTTGTCTACATGAATGTATTTATCCTGGAGCAAGAAATAACAAAGCAAAAATTTTGATGTATTTGCTTTGATACAATTGCACCTGAATGAGGAGCTGCCCCATTACTTCATCCACTTAATCAGTTCTGCATCAGGCTTTCCCCTGCAGTAGGCACACAGTGTTGTGGGTAGCTATTTATTTATTTATTAGATTTTTATCCTGCCTTCTCCAAAAGACTTAAAGTAGTCATCCCACAGTTCTTGATGTTGCTGTGCATTATGGGATCGTTGCTATAGTGCATAGGAATATGCCTGGAAAGAAAGTCCAAAGTTTCCATGTTCAATAGCCAGAGGTCAACCAGTCCCTCTCTTCCCAACCTCTTCTTCAGGATTTTTCACTATTTTCATACTACAAAATTATCATGGATGAGACACTTCTCTGCATCGTGACACTGACAGTTGGGGATACGCAGTGGCTTGAATGGATGTATGCAGTATCCTACTACACAGTAGATGCACTTTTGGTGCCTATACCTGCCCTAACAGGCAGTGCTGGAAAGACTTTGTAATGTGCCAGTACGGAGCAGCAACAGCTTCTGCTGCAGCTTCTCTTTCCACAGCAGGATCTGAACCTAGGCAGCAAGAATGTGAATGAAGACAGTAGGCAGCAGTAGAAAAAGAGAACATGATTGAAATGATTCTCAAGGAAGGATTTTTCTTGGAACAGCTGCACTCCATGGATCACCACTTCTGGGCCCAAGAAACAAATACAGCCAGATGGCAGAAGTTAAAGTTGCTCTGGGATGGGCTGTGGCTGTGGAACTTCAGGATGGCTAATGCACTTCCCTGAAGATCGGGACTGAGCAGACCCACAGCTGCAGAAGTGGCACACCAGTATGAATGCTCTCTCCCTCTGGAAACTTGCTATCTCTTCATTACTACCAGCCAGTTGCAAATAAGATTGGGATAGGCAGACTGGCCATTCAGGATGTAGTACTGGAGGTCAGTGCTTATAGCATACATTACTGTATGTTACAAGACTTGCAAACACTCAGGATCATGTTAAAGTCTTTGCACATGTGTGTTTGGTGCAATTGGCAGGAACTCACATTTCCATTCTTTGCTAGTCACTCCATTCTCCCTTTAGGAGAGTGGGTTCTTTTCTATTGTGCTCCAAGGCTGGGATGACCCCCGCTGCAGTTCCACTACCAGCAGTGGGGGATAGCTTGGAAATACTGAGGATGAAAAAAGGCTCAGTATGTTGCCTATTCTCCCCAGTGAAAAGGAATGGTATATGTGTACAGCAAGCAGCACCAGTGTAACAGTAGGAGAGTCCCTTCTCCTCTCTTTGGGGCCCCTGTATAGCCTCTGCTGCCATGGCTGATGAGTCCTTTGACTGGATATTTGGAATCCATGCTGGAACTGATCAGCTACTACTTAAGCTGGGTGGCAGTTGGGCATCACACTCGGAGACTGAAATGTGGATGGAGGCACCCTTTAGATGGTTTAAGGCAGCCAGAAAGTACAAAAAAGTCATGTTTTGTTCCGCACAGCAGGCATGAGAATAAAGGAGAGCTTGTTGCCAAGGATTGGGAGGCAGAGGCAAAGAGAAAAGGAATTTTTTTGCCCCACTAATTTCTGGATGCCATGTCTAGGGATTCTTCTCTCCTGGTCTCACCAGCAGGCTGATGCTCTGTGCCTCTCCGAGTAACTAGAGCAGGGTTCTAGGAACCTGCTTTGTGCATTACGTGCTGCTTTGTGGCTGTGCTTATTTTAAAATAGAGAGGTTTCAAGACACCAGGTCTGCCTCTAACAGGGAGAAGTAGGAAAGGTTGAAGGGCCTGGGGCTGAGGCCAGGCTACTAATTACAGTTGCACTGCTGCAGGTAGTCCTAGCACTGGAGGATGTCTTCCTTTTTAATCACATGTAACAGGACGGAAAATAGCAGTTTGCAAAGGCAAAAGTGAACCCTGACAAACATGCATTGCTCTTACTCTAAGGTGGTGCAGCTGTAGTACCTTATTCATTAGACACTGGAATACGGCTGGGGCTCCATGGAGGCTAAAGGGCAGAGATCTGGTGAATGCTGTTAGTGCTCAGGACTCTGAAGCAAGGGGGATTTGCCAGTACCCCTCATCTAATCCAGCATTGAGATACATCTGGCCTTTCCCAACTGTTGTAACAATTCACTGACCCAGGACATTGGCTACACATCAAATGCTGACACCCAGATCAGTTTATGGAAACCAAAGCAAAACTGGATTGCTCTGTCCAGTTTGGGAATCAGTATGATCACTGACTACATCAATCCCTTCTTCAATCACCCCCATAGCTAGCATACTCTTCCCTTCCTTTCTTGTAGTTTCCCATTGTCACTCTGGTATTCAGGAGAATCCATTTGGACAGGATGCTCCGATAACTAATAATCAGGATGGTTCTCCCCAGTCAGATTGAAAACACGTCTGGAAGTCCTCCAGCAGGGCCTTTGCCTCTGCCCACTGGGCTGTGGACAGCTTCCCCCCATCCTACCTCCCCAGTCAACCTCACTGGTTAGAAGTTGAAATGTTTTCTGCCTTTTCCCCCCATACTTTCTGATAAAGATGTTGAGGCATTCAGTGCTCCTGGGCTCTCCAGAGCTTCAGGAAGTTTATGGATATATCAGGGACCCTACCAGATGCACTTCATAATTCACATCCCCAATTCATTTTATGAAAGAGGTCCAGTATAATTTGGGATTACAAGAGTTTGAAAGGAGAGAACTCCACTGAAGACTGGGGAACCTCACAAGTAGCAAACAAATACAGTGGGAGAGTATCCCATTTTGGGTGTTCTCTGGACACAGACCTCCTTAATATTCCCTTCATGGTCCACTGAAATCTCTCTACCAAACCATTCATTTTGAGAGTGGTAGAAGAAAGTTCTGACTGGGCAGACCCTTAAAAGAGCCCACCCATCTTGTAGCAGTGGAAACATAAACACCATGCTGTGGTCTATTCATATTTTCTGCACACGCAAGAATTTTTTAATAGTTCTATGGCCACTGTTTGAGCCATGACATTACAAAACATTACCACCTCTGGGTACCAGGTAGGGTAATCCATGAGCACAGAGATAAAATGGCACTCACTTGTGCTGAGGTCCAAGGGTCTGACTTGGTCTACTCATTCAAAGGGAGAACCCAGCAAAAATGGAGGCAGCTGTGGAGCATGATGCTGGGGCACGGGGCCATCAACTGGCCCTCAGGGCAGGACACACAGTAGTCTTTAGTGTCCTGATAAGTCCTGGCCAAAAAGAAACAGATAATTATCCTTTCTTGATTTTTCTTGCCCCCCAGATGGCCTGCCAAGGGTATGTAATGGGCTCATTTCAAAACTATTACCGTGAGATTTTCAGTCCCCAGTCATCCTGTCAAGAGGCCCTCATCAGGACATCCCTTTGCAGTTCAAAGTGGGGGTTCTGGGCAGCTAGATGAGGTTCTGTCACTATGTCATTCACATGGGCCAACCAGCCATACAGTGGGACAAAGACTGGGTCTTCTCTCTGTGCCCATAGGAAAGAGGTCTGTCTTTATAGAGTGACAAACATTCCCTCAGGTCCAATGAACCTGGTTTGGTGGAGCCTTCCCTGGCACCATCTAATTTATAGTGTATCCAGACTCCTTTCCCTGGCTTCTTACTAGGCCTCCTCCATCCAAAAATGATTCTCTTTTGCACCTTCAGCTCTTCTAGAATTATGCAGGCTGGGCTCCAAATACCTCTGGGTCAAAGTGGACTATCTCCCCTAATCAGTCTGGAGGACTGGTGGTCCTGATAACCCAGAACCTGCCTTCTTTGTGCTGCCAGGTACAGCAACTTGGTCAGTGAACCCAGTCCCAGCCTACTACTACTGGGTAGGAAAGACTGAAGTTCAGCCCCCAGTCTTACTTTCAAACCAGCAGTCTTACTATCATGGTTGGACAGGGTTGTATATATACACTGTATGATCAACAGCTGATTGGAGTCCATGTGTCACTCAATCATTGATGCTAATGATATTCTATGCCCACAAAAGCGGAAAGCCAAGTTACAGGCCACACTCAGACTGTGGGGAATTGCACCTCTTCCACTTTTTTAGCAAGCCCCGACCACCAGGCTATGAATTAGACAGGCTGAGGGCATCCTTCTTTCTTTTATTCATATTTGATAATGAATGAACAAATAATCTATGTTAAGCTTCTGGGGTCAGGAGTCATCCTAACCTATGCTGTAGCCTTAATGCTGTGGTGGAGATGCCCAGGGTAGGGGCAGAAAAAGAAAACAAAGAAGGAAAGGAGAAAGAGTCAGTTCAGTACAGGAATGTCTCACTCATGGTATTGACTCCATTGGGGTTTTGCATGACACAGATTTCTCAGGCAGTAAATTAGGTAGGTGTAATAGGTCTTAGGTCTAATATTGTCATGCCAGGTCTGGAGCCACTTAGGAGAATCGAGGTGCTGACCAGAGCCAAGAGGAGTGAGCAGAATCCAGGGACAAGCTGGGTCAGGTAGCCAGGAGGTCAATCTGGGAGTGGGTTCTAGGAACAAGCCGAGTTAAGAAGCCAGGAGATTTGACAGAGAGCCAAATCAGAGAGGAAACCAGGTTGAGAAGCTGAGAGATCAAGCAGAAAGCTGAGTCAGAACACAGATCAGAGGGACCAGCAAAGCAGCCGGGGATCAACTTGAAGCCTTTTGCCCAGACATTTCCTGTTCCTGTGCTGGGGTTTATATAAGGAAAGTGGAGTGTCAGCTGACCCCAGCCAGCCACTGTGGTAACAGGGAATACGCAGAAGGTTTGACCGTACTGGAGGCTCTGTACATCTTGGGTGGTTGGTGCCAGGCCAAGATGAGCAGATGTGCTGCTAGACCTAGGCCTTGGGTTCAAGGCCACAGTCTGACAAATACAGCATTTGTGCCCTCTGGCTGCCAATCTAAACCTGCCAGCATTCCTGGTCTTGCCTACCACAGCTTTGATCTTACATATTATTAATTTGGGAGTCAGCCCTCAGTCTTGCTGGAGCAACACTTCAAATGCTTGTCTTTGCCCTGCTCGTTACAGGGCTTATTTGACTTGGGTCAGTCAGGATGAATAAATACCTACAAACCTCCCAGTGCCATGCCCTCCCCACCCCAACCCCCCTCCCCTCACCAGTTCCATTAGTAAAATATTCATTTGTGCCTCAACACATATCCTTGACCACTTTTTTCCCCTGAAACTTGAAATATGACCCGAATTTTAAAAAATCTCCATTACTTGGGCTTAGCCCAGTGCTTCCCAAACTTTTCCTCAGCATGACCCCATTTATGGCCTCGTTTCCTCAGCATGACCCCATTTCCTCAGAATGGCCCCACACTCCCAACCCCCAGCCTCCTGCCTCTATGACTCCATCTGCTGATGTACCAACCCCATTTGGGATCACAACCCACAGTTTGGAAGCCACTAGCTTAGCCCTAGGATTATGAGGTAGGGCAGCTGGCTACAAGTTACAGTGGGTCCTAAAAAAGGCTACCTGACTCTTCATTTGGCTACACATGAGCACCTAGAATATGGTAAAAGGGAATCAAAGGTTGAACGGCAGAGACCACAACATTTTCTTAGGCGCTTACCCTTGAAAACTGCCTATCCTGTTCATGCCAACGTTTATTATTAGACATAATATGCAAATAAGTGCTTGTAGAAAAGCAGGGGGTGCAGTGATTAGCACAGAAGGCCACAAGATTACCCCTTGCAACACATTACACACAGAGCAAATATTTTCAGAAGCTTTTTAAGCACTAATAGAGACTGGGATTGAGCATTCCTGGCTATGCAGCAGCTGCCATTTATGGAAGAACAGAACTGACTTCATAATTACAAGGACTAAGAAACTCATGAACTTTTGATGGGAAAACTACTAATCTCTTCCAAGATCTGTTCTTGGTACTGTCCACCTGGAGCTACTGTTTCAAGGCTGGCCCTTTCCAAATGGGCTACTAACATAGTGGGGCCAAATCCCTGCCCCTGACTGGCTGGTGCTGTGCCACTGCTGGGGTGGTTGGTGGGGAGGAGGGCTCGTCATTGTAGGTGCTACTACAACCTGGAGCTGGGAAGCAGGTCCATGCCCTCTGTGTGGCTGGTGCTGTACCAAGACCAGGGAGGAAACAGTGCCTGGCAAACTGCCTGCCCTAGGCTAGAAATAGACATTGCAAAATGCAGTGGATCAGCACTATTGGCATGTGTCCTCTCACAGCAGATCCATTTCACTGGCAGAAGGACACTACCCATTAGCCCACATGTTGATCTAGTAGACAACAGGTGACATTTTCCCTGCTTCCAGAGACATGCCCTCGGACTAAACCAGAGTAATTTGGACACAGCATTACAGTCCCAGGGCCAGGGCCACCAATCAGTTGACTGGCAGCCCCCACCCCAGGAATGCACTGGAGCATTGGGTCCCCCGAAAATCCCAAATGGAGGGAGCCAGGCAGACACTCTTTGGGCTCCAGAGGCCTGATCTTGCATACCTCAGGACTGGGAATTTCCAGGGCATGCAGGATCGGGTCCTTAAAGCCCTAGGACTGCCTCCCTTGGGTGTCTGGAGAGTGTGGGAACTCTGGGCTGACTGTGCTCTCCTGCCATAAACCTAACAGGCATCTGCGACAATAAAGCAACAGAAATTGATACCACCAATGTCATGGCCACAGGTTTTGGGCATTTGTGACGCAGCAAGGGGTATGGATGACTGTTTGCTTGGCCTTTGGACTGTTGTAAACATTTTTATGGCAGCACAAGGCAACATCAGTTTCCAACCTTACAGAAGGCTCCTGGCTCCCAACACACAGCGTCCTGCTACTGCAATAGAGAGGGGTGGAGTGCAGCTCTCTGCACGTCCTCCCTACTACACAGAGGGCTTCTGGCTCTCCATATGTAGCCTGCTCCTGCAACTGCCAGGAGTAGCGGGCAGCTCCCTGCATGCAGCCTGCTCCACAAACAGAGAGATGAATCCCAGCTCCCCCCATCCAACCTGTTCCTGGAGCAATAGTCAGGGGGCAGAGCAGCTCTTTGCATGCACTACCTGCCGCACAGAGGGTTCCTGCTCCCCACACACAGGCTTGTGCTGCACCAGGGTGGGAGGGGACAGCTCCCTGTGCCAGTTGCTGCTGCATGGGCAGACAGGGACTCAGAGATCTGTTCTGCTCCTACAGCTGCATGGAATCCCAGGAAGCTGTTGGTTTGGTGCCCCTTCTTATTTGGCACCCAGGGCAAGTGTACTTCCCTAGGTATGTTACTCTGCCCTAAGCTTCACAGTAGACCATAAGCTGAACATGAACCAACAGTGTGTTCTTGTTGTAAAAAACAGGCCAACAGCATTCGGAGTTGTATCCACAGGAGTGTCACTTGCAAATCAAGGGACGTGATTCTTCTGCTCTGTTCAGCACTGGTGAGGCCTCACCGGGTGTCCAGTTCTGGGCCCCACACTTCAGGAAGGATGTGGACAGATTGGAGAGAGTCCAGCACAAAGTAATAAAAATGATTAGGGGTCTGGAAAGCATAATCTACAAGGCAAGGCTAAAAAACTAGAGTTATTTAGTCTGGAGAAGAAAAGACTGAGGTGGGATTTGACAGCTGTCTTCAGATACTTGAAGGGCAATGATGGAGAGGATGGAAATGGGCTTTTCTCTGCGGTCATTAAGGGACAAGACTAGGAGAAATGGACTCAAGCTGCAGCAGAGAAACGTTAGGATGGAGATCAGGAGAAACTTTGTAACTATGAAGGTGGTCAAACACAGGGACAGGCTGCCCAGAGAAGTTGTGGAATCTCCATTCCTGAAGATTTTCAAAAGCAGGTTGAACAGACACTTGGCTGGCTCAGCATTCCCTGTAACCATGCAGAAGCCTCCTGTGGGGTGGCCTGCAGGTCCACAACAGAGCCAGTATGCGTGAAGAACAGGAAAGAGTCTGGATAAAGGTTACTCTCTTGTTGGCACTTCATTAGGCTCTCAGGGCCTCAGAAAGAAAGTACTTGTAAAGGAAGTCTTTATAGTGGGTTCAAGTACATATCTGTTACTCACTGCTGGTAAAAAAGCTGAAATCCCAGAGCCTCATGTTGAATAGGTCAGGCTCTGAGAGAGCTGGGGTTGCATAGCCAGCCTGCAAAGTAACGGTGGAAGAGCAGCAACCCCTGGCAGCGGTTATTCCTGTTGGCAGTGAGGAGCGGTGGATCTCTAGTGGTAGCACAGTGATGACTCCTGATGGAGGAAATGAAAGAGCAGCAATTCCTAGCAGAGATCCTCGGCAGCAGAGCAGCAATGAACTCCAACATTGGGCCTTCTTACCAAGAACTTGCCACTTCGGCTGGTGTAGGTGGTAGAGCTTCCAGAGCAGAATGTCAATCCCTGAAAGCAAGGAGCAGCAAGGTCCTCTGGTTTGGGCCTCCCTACCCAACACCTGCCACGTTTGGCTAGTACAGGTGGTATAACCTCCAAATAGCAGCCCTGGGTGATGGTCTCTTCCCAACAGACTGCACTAGGTAGTAGCTGCCCTGGGTTGGTCTGCCAGTGATTGATAGACTGCTAACTCTTTGGGGTTTCTTTTAATATTTCATAGTTAAGGTTTGTTCTGAGGTTGTGTGGTTGTCCTCTTCCCTGCTGTAATGAACCCTGTTACAGCTGAATGTTCGTGGCAAGGTGGGAAGTGTGCTCATTTTAGAACAAACTTGCGACTGGGAGCTCAGCCCAGAACAGAAAGTTGTGTAAACCCTTACATGTGAACGCAGCCCTTGTTACTGGTGTCTGGTTCCTGGCAGAAGGGCTACACAGGTTTTTATGTTAATATAACTTACACCAGAGTTTAGGATTGGAGTGTTGTTGTAACTGTGATAGTCCAGGAAACATGATATATTTTAATGAACCAACTGTACATCTGGGAGATATGTCAGACAAGCTTTGGGCACAAAGTGCCCTTCTTCAGCGCTGGAAAAGAAGCAGTTAGAGTTTAGAGCGCATCAGTTTTCCCAAGGCAGCTGGAAGCAGGAATCTTGCCAGTAGGTAGCCCAGTGATAGCTGGTTTGTACTGAGCAGACAGCTCTCCCAGAATTGCATTGACACCAGCGGCAGACACTCCATCAGTTTGCTTGTCCAGATGTAGAGCTGTAAGATGTATGCCCACACCACATTTACACTGGTGTTAGGGCTGGTTATACCAGCATAAATCTGTTGTATGTTTGTATCTTATGTGTGCAGTTCAGAGACCCTGAACATTTATGTAACCCATGTAGCTAGAAAAAAACCCATTTTGGCTGAAGTACAGCAATAGACAAAAAGAGAATGAAATCGCCAGGCATAATGTTAGCAATTGAGAATCAATTTATGAATTTGAGTCTCCCAGTTCTTTCTACAGCAGCATCCTCCTTCTGCAACTAAAATTTCAGGACTGGCATGGTGTTACACACATTCCTGGGTGATCCTTTTCCTCCCTGGACCTTATGCGAAAATAGTGCAGCCTTCTGAGCACGCTCAGAAGGGAAGCTCAGGGTGAATGTAGCTATGCAATTGCAAACAGAATCCACATTCTGCCTACGTGCCAGAAATTGTAATTACACAGGCTAAAGTTACACAGTTACACTGCAGATGCTAATTTAGTTGTGCAGCTAGGATCTGATGGATTTTTTTTCCCTGCTTCTAAAAATCACATGTCCTGCTGTGCCAGACAGGCTTGGCAGGCTGCAGTTTTTGCAATATGGAATGTCACTGCATGTGCCAGAACCTTTAAAGCAGTGCCATGAAACTCAGAACGAGAGACCGGTCTCTGATTCCAGGCTGTACTGTGCAGCATTTAAGGTCCTGGGGGATTGGGAGACTGGAATCATGACCCCAGGCTCCACACATGCAAGCAAGTTTAAAGCCTTGCTGTGTAGCCTGGGATCAGGCTGCACAGTGAACTTGTGCCCCTGCTCCAGCAAGTTTAAAGCCTTGCTGTGAAGCCCTGCATCAGTCTGCATGGCAAAACTTTAAAGGTCGGAATTGGGCTGTGTGGCAAGGCACCCCTTGCCTTGGTTCCTTATGGTGTTACCATGTAGCCTGATGACACACATTCAAATTAAAGCAACATCCAAACAAGCTGCAAAGATGTTCCATATTAAATGTGGAATATTTTTGTGGCTCGTTTGTCATTGTACAGTGCAATAAATTAGTTGAATGTAGGCACGTCTACATGAGACACTGACTGTACAGTAGCTGAATAATACTGCACACTAGAGCATCACAGCACCCAACACTGCTAATATGCTACTGTGCAGTAGTGTCTGTGCAGTAACTCTGGTTACTGGGCTTTTATTTAGCACTGAATTCTACAAGCACTAAATGAATACACAGTAACCATTGCTTATGTAGACACACCCTGTGTGGCACATAACTGTACAATTAACATGTTAGTTGTATGATAAATGTCATGTCTGCTGGGGCTACAGCTGCATAAGTGCTATGAAGTGCTGTAAGTGTCTCAGTAAAGGTGATAACATAACTAGGGATGGGAGAGTGGGGCATTTCCCCTGGGCACAAATTTAGAGGGGGCATTAGAATGATGGCCCTCAAGGGGCTTGTGCCATGGCCCCTAGTTCAGCAGCTAGAGTGCAAGCAGCACCTGGTAAAAGTTCAGGTAAAAGTATCCAATGCTCAGCACCCTGCCCTCTCTAGCAGCTGTGCCCCAGGCACAAAAATTGCTAGTTCTGCCTCTCTGTAAAGGTGAAATAGGATTCAGGTTTTAGAGTTTGAGCATAAGTCACCTGAAAAAAATACAGAGTAGTTACACTTCTGCATAAGGAGCATCAAATTAGAAAGCTCTCATTTAGTAAGCTTTACATTTAGTAAAAAATTCTGCAGTGATTTCTCTTACAAAAGGCTTCTATGCTACTGTCAAGTTCAATTACTGCTTTGCAAAAGAACAATGTGTATTCCCAAACGTATGGTATAATTAAGACGATTGCTGAAAAGACCTGAGAGAGAAGATAATTTGGCCTATAACAAGCAAGTGGGCTAGATCCCAGGATGTTTGATACTTACTGGCATCTGTCACATGGAAATGGAGATGAAAAATACTGCACATGTGCATTTCATTTTGCAGAGAAATCTCTATACTGTATCTGTATTATGTGAGAACCCTCATGTGATCATACAAGCACAAGTGGGTCCAGCTGCATATATGCAGGGGGGCAGAGTTAAAGTGTGTCCGCATCATGAACTGCTGTTTCCTGGCCTTTCAGTATGTAAACAGGCAACTTCAGGTTCCTCTTAATGTGATGTTTCATGTATGTGCAGGGGCCACATTCTCAGCTGGTGTAATAAGTGTGACCCCATTAACTTTGATGGAGCTGCATTGGTTCATGCAAGCTGAGGCTCTGTCCCTGTCTCTTGTACCCATGTTCTCTCTCTCACAAATACCTGATAAGCTGGGAAGAATTCTTCTTCCTGTAGAGGCGACAAAAGTAATCCAGGATATGGTGTGTCCTTGGTTGGCCTGCGATGTTAGTGTCTTGTGGGCTGTTCTGCATGGTTCAGGTGGTTCAGTGCTGCTGGAAGACTGTGTACACCTAGTTCAAAGCTTATGTTTCCACCTGCATAGACAATAAGATCTGGAAACCTACGGCATCTATACATGTGTTCCAGAGTGGAGGGGGACACCTTAATTAGAGCGGTTCCAAGAGTCACTCTAATTATCATAGAATCATAGAAGTAGGGTCAGAAGGGACCTTGTAGATCTTCAAGCCTGACCCCACGCCTGGGCGGGAGAAAAAGACTGGACTCAAATGAGTCCAGCCAGGTAGGCATCAAGCTTCTTCTTAAAGATCCCCAGGGTAGGAGCCAGCACCACTTCCCTAGGAAGTTGGTACCAGCTCCTAGCCGCCCTAACTGTGAAGTAGTTCTTGCAGATATCTAATCTAAATCTACTCTCTAATAACTTGTGTCCATTGTTCCTTGTCATGCCAGGGGGCGCTAGGGGAAACAGCGTCTCTCCTAAACCCTTCTGGTCCCCCATAGTGAGTTTATAGACAGTCAGCAGGTCCCCCAGTGCTCACTGGGTGCTTCTAGGCCAAGGGGTGATCCCTGCTGTCCCCCACTGCCCCATGCTTCATGGGGGGTTCTGCCACGAGCCCCGCAACCTCCCCCTGTACCCCCAGCCCGCCTAAGGGTGCCCTGTCTGGGCCAGCTCTGGCCCTTTAAGGAAAAAAAAAAGCCAAGGAAATCCCTGGGACTCACTGCTGCTGATGCAGCCTGGGGGCTTCAAGGGACTCATGCAGAGCCCCCACATGGCGCAGGGGGCAGTGGGGATTGCCCCCGCTGGCAGGAGCAGTGAGTCTGGGGCTGTTTTCGTTTTTTTTTCCTTAAAGGGCTGGAGCTGGTCTGGGCGGGGCACCCGTGGGGGTGCTGGGGGAGCGAGTGGGGAGGGTCCGGGGGTTCATGCAGACCCCCCCCATGCAGCATGGGGCAGTGGGGGGCAGTGGGGATCACCCCCCACCCAGCAGCACCTGCTGAACTGGGGCTTTTTTCCCCCAAGTGCTGGGGCGGGGGCAGCCATTGCCAGGCTGGGAGAGGGGCAGGGGATGGGCCTGGCCTGGCTGATTCGGAAATTCGGCTAAATTGAATTGGGACAGTGATCCGAATCACCAAATCGAATCACTTTCCCCTGAATTGGCCAAATCTGAAGCGAATACTAGCCGCTTCGCACAGGCCTACTGTCCAGACGTAAAGGAGATCAGAGGCTTAATATCATCAGGGTACTGAACACACACAACCTTCTTCAGTGTTTTTATACCAGCAGTGCACGGTAGAGGTGGCGGGTGTGAGCCCTGTGCGACTCCATTCCTGGGAGTTCTTGGAGAAAAGGAACCAGCTCAGCGCTCTGGGAGGCCTTCTAATGAGACTGTATACAAGGGCAAATGTTCAAGGATTTCCTCTCCACTGCCTGGCCTGCAGGCAGGCTAGCACCCTCTCAAGATCATGTTGAGAGAAGTGTGTGGGCCCCAAGCTCATCACTTGGTTTTGCTCAGAGGTAGCTCTCCCCTCACTTCCTTTATACAAAGCATTTGCAGTGTCCTCCACCCTGGTTTTTGCTCTCAGGCTCCCCCCTAGCTATATACTGGGCTCAAGTCTCCTCCTACATGTACTTGATTTACACTTCCCCAGACCCCTGACTCCATGGAGCTACTCTTGGTCACACTACGTGAGCCAGGAGAATCCCAGGATGCTGACACACTCCACATCCCCCAGGGCTCTTCTGTGCATTACTTCAGGACGTCTCTGCAGTTCTTGCCCTGAGAGTCCCAGCTGGGAGTGTTGACACACCTGAAAAGCCCTTTGCATGCCTGGAGGAAATTCATTTTTTGGAGGAAAATAAATTTCTCTGTTCCAAAGGCCTAAAAATATTCTGCTGGCTTGAGCAAGAAATGTCCCAACATGCAATAGGAAAACAAAGGCTGAGTCCCATGAGAAGGGGCTGGTGATGGACCTTTGCCAGGGTGGACCCAGGTGGTATCACACTCTGCTCTTAAGAACAGCACAGGGAAGTGACTATGCAGAAGTGTGTTGAGGGCAGGGAGAGCCAGTTCATGGTAGCACTGGCCAGACCAACACATGACTGACCAGCTACCTTCTGCACAGCATAAGCTTCTGTTTTGTAATTGTTTTTTTACTAGAAATGAAGTGTTTGGGGTTGGATTTTCAGACCACCCTGGGATTTGGACATTAATTTCTAATGGGGATTGAACATCCAAATCCCTTAAGCAGCTTTGAAAATGCCATCCTTAGCTCTTCAAACTGCAAAGATCTCATTCAAAACTCCAGGTGGTGCAAGAGCCAGCCAGAGGCCCCAGCTGCCACAGGGGCCAACAGACAGTGGGACTCGGGAGGTGAGGGAGGGTGGGGGGAGGAACGGGAGGGGGCAGAATATTGTCCCTATTTTCACTAGGGTTGTGGATGGAGGGCTAATGAGGGGCATATTAGCCCCTCAGACAATAGTAGATTCCCTCTGCCATTCATCTCAGTAGGGCATTGGCGTGCAAACAAACCCGATAATGTTTCTTTAAATGTCAAGGCCGTTTAACTATTTCTCTGCAGCATTTCTACAGCCATCCCTCCTGTGGCGGGGCACCTTTGGTGACTTGAGCTGGCTGCAGGTGCAGTTAGGCCCAATTAGGCAGTCACGTGACTGTAGATTGGATGCGGGCTGGGCCCCCAGATTGGATGAGGGCTGGGCAGCCAGGATATAAGCCCAGGCTGTAGGAGCTGAGTCAGCAATTACATCGAGGGAGCCAGTGGAGCAACACTGCACAGCCGGAGGAGAGCGGCTCCTGGAACACCTGGAGGTCAGGGCAGGACCTGTGGGGATGGACGAGGTTCGTTCTGGTCCTGGGTAAGACCTGCAGCTGCACCCTGCTGGGGTTGGATAGTGTGGTAGGGTGGCCTGTGCTGGGGCAGCCCTAGGAAATGCCACACCTGTGCCTCCCTGTCCCCAGTGAAAGGTGAGGATGGGGTGCCATAGAGCCTCAGCCCCTGCTGCCTCATGGAGGGGAAAGGCTAGGGGACCAAACCTTGGCAGACAAGCACAGGGCCCAGGCCTGTAGAGTGGGGCCTGAGACAGGGGCCAAGCCCACTGAGTGGGGCCTGAGGCCCAAGGGGTGTAAGGCCCAGGAGCTCAGTGAGTGGGCAGACCAGTGGTCCCAGCGAGGGGTGGCATTGTGGCCCAGAGAGGGGCTGGAGGCTGAGTGTGACCAGGTGTGGGGCAGAAAACCGGAGGCCGCGTAGACTAGGGTCTGTGAGTGGCCTAAAGGACTGGGCATAGGCTAGCTGGAGTGTGTAAGCAGTGAAGCCCGAAGGACTGTGTAGAGCAGGGCCTAGGTGGGACCCATAGGGCTGTGCGGAGTAGGGCGGGATAGGTGAGGCCCAAGAGTGGGCAGAGCGATTGTGGCCTGGCAAGAGGCAGAGTTTGACCCGCCAAGGAGCCAGAGTTGTCAGCAGTTTAGATGCCATCTGCGAGGCATGGGACATGGTATAAGGGGAGGTTCAGAGCCAAGTGTTTTGCCCTTGGCATCAGGGCAACCAAATAAGCAGCCTCCCACACATAAACACCTATTTTTTGGCAACACCAAAGGCGAGGCAGGGAGGACTGCCCTACACAGGTGGGCAGGCTGATGTTGTGACTGGCTCGAGATGGCCCCCTGCCACACCTCCCAAAATTCATTTCAAGGGATGTCACTCTTTGAAAGCCCTCTGAGTAGCTCCCTTCCACACTGGTCTGCCATCCCCCCTCTTTGGGTACCTATAGATGTGCAGCAAGGCTGCTCCAATGCCTCCAGTGTCACATGTATCAGCATCCCCACGCTGAAAATGGTGGCGGGTTGTGGCGCTTTAACTAAAGCTCGTTGAACACGCTTTAGTTAAAGCACCCCTGCTGCCATTTTTCAGCACAGGGTCACTGATACATGTGATGCTCTGGGCAAAAGCGTCTCTAATTAAAGTGCACCCCTCCCCGCCACACCCCAGAGCACACGTATAAATGCCCTTTGATTCCTGAACAGTATTCACATTAGAAATAAAGAATTATGAAACCAGCATTTCCAAAAGAGTCACTTACACTAACAGCCTAAGTCCCACAGCATTATAAGTTTATCTTCCTGGTGCATCACAGAAAGCAAAAAGATGTTTCTTTCAACATAATTTCCTTTGTTAATTATACATGTGCTATTATGCTGAAAGGAGCACTATTTTACATTCGCAGAGTCTGCCGAAGAGTGAAGGGATGCCTCTAGAAGGTAATCTTTAAAGCTCAATCAAAGCGAGAAGAAAAGGTTTGGAGGGTTTTTTTTTAATTAATTAGAAATTTAATCCCAGGCTTCTGAACATATAAAAGCTGCTAGCAACAGACAAACAGCTTTGCAGCCACCTTTAATGCTGTGCCAGTTTACAGTAATCTGGGGTGAGCTGCATGTCAGGATTTCCCATTTAGCACGGTTTGACAAATTGCAGCTCCCAGAATCCCAAGCTTTGTATGTGTGCCAGATACTTGTGGGGAAATGAGAGGGCTCCCTGGTGGTGGTGGGACATTCAGGACAATGAGAAACCCAAGATCATATCCACCTTAATCTTGATTTAAAGTGGGGATGTAAGCCAAGATCTTCCACATCTTGTTTGAGTGTCCTAACCATCTGAACACCAAATAATGATGTTTTCTTGTTGGGAATCTTTGTAAAAGGGGAGAAAGGGGCTTTTACCTCCATTATAAAGAAGAAATGGAAAAGGGGGAAAGACCCTAAGAGACAACTTGGGCCGGGATATATGAGAATGAGACAGCAAGGAAAGGGCAGAGGTGCTGTGGCAAAGAAGGTGGGAACAGCTCTTGCTAAGGGAGACTTGACCTAGAGAAGGAGGAAAACAAAGAGCCATGAGACCATGAGTAGGCCTGGAGAAGGGCCAGAGCTGGGAGGAAACTAGTTAAGACTGAGTGGGCCTGGAGAAAGACTAGGGCTGGAGGAAGCCCACCAGGACTGCAAGTGGATTGAAGGAAAGACCTGGGCCATGCAGAACATGGTCAGGGCTCAGTGGGTCTAAGGGAAGCCCAGGGCCCATGAGGCCCAACAGCAGACTAGAGACATTGTGAGACATGGGCAGGCTGTAAATGCAAGGTGGGAGGTAGGAGACTGCATCTACAACAAGTTCCTTCAGAGTTCTGGGTGGTGAATATATTTCTTCCTGGAGAGCAAGGGTATTTCCCAGCTATTCGACCACTGAGGGAACAACGTGTGGCAGCTGACATAGACAGGGACATTGGGGACAGGCCATGACTGGGGGCAGCCCAAGGACTTAACCACAATTTGAGGAGGTACCAGTCCCTGCTCACAATCTTCCACTTCACTTAAAATACTCAAATATTCATTGAGGGGAGAAATGAAAATGACTGTGGACATCTTGGTCATTGATATTGGATCAGCACTGTGGTTAAGGTACCAGATAGGTTGTGAGACAGGTGGGCTCCTGTTCCCTGCCCCACTGAATATTTAAGTGCATACTGTATTCTCTCGCATACAACATGCTCCAGAATACAACACAAACCTTGTTCTTGAAAAACAGAATGAAGAAAAATATTTTTCCAGAGCTATGGGTGCATAAAGCATGGACAGAGCCTAATCTTTATCTGTCTCACCCTCCATATCCTGATTACTAAAGCTGAAACCCCAGCTGTTACTGAAGATGGGTCTCCATAGGTGGATCTATGATTTTGAAAAAGAGCTAAAGTGTCTCCAAGGCTAAAGTGTCTCTGTAGCAAGTGCTTGTCTCAGGGGTGGTCATGATGTTCCCTGGTGGCCACTCAGCCCTCGCCAACTTGGCTCCCCTTGGGGCCCTCTCCCCATTACTTTCCCGCCACACCTTAACGGTATCAATTTCTGATGAAAGAGAGGCTGCCCCAGGGCTTCCCAAGCCTGGTCTTACTCTTGGGACCACAGGAGCTTGTGGTCCTTGCCTTAAGGACTAATTTGTGGGCTCCATCCTCCACAATACCCACTCCCAAGCCTGGCAGGTGGACTTCTGATATAGTCTGCCCTCTGGCAGGCCCCAGGCACTGGAGATAGTCCCACCTGGGAACTGGACCCTCCTGGTCCCCTGCAGGTACCAGGGTCTCTTGCATGCTTAGTCCCCACTGGGCACCATACCCTCCTGGTCCTTATGCAGACACCAGACCTTCTCCCCAGTACCTAGTCCTTCCTGGGCTCAAGCTCTCTGCCTCTGGGCCAGTTAGGACCTCCAAATCTCCGCTTCAGTCCCTTCCACAACCACCAGTGTTGTTCGCTCCACCCCTCTAGGGTGCAGGGCCCCTAGCCCAAGTTCCCAAGCCTGTCCATTTCCAAGACCTGCCTCACCCCTCTTGGGTGCTGGGCCCCAGGCCCCTTTCTCTGTCTGTTCCAAGGCCTGATTTGCCCGTCTCAGGTGCTGGGACCTCCATACCTCGCCTTCAGTCCCTACCACAGCCACCAGGCATCCTTTCCCCTCTTGGGCTTCAGACCCTGTTCCCAGGTCTTTCTATGCCAAGGCCTGCCGTGCCCCTCTCGAGTGCTGCTCTCTTCACTAGCTGGGCTTTGGACACCCTGGCCCTGCAGTCTCTGCTACCTGCTCCAAGTCATAGGCTCCTGTTCTCGGATGCTTCTGTTCTCAGGCCTCCCCATTCCAAAGCCTGGCCTGCTCCAGAGCTCAGTGCTGCCTACCCCAGCTCAGCAAATATCAGGAGCCCTGCTGCCAGGTGCTCCTCTCTCAGTGGTGACCAGGGCTAGACTGCCTGAGCAGCCCTGACTCTGGACCTATATAGCTCAAGCCCAACCTCCTTCTGGTCAGCTGACTCCCTGATCAGCCCCCCTGGCCACCTGCTCCACAAGCAGCCTTTCCTCGTAAAGTGACAGGCATGCACCAAATGCCCTGTCACAGTCTCCAAGGCTAAATGTAGGGTGACCACCTGTCCCTAATTGGGCAGGATAGTCCCACAATGGGAACCTCAAGTCCTGGTCCCAGGCTGTATGACTCCAGGACAGCATTTGTCCTAGATTTGCAGCATTGTGCAGGGATCCATGGGAAACAGCAGATTTCCCCTTGTAGAACGGCAGCATTCCAGCCTGCAAGCGGCTGCTGGGAGCAGGTTGCTCGGGGCACCACGTGTATCCACACACATGCACATGGTGGGCAACACAGCCAGGGAACCTGGAAAGTACATGGAATCTATGTGGGGGAGGTGATATGGGGGGGCAGGAGGGGAGACAGATTGAGACCCCCACAGTGAAGGAGGGAGTGGGGCAGGTGCTGGGGGTGCTGGTCCGACCAGGGCGATGCATGGGGCTGGGGTGTGGAGTGGGATGGAGTCATGAGTGGCTCGTCCAGGGGGCAGTTTGTATGGGGGGGCCACATGCCCTCCCCCCAAATTTGTGTGTGAGGTCAGGATGGATGTGGGGTGCCCACTGTGGGCTCAGGGCTCCCTGACCTGCTGCCCTTCCACCTTGCCCCCGGGGACCCTGCGCTGTCCATGCTGCCATAGCGAACCACCCCTTGCCTGCCCAACAGCAGTAGGAGCAGCAGTGGGGGGTGTGGAGTTGTGTCCCCTGCTGCTGCTGGGCAGGCAGGGGGTGTGCACCTGGCAGGGGGCTCCTGAGGGATAGGCAGCAGGGTGAGAAACCCCAAGCCTGCAGTAGGCCGCCTGCATCCACCCCCCACTCCGCTCGGCTTGGCTCTACTCGGCGGCAGCAGTGAGGGAGAGAGGGAAAGTGGGCACATGTCCTGCCTTTCCTTTTTGAAAAGGTGGTCATCCTAGCTAAGTGTGAAATAGGAGAAGAAGCAGACAGCAAGAATTGCCGTAAGAAAGGTTAGATTGATTAGTGGAATATCAAGGCTATTAAAAGCGATGATAGTTAACACCTGTGGAGAGAAGAACAATGAGTTAGTCAACTGTTCCCCTCAGCTATCTAAATAGGAATGCACGAGATGCTGCACAGTGGAGCAGGAATCAAACCAGGGTGCTTCTGTCCTAGTCAGAAAATCCAGCTTCCTTGTTTAATACACATACCTCAACTGTTTTGGATTGATTTTCAAGAAAAAAATTGCATATGGTACATGATAAAATATGGTGTATGAAATTGAATGTCTTCAATAGGCATGCTGAAGTGTGCTCCTCCTTATAAATAGCCTATAATTTAGTGGCCAAGATAATCTTCTGAGACATAATTATTCAAAACTCCTCAGCCAGAGGAGAGAACTAAATCTGTGTCTCTCACATCCTATGTGAGTTCCGTAACTAGTGGGGTATTGGGTAAAAGGGGAATGGGGTTTCTTACCTCACTCCATGGTTGTGAACCAATCCGTAGCAAAAGTCTGCTGAAAGTTATTAATGGTATTAACTGACTAGTTGAGTGAATCAACTAATTACCAAAACATAGTGCCCAGCTCTATTTAACGTATACATGGAACTCCTTGAGAAGAACCAGGGGCTTGAGCAGGGGTTGTCAACCAGCGGTACACCCAGTGCTGGATTTACCATGAAACAAACAGAGCGGTGGCACGGGGACCCCAAAATGCAGGACAAATCTGACAAGCGACTGAACCTAATAAGCGTTGCAATTCGTGAAGCAGTCTAGGCTGTCTGCATTCTATGAACTTCTTCTGAAAACTGTGCTCTAAACGTGGTTTTTTGAAGTAGTCTAGCAAAGGATTTGCTTCGCCATTTTTTCACTGCCTTGAATGTTCCTTTTCTTGGCTAGGTCCCGAGTTTGGCGGCAGGGAGGGGTGAAAATGAAGCTGCGCACAGGGCCCTATTAACTCTAAATCTGCCACTGGGTACACACATCCCTGGGGGTACTTTGAAAGGTCCCACAGTGGTTACATGGGGGCAGGTGGGGACAGAGCCCCGAAACCCTATGCTGCTACCTCAGAGGAACAGAGCTGGGATGGGGCAAAAGCAGGGCCACACAGATGCTGCGCTGCCACTGCTCAGCCACTCACCACACCCCCGCTCTGCATGCGGCCACCCCCGTACCCCGCCTCAGCATCCAGCTGCTCGCTACCGTCCCCCCTACTAAGTAGGGGGCCACCGGGAGTACACTTATTAAAAAAGGTTGAAAACCCCTGTTCTAGACTTATAGATGGCCAAAGAGTCCTTATATGTCAGGGGCGGCCAGAGTTATTGCCCCTGGGAGCCACATCCAATCCTCCGCCAAAGTTCAAGAGACAGAAGCGGGGGAGAGGAAGGGGGGTGCTAAGTGACCTGGAGCAGAGGTGACTCCCCCACACCGCTGAGCCACTCTGGCTTTCCCCAGGGGGGTGCGCCCCAGGCTGCAGCCCCCACCCAGGCAGTCCCAGAGGGAGGTGGGCTCAGGGCACGCTCCCCACAGGGAAAGCCAGAGCGGCGGGAGGTGCTGGGCTGTGCTGTCCCACAGAGCCACTTTGGGGAGAAGCGGGTGAGGCTTTGGCCAATTTCTGGAGAGCTGCAAGTATCCTGCCGGCGAGCCGCACGTGGTTATATGTCAATGCAGAGGTTGTGGCACACAACTTTACCTCTCCTGCACAGGTAGGCATCTCCCCACTGTTGCCTCGGCTCAGGAGAACCAAGCACTGATGAAGAGCGGTAGCCTGAAACCACACCCAGCCTCAAGGTTAGAGTAAGGAGGGGAACAGCAGAGGTCAAATTGGCCCCGGCTCGCCTCCATCTGCTGAGAGATATAGCATCAGGGCCTGTCTAGGTACTAGAGTCCTGAATTGTTGGCACAGATGTTTTGTGTGGGACAGAAGCCAACACCCAGTCCTAGCATATACTAACCTGGCCGAATGGATTAATACTTTTGTGATCTGGGGTTTGGCTGTGGCAGTACCCTAAATAAATTCCTATTCTTTTGGGACCACCATGAGCCTCCCTCAAGGATCCTCAGACTGAGAAGACAAGGCAGGGCCAGGACTCTGGTCCCTCAAGCCCCTCTGAGGCCGTGGTGCAGGTCGGTGATCAAGCCTGGCCGAGCCCCTGGACAACGGGTGGAGCGATCTGGAGTTCTCTGTGTTCTGGCTACTGGATATCTCTGTTGGTAGCCACTGCAGGAAGGTAAGCTGAGAAGCCCCAAGACTGCTGTGACATACTTGTGGGGCTGGGCCGGTACTTGGCTGGGCCACAAACTTGGAGGCACAAAGGAGCCTAGATCATCTTGGCCTCCTGGCCCAGGATCTAGGCCTTCTGCTCTATGATCATCACATTTACATTCCTGAATCCTGCTCCGCCTGGCAAAGGGAGCCACCTGCATCTGGGGCCCACTGCACCTGAGGGGTGAGGCAGGCTTGGATGCCTGCTCAGGCACTTCCCTTTGTAGGCAGTGAACTTCTGGGCTGCTCAGCCAGAAGACTGGCTTTGTCTTCACCTGGGCAGGACATGTCTGGATGTGCCATCGGTCTGGCCAGCTGAGAGAACTGGAATTGGATTGTGGGCCGGCGGGGGAGAGCTTGTCTTTCATTCCCGCACCGCAGACCAGGTTGGATGACACAGACACCGCGTCAGTCCCGGGCATAGGAACTGGAGTCTGGCACTGCTGCCAGGTAGGATCTGGGGCCTGGGATCTTCCTGCTCTCTGGCTGGATTGCTGCAGGAGAAGGACAGCACAGAATGACTGAAGGAGCCAAACAGTGAGGAAGCACAGGCAAGGTTGCTACCTCAGTTACTGTAGCAACAGTATCCATAGTGACAGAGCTCCCTAATCATGGTTGTTAAAAAACACGTGATAAACCTTCTTGTAGCCGGGCAGAATCACAAGATAATGAGCTTTTCACACCGGGCTCAGTATTTCAGTCCTCTGGAAATTATTTCCTGCAGGAGAGCAGCAGCTACTCAGAAATTCTGGGAAAACGCCTCTCGTTCCCAGCCCGTTGCCAGTCTGACTCCCAGAGCTTTCCCCCTTCGAGGCTGTTGGTGACAGTTTTGTGGTGACCGACTTGCTCCGTTCATTTGACTGTATGGTAAAATTGTGAAGCACTCAGTTACTAAGGCAACAGGGGAGCACTGAAGTCCTGTTGGCCCTTTAGCTCGAGTGGTTGGGCAATGCTCCAGGGTTTCAGGGTTGCTTTGTTTGGAGGTGAAGGCGCTGATACCAGTCAGGAGTTTCTTTGGTGCAGTCCTGGTTTATTATCGAAGAATGAGTGCAAAGTCCTGTTTGTTTGAGCAACCAGCAGCAGGCAGTTTTCCTGCTCAAGGACCCCAAGCCTACCTCTCTTGCAAGCAGCCTGCTATGCTTTCTAGCTGTCTGTCACTCCCTAAAGCAGCATTTAATTGCTCTTTCCCACTAGTTTGCAAGAAAGGTGCTTAGCATGCCCACTGGCTCTAACCAGGCCTGTGCCTGACCTGTAAACTGAAGGCTTACCTGATGGCTGCCAGTAGCATCTTCCAGAGTAAGAGCACCTCAGATGACGCATGGGCAGTACACACTGCTGGACATTTGGGCTGCAGACACTTTGGAGGAACAATTCCTTGAATTTTTGCTCACATATGAAGTATGCTGGAAAGGCAGGTGCCAGGTCTTGTGGCAAGGGTGGGAGAGGGGCTAGAGGGGGTAGGGGAGAGCTAGAGTTGTAATTTCCATGCCCCCCCCCCCCAATATAGATACATCCTCCTTCCTGGCAGCTATGAGTCTTCTGCTGCCAATGGGAGCAAGGAGGCGGGAGCAGTACCTGTCCCTGCACCTGCACCACCTCTCCTAACTCCAGAAATCAGATCACCAAATCATTAGATGCAGGGGTAGCAGTGGACATAGTCTTCCTGGACTTTCGGAAGGCCTTCAACACTGTCTCTTGCCCTGTTCTCATTAAGAAATTGGGGGACTGTGGTGTCAACACCCACACAATCAGTTGGTTCACCAACTGGCTGGAGGGCCGCACCCAGAGAGTGGTGGTGGATGGATCATTTTCAACCTGGAGGGATGTGGGCAGTGGGGTTAAGCAGGGCTCGGTCCTCGGGCCCGCGCTGTTCAACATCTTCATCAGTGACTTGGATGAGGGGGTAAAAAGCACCCTGTTCAAATTTGCTGATGACACTAAGGTGTAGGGGGATGTGGGCACGCTAGAAGGGAGGAATAGGCTGCAATTGGACCTAGACAGGTTACAGGGGTGGGCAGATGAGAACAGGATGGGATTCAACACAGACAAGTGCAAAGTGATGCACCTAGGGAGGAATAACCAGCACCATACCTACAGGCTGGGGAACTGCCCTCTTGTCAGTACAGAGGTGGAAAAGGATCTTGGAGTCATCATTGACTCCAAGATGAACATGGGCCGGCAGTGTGGGGATGTGGTCAGAAAGGCCAACCGCACCTTGTCATGCATCCACAGATGCATCTCGAGCAGGTCCAGGGGGGTGATCCTCCCCCTCTATGCGGCACTGGTCAGGCCGCAGCTGGAGTACCGTGTCCAGTTCTGGGCACCGCACTTCATGAGGGATGTGGACAGCATGGAGATTGTCCAGAGAAGGGCCACTCGCATGATTGGGGGCAGCAGGGCAGGCCCTACGAGGAGAGGCTGCGGGACCTGAACCTGTTCAGCCTGCACAAGAGAAGGCATAGGGAGGATCTAGTGGCCTGTTACAAACTAGTCAGGGGGGATCAGCAGGCACTGGGGGAGTCCCTGTTCCCCCGAGCACCGCCAGGAGTGACCAGGAATAAGCTGGCAGAGGGTAGATTTAGGTTAGATATCAGGAGGCGCTACTTCACGGTCAGGGTGGCTAGGATCTGGAGCCAACTTCCAGGAGAAGTGGTGCAGGCTCTTACCCTGGGGGTCTTTAAGAATAGGTTAGATATACACCTTGCTGGGGTCATTGCTACCATGTTGTGTAGAGGCCCCAGCGCAAGTGGGGGCGCACCTTAACACACACACACAGTGTCACCCATGTCACGATTTATGCTTGTCAGCAGCCTGAGGTACAGTTTCCCAGAAACTCCTGCACCTATCTCCTTGAAAGCTGGCAGGCTCCATGGCCTCAGCAGGGCCTAGTATGCCTGCAGTTTTGACCCTGCTGTGCCTTAACACACATATGTGACACGAGTTTTGCTTGTCAGCAGCTTGAGGTGCAGTTTCCCAGAAATCCCTGCATCTATCTCCTTGAAATTTGGGAGGCCTCCAAATTGGCTGAATCTGAATTGAATACTTCCCTATTTGCACAGACCTCATGCACAGCAGGGTTGCCAATCACCCATAAATTTACTAACAGCCCAAAACAGGCTAAAATGCTTGTCTGTAAAATCCATAAAAGCTTTCAGCTGTCCATAAAAAATTAAAATATCAGCTTGATTTCAAATCTACTGTCAGAATTAGTCTGCAGGCAGGTGCTAATGGACAGACAGAGCAATTTGTGTCTGAGTAGGAACACAGCTCAGTGCCCTGCAGGGAGTAGTTCTCTGTCAGGGCTGTGTGGTCTACAAGACCCTGAATAGCCTGTTCCCCAGACCCATGTGTAGTTGCTGACCCAGCTGGCTGGGACATGAAGGTGCTTCAGTGCAGGGGCTGCCGGTTGGAAAAGCCCTGGGCTGGTAGGCTGACCTCCCAGGTCCTCTGCCAGCCAGGGCTGCTCTGACCTGGCTCAATTTGCTGAGGTCCTGGGCATACATGTAAACATGGCGCCCGGGAGCAAGAAACTCCAGCATATGTGCCAGAGTGTATTGTGTTACATTAGATGTTCCCCTTCATATATGTATATAGCAACACCTCTCCCCTTTTCCCCTGCTTATCCTTCCTGAACCAGATGTACCCATTCATGACTATACTTCAGTCATGTGAACTAAGCAATCATATCTCTGAAATCCCAGTTACATCAGAATTCTGTGCTTATACTAAGGTCTCCAATTCTTCCCGTTTGTTCCTCATGCTTTTCACATTAGGAAATAAATATTTCAGATATCTGACTGATTGCTTTTCTTCTCCCTGACAACATCGCTTAAGGCTTCTGACATTGCTTCCCCTTCTGAGTTTTTATCCAGGAGGGCTGTTTTTTCCAGCTGCAGTTTCCCCATCAGGTTTCTACCTCCTGCTCTCTTTCCTTTTGAGATCCTTTGTGTCTGTTGACTGGCAATGGCCTGGATTTGAAATCAGCTTCTACTGATGTGTAGCTCTAAGCTGTGTGACGTGTTCCTTGAAGAAATTCTGGCACATTTAATTAGCATTACCTAGTGCTGTCTTCCTTTGTTTTGTCTCAGTTTTAGGCCTCAAGCATTTAGTTTGTAGCCTGTGGGTGGGGTGTGGGGCTCTGTTTCCTTTAGAAATGGGGGGGGTAACAATTGCAGAGTGGCTAAAAGGGTCATCTAATAAGTCTTCTCCATGACTGTCTAACAACAAAGCAAGACAATAGATTGGTGTGGAACACAGCTTAACACTGAAAAGGAAGCCTACATATATAGTTTGGGAAAACTAACTCTCTTGGGAAGGACCGGACTGTGCTATTAGCATCCCCTGTTTCAAGAGGTAATTATTGTAAGAGTGAAACTTAACACAACCAGCAACAGCTATTTACAGATTTTACAGAACCTCAACTCCTCCCTGCAAAAAAAAAAAAAATCAGAAAGGCAGCAGTTTGTGTGGACTTCATCTCCCAGAGAGTGCATATTTCATAAACGCATTTATAAGAACCAGTGGGCAAGTAGGGCAAACGCTAAAAGATGCAGTACTGAGCAATACAGAAATAAAGCCACAACACAGTAAAGCACTTACGTTAAACCTACCATTTGTTTAAATGCTTTGCTGAGCAGGGATGGGATTAGTCACCTGCTTAAAGTTAAGCATACACTCGAGTGTTTGGCTGAATTGGAGTACAAGTGTCCTGCATTTAGAAATAATTGCAGAGGCTGTATAAAAAAAGTAACATTTTGCAAAATGATGTAAAGCAAGTAACATTAGGAGGCCCATAAAGGCATGAAGCAAATGCAGCACTAAATGATGTGTTTGTCAGAGCAGTGTCCTTTGCCAACATTGAGGAAAAGGAGGAATTAAAAGTATTTATGGAACTGAAGAGAACTGCTGGGTAAACTTTTGAAAAGCACCTCTGAAGGACTCAGAACAAGCACTTAGAAGCCTAAGAAGTCAATGAGGCTTAAGCTTCTAAGCTTTAAAAATGTTACAGACTTTCATCATTTGACCTAATGCAATAGTAGGCAAAGTACATCAGACAACCGGGGATACATCTGAGAGGAAAAAAACAAATGAGTTATTATCTAGCTTTGGTGTGAGCACATCTCTGTTGTTTCTGAGCGAAGAGATGGAGAGTGACACATTCTGGGGACTTTAATTTGAAGACACTGGCAGCAAAAATGGCTAAAATTTGAAAGCTGAAATTCAGGATGGAAGCAGAAATTTGGTGATTACGATTTAGAAGTTATGAATTTCATAGATTTCATAGTCATTAGGGCTCGAAGGGACCTTGGAAGATCATCGAGTCCAGCCCCCTGCCCAAAGGGCAGGAAGTCAGCTGGGCTCATAGGATCCCAGCAAGATAAGCATCCAGTTTGCTCTTGAAGGTGTTCAGTGTGGGTGCTTGAACCACCCCCGGTTGGCAGGCTGTTCCAGACCTTGGGGGCTAGGACAGTAAAGAAATTCTTCCTTATGTCCAGCCTGAAATGGTCTTATAGTAGTTTATAACCGTTCGACCTTGTCATCCCTTGGGGTGCTCTGGTGAACAAACGTTCCCCCAGATGCTGGTGGTCACCCCTGATAAACTTGTCGGTGGCCATCAGATCACCCCCGAGCCTGCGCTTTTCCAGGCTAAAGAGCCCCATGGCTCTCAGCCTGTCGTCGTAAGGTCTGCTTTTCTGATCTCTGATCATGTGTGTGGCTCTTCTCTGGACTCTCTCAAGCTTCTCCACATCCTTTTTGAATTGTGGAGCCCAAAACTGGACGCAGTACTCCAGCTGCGGCCTCACTAAGGCCGAGTACAAGGGGAGAAGGACATCCTGGGATTTCCTTGAGAAGTATCTATGGATGCAAGCCAGCGTTTTGGTCGCTTTATTAGCCGCAGCATCGCATTGCAGGCTCATGTTCATCTTGTTGTCAATGATGACCCCCAAGTCTCTTTCTTCTGTAGTGCTAGCCAGCGTAGCACTGCCGAGCCTATAAGGATGCTGCAGGATTTTTTCCCAAGATGGAGAACCTTGCATTTTTCGGTGTTAAACACCATCAGGTTCTCATCCGCCCGTTTGCTGAGCCTGTCCAGGACAGCCTGGATCACCCGCCTGTCTTCTGGCATGGATGCTTTGCCCCAAAGTTTGGTGTCATTGGCAAACTTGGCCAGTCTGGTTCTGACTCCAATGTCCACATCATTAATAAAGATGTTGAACAATATGGGTCCAAGGACAGAGCCTTGGGGGACCCCACTGGTCACAGGACACCATGATGAGTGACTTCCATCAATTACTACCCTCTGAGTCCGATCACAGAGCCAATTGCCAGCCAGCGGATCATGGTGGACCCAAGGCCACAGTTGGCTAGTTTCGCCAAGAGGCGATCATGGGATACCAGATCAAAGGCTTTTTTGAAGTCAAGATATATGACATCAATCTCTTCTCCCTTGTCCAGGTGATAGGTCACCTGGTTGTAGAAGGAAATGAGATTGGTCAAGCAAGACCTACCTGCAACAAACCTGTGCTGGCTATCCCTTGAGATGTTGGCGTCGGCCAGTCCATTAAGGATGGCCTCTTTAATAAACTTTTCTAAGATCTTCCTCAGGATAAAAGTCAGGCTGATGGGCCTATAGTTAGCTGGATCCACTTTCCTCCCCTTCTTGAAGATAGGCACCACATTGGCCCTCTTCCAGTCCTCGGGCACTTCACCAAAGCACCAGGAGCTCTCAAAGACCCGTGCCAGGGGCTGGGCTATGATGCTCACCAGCTTCTTGAGTACCCTGGGGTGTAGATTGTCAGGGCTGGCTGACTTGAATGTTCTAACTTGTGTACGATTCACCTTAGGCTTCTTCAGGGAGTCAATGGAACAACTGCTACTCAATAGTGCTGTACATATTCCACAGTCCAGCTTATATCAAGCATGCATAGAGAGCTGTCTGGTTTAGTCAGTAAGTTAGAATCACAGAATCATAAAAAGTGAGGGTTGGCAGGGACCTCAGGAGGTTGACCAGGAGTTCGCCCGGGAACTGACTGAGGCCGCTTGCTCCAGGACCTTGGTTGTCATGGGGGACTTCAATTACCTGGACATCTCGTGGGAAGATCACTCAGCTAAATCTGAGCGGTCGCAAAGCTTTCTCTCGTGCATGGATGATCTCTACCTGACTCAAGAAGTCTATGAGCTAACGAGAGGCAAAGCGCTGCTCGACCTGGTACTGGCTACGGGGGATGACCTAATCGGCGACCTAGTGATTGATGGGAAGTTGGGTGACAGCGACCACGAGCTGATCACCTTCACCATCCGCCGTAAAGCTGGCAAGTCAGTCAGCAACACAGAAGTCCTTGACTTCAGAAAAGCCGACTTTGACAAGCTCAAGAGGCTTGTCGGTCAGGCCCTCAGGGACCATGACCCCAAGGAGATGGGACTTCAAGAAGAGTGGTTGCTCCTCAAGGAAGTGATCCTCAATGCACAAGCTAAATCTATTCCAACACGGAGGAAAGGCAGCAAGAAGGCACAGCAGCCCCCCTGGCTCTCCAGGGACCTAGCGGACCTCCTGTGGCTTAAAAGGAAAGCCTACAAAGGATGGAGGATGGGATTCACCTCCAAGGAGGATTACTCCGCGCTGGTCCGGTCCTGCAGGGAGCAAACCAGGAAAGCCAAGGCTGCAACTGAACTCCAACTAGCTTCAGGCATCAAGGACAACAAAAAGTCCTTTTTCAGATATGTGGGGAACCGGAGGAAAAGCAAGGGCAACGTTGGACCCCTGCTAAATCAGATGGGGCAACTGACAACTGACGCCCAGGAAAAAGCCAACCTATTATATAGGTACTTTGCGTCAGTCTTTCATCAGTCACATGGGATGCCCATGCCTGCTATGGGACAGGGAACTCTGGGTGAGGGGGATCCCCTACCCTCCATAAATGCTGACCTCGTGAAAGAACACCTTGAGAAGCTGGATACCTTCAAGTCAGCTGGCCCTGACAATCTGCACCCCAGGGTACTCAAGGAGCTGGCACGGATCTTTGAAAACTCCTGGCGCTCTGGTGTAGTGCCCGAAGACTGGAAGAAGGCCAATGTGGTGCCGATCTTCAAGAAAGGGAGGAGAGTGGATCCGGCTAACTACAGGCCCATTAGCCTGACTTCTATCCTGGGGAAGATCCTAGAAAAGTTTATTAAGGAGGCCATCCTTGAGGGACTGGCCCAGGCTAACATTCTAAGGGATAGCCAGCACGGGTTTGTTGCGCGTAGGTCTTGTTTGACAAATCTTATTTCCTTCTATGACCAGGTGACCTATCATCTGGACAAGGGAGAAGAGATTGATGCCATATATCTTGACTTCAAAAAAGCTTTTGATCTGGTATCCCATGATCACCTCTTGGCCAAACTGGCCAGTTGTGGCCTTGGCTCCACCACGATCCGCTGGCTGGGAAATTGACTCTGTGATTGGACCCAGAGGGTTGTGATTGATGGCAGTCACTCATCGTGGTGCCCTGTGACCAGTGGGGTCCCTCAAGGCTCTGTCTTGGGACTCATACTGTTCAACATCTTCATTAACGATGTGGACATTGAAGTCAGGAGTGGACTGGCCAAGTTCGCCGATGACACCAAACTTTGGGGCAAAGCATCCATGCCAGAAAATAGGTGGGTGATCCAGGCTGACTTGGACAAGCTCAGCAAATGGGCAGATGAGAACCTCATGGTGTTTAACACCGAAAAATGCAAGGTTCTCCACCTTGGGAGGAAAAACCTGCAGCACCCTTATAGGCTCGGCAGTGCTATGTTGGTTAGCACTACAGAAGAAAGAGACTTGGGGTCATCATTGACCACAAGATGAACATGAGCCTGCAATGCGATGCTGCGGCTAATAAAGCGACCAAAACGCTGGCTTGCATCCATAGATGCTTCTCGAGCAAATCCCGGGACGTCATTCTCCCCTTGTACTCGGCCTTGGTGAGGCCACAGCTGGAGTACTGCATCCAGTTTTGGGCTCCACAATTCAAAAAGGATGTGGAGAAGCTTGAGAGAGTCCAGAGGAGAGCCACATGCATGATCAGAGGTCAGGAAAACAGATCTTACGATGACAGGCTGAGAGACATGGGACTCTTTAGCCTGGAAAAGCGTAGGCTCAGGGGTGATCTGATGGCCACCTATAAGTTTGTCAAGGGTGACCACCAGGATCTGGGGGAACATTTGTTCACCAGAGCGCCCCAAGGGATGACGAGGTCGAACGGTCACAAACTCCTGCAAGACCGTTTTAGGCTGGACATAAGGAAGAATTTCTTTACTGTCCGAGCCCCCAAGGTCTGGAATAGTCTGCCAGCAGAGGTGGTTCAAACACCTACATTGAACACCTTCAAGAGTAAATTGGATGCTTATCTTGCTGGGATCCTATGAGCCCAGCTGACTTCCTGCCCTTTGGGCAGGGGGCTGGACTCGATGATCTCCCGAGGTCCCTTCCAGCCCTAATGTCTATGAAATCTATGAAACCCCCTGCTCAAGTCAGGGCCAGCGTCAACTAGATCATCCCACCCAAGACTTTGTCTAGCCAGGTCTTAGAACCCTCCAAAGATGAAGATTCCCCCACCTCTCTGGGTAACCTGTTCCTGTGTTTTACTACCGGGGCAGGAAACAGGTGTGCCTATCACTTTTGAGGCAGTGAGTGGCAGTTTGGGCTCCTGAGCTGTCCATAGGTGGACTCAAGTTTAATTACATGACCACCTGACCTAAGGGCAAATGCTGGATTGGCTACAGGTACCTGCAGCCAAGATTTAAGAACAGGCTTGACAGGCAGAAGGGAAAGCCATTTGGACAAGCAGAGTGTTTGCGTCTCTCCTGAGAAGGTGGTGTAACAGCGAGCTTTGAGGGAACGCGTTCCTAAGACAGGTGCAGTAGTAAGTAGGACTGCAAGCCTGGGTGGTAGGCTCAGGGGAAGCCCATTGTCTAGAAAACCATAATACTGGGCAGAGGCAATTAGGGCCTGAGTGGCCTGTCTGGCAGAGCTATAACCCCTCAGGGAAGCCAGGGTGGGAGTCTGTCTCCCTGAGAGAGAGAGGGGGTTTACTCCTTATGAGAAACGTTATGTCTGTGCCAGCAAGGTGATACCTGGAGGAAAGGGGGAGCTAGTTGGGGGTGGAGGAGGCTCCAAAGGACCCAGGGAGAGCTCCTCAGTTCACAGAAGGCTGTACCCAGGATGGCCAAATTGGAGAATGCCCAAGGTAACTACAGCCAGGTATGCTGCCTGAGGCAGTCAGAACAAGGACTTGGGCTTGGGTGCTTGAGCACCCAGAGGTAGGTGCAGCAAGAACTTGTGGAGTGGAATGCAGGGCAGCCCAGACCCAGATTTTCTAGGGAGCAAGGCCCTGAGAGAGCACAGGAGCAGCTTGCACCTAGTTCTGGACTGGACAGATGAACAGGCAGGAGAGAGAACCTAGTGTACCTACACAGGGAGGTAGACTTGGGCGCAGGGAAATGAGTAGTGCAGAGAGAGGCATGACCCAGAGAAAGCAGTTGATAGGCCCTGGTGATTGTGGGTTGTAGAGGCATGCCTAGGATGTTGGTGGCAAGGGGCACCTGGTGTTGGCTAGGCCATCAACTCATTCCAGCTGGCCTGGTCAAGGCCAGAGGTCTGAGAGGACCTAAAGGGCTGTAGCCTACAGGAAGTGGTGAACCTGGCTGCGGAGAGCCTGGTGCCCTGACTGGCACAACCTGGGGTCAGGGCCACTAGGGCTAAAGGTTCCTGATATACTAAGAACCACAGATGAGGGGTCTGGCTCACTAGATGCTTATATTAAAGGAGTCCCAGATGACTCCTGGAAGCTGCAGGGAGATCCATCAATGTTTGACCCAGAAAAGGGAAAAATTTAGTAACACTAAGGCATGGCAGGAAAGACAGGGTAGCAGCCTTGGACAGGGGCTGGGCTGATGACATGGGTGACCTTAGGGCATAGTGACTTCATGCCCCTGTCACAACTGCCCTCCTGGTGAGTAAGTTTTTCCTAACATCCGACCTAAACTTCCCTTGCTGCAACTTGAGACCATTGCTCTTTGTTCTGTCGTCTGCCACCACTGAAAACAGTCCAGTTCCATCCTCTTTGGAATCCCTCTTCAGGTAGTTAAAGGCTGCTATGAAATCCCCCACTCAGTCTTCTCTTCTTCAGAATGAATAAGTCCAGTTCCCTCAGTGTCTCCTCAGAAGTCATGTGCCCAGCCCCCTCACCATTTTTGTTGCCCTCCACTGGACTCTCTCCAACTTGTCCACATCCTCTCTGTAGTGGGGGGCCCAAAACTGGACACAGTACTCCAGATGTGGCCTCACCAGTGCCAAATAATCACTTCCCTTGATCTGCTGGCAACACTCGTACTAAAGCAGCCCAATATGCCGTTAGCTTTCCTTACAACAAGGACTCAATGATGGCTCATATTTCACTGCAACTCCCAGGTCCTTTTCTGTAGAGCTGCTGCACAGCCAGTCAGTCCCCAGCTTTTATCACTGCATTCCTTTCACCTTTTTATACAGCAGATGTCCCTGGGGCTCGCACATTAATCCCAACGTAGTCACCATATGGACAACACTGTGACATTGCTCAATGCAGCAGTAGTTTCATAGTTTCATAGTAGCTAGGTTCAGAAGGGACCTGAACAGATCATCTAGCCTGACCCCCTGCCACAGGCAGGAATGAATGCTGGATTCACAAGACCCCAGACAGGTGATCATCCAACCTCTGCTTGAATTTGCCCAAGGTAGGGGCAAGGACCACTTCTCTGGGAAGTTGGTTCCAGATTTTGGCCACCCTAACTGTAAAATATTGCCTTCTGATCTCTAACCTAAACCTATTCTTCATCAACTTATTACTATTGTTCCTCGTCACCCCAGGTGGTGCTGGGGAGAAAAGGGCTCTACCTATTTGCTGTTGATCTCCCCTGATGAGTTTGTAGGCAGCCACCAGGTCCCCCCTCAGCCTCCTCTTGCTGAGGCTGAACAGGTTCAGGTCACATCTTGCCAGGTTGAGTACAACCTGTTCACCACTACTCTCTGGGTGTGCCCCATCAGCCAATTTTTTACCCATCCAACTGTATAGACATCAATGCCACAGTCGCTTAATTTATTGATGAGGATGGGGTGAAAGACAGTGTCAAAGGCCTTCTTAAAGTCTAGAAAGACTACATCCAGGGTGATACCATCATCCAAGGATTTAGTTACTTGGTCATAAAAGGTTGGTCAGGCAGGACCTGCCTTTGATGAACCCATGCTGATTGCCCCTGAGCATGATCTCCCCTGGTGGTCCCCCAGAGATGTACTCCTTGTTGATTCTCTCCAAGATCTTCCTGAGCACTGAGGTGAGCCTTACAGGCCTATAGTTACCTGGGTCCTCCTTCCTCCCTTTCTTGAAAATTGGGACCACAAGGGCCCCAAGAGGAAACCACTGTGGGGCACTAAGAGGAATCCTAACATGATCCAGAAGTTCTGGGAAGCCCTGCTGCCACATCAGTCAAGACAGCAGCTCACCACATTGAACTGCAACATGTAATGCTACTGTGACCTAGCTGTGAATGGTAAGGCAGTAAGCAAATGTTACTGAGTGCCTAGATAACCTTACTTGCAGCAGCCATCCTCATTGGCAGCAATGGAGTTGAGAATATCTTGAGTCATCATAGAAAGTATCGTCTGGTGAAGAGGGTGAGTCTTCATCCATGTTCAGCATGCTGTGCTCACTGTAGGTTGCCACATGGACCTGCTGCACCTGCTGGACCATGCCATGGACCTTGATAGAGGCCATGTGTTCTGTTTGGGTCACTCTGTGTTCTTCTATTAAGAGCTACTCAGAGTAGCTACGGTGCAGTGGGCCTGTGCCATGCAGCCTCAGCTGGGCAGCAGTGGCCAGGGAGGGATGTGGGGAGCCAAACTGAGGTGGGCTGGGCTGGGCTGGGCTGGGCTGGGCTGAGCTGGGCAGGTAGGAAATGGTGCCAGTTGCTCTGAGCCACCACCACAAAATTCGCCCTTTAAAAGTAGCAAAGGACAGTATGTTTCAGACATAGCATATCACTGTGAGCATTTCATTTCAAAATTGTTGTAGACTCATAGATACCAAGCCCAGAAGGGATTCAAACATACATTATATCACAGGCCATTAGCTTTCATTCAGTGAGAATATCCACATGTGCAATTAATGTGGATGAATAAACTCCAGAACTTGTTGCTCCAGAGTTTATTTGTGCACAGCATATGAAGTGTGTTTGGAGCAGCCCAGGCTGGCAGGGGACCCAGAGGATCAGCCTGCCAGCCCAGGGATGCTCCAACTTGGCTCCACATTGGGGCATGAGGGTGCTTCAGTATGGGGCTAGCCGGAAGGCAGCTCCTGTGCTGAAGCACCCTCATGTCCCAGCCAGCCTTGTCACCATCTACACATGTGCTGCAGTGCACAAAATAACTCCACCACAGGGTGGTGCTTGTGTTTAGCTGGGCTACCCTGTGGCAGCATTTATTAGTTTACTGAGACCTAATAAAGTTGCATGTGTAGACAGTGGCATTTTACTGCAGAGCTAATTAATCGGCTCTGCAGTAAACATCTAGTGTAGATATACCCAGTTACTCCTATTTTGAGCCCAGGGGCTTAACCAAGCATTTCAATCCTCAGGAGACAATCTGTTGTGTCACTGACAGAAAGCAAGAGAGACAGAACAAGCAGGATAGCTTATCTGGAGAACTATGTCCAATTAATTACACAAGGTCCATCCTACAGAGGATGGTGACAAACACCAAAGGTCCTGCCAGCCTGATGTGGAAGAAAATTCCTTCCTGATGCTAAACCTGTGCTAGACTGTGAGTGTGGAAACATGGTATGCCAGCCAGGCATCCAGGAGCATACGGCGTTTGTACATGTAATGATGTCATGATGCACACGTGATGAAAATGTGACTCCATTAAGCCACATAAAGTGACATTACACATGTGCCAGTTTTGGGGGGTTTAGATGAGTTTGCATTGTTTCAAACTAACTTACATCCTGATGTAGTTTAGCTTGCAACAATGTGTTGCAGCTATTAGTCAGCTCATCCCCCGACTACAGGAGAGGCAGCTAGGCTCTGCAGAAAAAAAGCAGATTTATCAAATTCCCCAGACTTATCAGGCACCTGCTGAAGGCAGAAGTGGTGAGGGGCCCAATCCTTTTTTTTTTTCCCACTGAGCCTGCCCGCAGTCTCAGCCATCACCTATTAAAGACTGAATTTGGAAGCCTGGCTAAAATGTCTGGAGGGGCTACACCACCAGCAGCAACAAGTGCTTCAGCAGCCCTGACTTTAACATCACCTAACACAGGAGGTATACAGTCCCACTAGGGGGAATACCTTACCGGACTTGGTGTTGGCTATGGGGGAGGACCTGGTAGGGGATCTTCAGATTCGTGGTCACCCTGGGGACAGTGAACACCAATCTGTGGAATTCACCATACGGCGTAGGGTGGGTGAGATAACTAGTAGGGTGGAAGTGCTTGACTTTAGGAAGACTAACTTCAGTGTGCTTAGGAGTCTAGTCAATGATGCACCGCAAGAGATGAGTATTGGCAAGATGAGAGTCCAGAAATGATGATCATTTCTAAAGGAAGTGATCCTTCAGGTGCCGAGGGAGACTATATCAGCACAAGGGAAAAGGGGGAAAGGAGCCAAAAAACTTCATTGGCTAAGCAGGGAAGCCTAAGGGCAGCCTAATAGCTGCAACACATTGTTGCAAGCTAAACTACATCTGGATGTAAGTTAGTTTGAAACAATGCAAACTCATCTAAACCCCCCAAAACTGGCACATGTGTAATCCAGGGGAGCCTAAGGGCAAAAAAGAAGGCATATAGGCGGTGGAAGCAAGGGGAAGCTACCAAGGAGGGGTATACCTGCTTGGCCCACACTTAGAGGGAGGCAGTTAGAAAAGCCAAAGCAATTATAGAGCTAAGACTGGCAATACAAATTAAAGACAACAAAAACTCTTTTTTTAGGTATGTAGGGAGTAAAAGGAAGGTGCAGGGCAGCATAGGACCCCTATGGAACAAGATGGAGCAATTAGTGACAGACAGGGGGGACAAGGCTGAGCTATTCAATGAAGTTTTTGGCTCAGTGTTCCTGAACAGGGCTCAAGATAAGTCTCCTAATGGGTTCTTAGATGAGCATCAAAGGGACACCAGCCCACCAACTGTTGACACTGATTTGGTGCAGAGTCACTTGGATGGACTGAATGTCTTTAAGTCAGCAGGCCTGGATAAGCTGCATCTGAGAGTACTAAAGGAATTGGCTGGTGTTATAGCAGAACCACTGGCACGGCTGTTTGAGTGCTCGTGGCACTTGGGTCAGGTCCTGGAGGACTGGAAAAAGGCCAGTGTGGTTCCTATTTTCAAGAAAGGGAGGAAGGAGGATCCGAGTGATATAGGCCAGTCAGTTTTACCTCCATCCTTGGAAAGAACTTTGAAAAGATTATGAAGGATCATATTTGTGGGAGTCCAGTGGGAAAAATAATGCAGCAGGGAAACCAGCATAGATTTGTAGCAGGTAGATCATGCCTGACTAATCTAGTTTCATTTTATGACAGGGTCACAAAAGAGGAGTAGAGGTGGATGCTTAGACACAGAAGTAGAAGCGGATGTCATTTTCTTGGATTTTAGGAAGGCCTCTCATACGATATGTTATCCTATTCTCATAAATAAATTAGGAGGCTGTGACAGATATTTACACAGTCTGGTGGGTGGCGTATTGGCTAAGCGGTTGCACCCAGAGAGTGGTAGTAGACAGGTTGGTATTGACCTGGAAGGATGTGGGTAGTGGGGTCCCACAGGGTTTGGTCCTTGGACCTGTACTCTTCAATATCTTCATCAGTGACTTGGACGTGGGTGTGAAGTGTACTCTGTCCAAGTTTGTGGATGATACCAAAATGGGTGAAGTGAACACACTGGAGAATAGGGAACCATTGCAGGCAGACCTGAACAGGTTAGAAAATTGGGCAGTACACAACAGGATGCAGGAGAACAAGGACAAGTAGAGAGTACTGTACCTGGGGCACAAAAATATCCATCACACCTACTGGCTGGGAAGTGACCCTCTCAGCAGCACAGAAGCGGAAAGGAATCTCAGAGTCATAGTGGACTCCAAGATGAACATGAGTCCATGTGATGAAATCATCAGGAAAGTTAACCGCACTTTATCATGCATCAGCAAATGCATGACAAATAGATCCAAGGAGGTGATACTTCCCCTCTATGCGGCATTGGTCAGACCACAGTTGTAGAACTGTGTCCAGTTTTGGGCACCATACTTCAAGAAGGATGTTGATAGACTCAAGGGGGTCCAAAGGAGGGTCACTCATATGGTTAGGGGCTTACAGGACAAGCCCTATGAGGAGAGACTGAGGGACCTGGACCTCTTCAGCCTCCGCAAGAGAAGGCTGAGAGGTGATCTTGTGGCCACCTACAAATTCATTAGGGGGACGCAGCAAGGGATTGGAGATGCTCTGTTCACCAGGGCATCTCTTGGGGTAACAAGGAACAATGGTCACAAACTGACAGATAGCAGATTTAGGCTGGGCATAAGGAAAAACTTCCTGGTAAGGGTGGCCAAAATTTGGAAGGGGCTTCCAAGGGAGGTGGTGCTCTCCGCTACCTTGGGGGTCTTTAAGAGAAGGCTGGATGGGCATCTGGCTGGGCTCATCTGACCCCAGGGCTCTTTCCTGCGTAGGCAGGGGGTTGGACTCCATCTGTTGAGGTCCCTTCCAACCCTAGCATCTATGAATCTATGAATCAGCTGTTTCAGGAGAGATTGCAGGACGAGCAGTGCAGTTCATGGTTCCCTTGCTGGCCTGGGGGAAGCCCAGCACACAGGTGGGTGCTACTTCTCTAGCCCAGAGAACAGGGCAGGACACTAACAAAGATGGGGAAAAATGATGATCCTAAGGCCTTTCTGGAAACTTCTGAGTGGTTGGAATAGACCATGGCCTTGGGGTCAATGGGCCACTAAGCTAGCCCCTTACCTGACTGGGGAAGCTTATGTTGCACAGTGGGGCCTGGGAGCTAAGGCCACGCAGATCTATGTCATCTTCAAGGCTGCCATTTTAGTTTCTCTGGGTCTCGCCAAAGAAACATGCAAGTGTTGGTTCTGGGAAGAACCATTTCACTCAAACTGCCAGCCCTGAGCAGTTGGCCAGCCCCTCAAGGACTCAGCGGCTTAAACCAGAATCCTGTTCACCTGCAGGAACAGCAGATTGATAGCCCTGGAGCAATTCTGCCAGGTTGCCAGTGGGACTCTGGGAGTGTTTGCAGACACCGGGCTGATGATTAACAAGACAGTTGTCCTAACCAAGAACTTCCTTGAGTTTGATGTAGAATGTGAGGAAATACCCCATTAGACCAAAGGCACAGGTCCAGCAAGGCACAAACTCCAAATGGAGAGGGCCTGCTACAACTAGAAGGTCTTTGAGTGGAAAAGGATTCCCTCTGGGATGTAGTGACAGGAGAAGGGAAAGGGGAGCTCTGTCTGCTTTACATGTGGACAGCCAGGGCTCTGGCAGAAAGCTTGCCCACAGGTGGACTCCAGCTACGTGCAGACCAGAATCTCTGAGAGAGTCAGTGGATCCTGGAAAAAGGAGGCCAGGTTTATAGCAAGACTCATTCCTAGTGTCTTCTCATTACTGTTTTGACAGCTCAATACTGAACCGGAGGGCAATTTTCGTTGTGTTAGTTAACACTGAATGTTAATTGAACTTAACTAATTTCTTACTCTGCATTCATGTGTTATGCAGTGTTACCAGCTGTCATCATTTTATCAGGAGTCTTTCTTAAAGCTCCTGGGATTCTAGGATTGCAGGAGAATCTCATTTTCCATTTTTTTAAAATGGAGTTTATGGCTGAGAGGCTTCAAAGCATGAATTGTGATAAGGGCTGGATGATTTGGGATGCGAGGGAAGGTGGCGGGGGTGGGGTTGAATTAAAACAGACACCCCAGTTTCCACTATGCCCATTGTAATTATCAACTGCTGGCTGGGACTGACTTCTGACTCTGGGATTGTCCCAGCTAAACCAGGATGCATGGTTACCTGGGTCATAGGCCCTGGGGAGGAGACCATTACTGGCATTACCCCCAGTATGCAACTGCCACTTGCAGCTTTGACTTAAGACTATAATTGATTATCTAATATTTTTTTCACCTTCCTTCACTGTATCAGGAGTGGCCAGGGTAGATCTTGCTTGCATATTAGGGTCAAACTTATCATAGATCTGAGCTTTGGAAAGAATCCCCTCCACCTCCCTCCCTGTTCCCCCTCCCCACTCCCACACACTCCAAGTCAGTGGCAAAGATCCTGGCTTCTTGTTTGCCTTCCTCTGCAGCAAGTAACATAGTTCTCCTGATAGGTTCATCTGGATATCACTTCTTTGCCATTACCGAGGTCTTGGGCATTGGTGACACTTTGGTGCTGTACACAAAACTATTGAGGCATTGCAGTGCCTTACTTACACTGCTACCTAGTGGGATCCTCAGCCCCAAGCCCCAAGTTTTCTGATCACCAGGGATCCTGGTTTGCTCTAATTAAAAAACATACCCAATTTTTGGTTTAAAAAAAAGTAACCCCAAATCCACATTTTTCCGTGATTAAAATGAAACAACACCACCACCACCACCACCACCACCACCACACACACACACACACTGTGTTTCATTTAAAAGCATGGAAAAATGTGGATTTGGGGTTACTGTTTTTAACTGAAATTTGGGGATTCTTTTAAATCAGAGAAAACCATGATCCCTGTTGATCAGGTTCCCTGGTCAGACCTGGGGGATCTGGTAAAGTAAGCACGTTGACTGGGAGCTTCCTACGCCAGCTAGTAGAAAGTGTGGATCAGGAGGCTGTGGCTTAAGACCAGCTCCTCATGGGCAGCTGGGTACTTAATTCTGGGTTGGAGGAAAGTACCTGAGTTCAGGATTCTCAGCCATAGACTTTGGCATGGTGGCAGGAGACTAAGACAGGGCAGCTCCAACTTGCACAAAGCAGAAAAAGCATACCCAAAGCCACTCGCTCAGTGGTGAGGGTTCTCACCTGGAAAGTTGGTGCCCTGTTTTCTGATCTCTGCTCTACCCAATTTGGAGCCAAGACTTCAACCCAGGATTTCCTCATGTCAGGAGAGTGCCCTAGTGTTAGATTACTGGCCACCCTTGGGTGCAGCTTTCTTTTCTCTCCTCTTTGAACTGGTCTGTGTAAATAATTACATATTTGATAGAAAAAGAAATCAAGTTCAAAACTCTCAGGTGAAAGCCCTGACCACTCATCTAGAGAGTCACTCTTTCTGGCCCAGTGAACATGTAATGATTTATGCAAATTGGAAAAGCATCAACAGGAGAGATTCCCTAATCCAGTGTTTTATTGATATATTTACAATTTTAAAGCAGTTTGGAAGCCTACCAGTGCCTCAATTCATTATAATAAAATTAATGCTAAATACCTATATATTTTGGCTTATCATGGAAAATCAGAGTTCCCTCTGCCCCTTTCACTCATCAGGATGTAGGTCCAGCTGCGACTGTCCCACCCCCACAACTGCTTTGTGGTGCTGAGCTGGTACCCTGCCCCTGATATGTTGGTGCCCTGCCTCTGCACTTGCTGATGTTCCTCACTCCCAACCAACAGCCCCCCGCCCCCATCTTCCTGGGCCCTGCTGGGGATCCTAACTGTGACAGGAGTATCATTACTGCAGCCTTCCTACTGGTGACTCTGCCCTCCTGTTGTGTGCCAACCACCTGCTTACTCTTCTGCCACGCCTTGACCTTAATTGATTGATGTAATTAGCGGGAGGCTGCCCACTTTATGCGCCCTGGTGCCAGGGGGCACTGTCTGCAGTTCCTTTTCCTCCTACACTGCAACCCAAGCCTCGCAGGTGGTACTGACATGGTTTTGACCTGGGACCTGCTGTGATTTGGCCCTCTCCTTAATCTCCCTGGGGCTTCTCGCTCCTCACGGCCCTCTCTCCAGGGCTTCTCACTGCCCCCCTTGCTCTGGGGCTGGGGTTAGTGCACCCCAAAATGCCACACCCTCTCTGGTGCCAGGGACCCCATGCTACCATGGAGCCCCTATAAGGCCTCCTCCAACCCCTAATAGCCTCACCCAGTCCTCCGGTAAAAAACAGCGAACACAAAAACACAAAGCCCCTGGGCTATAACATAAAAAGGTAAACCATCCAGCCAAACAACATTCAATCCCTACTGAGAAAACACTCCAACCCACAGCAGCAACCAGGGGCTGCTCACTCAGTCAGGGGTCTCCCCTCTGTCTGCACTGGCCAAGCTCCTCTTCCCTCGGCCACCAGAAGGAAACTGCCCTCCGGGCCTCCCGCCTGGGCTTATATGGGCCAGGCCCTGCCCCTTCCTGTCAGCTGGCTCCCCAGCAGTTGTCCTGGCAACCAGCACCTGTGACTCTGGCTGCCCCGGTAACTGGCAGCTGGGCCTCCCCCTTCTTGCCACTAGAGGTCTCTCCCCAGCTGTTTCTGCTCTCAGGCACAGGGGACACTAACCCACAGCCTCCCCCACCCCACCAGGCCCCCTCGCTTCTGACTCTGCCCCCCGCACCGCAGCCCTCTCAAAGGGGGAACGTGGCAGCTACATCCTGCCCATTCTCTGCTCTCTGAGCACCAGCCTAAACCACCCAGTACCACCCAACCCCCAGCTCCTGCGTGCGGGGAGCAGCGGCTGCTGTGGCTGGAATAGAGTGCAGCGCTCGGCTCCCTCCTTCTCCCCCACACCCTGCTCCCCTCACCCCCATAGGCAGCGTGGCCGGAGCAGAGCCAAGCAAAGCCCATGGGGGTGGGGGGATGGGGGAGGATGAAGGCTGCCTGCTGTGGGGCTTATGGCTCCCTGCTCTGCTGCCCTCCTCCCAGGGGCCTCCGTGGTCCAGCAGGCAGGACCTGGCGTGGGAAGGCAGAGCGGGAGAGAGAGACTCAGTGCTGCTACTGCTGCCAGGAGCCCCGTGCCAGCTTCACTGCCATGGCGAGGCACCCCCTGCCCACCCAGCAGCAGTGGGAGCAGTAGCAGGGTGCAGATTTATGCCCTCTCATTGCTGCTGGGTGGGCACGGGGTGGTTCACTATGGCCGTGTGGCTGGTGCAGGGGCTCCCAGTGGAGGTGGCTGTATTGCTGGCCACATGAATGTGTGTGCGTGCACACATGCACATGGCACCTCCTGCATCCTGCTCCCCCTAGTTCCAAGCAGCCCTGTGCAGGCTGAAACTTTGCCAGCCTGCTAGGGGAAACCTGCTGTTTCCCACATTTTCCTACTTTAAAGGAAAAAATCTGCATTTTTTTCCATGGCAAATGGAAAACCCAGATCCCTGCTCATCGATTAAGCAATTAGCTGCTCTTCAGAAGTGCTCCCTCCCTCCCAGCAGAGCTTCATGTGGGCTCTGTTGTCTGGCTGAGCTTGCCACGGCTCTTCCCCAGTCAAAGGGCCACAAACAGCTCCCAGCAGCCCCTGTGTGGGAGCTGCTGAATTATTGGTTAATTGTTTAACCTATATAATTAAAGGAGGTTAAACAACTATTTTAAAACAATATTTACAACCCTAGGACTGGGCTGGATGGAAGGAGGGAGGGGGAAACTAAGCATACCCCATTGCTCCAGACTTGTCATCAATGCCCACTCCCAAGCTCTTAGTCTCTGATAAGCCTGAGAGCTAGTAATGGGTGGTGATTCTGCAGCGATCTCCTGGCTGAACTTCTGATTATAGAGTATGTCAACAGATCTGGGGGGATGAGGTGTGTTCAGTCCCATCTTCCCCAAGGTGCTGCCATGGTATAGATGAGCCCTTGGTGGTATCACTGGCAGAAACATACCTGCTTACAGAGCCAGGGTTTGGCTGAGCAGGGCTTCAGAAAGCATCTGTGGAAGCCATGAAGTCAAGTTCCTTGGTGGCTCTAGCCTTGTCAGCCTTTTCCTGCCTATATCACATGGTTTAGTTTTCTGAGGACTGAAAACTTTTTAGTTAAGTCAAGTCTTTGGGCTTAGTCTAGAGATCTGGGTACAGCTCAGAGCAGTGGTTCTCTGCCTTTTTAGATTTGGGGCACCACCTGATAGCTCAAGGTACCTCTCAGAGAATCACAACACTTTGTTTTCACCCATTTTTTGGCTACAGCAAAACAATAGGGCAATTCTTCATTTGCAAAGACCACAACAGTCAGAATAATGTTTTTAACTCTCTGGATTCCTATTTTATGAATCATGTTTGCACACCTAACAGTGCTAACATTTTATGGTACCCCATGGCACCCTGGAAAGGATTTTAAGGCACCCCAGGCTGACATGGTGTCCTGGTTGGGAATCACTGACTTAAGAGTATGTTCCCAGTTGTGTCCTAGGAAAGATGCCCTTGAATGTCCCCATTCTCCACCTGTATTCACCAAACCTAGAAATGTGGCACTGAAGCTGCCCCAGGGTGTCCCCTGCAGCATTTCACAGTGCTGTGCTCCAGGCTTTTCAGATTTGGTGCATGCGAGTGGAAGCAGGTAGAGAGGGCATGCTTGGCAGCGTCCCTTCCAGGATAGGCTGGGAATGCCATGGTGACAAAGTTAGTGGCCTGTGCTCTCAGGAGATCAAGCTAGATCAAAGGGCCTATCCTGACCTTGAACCCTGAGTCTCATAAACCTCTAATCAGAGTACGCCATTGAGGCCAGCACAAAGTGCAATGGCCACAGTCACCTCCACTGCAAAACACAGCTCAAGAGAGTGTACAGCCCACCTTTTACAGTGTTGTCTAGTAACTCCAGCACTGAGCCCAGAATGGTTTCTAGGCCCTCTTCAGCCTGGCAGGTTTCAAACCTATATCTCCTGCTTTCAAGGAGGTTTGGTACAGCCTTAACCACCAGTATAGACACCAGTGTCACAGGGGTGTCCTTCACTCTTCCTGCTGAAGCTGAGCCACTGTACAGTCAAGAGCGAGAGTCATTAAGCCATAAGGCGAGCAATCAAGCGGGATCCTGAATGTGTAACCTAGCAATTAGGCCACTTGGATGTTAAGAGGAGGAGTTTTGATTTCTGGGCCTGAGCCTGAACACTAACTAAACATAGTCCTTTGGACATGATCAAAATGCTATTTGCATTAAAACATTAACTGTCCATATTGTACTATTCCATCTACTTTAATACAACAAAGCTATATATACCTATACTGAGTGCCCCACATTTTTCCTATTCAAAAGACAAATGCTTCCACTGAGGATTACTCCCACAGAAGGCAAAGGAAAGATTGTAATAACTTTAATGGGAAGTGAAGCTGGCCTTAATCCAGTAACACAAATCCAGACAGCAGCTAAGAATTCTTGGATCACAAAGGATTGTACTTTTGTGCCCTTTTGTGGATAATGCTGGAAAAGACCTCAGAAGGTCATCTAATCCAAACCCCTGCTCGAGCCATCCTAAACAAGTGTTTGTATGATCTAGTCTTAAAACTTGGGGAGCAAGCCCTCAAATACAACTACCAGGCATAATCTCCAAGACATCAAAACTCCTCTTAACTTGCCACGGGTAAAGTAGGGGCATGAGGACACTGTTAATGCCCTGCCACTGCAAAGAGAAGAAGTACTTACTCAAATACGCTCAAGAGGTCCAAAGAAAAGGATCATGCCTCCTGCTACAGAGGAAGGCAAAAATCTCTACAGACCATGTCAGTCTGACCATGGGGTAAAATTCCTTCCTGATCCTAAATATGGCGATCAGTGGGCACATCTATGAGATGCTACTGTACAGTGGTTACTGCACATTTATTTAGCACTTGTATAATCAAATACTAAATAAATGCACAGTAACCGGAGTTACTACACTGTAGTGCTGGTGAACACCTTTTTAGTGATGCTACTGTGCAGTAGCTTCATAGTACCGCACAGTAGTGTATTAGCACTGTTAGCATCTCATATAGACACTCCCAGTCTGACCCTGAGTGTAGAGTTGTGCTTTACTTCAGGACTCTTACCTCGTGACTGGAATTTCTATTGTTGTGAGGTCTGAACAGCATATTTTTTACATATATTTTGAAATTTCATCATCTGAAAAATATATGGGGAAAGTTTAACTGGAAAATTCTCAAAATTATCTTTAATTTTTCAACCTAAGACAGAGTGGTTGAAATGTTCTGTTTTTTCTACCATCCAATTTAAAAATCTCAAAAAATGTCACCATGTTTTCCTTTTGCTTACAAACAGATCTAGCTGTCATTTGCTGTGGTTAGTATGGGAAAGAGAACACGCTGCATAGGACAGACACAGATCTCATCCCATTGTGCCTGGCTGAAAGGCCCTCACATACTTTACTCATTGGCTATGTAAGTACCTATGGAGAGCAGACTAGACCAAGGGTTGGCAACCTTAACTAATGGGGACTGCCATTTGCAACTTGACTGTCAGTCTCTTTCTGTCTGATCCCTCTCTGCTCTGCGCAGAGGGCTGCCCTCTTACCCTTTGCCCCTAATACAGTGTCCACTAAAAGATGTGCCGCTGAAAAATGTGGAGGGACAATTTGCAGTGGCTAATCCAGTGGTAAACAGAGGTAGCAGTGGGGAAGGAACAGCAGCCTTCTGGATGGAGCAGGGGCAGCTGTGCCAGCAACAAAGGATCAGCTGTCTATTAGTAAAATGAAGCAAGGAGATTGGTGCCATTAGTGAAACATGGATGGATAATGGGCTGGATCAAATTTCTTTATGGTGCACATCTGCCCTGCAGGCCATTGGTTGCTGACCCCGGTCTAGATTAGAATAGAGAGGTGGAGACTAGGGTGACCACCTGTCCCTAATTGGGTGGGACAGTCCCAGAATGGGAACCTCAAGTCCTGGTCCTGGGCTGCACGACTCCAGGATAACATTTGTCCTGGATTTGTAGTGTTGTGCAGGGATCGGGAAATGGCAGGTTTCCCTTTTCAGGCTGGCATGTGGCTTGTAATACAGCTGGGCAGCCTGGACAGCAGCTCCCTGCAGGTTAGTCTATGGAGGGGAGGGAGCATGGGGAGAGCAGGGATCATATCGAGGCCCACATGGTGGGTGAGGGAGGGAGTGAGGCAGGGGCTGGGGGCACTGCCCAGCCAGGGTGATGCATGGCGCTGGGGCATGGCATGGGAGGGAACCATAGGCAGCTCATCCAGGGGGCACGGGGGGGATAGTTCCCCACAGCTGTGCACATCTCCCCCAGAGGAGGTGTAGGGGGCACATGCCCCCCCAGATTTGTGGGCAAAGCAGGGGCAGATTTGGGCTGCCCACTGTGGCCTCAGGCCTCCCCGCTCTGCTGCCCTCCCCCCAGAAGCCCCACACGAGATGCCCCCTGCCTGCCTGGCAGCAGTGGGGATGATGGTGCAGAGTTGTGCCCCTGCTGCTGCCAGGCGGGTAGGGGGCATGCAGCCGGCTTTCTGCTCCAGAGGGAGGGCATCAGGGAGGGGAGCCCCGAGTCCGCAGTGGGCAGCCCACATCTTCCCCCACCCTTCTTGGCTTTGCTCCGGCTGTGTCGCTGCCTGGGATGGGGAGAAGTGGGTATGCATCCTGCCTTTACATTTTAAAAAGATGGTCACCGTAGTCAAGACTCCTTACCACAATAGAGAAGAAGTCTTACCTGACAATGGACAAGACATCTGTTTACACAAGTCTTCCTGCCAAGATGGCTTCTTAACAGCAAGGAGGAGAAACAGAAAATGAGGGGGATTACACTACTAGAAAAACTTTGAAAGACTGACAGATAAAATTAATTATCTTTGCTGCAGGTTTTTGCAGATTTTCTATCTGATGGGAATTATGCTGTCCTGGGTTCCCACTAGGTTGGGCAATTGTTTTAAGAGGGTGCCAGTGAGAGGGAGAAGGTTTAATTTAGCCCAGTCCCCAAACTAGTTGAGGAGAGTGAACCTGCCAGTACTTTGAGCACTGCTGCTCAATGTAGGGCACCCATGGGACCTGCCATCAATCATTTACCACAATGAATTTTTAAAGTGCAAGAATCTTCTTAAGTAACTAGGCAGAGTGAGAACTGATTATTAATTTACACACTGATGCAGTGGAGTCCAGAAGAGCATTAGTGACATGTCACACAGCAGCGTGCTCAGGGTGGGGTCCCTTCAATCCGGGCTGGAGAGAAATCTTCGAACATGTGAGCCTTCATAGTTTCATAACTCAAGGGAAATAGTCACATGCACATGCACAGACACATGCAACGCACACACTTTCTTCTCAACTGCACCCCTCCTCCCGCCACACACACCCTGTTCATCTCTTCCTTCCTGCCCTAGAGTTGTTAGCTGGTGCCAAATTAGGGCTTTTGGCATATAACATGTGACAAAAATCATATAATCCAGTGTTATTCAGAGGCTTTTCACTCCTCATTGGAGCAAAGCAGAGAGAGCCAGTGGGCTGTAGAGTAGGGAACCAGAACTAGCTGGATGAGACAACCCATGACTCATAGAAAATGAGGGTTGGAAGGGACCTCAGGAGGTCACATCTAGTCCAACCCCCTGCTCAAAGCAGGACCAGCCCCAACTAGATCATCCCAGCCAAGGCTTTGTCAAGCTGGGCCTTAAAAAACTCCAGCTTGGCTTAGCAGAGAACTCTTAGTAAACTAAATCACAAAAAGGAAGCTTGTAAGAAGTGCAAACTTGGACAAAGAACTAGGGAGGAGTATAAGAGCATTGCTTGGGCATGCAGGGTGCAAGTCAGGAAGCACAACTGGAGTTGCAGCTAGCCAGAGATGTAAAGGGTAATAAGAAGGGTTTCTACAAGTATGTCAGCAACAAGAGGAAGATCAGGGGAAGTGTGGGTCACTTATTAAATGGGGGAGGCAACCTAGTGACAGAGGATGCAGAAAAGGTTGAAGTGCTCAATGCCTTTTTCACTTCAGTCTTCAGAGGCAAGGGCAGCTCCCAGACTACTGCACCTGGCAGCACAATTTGGGGAGGAGGTGAGCACTCAACAGTGGCGAAAGAAAAGGCTAGGGATTGTTTAGAAAAGTTGGACATATACAAGTCCACAGGGCCAGACGGGATGCACCCAAGGGTGCTGAGTTTTCATCTTTGAAAACTCATGGTGATCAAGAGAGGTCTCGGATGATTGGAAAAGGCCAAATATAGTGCCCACCCATATTTAAGAGAGGGTAAAAGGAGAATGCAGGGAACGACAGACCAGTCAGCCTCCCTCAGTCCCTGGAAAAATCATGGAGCCGAGGAATTCCTCAAGGAATCCATTTCTAAGCACCTGGAGGAGAAGAAGGTGATCAGGAGCAGTCAGCATGGATTCACCAAGGGCATGTCATGCCAGACCAACCTGATTGCCTTCTATGATGAGGTGATTGGCTCTGTGGATGAGGGGAGACCAGTGGGTGTGGTATACCTTGATTTTAGCAAGGCTTTTGATACAGTCTCCCGCAACATTCTCGCAGGCAAGCTAAGGAGGTATGGGCTGGATGAATGGACTGTCAGGTGAACAGAAAATTGGCTGGAGCATCAAGCTCAGAAGGTAGTAGTCAATGGCTCGATGTCTAATTGGCAGCTGGTATCAAGTGGAGTGCCCCAGGGGTTGGTCCCGAGGCCAGTTTTGTTCAATATCTTCACTAACGACCTGGAAGATGGCATAGAGTGCACCCTCAGCAAGTTTGCAGATGACACCAAGCTGGGGGGTGGGGGGCAGGTGGCGGTGGGGAGAGGATAGTAGATACACTGGAGGGTAGGGCTAGGATAGAGAGAGACATAGACAAACTGGAGGAGTGAACCAAAAGAAATCTCATGAAGTTCAACAAGGACAAGTGCAAAGTCCTGCACCTAGGGTGGAACAATCCCATGTAGCAGTACAGGCTGGGGCTGACTGGCTAAGCAGCAGTTCTTCAGAAAAGGACCTCATAAACTGAATAGGAGCCAACAATGTGCCCTTGTTGCCAAGAAGCATAACAGCATACTGGAAGTGTTGCCAGCAGATCAAGGGAAGTGATTATTTCCCTCTTTTCAACACTGGTGAAGCCACATCTGGAGCACTGCGTTCAGTGTTGCCCCCTACCCCCACTACAGAAAGGTTCTGGACAAATGGGAGAGAGTCCAGCAGAGGGCAATGAAAATGGTTCAGCGGCTGGGGCACATGACTTCTGAGGAGAAGCTGAGGGTAATCGGCTTATTCAGTTTAGAGAAGAGAAAACTGAGGGGGGATTTAATAGAAGCCTTCAATTACCTGAAGGGGGTTCCAAATAGGATGGAGCTGGACTGTTCTCAGTGGTGGCAGATAACAGAACAAGAAGCAATGGTCTTAAGTTGCAGCAAGGGAAGTTTAGGTTGGACATTAGGAAAAACTTTCTCACTAGGAGGGTGGTGAAGCACTGGAACCGGTTACCCAGAGCGGTGGCAGAAGCTCCATCCTTGGAGATTTTCAAAACCTGGCCAGACAAAGCTTTGGCTGGGATAATCTAGTTGGGGATGGTCCTGCTCTAAGCAGAGGTTTGGACTAGATAATCTCCTGAGGTCCTTTCCAACCCTAATTCTTTGTGATTCTAACAGAGCACCCTGCTACACCTCTGGTTTCATAGGAACTCCTAAACCTGACTCCACTGTCTGAACCTCTGTCTGGGACTCTCTTGCCTATTCCTGATTGCTTCAGTTCCTGTCTTGGACCTCCCAGCTTGAATCAACTGCTTAACCTGACAATGATCATGTTTTGATCTTCAGCTCAGTATCCTGGACTTGCACTGATAACTGCCCGGGTCTTTGCTGACACTCTGGTAACTGCCCAACATTGGGTGCCTTGCTTGGGGACTACATATGACCTGGTCACCTCTTATGGGGGGCAAGGGTGTCAGAGTTGTAGTACGTAATGTATTCAGCTGCAAACATTAGCCTTTCTGTTGTGGCTATTATAGTTGAGATTGATCATCTGAAGGCCTGTTCAGAGTGCAGTCCTTGGGGTTCTGGCATTTTTAAATGTTTTTAAAAGGTCCTGAAACCTTGACCCATTATTTTATGAGATACTTGCTCTCTCTAAAAGGTGAAACTAGTCCTGATCTGAGATTGTCATGTTGGGTCATTGGCAGCTAGGAGATCAAGCAGAGAGCGGGGTCAGAGCACAAGCCATTGAGAATAGCAAAACAGTCTGAGATCCAGTTGAGCCCTGTTGCCCAGATCCTTCCTGTTCCTGTGCAAGGGTTTATATAGGGGTTTATAGGGCCCTAACCAGCCAATGTGGTGGTGGAGAGTGAATAGAGGTTAAGGTCCTTCTGGAGTCTTCAGGTCATCCTGGATCAGCCATAGGGTAGCAGGCCAAGATGAAAATCTGTGCTGGTGGAGCTGAGGCCCCAGGTTTTATCCCACAGCCTGATATTACAGCGTTTTCCTGAGCCATTTGTCACCATTCACAGCAGGGCACTATGGGCATAAAAAGTGACTATTTGGGTTTAGAAGCCTTTTACACCCATCTTACACTAGTGAAAATGACAGTAAAAGGAATAGGTGCTAAGTGGGGCCTCTGAGTGTGTCAAAAACCACAGGGACTGTCCCCTGGACCACCAGCAGATTTAAGGTTTTGAAAAGCGGGAGAGGGATGCATGCAGAATGGACTGTGGGTGTGAGGGTCCTGTGAGAGAAGGTATCAGCATCAAGAGCCAGGTTAACTCTTCCCTGGCCCTGCAGCCATGGTAGGTGATATGCCAAATGAAGATCAAAAGTCCTCAATTCTGCAGCAGCAACAAAGCCAGGGAAGAACTGCTCTTGGCTGCAACTTCTCCCACAACTTTGCTACTGGGCAGAAGAACTGAAGAAGGGTGAGATGGTACCACTGCAATGTCCTGGGCAGAATGCGGCCTGCGGGCTGGATGCAGCCTGCCAGGCCATTCTGTCCGGCCCACGGGGCCCCTAAAAATGTAGAAAAATAATATTTATCTGCCCCTGGCTGCCTTTCATGAGGCCCTCGATGGCTTGCCAAAACTCAGTAAGCGGCCCTCCGCCGGAAATAACTGCCCACCCCTGTCCTAGATCCACCTCTGCCCTGACCCTATAGATTTAAAATGCAACTACAACTACCTGAAATAAGGAACACGGTATTCACAGCTCCATGTCCTGATGTGATGTACTGTGATTTCTCTAAGAGTCTGTGAGGCCTAATACCCAAGGCAATGGGGTAAGGCTGAAGGGACCTGGGTTCTGTCCCATTTTCTGCCATTGACCTGCTGCATGATCTGGGCAGTCATTTTTCCTCCCAGGCTTTGTCCTGCACTCAGACAGTAAAGGAGCTTGCAGTACAAACAGGCAGTCCTTGTCACATTCTCCCACAAGCAGCCAGGTACTTTCTCCCACACTACATGTGGTGCCTGGCAGATCTCCATACAATCCCCAAAGCCATGCATTTCATCTTCCTTGAAGTCACTCCTTAATACTCATCTCTGCTGTGAAGGCTGCAAAGCGCTCTGCAGCATGCTGGGACTGCTGCTTACTGTGTAGATCAGAATCATCTCTCTCACCTGGCGCTTTTCCTGTTCCTGTTCACCAGGGCTCAGCTTGATCTCGGACTGTCTTGCTAGTCCCACTCTGCTCTCTGCTTGATCCCCCAGCACTTCCCTTTCGTCTCTGGGCTTAGACAGCAAAAGGATGCAAAAAAATCATCTTTTTGTTATACATGCATGCAGCAGTTCACACTACAGCGCTCTGATTGCTGACTGGAGGCTGAATGATAATGGCAAGCAATGGAGGGCTGGCAAGCAATATTCCTGCATGCAGTCCTTTGCAGAACCATCTAACCTATAATGTCACCCTGGATTTGCTGAGATTTCCACTCTAACCCTTGGTCTCTTGTGCCTGTATGTTATTAACGTTCCCTATTGCGTTAGCTGCCAGCTTTTGGTTTTGTTAAATTTGCATATGTTAAATCAGATAGAACAGAATTTTACTTCTTGTTGCTTGCTTCCCCCAGAAAAAGAATCATAATGTTACTGGGTAAAATATTCAAATGACTTGGGGCCAATTCAGAAGTGAAGCCATCCAGCCCAGCCTAGCCCAGCCCAAATGAACTTTTCTTTTTGGTATGAATTATTTAGTCGAAAAATCAGAAAATTCCAGGACAAATTGTTTGTTTGGGTTGAAATCTTTTGTAAAAGAGAGTTTCTTGTTTTTTTAACAGCCTCATTGAAACCTCTGGCACCTGAAACACGCTGGGTAGAAATAGACGGTGCCAAATGAAGCAGATCAGCTGTGCTGTGCTGTGATGTGATGGTGTGGGCCAAGGGATGATGTGATTGCAGGAGTGAGTGTGGCTGAGTGGGGAAAACAGGGCTCCCCCTGTTCAGCCAAAAATGTTTATGGTGGCACAAATGAGATACCAGGTGATGTGTGTCAACCACTGTGCCTGTAGTATGTCAGGGCCAGTCCCCACCAGCTGTCCTGCCAGGAACCAGTGGTGGTTTTGAAATCTGTTTCTTCATTCACAGTTTTTTTCTAGCTTCCACATTGTTCTGTTTTAGGTCAGTCCAGCATCCCAGTGGGACCCTGGAGGTGGCTGAGTCGGTTCTGTGGGTTCATGCTGCCCCCTGCCGGCCTTGGCCAATTTACATTCAGTTTACATGAGTTCTGTGATATTTTTATGGGATATTTTTATTTTTAAGAGTTTCTGTGATATTTTTATGGGACCAGGTATATAGTTGGGAGAGAGGTTAGACAAGGTCTTGGGCATAAGAGGTCCCTGCATATTCATGTCTTGCACTTTTTATATTTTTTATTCTCCCTCGCTGTTTCTGTACAGCAGCAGGAGCAGCATTTCAGCACTGGGATTGAAACATCAGGCTGCCTTTGAGGCCAGATGTTAAATACAAACAGGGCAGCCTGAACTGCATGTGGTACCCATGGCATACTGCCTTGCACAGTGTCCTTTTCACCAATTATGAGGTCTGTGAATGACCTTTAATGCCACTTTGATCATACAGGCGAACTGAATAAATGGTAGCAACATCCTGCATTGTGAGGCTCCCATCCGGGTGTAGACTTGCTTAAGCAGTCCTACATTACCTCTGTGTCCCATCCCTGTGATGGTCTCTTGCATGTTAGAGCAAGCTGGGAAAAGGGGCAGGAAGCATGGCGGGAGTACAGCATACCCTGTTTTTTCTCTGCTTCTCACATGTGACAGAGGTTAGAAACTGGAGCAGCCTTGCAGCTGCTATAACTTACACAGTGGGCCGGGAAGGCAAACTGAAATCTTGAGCAGTGATGATTACTGACACGGCTCGGAGCACCCCCAGCCAGGTCATGAGGCGCTACGGGGAGTTGGGAGCGGGGCTTAGAGGTCTGGGAGCTCAGGTGGTGTTTTCGTCGATCCTCCCAGTCCCGGGCTATGGGCTGAGGAGGGAGAGGAGGATCCACGCAGTGAACAAAAGACTGCGGAGCTGGTGTCATCGGGAAGGCTTTGGCTTCCATGACCACAGCCCACTCTTTGGGGAGAGAGGCAGTGAGCTGCTGGGAAGAGATAGCCTCCACCTCTCTCCCCTGGGGAGGAGGCTCTTCTCAGCCAGGCTGGCTGACCTGCTCCACCGGGCTTTAAACTAAGCCCTCTGGGGGATGGGGGGACTACTGCCACTGCTGGCCTGCTGAGCAACCCTTGCAAAGCCAGCGGACCAAGGCACTTAAGGGACCCCACCCCTGCCCCAGCCCTGGCACAATCTGTGGGCAAGGCAAGAGCCCCCAAGGGCACACTTGCCTGCCTGTACACTAATGCCAGGAGCCTGGGCAACAAGCAGGACGAGCTCGTCCTCCTGCTCAGTGGAAAGAATTATGACGTCATTGGGATAACGGAGACCTGGTGGGACTCCACCCATGACTGGACCATGGGTATAGAGGTCTATCCCCTGTACAGGAGGGATCGTGTTGACAAAAGGGGCGGGGGTGTAGCTCTCTATGTCAAGGAAAGCTACATGTCCCTGCAAGCTGATGTTGGCGACCGGCATGGACAGCTAGAGACCCTCTGGGTAAAAATTTGTGGGGAATACGGCACAGGGGACACAATGGTGGGAGTCTACTACAGACCTCCCACTCAAAGTCCTGAGCTTGACCAGGAGTTTGCCCAGGAACTGACTGAGGCCGCTTGCTCCAGGACCTTGGTTGTCATGGGTGACTTCAATTACCCGGACATCTCGTGGGAAGATCACTCAGCTAAATCTGAGCGGTCGCAAAGCTTTCTCTTGTAAGTGGATGACCTCTACCTGACTCAAGAAGTCTATGGGCCAACGAGAGGCAAAGCACTGCTCGACCTGGTACTGGCTACGGGGGACGACCTAATCGGTGACCTAGTGATTGATGGGAAGCTGGGTGGCAGTGACCATGAGCTGATCACCTTCACCATCCGCCGTAAAGCTGGCAAGTCAGTCAGCAACACAGAAGTCCTTGACTTCGGAAAAGCCGACTTTGACAAGCTCAAGAGGCTAGTCGGTCAGGCCCTCAGGGACCATGACCCCAGGGAGTTGGGAGTTCAAGAAGAGTGGTTGCTTCTCAAGGAAGCGATCCTCAATGCACAAGCTAAATCTATTCCAACACGGAGGAAAGGCAGCAAGAAGGCACAGCAGCCCTCCTGGCTCTCTAGGGACCTAGCGGACCTCCTGCGGCTAAAAAGGACAGCCTACAAAGGATGGAGGACAGGATTCACCTCCAAGGAGGATTATTCTGCGCTGGTCCGGTCCTGCAGGGAGCAAACCAGGAAAGTCAAGGCTGCAACTGAACTCCAACTAGCTTCAAGCATCAAGGACAACAAAAAGTCCTTTTTCAGATATGTGGGGAGCCGGAGGAAAAGCAAGGGCAGCATTGGACCCCTGCTAAACCAGATGGGGCAACTGACAACTGACGCCCAGGAAAAAGCCAACCTATTAAATAGGTACTTTGCGTCAGTCTTTCATCAGTCCCATGGGACAGGGAGATCCGGGTGATGGGGATCCCCTACCCTCCATAAATGCTGACCTCGTGAAGGAACACCTTGAGAAGCTGGATACCTTCAAGTCAGCCGGCCCTGACAATCTGCACCCCAGAGTACTCAAGGAGCTGGCGAGCGTCATAGCCCAGCCCCTGGCACGGATCTTTGAAAACTCCTGGCGCTCTGGTGTAGTGCCGAAGACTGGAAGAAGGCCAATGTGGTGCCGATCTTCAAGAAAGGGAGGAGAGTGGATCCGGCTAACTACAGGCCCATTAGCCTGACTTCTATCCTGGGGAAGATCCTAGAAAAGTTTATTAAGGAGGCCATCCTTGAGGGACTGGCCCAGGCTAACATCCTAAGGGATAGCCAGCACGGGTTTGTTGCACGTAGGTCTTGTTTGACCAATCTCATTTCCTTCTATGACCAGGTGACCTATCACCTGGACCAGAGAGAAGAGATTGATGTCATATATCTTGACTTCAAAAAAAGCTTTTGATCTGGTATCCCATGATCACCTCTTGGCCAAACTGGCCAGTTGTGGCCTTGGCTCCACCACGATCCGCTGGCTGGGAAATTGGCTCCGTGGTCAGACCCAGAGGGTTGTAATTGATGGCAGTCACTCATTGTGGTGCCCCGTGACCAGTGGGGTCCCTCAAGGCTCTGTCCTGGGACCCATACTGTTCAACATCTTCATTAATGATGTGGACACTGGAGTCAGGAGTGGACTGGCCAAGTTCGCCGATGACACCAAACTTTGGGGCAAAGCATCCACGCCAGAAGATAGGCGGGTGACCCAGGCTGACCTGGACACACTCAGCAAATGGGCAGACGAGAACCTGCCTGAAAAATGAACACCGAAAAATGAACAGCAAAAAATGCAAGGTTCTCCACCTTTTGGAGGAAAAACCTGCAGCTTCCTTATAGGCTCGGCAGTGCTACGTTGGATAGCACTACAGAAGAAAGAGACTTGCGGGTCATCATTGACCACAAGATGAACATGAGCCTGCAATACGATGCTGCAGCTAATAAAGCGACCAAAACGCTGGCTTGCATCCATAGATGCTTCTCGAGCAAATCCCGGGACGTCATTCTCCCCTTGTACTCGGCCTTGGTGAGGCCGCAGCTGGAGTACTGCATCCAGTTTTGGGCTCCACGATTCAAAAAGGATGTGGAGAAGCTTGAGAGAGTCCAGAGGAGAGCCACGCGCATGATCAGAGGTCAGGAAAACAGATCTTACAATGACAGGCTGAGAGACATGGGACTCTTTAGCCTGGAAAAGCGCAGGCTCAGGGGTGATCTGATGGCCACCTATAAGTTTATCGGGGTGACCACCAGGATCTGGGGGAACGTTTGTTCACCAGAGCGCCCCAAGGGATGACGAGGTCGAACGGTCACAAACTCCTGCAAGACCGCTTCAGGCTGGACATAAGGAAGAATTTCTTTACTGTCCAAGTCCCCAAGGTCTGGAACAGTCTGCCAGCAGAGGTGGTTCAAGCACCTACATTGAACACCTTCAAGAGTAAATTGGATGCTTATCTTGCTGGGATCCTATGAGCCCAGCTGACTTCCTGCCCTTTGGGCGGGGGGCTGGACTCGATGATCTCTCAAGGTTCCTTCCAGCCCCGATGTCTATGAAATGCCTATGGAGGCTGCAGACCAGAGGTTGCAATGATGCTGCAAAGCTGCCTATCTTCCTGTGAGGACCATGAAGGCCACAGCAGTCTGTCTTGCACAATGTCTAAGTAGTTACATAGTTTAAAGCCTGATGTGCACAGTAAACATCAGTGCCCAGAAGCTGCCGTTTGTTGGGAACAAGAAAGAGCTATCCCGAGAGAGAGAGAGAGAGACTCTTGTTAAGCAAGCAAATGGCCTTCATTTTTTGTGTTAATACTAGTGGCTTGGGTTTAGAACTAGCGCGGTGGTTCAGAGATCCCCTTAGTGTCCTAGGGGCATGTGATTGTCTTGTGCCCTGCTGGAGGCAGGCTCAAGGTAGAGTGAGGGCTGGGGCCCAGAAGCCATGGGGTCTGGGCTGTGGGACTAGCCAGCGTAGAGGGGCAGATGCTGGGAAGGCTAAAACCCAACACACGAAGGCAGGCCTGGAGTGGCCTGAAGATGAAGAGACGAGCGTCCCATCCAATTGGTGACTCAAAATCTGTGAGGCATGGGACATGGTATAGGGGAAGCATGGAGCCATGCAGTTAGCCCTTAAGACAAAGGACCACAACCACCACGTGTTCCCTAGAGCAAGACCACATCTGGGAAGCCCTGGGGCAGCCTCCCTTTTATAACTGTAAAGGACATCAAGACATGGCAGGTGAGCATGTTCCCATGCCAGAACATGGCATGTTCCCATATCAAGCAGGGCAAAAAGAGAATTTAGTGGGCCTCCAAGGGCTTATGGCCACCCTTGGCAATGGCACCCTGTTACAGTGGTCTATCATGACATTTTCATTAACAAGGTAAAGAAATAAAGACTAGAATAAAGTAATGTAACATGGATACCTAACTGGTTGGATCATTGTGTTCAAGGAGGACTAGTCATCAAGGGCACTTATACATGAGCTCCAAGGCTGCTAAAGCATGCTGTACTTACAGTGTATTGAAGCAGTCTCAATTAATCGAGTCTGCTGCAGCTGGGTAACTACTGCACTCCAGCAGACCCCAGCATCTCATATATCAGGGGTGGCGGGGGCACTTTAACTAAAGTTCATCAAACAAGCTTTAGTTAAAGCAACCTGACATCATTTTTAAGTGTGGGGATGTTGATACATGAGACACTCCAGGTGTTTAATTTAGAGTGGCTCTTAAAGCCACTCTAATTAAAGCACCCTCCTCCTCCCCCTTCCCCCCCCCCCCCACACTACTGGAGCACGTGTATAAATGCCCCAGTAGCTTAATGTTTACTTGGGAGGAAGTACGAAGTAACATTCCCCTGAGGCCAGTGACAACACATAATCCCCCCTGTACTGATAGAAATTATACTTGGGAGGTGCTCTCTAACCAAGAAGACTGAAGAATTTGTTAATTGGGAGACTTTCCCTCAGTTAAGTAGTATCCAGTTAATTAGTTAGACCAAGGGTCTGCAGAAGCTAACTAACTGCTTCACAATACAAGGTTTTGTTTAGTTCTTCTCATTCGTGTATGCCTGTATTTATTGAACACTGTACCCCCTGCCCCCTTCCTGCTTTTTCTTATATCAGGGGTTGTCAACTGGGGGTACACATACTCCCAGGGGTACTTAGAAAGGCCATAGTGGGTATGTGCAGGCAGGCAGGCAGGCAGGCAGAAACAGTGTCTCCCCCTGGCGCCTTCCCATACTTTGCTTCTTAGCTGGGGGAGGTGGAAGGGGAGGGGCACACCGGGCACCACTGGCCCTACACAACACACTGTGGCACCTCCCCGCCCCTGCCTCAGCCTGCTCTCTGTGCCCACTCCCAGGAGCAGGGCCGAGAGATGAGGGCAGCGGTGCCCCTTTGCAGGCCGCACTCATACTGCCCAAATGGCCAGCCCGGGTAGGGGAGGTGGGGCACAGACATGGTGGTCGCCACTGATGCACTGCCGCTGCTGCACCCTGCGCTGCTTTCCCACAGCTGGTTGCACATGCAGCTCCATAGGCTGCTGACGCACCTTGCACCTCACGCGCTGCCTGTCACCAGCCTGCGGAGCTGCACGTACGACTGGCCACGGGAAAGTGGTGCAGAGCGCAGCAACGGCAGCATGGGGCATTGCCAGCCACTGTGAAACTTTGAGCCAAAAGGGGTACACTTGTTTAAAAAGTTTGAAAACCCCTGTCTTATATCAACACTCATGGCATTATATTCCTTGCTTTTACCTGTTTTCCAAATGCTGGTATTTGATTTTTCACACATCTGTTTCCCTTTCTCACCCTTCCTCTGAATTGGGGTTCTTCTGGTCCTCTCCCCTCTGGATAGTTTGCACTGTGGCTGAAGGAGCTTTTTCACCATCTTCCATGGAACTGAATATAAAGCTGTCCTCAGTAGATTTGCCAGACAATGTCCCAATTCTGGTCAGATGGATCCCATCTTTTGACAGCAGTCCTCCTCTCCAAAATGTCTGCCCATTGGCAAGGAATCCAAAGCCTTCACACTAACAGCACCATCTCAGCCTCTGTGATGTGCTGGTCCCTACCTGGGCCCTTATCTTTTACCAGGAAGGTTGATGGGAACATTACTTGTGCTTCAAACTCCTTAATCCTTCTGCCAAGCACCTTCTTCTTAATCCTGCAGCCAAGAGTCTCCTCCAATCGGCTCAGTGTCATTGCTGGCAGTATCAGTACCTACAAAGCAGAAAAGGGTAGCAGTCTGAGGGACAAATAAGCTCTGGCAATCTTCCTCTGACATGCTGAATATGGACTCCATGCACACAGTACATCTCCTGGGACCCCAAATCAGGATGACAAATTGATGCTTCTGTCCCTGACAGAAGGGAGTCACCCACCATGATCCTCTCTTCTGCCTTCCTAGTGCAGTGGTCTTGGAGTCTGTATTCCTGGGATCCTACATATCCTGTTTTTAGACTGCTGGTCCTTGTAACAAATGGATGTACTAGGGCCAGTCAAATCGCTGGCCCATCCACTTGCTTCCGGGCAAACCACACACCTGACTCATCTGCCATGCCTTGATGATAATAAGTATGACGTTACTCAGGTGGGAGGCTGCCCATTTACTTCCCCGATGTTAAAGGCTTTACCCACAGCTCCTACCTTTCCTTATCGTGGCCCATGCCTTGCAGATGTTTCTCCCTCCAGTGGCTCAAACTAGGGTCCCAAGCTTCAGAGTCTCACTGGGACTCTCACTCCCCACTGGAGCTCATGGTCCCAGAGCCCTCACTCTGGGTTCTCTCTTTACACACACTCTGAGCCTCCAAGCCCCACTCTTTACACACATACACTGGGCCCCAGGTCTTATACTGTGGGCTCCAAGGCCGCCTCATGGAGTGGGAGCGCCAAACCCCATCCCCTTGCCCTCCCTGGGCTCTCCCTTTATCCCTAGCCCCAGGAGCTTCCTTAATTAACTCCCCAAGGCTCAGGGCTCCCACTCCCTGAAGCTTTACTTTAGCTCCTGTATGCAGCCTCAGACCTCCACCGCAGAGTCTGGGTGCTGCCACAGGTCCCTCCACTGATCTGGACCCTGCCTCAGCACTCTTAGTGAGTCTGGGCTCCCCCTGCTTGATCTCACCCACCAGGTCTGTGTGGCTGGGGTTAGAAGGTGTCCCATACTCGCCGTTCACCAGGGAGGTAACTGGCCTGGCATGTCAGGGGAGCTACCCGTCCCCAGCAGGGTGCAGTTTTCAGTCACACCCAGGACCATGGGGCCTCCTCCTTCCCATAGCCCCAGCCCTCACGTCCAAGGTTGTTCCTTGAGCAGCAGCTCAGCCAGATGTTGTTCCTCCAGCTGCTGGTGGCAAAACTACCAGCTTAATGGTTAGGGCCCAGTCCTTATAGGGAACAGCTGAGCCCAGTTACTAAATCAGGCATTGGTGCCTGATTGGGATTGCTTGAAGCTGCAGATTGCTTTACTGCTGCTGCTCAGACCCCTGCAAGTAACAGAGCACCCTGGGCTCTGCTACAGTCCTGTCCTCACCCCTGCACTTTCCCCAGCTGTTCCACTGCAGAGTGCCTGAGAGTGGTTACTGACTTCAGTTTCTTCCTCTTGTATTCTGGGGACCCTCCTAGTAGTCACATGCTGCCACTACTCTTCCATACTCTTCGGCATCTCCTGTGCCAGTTTCTCATGACTCCAATCCAAAAAGTCTTCATTTCCCTTGATATCACAATATGGATAGCCCTTCCATCTTGTCCGATAGGGACACCAGCTCACACTTGGTGCAGGTGAAATGTTCTTGCTCCTCTAGAAAGAGTACAAACATAGCACATCCCACACAAGTAACAACTGCTGATCCAGTCTCCATTGGTGCAGACTCCCGTGGTTATACTTAACTCTGTTCTTTGAGAACTCTTGGTTTGTTTCAGTTGGTTGGGTTGGATTTGTTTATTTGCTTTTAAGTAGATCTGGCCTCCTCCAAATGGCTAAAAGCCTTTGTGTGGAAGGACTTGAAATACAGCTGCCCCTTATGTGCACCCACACCAAAGTTGTGACCAACACAGGACCCCTCATGCAGAGTCAGGGACCAGACACAGAACTGGAAGGGGCTTCCTGGGCCATTCAGCCCAGTCCTCTGTGTCCACAGGCAATTATTTACTCAAGGAATCCACAAAATCAGAGATATCACTCATCCCTGGGGACATCCATATAGCAGCGCAGAACATTAATGCCTGAGGTACCTGGGCAGGCCCACAGCCTTGGTGTCCTTGACAGCTCTGGAGAGTGGCTCTGTCTACAGCACAGAATTCAGTTGATAGCTCTGTGTCATCTAGGAGCATGAGTGAATCACAGCCTGGCCAACACAGCTCTGCCAGCACACCCCAGCTGCTGATGCAGCTCTGCCAAGGGAAGAGTGCACTCCTTGCTTAACATGTTGGCTGTGGACCTGCTGTCCGGCAAACTCTTTCTGCAGGGATTTGCTCTGTCTCCACGAGGGGGCTCTGCTGACATAAATATTGGCACAGCTGCATCAGGCCTAGCTCCAAAGTAGGGATGTGTCTGGCCTGAGGCTTTGCATTCAATTCAGTTCTAAACTGGGATGTCTTATGAAATTAAAGATATACACACCATGAATTATAACTTATACCATCACCATAATTTATATTAATGTTGTAAAAAGGAGTTTAGCAATACTCAGTGCTAACCTTGAGTCAAGCAGTTCATCTTCGCAGTTAAACGCTAGCATGCAACATCCACCGGCAGTTGCCACTGACTTCCTCTGTCTCTGCAAGGTGAACACTTGTCTGTACACTGAGATGGCATGCTCAGTGTCCACCGAGTTCACTGGAAGGGTACGGTAGCGTCTTGCCAGGGTGTAAAGATGTGGAAACCAATCACAGACAGAATCCAAGAACACAGGCACAGGCATCCAGCACTCTATTGAAGTTCATGTAAGCAGCATGGTCTTTGTCATGCTCTTTGCCCCGTCCCAGGATTGCTTTCAGTAGCTGAGGGTCAAAGCTCAGCAAAGGCACCTGATTGGAGTAAAAAATGTGATCAGCACTAAGCAAGGAGGCAGTCGGTTGTTTGAAACGTGGTGGTAGTGACGGGTTGTACTTGTAGTACTGGTTCAGCTTCACAGCTGTTGCCTGGAACAGGTCCCCTCTCCACTGGTTTTCACATGGAAAGCTTGACAATTCTTGTGATGCCATGTCTTTGACCCAACTTACCAAAGCTTGTTGTGTGCGTGGTGTATCACTAGCTGTTTGAAGAAGGCCTCATCCTCCTGGTCTGGTGGTGTGTAGCACACACCCACCACAGCGTCACCCTTGTTGCTCTCCCCTCTGACCCTAACCCAGAGGCTTTCAACAGGCCTATCTCCAGGTTCATACTGGAGCTTTGAGCAATCATACAGCTTTGCTACATACAGTACAACTCCTCCTCCTCTTCTCCCCTATTTGTCCTTCCTGAATAATTTAAACCCATCCATGATAGTGCTCCAGTCACTTGAGCTATCCCACCAATCTCTGTTATTTCAATCACATTACAGTTCTGGGACTATATGAGGACTTCCAATTTCTTCTGCTTGTTTCCTGGTCTTCATGCATTCATTGAGGTAATTAGCTGATCGCCATACTTTCTCAGGAAGAATGAGAAGGCTTTTCTTATTGCCCACTCCTGCTTGTGCTTCCCCACTTACCTAAGAGCTTCATCCCTTAGTAACCTAGTTTAAAGTCCTCCTCACTAGATTAGCAAGCCTGTCAGGTAGAACTTCTCTCTTCCTAGCAATCCTTCTTGGAACAACATCCTGTGGTCCAAGAGACCAAATCCCTGCGGGCGACACCATCTACGCAGCCGTCATCTGTGTAGCCATCATCTGCTGGCAATACCATCATGTGAGGTCCCTTCCAGCCCCTTACAATCTATGAATCTAAGACTACATCCACGCCTGCCCACACCCTTCACCTTGACCAGAAGAATCAAGAACACCACCTGAGCCTGTGTCCTTCACCCTTGCACCCACAGTCCTGTAGTCACTTTTGATGTGCTCAGGGTCACCCCTCACAGTATCATTGGTGCCCACATGGACGAGCAGCATAGGGTAGTAGTTAGATGGCCAGATGAATCAGATCCAGACTCTGGGCAAACAGCAGACCTCCAGAGAGAACAGGTCAGGCCAGCAGATTGATGCTTCCATCCCCAGCAGAAGGGAGTCTCCAACCACCACCACTTGTCGCTTTCTCTTGGTGGCAGTGGTCTCTATCCTCCCAACCTTGGGCAGGCCTGGCTCAGCCTCTTCCACCAATGCAACGTGCTCCTCCTTTGTTGCTAGGGCCCCATATCTGTTCTTCAGGCAAACCACTGCAGGTGGAGGTAACTTCTGCTTGCTGCCAGAGGTCACAAGCTTTTAGCTTCTACCTCTCTGGGTGTCCACGTCCTCCTCTTTCTCTAGCGCTGCCTCTAGCAGTCCTTCCTCCACAGTCCTAGAGGTCTCCTCTGTCATGGAATCGATGAAGTCCTCATGGAGAAGGGTGCTTCAGAGCCTTGCTACCTCCTCCTGTAACTCTCTTGCCTGCTCCCTGAGCGACACCACCAGGAGGCACCGCTCACATCACAGACACTCCTTCACCTGGCCATCACTGGAAGGAATCTGCAAGCCACAGTCTCCACAGCACATAATCAGGACCTGGGTGGAAGTTTAGACAGTGAGCAATTCCGCCTGGACAGACACCTCACAAGTGCAAGCAGAGGAAGAACTGGCAGTAGCAGTGGCTCTGGTACTGTGACATCCTCCAGCCATTACCCTGGGAATCTTAATCGGCTGCCTCTCTCTGCCTGCCCCTCTTTCCAAGCGAGGAAAGAAGGACAGTGAATGACACTTTGGGGCACCTGTGTGATGGTGTAGAGAGCAGCCCTCTCTGTGGCCAGACGGTACCCGCCAGTGCCAAGTGCCTGCCCTACCCTGGAGCTGGCAGTCAGCCCCCCACAGACTCAGTTATACTTGTTTTTGTTTGGATCATAAACTGAATAATATAGTCCTACAGCATAATAGTAAAGCTAGTAGTTTCTATTTAATTGGAGAAAAATATGTATTGTGTTATGGGATGATGCACCAGACTACCTGCATGCATGGGCAGATCTAGGATTTTGAAAAGTGGGGTGTAGATGGTGTAGTGTATTATCACATAACTCAATGCATACTTTCCTCTAGTTAAAAAGAAACTAGACGTTTTGCTAATGTGCTAGGGGTTGTATGATGGAGTTTAGGGTTGAAGCAATAACAAAAATAACTGCTGGAATGTGCATTAATTTGCTGTTTCATCTATTAGATATAAAAATACAGCAAGGGAGGCAAAAATAGTCAAAACACGTTGTTTCACTAGTCCTGTAGTCATTAGAATGAAGTGTACATCTCTCTTTCTGATCCATAAAACAAAGTCTAGCTCTTTTGAGTATCTTGACAGTGCATCCAGTGCTTCACTGAAAGTTATTTCCATACCTAAGCTAATATTCACCTGAGTTAATGTTTTTAGCTACAGTTAAAAACAATTTGCAGGGCTGTGAAATAGGAGCTACATTACCCAGAACAGTTAACACCATTGAAAAGGAGAGGGCCATTAACACTTGTGGACGGAACATTTTAGAAAGAAGCAAGTAGTTTATAATAAGTCATGAAGTCATGTGCCTCCCTCCCTGCTGCCTAAATAGAAATGCTAGTACCACTGCCAGGCACTTATTTTTAACCTTTGGGTGGACCAAAAATCAAAGAGGGGTGCAACTGTACCACTGCACCCCGTGGATCTGCCCCTGCCTGCACCTCCCCCCTTTTCAAAACCCTAGATCAACCCCGGTGATGCCTGGGCTCTTTACAAAGTTTGAGGGGCCTGCTGAAGCCTTAGCTAAGAGAAGCTTTCAAATGGGAGAGTCTCGTGATTTTAGAGCCAGGGGCTGAGGTTCAATTGCCTGCTGCTGACAATCTGAGTGGGAGCCGGCAGTGTTATAGAAACAAACTCAAGCCCTTAGGTACCGGAGAAATGGTAAAAAACTGCAAAAATAGCACTTCCTAAAAAGGATGCTATCCAAAGGAGCCAGCCTGAGGTCAAACTGCCCCAGCCCTGTAGTCTGACAAAGGCAATGCTGTTTCATACAGAAGTTCTGTTTCTCCAAAATGACCCAATATAGTAGCATACACTTGTGCCAAATGGCAGCTAGATGGCGATTCTATGGGGCCTGCGTTTGTCCTATAGCACAAAGCCCTGGATGTAGGTCTGTGGGTCATCGCCTGCTGTTTAGAGTGTCTGCCTACCTCGCTTCTTTAAATGTGCTGTTTCAGATGTTAGCTGGAGGGAGTAAAAATCATAAATCAGTGTAACCCATGTGTGAGTACGAGCTTCTGTCCCCTCTGTCCCTGTGAAGCAGGTTATGTTAGCATGGCTCCACATACTGGCAGTGGCAAAGAGGCCTACATTTAGGGTGGACAGGACAAAATCCAGAACATCCAGGTCACCCGGGGAGCCAGATGCCCTTTACTCTTGAAAAGGGCACGGAAACCTTTGAAGAAAGGTGACAAACAGTGCTGGACTCTTTAGTTTCTCTCCCACATCCAGAGGAATTATTATAAATATATAATATTCAGAAAACATTTTGGCTTTGCTATTATTTTATGAATCTATGTGTGATCCTACTGAAATCCATAAAGAGAAAGGAAACAGTCCATATGGTCACAACGATAAGATTAAATATCTGAGTTAAGGGTGCCAGAGATCTATTGACTTAGTTTGCAAAGGGGTAAGAGGAGGAAATATGGAATTGTCAGTCCCACTTCTACCCTTGTGGACTCAATAGTATGATTGTCTGACCAGAACAGCAGCCCTGTATTCAGCCAAATGCGTAGAAAGACTCTTTGATTAATTTTTCTATGAAATTTCTGCAGGGAAGTTTCCACTGCCATTTTATTGACCCCTCTACTAAGCTTCCCAGCTCAATAATTGAGGCCTTCAGCTAAGAGGAGACCTGGTTACTCCCGGCTAGGACGGAGGAGAAGGGCTGCTCTGTGTGCAGACACGTGACTGTTTTCATCTTTGTCTGAAATGTCAAAAGAGAGTTGCGATGCTGATAGTACAAACCCAAAGACTTTTCTCAGATGCTAAATAACAACAAGGCAGGGTGTGGGGGAGTCAAACATGAAATCATAGCTGCGATAAATGGATGATAGATAGGCTGAAATGAGATGGCTGGGAATAACTCTCCAGTTCTTTCCAGGAACAGTTATAGAAAATGTTTCTGCTGGCATTGTATAGTGCTGAAGGGCACAGTTCTGAGACCCAGGCTGAAAGAGACTTTAAAGCAATGACCAGAAGGATGCTCTAACTTTGTCTGGACTCAGCTGGTGTTTTTTTCTTAGGATTAAAAGTGAATGAGCCTAATAATAGAAAGACCTTTCTTAGAGATCATCCGTTTTCTTCTTCTGAGTAGGTGGAAGTTGTGCCCTAAGCTCCAGAAGACCGTCAATGAGTTTCCTCAGTTAGGCATGATCAAACCATGACAAACAGTATAAAAGTTAGAATAAAGTATGGGAAGAACCATATGCCACCAGTTGTCAGAATCTCACCTCCACACGGCCACTGAGCTGATGTATATCTATAGCAGGAGAGGTAGGGAAGAGCAAGCTAGAATAGCACAGTTATGTCTGAGACAGGAAAATCGGTGCCAAGTAGGAGACAGTGCATAAGTTCAGATACCAGGGGAAGCACCAGGACTTTGAACAGGGGAATCCATCTCCAGTGTCCATAACATGGGCAGTACTAAAGAGAAGGCACAAGTCACCAAACCTCAAAGGATGACTGGAACTAGGGTTGTAGGTGCAATATAAGAGCTTGAACAGAACAGAGCAAACAGGGAGGAGAAGGAAAGCAAAGCAAAGAAAGATGCCTACGCTGAGCCCCCATATGTCTATCATTTTAGGATTCACCACACACCCCATGGGCTGCACCAGGACAAGTCACAGCCCGCTTGGGTTGACACTCCTCACAGGTATGCCCCTGCGCACACACACACACATATACCCATCCCACTGCACTGTGTGTCTGTGACCTGGCACATGGTGCACCTGGGGAGAAGCCAGAGGTAGGCAGGGGAGCCTGGAGACTCTTGCTGCTATTGCACCCAGATCTATGTGGGGAGCAGCACAGCAGCTGGGCAAGAGTCCAGAGGCATCGCAGTTTAACCCTTTGCAGGCCACCAGTTGGGCCGCCCTGGTTTAGCAGATCAGACTTGTCCACCTGAGTACACAACTCTGGTGCCTATAGAAGCAAGCAAGTCAGCCTAATAAGTCCCAAATCTAACCCCAACTACAAAACAAGAAGGATCTTTCAAGACTCACAACAACAAGACTTAGGTTAAAGCCATTGCAACCTAGGACTGAATGCCCAAAGGAAGTCTGAATGAGGGCTTCAACTGCAGATCTTTTGTTCATGTGACACTATCCCGTGTTTCACTGGAAGTTGTACCATACTGAAGAATTTATAATTGATTTCTTGCTGTCTGTGTGGCAGTAAATGAATGAGAACCACCTTTAACCTACTGCTGAGTGCAAAGCAAGCTTTGTCGCTGGAATGAACAAGAGTCAACTTGGGTGAGTAATGCAGATAAAAGCCAGAGCAGATAAGTTCCCACAAGTCCTTTTATTCAGTCATCTTTTCACTTTGATGTAGGTACTATTTGCTTGCCAAGACACTAGAATGTGCACTTATTTCTCTTCATACATTAGTCAGAGTGGGAGCCTAAACCCCAGCTTACAAGGTGCTGGGAAGCGCAGCAGCGTAATTAACTTGTTTGCTGCAAAACAGTGATTCCTAGCCCCTTTAGACTTAAAGCCCTCCTCAGAAAATGCCAGCACTCAGCTTTTACTTATTTTTTTACTATGGAAAAATAATAGAGCAATTCTTCTTCTGCTAATGACTCAGGAGGACCACAGCAGGTCAGAATGTTTTCAACTCTATAAGTTTCTGGGTATGTCTTGTCTATCATGTGTAGGTGTTTTCACATCTAACTCTGCTAATGCTGTGGCACACTGTGGCAACCTTCAAAGGATCTCACAGCACCTCAGGGTCCATGGGACCCTGACTGAGAATCGATATTGTAAGGTAATGTCTGGCCGCATCCTCTGCCAGCTATCTTTTGGGTGCAAGTGAGACAACATGTCATCCTCTTGGTTAAGAGTAGGACTTCTGGCACAGCTAGGAGCTGTCCTTGCTCCAGGCAAATGGAGTTTTCTGATGCCTTCAAAAATGTTTGTCATAGACAAATTTTGAAGCTAAAACAGAAAATGCTGCAGTGGTGAAAGGTTCTTCACCTACAGCTTTCTTAGATTTTAAGGCTGGAAAGGAGTGACTGTTCTGAGGATCCAGTCTGACTTTCTGCCTAGTTCAGGCCCTGTGATTTCACCCACCCACTCATTCCTGCAATAGGCTCAACAACTGGTAGTTGACCTAGAGCTGACCTGTTAAAAAGAGATGCCCTGTCTTTTTTTAAAGGTCTTGAACAATGTGCTCTTTCTTGCCTGGGGCAGTCTGCTGATGTCCCTTCCAACCCTAGTATCTATGAATGAAGAATCCACCACACCTATATGCTGGTTCTTCCAATGACTAATTTACCCTACTAAAAGCCTGTGTTTTATTTCTGGTTTGAATGCATTTATCTTCAGCTTCCAGCCACTGGGTCTTGTTATGCTGCTATTTGCCAGGCTGAAGAGCCCATTACTATCCAGAATCTTTTCCCTATGTTTGTACATACAGACTGTGATGAAGTCACCTGTTACCCATAGATAACTTAAGTGGGCTAAGCTTTGAAAGATGCTTCCTTGAATTATTCTTCTCCAAACTCTATCCAGCATATCAACAGAGTGGAATTGCCAGTCATGGGCATTTTTTTCCCAGTTGGGACTCAAGTGGCTTTGGCACAAGGGCAGCATCCTGATAGTTCACTAGTACACAAGAAGGCTGAGAAAATCCAGCCTCTTATTTTTCATAGTAAAGACTGACCTAGCTCTGAGCTATGCTGTGCAGCCTAAGAAGTAGCAAACCAGGAGGACTTATATGAACTTATCACCCTTGTATCTGTAGACCACACAGGTAAACTTCCCCCTACCCGGTGCCAAAGGACAATGCAGTTATCCCCATTGTATAAATGGGGATCTGAAGCACAGAGGTGCTAAGTGACTTGTCCAAGTCCCACAAGAAGCCTGCAACATGAACTGTGAAAAAAGGGAGAAAGCGTTTAGCAAAGAGGGTCTTGCTAAGCCTTCATGACAACTAGGAATGGAGTCCCAGCAGGGCCAGCATGGAAATGCTAAGCCTAGACCATTCCAAAACTAAAGTTTGTCCAACCTTTTCCTAAAAACCTCCAATGAAGGCAATTCCATGACTTCCCTGGGCAGTCTGTTCCACCACCTCACTGTTTTAACAGTAAAAAAATTATTACTGATATCCCATCTAAATCTACTTTGCTGTAATATCAAGCAAAAGAGGGTCATGGGGTGAGTCAGGTATGGGGATTCAGGGTTCCCCTAACTGTGCCAGGTTTTTAACAACCATAATGTTATCAAAAGGGAATTTCCTTTGTGAAAAACAAGGACAGTTCAGGGCCAGGAAGGGAGCAGAAGGCCTGACCATTATCCGATTCTAACAAGGAAGGGATATCACACAGAATGTAAGTTGGCTTGGCAGAATTTGATTTTTTTTTAATACTCCTGTCTGATGATATCAGTTTTTATTTTTAAGCATTTATTTCAATTTTTATTGAGTTACATCTTCAGGGTTGCATGAAATTAGGGGCGTGGGGAGCAGACAATTTATTAATGTCAGTATATTATTATTATAGTGTAGTTTAATTGCCCACCACAACAAACGTAACCACTTCAGGACTGCTACCAGCTGAGTGGTAGAGCTGCCATCAGTCCTCTACTCACGTGTAGCTCCCTCATCCGCTTTGTCACTTTCTCTTCCTTTGTTCCCAGTCCCCTCAGGTTTCTAGGAGTTGCAGTCCAAGCTACAGTCAGCACGATTCTGTAAAACTGCTCCCCTTGTCATCATACAATAGATTCATAGATGTTAGGGTCAGAATGGACCTCAACAGATCATCAAGTCCGACCCCCTGCATAGGCAGGAAAGAGACCCCGATGACCCCAGCCAAATGCCTACTTAACCTCCTCTTGAAGACCCCCAGGGTAGGGGAGAGCACCACCTCACTTGGGAGCCCATTCCAGATTTTGGCCACTCTTAACTGTGAAGAAGTTCTTCCTAATGTCCAGTGTAAGTCTGCTCTCTGCTAGCTTATGGCCATTATTTCTTGTGACCCCCAGGGGTTCCTTGATGAGTAGAGCCTCACCTATTCCCTTCTGTGCCCCCATGATGAGTTTATAGGCAGTCACAAGGTTGCCTCTCAACCTTCTCTTGTGGAAGCTGAAGAGGTCCAGGTACCGTAGTCTCTCCTTGTAGGGTTTGGCCTGTAAGCCTTTAACCATACGAGTGGCCATTCTCTGGACCCTCTCCAGGTTATCCACATCCCTCTTGAAGTGTGGCTCCCAAAACTGGATGCAGTATTCCAACTGTGGTCTGACCCATGTCTACTTTTCTTACATCCCTTGTCTATAGATTTTGATTATTTACAGTGGAAATATTTGTTTGTTGGTTTGTGTGCGGTGAAATCACCGTTTATGAATGTTTACTGTTAAAAATCAAATCCTGCCAGGCCTAACTATAAGACAGCTCCAGAGCATGACCCCTAAGGCTACCCAGGAGGGTTAGCTAGGTATACTTAGACTTTATTCTGCAGAGAGAGGCTACAAAACCTAGAGCAGGGGTTAAAGGTAGGAAATAAAAACCTGTGCTGTTGCCAACTTTCATGATTGTATTTCAAGTCTTAAAATGTATTTTTCTTTAAAAAGTCAACATAGTATAAATGGGCACCTGCTGATTCAGACTGAGGAGTCAAAAACATGATGCTACCTATATTGTTCCCTTTTGCGTTACTGACTCCAGCAAATGATGTTTCTTAACCATGCTGGTCTTATGAATTGGCAGGATCCATGATCTTTTTTTGATGTGCAAAACTAACTCACCATGTGGCCCAGGCAAAATGAATTCCAAGGACCGTACATGGTTAAGATATACTTAATGTTGTGTATGTTAACGGACTGTAAGCAGCAACCTGCTACAGCATGCTAAGTATAATCAAAAATCCCCTCAGACACCTGGAAACTCACAGGTCAGGTCTAGGAGACCTTCAGAAAGGGAACTTTCAGGGTGACCATAAAGAAAAAGCATTTTGGCAGGGAGGCATATGAGACAAGGTGAATTGCCTCCCAAGGGAAAGGGCAGAAGCCCTGTTGCTTGAGGCTTTTAAAACTGAACTGAATGCTGTTCTCACAAGTGTTCTGCAAAATAACTTTGCCCCAGGCTAGGGAGATGCCTCAGAGGATCTGAGAGGCCTTTTTTGTCTCCATCTGGTGGCATCTGAAAGCCTCAAATGAGAAATCTCAGCCAAAAATGCTTAGGCAGTCCAAATAATGGGAACTGGATTAAAAGATGGAGTCCCACTTGTGCATGTGCAACCTGTGAGGGGGTGTCTACAACACAGCCAAGGCACAGGACTTGTATCAGTAGGAACTATGCCTGCCTCTAGGGCTAATCCACCTGCTCCTTTTGGATTATGTAGCATGCTAGCACTAAATCCCTTATGATGCAGTGTTTCCTTTCAGTGTTTCAAGTATAAGCATTCCCCTCAAAGCATTAGAGAGTGTGTAGGGCAAATCAATAGCAGGAAGTCTCCCTGCCTGGTGTAGCAGGCACAGCAGTGCTGACTTTGGGGCTGGAGACTGGCCAAGGTAAATCCCTGAAACTGAAAAGTGCAGATGGCATTTTTCTCAGATATGCTCTCTCCAAACTCTTGATAAGGCTGAAAGGGAAACTGCCAAAGGAGGAAAAAAAAGCCGCCTCCAGCTTTTCCCATTTGTAAGGTGCCATGTGGTGCCTTGCCAAGTGATCTAAATATTGACTAAGATAAAAGGCTGAGCTCAATCTACTGTGCCAACAAGAAATACCACCTGCAACTGATTAGTGTTGATGGGAAACTCTAGGGAAGGTAACAAAATGACACAGGGCCGTTTGACAGCTGTGCTTGGGCACTGGCAAATGTCCTTGGGGCCTTCAGAAAGTTCTGGAGTAAGGGCTGTTGGCATAAGGCGTGTCTGGGATACATCTGGGGCGTGAAAGCGAGACAGTGTGTTTGGCTCCCCACCAGGGCTGGCATGGGCACCAGTACCCTGGACCTGTCCCACTGTCTCCATCTGCTCAATATTCCTTCCAAGTGCTACATTAATGCATGTTTAGACTGGTTCTAGGAGTCAGGAAGTTAGTAACGTAACAGCACCCCGTGCATGGACCTTGTTCACCTAGCAGGTCCCCTGGGTTTGCATAATAACTCACTGCCCCATTGTACCTTGCCCAGAACCTATTCCTCTACATTCCTACATTTGTAGCCCTGGTGCTAGAATTTCTGCCCAGCTCATGGGACAATATTAAAGCAGACCATCTTCCTTCAGATTGAAGAGTGAGTGGAAAATGGGTTTTTCACAACCACCTCTGGAGTACTGACAAGCCTGAGTGCTCTCAGCCCCCCTGTTTGCTACAACAATGCGAGAGCAGCTGTCATAGGTAGAAGTCAACACCTGTAAATGAGAAGTTTTTGTTCACTTCTCCTTCCAGACTCTTCAGAAAGACAAGACCAGATGCAACACACTGGTCCATGCCAGGTGCCAGCCCTACCTTCACACTTATTAGGAGGCCAGACAGAGCTTGAGTTTTGCTCATCTCAGTGCTCAGAGCAAATCTGTCTTCAGTTCAAGCACTGGAACTGGAAGATGGAAAAGAGGAAAAAGAACAAAGACAAAAACCTGCAGGTGTGAGCAGGACAATCCAGGAATGGTAAGGGCACAGTCCACTTGTGGGGGCTAAAGGCCAGATCCTCAGCTGGGGTAAATGTGTTATCTTTAATGGAAATACACCAGTGGAAAAGCTGATCCTCCATAGTTTACTATGTGTTATACCACATTTGACACCAAAATAACATGGTGTAGGGTCACAAAGGGAAGGTACAAGCAAGTAGTCAATAGGTCCAGCCAAACCAGCATAAAGAATTAGGGCAAATCTCTGCTGCAGTCCTGAGATGTGACTGCAGCTCGTCTAGAAATACCCATGCTAACTTTAGACTAGCTGGCTTGGGTGCTAACGTCACCATGTACTAACTGGGTATAATGTTGGCATAAGTCGTGGCAGTAGGAAGCTAAGTACAGGCTAGCTAACCAGCTATCTCTCAGTTTCTTGGCCAGGTTTTGTAGTCCATGCTGTGTTCCCTCTTGCTCTGGTTATATGTGTATTAGAACCTGAGCTAAGTGGTTTAGAGCAGGGGTGTCAAACTCACTGTGCACCCTGGGCTGGATCTGGCTTGCAGAAAACCCTCCTGGGCAGGATTCATGGGGCTACCTTTGGGTCAGCAGGGTGGTTCTGGGACTGGGCGGCAGCATGTGCAACTACATGGAGCTGCATTCAGGCAGTGCAGAGCTGGAAGGCACGAGATGGTTGGGCAATGACAAAGAGCCAGGGCCATGCACCTGCACAGAGCTGCATTTGAGCAGTGCACATAGGGCAGTTCAGAGCCAAGGACGTGCCCTTCTAGTAGTCCAGTTCAGACTACTGGCAGACTGGATGCAACAGTCCCATCTACTATATGTCTAACACCCCTGGTTTAGAGTTAGCCCCAATATGTCTACATGAGCTTAAATCACACACTGACTTCAGTATAGATACACCCTATTAATATGTCTTGCAGCCATAGAGTTGTTGAAATAACAACAGCATATAGTAGGTGGAGTTTCATTTTCATTATGATGTTGATGCTAGTCCAGATTTTCTTCAGCTTTGCTAGTTGTTCAGTGGCGATTGCTATTCTTGTTTTTCATAAATTTCATAGATTTCATAGACATTAGGGCTGGAAGGGACCTCGGGAGATCATCGAGTCCAGCCCCCTGCCCAAAGGGCAGGAAGTCAGCTGGGGTCATAGGATCCCAGCAAGATAAGCATCCAATTTACTCTTGAAGGTGTTCAATGTAGGTGCTTGAACCACCTCCGCTGGCAGACTGTTCCAGACCTTGGGGGCTCGGACAGTAAAGAAATTTTTCCTTATGTCCAGCCTGAAACGGTCTTGCAGGAGTTTGTGACCGTTCGACCTCGTCATCCCATGGGGCGCTCTGGTGAACAGATGTTCCCCCAGATCCTGGTGGTCACCCCTGATAAACTTATAGGTGGCCATCAGATCACCCCTGAGCCTGCGCTTTTCCAGGCTAAAGAGTCCCGTGGCTCTCAGCCTGTCATCGTAAGATCTGTTTTCCTGACCTCTGATCATGCGCGTGGCTCTCCTCTGGACTCTCTCAAGCTTCTCCACATCCTTTTTGAATTGTGGAGCCCAAAACTGGATGCAGGACTCCAGCTGCGGCCTCACTTCTTTTTCTGATGTAGCATCTTTTGTGAGGGTTGCTCCAAGGTATTTAAAGTGTGCTACTTTTTCTAGCTTCTTATTACCAATTTTTACTGATGCATCATCATTGCTATTGGCTGATGTTATCATTACTTTGCTCTTCTCCCTAATTTCCATTCCATATCTCTTTGTAGCCTTATGCAGCCTTTCTGTTATTTCCTTAAGCTCTTTTGGAGTTGCAGCTATTAGATCAATGTTATCAGCAAAGTGAAGGTTGTTCTTTTCTTGTCCTCCAACTGATATTGTTCCAGGGAAGTTCTCTAAGGCATCTGACATGATTTGTCGCAGGTATAAATTTAACAAGTATGGTGAGAGAAGACAACATTGGCTTACTCCTTCTGATGTTGCAAACCATTCCACAATGTTGTTGTCAAGCAGGACTCCACTCATAGGCGAGGTGTAGGGAAGGCTTGGGGGGGCAGGTGTCCCACCTGAGCTTGGCCGCTGCCAGCTTCTGTGGGCAATTGCTACTCACCACCCTGCTGCCGATGCTGCCGCCCACAAATTGCGCTCCGCCAGTCTTGGGAGGCACCAGTCATTCATGACTCCACTACTTGTATTGCTGCAGAGTTCATCTATAAGACTTATCAGTGTGGGACTGATGTTATGCTTCTTCATCGGTGGCCAAAGTGCTTTGCACCACAAGTCAAAAGCATTTTTTAAGGTCTATGAAATTATGATGGAGTTCTTTTGAGTGGTCATGGTGCTTTTTGCATATGATTCTAACATCAAAGATCTGGTCTGTGGTGCAAGGCCTCATAGGAGGGTAATACATAGGGCACTGCTGGTGAGCCAGGGATTATATGGCTTTTCCAATAATACTGTGATTGTTTGCTTTGTTTTGCTGCGGATGCTAACACCCCCTGACAGGAAGGCTTCAAGTGAGGATACTGGGTACCAGGAAACAAACTTCCTGTCCCCCACCCCAAGCCTGCAGACATACAGGCATGTGTGGAAACATCCTGCTTAGGCTTATCCCTAATACAACGCATCAGGGGACCAGTAAGCATGCTGGCAAGGGAAGTCTGCTTGGGATGGTTTATTTATCCACCGGCTGAGCATACACAGTGCTTTCCTATAGGAAGATTGGACCAGACAGAGAACACAGGCCCCAACTGTCCAGTTCTGAGCCTATCTGTGGCCATTTATAACTGCAAAAAGTGAGTGTAAAATGTAACTGCATCAGAAAGGCACCATTTTGCATGCTCTTTAAATGGGTATCTTTAGAGAGGATGCAAGGTACAAGACATGGGATAACAAGGCCCCAAAGAGCTGTCAGGCTACAGACCTCTGCAGGTGCAGCACAGCATAAGCGATCTGCAGTGAGCTCAGGCTGCCAATTCCTAATAAACATAACTCTCACTGAGAATGTGCTGTGCCTGGTCTTCTCCTATGACCCAGATCTGTTCTGCACAGCAGGATGAGAAACAGGAGCAGCTTCAAACTTCTGTGGACAGGTCTGTTGTCCTGGGCTGCTCTATCTCCTGTGACTCCCGTATGCTCCATAAATGTAATCTGAGTGCAATTAAATTAATCCTTCTCTTCAGTTTTCAATAAGGTTATAATGTCAATGAGTGCAAAGGTCAGTGGGAGAATGGGAATGAGGGTATGGAAGTTGAAATTACTTCAACTAAGGTTGCAGCAAAGCTCAACCAGTAAAAATCACTCAGGTCAAATAATCTCTGTCCTACAAGTCTGAAAGATCTGACATATGAAAACACAGTCCCACAGCAAGCATTTTAATAAACTCATAAAGTTGGGGGTAATTGCTTATGTGTGAAAAATAGCAAATGCAGTTGCTGTATTTAAGAGAAAAATGGAAGGCAGGCGACTACAGGCCTCTGAGCTCAATGGTATGCAAAGCCTTAGAACAAATTCTGAAAGGAAAATTATTAAAGCACAGAGATAGATGAAAAGTGGGATAAAAGGCAACATGGGTTTTTTGTACCAGACAACCCTGATAGCTTTTCTTTTATAATTTATTTTCTAGACAAAAGAAAAGCAGTATATCTCATCTATTTGGACTTCAGTGAAGCATTTGATATTGGGCCAACTGAGAAATTCTTAGTTTACTTGGACAAGAGGTAGATTAGTACAAGAATTGTAATGTGGATAAAGGATTGGCTAAAAAAGAGACAGCAATGGGTGGAGTTGAAAGCGGGAATTGTCAAGCTGGAGGGAGTTCCTGAAGGATCCATTTTAGGGCCCTTTTAATTTAATATTTGCATGAAAAATCTTGGCCTACAAAGTAGGAATGTGCTGCTGAAATTTTTCAATGACAGAGGTGGGAGTTTTGTCAATAAAGAGGGATGATCGTGATCTCCTAGAGAAAGACTTGCTGGTTGACCTTGAGAACCAGAGTAACAGAAGACGATGCACTTAACTAACAACACAGATTTCTGCCAGATGGTCAGTGCTCATCAACAACTGAAAATGACTGAGGAAGAGAAGGATTTGGGAGTGTAAGTTTTTTACAAGACAACTGGACCCATCAAAGTGGTACAGGCATGAAAAAGGCAACCATAACCACAGGATGTAACAAAAGATGTATTTTCAGTAAAGATGGAGAAAGCCCTAATGAGTCATCTTCTGTGTATAGTGCTGGTCACTAAGAAAGACGAATTCAGACTGGAACAGGTTCAGAGAAGGAGTCCTAGAAAATCTGGAGAACAAAGAGCGTCTCATACAAGAAAAGACTACACGAGTTTGGCTTTGTTTAGTCTAGCAAAGCAAAGGTGGAAGAGGGATGTAATTGCTGTCTATATAACTGCATGAGGGGTTGGGAAGGGTAGTAAACAGCAGGAAGGGAAAAGTGTGATTTAAGCAAAAGGACAATGCTGGCTCAAGAACAGATGTTTATGAACTGACAACGAATCCATTTCAACTGGAAATAAAAGGATGTTTTATCCCCAGAGCGGCGAAGTTCTACGACAGCCTCCCAGCAGGAGCAGCTGGGGAGAAAAAACCCAGCTACTCAATGCTGGACTTGCTCAGCGTAACACGGCACCTGCAAGAGGGGGGGACTGGACTCAGTGACCCACGCGTGCTTGCAGTCCTGTACGTGCATGTTCCTGTGGTACCGTAACCACCCCATTTCACTCCGGGAGTACAAGACTGGGAACAGAACAAGAAAGGGACACATGAAATAGTTAAAAGCAAAGATGGTCAACTTGAATGCTGGCAGGAAATAGAAGCAGTGGGATCTTATGGTCACCTGGCATAGCTAGACCCCAGGAGCCATGGACAGGTTATTTCTTGCTCAAACTGACACAAGCAGAGCTTTCATTGCACAGAGGGCTCCACCACCACCTGCCAATGTAGCTATGTTAGTAGGTGTTTCAGCAATCCCCCCCGCAACTTAGCCACATCTACCGGTGAATTAATTACCACGTTCCTGAAGGGACCAAACTTGGATAATTGTATAAGCGCAACTTGTCAGGGGCCAGGCTCAGAGGGTATATGTGCCCCCCACCGGTCGCCTGTGAGCACAAGAGATGGGTTTGCGTGGGGAAAAGTCAGCCCTGGATCAACACAGCTCTGCTGGCAATAGGCGTGGGGCACGCCGGGGCAGGGTGGCTGTCTATGTGCAGTGCCGCACGGCGCCCAGAGCCCAGCACTGGGGCCTGCTCTCTGCAGGGCTCCCTATATGTTGGGGTAATGTAAGAGGCTGGCTTCTCGTCGGCTCAGATCAAGCGTAGCTGTATGTTTAGCTGGCAGGGGAAATACCGCGATCACCACGAAGGCTTCCTAGCTGCACCGGGGGAAGAGTGCTCTGCTGGCACGGGATAGCACCCACGCAGGTAACGCATGGTTACCCGTGGCTTGATGTCCGCCGCATGGGAAGGGGAGGCTGCTCCCTAGCTTGTTGCTGCGGCTGGAAGGCCGAGGGCAAGCGAAGCTGGGGCATCCGCAGCCCCGGGCTCCGGGCCGCCGCTGGGACGCCCGCCACAGGATCCGGAAGCGCCTGAAGCCGCGGGCACGGGTGGGGGTGCTGCCGGGCAGTGGGCCCCTTCTGGTTCTGGACTGCCTCTCGGGTTTGGGCTCCTGTGGCTCGGGACACGGACCATTTAATTCGTTTTTTAAGAGCGATGTTGTAGCCTCGATGGCCCAGCAGTTATGCAAGAGGTGAGGGTTTCCTAGGGCGCCGCCAGCTGTTCTCGGCCCAAGCGGGCAGCCGGGGGAGCTCCCGAGGGAAGGGGCTCCTGCCGCGCGCGGCTCGCGCAGCCCCGGGCTCAGCCGAGCCGCCGCCGCGTCCCGGGCCGGCCCTTGCGGGCTGTCGGGAGCCGCCGGCCCCGCCCCGGCTGCCGCGCTCGGCCCTGGGGCAGGGCGCCCGGCCGCGCGGGGCGGGGACGCGAACCGGGGTCCCCGCGCCCTCGCCCCGCCCGCGCGGTCGGGCCGGCGCCTCGCGGAAGGTAGGGTCGGCGGCGCGGGGCGGGAGGCAGCCCGGCCGGAGCTCGCCTGGAGCCGGCTGCGCTCCGGGGGGGCCGCGGGAGCGGCAGGAGGGGCTGGGGAGCAAGCCCCCTGGGCGGCGTGGGAGGTGGAGGGTTGCTCTGACCGCGCAGGTTTCCCCCCCGGGGCAGCGGTCCCGCGGCGGTGCGCGGGGCAGCTGTCAGGTGTGCAGACCCGGGCCGCGGGACTCAACCTGGAGGCTCCCGGAGGAAAGCCTGGTCGTGTGCACCGCCCGGCCCGCCGCGCTCTCCCCCAGGCCTTTGCAGCGGCGGAGTGGCTCTGCTGTGTTTTTGTACTTGAAGAAACAAACGACGCCTGGGAGAGATGCGTTTTCCAAGCGGCGCCTTGAGTTTTGCAAGGTTGAGAACCGCTGCGGTAGGGGACAGTCAGCTGTTGTCACTGAGCCTGAGCTGTGCAGGGGTGGAGCAGCCTCCATTTCTCTGTCCTAATGCTCTGATCCCCCCGAGTGCCTTGTGTATCATGACAGGTGCCTGCATCCCACTGAATCCTCCTGGGCCTCGGATTCAGTTTCTCAGGCTGGCCATTCTTCCTGGAGTAAATCCAGCTGTCATGAAAGCACCGGCTGCGTTTGGTCTGAACAGTGCAGCCCTACAGGGCAAGGTGCTGTCCAGTGTGAAGACCCTGCAAGCAGCAGCATGACTGCAGTGGCAGTGAGGCACCAGCTCTTGGCGCTGACTTAAAGGGGGTGCCAGAACGCCCCCAGCTCCCACCTGGAGTCTTTGCCATGGCAGGTGCAGCCCTGTGCCCAGTGGTGTATGTGGGGGAGGGTGGAGAGTGAATGGCACCAGGAATGGCCAGTTGTGGTGAGCCTGTCCCTTAGCTGCAGCAGCCCGAGCCCATGATGCTACGGCAGGGACCACAGGAGCGCTGCCGAGGTGCCTGGGCTCTGAAAGCATTCACTCCTCTGCCTGGGAGGATCCACGAAGGGACACTGTATTTGCAGCACACACGGGCACACTGATGAGGCCCCTATCAGTGGCTCGACAGGTCAGCGGGGTAGGAAAAAAGTAAGTGTGAGCAGAGGGTGCAGTAGGGCACAGAAGAGGTTTACTGGCAAAGGTGATAGATTAGCAAAAGCGCTCCCAGAGGTTCAGAAATATCAAAGTGCTCAGTAATATGACTTGGGAACAAGGGCTTTGATTGTTGCTTGAGCTAGGCTTTTTATTATTATTACTGAAGTGCAAAACTCTTCCACTGTCTAAACAAGCAGAGTACTTGCCTCACCACTTTCATATGAGGCCTAAACCAACTGTGGTATCAATTCACAATCCCTGAGCCTGATTTTGATCCCCTTTTAATCAGTTTTATGCAGATTGATCTGTATTGACCTCAGTGGGATTAATCCTCATTCATTTCACAATAGTGCCTGTGGACTGCAGTTCCAGTTGTGTCTAGCATGAGTTAACAGCTGGGCTTTGGGTATGAAGTCCTACAGCGGCATGCAGTTCTGCTGGGAAGAGTATGTATGTGCGCCTGTAGGGGTGGGGGGTCATTACTGCACTCTTTCCAGTATGTGGTGAAAACCTGCTCACTGGAAACAGTGGCCTAGGAACCTGTTTGAACTTGCGGAATTGCTTTTGGTTGTAGAGCTAAATTATGAGGTTTTGTGAAGTCTGACGAATGTTAATCCCTGTAGAAAGGGGGGAAAAAAGACAAATGTAAACAGCGCTGGTAGTTTGAGAAAGTATTCTCTTGTGTGTGTTCCTGTACACACGGGGTGCATGTGTACACAAACATGCATATGTGCAAATGCCCTGGGGGTGTACGTACACACTTGGCAAGCTGCACTGACAGAGGTGTAACAGATGTATGTACATACATAAATCAGTGCATGCCCCTTTTACATGGATTGTGTGTATATGCATTGCAGCATATGGTGGAATGAGAATCAGAAGTCATCTTGGCTAAAAATGCATGTTCAGTTTTCTGTAAAACATACTCGTTGTGTTTCTAACACCTTCTGACACTCCCCACCCCCCAGTCTAAAGCAGCCTAGCTGCAGGGGGGATTAAGATGGCCTGGGGCCCTGCATCCCATGGCCCAGCCCCCGCCCCCAACCTGTGCCCTGCTCTGCAGTCACGGGCTCTGTCCCCAACTGGTGCAGCAGGAGCAGCGGCCGGAGTGGGACATGTTGCCTTCCAGGGCTGGGCCAGGAGCTGGGGCTGCCCACAGGTCCGCGCTGAAGCCAGTGCCAGGGGTGTGGAGCCACTGCTTGCCAGACACCTGTGGCGCACACCAAGCTCTGGGGACGGCCCCGCGCCCTGTTGCGGCTCAGTCCAGCTGCAGCGGGTGCCCAGCAAACAGCACTCAGCAGCCATGGCCCGCTGTGTTGTGCATCCTGGCCACTGATTTGGTCTACATTGAGGCAGGGGCTCCTGGGCCCAGGCCCAGCTGGTCCCTGCATTAATCCACCTATGCTTGGCCCTTCAGGATATGTCGCAAGCCCCCTTCATTTCTGTCTGTGAAAGAATGGAGAAAGAATTGTGGGACAGGGTGCAGGTGCTTTTCTCCTGGCTAGTTGCTGGTGCTGATTAATGGTCTCAGCAGTTGTGTGTTCTGTTCTATTGGATGTTGCACAAAGCTAAACACATAACTAGAAATGTAAAACCAGATCCCCTAGCTGATGTTAATCATATGCCTGCACTGAAATCAATGAATCCAAGCCCTTGTCCTCCATGAAGATCTGGCCCAGGACCTCTTCTAGGTGTTGTAAGCTTAAGATGTACATGTAAATCCTTTGCAGCAATGCCTTTTTGCAAAGCATAAGTGGGCCTTAGTTCCTCAGAAGAGGGTGAGATGATGACAGTAAGTATAAAATAATGACTCCACCCTTGAATTAGGCTACTGAGGATATTCAGGCTTTTCTCCCTCCCTCCAGCTGTGACCTCACTGAGTCAGTGTTACCCCACCCCTCCTCCTGGGCCTTCTGGCTTCAGAGTGAACTTTCGAATCAGTCCAGTTCTAACACCAGATGCCTGGACTGTGTGTTGGGAGGTTGTCTTTGAGGTGGCCTACAGACATCACTCAGAGCTGTTGCGTTCAGTGAAAGGCTGGCCAATGGAGGATCATGCTCTGCACTGGTCCCTTTCTTTAACAGCTCCTGGAGAAGAGAGGTGGAGTCAAAGATACAGACTTTACGAACCAGAAACAAGTCAGGTGGACAGTTACCTCAATACCAGCTTCCAGGGTTTCAGCAAATACTAAGGTGAGTGTTCAGTGAAGTGTTGGGTCACTCGTCTGCATGTGACCGACGGTTCCCCCGTGTCTACCTAGCACAGAGGACAAGAGAGCTCATAGGAACTGCCCACAGTGGTGGTTCCTCTTGGATGAGAGGAGCGAAAAGGGGATACAACACACTTTATAGAGTCTCACATGAGAAGTTTTCAGGTGGCAACATCCTGAGTCTCAGAGAGGCCTCTGGTTATGTGAATTCAATTTAGAGCCAAATCTAATTGCTGGCATCAAAGAGCATTCATTCACTCTCCTTAGGCTCAACATCCCCAAAAGTGGCTGCTGGTACTGAGTGCCCAGTGTTTGAGGCCATGACCCCAGATTTGTGCAGGTAGATGAGCACTTGAGGTACCTTCAGACTTCAGCTGGAATTACAGGTAACTCGCATTTCTGAAACCAGGCCCAAGCTGGTCATTGTACAGTACCTGCCTTCCCTGCCCTAAGCTTTTGCTTGCTGCCATCCTTGTTCCCAAGGATGTGGAATTCCCAGCATCACTTTGGCAATTCTCATCCAGGATTCCTGCCTGCTTGTTAGAGAGGAAGCAGCCTGCTTGCTCAGTGGTTTCCCTTTGACTCTGGAACAGTCTCAGCACTGGGTCTTCAGAGCTTATCGCCTTTCCACAGCCTAGGGGGAAATGTGCTTTTCAGAGATAAATTAGCTTTTGTTGGCCTGAGTTGGTCTGGATTCTGTTCCCCTTGCATTTTTGATGACCTAAGTCATTTGGCATAGAAAAATAATGAGTTGAAGTCTTCAACATGTGCCTCCCTGGTCACTTATCCTACTCCAGCTTCAGTGCTTGGGACTTTCCAGACTAGACTGGAGAAGTGTTCCCAGGCTACAACTGAGTGGGGAGCTGAAGGTGAACAAATGCACGTCTGGCCAGTTGGGGCAGTGGCTTAAGGAGATCTGTAATTTAGGAAAACCCATGTGCAAAACCACCCTTGCAATTTGAAAAGCCAGAAAATCCAAAATGTTTTGAGTTTTAATTCAATGTACCAACCATCACAATGCACTGAATTGTGTCCTAAGACCATCTCCTTCTGTCTGCTAGCCTCCCTCCCCCAAACCAAGCCATACTGTGCCACTCCATGAGATGACCTGAATCAAAAATAGCAGTCGTACTTGCCGAGTAGGACATAGTGCTGCTCATCTGTTGAATGAGACCTTTATCTTTCTGTCACATGCACCAAACCCTAGCACATCCTTAGCTGTCGTGGTCAAGATGGTGCTCATTGCACCCCAAATCTCACTCCCCGTTAACTGTACCACACTGGGGTCTGCAGCTCTCCGCCCTGCTCACCACTCTGCCAGGTCAGTGATGCCCCCTGCGTTGACAGCGTCCCCCTTGCCTCTTAATTCTGCTTTTGAGCTGCAGGGTGGCAGATTACTGTGCTTTGCCTTGTGCAATACTCTCCTTAGGCAAGAGCTGTCTGCCCATCCTATGCCACTCTTGGCCCATGTAGAAAGGATTTGAGATGAATTCCTTTGCCTGTGAAACGCCCCCTCCAAAGCCTTGTGTTGACTTGTTACACTCCTCAGATATTATCCGGACTCTTGTCTCTTTACTGCAACTATTTGGTTGTTGTTAAATCAGGCTATGTAAGGGAGACACACTTTCCACTCAGCGTTATCGTTATCAGTAGCAGTAACCAGAGCAACGTAGCACTGGCCTATGTGTGTGAGCATGTGTGTGAACACACCACTGACTCCTGCTGCTAAAGATTGTCCTTTAGCTCTACTAAAGGACGGTGGAAAGCCCTACAGGCAGTATACGCATATGCAGCCAACCACATATCAAACAGAGCCTGAGTGGTGAGTGATGACAGTGGTCCCAGTGGTGCCTATGGACTATGGGAAAGTCACCCACTGCAAACAAGCCAACCTTCACAGTCTTCCCAACCAGGGATTTAAGCAAAGGGCTTCCAGGAACAGTTTCCGTCAACCTGGCATTTACCTGATCTTTGCTTTTTCTTTTCTTTTTTGTTTTTGGAAGGACAATAGGTGGCTTTGTGAAGTCACAATTTGGCTCCAGTAGGAAACCAACACAAACCAGTGGTGTAAGAGGTTGGCAGGTCTTCAGCTGACAGTTGCTATCTAAGTTATCTTGCTTCTGAGCAGGGACGGCAGTCTTTGATCTGCTCAGGGAGTTAACCCTTTCACCACCACTGCCTAGATTGGGTTTACATCTCCTCACCCACGGGCTGGTGGTTTATCTCATTCTGAGTAATTCCCCTTTAAACGAGAATTTTTTTTTTGCCTTGCAGTTTGTACATGGGCAGCAAAGCTGAAAGAGCCTCTGCTTCTGAAACGGTCTTGTTGCAGAACTAGACTAAGTGGTGCAGTTGTGTGTTTGGAAGCAGGCGATCTTCCCTTGGTTTTTGCACTTTGATCCTTGATGTGCAGGGTTAAAAAGGGCACTGCTCAGCAGCAGGTGTGTGTATGGTTTGCAGGTTTCCAATACTGAGCAATCCAGCAAAGGGGACTGAGTGCTGCTTGTATAAGCCACTCCAAGTAGGTGACAATCTCTTGATTTTTGCACGTTGATCCTTGAGAACATGACTGCCATGGAAAAGGGCTTGAGACCAGTTGAGGCTGAGGCAAAGGAGAGGATCTCATTGAAATGGGTGTGTTCCTTTGCTCTGGGCTCAAGTCTCCCCCTGCCAGCTAAGGCTGCACAAATGCTGTTGACTTCCCATCTGCCTCCTCCCACCCTTAGCGGGCTGGGTGAGACTAGCAGTGCGTTTCTGTACATGTCTGGAGGTGGTTTGTGTCTGAGCAGGTGCCTGCAAACTGTCTTCGTGGAGGGTACTGCTCCAGCAGAGTACGGGAACTCTTGCCTCCCTTCCCTTGGATACCTCCCAGCCCTCAGTTGGCCATCTGGACAGCTGCTGGCCTGCTTTGGCTGTTCCTGTCTCAGATGTGGAAGGTGTTTGCAGGGTTGTGCAAATCCAGAGAGTTTGCCATATTACCTAGTGTTGCATACCGCAGGGGATGTAGGCCCTGTTTTATGGCAGTTTAAGAATCCTGCCAGGAACATTCAGAGACATACCATTGAAGATCACAGACCTGATTACTTGGAGTGGCTTATACAAGCGGCACTCAGCGGCCTTTGCTCAGAATTGGGAACCCGCAGCCCATGCACACACCTGCTGCTGAGCAGTGCCCTTTTTAACGCTGCACAAAATGTGCAGCCCTGCCCAGGCTCTCGTTCCACTCGCACATTCCAAAGGTCTGGCATCCCTGATGTTTCCTGACATTGTGCATAGTTTGGGAATGTGACTCATGAGGGAAGTGTTTATTGGAGCTGAGCTCTGTTGAATTCAAAGCCCCCTGGCCTATGAGGATGCCCAGTGTTGCTGTGTGGACCTGACTTGGAACGTGAGTATCATACAGATAATCACTGGTGTCTTTTTGTTTTGTTGTATAGTCAAATGAATAGACCAAAGCTGAGAGTTCAGGAACCAGCTGATCCTTGACACTGAAAGCAAGGAGTGGAAAACTGGGGAGAACGTGATCGATTGTCCTCCCAAATTCCAGGGATGGGCAGTATCAATTCAGGCCACTGATGGAGAACAGGGTGTTTGGGCAGCTGATGCACCCTGTCTCCTTTTCTACTAACTGTGACAATGAGCACAAAATAAGAGAAGCAGAGCAATTGTCTAGGTCTTGGGACTTTGTGGAGGGGGCTCTGCTTCCAGACTTATCTGACTCTAAATTTGAAAATAAAATAGTGGTTTTCACTGTAATGAGGGTCCAGTAGGAAGTACCAAAAAAAAAAAAAAAAAGGCACAGAGGTGGCTCTGTATGGCAGAAATGCCCGAGCATCAGGAAAGTGAGCGTGGACTGCTAGTCTGCAGGCACGGAGAAGGGATGTGCTGAGCTCTGAGGAGGCCAGAGAACTTTTCCAAAATGAGGGGTTGTTCAGATACAACTTGGAAGTGGGAAGATCCAGAACATTTGCTGGTTGATTCAATGGAAAAGAGTAAAGGCTGGATTGTCAAAGCTGTTTTGCTCCTGTTTAGGACCAGTGGCTGGGTACTCAAAAATCTGACCCTTTAACTGCTTACAGGTTGAAGGAATGCTTTGAATTGGGCAGTCCTCTGTCTCGGGTGCAGCAGCATCCTCTAGTGTAGGGTATCCTATTCCTGCTGCGCTTTGACAGTGAGATGCACCTGTGGTTGGGGAGATACCTCTGGACTGAGAGCAGTCATAGTATGAGACTTAAACAAATGAGTTCTCCTTTCACTGTAGATTGGTTGTATTTTGCCTTTATAAACTCAGTGTTAGGAAAGTCAAGCTCAGGGTCTCTTGAGTTGCACAAGGAGACTGGCTGTGGACAAAACACAGGGCAAACACTTGCCCTCCTCCTGTCTCTGGCATGACTCCGTGGTTAGTGATCTAGGCTGCAAGCAATGTGCTTGTGCCATGAGGTGCAGCTATGGGCAGTGCTGTAATACTGACAGAAATGGCAAGAGCTGAGTTAGCCGAGGTGACGCCTCCGTCGGCAGCTGCAGAGCCTGGCATCCCTGCATGAGTTTGGAGGGACTCTGGCAGAACTGCTGCCATGTGAACAAGAATCCTGCTTTCACTTTCTCAGCTGTGCTGGTTACTGTTTAACCAGCTCTGTTCAGGGCTAGGGACTGTCTGCCTGGGGAGGAAGTGCTCTTTAGCCTGCTCTTTGCGCAATGACTCACGTGCCTTTGGGGCCAGGGGGAACACAGGAGTGTCTGCACCAGGTACTACGTCCCCTTGCTAGAAAAGCTGGCAAGAAGGCGAGCTAGTACCCTGCCTAGGGACATTTGCCAGGGCAGCACCCCTGGGGACTGCCTTTGGGGGCAGTGGGAAGAGGGGAAGCACAAGAATAGCCACTGCCACCGCAGCAGCTGATCGCACCACTGCAGTCAGCATGGTGCTGCACCGGGCTTGGAGCTGCCCTGATACATCTCTGTCCCCTTCCCCTTCCAGTGACATTTTTTCACCCTATTTAACTGGAGAGCACATTCAGGAATGAGTCAGAGAGAAAAGCAAGCTATGGCAAGGTGGCCATGATTTAACAGTGATGTCTCTACAATGAGTATTTTAACGGACAAGTCTTCCAGCCAGCCCTCCTCACTGGACTCCCTTTAACCTTCAACTTCCTCACCCAGGCACTGTGACCTGGACTATGATAGAAAAGCCACATCACGCTAAGTTCAATTTGAAGTGGAGCTGACTAAACTGGTGAAAACCTTTAATGCATCAACCTCTGATTCCTGAGAACCAGAACCCTAGTTAGGTCGAGCTAAATGTAATTTAGCCTGCACGTATGCGTAGATGCACTTAAATGGGTAATAATTCCTAGATTCATAGATTCATAGACACAAGGGCTGGAGGGGACCCCGGAGGATCGAGTCCAGCCCTCTGCCCCAGGGGCAGGAGGTCAGCAGGGATCATAGGATCCCAGCAAGATAATTTGGTTCCATTTTTTCCAATACGTCGCCTACACAAGCCAAGCTGTCCAGAATTGCCTTTGCATGACTATGACCCTGATAGGGGCAGCAGGGGCTCCATGTGCTCATCAGGAGCCTCCCCTTAAAAGAAATGGATTCAACCAGGACTTCTCTGGGTAGCTCCATCTGCTAGGCAGCCCAGGCGCTTTAGGCCTCCTAGTCTGTGCCTGCAAATTACTATGAAATGGGGCTGGACTTGGAGGAGAGCGAAGGCCGCTGTCCACAGCTGAGACGCAGCGCAGCTGTTTCTGCAGGCTCCAGCTGGAGGGGCAAGTGGGAGATCAGGAGAGCCAGCATGTGTTCAACTGCATGGTGGCTGAACTCTAGACTCCCAGTCAGGCTTTTTGAAGGCTGAAACCCTCAGGAAGTCTGAGATAGAGCACGGAAGGCTTTTTCTGGCATGCTTCCCTCGCAGGACAATGCCATATCTCCTAGCGGATGGGAGCTGCTCCCAATGTTTCCCTTCCTTCAGGAAGCAGCATAACTAATTCTGATGAGAAAGATGGCCAGGGGCCCTCTTTCTGTTGCTGTTCCCCTTCCTTTGGTTTGATTTATTTTGTGCACGTAAAAGCCCCTGAGAAGCTTTTCTGTTTTGAGTCTGAGGCTTAATTACCTGGCGGAAGGAGTGTTCTGCTCTTCGCAGAAGGAAGTTGGTAGAAATATTAACCGCTGCCTCTAGTTAGCACACTCAACGGCAGGATCCCTTAGCTCCTGGCTCAATGCATTTTCCCTTGAGCTGTGGAGTATTTGAATGGGCAAGTCTGTCTGGCATCTGCAGAATGGGAAGCTTATTCAGCTCGGTTTTATTGGGGGATCTCCTGGAAGCTCTGGTACACTTCAGCGTCCTACCTCTGTGTGTAGTCGGACTTGTTTTTAGTTATAAAAGGAGAAATCCAGAGCAACCAGTTTACTTTCACTGGGTTTGCTCTGGATATAATGGAGCACGGTATCTAGTCCAATATGCCTAAAATCCTGGGATTTTTAGGAGGGGGGAAAAAAAGGCATGAAAAGATTTGTGGACTCTCCTGGCTGCATAGAGCTGACTGCAGAAAGCAATAATTAAATAGGGCTGACTATCTGTAGCAGCACATCTGTCACTGAGAGGGAAAGGGGTGCCTGGAGTGAATCTGAAGTGTTGGGTGGTGGAAAAGAAAACAGTGCTGTGCTGAAGGATATTGTGTTTCCGTGCAGCACTTGGGTAAGAATCCAGGGCAAATACTGAGTTTCCTTGTTGGCTGTTTTTGGCAAGCCCGTGTCTACTCTGAAAAGGTTGTTTACAGAACTGGCTCTGAACACCGGGGTTGTAGCTGTTGAGTTTGAACTTCTGAATACTCTATCTAGAGGTCAGAAAGGGGTGAAGAGTCCTCTTTGCTCATAAATTTTAATGTCAGAGTATGTCTGCACCAAACTAAAAATAATTTTGCCCCTTCATGACGTAAGTAAGTAGCCAAATTTGGTGTCTTCTGGATCGTTTCCATTAGGAAAGTTCTGTGGAGCCAAAATTACATCAAAGACCGCACCCTTTGTTAACAGAAAGACCCATGTCCCTGAGCACAGCAGGAATCCTCCAAGTTGCTGAGGATCAAAGCCCCTTCTCAGCCAGCACTTAGCCAAAGCACTGTCTTAGCATCTCTAAGAATCACATCTAAGACGTGGTTCTTTGGCAGCACTTGGTCCTCTCTCGTGCACTGAGACACGTAGAGTCTGGCTACAAACATGGGCTCAAAGTTGCAGCAGCTTTTGTGTACCGGCTTGGCATACAACACCATTTCTTGGAATCGTCTGCTTCTGAAAGCGTTGAAATAGGAGGCACAGTGTTTTGCAACACACAAACAGCTACATTCACCAATAATGAATATTGAGGGCTATGGGCTTTATAGGAAAGATCTGGTTGGGAAGAAGGGGGAAAGTGTGGCCCTCTATGTGAAAGAGCGGGTACCCCTTCCTGCAAGTCGCATCTGACAGCAGGAAAGGGTCCCTTGAGACCCTCTGGGTCAAGATACAAGGGGGATCAGAAGAGGGAGACCTGATGGGGGGAGTCTACTACAGGACTCCCTCCCAAGAAGAGGATAGTGATCAGGCATTCTCCAGAGAGCTGATTGAGGCAGCTAGCACTAGAGACACAATTGTCATAGGTGGCTTCAACTACCCTGACATCTGTTGGGAAGACCACTCGTCCACTTCCAACAGGTCAGCCAACTTCTTCGCAATAATAGGCGATCTGTTTCTGACACAGGTTGTGGGAGGGCCTACTAGGGGTAAGTCCACTCTGGATTTAGTACTGATCAAGCGGGAGAACATCATAGGTGTTCTGAGGATTGGCGGTACTCTGGGTGACAGCAGTCACAACCTGATAAGGTTCATCATTCACCGTAAGACTGTGAAATCAGTCAGCAGAACAGAAGTCCTAGATTTCAAGAAGGTAAACTCAAGAGGCTAGTTGGAGAGGCTCTTTGCAACCAGCAACTGGATGATTGGGAGTCCAGGAGTGGTGGTGCTTCCTTGAGGCAATTCTCACAGCTCAAAAACAGGCCATCCCCACGTGGACAAAAAGCAGGAAAGGAGCCAACTCTTGGCTCAACAGAAATATTAGGGAGCTGTTGAAAATGAAAGAAGAAGCATATAAGCAATGGAAGAATGGCTCAGCAACCAGAGAGGAATACACCTGTATTGCCAGGGCCTGCAGATACCAGACATGGAAAGCTAAGGTAGGCATGGAAATCAAGCTGGCAACTGGAATAAAAGACAACAAAAAGTCCTTCTACAGATACATGGGGAGCAAGAAAAAATTGGGATCCACTGTGGGACCCCTAATGAATAGTCAGGGGCAGCCCACAGTTGATGCCCGTGAAAGGCAGAACTCCTAAATACATACTTCCCATCAGTATTCCTGAAATCAAACGGGGGCTGCTCAGCTGACCAGAGGCCCAGGGAACATGGGGAAGACAAGAGATTACATGAAATCAGTCCTGACCAGGTGAAGGATGTCCTACAGCGCTTGGATGTTTTCAAGTCTGCTGGGCCAGACAGCCTGCACCGAAAGTCCTGAAAGAACTGGCTGAGCTCATAGCAGCACCGCTGGCCAAGTTGTTTGAAGAGCTGTGGAACTCGGGAGTAGTCCTGGATGACTGGAAGAGGGCCAATGTGGTGTCCAGCTTTAAGAAAGGGAAGAGGGATGACCCTGCAAACTATAGACCAGTCAGCCTGACTTCAGTCCTATGTAAAATCTTTGAAAAATTTGTTAAGGAAGCCATTAACTACAAGCTGGTAATTGATGGGGTGTTAAGAAGCAACCAGCACAGCTTTGTCGAGGGCAGATCATGACTGACAAACCTAGTGTCCTTCTATGACCAGGTAACTAGCTGTCTGGATGAGGGACATGAGTTAACATCATTTACTTAGACTTCAGTAAAGCCTTTGATTCCATTTCCCATGAGATTCTCTCAAACAAACTGGAGGGTACTGGGCTGGACCAGTCTACAGTGAGGTGGTGGACAACTGGCTTAGAGGCCACTCGCAGAGAGTTGTAATAGATGGGATGGCCTCATCCTGGAGAGCTGCCTCCAGTGGTGTCCCCCAGGGATTAGTGCTTGGACCTGTGCTCTTTAATGTATTTATTAATGACTTGAACAAGGGGATGGAAAGCTCAATGATTAAGTTTGAGGATGATACCAAGCTGTGGGGCAACATGGGCACATCAGGGTAAAGATCCAGGACAACCTTGACAGACTGGATTCATGGGTGGAATGGAATCAGGTGAGGTTTAACAGGGAGACGTGCAAGGTCCTTCATCTGGGTAGGAGGAACCCTCATCATAACTACACAATGGGTGGTGGCCCACTGGCTGGCACAGCATCTGAACTAGACCCGGGGGTCATGATCAGCCAAAAGGTGAACATGAGCCAGCAGTACAGTGAAGTCGCCAAAAGGACAAATAGGACTCTGGCATGTATCAGCCGATGTGTGGCCAATAGATCCAGACAGGTGCTCCTCCCTTGCTGTACGGCACTGGTGTGGCCTCAGCTGGAGTACTGCGTCCAGTTCTGGGCACTGGACTTCAAGAAGGATATGGATAAGCTTGAGAGGGTACAAAGAAGGGCCCACTCACATAGTTAAAGGCATGGAGGATAGGTCCTATGGGGAGAGACTCCAGGAACTGGGCCTGTTCAGTCTGAGCAAGAGAAGGCTGAGAGGTGACTTGATAGCTGCCTACAAGTACATTGGGGTGAGCATCAAGATTTAGGGGAGCAACTCTTCAGAAAGGCACCTCAAGGGATGATGAGGACCAATGGGCATAAACTGATAGAGAGTAAGTTTAGGCTAGACTTAAGAAAAAACTCTTTCTCTATAAGGGTCACCAGCATCTGGAACACACTCCCAGCAGACATAGTGCAGTCACCCTCCATAGAGGCGTTCAAGATGAGGCTGGACAAGCACCTTGTTAAGCTCATTTGAGTGCAATAATTTCCTGCCCTTGGCAGGGGGCTGGACTTGATTATAGTGTTGGACAAATGACAACAATATTACAGGTCCCTCCGGTTCTGTGATTTTCTGAGTTGTACAGACATCTAATGAAAAGAGGCGCAGATAACATCTGTTCAACAAATTCCTGAAGGGAACTACCTTGGTACCATCAATCCTTGATTTTAATATTGGAACATTCTGCTGTCCCAGTCCTGGAAATGTGGGTGCATAGATCAGTGGTTAGCGATGTTTTCCGGCACTGCGCCAGAATGACCCAGCTCAGTCTGAGGTAGGCTGGCACTAGCACGTAGCCACCACTGCTGCTTCCCCCGGCTTCCCAATTATGGCACAGCACAGGCAAAGCTCACTATGCCACTGAAACTCCCTGGGCCAAATACGGCTCATGATGGTAGGTTTCCAACTGGGGTGTACCGATACAGATTTCTGGGGCTGAAACTGATAGCCAGTTTTTAAGGAGGTATATTGGCTGATACTGATCCAATTTCTGATACCAGCCTGGCAGCTTGAAGAGCTGCGTGCAGCTGGTAAGTCTGTTGTGGAAGGGAAGGGGGGAGGGAAGGGACGTGGGTGGCAGATCAAGGCCCTGCAGTGATGGAGAAGTGGGGCGGGGGCAAACACTGCTCAGCTGGGGCAGGGTGCAGGACGGAGCTGTGACTCATCCAGGGCTGTGGGGGTAGGGGAGGGTGGCTCCCACCACTGTGCACTGCTCATCTGGCGGCTCCTGTCACTGCTCCCGCTGCTCATCTGGGAGGGCATGGGGGGACATGTGCCCCTGGATCTGCACGGGGCTGGGCAGAGCAGGCTCTTTCTGGTGGCACAAAGCTGCATTTGGGGTGGGTAGTGGTGGCACTGGGGGGAGGTGTGGGGGGGGCTGCAGCTGCCCCAAAATTCACCGTAACACCCCCAACCTCCCTCCCAGCACTGCTGGTGCCCACCCTGCATGCAACCCCACCCTGCCAGGTAGAGCTTGGTACAGCCCCAGCCCTAGCCCACCCCATGCAGACTGGGGGGCACTTGCCCCCACCCCCCCAGGCCCTCCCAGATAAGCAGCAGGAGCAGTGGTGGGAGCCGCCCCCTCCCTCCCCACGCCCCCTGGACGAGCCGCAGCTCTGTCCCGCGCCCCGCCCCAACTGGGCAGCGCTTGCCTTAGCCCGTGCCCCAGCCCCAGCCCCACTCCTCCCTCACTGCAGGGGCCTTGATACCTGGTTAGCCTGTGGATTACCCTCCTCCCTCACCCCAGGGCTCCCTACTCTCTCTCCCCTCCAGACTTACTTCCCTCCCTCCCTCCTCCCCTACACCAGACTTACCAGCTGCACGCAGCTTTTCAAGCTGCCCAGTGGTGCTCTTTGCCGCCTATGTGCTGCACTGTAGCTGTGCACATGCACAGGCCATTTATCAGCCATATTAGGCTGATTTCCAATACAGACAATTTGCTTTATATTGATTCTGATCTGATGTTGGACCAATGTATCAGTGCACTTGTATTGCCAACCACAGGCATAGATCATCTCACGCTCACCTCCTAAGCCAGTACTTTTACCCAAATGGGATGCATACTCACAGAAGGTCTAAAAATATCAAACTACTATAAATTGTTGATTCCAACTGGATCTTGAAATATAGCTGTCTGCCTTCCACATCAGGAACCCCATGTGAAGAAGTGCCTGACTCATAGCATCATAGAATAGTAAGGTTGGAGGAGACCCCAGGTGGGTTATCTAGTCCAACTCCCTGCTAAAGACAGGATCATCCCTAATTAAATCATCTGAGTTAAGTGTCTGTCTAACCTGCTCTCAAAAAGTGATGGAGATTTCACAGCCTGTCTGGGTAGCCTGTTCCAATGCTTAATCATAGAATCATAGAAAATGAGGGTTGGCAGGGACCTCAGGAGGTCACATCTAGTCCAACCCCATGCTCAAAGTAGGTCCACCCCCAACTAGACCATCCCAACCAAACCTTTGTCTAGCCTGGTCTAAAAAACCTCCACGGATGGAGATTCCACAGCCTCTCTGGTTAACCTGTTCTAGTGCTTTACAACCCTCCTGGTGAAAGCATGTTTCTTAATATCTAATGTAAATGTCCCTTGCTGCAACTTGAGACCATTGTTCCGTGGTCATTTCTCACCACTGAAAACAGTCAAGTTTCATCTCCCCTGTAACCACCCTTCAGGGAGTTGAAGGTTGCTGTTCAATCCCCTCTCAGTCTTCTCTGCTTTGGACTAAATAAGCCCAGTACCTGCAGCCCCTCCTCATAAGTCATGTCCCCCAGCCCCATAACCATTGTTTTTGCCCTCTGCTGGACTCTACATTTTATCCACATCCTTTCTGTAGCAGAGGACTGAAAACTGGACACAGTACTCCAGATGCTTAACCATGCCCTTGTGAGAGAGTTCTTAACATCCAATCTAAGTCTTCTTCAGTTTAGTTTTGAAACCTTTGCTCCTTGTTCTGTGTCATGTGGCCACAAAGAATAGTTTATCTCCATCCTCCATATAACCATCCTTCAGTATTTGAAGGCTGTTATCAAGTCCCCCCTAAGTCTTGTCTTCTACAAACTAAATAATCCTAATTCTTTCACCTCAAATTACATTGTATAAATCATGTTGTCATAAGTTCTGTTGTCTTTTTGGTGCTGTACTTAGATATGAGGACTTCCTGAATTTTTTGAAAAGATTGTGGATCATAGATGTATGTGCCACTGATGAAGGTCCCTGGATCTTCACAAATATCCAGCACACCTACTAGCTGGGAAGTGTCCCTCTCAGCAGCACAGAAGCGGAAAGGGATCTTGGAGTCATAGTGGACTTCAAGATGAACATGAGTCAGTGTGATGAAATCATCAGCAAAGCTAACTGTGCTTTATCATGCATCAGCAGATGCATGACAAAAGGATCTAAGGAGGTGATGCTTCCCCTCTATTCGGCATTGGTTAGACTGCAGTTGGAGTACTGCATCCAGTTTTGGGCGCTGTACTTCAAGAAGGATGTTGGTAGACTTGAGAGGGAAGTGGTGAGAGGGATGTTGGTAGACTATGACTAGGGAATTGGTGCTGGCTCCTACCCTGGGGATCTTTAAGAAGAGGCTTGATGACTACCTGGCTGGACCCATTTGAGTCCAGTCTATTTCTCCCGCCCAGGCTGGGGGTCGGGCTTGAAAATCTACAAGGTCCCTTCCGACCCGACTTCTGTGATTCTATGAGAGAGTCCAGAGGAGGGTGATTCATATTGTCAGGGGTTTACAGGACAAGCCCTACGAGGAGAGACTGAGGTACCTGGACCTCTTCAGCCTCCGCAAGAGAAGGGTGAGAGGTGATCTTATGACTGCCTACAAATTCATTATGGGGATGCAGCAAGGGACTGGAGATGCTCTGCTCACCAGGGCATCTCTTGGGGTAACAAGGAACAATGGTCACAAACTGACAGAGAGCAGATTTAGGCTAGATATCAGGAAAAAACTTCTTCACAGTAAGGGTGGCCAAAATTTGGAATGGGCATCCAAGGGAGGTGGTGCTCTCCCCTACCTCGGGGGTCTTTAAGAGAAGGCTGGATAGGCATCTGGCTGGGCTCATCTGACCCCAGCCTAGGCAGGAGGTCAGGCTGGATGATCTGTTGAGGTCCCTTCCGACCCTAGCATCTATGAATCTACGAGTCCCTGGGAAGATAAAAGAGGAATGGTGTAATCCACAGGCTAACAGTGACCTGGGCTGTAAGCATCTCAGCTGCTGAATTATGCCTGCCAGTATGGGCAGACAGCACTTAGGAAATATGTAGCTAGGAATTGAATACATCTGTGGGAATCGTCATAAAAGGGCTGTAGTCACTGTTGACCATCTGTCTCCCTGTCTCCGCGCATGTTCCCTCATTTCTCTGAAAAAGCAACAATTTGAGAATACAACCATGTGATAAATGAATCCAGAATTGCATATGTATGAACATCTCCAAAACCTCCCAACATGCCATGTTAAGTTTGGAAACCCCTTCTGTTAGCACCAAGAAACTCTCAAAGCCTCAGGACTGTTGCCCCAAGACAAATGGCAGAGGGGTAGGAAGACAATCAAGTAAAGAGTTCAGAAGAGCTCAGCCTCCATGCCAAAACATGGACTGCTGCAAACTGCATCTGTTCTTCCACAGGGGCTGTAGTCACCCATTACACATAGGAGAAACGAAGAACAAACTGGAAGGTCTCCAAACTGCGGAACATCAAAGGAAGTGCTGCCCTCTTCAGATGCTGCCCTGCAGGAATAGCCTTGATTTTATTCCAAGTCAGAGGAAGCTACGCAGTGAATAATAAACCTGGATGTTGACTTTTAAGTGGAAGAATTAAATGCACAGCTCCACTAGTTAGTGCCCAAAAACCGCCTTGGCCCACATGACTCAGGCTTGCCTTGTAGGCCCATGTTTTAGAAAGCAGCCTTTGTTGTTAAGCAGTACACAAAAAAAGGGACATTTCCTGCTCCTCCATTTATCCTGAATGGAAGTTCAGCTTTCATGCCTTCCAGTTTCAGTGGGCTCTAACCCAACTCATAACAGTAATATTTACCCCTGTGGCTCAATAGCTTGGCAAAGGGCCTTGACGTGGATCACACTTAAAACCAGAAATGCTAATGATGCAGGTCCAGCAGAACCCTCTAAACCTCACCAGGGCACAACCATTTGTGTCTAGAGGGCACAATGAAGCTCAGGTACCAGAACAGAAGAGCCATGTTGGTATGGCACTGTATCCAAGGTAATTAATTTGTTAAGCATACGGTGCTGCATTGTGTAGCTGTACTTGGGGTCACAGAGTTGTGGTCAACACTTGACCTGGCAGGAGGATGAACATTGGTGAGATGTTGTGCAGGGTCTTATCCACCTCTTGCTGAAGTTTCATAAAAAGACTCCTGTTGTCTTTGGTGGCTCTGGATTGGCCTCTCAGAGAACAGAAAATGGAGTGGATAACATCATGGAATTTACAATAGAAAAATCTGGGTGATATGTTTGGCAGGAGTAGAGCGATCCCAAACACAACCTGTGGGAAGAAGTTGGAGCTGCTGTGCTGCAGTGCCCCATCCTTTTTAGGTGACAACTGTAGTGCTCCTCGTCCAGTGGGCATGTCCTCTAGCTTTGTCAGCTGGGAGAGTCTGATCCAGGTCATGGACAGTCTCACTGGACCTCATGAGAGCTTTGGATACCTGGGCGGTGCAGTGCCAATGACTGAGAGCACTAATACAGGTGCATTGTCTAGAATATAGTGGTTAGCAATCTTTTATGAATGGTGGGCTGCTGCTTGAGACCCAGCCACTGCCCCAGAGCACCAGTCCCTTCCACAGTGCCGCGGCCCTCCCTGTTCTTTCCTGCGGGCTGCTGTTTTACTTTTTTTGTGCCACCAATTTCCTGTCCAACCCTTCCACTCCCCGCACCCCTGCTGCTGCATGCCACTGTGGGATGAACCCAATCTCCTCATGGGCTTGCCAAACCATGGTCTAGAGGGTGGTGGCCTTTCCTTCTAGAGGCAGGAGCTCATAGGGGATTGCACCTGGAAGAAGTTTGTCATTAGAGCCAATGCCAACTACAGGTGTAGCAGCATCTGCTACTTGGTGAATTGGCACCGGCTGCCACAGCACCCCAAGCTGTAGTTCACAGAAAATAGCTTTGCATCCTATGGGTTGGGAAAATGCCTGTTGTTATAATCCTCCTCCAGTGGGGATATCCTACAGAGAAGTTTGTGGCACCTCCACCTGTGTTAGGAGGCAAAGCACTTTGCCAGCCCTCGCTTTAATCTTCTCTTTCACTTCCCACCCCCACACGAAGACCATTAGTCCCTTGAAAGCTTCTCTGTTGGGTCCAGGCCTGGAGAATAAGGGGAGAGACACCACAGAGCAGCAACCCTCCCTCTTCCATGCAGGAATGAGGATCCCTTCTGGGCATGGAGCGCAGGGGCCGTACCCTTGCAGAGTACTGGTGACTTTGCCATTCAAAGGAGGAACGTGTTGTGAGGTGTTGCTGTCTGTACAGTGAGAGACCAGCAAGGGCTTTAGTGCCTTGTATGTTTGTAAGAACCTGAAGTAATAGCCAGTCCGCTCCACGATGGATGCACTTGTGCACTTGAGCAGACTGGTGGAGTCCAGCCTACCTTTAGCTGTGTGCCACACTGATGCTGTTAAGTCTTGCTGGGGTTTTTGCAGAGCTCTTGGGAACAAACTAGTGGTGTAAAGGGCTTCAAGAACTAAAGCATAGCTTGGACGAGACCTTGGTGCTGTGCAGCCCTTGCAAGCTGCTTAATGTGACTGCCAGTAAACTGTAATCTGCCTTGTGAATGAATGCCTGTAATCTTGCTTGTTTACAAGTCTTCCCTCCTGGGACCATTATGTATCGTTCATTCTCCAGGCAGATGCAGCCTGCAAACAAGGCTTTAGCTGAACAGCTCTATGTGAATGTGACTGAATGCTCAAGGAAGTGGCAGGCCCCATTTGGTTGTTGTTTAGTGTCTGTTATTAAGCATGTAATTATAGGGCTTCAGACAGGGCAGTAGATTGCAAGCATGTCTAGGGGAAAATGTTATGCCATCAGTGTGAGTTGGTACAAAGCTCCTCTGCTGCCTCTCCCAAGCAGATGTGACTCTGAAATGGCCACTGTTCGGAAAAGCAAACCCGCCCCTGATGTTAGCCTCCTGCTTGACAGTTGTGCAGCATATGCCCACCGAAGGCGCCTGAAATATTTCCTGCAGGCAGCTCTCCTGGCTCATGCTTTAGGCATGAGAGATGATAGTTCTGATTAGCAGCAATAACACCGCTGCCCTGGCCCAGTGTCAAAGGCAGAAGAAAACAGTTAGCACTCCATGTGCACACCATCCATTTGTATCGGTGGATGAGCTGAGGTGTGGGCACTACTATATCGGTGGATGAGCTGAGGTGTGGGCACTACTATATCAGTGGATGAGCTGAGGTGTGGGCACTACTGTACCCAGTTTACATAGTCAGTCCCATTGGATATCAACTTGCATTCACATACTGCAGTGGCTATGGGCACTTGAGAACTGGGGTCACCGAATAAAGGCCCAGCACTTTGATTAAAGGCAGAATCGCTCTACTCAGCTGTCTCAATACACACCTGTTCTGTGAGCGTTGTAGGAGACTGCCATCTGGTAAGGCTGATGGTGTGGCATGCCCGTGAACAGTGCACAGAGTTGTCATACGCTAACAGGTTGTGTCATTTTTGTTGCCCTGTGCTTGATCCTTCCTCACCAACACTACTCATTGTTTCAGCCATTTGGTCTGTCCATCTGTAACACTGACCTCCTCGAACCAGGCACATGAATGAGTCTCTAAAGTGGCTGAGGTTTTTTGACGCTACCCGATAAAAATGCTTACTGTTCATAAGAGTAGATACATCTAGCATGGTGGCTTTCAACCTTTTTTCATTTGTGGACCCTCTAAAATATTTCAAATGAAGGTGTGGACCCCTTTGGAAATTTTGAATGGTCCCCTGTGCATTGTAAGCATGGGTATTCACATACTTTTGAACATTATCATCTTTCACAGATCCCTTAGACATAGTCTATGGACCCCCAGGACCAGAGGTTTAGTGCAGACATTAGCCTTGTTCTGCATTACATTAGCCTTCTGCAGAGGACTCTGACCCTACTGCCTCATTCACAGCTCGGAGAACGGGCAGCATTGGCCAGCAGAGCTCAGCGCTGGCTGCACACATACAGAAATGCAGCTGGGAAGGAATGATTGGAACTATATTTATGTTCCTAGTTTCCAAGTGGATGGTGGCACTAGAGTTGTCACTGGAGTGCTGCTGCATGAATGAGTGGAGTGCTCTGGTGTGGGTACTCTGCAGTCAGTACCCTCCCCCTCCCAGAGGCTCCAGCAGAAATTGTGGCAGTTTAAAGGCAAGTGACGATAAGGAAGACGGTAAGAACAATAAGGAACCTGGAGCGGCTTCCATCTGAAGTAGGACTGCTGAGTGTTGGGGAGGGATTAAGAGGGGCGTAGACAGCAGTGAACAGACCAGAGAAGGTCAGTTCTGTTTGTCGTGTAGTATAAGCGTTGGGAGCTATCCAAAGAAACTGCAAGCCAGCAAATTGAAAACTGCTCAAAGGAAATAATTTTCTACACCTCGCCTGTGGCACTCCCTGCCACAAGCAGTCACTGAGCCAGTGGTGTCCAGCTGGAGTCTGAGCTGTGTTATTGGAGAGAAAACGCTGCTCACCCTCTCTCTTTTATTACAGGTTTCCCTCGATTGATGCGGTAGATGCATTCCCAGGGAACAGTGCATAAATTGAGTTTGCACAAAGCAAACCCAGTTTACAATGAAACAGATAGGGATGCATTCCTGAGGTAGCAAGACTGGGAGTAGGGAAGGAGCAGGGAGAGGGGCATGGTGCAGCCCAGTGGCTGCGAGCAGGCGGCATCTGCCGCTCCCCAGGCTGCAGCAGCGGTGGGACCGGCCCCTTCATGATGCTCAGGGGGGGTGGCAGCCCCACTCATGCCACTTCTCCCTACTCACCACAGCCCCTGCTGAAGCGGCCGTGGGAGCAGCCAACACCAGCTGCCTGCAGCCTCTGGGCTGCACCATGCCCTGAACCCCTGGCGCAGTGCAGGCTGGCGGCTGCAAGCAGGCAGTGCCCATCACTCCCAGGGCTGCAGCAGGGGCAGGCAGGAGCCTGCGGTGAGACGAGAGCAGGCTGGGGCCGGCAACCGCTGCAGGCTTTTCCCAGAGCTTGGCAGCAGCGCTGGGAGGGTAGGTTGCAGGGGGCTACAGTGAATTTTGGGGTGGCAGCAGCCCCCCTCCAATCACTGCAGCCCATCCTGATCACTGGGAAGAGCCCGGTGCTGCCGCCAGCCCCAGCCTGCTCTCATCCGGCTGCAGGCTGCTGCCTGCCCCTACTGCAGCACTGGGAGTGCTGGCCTGCACCGTGTGGGAGGTTCAGGGCACAGTACCTCTGGGAAAGCAAAGCCCCGGGGGGTTCAGGGCACGGTGCAGCGCAGCAGCTGCAAGCTACTGGCATCAGCCGCTCCCAGAGCAGCTGCAGCAGCCCCGCAGCTCTTCCTCCTCCCCTCCCCTCCTCTGCCTCCCAAACTCACAGACTTTCTCCCCCCCTCCCAAACTCACAGACTTACCTGGTTGGGGGAGCGAATTCGCATAAATCGAACCCGCATAAATCGAGGGAAACCTGTGTTGTTATTATTTCAAATGAGTTGCAGAGTATTATGAGAGCAGATGTCCCCTGTCAGTTGTATAGATCTTTAAGAACATCTGCCTGCCATGTCGTCAGTACTGTAGCCTGCAGGAGGATTTCTAAGTGTTTTCTCCAGTTCCTTTTTAATGCCCCTTCCCTATTCCCTGCAGACAGTTCCTAGCCTCCTGCCTCTCCCTGTTAGGATGCTGTAGGTATATGGAGACTGATGCAGCGGCCGTTGTGCTGCATTGCTACATCACACCCATTTCTTTCTGGCAAAAGGCTGAAACTAGAAACCCAAGATGAACAGTCCCAAACTTTGGGAAATCCATACCCAGATATGAATTTCACACTAAACTCCACATCCAGCTCCAGTGAATTTTGAAGGTATCAAAATCCAGGTACAGGACTATGACTCCTGCTTATTTCATGCAGTGCCTGGGAATAGGCAGGGAAATGACCCAGTGGAAAGCTGGCTGCGAAACTATGTTGGAGGTATTTATGTTGTACTGGGGTGTTTGGTATTCTGTGAGAGACAACTTGTCCTACTCTAAAAAGAGGTCTGAGGCACAAAGTTCACCCCTGTTGTAAGTGGCTGAGCCGCTTGATATGATTGATCACATCAGATAAGAGTTGTTTTGGAGCCCGAGCTTATCACAAGCCCTTTAGACCTGCAGTGCTGGCAGCTTGGACCTGGCACTGGTTCTGGGAATTGCAGACTCCCTTCCCTTTTTACTTCCCAAACTGGGAATGTGTTTGTTTAAGCTATTTCCCATAAAAGTAAGTATCATTGTTCCTGCAGTGCCGGTGCAAGAGGCCAGCAGATGCAGGCAGATGTTCCAGCAGGTCAGATGTGAACAATTGCATCTGCTCCCCAGCTAATGCAGTCATGTCTTGGAAAACTTCCATGAATAGATTTTTCCCCCCCTTGTTTCATGGTATTCTCAGACTCATTCCTGAAAGGTCTGCTGAGTTTTGCTATGCTTGCTGTCTGCCCTTCTGCTCCCCCTACCCTTTACCTGCATACGCTCTATGGCCCTGCTGTTTGGTAAGGAGGAAGGGCCTCCGCTGCTGATTGTGCTCCATAGGATTGACTTCTACTTGCTCTAAGCTCTGAACATAAGGGATGATGACTGGTGTCTTTGGGAAACTGCAACCAGACAAACCCCATAGAGGGCTGGGAAAATCAGCTCAGGATCAGCAGAGCCTCCAGCACATGTTCCCTCTGCCCACAGAGAAAGATTAGTCTCATATGACCGGCAGTCCACTTCCTTGAAAATCGGCGCTGTAATGCTTATGCTGGAAGGCAACCCTGGGGGGTGTTCGCTTTGCAGATAACCTGGATATGGCAAGCCTTTGCGTGCAGTCTTGCAAAGCCATTGTGCAGCAGCCCCTCTGCTCGGGGAGGAGTGGTCAGCAGGAGGGGATGGCATGGCAGGAAGGTCTGCTCCTCTCCCTCCCTGCCCTGGGGAGACACTTAACTCACTTGGCCAGTCCTCACATCCACCCCTGCCCCCCGCCCTGCAGCTGCCTGACAACAGGCCAGGAGGCTCCTGTGAGCTGCCCCAGCCCTGGCCCCAGGATTTCATTTCTGAGATTCTTCTAAGCACGGCTTGACACAATGCAAAGCGCTGACCTGCTGCAGCCTGCCTTCCCAGGGAGCAGTCCTTGGGTAGCGCTGGTGGCCACAAGCACTCGCAGTAGATGAAATGCCGCACAGTCAGACATCACGTGAGTCATATTTACCACCGGGATATTAAACAGGATGTGTTTGCATGGTCATAAGAACAAGAGCTCAGAACCAGACTGAAAGAGGAGAGACCAATGGGGCCAATGTACAGTCCCTGCTGAGTGCTCGGGAGGTCTGTCCTGGCACAGCAGCCTTGCGTGGGGATTGTCACTTAAGCAGGCTGGTCATGAGACAGCCTCACACTCCCGCGGGGAGCTGGATGCCATCCTTTTGATGATAGTGGAGTTTTAGAGGGAGTGGGGGAAACTGAGGGCAAGTTTTCAAAAGAAAAAATTGGCATTTTAAAATAATGCCTGAGTTTACAAAATCATATATATAGAGAGAGAGATACATACATACATCTCTGACTTAGTCTGTAAGGGGTACACGTACCCTGCCTTCTGCCTGACTCCAGATGCTCGTTTACAAACTGTTTTACTGTTTTGAAAGAGTTAAATAATGGAAAACCAGTACTGAGCAAAACATTTTGTTGTGGATTAAATGAACTATTTTGTGTTGACGTGAAACATGGTTTTTTTCATTTCATCAAAACATTTAAGAACATAATTTTTAGTTCAACCAAAACCTGATTTTTTCCCTTCCCTGATTTTTTTTTTCCAGTTCAGCCATTGAAGAGAAAACTCTTTATTCTTCCAGCTCTGTTAAGATTGTTATGGTCTCAGGTAACTATTAGCAGGGCATCATTCAGGCAGATCTCTAGGCTTTATCTTGCTATTTACAGCTGTCTCTGGGTTTAGCTACTCTTCCCATGTCATTCTTGCCCTGTGAGAATGGTCCTGATTACTCTAAAGACAAGGATTTTTATTTATTGGTGGGGGAAGGTAATATCTTTTATCACCCCTGCCCTCTCCCCCGCCCATATCTGTGCCTCTGGCATATTTTCTGGACCATCATAGCTACAACATTATTCTGCTAGATGAGGAAGGAGGTTGACCAAGTTATCTCAAGTCTTTCTGGGGCACTTCCTAACAGGCTGTCATAGGATTAAAGGAAGAACTGGGCTTGTTCACCTCTGCACCCCTCTGTGAGCCATTTGCTTTTCTATTTCTCCTTTCTTCCTCTCCTTGTGCTTTCCTGTCCTTGTCACGTTGGTGCCCGGCTAGAGAAGAGATAAGAAAATACTTGGTCCTCTTACAGCCCGAGCTTGTCAGATGCCTGACTTGACACCTTTTACATCACTGATGTCTGTCCCCTCCCCTTTCCAATGCAGTCCTCTGGTAGGGATGAGACTATGCCTTATCCCTGGCACCTCGCACGCTATCAGTGAAGTGAGCAGGAGTAACACGTGCTCTCTCTGCCTCTCTGCTCCTAGTATGGAATTACTCTGTCTGCAAGGAGCTAATTTTAGCGGGCATGATTCATACAACAGTGGTTGAGCGGAGAGCTGCATGTGATCCGTCCTCTGGCTAGAGAGATAACCAGGAACTGCTGAGTGTGTCGAGACTCGGACCAGGTGATGGAAAGCACCGAGCACCGCCATAGCACCTGGGGGGAGGCTCCTTGCCGCTTTCTGAGACTTGCCCCCCTCCATTTATGTTTTGCACATTGAGCATGTCAGGAATTCAGGAAATCTCACCTCTCTTTATCTTATTGCAACTAAGAGCCAACTGTTGCCATGGCGTATGCCAAGCCACCTTTGGAAAGAAATTAAAAGTGAATGCACTGGGAACTTAGATCTCCCTTGGTTCCTCCCGGGGCAGTGCCTTCCCCATTGGGCAGAGTTACACTCCCAGTTGCATGCTCTCATTCTGGCCTCATCACCATTGGCTGCCAAGCAAGCAAGATTTAACAACTGGGATGAACCTAGATAAGACTTGGTTGAAGGAGGATCTAGAGCCCTGATCTCCCACGCTCCGAGGAAGTGCCGAACCACTCCAGGGGTGGCCAGCCTCGGCTCTGGAGCCATATGCGGCTCTTCAGAAGTTAATATCTTTGAATCTTTGCACCGTGTGGCACCAGCGCACGGTGACCAGCTTCCATAGCCAACACGTCACGTCAGGTGCTTGTGCAAAGATTCAAGGAGACTTGTATTGACTTCTGAAGAGCCGCACGCAGCTCAGGAGCCGCAGGTTGGCCACCCCTGCACTAGCCTATTGAACGAAAAGGTGTTTGGGCCCTTCTCTTCCTTTTTGAGGTCTCCCGCAGAGTGAGCTGCATCACTATAGGGTTGGAGCATCAAAAATATGGCCTGCAGGCTGGATCTGGCCCATGGAGCTGTTTTAATTGGCCTGCAGGGCTGGTAGAGGAGCCAGGAATGTGGAGGCAGGGCCCACCACCAAATCCCCAGCGATGGAGGCCTGTTTTGAGGCAGGGGAAGGGGGGCGAGTGGCAGCTGGGTTAACCCCCACTGCTTGCCCTGCCACCAGGTCCAGACCAGCCCAGCTGGGTGAGGGCTTCTCATTGAAAGAATAAGATAGAGCTACATACTTTCCTGGGTGGATTAAAATCAGTGAAGGCTGCCCATTGTCAGAAGAGGAGAGAGAGCGAGCTCTGCAGGGAGGATTAGGAAAGAAACATGTTTAGTCAGGGGTGGATTTGGATCAGACTCCCGAGGAGACGTGAAACTTTCACTTGAGCTGCAGGCAAGATGTCAAGGCAGAGGGGAATCCAGGCCTCAGTGGCCAGGCCTTGTGTTTCTGGAAGAAAGTTAGAAAACGTGCCTCTAATAATTCAAGAATCAAGAGAACAAAAAGGCTGCAATTGCAATGTTTTACAATCTCCAGATTTCAAAGCAAAATCCTGATTTTGGGGAGGGGCTTGTAACTTGAATGATTTAGAGCTGGCATTTATAACGCTTGCCTCTAAATTGAGATGAGGCCAAAAAGCATTCAGATGTTTCAGAGAAGGCTTAAAAACTTGCCATAAATGTACAAACAGCTTGATTGTAAAAGCTCGTTCCTGCCGGGGAAACTAGCCTGCAGCTGGAACTACTGGGCTTAGATCAACACCTTCCTAGGAAGAGCCGTGAGCTCACTTCAGGGTCTGAGCCATATCCCCAACTACCCTCCTGATGGACAATCCCAGGCCCTGCTTACGTGCAAACGCCTCTGCTGCAGGTCTTGTTAATTATGACAGCGTGGTTCAGTGGTTCACATGCTAGCTGAGAATCAAAAGGCTGGTCTCTGTTCACAGCTGTGCTGTTGTATAATCTGAGACAAGTTGCTTCTCTGCCTCGGTTTCCCCACACGTGAAAGGATTATACTTTCCTGCACTGAAAAACACTTTAGAAGCTACAACTGAAAAGGAGGGAGATATTGCCAGGAACTGCCCTTGCCCCAGTGTAATTAGCTTCTGTCCATGCTGCAGATAACATCTGGAGGTGTCTGGCTGGAGCTCTTCTTTTTTTTTCCATGTTACATTTTCCTTTCCAAGTTTTATGTGAGGTCTCCTCATTGCCACTGGTGAAAGGACTTAGCTGCTAGGTAAAATAACATGCAGAACTGTCACAGACCTCCGTTATGTTGAGGGTTTGGGGGAATGTCATGCATATTTTCTTGAGTTTGTTTTACTGACTAGCATGTGTCATCTATACATACAGATGGTGTCAAGCTGTACTTATCATTATATCTGTATGAATTATGGTATTTGGTGTGGATGTACTTTTTATGTTTCCTATTTTGGTCAAAACAATTTAGTAGGACAGTGATTTAATTTAGACATTCCTTGGCTAATTAGCATCTGACATGGGTATGCTTAACAGCTAATCAAATAGACCTTTGTGGAAGGGGCCTGGGGCATTTGAGTCCTGTGGTTCCAGACAATGACCAACTTAAATTTTAAAAGGAGCGGCCTGTAGTGAGACTACCACGTGGCTTTTTGGTCTATTCAGGGAAAGACATGTCTCGCAGTGGGGAAATTAGGTGAGAGGTAGTATCTTTAGGATATTGGACTGGTAACTTTTTAGGTCTAAAAGGATACAAGCATTCTCCTGATCATATTTGGAGCAGGAACATCTTCTGGTCTGGTAAGCACATACACACTTGGGGGGCAGGAAGTTATATATATGGTAGTCCCCGAGAATCCAATGGCTAATGCGTGCAAATGTATAAATAAGGAACCATACTTAAACCTTGCCACGAGAGCAGAAGTTTGTCTTTTTTCCCAGATATAGGGAATGCCTTTAGACCCTGAGCCAGTGGGTTGGGTGGCACGGGCTGACAGGAGAAGTTACAGGAAGCCCTGATGGGAAGGATGGAGGCAGGAGCTGCTTTCTAACTTGTTGAGCTGAGTAGGAACTGCATTTGTGTGGTTTTTAGATGCAGGATAGGATCAGATTATTGTTCTGATATTTTCTTTCATGTGCTTATTCTTATATCTCTGTATCTCAACATATGGTTACAGATTTATGTTTGCTCTTGTTTTTATAATAAATCTTGTTGTTATCTTTTATAACTTACTGCTGTCAGTGGTAAGGGGGATTTCCGAGCATTTGACCATATAGGCAGGCCTCTTCCAAAGAAAGGGGAATCTGTCATTTCTGAGCACGTGACTGGACACGGGTGCGATTCTTCTAGCTGACAGACTCCCCTCTGCTAAGAGCTGGCAAGACCTAGGTGAGGAGGAGAAAGCTGAGACACCACAGGGCAGGGAGATGACCTTTGGAGTGTTTCAGTCTGCTCTCAGTGGCCAAGCTGCAGACAGCAGAGGGGTTTGGGGCTGAAGGGCACCCCTGAAGATGTAAAACCCCCCTGGCAATGTGTCTCGAAGGTGCACTTAGCCACATCCAGGATGGGGGGGTGTCATGCTGGCTTTGAGGCATGCTGAGAGCAGAAGCCAGTGCAAACACTGCCGAATCTAGGTAGGGCGAGGGAGACAAAGGGGGCCATGTGTAATCGTTCTAGCTCCTGGCAGCTGCTTTGGGTACTCCATTGGGCCCACTTTGCGGGAGGACAAAATCTTGTGTCTGAGTACAGACAGCTCAAAGGGAGGAGGATTTTACCCGATAGGGGTATGTCATATTCCTGGCTAAAGTATTCTCCTTGGAACTGGGGTTTTCCTTTATTGTTTGGGTGCAAAGCCTGGAGGATGCATGGTTGTTGATAGATGGGACTCCCTCCAGGCTGTGCTGTGTGCATTTATGGGGGCAGGTCCATATATGTGGAGGCAATTCACTCTACAATAACCTGTCTCTTCAGATTCACAGTCTGCTGGTCTATGGCTTTGTGATCCCCTAGAAGATGGCACAGCCTGCACACCTGAACCAGAACCTGCCAGGTAAGGAGATGCAGGCAGTTCCTAACAGAAAACACAAAATGCTCAGATAATGCCAGGCCAGCAGTGCCCTAAGGAGATTGTGGGGTGGCAGTCAGCTACTGCGACCCATGTAAATAGTACAGACTGCAGCCCCCTCTGAGTGGTGAGCATTTGCAGAGCCTCAGGCTGACCCACCTGTGGCTGTCACTAGAGCTGAGCAAAATTCAGAATTTCCATCTGTTTCAGCATTTGGTTCATCGGAGCAAAAAAAATAATGTGAACTTTTTCTCAGAATGGAAATCCTGAAAACTTTTACTAATAAATGTCAATACATCTAACACTAATAAATGTCAATACATCTTGGGGATTGCAGTTCAGGAGCCTGATGCCCCCCCCTATGGACCAGTCTGTGCTTACCAGGAGGCATTACAAAGATTTGCATGACGGGAAATGTAGTCCTCCAGGAAGCTTGACTCAGAGCAAAGAATGGGGAATCAAACTGCAGTTCCCCTCCCAACCCTGCCCCCACTCTCCTCTGGCAAACCCCCCCCCCCAAACAGTGCACAAATGGGGAAGAAAATTTAGTTTAACATTTCATTTAGAATCGGGTCAATAAGCCACTTCTGGTCAGTTCAACAGAACAGTGATCCAGTTTGGGCCACACTAATGCTAAACAAGTGTTTAATTTTTTTGCAAATAGAAAATCAAAAATGTTCAACAAAACAGAGGATTTTTTTTCCCCTTCGGAAATTGCAGTATTGCAGAAACTTCGTTTTCTGTCAGAAAATCATTTCGGACAGCAAGTTCCTAAGTAGCCCTGGGCATCACCCAGGGTTTGAATTACACTTCAACTCTTGCGGAGCCTGCAAAAAAAATTGGCCGGGGTTGGGGATGTGTGTATGGGTCCCCTGCCAGTACTGTGGAGCTGGAGCCAGTGGCAGTGACAGCCGGAAGGAGCTGCCACCACCACCTGGGCTGTTTAGAAAGACATGGGGTGGGCCAGGGACTGTGTGCAGTGACATATGTCTATTGGGAGGGGTGGGGCTGGCACAGGCAGGGTGAAGAAGTCCTGACTAGCTCAAGAGGGGTTTTCATCTCTTATGGGGGTCTCAGCCCCCCCAAGCTCCCCAGCAATTTGAACCTTGATTGCACCTGACAAATTTTGTCTCCCGATTCTGGATGAAGGATTGTGCTGCTCCGGTGGGTAAGACCCCTAGACCAGGTGGCTACGAGTATAGGGTAGTGCAGCAAAGACAGAGCTCTTACTTCCCCAAGTAGGGAAAGGGGAACTGTGGTGCCCACCTCCTTGCTCCTCATATTTAAACCCCTGAGTTAGGCCACATCATTGTATTCAGGCATCTACCTTTTCTGCAGTCAATGGAATCCTTTCCACTGTGATGTGTCCAGGCCCTTTTTATCACCATATCATAGCTCTGTCTGCAGTGATGGTAAATGCATTTTTATCATCTCCTTAAAAATGTTAATGAATCCTCATTTTCAAATTTGGGTTTTAAACTCACCTGGTATCACAGAGACGGACTCATGCTTTACAAGGGGCTCCAAGCAATACATGGAGGCTAGATCCCTGCTTCCTGTCTGCAGCAAGGCAAGGGAGTACCAGGGCCTTTCCTTCCACTTACTTAATTGGTCTGGCATCAAGCCCATACCCTGCAACAAACAGCAGGAGCTGAGCAAGCGTCCGAGATGAGTTTGCTGTACTCTTTACTGCCTTGACTCTGTACTTCTCTTTGGCTTTCCTTACAGACTTAGGTGGCCCTTTCCTGTATAGAGATCAGGATGATGGAGAGAAGAGCTCCTATTCTGTGGAAACGGCATATGGCTTCACATTAGATCTAGATTTTCTGAAATATGTAGATGACATTCAGAGTGGGCAAACTCTGAAGAAGTTGCATCGGAAAGCGAAAGGGCCCAAGCATCAGCTCAGCTGCCTCAGAAGTCCCGGAAGCCATGCTAGTGGATGGACCTCTACTGAATCACTGGCATCCACAGCCAGCGAGGATGGAAGGACCACCCTCTTGTTATCTCCACATGCTAGGACACAGTCCAACTCCTCAGAAACAAGAGAAGCCCTGAGCAAACAACTTTCCAACCCAATGTCTCCCACTTCTGTTATAAACCTCCTCCCACCTCCCTCCCCCAAATCTCTATTGAGAAATCCCCGTGTGGAAAAAACCTTGCTAGAGACAAGTAGGAGACTAGAGCAAGAGCAGCTGAATTTGCTGAGTAGTGGGAATGCACAAATACCCAAGCCACCCAGCAGCCCCTCCAAGACAAGCAACTCCATCTCCAGTGCTGCCTCAGTTACCCAGAGCCGCTCATGCTCCTCTGTGCCTTCGAATGGAAATGGGGACAGCCAAGCCATACTTAGTCCATCGCTTACAGGTTCCATGAAAATGAGCCCTTTTAGTTCAGGGTGGACTACACCAGCTACCAATCTCAGTGCCACACATCTGCAGCATGTGCGGGAGCAGATGGCTGCTGCCCTCAAGCAGCTGAAGGAGCTGGAGGAACAAGTCAAGACCATCCCAGTCCTAGAGATGAAGATCTCTAAACTGAAGCAGGAGAAGGAGAAGCTGCTGGCGGGTTTACAGGAGAAAGCTTCGCCTGAAACAAGTGAGACTTCTGCTTTTACCTTCCCTCCCCAATCTCCCACTGCAAGCGAGGAGCAGCCCCCAGCGAGCCAGGAAACACAGGGAGAGCTGGAAGGTGAGGCTGAACTGGGCAAAGCTCGAGCAAGTAAAATTACAGAGTTGAGGAAACTCACCGAGAAGCTGTCCACTTCAGAGCGTAATGTGAGAGCTGGCAGAACGGGGACTCGCCCTACCAGACCTAGTGACAGAGCGTGCAAGTCCGTAGGCGTGGGTGAGGAAATGGACATGAACGACGTCGTGTTCTACTACCGATCGCAGCAGCCGTGCCGAGAGGTAGCAGTCGGCCAGGAGACCACGACCAGGGATGCTGCAGTGTGGGTCATGGAGTCCTTGTTAGGGCTTTCTACTGAATCAGAGAAGGAAATTGAGCTGCTGCAGCACACCGTTAGCCACCAGAAGGAGGTAATCAACATGATGGAAGGACATTTAAAGGAAGCAACTAAGGAGCTGGAGGAGTTGAGGGTAGAGGTTTGTTCCAGAAGGCCAGGAAAGTTGATAGATAAGGAAATAATGGCCAAGCCTCAACTGGCAGAAGCATGTGTAGAGGCAGTAGTGCCAATGCAGAACCAGGCAGTGGGCAGTCCCCTGGAAATGATAGATGAGGGAGTCGATTGCTCGCCTCGCATGTTGTGCATTGGAATCAACTATGATTTGAAAGGTAAAGAAGTTGCTGTAGGTCCAGATTCAGCACTTACCTGTGAAGAGAAAGCCACTCAAGCCAATTTAGAGGCGGGGATCACTGTGCCACGTGTTGCAGCAGTGGCAGAGGCAGGTCTACAGGCAGCTGCTGGCGAGTCTACACAAAGACAGAAAGATGCAGGAGAAGCTGGAAACCAGGTAAATTTCACTGAGCCTGGAGCTGCTGGTGGCAGTAAAGCAGCTGGGGCCCCAGGAGAAAAAGGGCCATCAGAAAAGAAACAAAGTCCGTGTTTGAGCCTCAAGGACTCCAAGACGGGGATGCAGGAATGTGTCCCCACGGCCCGGGCAACGACTTGGGAGAATGACAGCAGAGCTCCTCTGAGTACTGGCACTGGTAAGTCCCTTTCCATGAACATCTGAGCCAAAGACAGAACTCAGTCCCTGAGAGAACAACTTCATTGACATCTTTTTCCTCCTGTTAATTTGCAAGAAATCCTGAAACTGGGGTGTTAGCCAGTCTGAACCACAGCACAGCCCCAAGCAGTCCAATGCTCGAGTCTCCTCTCCCATCCAACAGGTGACACCCATGCTGCTGTGTTAACTTCAGCATTGCTGTTCACCATTGGTGGGGGGGAGACTCGAGAGCCCTACTGCCAAGCGGAGAGGAAGCTGCATCAATCAGGCATGGAGAGGGATGACATCAGACACGGCTTAGTGACCGCTTTCCAGTTTGTGCTCTCGCATGGGAAAAACAAATGAGCGAGAGTTTTGTCAGAGTGGATGAGGCTCTGTGCTGCAGGAGTGAGAGGGCAGGGCTTGATGCTGCATGAAGGGTGGAGGCAACTGAGTCTGGAGGGCAGGACTGCGTGTTGCTGGGGTTCAGAGACAGGGATTTCAAGCAGTGTGTATGTGAGGACAAGGACGGTGCGTCGTCTTTAGCACCTCCCACTCGAGCAAGCAGCTAGTCAGAATTGGAGCTCAAGGCACGTGGGTTTGTTACTGTCCCTGCCCCACTCTGGACTGTGTCTCTGAGAGTTAGTCGCCTGAAACATGGGATGTCCCCAGGGAATAGAGGTGAACAGAGCAGCCAGCTTTCTGCTACAATGAGTTTGTGCTCTAAGTGTGATGACTGCAGAAGTCTGGATGGCTACAAACCCTGGGCATTCAGGGCTGGACTTACAGGAGCATCTCAGAGCTCAGCAATTACATGATGAGCCTAAAGGCTCTGGAGAGGAAGCCATCCTGGCTCAAGTTAGCATGCCTCTGGCAAGCTGCCACAGCCCACTGCCACCTGCTTCCTCCTATCTTCATTACCATGCCTGTGTGTCCGGGGCCAGCAACCCTGCTCCATTTCAGTCCTGCTGGCAAAGTCAGCCTCCCCTCCAATAGACAGTGTGTGTCTGCAGTTGGATGTCTGCGAGAATTCGGTCCTATCTCCCACCCTGTCTTTCTGTGCTGGGGTGGGACTTTCTGCCATGTGAACTTCCCTTCTCTGTTTCTTCACAGGATCCCTGAAGTCCATCATGAAGAAGCGAGATGGGCTACCAAAGAACGAGGCTGAGGGTGGCAGGAAGAGCCTACAGTTTGTGGGGGTGCTGAACGGGGAGTATGTACCCTTCCCACCTCTTGCTGGGGCAAAAGATTCAACCCTATGTTTCTGTAAACCCTGAAGACCGTCCTTTGTAAAATGCAGCAGCGGGGCAGAAAGACATTGCTTTCTCATGCATGCGGGGGGCAGAGGGCAGTATTGTTCCAGATCTCATTCAGTGCAACACGGTTGCCTCGGGAGTGTTGTGTTGGCAGAACCCTAATCTGCTCTCTCTCACACGGCAGGTATGAGAGTACGTCCAGCGAGGAGGAGGATGGAGACAGCTCTTCTGAGAAGATTTCACCCAACAGCTCTGACAGCGATGCTGAGGGTGGCATTGACTCCTCAGATGAGGATGTGAATGTGGGCGAGAATGAGAGCGACTTGGAGAATCCTGAAGTAGACACAGAACAGAGAAAGAGTGAAGAGCGGCATGAGCACAGGGAAGAGCAAATACCAGCCCCAGAACCCCCAGAGGTGAAGGAGAAGTAAGTGCAGGGAGGGTCCCCTCAGGGCTCAATTTCTGCTTGGCACCCACCACAGCCAGGCTTGGCCAAAAGGTACATTTATCTCAGAGCCCTGCGCACCTTTGCTGTCAAAGTCCCTTGGACCTGGTAGAGAGTGAAGCAAGTAGACTCTCATTTAGACCTATTCCACAGAAGCGTTCAGAGCCAGGAGCAATAGCAAGTGCTGGGTGTGTTGCCCACTGCCTCTCTGACGTGCCAGGGAAACCTCAGCTGCAGACTGGCTTGAGCTGATTGAAAAGCTTAACTTCACTTCTTCAGAAAATTTCAAAAAGAAATGTAACCTTTTCACAGAAAATTACTCCCCGTTGTCCAGAATGAAAAAGCAGCGGAGCCACGAGGTTCTAATTGTAATTGTTTGCATCTGAAATTGTGCCAAAGTTTGACAGTTTTGGTAAAACATTTCAACCTTGTCTTTCAGCAGGAGAAAAAGGTCACTTAGGAAAATTGTGACTAGCTCTAATCTGAGCTTAAATGACAGGTGCAAGTCAGACATGTAGAGCATCTTGTACCTGAGGCAAGCCAGCATTTCCCAACAAGAGGCTGCCAGCAGAGGCTGTTGGAGCCATTTCTAATACAGTCACTCAATCTAGAGTTGCTAAAAGAGTTTCATTTTATTCCCATTATGACCTTCCCCTGGGGGTGTTGGCAACCACCCTGCTGGGATGGTTGGTAGATGAACCTTTTAGGTAATTTGAGCAAAATCCTGAGCAATTCCCATGCCCTGGGGTAGGCCCAGGCCCACCTAGCTCCCTTGGAAAGGATTCTGTCTGCAGGGCACTCTGAGAAGTGCATCCATAAAAGCTGTGGAAGTTTGATAGCTGTGCAGAGGCACATTGCTGTGAGGACTCTGTGCTCACTGTGTCCCCAGACAGGTGCTGAGGTCAAAGGTACCACATCCAAGGGGGAAACCAGAAGCAGAATCCAAGTCGCAGGGTACGTCAGGGTTTTGGAGCCAGGGACCAAGTTGCCAAAGCCAAGTGGAGTTCCCAAAAGCTAGAATCCAGCTGCAGGGCAGAGCTGAGCAGCGTCAGAAGCCAGAAAACCAGGGAGCACAGGATCCAAGGACACTTGCCACAGCTGACCTTCAGGCAGAACTGTTAGTTGGCCTCCAGTTTGCTGCCACAGGTGGACTTAGATGAGGAGACTGCTCTCCCCACCAGCCCATTAAGAAGACCTAACAATGGCTAGCTGGTTCATCAGCTGGGGCGGAGCTGCCAGACAGAGCTTCTGGCATGTTTGGAGAACTGGGTAGTTAGTCTAAGCTGGGCTGTCTGTTAGGATGTCTGACAGACCCTCTTGCTGGATGGCCAGAACTCCCCTTTCTGTATCCCCTGCATAATCTTATGCCATCTCCTTTAATCTTTCATAACTAAGCCAGTTGTGGAGCTCTGCTTCTTTCTCCTACTGCTGAGCATCATCATCTTGTCATCTCCAATTTCCACCTGCTTTAGGCTACAAATGTCTACTCGTCATCTCTCAACAATCTGGTGAGCTTCTAACGCCTGCTCTTTACAGAGTACTCCAAGCATAGCTACTCCTAGCACATCCATGACCAATGCTTTTCCAACCTCTGGCTCATCTCCAAAGACAGATTTCACAACTTCTCTAGGCAGTCTATTCTACTGCCTCACTGTTCTAGATGCAAAGAAGTCTTTCCTCATATTCAGTCCAAACCTACTTGGCGACAGCTTCGGGCCATTAGTCCTGCTCTTTGCAGCAGTGGAAAAAAGATATTCTCCCTCTTCTTTCAGATATTTGAAGACTGTGATCACATCCCCTCTTACTTGCCTTTTCAACAAGTTAGACATCCCTATTTCTTTCAACCTCTCCTTGTATGACTTGCCTTCCAAGTCCTTTATCATTATTGTTGCCTACCACTGGAGCCTCCCTAACTTCTCCAAGTCCTTTTTAAAATGTAGAGCCCAAAACTGCCCATGATAATCTACATGAGGCCTAACCAGTGTCAAGTAAAGGGGTACTATCACCTCCCGTGTCTTGTACCTAGTGCTCATATAGGTGGAGCCCAAAACCATATTTGCCTTCTGAGTAGCATCAAACTGCAGAATCATACTGAGTCTGTGATCCACCAAAAATTCTAGATCCTTTTCATGGTGCTGCCATTGAGCCAGGTGTCTCCCATTTTATATTTGTGGTTTTGATTATTCTTCCTGAGGTGTAACACCTTGCATTTGTCACCCTTGAATTTCATCCTGTTGGCTCTAGCCCAGCTCTCCAGTTTAACAAGATCCTTCTGAATTGGGCTCCTGTCCTCCAGCTTGTTCTCAGCTCTTCCCAGTTTTTTGTGTCATCTGCAGATAAACACACTGAACAGAACCCTATGGGTCTCCACCAAGATGAGCCAGTAGTAACAGCTTGGAGCCTGCTGAGAAAACACCACCTTAGCAGGATGGCTGCAGCTCCGGAAGGTCAACATGGAGAGTAACACCTAAAGTAGTTCAGAGGTTGGGGAGGAATTAAGGGGAAGAGGAGGTTTCTAGGGTCCCAGGGAGGGGTCTGGAACCCAGATTGGGCTGGAGTGTGAGTAAGGGTCCGGGAGCCCCAGTGGAAGGGCTAAGTGCAAGAGAACATTGATGAGGATGCCATCTGCGAGGCATGGGACGTGGTGTAGGGATGGAATGGAGCTATGCGATTTGCCCATAAAGCAGGGACCACAGACACCTGGTGATTATTTGAGGGAGCAACTTAGGAAGCCCTGGAGCAGCCTCCTTTCTGTAAAAGTAAAAAGACATCAAGGCATGGTGCCTGGTGGGTGACTGAAGGGGTGATTGCCCAAAAAGTGAGGGCTGAAGGGATTCCAGGGGCTTCAGAGAATCATAGAAAGTTAGGGTTGGAAGCAACCTCAGGAGGTCACATCTAGTCAAAACCCCTGCTCAAAGCAGGACCAGCCCCAACTAGATCATCCCAGCCAAAGCTTTGTCTAGCCAGGTTTTGAAAACCTCCAAGGATGGAGCTTCCACCACCTCTCTGGGTAACCTTTCAAGTATTTTACTGCCCTCCTAGTGAGAAAATTCTTCCTAGTCTCTAACCTAAACTTCCCTTGCTGCAACTTGAGACCCTTGCTCCTTGTTCTGTCATCTGCCACCAATGAGAACAGTTCAGCTCCAGCCTCTTTGGAACTCCGCTTCAGGTAGCTGAAGGCTTCTATTAAGTCCCCTCTCAGTCTCCTCTTCTCTAAACTAAATAAGCCCTGTTCCCTTAATGTTTTCTGGAAAAACATCTGGCCTGCTGTTGTGAATCGTTTCCAAGGCTTTGCTGCTGATGAATTTATCAGTGATGCAAGACATGAGATCGTCGAGATGGCTAAGAGGGTAGGCTTTGAGCAGGTCAGCGAGGAAAACATGGCTGAGCTGCTCGATTCCCATAGGGAGGAACTCTCAAACAAGGATCTTCTTGAGCTGGATAAGAAGCACCATGAAGAGGAAGAGCCCATGGAAGAATATGAAAGGCCCTCCCCCCGAGTTCTCACGATGGAAGGCACGGCTGGTGCGTTCAAACTTTTGGATGGTTACCTAGCCTTCTTTGACGAAAACTATCCCAATTGTGAAAGAAATGCTAAGGTTGCCAGGCTGATGAAGGAAGCCAATGCCTGCTACACAGAGCTTTACAGGGAGAAGTGGCGCTGCTCAGTGCAGTCTTCCTTGGACAAGTTCTTCAGGAAGCGGGACAGCACTATCTCGACTCAATCAACCGACTCTCAGCCCTCCACTTCTGGGGGAGGGATATATCCGCCATCTTTTGATGTGTTCAGCCTTGATGAAGACTCGGCTCGCCTCCTTCTTTGGGGCCTCAACACTGCACCCCTTTTCCAGGGGTAGCTACTCTGCCCTGCTCACTGGGGCCCACACTGTGCCCCTATGCTGGGGCCTCAGGGTATTACACCCCCATGGGCTCAAGTGCCTTTCCATAGGCATACCTGGCCCCATTACTACCAGGGTCTAACCTCCCCACAGGCTCAGGTGCCTCTCCCATAGGCGTGCCTGGCCCCACTATCCTCTGGCAGCTTACACCCCCCTGGGTTCAGGTGCCTGTGCCTAGGCATGCCTGGCCCTGCTTCCCTCTGATTTGAATGACCCACCAGATGGTGGGGGCTGGAGTTATTTGGTGCCCCTACCTGCCTTTCACTGGGGAGGTAACTGGCCTGGGATTTTTGGGAAACTGTCCAGCCATGGACAACCCCACCAGACCACCCTCCCCTGATAGGGTGCAGTTTTAGGTCTTACCTAGGACCTCATTAGGATGCTGTCCTTGGGCTCTCTTTCATTGGGCCCAGCTCTCACTCTGGCCCCATTCTGATCCTATAACAGCCTGCATGCTGGCTGACCCCTACCCTCTTCGGCTGTGATGTCCCCCCATATCAAAGGGATCTTCACCCCTTACAGGCTCTGGCCCAGCCTCCAGCAACTGCCTGCAAACTGCTCCCCTTTTGGCAGTCCCTCTTCGCTGGCTCCCTGGTCACCTTGGTCTTTTTTTTCCTGGCCAGTGTATGTATAGAAGCTCTTGTTGTCTTTAACCTCCCTTGCCTGGTGCTGCTCATTCTTCATCTTTGCTTCCCTGATTTTGTCCCTGCAGGTTCTTGCTATTTCCTGGTAAGCTTTCTTGGTGACCTGCCCATCTTCCCATTGACTCTATGCTTTTCTTTTGCTTTGGAGGAATCCTAGAAGTTTCTTGTGCAGCCACGCTGGTCTCTTGCCATTCTTCTGCTTCCACTGTGTCCTTCAATCTTCAGAAGTTTGCTAAGACCTCCAATTGTGGCTTCTAGAGCCAGAGGAAAGAGCTGCTCCCCCTGTGACTGAAGATTGTGCGAGGCACAGCCAGAGGAGCCTGCTCACAAGAGAAGCCTGCTGTATTTGACCAGGTGCAGCATGTAATGTCCAGTGCAGGCCTCCAGTTGCATACACCTGGAAAACCACTTTGGCTAAATGGCAGCATGAAGTGAGCAGGAAATAAATAAGAGACCACATGAAAAAGTTAGAGGGAATAAGGAGTTATGCAGGGAAGATAGGCTGAGCCCTACGCCCTCCAGAAACAAGAATGACATCAAGGAATATAAGCTAATATAGGGAAATACTTTTACATACAGCACAGGCTTCACCTATTGTACTCCTTGCCATGGGACATCACTGAGTGCAAGAGCTCAGTAGGACCCAAAACCATATGCAATAGTTATATGGAAAATGAAAACATGCCCAGTGAAAATCATAGAAAATTAGGGCTGGAAGGAACCTCAGGACATCACATCTAGTCCAACCCCCTGCTCAAAGCAGGACCATCCCCAACTAGATCATCCCAGCCAAGGCTTTGTCTAGCCAGATCCTAAAAACCTCCAAACGCGGAGAGTCCACAGCATCTCTGGGTAACCTGTCCCAGTGTTTTACTACCCTCCTAGTGAGAAAAATTCTTCCTAATATCTAACCTAAACTTCCCTTGCTGCAGTTTGAGATGGTTGCTCCTTGTTCTGTCATCTGCCACCACTGAGAACAGTTTAGCTCCATCATCTTTCAGCCCTCCCCTTCAGGGAGTTGAAGGCTGCTATTAAATCCCCCCTTAGTCTTCTCTTCTCCAGACTAAATAAGCCTAGTTTCCTCAGCCTCTCCTCACAAGTCATGTGTATCAGTCCCCTCACCATTTTCATTGCCCTCTACTAGACTCTCTCCAATTTGTCCACATCCTTTCTATAGTGGAGGGCCCAAAACTGGACACAGTTTTCCAGATGTGGCCTCACCAGTGCTGAATAGAGGGGAATAATCACTACCCTTGACCTACTGGCAACACTCCTACCAGTGCAGTCCAGTATGCCTTACTGGCAACAAGGGCACACTGTTGTCTTAGGACTGGTCTGTTGCAGGTGCCACGTGCAGTGCGTGCCTCTAACCAGCCCTGTGTGCCATGTACAGAACAAGCTGGGTCCAACCCTGTGCACCGTACGTCAGGCACCAGACCAGCTCTGTACACCTAAGACCAACAGATGCCCAGTCCAGCTCACAGTCCAGCCCTATGCCCCTCATCTATCCTGCAGGGCCAGATGAGTTAGATGCCCCCATATAAACTATTTGACAGCCAAAGAAGGCATGATTTTCAGATATAATAGCTGATCGGCATCAAGTACATTCCCTATTTTGACACCCCCTTTAATGTTAATAGATAACGTCAGCACAGCTGTGATTCACATACCTGTAGAGCTGGGATGAGAGATGATCCCTTGTGCTGTTGGGACATAAATGAATGCCTAAAGAATGAGCTCAGAGGAACCTTGTATAATTGCATACTCACTTCTTCCTTGAAGTGTCCAACACTGGCCTCTGTGGGAGAAGGGCAGGTAGCCAGGCAGCCCTTACATTCCTAAATTATGGTTGGTCTTAGGACCATTTCCATTCCTGAAATCAAGTTGCTTCTGGGAAGTTAAACTGCCACAGGCAGCTACCTTTAGCCTCAGTTTTCCCACTGAGTGCTGGCGTTCTCAAAGCCTCGAGGGCTGCACAGAGCGTGAACGATGGGGGCTTTCTGCTTTTCAAACCTCGGGGGAACATTGAGACCCAGCTTGGAGCTCTGCCTTTGTAGCCTGCCCTTCCATTGCTGTTGCTAATACTTGTCTCCAGTCTGATGCTTCCACATTCCTTGACTGATCAACCTGCCAAAGGTATCAACCTGCCAAAGGGGAGGATGGGCTGAAACCAAAGTCCTCCATTTAGGACTCAGGAAATCTAAATTGACTGCCAGGCTCTGCTGTGGGATAGCTGTGTGACTGGGCAGTCACTTGTCCTCTCTGTGGCTCAGGGTCCAGTTTGCAGAATGAGAGAACAAGTTAATTACTGGTTGTGAGGATAAGGTGCTCCCCAACCTTCTCCCACTCAGACCCTGGTACCACCACCACAGCACCATGTCTACTTTCCCCACAATCCTCGGCATTTATTGCTGAATAACCCACTAGCCTGTTCTGCTAGAAATCTAAAAGCAATTTTAGATTACAGTCCTAGTTGCTCACAGCAACCCCACAGTCCTGGTTGCTCACAGCAAACTCTGCTTTTATGCTGCTTGAGGAATGGATGGAAGGTGGCCTCATGTTAGTACACACACCTGTTAGCAAGCTGAGGGTTGTTTTGTTTGCAGCTGTGTCCTCTCCTGGACATATCTCCGTGGTTCTGTGGGCCAGATGTATACAGATCCTGCTCCAACCTGCTTTTAACAGGTTTGAACTGAGCCCGAGAATGAGAGAGGCCTGCGTGATTGTAAAGAGCCTTCTCAGCCATCCCAGTTCTGCGAAGAGCAAGGAGGTGGTGAGTAGAAGGGGGTGCTGAAAGGTGAAGCAGCTGGGATAGTTCCACAGGCCGGGGGTGGGGGGTATCACTCCTATACTTTTGGGAACCACGTGCTTTGTCTGCAGGGCCAGGACTTTGAAAGAAGGTTTTTGGGTCTGTGGCAGGTCATTTAGGATCTGCAGTGTGTGCTAGTATTCTTTGTGGTGAGAGCCGCAGCCATATACAGCAGTAGTGCTCTGCCTTTTGGGGCCACGGGCTGGATTAATGGTGGGGGCCAGTTCGTGAACAGAATCAGGCCCCAAGTGCCAGAATGAGACCCTGTGTTGCCTCATCAAGATTGGGACCTGCATCGTCTCCCCCATCCCCCCACACCTAGATTGGGCCGTGTGCACCCTGATTAGTCCTGTGCTGTCTCCACCGATCCCAGTACACTGGAATTGGGCCCTATGTGCCTGATACAGCATGTAGGGCCATGTTATCTGGCCTGCAAGGCTCCCCACGAGTTTAGAAATTTGGCAGCAAGGGAGCAGAGGTAGCTGCCACCACTACCATACCTCCAAATTTCCAGACATATGGGGAGCCCCACAAGCCAGATGACATGGCTTTGCAAGCCACATTTGGCCTGCGGCCTGGGATTTGAGCACCCCTGATGTAGAGTATTCTCCCAAACAGTCTTCTTCAAAGTCCTACAATCAACCAAACTTGGACCCACCAACTCCTTTTCCATTGCAGCGCCGGGAGCAGCAGTTTTATCTGCTGGAGCCCCTATCTGCAGCACGCGCGGCTGCTAGGAGGCGGCCTGGAAGCCAGGAGAATGGAAACGAGTCATTCTCCCACACACTGAAGCCCTGAGCTTCCCCATGAACATCCCTTGCTCTTCTCACGGAAAGTCTCTTCCCTCTGCTTCAGACTTGGCAGCCTTGAGTCTTGTGGGGCTCATCTTGCCATCCCAGGCACTGTGGGAAGAGCCTGGGGAAGTAAGTGATCTGAGGGCTGTGGCATTATTCAGGACCACCCAATATGTGAGTGTAAGGCTCCTCTCTGATGTATCTTCTCTTCCAGAGCCCAAGATGCACAGAGAGGTAGTTAGCTATGTTAGTCTAAAATCAGGCAGGGTAGACTAACAAAATAAAGTATATAGAGCACAAGCATTCATGGGCTGAAGCTCACACCATCAGATGCTGTGAAAGGACATGCACAAAGCAATGTATAAGGAGAGAAAAAATAAAATACAAAAGACGAGGCGGAACAAAGGAGTTACAGAAGCTAATCCAGGTAACGAGATAAGAATCCGTTGTCCCTGTTTAAACCATGTTTAACATGATCCGGTTTGTGGATGATTTCCTGTTTTGCGATTTCCTATTGAAACTAGTTTTTAAAATGTTGCTGCCTGAGAACAGCAATCCTTGGGTCAGCGCTGCAGTGTCCAGGGAAGGTAAAGTGTTCTGTCACAGGCTTACCCTGCACACCATCCCCTCTGCATGCTTCTCTGCACCAGTTCCTGGCAAATGCCTAAGCCCAGCTGTATAAGGCTGCTGACAGAAGGCAAGGAGGTTTAGTGCTGGCCCATCCTACAGGCAGTGCCCCCTGACCTTGCTGCTGCCTGGGGCTGTGTCAGGTAACTGAGGGTAAAAGGCGCAATAAATTGCACTGCTGACTGTGCTGCAGTGGGAGGGTTTGGCTGGATGTGGCTCAGCCTTGGGCCACAGATTCTCTGGGGAGCTCTTTCCAGCAGGTCTGTGAGATTTAGCAGAGGAAGCCATGAGTGCTCAAGGGCTGCATCCAAGGAGCATGCTCCCCCAGAGAGAAGCACTTGATGGCTTCAGCACTGCCCTCTTTGTTCCCAAGCTGTCCAGCAGTAGCCTCATTCTGCAGGAGTGGTTCCGCGTGTCCAGCCAGAAATCCTCTGTCTCAGAGATGGTTGCCAACCACCTCATGGCCTTCACAGAAGTCTCGCCAGCACTGCTCGCCCATGTCGTCAACCTCTCCGATGGGAATGGCAACACGGCCCTCCACTACAGTGTCTCCCACTCCAACTTCCAGATCGTGCGGCTGCTGCTGGACACTGGTGAGTGCAACAAAGACACCAGCTTTATGGCTTTGACCATGTGGCCAAGTCATGTTCAGCCCCTTGAAGCCCTGAGGAGGGGAAATTCATCTTTAGGTCCTACCTAAGAGATGGGAGCACAGAATTTGGCTCCTTTGCGAGCAGCTGCCTCACCTCTCTGCTCTCAGGCTTCCTCTTTGTCCCATGAGCCCCTCCTAGCAGCCTAGCTCATCCATGATGCACACTCAGATGTCATCTGGTCCCCTCCTGCATGGCTGTTGGTAAACAAAACCTGTCCCACTGGGTCATCATGATTTGCTCTACTGTGCCAGCCTGGTTGCATTGCATACAGTGTGCAGTGGTCCCTCACCGTGTCATTCCTGTCCCTGCCGCTGGATTCCACAACTTGCCATTAGCTGCCCCCTGGCTTGGGAAGGAGGCCCACAGGAAGGCTGGGTGCTCACTGCTCTGTCCTGCCAGCCGGGGCCACTCTGATCATCTTGTCTTTCTGCAGGAGTCTGTAACGTTGACCACCAGAATAAAGCTGGATACACAGCCCTCATGCTGGCAGCTCTGGCAGCTGTGGAGCATGAAGAAGACATGAATGTTGTCAGGAGACTCTTTAGTATGGGGAATGTCAATGCTAAAGCAAGCCAGGTGGGTATTTCTGGGGCCGTTCACCACTGAACAGTCACATCTCTGATACTGCAGATCCCCAACCAGTTCTGCATGGGGGAGCTCCCAGGCTGCTCCTCAAACCACAGGTATTGAAAAGGACTACGCCTGTGGGGCAGCTTATTGATATCATGTGGCTTTGCTCCTGCCTCTGATTTGTAGGCCTTATCTTTAGGAGTTCCTTCTCTGCTTCTGTCCCTATTTTTTTTTTTTTTTTTACCCAATTGCAGCCTATCTCCCGACAGGCGGAGGGCTGACTGCAGGCCTGCTATGTGGATTCCTACCTCCCAGAGGAGTTCATGGGAACGGGGCTAGACCACAAGCAAAAGAGCTGGACTGCAGTTACTGAAAGAGCCACAGACACTGGGCCTGGCTGCTGGCCTGACCCTGCGTGAGTCCCCTGGACTCTGTTTCTGGCAGTTTTTAACATATCCTGCTTTAACATAACACTGTTCCATTTCAGTGCACTGGGGCAAAGAGGGAACTCAGCTGTGGAGAAAGGGGGAGATGAGCAGGTTTATGGGCTAGGTGGAGCCTAGCAGATCTTTGGGAAGAGAAGTGGAAAGAGTCCTTCTCCCTTGGTATGCATCAGCCTTGGCTGAGTGGGCCTGTCCCCTCCCCAGCACTCCCTGCTGTTCTGTTAGACCTTCCTGTCTTATGTCCTTGTAACATCTGTCTGTCTTGGAGCAGTCTTCTCCACCTCTGTGGGCATTGGCAGAAGTTGCCATGCCCTCTCCCTGTTGGATTGGAAGGTGTCAAGTCCCCTTTGTAGCCTCCTCTCTCTTCTCTCGGTTCCAGGCTGGTCAGACGGCGCTAATGCTGGCTGTCAGCCACGGCAGGCAGGAGATGGTGGAAGCCTTGCTGGCCTGCGGTGCCGATGTGAACTTGCAGGATGAGGAAGGGTCCACGGCGCTGATGTGTGCCTGCGAGCACGGACGGGTGGAGACTGTGAGACTGCTTCTGGCACAGCCGGCCTGTGACCTCTCCATTGTGGATAACGTGAGTGCCACTTCTGGCCCAAGGCTGGAGCTTCTCCCTGCATCTTCTCTGCCCTGTTTCCAAGCTGCTGCCCTCACCCCCATAAAGTCTTCTCTATCGGACAGAGTTGCTGTTGATAAAAAGGAGCTGTCGTGCACGCCCCCTACTGCCCTCTCATATGCTCACACACACAGTCCCCTTGTACTTTCTCAGGCTCTTTGGTTTTACTGTTAGTATTTTCCAGTCTGTCCTCTCCTATCCTCTCTCCTTTGAGCTCCATACTGTTTTCACCCTGCTCTGTGCATCTTGGTTTCTCCACTGCTGTCCTCTGCTACATATGCCAGTCTCTTCAGCATGGCCCCCTTTGCAAACCCAAGGTTTGCTCGATGCACAGATCTGAGGATTTTCACCCTGCAAATTATCTGCAAATGGACCAGGATTTTTATAAATATGTTTGTTCTTGGTGATTGGTTGTCAGACCCCTTATTTGTACAACTGGGACTAATTATAATTATAATAATAATAATTGTATAATTGGGACTAATTATTCCTTATTTGTGGCTGCCCATTAAGTTATTTCTGCTGCCTGATTGGCTGAGTGGAATTTTCTGAGCTAGAAATAGTGCACAGCACACACCCTTGATTTGCATGTATTCGAAATGACATTTCCAAATGGGTGTTTCCAATGTCCGTCAAAACACAAACCCCTTCAGACAAAAAGCCATTGACAAGGGAGAATGGCCTGGATGAAGCCAACAGCTGTGTGGAGGCAGAAGGAATGTGGCTGGCAGGCATCATCCAGTGTTGTTTCCATCTGCACTTCGCACCCAGTAAGAGGGGAGGTGAAAGGTGGATCTGTCCTGACCTTCTCTGTAAAAGAACAGAGTCTATAAGCTGTGTATAAGCTTATTGCTTCTATTCTGTTCCTTTAGATAGTCCCCAAAAACTTAAGTAATGTTCTCAGTGTCATAGCCCAAGTGGCGTGTGGTACTTACTCATGGGCTTAAAGAGCTCAGAGTAGTTGCAGGAAGATGGGATTGCATTAATTAAAGCTGCTTTGCTAACAGTTGCACCAGGTGATCTACTCTGAAAGCTCGGGTATCTCCTGCACCTCTTTCTTTTATTTCCTAGGATGGTAACAATGCAGTAGCAATTGCACTGGAGGCCGGGCACAGCAACATTGCAGTGTTAATGTACACCCACCTCAACAGCTCAAAGGCACAGTCTCCCGTGAGTAACCTCATGCTGCCCCAGTGAAAACAATTGCATCTTTTGCCACATTCAGATTCTTCCAGAGGCTGCACAAGAGACAGGTCACTTTGCTCACTGGGACCTGCTGAAAGCCACAGATTTCCTTGTCTGGCTTAAAAAAACAAAAAAACAAAAGTGGTTCCTGAAATCTCTTTGGCCATCTGTGCAGGAGGTATGTCAATGCAAGTCCCAGCGCAGGCCCTCTTCACACCAGAACGCTCGTGATAGCCTGGCACAACAGTATGGGGAGTGGAAGGAAGATGAGATTTGTCCTGCAGTTCTTGGGAATTGGGCTTGATTCTGCCAGTTCGTCAAAAGGAGGGATGGTTCAGGCTAGGCTTGGAAAGGAATAATGAGAGAGAACCAGATAGAACTGGCGAGGGGAGAAATTAGGAACAAGACAAGCAAATATTTCCTGTTGGGGTTCAGAGTAGGAGAGCTTCCAAAGGGAGCGGAGAAAACCCCAGCCTTGGAATCACTTAAACCGGGGCCTGGCAGAGTTCCTGGAAAGGTTTTGTGGGGATCAACCTCCTCTAGCTGAGGAAGAGACTTCCCTGTATTAACTTGATTAGAAATTGTGAAGGGGGAGAGGAAAATAGGGGATTTCCCCCATGTGCTCTAGGTGTCCATTCTACAATGTGTGTCAGATGGGAGCATTTCAGACCTAAGCTCTGGAACAGCCTGCCATCGGAGGTGGTTCAAACACCTACGTTTGACACCTTCAAGAGCAAATTGGACGCTTATCTTGCTGGGATCCTATGACCCCAGCTGACTTCCTGCCCTTTGAGCGGGGAGCTGGACTTGATGATCTTCCAAGGTCCCTTCCAGCCCTGATGTCTATGAAATCTAAAAGAGGGTTAACTTGGAAAAGACATTTTTCACTGTTACCCCAGTAACAATGTCCTGCAATGGCCTCATCTACACTGCAGGGCTTCTGCTTGCAGACAGGAGCTTCTAAATCAAGCTGCCAAAGCATGTGCGTCTCCACGCAGGTTCTGGTAGCTCCATGCAGCTCTTGCCAGAGCTGCCCAGCTCCACCTCGTCAGCTCTGCTGGCAGGACAGAAAGTGAACCCGGGGAATATATTAGCTGTTAGAGGGACCTCAGCAGATGACAGAAGGTGTGGGTTTGCCTGTACACATGTTCCCCAAGCTTTTGGGTTAGAAGCAGATGCCTTTGTTTGATCAGAGATGGCATTATTCTGCTGGGAAAAATAAGGGTTTGTGCCAGCCCGGGGAGCTGTGTCCCCAAACACCCTCCCAGTTTTCAGCAGAGCCTAATGCAACACCGTGTGCATAAGGAAGGTGAATTGCTTGCAGGTTGATGTTGCTTAGCGTTCGGTACAAGGGCCAGTTCAGTTTGTTGGATTTTTTGTTTTTGGTTTTTTTGACAAAATATTTTTTCACTGGAAAATACTGACTTATCAAAACTGATGGTACTCTTTACAGAAGAGTAGAGGCTTGGACAGAAGCATTCATGCAATAAGCTTTCCTGGGATTGAAATGGACCTTTCACTTAGACAGACTCCAGACTAGCAAGTAGCCTGGTGATCTAGGCACTCAGCTAAGATGAGTGTTCAAATCCCTTAGCTAGGCTGGAATCTCCCTTCTTTTTTGTGAAAGGTCTTGGTTTCATGTCAAAGTTTAGTGAATGTTCTTCTCTTTGTGTCTGCAGCAGGGGAAGAGCCCTACCATCCCAAGGAAGCAGCATTAGATCAGCCCTCCCAACCAGGGAGACTAGCTTCACTGGACATGCATGTCTCACCATCTGGGATCAGAACCTCCACCACATTCATACTCCATCCAAGAGCTCAAGCCCAGTTCATTACGTCCATATATTAAATTACCCCTAAAGTCCCACAAGTGTTTTCATTCCTGCCAAATATGACAGGGGGCCAACCCTCCACTTCAGTGAACTCTCCTCCACTGAAAAGTAATGGCTTGTATGAGTCAGCAGCACCCCATAAAGTAACAAGGCATCTGCTTGTAGAGTGAAATTGCTTGCAGCAAACAGATACAGCTCGCTTCCAGCATCTCTTCTCCTCCCACCACTTACCTACCCTTGAAGCTGGAGAGGGTATGTTCCCTTACAGAGCATACCTAGGAGTACTCTGTAATGAGTTGGCCAACAAGGGCTTTTTTCCCCCCTGTAAACAGAGGAAGAGTTGGAAGTCATCTGGGTCTGAATTTTCCACAGAAAAAAAAATTAAATTCCTTGATAGGAGCTGGAGTACAATTGGGCCAAAAATAGCTGTTGAAATGCAGCTGCAGTTCACGTGGGAGTTGGAGTTTGGATTTCTTGTGATCACCTCCTTTTCCAGCCAGAATGTCTGGTAAGACTGTATCTCCCATAGTGCACTGTGCTCTGCTCTTGGGGTCTGGGGTGGAGGTGGTCTCCCATGAGGTATTTTCCAAGCCAGGAGCCCAGCTTATAGAGGAGAATGGGACAGAGCTACAGCTTCCATCAGGCACCTTGTGAGCATCAGTAAGCAGAAGCGCTCTGGCTTTCTACTGTGCAGTTTCTCAACAAAACCCAATTTTCTGAAAGATGCACACATGCTTCATGAAAAAGAGTTTAGTCAAAAAAGAATGTGGACAGACAGTTAATAATTTAATTAGTCGGACAGGATAAATGACTTTTCTTTTTCTGTAGCAGTGAGGCGAGATCCTCAGGATAAAGAAGAGGGAGGGATGGCCAGCCAGATTGCTGTGAAATCACTTAAACTAGCCAGCCGGGTCTTTTGGAGCTTCAGTACTTTCTCTGCTTGAGGATGGATCCCTCTCTGCTGTAGGAGTTGGAGAGGGAGATTACCTTTCAAACCTTGACTGCTTTGCCCCTCTCTAGCTTCACGGCAATTAACACTGAAAGCTGGTCTAGTTCATAAACTCCTCCTCACCTTGCTCTTTGAACACCTTCCTAACTTCAGCCGAGGGCGAATAAGGTGGTAGAAACAGGTGGGGCTGTTACGTTGGGGAGTGAAAATCGGAAGTAGCAACGAAACAGGCAGCCAAAGTCAGGTGGGAAGAGGAAGGGTCTCAGAAGGTCTGACCAAGGGGATGGATATAAGGAAGGGGATTTGCTGGACACTTCAATGAAGAACTTTCAAATATTAGTGCTCAGTGAAGCTAGAAGGCTGTAAGCAGACTTTTCATCGGACGTGGCTCTGACTGATCTGAGCAAACCCTGGTTCAGAAGAGGAGTGACACAGCCCTTTACCTACATAGCACTTCTGAGCTGCATTGCTTCTCAGTGGCCAGGAAGAGCACAAAGCCTGACAGGCTTATCCCTGGATGTTTGGCAGTTCACTTGAATGAGATGCTATTAACTTACAAACATATGCAGCACTGGAGGTTGATTGGGGGAAGACGTGTTAGGAGATTTTATCTTGTACGCTTCACAGGTACTTCAAGTGGGACAATGGCCTGGGACTAGGATCCCTGAACCAGGAAGTGACAGAGCCAGACTGTTCTGGCAAGATGCACTCAGCCAGACCTGCCGAACGAAAAGCAAGCAAGCAGTCCTAGAGTCTCCCCATCCTCCTTGCTCTATCTAACCCTTGTTTCTTTTACTGGTGAAGGCACCAAACCCTTATGATAAACCATTTCCAAGCTCTTTCCTGGAGCTTTTGTTCAACCTCCCCAAGCAGCGGCTGTTGCGTTACATGGTTGCACACCTCATCTGCAACTTTGCATCCACAATCCAGAGAAACCCATCCCTTGGACCGTGGGATGAGTTTGCAGTCTATGGGTGTGTCCCCACATGCAGAGGCTTGCCATTGGCAAAAATAACAGCAGCACAGATTTGTGCCCCTGCACATGGGGATGGTGCAAGGCAAATTATCCAGGGGGTAGGGGAGGCTGGGGCCAGCACCTGTGCTGGTCCCAGCAGCCTTACCTGGGGTCCTGAGGGCCTTGTGGGGCAGCAGCGACCAGACTCTGATCTCTGTGCCTTTTTTAGCAGCAGTTTGACATGGGGATCTCCTGGTGTCAAAAACACCCCAGACCTGCCATGCTGCAAATTAGTAGTGCAGCAAATGGTTGTACACATGCCACATGCAGTTTACGGCACCTCAGATGGGTTTAAGGTGCCGCAAACTGCACGTGTACACACATTGGGATGTGTCCTCTGACTCCAAGGGAGCCTGCTTAGAGTCATTTGTCACAAGCAGTAGGACTGTGCGAAGCTTCGGGTGGTGGTTTGATTCGGATGAGATTCAGCCTGATTTGGTGGCTCATTCTCCAAAGCCAAATCAAATCAATTGAAAGGTCTGAATCCATTCAAAGCTCTCCGAATCTTTGGCAAAGATTTGGAGAGCTTTGATGATTTGGGCAGTACCGGGTAGCTGCAGCAGGGAGCTGCAGCCGACTCTTAGCTGGTAAGTACTAGGGGTGGGGGAGGGGGACCGGGGGGGTGGACCATGGGGGAACCCCTGCCAGTCCCCTAACCCCCCCACCCCACGCCTGCCCCTGCCTGCATCAGCCCCTGGCCCTTTTCTCATTTTTTATCTTAAAGGGATGGAGCTTGCCCAGGCAGGGCAACCATGGGGGGGCTGGGGAAGTGGGGGGCAGGTTGGGGGGGCTCATGCAGGGCCCCCCCACGCAGTATGGCCCAGTGGGGGGCAGCAGTGATCATCCCCTGCCCAGCAGCACCCGGTGAGCACCAGGGCTTTTTTTTAACAAGTGCACAGAGCTGGGCCAGTGGGGCAGCCATTGCCAGGGTGGGATAGACCTGGCTAAATCAGATTCAGCCGAATCAAATCACTATCCCCCGAATGGGTCAAATCCGAACCCAAATCAAATACTAGCTGCTTTGCACAGGCCTACTAAGCAGCTCTTCAGGGTTTCCACACATGAAAAACATTGCAGAACACTTATCTTGTAGTGTGTATGACTGGGAGCTCACTCTGAGGTTTCACTAACACATAAAGGGACCTCCCCCTAGACTATAAAAATCAAGCTAGTCGGGAACAAAATAAAGAAAGCCTGTGTGTTGGAGAGCAGTCATCATTGTACTGGGAGCGGGGCACTGATCAGTAACTAGCAAAGAGCATGATTGCACCTGCACCCCAGCTCCGGGGCTAGCAACTTGCACTGTAGCTCCAAGAGCACCTGAAAGCTTATGGCTGCATTTGTAAACCCTGCCTGTTCTGTTACCACTGTGGAACAAATTTTTCACTCCATCCCAATTCTTTTTTATCATAGACCTCACCTGAGCCATAGTAGGAAGTTTAAGAATTGCTCTTCTGTTAAGTTTGCTATGGGCAAAACTGCTGTCACTGCAGCAAACCCGTTTGAGCTCTGCACTGAAGTCCATGTAGGATGCTCACAGCAAGTCTAGTAACAAAACCTATCTGCTTACACTTGCTTTATAATGTACTTCATATTAGAATGCCTTAGTTTGCTGGTTTATTTGTCAATCAGTATTTTAATATTGATGTTTATTTTTAAAAATATAAATAAAATCTAAAGTTAAGTATTTAAGTAGCATTACCATGAGTAGTCCCCTGTCCTCGTTTACACATTTGTTTTCCTCTAAGGTTACTAGCACTGAAGCATTTCAGCTTCTGGGAAGAAGTTCAATTGAGGAAGGCAGTTTGATGAAAGTGTCCTGGTCCATATTGTACAAGTCTCTTGTCATAGATTCATAGATGCTAGGGTCGGAAGGGACCTCAACAGATCATCCAGCCTGACCCCTGCCTAGGCTGGGGTCAGATGAGCCCAGCCAGATGCCTATCCAGCCTTCTCTTAAAGAGCCCCCAAGGTAGGAGAGAGCACCACCTCCCTTGGATGCCCATTCCAAATTTTGGCCACTCTTCCTGTGAAGTTTTTCCTGGTTTCTAGCCTAAATCTGCTGTCAGTTTGTGACCATTGTTCCTTGTTATCCCAAGAGGTGCCCTGGTGAACAGAGTATCTCCAAGCCCTTGCTGCTTGAATCCCCCTAATGAATTTGTAGCCAGCCACAGAATCACCTCACCCTTCTCTTGCGGAGGCTGAAGAGGTCCAGGTCCCTCAGTCTCTTCTCATAGGTCTTGTCCTGTAAGCCCCTAACCATGAGTGGCCCTCTTCTGGACCCCCTTGAGTCTATCACCATCCTTCTTGAACTACAGCACCCAAAACTGGATGCAGTACTCCAACTGCAGTCTGACCAATGCTGCATAGAGGGGAAGTATCACCTCCCTGGTTCTATTCGTCATGCATCTGCTGATGTATAATAAAGTGTAGTTAGCTTTGTTGATGATTTTGTCACACTGACTCATGTTCATCTTGGAGTCTGCTATGACTCCACGATCCCTTTCCGCTTCTGTGCTGCTGAGGGTCACTTCCCAGCCAGGTGTGCTGGATATTTTTGCACCCTCAGTGCAGCACTCTGCACTTGTCCTTGTTGTACTGTATCCTATTATGTACTACACACTTTTCTAACCTGTCCAGGTCTGCCTGCAATTGTTCCCTACCCTCTGGAATGTGCACTTCACCCCACCATTTAGTATCTTCCACAAACTTGGACAGAGTACACTTCACACCCACATCCAAGTCACTGATGAAGATATTGAAGAGTACAGGTCCAAGGACCAAACCCTGTAGGACCCTACTACCCACATCCTTCCAGATACCAACCCATCTACCTCCACACTCTGGGTGCAACCGCTAAGCCAATTTTCCACCCACCAGACCATGTAAATATCTGTGTCTCAGCCTCCAAATTTATGAGAATGAAGGGCCTGTCCTTCAAGTATAAGACTTTCACACATCAGTTATGGGCCCAGGCTTCACTACCTTGTGTTCAAGAAAACACCACAGCCCATGGGGAGAAGAAATGTTTATACAAGCATAAATTACCTTTGGGGGTTGTAGGGGAATGGGACTCAGGCAAAAAATATGGACACAGTATACAAAAGCATACTGTATAGTACAATAAAGTGCCTTCTGTCCACATCCATCCCAAAGTAGCCAGCTGCAAGAGGCAAATGCTCCACCCTCCTCAGTAGGACAGAGCAACGTGTACGTAGTATGCAAGCAATCCTAGGCTAGCCATTCATCTCTTCATTCCCAACTGCAGTGTAATGTACATTGTTATACGAAAAAACTGATGCAAGTTACCAGGGGGCAATTTAGCCAGATTCAAAAAGGGATCAGACACATTCTTAGAGAAAAGGTGCATCAGTAGCCACTGAACATAGGAGTTAGGGGTACAGCTTCTGAATCAGAACTTCCTAGAGGCCCTAAATGCTGGAGGCTGCAAGTGGAAAAGGTCATACCCTTGTCATTCTACCACTGTCTATGACACAGGATCCTGGATATGACAGACCTACAATATGATCCACCAAGTGCAACCACTTCTTGCATGTTCTCATTTGTCTCTCCAGGACCCAAGATGTACCAAATACTTTTCAGCTCTCTGAAGTACAGGCGAGCACTTACTTGCAGAACGATACAAAATCCTTCAGTTTCAAGCAGTTTTAACAACTTTTAAATCAAAGTAAGGAACTTAATAGCTCAGTGTTTGCTCCCTGGAACTCTGCTGGCTCCATTTGCCAGGATAAGTACATGCATCTCATCTTACATGAAAGACACAATGTGGTACTGGAAAAAAAATCCTTTATTTTAGTCACCGAAATGCAGTGCCCCTCTTCATGCACGTCTGGCAGCACAGATATTCACTGCTACTTCATTACAGCCGTGTAGAATGAAAGGTAGATACACCAGGATTAGTCATCTGAAAGAAATCATGCACATTTCAGTTCATCTCATATAATCATCAGGAAACCATTTCCAAGGCAATGAAATACTAGAAAAGCAACTAAAGCATGTCATTTTATTCCTACCTAGGTGAGAGACAAAGCTTGACAGTGCTATTGGTGATGCTGCAGCTTATGCAGTGTAACTAGTAGGAATTAGCACCTTGCCTATCTGCCCATAACCATCATAGGTTTCAAGGGGAGCCTCAAACTTCAGGACCACTTATACAGCTAAAAATGAGCTGCATCTTATCAATGGAAATATTCTGAGCCATTTTCAGAAGTGTTAACTGCCTAAACCAGGAGTGGGCAGTTATTTGGGCTGGAGGGCCACTTAATGAGTTTTGGCAAGTTGTTGAGGGCCACACGCATTCACTCCCCACAGCCAGGCCAGAGTTGGCACATGAGCAGCAACAGGAGCCCAGGGTCTGCAGGGCTGGACTGCATCTGCCAGGTACTGTGGGGAACACTGGGCAGAAGCAGCCCCTTCCCCAACCTGGCACCATGAGGCAGGTCCTGGGTAGGCCACACATGCCCCAGCCTCTGCTGGACACCATTCAGTGCTGGGTGGGCAGGGAGGCAGTACTGCTTCCACCCAGTTTACCTGGCAGCACTGGGGGAATAGAGCTTAGTCCTACAGACCCTGGGTAGGCTGGATTGCTTCTACCCACTGGCCCCCACTTCACCAGCAGGTCAGGGCCTGTCTCCCAAGACTAGACTATTTTACATAGATAAGGTTATTTCTAGAAGAGTCAGTCCAAAGACATCTGCATACTATGTAAATTACTATGGCTTTGGGCCCATATTTCAGCTTGGATTGAATGCTTGATGTGATTGGATTTGAAATCAAAACCTGTGTTGTTTCCCAAACTATTACCTTGAAAATAGCAGTGAAAGACTGCAGAGTATCTCTAGGCAAAGTGCGTAGAACAAAACTAGACCATTGTGTTCAGTCACGCAGAGGAAACATCAAATTCACTCACTAGACAATACTACTGTGTTAAAACAGCAGTTAAGTTAAATGCAAACTTTTCCAAACTAAACCAAACCTTTCACTTGGTATACTCTGAAAGAGTCATGGTCATTATCATGACTGCTAATTTAATTCTTTTCTACTAAGGCCAAATAGGAAATATTTATAATGCAGGTCAGCCCATAAGAAGAGTCATGGCAACATTAAAATCTAATTTTCTGATGCAGAAATAGCTAGTTTACCAAAAATAATTTTATGCTGAACAGTCATCCAAATTGCCACAGCCTAAATGTCAAACCTTACATTCTATACTTGTTTTTCCATATAAGGCTCAGATTCAGAGTTAAGGTCCCTAACCTTCGATCAGGGTCTCACATAACCGCAGATCACTCTAAATCAGAGGGGCTCAATGAACCCCTCCCTGGATTTGCATGAACTGAGTGGCACACACTTTCAGAAAATAAAATGTATGCACTACAGTGCTTGTTTCCTTGCAGAGGGGATGAGGCAATAAGAGGAGGCGATCATCCAGACAGGGACAAGCCTGAACCTATGCTTATCTGCTCATGTCCTCACACCTTGAGGCATCCTTTAAAGCACTGTGTTTAGGGACCTCAACCAATGGGACACGATCCAAAAAAGGTGGCTCATCAGAATATATGAACAAAAAGGATTCTCCCTTAAAGAAAAGTGTGGGAAACCCTGGCTTTTCCCTTGCAGACTCTCAAGAGTTCCAACCTGCAAGGGGCTGCTCAGGGCCCCCCATACCCACACACTCCGCGGAATAGGTTTCAGACTGGTCATCAATATTGACAAAAGGGTCCCGGTACAAAAAAGGTTGAGAACCACAGCTTTAAAACTATCTCATGGCACCCCAAGATGTCACAGCACCCTGGTTAAGAATCACTGCTCTATAGTCCAGGCAGATACCCCAGCTCTGTGCTTAAGACAGTCAAATGAAGATCATCATGCAAAAACATCCGTTTAAAACCTGAAAGAGAAATAGATGAGTTACCAGGCTGATCAGCGCAACCTCCTTGCTTCACGTTCAGATTCCAGCAGCGTTAGGACATCCCCCTCGCGGACGGGTCCTTTCACGTTCCGGATAATGGATCGGCTGGTGTCATCCATGAATTCAACGCGAACCTACCAGGGACCCAACAGAAAAGTCTAAACAAGTGTATTTCACCATACCCTTCACCCTCTGAAACTCCTGTTCCAGATCGCTACATCCTACTCCTAACATACCCGCTATTCATGGCAACTAGAGGTGTGCCAATAGATCGGTTAGCTGTTGGGTTGGCACCAATAAAAGGTGGAGTGATGTTATCGGCTATTGGCTTTTTTTTGGTCGCTGTAGCTGATATTTATGGCCACAGGCCCAGAGCACCCTGATGAGCATACTCCTGTCCCTCTGCCCCACCACCAGCCAGAGGCCACCACAGCAAGCAGTGGGAGGGGGAAGGGATGTCAGGTAGCAGTCACAGGGCCCCATGCTCAGCAACTAAGTGACCAGAGGTCCTGCTTTGTGCACACAGCAGGGGCCTGAGCACTGGGGCAGCAATGGATATGTTGGACTGCGCACGGGTGGGGTAAGGCACTATGCAAGGGACACTTTGCTCCTCCGGGGACCAGGTGCCTTTGCAAGTGGCTCCTCCCTGGTGGCCACCGGGAGCTGAGCTATACAGGGCCCACTGGTGGTGGTGAGACAGCCATGTGCTCTGGGGCTCCAAAAACACCCAGCACCACTGTCCACGCGAGGGTCGGCCCTGCCTGCCAGGGACAGCAGCGGTGCAGGGAGCGCGGCTGCGCACAGGAGCCGTGAGCGAGCAAGCGAGGCAGCGGCATTCGTGGGTGCCTTCCTCACCAAGGAAGCGTGCACATGTGTATTATAAACACAGAACAAACAATCAAAGGCTTATGTCAGTAGTTTAAGATGCCTTGCACCACTTCTAAATATCAGTTATTGGATCAGCATCACCTATTGGTATTGGCCAAGAAAGCCTGTCAGTGTGCCCCTAGCGCCAGCCATCAAGTCTCAGCATCTGCCCTTAAAAAGTTAGGGACAGAGAAGTCGAAGCAAATTAAAATAACGAATCCTCCAGAGAAAGGTCAGGAACAGCCCGTCCCTCAATGACACAAAGAAGATTGCGAACTGACCGGGAAGGGGGAAACCGGTACCCAGCACCAGGCCACACTGGCAAGCACGCCTGAATACGCGGTGCTCAGCGCTACGGGACAGTGCCCAGGCCCGGCCCCAACGATTCAAACTAAAAGCCCCAGACGCCAGGATAACACAAGTGCATTTCTCGAAGGGGGCTTCCTGCGGCCAGGCCAGACCAGGCCGTGCCCGCGTCAGGGGTCAGCAAGCGAGACTAAACGGTAAGAGCAGCGGAGCCCGGGGCGCGGTGCCGGGCAGGCTCAGCCCCAGGGCCAGGAAACCCCCCAGCGCGGGCTCCTGCACCGCGGGAAGGCCGGAGCCGCCCCCCCCGCCGGGCCGCAGCGACGGAGCCGCACCGGCACCACCCGCCTGCGGCGCTCACCTGCGTGCACTGCCCCTGTGAGCCGGTCCGACCCAGCACCTTGGTCACCTGCGGACACAGACACGCGTCAGTGAGCGAGCGAGCGAGCGAGTAGACCACCCCGGCCCCGCACCCCCCGGCCCCGCACCCGGGCGAGCTTGATGGGCTGCACACGGCTCGTGTCCATGATGGCGGCGGCCGCGGCGCGGAGAGGGGGAACGTCCCCCCCGTCCCTTTATATAGGCATGCACCACGCGCTTCCCGCCCTGCACCGCGCTGGTCTCCTGCTTCCCAGCCTGCACCGCGCTCAAGATGGCGGGCGCTACCCCCATCGTCCGCTGGGTCCGCAACTTCCTGTTGGGGGTGAGCGGGGGGGTAAGCGAGGCGGCGGCCCGGGGTGGGGGTCTGGGCGCGGCTCCGCCTGAGACGCTGTCCCCTTGCCTTGCAGCGGAACCTGCAGACCAAGCTCAACCTCCGCTACACGGAGATCTCCAAGAGGTGCGTCCCGCCGGGGCCGGGCGGGGGAGCAGGCAGTGTCTTCCGCCCGCTGCGACCCCGCTCTCCAGCGCCCGCGGGCCGGAGCTGAGAGAGCCCCGTCTCGGGTTTTCTGGGCAGATGTGATCACAGCTGAGTACCAAGTTCTTGGGGTGCAGTTGCCCTGTCAGGCACCGGGAGTCTCTGCTGGTCTGAGATCTCCAAGGGCCAGGAGACGCTGAGGGCCTGGCAGGATGTCAGCGAGGATGTAAATGGTGAAAATTAGCAAGATGAGGTGACGCAGACGAGGGAGGGGGAAGAGAGCAGGGGGGAAAAAACGCTAAAGGGAGACATTAGGTATGTACGTGGGGATAGTAGGTATGTAGGGATCAAGAAGAGAGCAAATGGGAAAACGGGGCCTCTGCTCAGCAACTCAGGACAGCCAGTTACCGGTACCCAGGAGAAAACTGAACTCCTGAATGATAACTTTGCATCCGTATTTCAACAAGCCCTGGGGAAAATCACGCTGGATAGGGTACAGAATGAGCAGGGTAGACATGGCTGCCTTCTTACTGTTGCTGAAGAACTGGTGTGTGATCAATTAAAAAAAATATATATAAGTGAGCAGGACCGGATGAACTCCATCTGTGGGTGCTGAAGGAGCTGGCCCGAGTCATCACAAAACCCCTGGCGAAACTGTCCCGAAACTCGTCGTGCTCTGGAGAGGTCCCTGAGGACCGGAAGAGGGCCAGTGTTGTGTCCTTTAGAGCTGTGTGAAATTTCACCCCCAGGTTTGTTTTGATGTTATTTTGGGGTCAAAACAGCAAAATCAAAACGGAACAGATATGGTCGACACAGCCTCAAAATAAAACGAGGCAAGTTGAAACGTTTTGCCGTTTTGATGCTGTTTTGACATTTCACCCACAGGCTACAATGGGGAAGGTTAAAACAGCCTGTAACACTGTCATTTCTGGCCAGATTTGAATGAAACTTACAGGAATGGTAGCCCCTTCTGAGGGCATGCAGCGTGCCAGGTTTCAAGAAGATAGGTGCAGGGGGTTCAGAGAAACTGCACCCCAAAGTCTTGAGAGCCAAACTCATGTCACATGTATGTGTTAAGCCACAGTGGGGTTGAAACTGCAGGGATGGTAGCCCTTGCAGAGGCCACGCAGCCCGACAAGTTTCAAGGAGATAGGTGCAGGGGTTTGGGGGGAACTGCACCTCAAGCTGTGGATGAGCAAAACTCGACATGGGTAACACTGTGTGTGTTAAGGCACAGCAGGGTGAAAGCTGCAGACCTGCTAGCCCCTGTTGTGATGCCTGCCAGCTGTCAAGATGATGTGTGCAGTGGCATTCTGGGGCCCGGCACCACTAGCTGCTGATAGGCAAAACTTGTGCTGAAGATGCCCCATCACTTGTCACCAAGACCTGGGGGTAATAATTGACCACAGTATGAACATGAGCCGGCAGCGCGATGCTATAGCCAGCAGGGCCAACAACATGCTGGCATGCATCAATTGATACCTCTCCAGCAAAACCATTGCAAAGAAGTGATTCTCCTGTTCTACTCAGCTCTTCTCGGCATTGGTGAGACTGCAGCTGGAGTACTGTGCCCAGTTCTGGGCTCTGCACCTTAACACGGATGCGTTAAAGCTTGAGAGAGTCCAGAGAAGGGCTGCCCATATAATCAGAGACTTGCATGGCAAGCCATATGAGGAAAGGCTGAGGGACCTGGGACTCTTCAGCCTGAAAAAGAGATGGCTGAGAGGGGACTTGGTAGCAGCTTACTGCTACATCAGTACATCTAGGGCTCAGTGAACAACTGTTCACCAGGGCATCCTTGGGAGAAACTAGGAATAACAGTCACAGTCAGGACACCCTGGTTGTGAAGTAGTTTTCCTAATGTTGAGCCTGAAATGAGTCTGAAATGATCTTCCAGGAGATGGTGGGCTTAGCTGTGAGACGGTTAGGTGGGCACAAAGCTGACTGTGGGGTAGGACCCAGGGAGTCCTAATGAATGGATCAGTGTTGTCTTGGCGAGAAGTGGGCAGTGGTGTCCCGCAGGGGTTGGTGCTTGGTCCAGTAGTTTTCAACATCTTCATCAGTGATTTGGATGCAGGGACAAAGAGCTCACTGGCCAAGTTCACAGATGATACCAAGTTATGGCTATGTATGAGATGACACCAAGTCTCAGGCTAGCTATCAGGAGGCACTGCTTCACAGTCAGGGTAGCTAGGGTCTGGAACCAACTTCCAAGAGAAGTGGTGCTGGCTCCTACCCTGGGGGTCTTTAAAAAGAGGCTAGATTTACACCTTGCTGGGGTCATTTGACCCCAGCATTCTTTCCTGCCTGTGGCAGGGGGTTAGATTTGATGATCTGCTCAGGTCATCTGCTCCGACCCTACCAGTTATGAAACTATAGGGAAGCATAGTCATGCTTGAAGATAGGCTACAGATTCAGATGGCTCTAAAGAGGCTGGCAGGTTAGGCGAGTCAGAACCAAATGAAGTTCAACTCTGAGAAAGATAAAGTGCTCCACCTGGGGACGAATAATCCCCTGCACACCTGCAGGCTTGGAAACACCGATCTGACCAACACCACATGAAAGAGGCCTGGGGGTTATAACTGACCACACTAGGAACGTGAGCTGCCAGTGCAACTGTTGCCAGCAGGGCAAATAATACTCTGGCATGCATCGATTGATGAATCTCCAGCAAGACAAAGGAGGTGATTCTTCTGCTGTACTCAGCACCGGTGAGACCGCAGCTGCAGTACTGCGTCCAGTTCTGGGTGCCACATTTTAACAAGGACGTGGTAAGACTTGACAGAGTCCAGAGAAGGGCCACCTGTATGATTAGAGGCTTGCACAGCAAGCTGAACGCAAAAAGGCTGAGGGACCTGGGATTCTTCAGCCTGAAAAAGAGAAGGCTGAGAGGAGACTTGGTAGCAGTTTAATGCTACGTCAGGGGAGTACATCAGGGGCTCAATGAACAACTCCTTCACCAGGGCACCCTTGGGGAGAACCAGGAGTAAAGGCCACAAACTCCTAGAAGACCATTTCAGGCTCAAGATTAGGAAACATTTCTTCACAGTCAGGGTGTCTAGACTGTGGAATAAGCTCCCTCTAGAGGTGGTGCAATCACCTACCCTGGAGATCTTCAAGAGGAGACTGGACAGTCACTTTGCTGGGGTCACCTGACCCCACCTGTCACTTTTCCTGCCTGTTGCAGGGGGCTAGACCCAATGAACTTCTGAGGTCCCTTCCAGCCTTACAATCTATGAATCATGTATTAATACCACTGTAATGTTTCCATTTGGCTTCTCTTTCCTCTGCCTTCTTCCCCCCCCACTTTACCTTGTTTCTCCTCCTTCCCTATTTATATTTTCACTACATCCCCTCACACTTGTAGTTTCTCTCATTCCTGTTTTCCTGATCTCCAACTATTTTCTTTTTAACTGGTTAGCCTCTTTTCTACCTTGTATTCTGTCACTGTAATGTCTCCCTTTAGCCTTTTTCCCCCTGCTCTCTTCCCCACGCCCTGCTTCACCTTTTGTCTTTCTAATTTCTACCTATTTACATTATCACTGACAATCCTGCCATATTTGTATCTTCTCTCATTGGAGTCTCAGAACAGCAGAGACTTCCTGTGCCTGAAGACGGGTGACTGGGCCCAAAAGCTTGCTAAGAACTTTTTCCAACTACTCGGTCTAATACAAGGGATCACATCTACCCAAAGAACCTTGCCTGCCTATGTCCTTAGACCAACATGGCTACAACCAAAAACTCTGTCTCGTTACAGCATCCTTGTTCTTCCTGCAGATGTGTTAGTGTAGCCCAGTGCCAGGCCACAAGTTCGCTCTACATATCCTTTTTTACTAGTTTGCAGCTGAGCAATACTGAGTCTCTTTAACACACTCCATAGGCCTTGGAGTATGAGAGCCCCTTTTTGTATTTCATTTGCAGAAGACCAGAATATCCTGCTGTGCTCTGTGAGCCTTTAGTTTCATTAAAAGGTGCTCTAAAGTCAGGTTTCTAGTTCTGAGTGATAACCTGATGCATTAATAGTAAGAATCTGGTTTTTTGCTTAATATCTTGTATGCTTTGAAGCTTTTTTTTTTTTTTTAAACTGTCTTCTTAGAACTCAGCCACCACCTCAACTTCCCTTGGGTCCCAGTCACAAACTTGCGGATAACTACTACTGTACCCGGGATGGACGCAGAGAGACCTATCCTCCAATTATTGTTATGTCACCACAGAAAACCCTTGTATCAGGTGCTCAAGCTGGCAGGTAGGTCCTGTTTATCCTATGGCCTATGACCATACAAGATCTGCTGTGACTTTGCTAGCTAAGCAGGGTCAAATTAGGTTGAAAATTAGTGTGGAGTACTATAAGGAAGCACACAGATGCTAGTAATAGGATGCTGAATAAATGCCTCTGTGGATCTTCTCTTGAGAATCAGTATGATTAGGGCTGGAGCTGGATTCCTTAAAACCTCTGTGTTACCAGTAGCTCTGAGAGAGTTATATGTGTGAATGGGAGGGCAACAATGGGATCTGCCTTAACTCTGCAGTGAAAACACCTCCAAAACAACTAATATCCAAAAGAGTTAATGATTCCTGAAGCCTAGTCTCTCCTTCTTCCCAGCTCGGACTCTACAGTAGCAACAACTGGGAAAAAGGGAGTGACACCAGGAGTTCCACCAAGGAAATGGGAATTGTCAACAGATGAACCTTATCTGTAAAGTAAACAAGTATGAAGAGAAGTCTCAATATGACGGTATTTCTCAGGATTGATTTAAAAGAAACAGTCTGCCTGAAAAGTGAGCAAAGAGGTTAGCTTTGGTAGTATTAATGAGAACTTGCCTGTCTGAGAGAGTTTTGTTGGTGTCTGGTAAATAAATATTTATCTGTAATGTCGACTTTTGTTATTTTAGAGGACTCTCTCCATCTAAATGAGTTTTGGGAATGATTATTTCCTCCCCCCCCCCACAATTTTCTGTTTAAAGAAAAAAAAAAGGGGGGTCTGACTTTCTAAACTCCACATTGGTGGAGTTTTAGACCCAGGAACCCCTTGGAAAATCCCATCTCTTAGCTTTCATTTGTTTTCTTGACTATGGAGAAATAATAAAGCAATTCTTCTGTTGCAAAGAACTCAGAAATACCACAACAGGTCAGAATGGTTTTGACACTGGTTTCCTATTTGAAATCTCTGGATTTTGTGAATCTTGTGTTGTTTTTGTACACGTAATATTGCATGGCACCCTGTGGCACCCTCAAAAGGATCTCATGGCATCCTGCAGTGCTGCAGCACCCTGGCTGACAGTCAGTGCTCTAAGCAACACAACTTGGCTAGCACACAAACCTAGCAACTCCTGGAGAGAGACTCCAAAACACAGTTGTTGTACAAAGTAGAACTGATGATACTTCCATGTTAATTATTACCAGAGGAATACTCTGCATTGCTGCTACAGGGCAGGGTTTTGTAAGTGGTGCCATAGCCAGGATGGGGATTATAGCTCCAAATTCCTGATCACAGATGTTGGCTACTGAGACTAGCAATTTCCAAGCGTCTCCGGCCAGAGACATTTGTCCAAATTACTAGGACTAAACTCCAGCTCAAATATCACTTCAGACATGTGCAATTCTAATTGAAAAATTCTTCTAACAGGAGGTGAAGAACTTTGAGTAGTTGGTATAAAGTGTGCCATTCCATATGGTATGGAAACCTTTTCGACTGATAGTCTGAGAGATGACGTGCATTAAGTGTGATATTGACTGTTGTTCGTTGCCCAAGGAATCCATTTATTTCCTCTGCTGGCCATGTCAAGCTTTACTGACAATTTCTTATGCCTTTGGGACATACAGATTGCGCTTAATTCCAGAGTTTCCTTGAAGTGTAGGTGGGTTAACCTAGCCTGCAGGTAATGCAGCACTCAAATCCCTGGGCAACATGCATGGGTGGGGTGTGTGTACCCATGTGTGTGTAAGGGACTGCAAACTGACTAGGTCTTCTGAGTTTATATCCTTGTGCAGCTCAGTAAGCTGAGCTCTACTGATTTTTTTCCTTTTTCCCCAGTGAATTTTAAGGATTTGTTTGACCTTCTGGGTACACAGTGGGTAATTGCAGGAAGGTATTAGAATACTCTGGCATTTGAGCAGTTTAGACTTCATTCTTGTGAGACTGGTGAATAACAAGCCCAAGTGAAAATAGTACCTACCTTCTATCCTTCTGCCTCAGCTAGGTCAGGCTGAAAGCACCTCATCATATATGAGACAAGGTTGTATGTACAGATGGGAGGGGAGTAGGGCAAAAATGGGCTGTGACTTAACTCTGCAGTGAAAACATACCAGAAAGAGAACCTGCAATCAGTCATTTAATCACTCAGCAAACAAGTATTATGATTTCTGCTTTGCATGCAAAGGACACTAATAGGGGATATTGATTTGCATCAAAACTTAAAGGAAAATATGGCCCCTGCTGAGCCATGGGGTTTTGGTGACATTGGTGTGGGGGGGAAATAGGGGGTGTTTCCTCAGCAATCCCTTTCCCCTGCCACCCAGTCCTACCCTGCCCTGCCCTGGGGAAAAGTGACAGCAGTAATGTTTTCCATGTGCCAGCACCTGGGTTCCACCTGAACTGGCTCAATCCAGCCTGTAGCCCTAAAAGGGTGCTAACCCCCACCTCAAATAAAATGGAATTAGCTTGAGTAAAGCTGTGCTCACTGCCAAGAGGTCTGCTTACAGCAAGGTAATAAGCAATCTCACTGCAGAAACCTACTGAAAACAAGGCAATACAGCTAGGCAAGGTCAGCCAAGCTTCACTTGGACTGCAATGAAGCTACTTTTTCCTGTCTTCAGTAGTGTTTTACAGCTAGCTCCCTTAAGATATAGCTAAAGTAGCAAAATAAACATATTTTTAAAATGCATCTAATCTAAGGCTGATTAGGTTGAATAGCATCTAGCCCTTATGGCAAAGTGAATGATTAACCTTGCCATTTCTAAATCCAGTTTTAGCTGAATACTTGGTTCCTAGTCATAAAAGTAATACTCTATAAAAATCAAGTCATAAAAAATAAAGTTATAATGGTTTTATCTTGTATTTAACTTGGGCTGTATCTGCTTCCTTCTCAGACTTAAGAAAGGACCCTGAAAGACTGTCTTAACATCTCTCCCATGTATATAGTTGGTCCAATAAAAGAGGTCACCAAACAAATTTTCTTTGCCTGTTCCCTAGGCTGTCATGGTTACACCACTATTTCAGGTCTCATAAAATTGTCAGGGCAAATTACATCAGCTTTAGCATGGGATTTTGTTTCCTTGGAAGACTGCCACACCTTTTTCTTAGTCCTTCAGACTGTCCTCAGTATGTTTTCTAGACATTTATCTCAGGTTTTTTCTTGTAACTTTATCCCATTGCATGGATGTTTCCACTTGAGGCAATTATTTATCAGATTCATATGCCACCAGTCCCAAAAAAGGCTCAAGGACATGGATAAATGTACCCTGCACGGAACTACAATACTGTAGTAGATGATTTCCACCCCTCCCCCCAACATATGGTAGGATTTTTTTAAGCCATCCTTCTACAGCCTCTGCAATTGAAAGAAGTTTTTATGGAAGAAAACTTTCTAATCATAGAAAATTAGGGTTGGAAGGGACCTCAGGAGGTCATCTAGTGCAGCAGTTCTCAACCCTTTTTTTTTTTGCACGAGGACCCATTTGCCCCAGCCCGTGCCCCTCACTCCTGCCTTGCTGCCCCCCAGGCCCCAGTGTGCGAGGCAGGGGGCCCCAATCACTCCTTGCAGGCTTGGACTCTGCCGGCCTGCGTGGGGAAAGCCATGGTTCCTATGTTGTTCTCCTTTAAAGGAGAACCTGTGTTTAAAGTTTGTTGATCCATATTTTGTTTGCTTGCGACCCTTTCAAGTATTCTTGTGACCTAGAGGTTGAGAAACACTGCTCTAGTGAGCCCAGCCCTCTGCTCAAACCAGGACCAGCCCCAACTAGCTCATCCCAAGTGAGGCTTTCTCCACCAGGGTCTTAAAAACCTCCAGGGATGGAGAGTTCGCTGCCCCTCCGGCAGCCTGTTCCAGTGCTTTATAACCCTCCTGGTGAAAGAGCTTTTCCTCATTTCTACCCTAAACTTACGCTGCTGTTGCAGCTTGGAGCCGCTGTTCTACATCCGCCACCACGGACATCTGTAGAAAATTGAATTTTGCAGAATAGGAACATCTCCTTGCCCCTGTCCCCGGCTCGGCAACACGTCGGGGGGAGGAGGTGGCTATTCGTACTTGGCTTTGGTTCTTGCTGCAGAAATTTGGCAGAAGTCCCGGAGCAGGGAGGGGTGCAGCGCGGGAAGCCGGGTCAGGTTTGGGCTCAAGGGCGCTGACACACGTGTGTAGCGGTGGCACATGCGCACCAGTCCCCGGGCAGCTGGGGGCAGAGAAGGGCCGGGCCCACGTGCGCGGCACCGAGGCCACCAGGGGTCGCCAACAGCTTCAACGCGCATGGGTACTCCCCTTCGGATTTGCGGGTGCGATGTGCGCGTGCGTCCCGCGGTCCCGCCCCCCAGTTTTCTGCGCCTGCACCGACCACCGCGCGCTCTCCTTGTCTGCTGCTGCGTCGCGGTCGCGGGCAGATGGCGGATCGGCGGCTGCTGCTGCTGCTGCTGCTGGCGGGGCTGCTGGTGCCCGCGCGCCTCCAGTCGTCTGGACAAGGTCGGGATGGGGGGTGTCGCTCGAGCGCAAAGGGCTGTAAAGCGGCGCGGGCGGGACGCGCCCTCGGCAGCGCCTATTGGCTGCGCGCCGCGTGTTTCCGCCCCCCTCGCACACCCGCACTTCTCATTGGTGCGCGGGCCGCGTGGCGGGGGGAGGGGGGGCCCAGCTAACGGCCGCGTCCGCGCAGGGCCCGCGCCATGCCCCGAGCACGAGTTCCGCTGCGCGCCCGGCGGCGCCTGCTTCCCGCGCACCTGGCTCTGCGACGGCCACGACGACTGCGACCACGGGGAGGACGAGCGGGACTGCGCGTCGCCCAGCGCAGGTGCGGGGGGGGCCGGGCTGCCCCTGGGGAGGGCCCCCAGCGCGGCCCGGAGCGCTCCCCTCACCGCCCTGCTCTCCCCTGGTCGCAGAGGCGCCCCCGTGCGGCGTGGGCGAGTTCCTCTGTGACGGCCGCAGGGACTGTCCCGATGGCACGGATGAATCTGCCGAAGCCTGCCAGCTCCGGGAGGCCCGGTCCTCTGCGGGGCCCAGCACGGCCAGCACAGGTCAGAGGTGTGAATGGACCGAGATGGTCGCAGGCTGGGTGCGGGGCAAGAGCGCCGGCAGGCGGATGCTGGAGCTGGCGGGCTGGGAGTGTATAGTTGTGGGTGGAGATGCAATAAGGAGGGGATGCTTTGCCTGTTGGTCCTTTACAGAGGCACATTTTGCTCCTGAATGACTGTTTGACCAGACGTGAGTCACTTGTGCGTTTCCAGGGAGTGTTCGAGGCCCGAGACTTTCTTGGGTTGGGCAGAGGGAGTTCTTCAGTTTCCCCCAGTGCTATGTTAGTTCTGTTTGTGCCCTTTGCCATCTAAGTCACTTTTTCCTGGTGCACGTGGGCTTTTTGCACAGAAACAGCAGGGGTAGATCTTGCTTGAAAGATCCCCCTGTGGTGGTGGAAAGCAGGAGGGCTCATGATCTTGCACAGACTCCTTTTAGAGTTGGCCTCAAGCTCAGTGTGACAAAGATCATTTAAATACCCAATGACTGACTGTCCTGTGCTTTCATTTCAGAGACTCCATATGAGACCCCAGGACCATTTCTGCATCAAGCTCCCTTGTGGGTGATAGCTACCTTTGGTATGTGAGACTCCAAAGCTGCAGCTCATCTTGGCTTTTGCTTAGTGGAGTCAAGTGAAACAGGGCTCAGGTCAGAGTGATTCAGATGCTGTTTGTTCAGTAACAGCTTACCGGAGCCTTGCCCTGCTAGGTTTCTCAAACTCCCTCTTCTTGCAGCATGATGTAGCCCCACAGCCATCTAAGCCGTGTTGTGCCACCTGCTGCTTGAAGCGGAATCACCCAGCATGGGACAGGCACTAACTTCCCTTCCTTTCCACTCCTCCAAGGCACTCAGCCTGCTGCTTATCCTTAAAGGTTTTTGACTGGCCTGTCTCATGGGCACTGGGCTGGAGCAGCTGAATTGCATCTACTGTCTAATATAAGGTGATATTAAAGCAGTTCTCTGCTCTTTACTATGCAGTGCTCTTGAGTGTCCTGGTGGGTATAGGCTGCCTTACTGCATGGCAACAATCCAGAAAAAAGACCAACTTCACCAGTATCAGCCTTGAAAAAACTTCCAAGGAACAGCTCATGCCTGCCAGAAGACCCTCAACTACGTTTCCTTGATGGGTAGGTTTCTTACCCCTACGCTGGATCCAAACCATTTGGTGCAGCTACTCGGAAGGGGAGAGAGCCCACCCCTTCCTGAGCACCTTTGTTCTGGAGGGGAGAAGATGCTCCTTGTCCCATCCCAGCTTGCCACGAGCTCTTCTCTCTGGGAGATTATCCCCATGTCTTTCCTGTAAATGCACTTCTCAGCTGCCTGTGCCCCAGTGAGTTGTGTTCTCTGTGTGTGTGTGCAGGAGAACATTTTCCCTCAACACATGTTTGCACGCATGCATGCATAGTGCTCATCTCTGAGTAAGAGTAAGGATGGGGTCGCTCCCCACTGCCAAATTTTTTTTGTGGTATGGAAGTAGTTTTGACTGCAGTTCTACCTCCAGACTCCTCTGTTCTGAGAAACTTGCTGTCTCTTCTTTCAGTGGCTATTTGATAACTGGCCAGATGCGTGTGGGTGTTGGGGCAGATGTGTGTGGGTGTTGAATCCAGGGGAAACATCAAACTCCTGAATGCTGGGATACTTTGCTGATCTTTTGGCCTCTTTAGAGTGGTTTGTTTTCCCCCCACAGCTTTAAAACTGAAATGAAATCCAAAGCCCTGGCACAGAAGATTATCAAAAATAACACTTTTGTTTTTCTGCTTTTTTCAGGAATTTCCTGCCTGCAGGTTGGCTCAATCATCTTTGCACTCCCTGCAGATGCTATTCAAATAGATCTTGACAAGTTCTCAGGGGTTTGACTGGGTGACAGTTGCACTAAAATAAGGACATTCCCCCAGCACAAGTATATGTACTGTGGGAAATTGGCACTGGAGAATCAGAAATGACCCTTGTGGTGCTGTGAAATCAAATGTGCCATGAAGGTGATGGCAGTTCTTGGGATGCCATAATGGTTACCCTAGAGGGGATATTTCACATGTTGCTTCTCACCAGAGATTATAGTCATGATATAATTTTACTGTACTACAAGTCTTCAGAGTATTACTTGCTGGAATTAACCCATCAAGGAGTTGAAAAATTGACATGCTTCCTGTGCCCCTAGGCTTTTCACTGGTGACAGGTTGAGCTTTAGCTGTAGGCACATGATGTGGCATTCAGGACCTAAGCGCTCTTCACTCCCACTGAAGTCTATGTAAGAAGTGTTCTCTGCTTGTGTATTCAGCCTAGTGTTTCTATCTTAACGCTTGGTTTCCTAGAAGTTGCCTGTTTAATGTAGTTGGAAGAGCATCTGAGCAAATCTTGTCAAAACAAAAAGCAGCAGGAGTCAGTTTTGTACTTCATTGCTTTTAACTCTTTAATTTTGGTGTCATAACCAGTTGTTTCCTTCATGTTATCCCTTTCTGAAATCAATGCATGCAGTATACCATTGGCTTTTCAGTGTGTGTGTGTGTGTGTGTGTGTGTGTGTAGAGGGAACTGCTAGCAGAGGGGAAGGGATGTGCACTCTTTTCCCCCATTTAAGCCAGTAGTTACCTCTTTCCATGTTCGCTGAATGCAAGTTGAGAATTCTACTTAGAGGGCAAACACTCCTTCCAGCAGTCTCAGAGAGCAGGACTCCTTGGGATTTTGTACAGCAAGCACCTGTGCATTTGGAGCACAGGGGGGAGAGTTTGTAAGAGTTATGGATTATTTAAAATTCCACTTCTTCCCAGCTTTGGGATAGCACAGAATGAGAGGCTGAGTCTGTGAGGGTGCAGCACTCTGCTTCTGGATGACTGACAGATACGTGAAAATGTTACAGTTTATGGGGAATAAAACTCTTTTAAAGAACTGTTAGCAGCTGTTTGGATTTTTATTTCTCGGGTCATGTGTTTTGTGACAATGTAGCCACTGTGCTCAGCAGTGTATTGAATCCAAGAAGACCTGGCTTCTGGCCTTCCTGATTTGGAACACAAGCACAAGCATCCAACACTAATCACAACAGGATAGCTCGGCCCAGGGTGGAATGCACGGCCTTTTGATTTTGGATTGTGCAGGATCTTAGATGGTTAACAGGAGAACGATGTCCTTGCTTACCTGGAAGTAGGAAAACAATTGGCTTTTCTGCTTTCTAAAAAAATAAAGCATAAGTTGCGTAGGGTCAGGTTCTACCTCTTATGTATTCTGTCTCCTTAAGCTTGTGAAGTTCTGCCTACATAGTAAGGTTGCTGTCTGACAGTGTCCCTCAAGTATACTGTACTCATTTGGCCAGGCTACCTCCAGAACTGAGAACTGTCACTGTGTCTGTATGACTAGGGAAATGCTCGTACCGTCACTCAGCAGTACTGATTAGTCCACATGAATTGTAACGTGGATAAAGTTGCACTGTAGGAAGCAGCTTGCACAGAGCATCATAGAAGGCATGGTGCTGCTGCTGCTGGCGCCAAGAAGTTTTCACCATATCAGGGTGGTACTGGATTCCTTTAAACTCTGGAATAGGTCTTGGGTGAGCCTGTGTGCCAAGCAATTCACCTATCACTTAATTTGGCATCATCATGGAGTCTTAAGCAACATTAATGTGCACACTTAATAGATGCATCTGCTAATCCTGTACTGGGGTCTCAGCAGTCAGTTCAGGGTTCCTCAGTGCTCAATAGTAGTAAAATTACCCAGTAGGCTCTATGCAAAAAGGAATATATAGACGATTATAGAAAGGGGCCACAGAACACGTGAGATCAGAAGCAGGGCTTTGTTTTTTCTCTAGCCTCTTCCACTGGAGATTCTCAAAGCAGGTGACATATATTAACTAATTCACTGCAAAGTCATCTACAATGGGTTTTCAACATTTTTAACAAGTGTACACCTTCTGCCTCAAAGTTTCAGCTTATTTACCCCTTTATATTTTTTCCTGTTTTTAAAGGGGGGCAGGGGGGAGAGCAGATCAAGACCCCACGCTGAAGGAGGGACTGGACAGGGGCAGGCACTGCCCAGCTGGGGCAGAGTGTGGGACGGAGCCATGAATGGTTCTGCAGCCTCCCCAAAATTTGCTATAGCCCGCCCCCCCCCAGCACTGCTGTTGCCTGCCCTGAGTACAGCCCGGGCCAGAACCCCCTGCCGGGAAGAGCCCAGTGTGGCCCTGGCCCCAGCCCACTCTGTGTGCAGATGTGGTGGCACACGCCCCCTGTGTCCTCCCGGGGTGTGCACAGCGGTGGAGCTGCACCCCTGCCCATGGCTCAGTCCTACACCCTGCCTAGCTGCCAGCCCCAGTCCCAGTTTCTCCTCCGAGAGCTTAAGAGCTGGACCCAGCTCTTCTCCACACGGCCCAGCTGCATTCCTGGCCTCCCACGTGCTGCGCTGCAGCTGTGTGCATGCATGCAGTTCCACGTACCCCTTATGACCCTTTAAATACCCCTAGGGGTACACATATCCATAGTTGACAACCACTGAGCTACAAAATGGGGCAAAGAGTCAGCTGTAGTTGATCATCCTGCCTTCCTGTAGGCTGCTGAACAACATGAGGGGAACGACAGAAGCCATCAATACTTTCTTACTAGACTGTACAAATTGAGACAGGTTTTGGCTTGCATAGACTGGGCTAAGAGCCGGCAGATTTTCATCTTAGTTCTGTCTGTGAAAGCTTCTCTTGTTTCAATGCTGCAGAAAAGTAATGGTGGAACAGACAAGAGTTTTAATGCACAAATAGTTAATGAATGAACAAATCTTAAAGCAGTGCCTGAGCTGGAGGTAACTATGTTAGAGTTGACATTTGTTTTTGTTACCTCCTTAGCAATTAAGACATTAGCAGGGATTGAGTGAAAATGAATTCCCATGATGTGCTTTTTTTTTCCTGATTCAGGTACAGAAATGATAAATACTTGTATCTGTATCTGGAAATGAGCAAGAAGCAACCAACTAGAATGAAGAGGATAAAACGAGGAATGAAAGAAACGTATACCTGGATAGAGCTCCTTACATAAAAGGGCTAACACTTCAATCTTCCTAATGTTTTAAGGAGCTAGAACTTAGCTACCTCTGACCTCCACAGCTTAATTCCAGTCAGTAAATCTCATAAGCTATCAGCTTTGTGAGCCTAGCAGTACACAGAGCTCCAGCACAGCCTGTGGCCTTTGGCATTGGGGGTGGAGCACTCTCAATAGCCTCTTCACAAGCTTAGGGAGCTTTTCTTAGTTAACGTATGTAAGGGAAACACAAAGCCAGAGCCATCAAGCCAGAGGCCATAATTTTGTGGGTCTCTGGTGTGAAATGTCAGGTGCCATAAGGCAGCTCGGGATGAGGCGTGCGAGTCTCTACGCCAACCTGAAGATCGGGAGCCACCAAGATTGCTGTCCAACTCCAGAGAAAGAGGTAACTGTTTTCCCTTTTGCACAAGGCAGCCTGATTAAGCAGTGGAGCTCCATGCAAAATGTGACTGACGGGAACCAGGAGAAGAGCAACGCTCCTGTGCAACAGAATCGCCACTTCCTCAACATCAATGTTGGGGGCACATCTTTTCGGATTGCTTGCAAAGTGGCTGCTCGTTACCCCATCACCAGAATTGGGAAGCTGGCAGTTTACACAGACCCCATGAAAAAACTGCAGCTCTGTGATGACTACTCAGTGCAGAGGAATGAATACTATTTTGATCGTGACCCCTTCGTTTTCTGTTACATCTTCCATTTTTACCAGAGTGGGGTCCTTTGGATAATGGATGAGCTGTGCCCTGCAAACTTTGTGGAAGAAATTGAATATTGGGGCATTCATCTGCAATACTCCCAGCGGTGCTGCCGGATCCTGTTTGAGGAGAAGCAGTCTGAGCTCAAAGAGTATCTGAAAGTACAGAGGGAGCTGGAGGCAGAGCTTGAGCCCGCAGACCGGGAGGAAGAATTTGAGGGCAAGTGTCTGGGAGGGTTTCGGAAAGCTGTTTGGAACCTCATTGAGAACCCTTATTCTTCCATCCCTGCCAAGATCATTGCCATCATGTCCAGCTTCTTTGTGCTGATCTCCATTGTGAGCATGACACTCAGCACAGTGGAGGAGATGCAACACAAAACCGGAAAGGCGTGTATGGAGCAGCTGGAGGCCATCTGTGCTGTCTTCTTCACTTCTGAGTATCTCATGAAGCTCATATCAACATCCAGCTTTCAGAAGTTCTTGCGAGCTGCATTTAATGCTGTCGACATGCTGGCCATCCTGCCCTTCTACATCCAGATTCTCTTTGAATATTTAACTGAAGGGGATGTTCTCTACCATGAGGAACTGCACAGAATGAAGAGTGTGAGCAAGCTGGGGAAAGTCCTCAAACTCATCAAACTCCTGAGGATCTTCCGCATCCTCAAACTGGCTCGCCACTCCACCGGCCTCCGGGCCTTTGGCTTCACCATCCGCCAATGCTATCAACAGGTGTGCTGCCTCCTCCTCTTCATTGCCATGGGTGTTTTCACATTCTCTGCTTTGATGCACTCGGTGGAACATGATGTCCCAGGCACCAACTTCACCAGCATCCCTGATGCCTGGTGGTGGGCAGCGGTAAGGTGCAGCCATTCCTTACAAAGGGAAGCATTTTGTTTGGGTCGGGGGTACATGTGGGTAGTCAAATCATTCTGCTGTCCTGAGCTCAGTGCTAGGGGAATATTTACCACCCTACTGGCTGGACTCTGATGACAGAAGTCAAACTTGCAACTGAAGATGACAGCGCAGCACGCTGAACTCCTTAGATAGCTGGCAGATTCCCAAAGCCATCTTGGCCCAGAAGCAAAGCAGTTGATCAGGGGGCTCTGGCTCTGGCCTACAAATGTAGTGGAAGGTCACTGAAGTGGGGACACAGAGCACCCTGTGTCACAGCAGTTCAAGAAACCCAAGGGCAGCAAGAACTTCAAACTATACATCACATCTGGGCAGGATTAACCTCTACCCAGGCTGTGATGGAATAAGAACCTTGTGATCTGGATCAAGCCGCTTCACCTCTGCTCCTCTGTTTACTCATCTGTAAAATGGGGATAAGCACTTTACAAAAAATGCTGTGTGAGAGCTGGGCAGTGTTGCACTACTTTGTTGTAAGCAAACATTTTATAACAGAAAGAGCCTTTGAATCACAGGGCTCGGATGCGTGCATCTGAGAGGTCTGACAAGGTCATCCAAGGAGTGGACCTCGGGTACCAGGCAGGGAAGGACTGTCTGAACACACCAAGCACTGTGTGTTCTTGTTAATGGTGTTGGGTGATAAATCCTCAGGATCTGGGAAACAGTGAGCATCTGAAGCCAGAACTAAAGGGTGCCACTCCCCAGGGCAGCGGGACACTGAGTTCTAATGTGGCCCAGGCTCGGGGAGAGATGGGATGGCTGGGATCATGTTGGAGGGAGAGACATGTCTGTGGCCAGTGGATGATGCAGGAGACTCGCACGGAAAAATGCTTGAACTCACAGCAGGGACAGGAGGGCATGGAGATCAGGGACTGAGGGATGGTGATGTATCTTCAGGCCTGGTCTCATGAAGCAAGGGACATTAATAAGGCTGGATTTTATCCCCAGAGGACAGAAGGTACATGAACCTGGCTTGGCCAAGTGGGGTGTAAAGGGGCAACATACCAGTCAGGATCCAAAATCGGGGTAGAGAGAAACACGGGGAGGCTGATAGTGGGAAATGGGGCATGGAGCATGAGGGGTGGATCTATAGAGCAGGCCCCTACGTCACAGGAACAACAAGGGGGAATGGACCTGCACAGGGTAGGGGGGTCATTGAACTGAGCTGGGCTCAAGACAAATACACTGAGTTGCACTGTTCTGGCCTGAGTTCAGGTGAGAGGGCAGAGCCTGGCAGAGGGTGAAGCTTTTGTATTGACAATACGAGTCGTGGTTCCAAGAAAAGAAACAAAACATTTGAGACTCCCGGACTAAGCAGGGGTTTTAATCAATCGGTTATAAGGGCAGAAGGGACCACTGCATTTATCTAGCTTGATCTTCTGCATGGCCCAGGCCTCGCAACCACCCTGAATTAATCCCCATTTAACCTAGAGCTGGTCTTTTAGAGAGAGAGTCAATATTCAGCTCACACTGGCAAAGAATCCGCCGCAACAGTGGGACGTTGTTCTTAATTATGGCGAATTGTCCTCTCTGTTGTAAATTGTTCCTCATTTGCAGTCCGTATTCATCTGGCTTCAGCTTCCAGACATTGGCTCTTGTTCTGCCTTTGCTTGGGTGAAGAGCCCATAATTGAAGCTGTGTTCCCTGTGTAGGCACTTACTGTTTATGATTGAGTTTTCTTCATTTCAGTAGCTCCCCCTGTTCTTTCCCAGCGGTTGTATGGAGCCTACTATGGGAAGAACCAGCAGCTTTGACCTCGCTACAGATGATATCTGAATTTCCTAAAGGAACAGTCAGTCAGAGACAGTTCTGACTAGATAAAATTAAATCCCATTTCTTTGGAAGACGCACACAACAGCTGAGGATAGAGCTCAGTGTTCAGCCCTGTGCTATTTGTGGCTGAGCTGCTGGAAAAAATCACAGGCACAGCAGGATCCTCCTCTACCTCAATATGTTCAAGTTCCTGTTCACATACTCCCACCTTAAGTCCCAAATCTGAAAAATGTTGGTCCTGGATCAGCCTCATATTGCGTTCACAGCGTGCTGGGCCCAAGCCAACTAATTAACTCTACCTCTGCATGTTGTTAATTAGCTGTGCAAAGCGCTGTACTGGGGCAACTGATAATGAACTGGAAGAGGGGTTGACTACTTCTGGTTCCAGAACCTGCGTAGCATGTTTGTCCCAGATTTTGCTCCCTGGAAGTCAGTCCCTTATCTGTGTACCCCTTCCTTAGTCCAGGGATCTGATCTGTGAAGCTCTTCCTGTGCAGGCCTGGGCCCTAAGCTCTCCAAATCTAGTGGATGATGATGAAGGTTTAGCTCAAACTTCTGGGGAAAAAAGTTTGTGAAATAAGCATAAGCTTGAGATGAGGGAACTGATTCCCTCTGTGCTGGTATTTAAACCACTGCAAGCAGCAGGTAGACATCACTAGATCAGGCAGTGGGAGTCTCACACCAACGTGGCCTTGGTTTAAGTGGCTAAACAAGACAGTAGCCAGACCCATGAGAAATCAGAGTTCAAATGTCTGGATGCACTTCAAGTAAAGGAACTGACTGGGGCCCTCAGAGCTTCTGGTGTTCTCACTCGATTACTGTAGCAATAGGCTCAGATGGTGCTGGAATAACAGGACACAATCACAGATAAAATCATTAGGCTGATGTTCTTTTTTTAAAATCAGAAATAAAGTCACATGTATATATAGACAGTTATTTGGTTGTACAGCTCGACATCATCCTTATAGGCTTGGCAGCGCTACGTTGGATAGCACTACAGAAGAAAGAGACTTGCGGGTCATCATTGACCACAAGATGAACATGAGCCTGCAATGCGATGTTGCGGCTAGTAAAGCGACCAAAACGCTGGCTTGCATCCATAGATGCTTCTCCAGCAAACCCTGGAACATCATTCTCCCCTTGTACTCGGCTTTGGTGAGGCCGCAGCTGGAGTACTGCGTCCAGCTTTGGGCTCCACAATTCAAAAAGGATGTGGAGAAGCTTGAGAGAGTCCAGAGGAGAGCCACGCGCATGATCAGAGGTCAGGAAAACAGATCTTACGATGACAGGCTGAGAGCCACGGGACTCTTTAGCCTGGAAAAGCGCAGGCTCAGGGGTGATCTGATGGCCACCTGTAAGTTTATCAGGGGTGACCACCAGGATCTGGGGGAACGTTTGTTCACCAAAGCGCCCCAAGGGATGACTAGGTTGAACGGTCATAAACTCCTGCAAGACCGTTTCAGGCTGGACATAAGGAAGAATTTCTTTACTGTCCGAGCCCCCAAGGTCTGGAACAGTCTGCCAGCGGAGGTGGTTCAAGCACCTACATTGAACACCTTCAAGAGTAAATTGGATGCGTATCTTGCTGGGATCCTATGACCCCAGCTGACTTCCTGCCCTTTGGGCAGGGGGCTGGACTCGATGATCTCCCAAGGTCCCTTCCAGCCCTGATGTCTATGAAATCTATGAAATCATGACCAAACAGTTCACACAAAACACCACTGCCAGTTACATTTACATTTCCACTCACTGCATCTCCTTTGCCCCATCCACAGCCCTACAGCCGCATCCCAACTGACACCAAACCCTCGTCTTTCCCTTCCCAGTCCAGATTCATGGCACCACTGGTCCTCAGCAGTCGTCTTCTGTGTTCGTGACGTGAAAAACCATGTGCCATGTTTCTTCTTCCAGGTTTCTGCTGCCTCTTTTTCTCTCCCATTTGTCTTCCTCTGCATCACCTAAAAGACATGCACCAGCGCTACTGCAGTAGCACCAATTATGGTGCATTAACTTAGTATCTGTTGTTACAGGTCCTAAACTTAATTCGCCATAATAATTATGGCACATTAATGCATGTAGAGATGTGCCCACTGGGGAACACACTCACCAGCAACAGTCTGTCTCTCACCTCCACTACTACTTGCATCTTGCAGTAGTTCATCAGGGTTTCTGGGCCTTGTCTTTCAGCTCGTAGGAGTTGTGGAGCTGCTTTAGGATCTGGTAGGATCCCATAAGTGTGTTCTGGGCACTGTGTACACCTGCCATGTTGCAGCAGGCCGCCATCAAAATACCAGATAAAGCATGTCACCTTGAACCCTTCTGTTACTGCCAGCTTATAGACCCTGGCTCATTACTTTGCCCAGAGAAACAGCAGTATATCTGGAAACCCCCAGCCCTCGGTCAGTTTAGCTTTGTACTGGGTGGGTCTAGCTGGCTTTGCCAAGCTCGAGCCCTAGAAGAAGATACACATGTCCCTTTGGATCCCGCAGACAGTCTGCCGTGAGGGCCAGTATGAAGACCAGTGTGGTGTACAGAAGCACTGGTAGCAGCACCACCCTCATGAGCCATGCACCCTCCCATTGACAGGTGGCATGAACTCCACAGCCCTAATCTCTGCTTGACTGTAGCCTCAGTCTTGTCATAAGCCTTCTGACCCATCAGCTCTGGGTCCAAGTCTACCCTGAGGATTTTATCCCCCAACTTGCAGAGCTATGGATTGCCATGAAAGGGCTCAGGCCCGTCAAGTCCCCAACCTCTCCCCGCTGCATGCAGGTGCTCTTACTCATGTTTACCAAGGCTTTCTGGCCACAGGCCAACAATTATGCTAGAACGGTGGTGTTGTCCTGGCCAGCTACGCCCCAGACTCTTATTAGACTGAAGGGAAGAGGTAGGAAAGGTAAAATGTCAATGTGCGGGTATGAGCAAGGAGTGAAAGTTCACATTCGAAGTGTTCAGGACTTAGCCAGAGGGTCATTTGTTGGATCTTGGCTTAAGGCAGTGGTTCCCAACCTTAGGGTCATGACCTCAACGGGTTGCAACACTAAAAAATGGGGTCACAAAGACACTCAACAGTGACGACTGGTTATGATGAAAATCACAGAAAAAAGCAGGAATGGTGGGTTTCCCTATGCAGGCTGGCAGACTTCGAGCCTACAAGGGGCTGCTTGGGGCTGGGGAAAGTGGGAGGGGGGCAATAAGGAAGGGGTGCCATGTGCATGTGCACACACAAGTGCCCATGGCAGCCAGGTAGCATCTTGCAGTGCCCTCCAGATAGGTGAAGTGGGGTGGTGGAGGGCAGATTGAGGACCCCACGGTGAGGGAGGGAGGGAGGGGATGGGGCAGGGTTGTGGCTGGGGGTGCTGCCCAGTCAGGCTGGTGCATGGAGCCCAGGGCGAGAATATGGGGCTCAGCTGGGGGAGCAGGAAGGAGCCAGGGGTGACTTGTCTGGGGGACAGCAGTGGTGCTAGCTCCCTGCTGCTGCATACACTTCTGGGGAAGGAAGCATGGCAGGGGCATGGCCCCTCTTAGATTTGTGTATGGTGCAGGGGCAGACGCAGGCCCACTGTGGGCTCAGGGCTTGCCTTGCTGCCCTCCTGCTCAGTGGGCTGCCGAGGCCCCTGGAGGAAGGGCAGCATGGCGGGAAGTCTTCAGTGGGAAGCCTGCATCCTTCCTCCCCACCCTGATGGGCTCCACTCTGGCCGTGCCACATGCCGGGGGCAGGGGCATTGATCTTGTCTGCATCATTTTGGGATGGCAAAAAAATTCCAATGTTTAAATGGGGTCATGCTGAGAAAAAGGTTGGGGAGCAATGGCTTAAGAGGTACGCTCACACGAAAGGGTGTGAGCTCCACCACCCATTGACTGGGGAATATAGTGTGCATGGACCTTCAGACAGCTGGGCTGCACTGTCTTTACCTGTACTGATATCCTGAACTGGGCAGGCAAGGCCAGAGAGGCCATCACTCGTCATCATCTGCACCCACTCAAGGAATTTTATCTTTCCTGCCTCTTTCCTTCAGTCTAATAAGAATTAACGGCCAGAACAACACGGTCATTCTAGTATAATTGTTAGCCTGTGGCCAGAAAGCCAGCTCCATAGTCCCTTTAGTCTGGCCTTGGTAAAAGCGTGCTCCATTATAAAAATAGTTATGTGTTTTTTTGCCCTCACTACTCCTATTTGAGGCTGTTCCAGAACCTCACTGCTTTGATTGTTAGAATCTTCGGATATCCAGTTTAAATATGTCCATGGTCAGTTTATATTCATTTGTTCTTGAGCCAACATTGTCCTTAAGCTTAAATAGTTCACTTCCTTTCTTGGTGTTCATCACGCCACCCCGCTTCCCAAACTGTATTTATACAGAACAATAAGCACAGTAGCAAGGAGGTTTGGCACCCAGAGCAAAGCCTGCAGCAGCAGCTCGCCCTCACCCTGTGCACAGATCCGGTGGGGCACATGCCCCCCCATGCTTGCCTGGGAGTGCATGCAGCACTGGGAGCCACCCTCCTCCCATCCCCGTGCTCCACAAATGAGCCACTCTGTCCTGTGTCCTGCCCTGGCTGGGCAGCACCTATTGGCACCCTTTCACTTCAGTGACAGGGGAGGTTGCTCTGCTCCCCACCTCCTTTCCCTTGCTACGGCACTGAGAACAATTTCATCTCCCCTCCTGGCCCTGACTTCTACTTCACTGGGCTGAACAGACCTTTGGCTTCCTCTTACGTAAGACAGGCTTTCTGTTCCCCTGATTATCCTTGTAGCCCTTCTGTATGCCAGTTCCAGTTTGAGTTCATCCTTCTTGACTATAGCAGACCAGAACTGTACACAGTATTCAATAGGAGGTCTTACCAGTGCCTTGACAAATGGTATTAATACTTCCTTATCTCTACTGGAAATACCTCATCTGATATACCCTGAAATCACATTTAGTTTTTTCACAGCCACATCACCTCAAGAACTGATGCTCATCCTATCGAATCAGCATAGGAGGCATTTAGCTTGCAGCTCACTGCAAAGTGAACAGGCTATCAACCCAAATGAAAATAAAACCTAGGTTCTACCTCACACTCTTAGTTGGTCCAGATCCACCAAACCCTGATGAGATTGTTCTGTATTTTAATAGAAGGGCTGAGAAGCAATGTCTGCAGTGAAGGCATACCCATGAGTTTGGAGAAGAGAAGATTGTTATCACATGACCAGGCCTGAGGATGAAGGAGTAACACATGCATGGACCCCTGGAGTTGAGGAAAGAATGTAGTGTAGCACAGGTCGTGGGAGTGGAGGGAGTCATGTGCGGTTGTGGCCATGAGGGGAAAGAACACAAACTAACTCTGTCTGGGCATGAGACCTGATACAGTGAGGTGGACAGTCAAACTGATCCCCAGCTTGGGCACATGGAAGACATGTGGAGTGATGCCAGGCTTGTGTAAATGGGGTCTGGGGACTCATGAGAGCTATTACCCAGCTTTCAAATGGGAGAGACAGGTCAGACTGTGAGAGTGAGGACAAGGACCTTTTTCAGTAGTAGGGACCTGGCTCACTGGGCAATCAGGCCAGGAGCAGCCTGCCAGGACATGAATTGATGGGAGTTTATCCTTTCTCAACCCTCTTCCAGGTCAGCCTCTCCACAGTGGGCTATGGAGACACCGTGCCCGACACAGTGCTGGGCAGGATGGTGGCATTTGGATGCATCTCCTTTGGCATCATTCTCAATGGGATGCCCATTTCCATTCTCTACAACAAGTTCTCTGATTACTACGCCAAGCTGAAAGCCCATGAGAATGAGACTAGCCTCTCAGCCAAGCTTGGCAAGAAAATTTGCTTTAAGGAGAGAGCCATGAAGAAATTGGCTGAGTGCTGTCGTGCTGATACCCACATCCACCACTGAATAGCACAACCATGCCACTGAAACTCATTACTCCTCCTGTCCCTTCCCTCCTCCATGAAGTTGTGCCATCCAGCACTTCTACCCATACCTCCAGAGCCACGTGACCTGGTTATTACCCAGCAGACCACACAGCCCCACCCATCAGCCTGGCCACACAGGGACCAGCCTACTCAACTTGACTTCCCACTCACCAAGTCATGAACCTAACTGTTCTACCCACCCACCCAGTTGGCCACACACCTGGCTCTTCGACTCCAGAATGGGCACCCACCGACCAGACCACCATGCGATCTGACTACTCCACCCTTAACCAAGTCACCTGATCCCCCAGTGGGTGCATCTACACGTGCGCTTTTCTGGAGAGTAGACTAATTAGCTCCGCAGTAAAACATCACTGTCCACATGTGTGCTGGTATTAGGGCGCAGTAAACGAACTAAGTCTGCCATAAGATAGAACTTTTGGGGAGCACACGTGTTCAGTCCCGGACACCACGTTACCAGGGAGCTACTGATAAAAGGGCAAGAGCTCTTGGGTTGCGAGGCTTGGGGAAACCAAGGCAATGGTCACATAAGGGACATTTCAGCTTAAAAGACAAACCTTTGGATAATTATGAGAGCCTGAAATGCAGTGGTTGTGAGCAGTATTATTTTAATAGCCAAGGAGTTAATGGGTAACTCAGAAAGTCAGTGCCCTTATACTAGCTCCTAAATTACTGCAACCGAAGGACTCAAACCTGTCATTTTTTAATAAAGATCATCAAGTTCAGAACAGCAAGTGAAATCTGAAGAAAACAGGCTTGGGACTGAAGCAAGTTTGGCAACTATTGATCCTTCCAGATCATGGTGTGTGCATGACAGGCCACCCAGACCTTCAGTGCACATATCTATGCCGAAGTTTTTGGAGGAGTGGAGGCCATCCAGACCGTCTATCCCAGCTTTAGGCCACTGAGACAGAACCCAAAGGCCAGGCTAGGTGTAGATGTTTGGTGCCTCCATGGTTGGATTTTTGTGCTGAACTGTGGTCCCCCGTGTGGCGGACAAGGAGTCCACCACTGAACCACAGGGGACTCCATTGGGGCAAGTAACAGATATATTAAGCATTAACATTGCAAATCAGATAGTTCATCTTAAGGCTATAGCTGTTGTGCATAGAACACAACACTCAACTAATTTCTGCTTATTTTTACTGGGAGAAAACTCAATACCTGCTCATTCAAGTTTTTGATGTTTTCTGTGGGCCACATTTGCTCTCTTGCCTTGCATCACTGGGTTACCCACAGGGCAAAGCACTAGTCAAAGCAGGTGTGCCAGACTTGCATGTGTGTAGAGACAGGACGGCAGGACAGGCAAATGCCTGAGGCTGCCCCTCGCATGGGAACCCCTGCACACCCCTTTGGTAGCGTGCACCAAACACAGAAGCGAAGTGAAAAAGAAAAACAGCATGCAGCTTTTAAAAATAGAGTCCATCATTTTTATGCCAGTCTCATGACTGCAGGGAGCCTGACTCAAGAGTTTTGAATGCCTGGATTTAGTACTCAGTGGGCATGTCTACATGAGATGCTACGGTGCCGTAGCGTTGCCAGGCACAAACTGTGACGGTGATGCTCCTGCACAGTAGTAATGAGCTACTGCGCAGGAGCATCTAAAAAAAACTGTGCGGTGACGATACTGGGCAATAACGCTGGTTACTGTGCAGTCATTTAGTAGTTGGTTAAGCAAGTACTAAATGACTGTACAGTAACAACTGCACAGGCCACCGCTCATGTAGATGTGGCCACTGTACACTCCCCTCCGGCCTGAGCAGCTGGGCCAGGCGGTATGAGAGAGGGGTGAGAAGTGCTCCATCCATACCTTGCACTGGCTAGTGAATGGGAGCTGGTGGGAAGGACAAATAAAAAGTCCCTTTCTAGGACTGCAGTATTTGTTGTCCTCTGAGTCAAAGCAGGGAATGATAGTCTGAATGACCAGTTCCCCCCTAAGCTCCTGCCAAGCTAGTGAGACCCACATGACCCTCTACACCATATCTCACCTTTAATACAAGGCTAAACTGCTCAGGCTTTTTAGTTCGAATATCCCGATTTCTCAGGCACAACCCATTTGCTAACTGAAGTGTACTGGGGCAGGTTTCTCACATCATAATCAGGAGGAAGCAGAGGGCAAAGCAGATGTGACCTGACTCCATCTTGACAATTCATTAGTGTTACCCCCAGGGTTGGGTTACTGTGTACTTCAGTGGGCTGAGAGCAAGTGCATCCATGTACCCTACCCACGGGTGGATCTGCAGCAGGGACCAGACCTGGAAAAACAGTCTCCTACTGCTCAAGCCAAAAGACCTAGTTCTGTAATCCAAAGCTTCGGACTCATTAACCTACATCAGTGGTGGTCAACTTTTTTGGCAGGTATGCCACAAATTAGCCCCAGGCCTTTACTTAAGAGTGCCACTCTAATCCCCTTCTCCTGCCTGATCTGTTTTCTGCTCTCAGTCCTATCTGCCATTGTGCTACCTGTCCACTCCCCAATCTGCCAAGTGTCGCACACAGAAGTTGCCTGTGCCACTGGTGGCATGCATGCTGCAGGTTGCCACCCCTATAAAGGCTCCAGGGGAGGTGACAGGATGCCATACCGAACGGGTGCAGGTCAGACATGGAATCAAGCTGGCATTCAAAGGCCATGTCCAGATGAGCACAGACATTTGGTTCCCCAGGGACAACTACCAGCAGCACACCTTGTGCCACTGCTAGCTGTCCCTGGGGAATACCTGTGCCATGTGCCCTCTGGCACCCGGCAGATTACCCTGGGTGGGGTGGGGAAGGTTGGGGTCAACAACCAGCAGCTAGCCCCAGCAGCCTTACCTGGGGTCCTGGGGGCCAGAAACACTGCAGCCATGTCACTCCTGCAGCTGGGAGCCTGGCCTGCAGCCGAGTGCAGCTCCAGTTGGTTAAGCTATGGGTTTGGGCAGTGCACACTGGCTCCTGCTCATCTGGACACAGCCAAAGGGGTTTAGATACTGCACAATGGTGCTCAAAATTCATGTGATAAATTTGCTAAGCAGGAAATCAGCACGCCTCTTGAGCTCTTCTCCGCTGACCTCAGACACTTAGGGCTGGACACTCAGATTAACCCCTGTCCCCTAGCAGGAGGGGAAGGGACAGAAACTGTGGAAAGAGCCTGATCCCAAAAATAAACACACTTGGGGAAATAGCAGCTGCATGGCAATCCAGGTGTATCAAGGGAACCTACCTGTGAGGTGTGTACTGAGCAGGCTGCCACAGTGACCAAGGAGCTGTGCATGGAGAGGATGTGGCTGGCAGATCACAGGATTTGTTCTGTAGGGAAATCTAGGATCAGTCTGTGAGAAATGGGCAGAAGGCAGTGCAGGGGCCCTGGTGAGATCTGCCGCAGAAGGATACTGGCCTGGAGACAAGTAAGTGTTTGTATTGCTAGCAGAGCCTGCCCTGGAGAAGCAGCCAAGGAATAGGCCAGAGGAGCCCGACTCCTTTAGTGGATTGCTTGTTTTATGATAAACGTCAACTGTTTAACCACTGTCCTTAGGGTATTAGACACCTTTCTGCCAGCCCTAGGATCTACCAGTGCCAGTGCCTGTGGGGCTTAGCATCTGAGGCTTGTTTAGGGATCACAGCGTGCTTGGCACTCTACCTAGCACCTTAGGAAGATGGAGTGGCAGCAGTGCAGTCATTACCTCCCATTCCTCAATACTCGCCCTCCCCATGCTCCTTCGCTGTAGCAGTTTGGATAGCTTCCACCCTTGGGGTTTTGAATCTGTATTTCAATTTCCCAGTACAGTGCTCTAACCAACACACCAGTAGGGCATTTCCAAGTCCCTTCCACAGCCCTCCTTTTGAAACTGGCCCCCTGGGTAGCCAAGACAAGTAGACGTGGGAACAGGAGGAAGAGTGTATGCGACAGACTGTGTGGCCCAGTGGGCATGTCTACATGTGCATTAATGTGCTTTTCTTAATGTGCATTACTTTTAGTCCTCCAATGTGAGGTACTAAATAAATGCACATTAGGCTGCCCTAATGCTCAGCAGTGAAAGCCTATTTTATTATGCATTAGCATATTTGCAGTTTTTATGTGATGCTTTAATGCACAGTAAACTGGGCTATTGCACTTAAAGCCCATGTGTAAATGTGCCCAGTGAGCTGGATATTGTTCCGGAAGGAAGTAGGCCTTGGATTTTAGCCTGGACCATTTCTCCCAGCTTTTCTACTGTGTTCCAGCTATTTTATCTGCTGACTATTAAATGCAAGGGGCAGTATCTCAGCTTCAAAAGGAGCTCTGGAGAGAGGACTGGATAATCCCTCATCTGTGTGTATGTGCCAAAAATGTCACTTGCATAGCTGGGTAACTGCCATTTGGGCACAAAATGTGACATAAAATTCCTCCCCAATAGTTTAGGTAAACTGATAAGGCCCAGGATCTGATCTAATCTGAACTCCTTGTCACAGCTGCCTTATCCAGCAGTCAGCCAGGCTGGGGTGGGTGGGAGGGGGATATTTTGCCATCACAACTGCTTGTGGATATACATTTGGTGATTAGCAGGCAAAGAGCATCTGAGCAGAGAAATCAGTTCAGTCTCATCTGCATTCCCAAGGCTAAGCAACTGCTATTTTGAACCTGTGTTTGAAAGAAGATTGGGACAGGATTAGCCCTGTTTATTGGCAGTGGCAGAAGGCCAGTTTTCAGAATCACACACGCGTAGGATTTGGTGATCAAGGGACATCACATCTAGAGCTAAAGGACTTTGTACAACATTATGATCTGGATGGTGAGGGAGCCAGTGAGTCTCATCGAATGCTTTCTAAGATAGAGCAGCCACCAGGGACTGGTCTGAAATCCTTCGCGGCTGTTTCACCGCGTGCTGTAAGGAGTGGAAGAGTCAACTGAAGAATCCAAGACAAGTTGACTCAGGTCTGGAGAGTCCATTATTGACGCTCAACACAAGGGCCGAACCTGTGGATTGGATTAGCTTCATTTCTCTCTCTCGTCTGAACACTACGGCAACCACAGATTTGGCTGCTTTTTGTGAAAAGGAGCGATTTGTCATGTTGGCTAAACTAGGCTGGCCCCTGGATCCATTTCCGGGGGCCCTTGCTCCTTTTGGAAGTAAAAATTATGCCCAATCACTGCAGTGAGTGTTGCCACCTCCTGAAACCAGAACTTCATCAGCCAGAGCTCAAAGTCAATAATTGCTACAGTGACCTTCTAAACATGTCAAAAATGTCAACAGATAGTTGGCCAAGTGTCATACATAGCATTAGGAAACTGCTGGAGGCGAGAGTGAAATAACACATAGGTGTTGTTGCTTGGACCTCCCCTGAGCTCCCTGGGGCAAGGCAGCAGGGCGCAGAGCCCCAGCCCGCAGCAGGCAGCCGGCCTCTGCCCCGCTGAGGGCAAGTGACTCCATGCCTGCCCCAGGGGTGCACGCTGCTGCGGGAAGCTTCCCCCCGACCCTTGCACCTCTGGACAACCCGCCCTGGCCCCAGGGCCCCATGCCCCCCTGCCCCACTCCCTCCCTCCCTCACTGTGGGGCCCTTTCCCCCCCACACACCCTTTTTCCTCCATTTACTAACTAGAAAAATCTGGAGATATGAGGGTTGGATTGGGAGATTGCGAGTCGGAGTTATTTTGACTTTGAAATCCCAGGTCTCATGGTGGTTTCACGACCTTTGGCATTACTGGGAGCAGTAAGTGCATAGGAAGGTAGGGGCTGTGCCCATACGAATGGCACCCAGGGGCCTCAGAAAGGCAGAGCTGCACTGTGTAATAGAGAGGAGCATGACTCTCTCCCAGATTCAAGAGCCCATAACAACAGCGAAGCTCTTTCATCACTTGCAAAGGAAGCCTCATCACAAGCACTTCTCTCCTACATTTAATAGGCACTCTGAAATCATTTTACAGGTAGCAAAAGGTCATATTTACAGGCATACTGTACAGGAGTTTTTCCATCATATATTAGTGCTTCTGCTATATACATATTGTACAATCGGCAGGGAGGCCTTTCCACGGACAATGATGCCTAGCAGCGGTCTCCACACTACCCTGTGGGACTTGGCTTTCCTCTTGCCTGGCACTGGAAAGCTTTGTTCTATCATTTCATTTCAATTTCTTTCAAATGCGCAGAGCCCAAGGATTTCACAATAGTTCACAGATTTAACCATGTTGTAAAGAGCACACCAACACCTCCAGGGAATCTGGGCTGCCAAAGGGAACTCTGCCACAGGTTGCTTTTCATTAATCAAAGCATTTCCTAGGCCCTGTAGGCATTCGGTGTAATTGCCCCTTTGATCCAGGGGAGGGTGGCTAGAGATATGGATACAGGACGGAGACTTGAAAAGGCAGGCGTTTTGCCTGCTAGCCTGAGCAGAGAAGCACAGCACAGCCTCAGGCGGGTGAGAAACTCTCAGGAGGGCTCCCGGAAGCAGCCCGCTCTGCATTTTAGGGAGTTTCCTTGCCTCACTGGCCCGTCCCTGCTCCTCCTTCGAGAACCAGCTTCAGTGACAGCCACAGCTCCCAGCCACCATGTCATCGTATTGTTTAAGGACAACGTTCTCATCGTCATCGAAATAGAGGAGGTTGATGGAGAAGAGTTTGTCTGGGACACAGCAGGGGCTGTTCACTCCCTCGCTCAGTTTGAGAGCATTGATAATAGACTGGACTGTAGCGTGGTTTGTTGGCCTCATGTTCTCACCCAAAGGAAAGGGGCAAGAACCTTTACAGTGATATGCGTTGTACCCTCGTGGTGAAATGATCCATCCAGACCAGCCAATTTCCTCAAAGTCTACTGAGAGGGGGTGTCTCTGGCAGGGCAGGACTGGATCCAGCGAGCGGGTGATCCGTGGGCCATTCAGTTTTGGTGCCATCGGCTCAGCAGGGGGGACGGGAGTCTGAGGGTTTATGTCTAGGCAAGAGCAATAAGATGAGAACAATGTCATTAAATTGAACATATGAACTGAAGTAAGAGTGAGAGTGAAGTTTGTCTCCTTCACCAGGCTTTGCCCACCAGTTACCAACCCTACCATCTAGTCGTTTCTCAAAAATCTTGCTTATATCTGGATCACTGGGCCCTTTGGGTCTGGTTTCTCTCTTTCCCACAGACTAAATCAGGAGCGCCCCCACTTATGTCCAGAGTTTCAACGGGGCAACTCCAGGAGAGAAGAGACACAGAAAAGAGGGGCTCACATTCATAATGGAACGGATATAGTGCAAGTGAAAGGTAAATGTATGTTTTAATGTCTGCATCCATGTTCAGACAAAAGATCTCTAAAGCATTTGTTATGAAGAGTTTCCTCTGTTAACTGCCAAGGGAACTACAAACCCGTCACGTCCTGTTGTTTGCAACAGAACTTAAGACTCGTGGGGCGCTTCTACACATGCTATTAATGTGATTGAATAAACTCCGGCACAGTTCATGCCAGTGTTTATTGCTTCTGGGATCTGCGTTTACACATGTGCCAGGACTGCAGCAGCCCGCCAGCCTGGAGCTGCTTTGACTTGGTTGAACGTGATGCGGAGGGGCTGGCTGGGGCACAGGGGTGCCCTGGTGTGAAGCTAGCCGGCACTGAAGCACCCTCATGCCCCCCATCCAGCCCCATTAGCATGTACACATGCATTGTAGCGCACTAAATAACACCGCCGCAGGATAGCGTTTACAAGTACTAACCTATGGCAGCATTTATCAGTTTACTGTGGCCTTATAGGGCCACATGTGTAGATGCTGAAACTTTATTATGGAGCTAGTTAGGCAACTCTGCAGTATATGTCTTGTGTGGACGTGCCCAAGTGTAAGCTAGGCTTTACCAGGCCAGAATATTGGGTTTATCCAGTCCTACATGGGGACAGTACTTGGAAGAGGCCAGCCTCGTAAAACATATGGCTAAACAGTGCAATGTTTTGTGTAAGGAGAAGGGTCCTAAACCCTTGGGAGACCAGTTTATAACCTAAAGCATGACATTAAATTACCCTGCTTTAACACAACTGTAGCTGTTCGTGTCCACCCCCAGGGCAGCACTCACTACTCTGCAGCAGGAAGCTCTGCTGGCAGATAGCTTCCACAGGTTGGAAGGAAAACCACTTCTTTCATTTGTTTTCAGTTTAGCAATTTGACAGAGCGATTGTCTTATTCCTGTTTCCTAAAACAGCCTAAGACCAAGGAACTTCAATAGCTACACTTGGTAAATAATCCCCTTTCACCTGAAGCTCCCATGGTGTTTTCCAGAGGGGTTGGCGGGGGGAAAGGGCAATTATTGTGCCCATTTCACAGAAAGGAAAACTGCAAAGGCTAGAGAATTACAGTTGTTCTTCTCTGAGAATGGGCTTTATCCCCATGGCATCAGCGAGGACGAAGACTTCCACTGACCCTACACTGAGTTTTCATCATTTTGATATAATCCCAGCTGCAAGCCCTGCAAACTCACTCTGGGATCATAGCCACACTGCGTTCTCTCCGATTCATGCGTCTGCATCAGTAATCAACATAAAAAGTAAAACTGGAAAAGTCAAACAGGAGGTAGAGACCAGCTTCCTACCCTATAGTTGTATTCTAGGCTCTGACAGAGCAGTGAACCTTATTTTTGTCGGTAAAGTAGCAAGGAAGGAACTGAGCACAGTCCCGTTGGGGCAAAAGTCACACTTCAACTCGCTCATGATTGCAGTAACTCTGCGTCCATCCCTGTAGAGTGCAGGGGCGTTTCCCTCACCTGGGGAGATGTTGGCTGGCCCAGAAGCTCCTCGTCTCCCGTCATCAGTAAACAGGACCAGCATCGGCTTCTTGCTTTCATGGTGATCTCTTCCTGACGCAAATCGCACCATGTGGGGGGCATCCACTGAAGCCCCTGCTAAGCCACGAACACTGACCAGGAGGCCTTGGTTGCTGCTTTCATCTTCAGTCCAGTCACGAACCTGCAAACCGAAACGCGTTCAGAGTTGTCTCAGAGGGGTTAAAGAGGCAGCTCCCTGCTCCGGGAATGGCATCATGAGGTTCAGTATGCTGACAGGGGCTATACATACCTTTCTTCCAACCCACTGAAAACATGTCAGTTCTGAAAGAAATCCACATCTCCAACTGCCCCTCCAGTTAATAAGGCCAGCCCCCCTCTGGCGAAGGCTAATGCATACAACACCAATGCTTACTGATGCCAAGACAGATGAAGGCGCCGAGTATGAGTAGCCCCCCCGCCCCCGCCCCTCCAGCCTGAATCCTGGCTGCTCAGGGCGACAAGTGGAAATCATCCTTCCTGTCCCCATCCCAGTCATTTCCTTCTGGGGAGCTCATAAAGAGCCAGCCGTCATCCGTGCTACTTAAAGTCAATTCGCAGTGGACCAAGGGGGTGCCCTTTACTCTCAGACCCTCTGACTGTGACAAGAACAGTCACAACGGTGCTAATGTCCATGGGCTGAATCAGGAAGCAGGACCCAATGTGCTAGGTGCTATACACACACGTAATAAAGTGACAGTTCTTGCCCCAGGGCCCTGTGATGATATAATGCCATGACCCTGTTGTCAGCAGCATGCAATGCACTTATGCCTTCAGTTGGACACTTCATAGCGACAGAGATGAGCTATGCACTGCCAAGTGTAAGGCTGGGGGTCTCATAAACACTCTGGCCACTTAGGAAAGCCAGGCTTTATCTGCAGCACATCAGCCTTCCTCTCCTCACCTCTTGCCTTTCACCAAAACGATGAAAAAGTCTGATGTTTGTCATTGTGTGATCCCCCACCCCTCCCCGGACTACCACTCAATTTAGGAAACATTAACTAAAAGCACTTTGATCAGAGGCTGTTTGTTGGTGTGTATTTGTGCAGCACCAGACAAATGGGGCCCCGATTCCCGATGTGAGCTGTAGACACCCCTGCAGTAGAAACCAGCAATGTTTAATAGTAGGGTTCCTTTTATGATGAGCTGCAATTATGGACCTGACTGAACCATGACTAATGGAGATTTTAAGTGACTAATCTTGTGTTATAGGGTCCAGCAAATCAGTGGACTGCCTGTAACCAAGTTTATCATCCAGTAAACCTTGCACTGCGGTGACTGTAGGCACCTGCCACAGACCTTATCTGTTAATCATTTATTATCCTTCATAAACTACTTATAAATGTAACCTTAATATCAAGTGTGACTATAATGAAAATAAAAACGCAATAGAAATGGAAATGAAATAAATCCCTAATCCCAATCCCTGCAGCCCATCACCAGCTCCCACCCTACAGCTAAACTCTGATTTAGAGCTATGTGGTCCATCAAACACCTTTACAGAGGTAAGCAGATGTACAACTGGCCACCCCTTGTGGCATTTTCTCTACAGTTTATTTCTTACATTTTTATAATAGTTCTGAAAAATACTTTTCTTCTTTTTCCTTTGAAGTTGGGATCCACAAAACTAGTCCATGATATTTAAAGTGCTTTTTACCAAGGTTCCTAAAAACACACGGCATTTGGTATCACCCCAAAAATGTACACTCTGCTTCAGATATTATCCCACATATATCCATACAGTGCTGGGGCACCACCTTGCAAATATGCAGCAGAAACATAAATATTTCTGAAATATATATATTTGCAGCGTAGCCCTGCTTTGGGAAAGGTCAGTCTGCAGAGCTTAAGTGTTAGGACAGCAGAAGAGGAGCTTGGCTTACAGGGACATCTCAAGAGGTTCAGGCAGTGAGATGTTACTTTATCACCTGTCTGCACACCTAAGCTTTGACAAACAATCCCTCCCCTCAGCAATCAACCCCCTGAGCCAAGGGATCTGTAGGGCAAGTATGGGGAGTCCTGTAATTTAAATGGCTATGCGCTGCAGTTTGGCCATACAACAGAGATTCTGTTCTTCCCCCCTCTGCACATTTTAATTTGGACTGTAGACACTTACAGCTTGTGTGATGGCAAACACCTCCCAGCCTGAGCCTTGTAGAGAGATAAGCCTGGCTGACAACAGCTTCTTCCCTTCAGAGGAATCTAGTTTGCTCTTGTCCAGGACTTGATAGACACTCACCTGTTGGGAGAGGAAAAGACCAAACTCTGCTGGTTAAGAAAAACCTCCTTGAAACGTCTATCGCAAAGGAGCGGAGGGGGAAATTATCCAAGTCAGCCTAAGGTCCACTCCAAGCTGCATGGGTTTTATTAGAAACTGGTTCAGTTGAAGTGGTAGAGTTTTTCGTATGGACATGCTAAAATGATTTTAAAATTGGCTTGTGTCAATTGAACTTAAGTCAATAAGTAATCAGCTTGGGCACGTTCAGGATACAAGCCAGAAGCCTAATCAAACTCTTAGTAAAGGTAAGGTAAATTCAAATGCATAGCGGTTTCACTCAGAGCAGACTTTGTCTAGTGCAGTTTCTAAGCAGACGCACGTGCACGCTTTCACTCGCCTTACCTGGCAAAAGTGATGTCTCTTGTAGGCAGGCCCATCAGCCACCCTGGCCCTCATTCTGAAAAGATGCAGCTCGGCAGTAAGGACCTTCTCATTCTTAGCCACGCTTGACAGGATGAACAGGAAATGCATATTATCACTGTGAACTGGAGCAAAGTGTCACATTAAGCAACAGCGTCATGCGGGCACATTCAAAACACAGCAGCAAAGGCTTTCTAATGCCGCACAGGCTGTGCTCACTTACACCAGGAGCATTGCCTTCTCGGGGTCTCCCCCTTGGCTTCCAGTGGCCAAGAGGCATTCAGGGCACCAAACTCTTGACAGATAAGAGCATTAGTACAACCGAGGTTGCCAGGGGTCTTACTTTTATCCAAGAAGCTGCGGACGGTGTTTCCCTCTAGGATGTCAGGGTTCTTGGTGACACCATCAGCATCTGCTACCGTGTTATATAAGTCCACCATGTACTGGGGAGGCTGTTTGAAATGGTGGGGGGAACGGGGAGGGTCTTCTAGGCCAAATAACTCCAGAAGCCTCCTGATAGCCTCGGCTCTCCTGTCTCCTGCATCTTCGCCTGGCAGGACACGGTGGGGCCTGGGTGAGCAGCCCTGCTTCCTGACCAGGAGCAGCAGGAGCAGCAGGACTCGCAGCATGACTGTCTCCTTCTAGGCTTCCTTGCACAACTGTCAGTGTCTCTCCGGGGCCACATTTATAACCCCGGGAAAAGATGAATTAAACCAAATATGCAAAAGAGCAATCAGGATGGGTAAAGAGAGCTAATTGCCGTGCTAACAAGGTGCAAAACTGGGCTACTGAGTGCCTTTCAGCAATTAGCCCTAGTACACAAGCTGTAAGGAGCGGAAAGCCCAGTTGTGTACTCTCCTTTGGCAGCAGAATGGGGGCAGCGGAGGCAGGGCTTGGAAGGAAGGGGCAGCAGGCAGGAAGGGACACCTGGACTTTTCTTCATAGTAAACACAGCCCTCTTTAGTAAGGCACTGACTGAGCTGAGTTTGCTCTCTGTAGGAGACTAACTGCCTTCGAATGGTGGCATTAATGAGGCAAACAGGAGAACATTTGCATTCAAGAATGAAACCGGTCTGAACAAAGAGCGGGAAGAAAGGATGGAGCTATGCTGCTCATCCAGCAGGTAGGAAAAGATGCACCCTGGAGACAGCAACCACTGTCCACATGGACATTTTCTAGTGCAATGCCCAAAGGCATGAAGGAAACCAAGAAAGGTATTTCACAATTGCATAACTCAAGGGTAAAGAAAGGTGAGAGACAGCAGCTTACCACCGAATATCAACTAAACACCTGCACCCTGGGAAAGGTGCAAAAGGCCAGCCACCTGCAACCCCCAACGTTACAACCCCCTCTGGTGTCTAGACCAGAGGCTCCCAAACTTTTTCTTATTGCGTACCCCTTTCCAGATTTACCAGCTGCCCACGTACCCCTACCAGCAATCCTTATATTTGAACCCCTTAAATGCCAATTATTATAACGAAAATTAAAGCTGCCATTATACAATTTCTTCCATGTACCGCCCCCCAGAGATGTCTTGTGTACCCCCAGGGGTCCGCATACTGCAGTTTGGGAACCCCAGGTCTAGACCTCTTTTGTGCATGATGGATGGGTGGCTGGAACACCTGCCACTTATGGACACTTATACTCCTAACATTACTTCCATGGCTTAATACTGTGTGGACAAAGTGGTAAGTGGCTTTATGTGCCTGTGACACCGTGTCAGGGATGAAGTGGCTCAGCCATTCCTGTCACAGGGATGCATTGGAGGCTGCAGCTCAGCAATGCATGTTACAGGGGTATCCGGTATTCTTGGGTATTCTTGTCATACAGGTATGGAGACTTAAAACAATTTCTATCACAGAGGTGTCCTGGGGGCAATTAAGCCATTCCTAGTAGAGAGCTCTGTTGGGAGGAGGTGTCTCAGATATTCATGTCACAGGGTTGAATAGAAGAGGGATCCCCGTTGCAATCAGGAGGTATACTGAGAGCTTAACCATGGCCAAGCCAGCTGTGCAGTGGGGATTCAGCCATTTCCGTCGCAAGGATGCACTGGGGGAAGACAGCTGTTATTGCACGTTGCTGCACAGGGTGTGAAGGCCAGAAAGAGAAAAAAGCCATACCTGTCACAGAAGTGTGCATTGCAGGAGTGGAGGCTGGATGAATATGTTACCGAGAGAGTCCCCTCCTGTCTTGTTGTCAGTGGGGGGCTCGGTGTTAATCCCTGTCTTGGGCATCAGTTGAGGGGAGGGGATCCTTCTTCTCCGCAGGTGTGTTGGGGGTCTTAACCATTGCTATGAAAAAATGGTTGTTGCAGGATGAACTCATTCTCTGCCATAAAACCATGTTTAGGAGGCTTTTCATTTCTCTCACAGGAGTGTATTGCAGGTGGCGTGGGTTCGGCCATTCCTGTCACTGGTAATTTGTCATGGCAGTGTTTGCATTACCTAGCGGTTCTTGTTAAGAGGGACATTTGCCGAGCTGGACATAGAGGGGAGTTCATTCAGCCGTTCTTGTTACAGGGGGGTCTTGGCAGACAGGGGCTTAGCTATTCCAGTGTCAGTGTGTGTCACGGGAAGAAGGCCCAGCAGGTTGGCCTGGGGGGGGCCCTCCTCCTGCTACGGAAGTGTTGTGTTTTCTCGGCCTTTCCTCTAGAGCAGGAGGGTCGAACTCATCAAGCCGCACAAGCTGGATGAGTAGCGTGGGGCCAGTCCATGGGCCAGGTGAATGGCACAGTTCCTCTCCCTGGGGTGTGTTAAGAAAGGATCTCAGGAGCCCTTGGTAGAGCTGTGGACCCGATATGTTCAAACCCTGCTTCCTTAGGAGTCTGAAGAAATGTGCTGAAGCAAAGAAGGGTGAGAAGGAAAAGCTGTTGGCTCTGTCACATCCACCCCTGGCTGCAAAAGGAGGCACATTCAAGGGCACAGTATTCAGAGCTAGCTTATTTCATTTAGGCAAAGGGGTGACATCTTTGCAAGATGCAAGCCACTTTCAAGGCAGTGTTTTGGTCAGAAATTGTTGGGGTAACAGACCATAGAAACAAGTGTCTTTGCAGCAAAGGAGGCAGGCAATTTCAAGAAAGGGTGATCCTATTGCTACTGTAATGCAATAGGACTGCTTTCTATATCTGTCTCTGTCACAGGACAAGTTTCCAACTGGTGCTGGGCCAGACCTTTACAACAATATTTTGGCAGGTGGTTTTCCATTTTGTCCTTCATCTCTCTAGGCCTCTGTTCCCCTTTGTATAATGGGGAAAACACTTCTAGCGGGGCTCCCAAGAGTGCTATATAGACTGAGTCGTTTTGGGGGGACAGGGAAGAATGGGAAGTTGAAGAGGTGCTTTCCCTGGGGACTACAATAGCAACTGGGAACATCTCAGGACCCCTTCCTAACAAGCCATTTAATTTAATCACAGGACTCCTACACATTGTGGCCTAAGCATTAGCAGCAGCGATATGGCAGTAACTGATGCTGGGGAACAGAGTGCAGTGGACACAGTGGGCGGTCACACAGGCGATTTGCAGCACCACAAGTTGCACATGGCACATGGGCGCCATGCTGCTAATTTGCAGCGTGGGGGGTGGTTTTTGACACTGGGAGATTCCCATCTTAAAAAAAAAAACCCTGCCACTAAAAAAAGCAGCCGGTAAGATCAGGATTGTAATAGCAGGTGAATCAGAAAACATTGTAAAATTACGAATAGTCCAAAGAAGATAGATCTAGAGCATCTGTCCTCTCTATCTCAATGTAACACAATACCAAAGAATATCAGGACATCCTGTGAAATTAGAAAGGTGGGAAATTCAAAACTGATGAAATACTTTTCACAACATGTGGATTGAACTACAGAACTTATTGCTGCAAAACATTTAATAAGATTAATAAAGGGACCAGTTATTTATATGGGTGCTACGGGTAGCCTGAGTTCTGATGAATTAGAACAACACTTTCTGGAATGGATATAAATCCTTGTACCTTAGAGCTAAAGCCAATATTTAGAGACCAGGACAAGACTGCGTGGAGGGCAGATTGCCCCACGTATGGCGGTGTGGGGTTGCCACGTATGGCTTTGTGGGGTTCTGACATCTTCCCCTGAAGTATCTGGGACTTGAAGTATCCCAGGGGTGGGATATGGGACTACATGGACTTCGAATCGGGTCTGACCATTCCTCTGTTGCTTTGTAACTTTTCTGATTGTCACGATCACATGTTTTTTGTAAAGCTGAGTCTGATATTTTGAAGTTTCACCATGTGGAAGAGCGTGGGGGGATGGTAGCAGTGTGTGTGCATGCATGCGTGCGTGCAAGAAGCAGAACAAAGAGCTGTATAAGAAATACATTACACACGCTATCACACATCATCTGCTGGGGATGCAGTGTGTCGGGAAGGTGTCTCACCGCAGTTCCAGAGGCGTGAGTGCTGCTTTGGACTTGTGTAAATGTCTGAATGCAGTTGATTCAGGTATAAGTCAATACACAATCATTCAGACTGGAGAATCAGAGGTGTCTGGACGTGATCCTAGCCACACTGCTCCCTTGCAGCTTTAGCAAATCTGCCTTAATCATACTAGCCCTATGAACTGGTATACTTGGGATGATTTTTTATATATTTATGCTCATTTTTATGCCATCTATTGCTAATAAATGCAGACGCACCAGACAGCTCAACATCAGGGTCTTAGCCAGAGGTCTACAACACACAGCTGGTGTGTGCGGCCCCTGCTGTGTTAAAGGAAGTACCGTCTTGCACCCATTAGTAAGCTTTCACTAGAAGTAGCCCATCAACACACAGACGTATGAATAAGGGATTAAGTAGAGTTGCACTGGAAGATTTCTACCAAACTCAGATGTTTCTACCGAAATCCTTTGCTAGAAGACAGGGAACAGAACCTAAAATGCTGCTCACCACAAGCGTCTGCTTCTTTCCAGCCTTGTGCAAGCTAGGATGATGATGGAGGAAACCTAAGAAATAAGGGCGGTTTAAAGAGATTTTGCTGGGCTGAACATTTTTGTCAAAGTTTTGAAACACTGCTTTAGGTTAATAATATGGGCAGGATTAAAGAAAGTAAAATTCAAAGGCTGATGTGCAGGATAATATGTTTGGGCCAGGTGTGTCAGTTCTGTACACCTGAAATCAGACTCCTAAGTTGTAGTCTATGTAAAAGAAACCTGATTTTCACACACACACACCAGTGTAACTTAATTCAGTGTCAGATCTGCCCTCTTTTGTCAGGAGCCTAACTTTATGCAGCCATCTTAAAACATTTGGGGGCCTGGAAAGGAAGTATCCAAAACAAATATTTAATAGGAGGGAGATGCTTGGGAAGAACAAATGCAAAAAATAGACCAGCAAGTCATTATGGGCAGCAAGTTAGATCCGACTTTGCAATAAGATAGGGCAACATGTTTGTAGCCAGCAGTGGCAATGTGCATGTTTAAGGTATTTTCCGGGTTGAAGGGGTCATGAGCTTCTGTGTATGACTGAATCTGCAAGCATGGATGTTCAGGAGTAACTACATTCATTGTCAAGCATATGAAATAAATTCTGTGTTTAAGTATCTGCAGGATCAGGACGAAACTTGTATTCTTCTTTGTTGTTTCTGACACTGTAATACACAGAGGTCCCAGTCAGTTCCTGTTGTATAAAGCGACACAAGGTGCTTAAATTATGAAAGGCCTAATTAGGAAAGGCAGAAGGAGCCAGAAAAGTAAAAGGAGTTACAGTGGGTCACAAAAGGAAGTTGTCAAATTAGATGAGCATCTGACTTCACTGCAAGATTCTGCGTTTCAAGGAATGGGCAAAGATTAGGTTCAGTTCTTAATGTATCTAAATTGTTTTTCTACCTTTAGTTATATATAAAGTACGTTAACACAACATAGGGAGCAGCTGGAAGTCATTGTGAAAAAAACGGCAGTGTGGGGAGGCAGTCAAGAAGGCCAACCGTACCCTGTCATGCATCCACAGATGCATCTCGAGCAGGTCCAGGGAGGTGATCCTCCCCCTCTATGCGGCACTGGTCAGGCCGCAGCTGGAGTACTGCGTCCAGTTCTGGGCGCCACACTTCAAGAGGGACGTGGACGATATGGAAAGAGTTCAGAGGAGGGCCACTCGTATGATCGGGGGTCAGCAGGGCAGGCCTTATGAGGAGAGGCTATGGGACCTGAACCTGTTTAGCCTCCACAAGAGAAGGTTAAGGGGGGACCTTGTGGCCTGCTACAAACTGGTCAGGGGGGATCAGCAGGTATTGGGGGAGTCCCTGTTCCCCCGTGCGCTGCCAGGAGTGACCAGGAATAACGGTCACAAGCTGGCGGAGGGTAAGTTTAGATGAGATATTAGGAGGCGCTACTTCACAGTCAGGGCGGCTAGGGCCTGGAACCGGCTTCCAGGGGAAGTGGTGCAGGCTCCTAGCCTGGGGATTTTTAAAAGGAAGTTAGATGAGCACCTTGCCGGGGTCATCTGACCCCGGTGCTCTTTCCTGCCAAGGCAGGGGGTCGGACTAGATGATCTACCTAGGTCCCTTCCGACTCTAGCTACTATGATACTATGTTCTGAAAATATTTTCTTCAATTTTAATTGAGTTCATTTCAGATATGTTCACACCTCTCTTGCTATCACTTCCAACAAATATTTGAGAGATCAGCTTTTGGTCGCACTGATATTTGTATATCGTGAACGTTCAGCTTACGTGCTTTAGTTTTCACAGAATGAAAATTTAAAGTTTACATTTCATGAGTCATATACACTTTATTTTAAAAGCAACCAAGGATGGTAACAAACAGCATCTACCACAGTTTATGTAAATTATAGTAGATGCTGTTTATATACATACATACATGCATGCATGCATACCTACCTACCTACATACTTACAACTTGCAACGCAGAGTTTTAAAAGGAGTTAGCTGAGCAAAGCTCTGGACAATAGACATTAGCTTAAATAACTCTTGAAAACCTAAAAATTCCTTATGACTGAACTAATACCAATAATCTGCCAATATTTGGGCAGTGTAAATAGGATAACTGTGTTTACAGATCAAGTTATACTGGCATCAGCCTTCGCAAAAATAATGGCCAGGCTGGTGTGACAGAGAAATAAAAGTAATGCCACTGACTGTGGTTTCATGGAAAATACATCTTGCCAAACAAAGGGTAAAAAACCATAAAACTGTAGATCTTGTGATAAAGGTTGTGTTGTGCTGACATACTATAATCTGATTATACTTTGTGTTGGATTTAGCAACATATGAAATTCTGAGGAAAAAAAAAAACCCAGTACATATCACAGATGAATTAAAAAACTGCCTGATAGATCTCAAGCATGCTTGGTCATAGGGAATTGAATTGTCTGTGAATGGCGTCCCTCACAAGGTAGTTCTCAGCACTAATCAACATTTTTATCAAGCTCGATCTCTTAGTCAAGTCAAGCAATCCATTTTTTTTTTTCCATACAGTCTAATGTAATGTCAGAAATTTAGGGAAAAAAAATAGGTCATTACTCCAGGACTAGTGACTGTTCTGTGGAAACCAGTAATTTTGAAAAAGGTTTATGGGTCAAAACCAAATGAACATGAACGTCCATTGCAATACTGTGTCGCAGCGATTTATATGATCCTTGGACATGTTGGAGTAGTAGTGGTCGTTAGCAATGACACCACTTCTCAATGACTTTATCCAGTTCCAGTGTCCACACTTTCGGAAAACAACAGAGGGTTGAGAGAAAAGCTGCAAAAAAAAAAGGGAAAATAAGAGCCTCAACCAATTTAGCTTAGCGGAGGTAAAACAATGATTTGAACACCACCTATGAATAGCTGCATAGTGAGAAAATACCTGATGCTAGAAGGCTTTTTAATGCAAATGGTTGCAATGGCTGAAACTAAACAAACTCAAATAACAAATACGATAGAAATTAAGACTGTAGGGAACTAGCCTTACTTAGAGAAGTAGTAAATATATGATTTTTCTGAGACTTTAAATTCTTAATGAATGTCTGTTTCTAAAAGATACCACCAGTTACTGGGATTGTAAGTGTTACTATTTATTTAATAGGGAATTACCTCCTGTATAAGAATTAACTTGTCTGGTTTATGTAATATATTGGGTTAAATGATGAGAACAGGTCCGGATGGCTGGGTATGACTGGGCAGCCCCTGCCAGCTTGTGTCATATGCAACCCCAGTCATAACTGGGAACTGCCCTGAAGACTGCATTGTAGTTTAAGGTAGGGGTGTCAAACTCATCCAGGCCCATGGGGTGGGTGAGTGGTGCAGGGCTGGTCCACAGGCTCAATGAATGGTGTGTGTTTGGCCCACTGGCTGGACTGGCTCCATAGACCTGCTGTGTGTCCGCCCACCACCCTTCCCCCCCAACTCCCGCCGCAGTGCATGCCAGATCCAGCGCATCTGGTCCTTGCTCTGCCAGTCCAGGACACACGCTGGCCAGTGGGGGCCATGTGCATTGCGAGTCCCGGGCCTGCCAGGGCAGGTGCAATGTGCAGGGCATGACCTGGGCCCTATACTCATCACGTGTAGCGTGTGGGCCAACTCAGGACCTAGGGGCAGCACTGGGAGCCAGATGATGGGGCTCTGTGGGCTGGATCTGGTATCTTTGACCCCCCTGGTTTAAAGTAGAGAATAATCAAAGAGAAAGGAGAGTCATCCAGTGTTCTTCCTATCACCTGAAATGACAAAGCTCTCTCTTTACTGAGGAAAGCTGCTGAGTTTGGTTTCACATGTAGTTGTTCTGCAAATCCTCAGAAGTTCGGCCATCTCACTAGTGGAAGTAAGCAGCAGGCCGCCTTTCTTCCTCCTCTCCTTACAGGCTGCCTGGGCTCCTTTCACAGGAGTGGGCAGGGGCAGAATATTTCTCCTATCCCTCTTCCATCAAAACCAGACCGGCTGAACAGAAGTGACCCTCTTCTGTGGCCAGGCAGTTTCTAGTTTTGTACGTCCCCACCTCTCCTGGCTGCAGAGTACAAAAGACTGAGGTCTAACAGGATTATAATAAATGCTGACGTCTCCTTAGCAAACCAGTGTCTATAATTTATTATAACTAGAGGTAGCATAGGTACGAGGGCTAATTATCCAGAATACACAGGAGGTTAATTGCATACAATTTGAGCAGGTTTTAGTTAATTGGCAGAAGGAAATTATTCAGTCCTTTCAGTCCTCTCCTTCTGCCTTTCTGGGCACAAGTCCTCACTTACAAGGCCAGCAAGTTTGTCTTCCAGAAAAGTGTAGGTCCAGGACTGTTCAAATCCTACATTACAGGGCAGGGAAGCATTTGGATGGGCATTCACTCATTGCACTTTTTTCCACGCCTGCTCCTTGTGGTACCCACTTCCCTTGCTTCACCCACTTACTTGGTCTCTCCCTCCCCATTCACCCTCCACCTTTTGTGGGCGTTATGGGCCTTACCGGGGCCCTTACTTATATCTGCACTGGTATGAAAGTGCATGTCTGCAAAGACGATGTAAGCAGCAGATTCTGATGGATCAATCCTTACTGCTGTGGAAGCTGGGAAGACCATTTCACTGGACCACTGAATTCTCCCTCTTTGCTGTGATGCCTTGTGCTTATTTGTCAGAGGACATTTGGATAGGAATATCTATCATGCAGCAAAATGCGTAACGTGAGGAGACCATAGACAAGTCCATCTTAAACCTTTTGGGGATCTGGCTCTTACATGGCCATATCTTGACAGTGGAGTCTGTACAAGCTGTCAAGGGGTGTCCTAGAAACCAATCATGGACCATAATGTTTGTTTAAAAGTTTTAAAATATTTTGGAAGCAATTAATTTCCACGCTGCTGCTGTTGAAAATGACTTTTATTTATAAAATAGCCTTATTTCATTTACATATAGTACAGAAAGTCTGCCAGAGGCTGCTTCAGGGGCAATGGGGCATGGCTGGACATCTGATTCTATGAGTCAGTGATCCTCATTCTCTGCTCCCTGCGCCCCCCTTGTACGCTCTGAATCTGTAGTCCCCAAAGTTTCTAATTCTTACATTTACACTTCTCAATAGCAAAGACAGTGCGGATGGGGCCGCTGCGGCTCTTGAATGTGTGAGTGTTGTACTGATCAGGCACACAGCGACTGGAGGTGCCTTCCGCCCAAACCAGGCACTTCTCTCCACTGTGTGAATCCCTGCAGTTGAAAAAACAAAAATGTTAACTACCCAGAGAGGCAGAAGATGGACCACTCTCATCTGCCTTGGGTTTATAGCTCCTATCCTGTTTACATGACAAAGCTGAATTGATACATAATCTGGTCTCTGCAATTTAACTTGGTTCACAGCCCATGGTTAACTTATCATTACATTGGTAATATCTAATAACAATACCCAGCTCTCATGGAGGGCTTTCCAGCAGTATATTTCAAAGCACTTTACAAAGAAAGCATTATTTTACCTTTATTACCAATGTGGAAACAGAGGAATAGGAAGGCAAAGTGATTTGCCCAACATCATCCAAGAGGCAGGAGGAGAAGGTAGATCATCTAGGCTCCAGGCCAGTGCTCTGCCCAAGTGCCTAATCATGGACCAGGATCCTAGTGGGCTAGGCCTGGACAAAAAGGTGGTCTTTGTTCCAAACAGCTCACAGTTTTATGCATGTAATGAACAGTTTAAAGATGACGACTGAATCCAGAATTGGGAAGGATGTCCTTGGAGTGGCTGAAAACCTGCTTTCTGTTCTCTGCTTTATCACAGATTCCCTCTGTGACCATTGGTAAGCCACTTAATTTATAGGGGACTATTCATTTATGTATTATTATATTTGCTTCCATTTATACCTACCAAAATTCTCCAGGCTCAGCACAAAGCTAAAATACAAACCACAACCTTATTGTCAACAGGCAATTAGAGACTCAGTCCTTCCCGGCTCCAGACTAGGTCTGACCACCCTAGACTTTAAAGACAAGCTCTGACAAATCATTCTGATCCTCTGTCCACCTCCTCTAATTATCCTGAAAAAATCTAAAAGAAGCAAGAGAGATTGCAATCTATGGAGAAGATGCCCAAATCCAGGCAGTAGCAAACTAAAGAAGAACATGAACTTGAAAGTCAAAGATGATCTTCAGTAAAACTTTGCTGCCAGCCTGCTACCATTCAAATCAGGTGTGAATTTGGAGCCCTATAAAGGACCATGTATGGAGTAGGGTAGAAGGCAGAGAAAGATGCAGCAAGGATGGCACATCCCCATTTCTTGCCCTCCTGGGGCAGAGAGGATTATCTGAATTTGGGCCACGTAGTAGGCCCATCTTTCTGTAATTGCTGGTAGGATCTTCAGTAAAATTCTCATTCATTTTGGTGTCTAAATCATGTGGTGTATTGGCTATCTAATAGTATAAAAATCTCTTAGCCATAGGCAAGTTACAGTGTTACAAGTTCCAATGGACCATAAGCTAAGCATGAGCCAGTAGTGTGCTCTTCCTGCTAAAAAAAAAGCCAACTGCTTTTAATACTGGGTTGTACTAACAGGAGTGCAAATCAAGGGAAGTGATTCTTTCACAGTAGGCAGTGCTGGTGAGGCCTCACCTGGAGTACTGTGCCTGGTTTTGGACCCCCCAACTTCAAGAAGGATGTGGTCAGATTGCAAAGAGTCCATGGGAGAGCAACAAACACGATTAGAGGCCAGGAAACATGACTTATAAGAAAAGGCTGAAAGAACTAGAACTGTTTAGTCTGGAGAAGAGAAGGTTGAAGGGGGATCTGATAACAAGCTTCAAATACCTGAAGGTCGATTGTAAAGAGGATGGAGATAGACTTTTCTTGGTGGCTGTAGGGAACCAGACTGGGAGCAACGGCTTCAAGCTGCAGCAGAGGCAATTTTGATTGGAGATTAGGAAGAACTTCCTATGAGGACAGTCAAGCATGGGAACAGGCTACCTAGAGAAGCTGTGAAATCTCCATCTCTGGAAATTTTCAAGAATCGGTTGGACAGACACTGAAGTGTGGGATGGTTTAGTCAGGGATGATCCTCTCCTGAACAGGAGGCTGGCCTAGGTGACCTCATGAGGTCCCTTCCAGTCCTCATCTCCTATAATCCTAAATTCTCCAAGTTTTTATTCTGCAACCATTTCTGCAACAGAAGTTTCCCAGCCATAAAGCTCACAGTCCGACTCCTACCACAGCCTTCAAAGTCTGCACTTGCCTTTGCTGTAATCACAACACTAGTTTGATATTACAAGAAACTTTGTCATGAGATGTGAATTAGTAAAAGAAAAGAGAACTCAGCATAGAATATATTGACCTGTTACCCTACCAATGCAGTCACTCAAAGCACAATGAATAAAGTTATATTCACTGGAAGGTAAATGACAACGACAAAGAGCCCTTGGAGACAGCTTGTACACTGGATTCACATTCATGCAATTGCACTCGGGATAAGGAAGCTACGTGGATGTAAGCCTGGGCAAAATTTGTTTCAGCCTCTGGAACATCTGCATTCTCCAGGGGTTTCACATGGAAGGGGGAGGGAGATGTGTCCTGACAGCTGTGCTTACCTAAGCAAGCAGCGATTCCCTACGGAGCAGCTCCCCAAGCACCGTCCCACATCAATTTCCTGGAAAGATTTGCAAAACAAAGACAGGAAAATCACTTGTGACATCCTATTGATACACACCCGAAGGGGAACAGCATTCCAGCAAGTCCTCCTTTTGAGCAGCGCCGCTTCCTGTTGTGTATACACAAGGGGTCATTTTAACCTGTTTTCAGATAACGAACAAACTAAGAAACATGCCATTGATTTTTCCTCCCAGAAGAGGAAACTTTTTGCCTTGTACAAGACTAATTACTTCAGCTGGGCATGTGACTTCATGACAATTTGTTTTTGTCTGTGCAACCCATAGTGAGTGGCTGTGTCTACATGAGCAGCGGACTGAGCAGTTGTTGCTGCGCAGTTATTTAGTACTTACATAACCAGGTCCTAAATGACTAAACAGTAACCGGTGTTACTGCACAGTAATGTCCCCACGTGGTGTTTTTCTGACACTACTGTGCAGTAGCACCTTGTGTAGACACGGCCTGGGTGTAGTTATACTCATATAAAGTTGCTTACAACCATACGGGTTACTCACCCTTACTATAAAGAAATAGCCTTTCTACCATTATAGCAGCATTCACACAGGAGCAGGTGTACTATTTTAACTATAATGGTGTAATTTAAACAATACAGCTCTTGATTATTTAAACAATACAGCTCTTGATTTCAGACAGGCCCCAGGACTCTTAAAGCTGCATGCACTGGACTAACCTTAAGCCGCTCCTCTCTGTCTCCAGCTGAGTTGTATATAATTTCATAGTAGTATTCCACGTAGGAAATTCGATAGCAGGGTTCTTTCATTTCACAGTTCTCCAGAGTTTGAACCACCTCAGCGCCGTTTGGGCTTTTGATCAAAACAGAGTCAAACTTTGTGGGGGCACAGAAGAGTCCATCTGGAAGAGAATGGGAGCGAAGTTTCATTGCACATGCAGCATTCCCGCTGGGTATCTTCACTGGGATTTCTATGTACAGAGCAGTTGCATGATCAGGCTTATAACACCCAACATGAGTTATGAAAAGTGCTCATTTGCTATTCCAGGAGCTCTTCCCCATGATTGCAGCCTTGGACACGTTTCTTTATGCCAACTCAGAACTACTCTTCCGGGTTTTATTGTTTCTCTCAGAGATCTCACGGCATGGGCAAGGTTATTTTGCCTGATGAAGAAATTATACACCCAATGGATATACTTTGATTGCTAAAGGAATGAATCCCAAAGTCCATTTTCTAATGTTAGAAGGGGTTATGTCTGCGGAAGAATTGCAAGCCTTAGACCCAATGTGTAGCTAATAATAATAATAAAAAAAACTCTTGGAAAGTAATAGATCTATGGCGGAATTGCCAACAAATCTACAGAGGAATAAAGTTTGCATTTACGTAGCTTATTTCATAGTGCAAGAAGCCAGAGCTTTTTCCAAAGAAAAAGGATTTTGTATTTTGGGGGAACCGGGTAGTGCTGTGTTTTGCTCAATTTCTCAGCATCTCCTCTTGGATTTGATTAGTTCAAGTCCAGGCTCCCCACGTTGAATTGGGCAGCCCCACTTTACTGTGATGCTTTCAATTTAGATCTCAGTGGTTATTTCATTGACAATGTCTTGCCTTTCCATAATGCTGTAACGTTACTTCCAAAGGAAGGCACCCCTGCGGTGCTCCCCCAACCAAACAAGAGCAGCCCGATGGTAGCCTAGAGTGCTACGCTATGTGAAACAGCTTTGCAGATCTTCTGGCAGTGCTAAGCGGAGGAACCGCTTTCCTATAGAAAGGTGTAAAAGCAACAGCGATGCAGTTTGCAGATAATGCTAGCACAAGATGGGGAGCAAAAAACCTGGTCAAAACCTGCAACATTCACACAACAAAGAGAAAATCAGCACTCCTAACAGGAAGTCTGCCAGGGATGTTGGCATGCCACACGATCTGAAATGGTAGTGAAGTGCCACTATGAAGAGCCAGGTGAGTTTTAACAAAGGGATTTGTTCTTTCTTGTAACGTGTCCCATGAATTACAATGTTCCATACGGTTCTGTTTTGTCTCTTCCTTTCCCACCCCCTGCTGATAACAGCAGTATATTGAAGCAGATGCTGGCTCAGCATAGACACCTACTCTTGCATCCTTCCTGGTACTGGAGAAAAGCAGACCACATCCGCACATCTCTCCTGCTGATTCCTTACTTCTAGACAATCAGACTCCCATGCACGCACCATCAAGCTTTCTTTATAACACATGATTGACCCCTTGGTAATGAACACCCAGCCATCATACATCCTCGGTGTGAGATTTCTGGTCCCCCTCCATCTCATGCAGGCTTCCCAACTGCCGTCAATAAACACATCCACTGAGACATCCGCTCCTGTCCTGTCTAAGATATTCTTCCATATTAATTCCTCCTCTCAAGATTTTTTTTAGCTTAGTTTCACCTTTTCTACTTCTCCCGGCCAGCCACGCTTCATTTATTCAGTGCAGACTCCCTACCGAGTCTGCATTTAATTATGCCAGTCGCAATTTTACTGTCGCTAGAGGCGACTCAAATATTGACACTGGACCTGCTGTATCTAAGGGGAGTATAAATGGGGTACAGGACTGTGGAAAGAAACCCCTGTGACTTTTTAAGCTGGCAAACCCCCACCCTCTCTGCAAACATCCAACCCTGTTGGAATTAATTGAAATATGGGATCTGAAGCAACTAAATGCTAAAGTATCCATCAGCTAATCCTCTTTCCTCTAACTCTTTCTTCTCATGTGAGACCCAAAGACTAGAGTTTTTCCAACAGTCTACCTTTCTTTTCTTTTCTGCATGCCACAATCATATGAAATTACCTTAATCAGCAAGATCCATCTATATATTGTCCTAGCAAATTACAACTTTTTAAATACACAACACTATGTCTCCCTCAATGTGTTGGTTGAATATAAGGACAGGCGCCTTGGTGTCCTGGCTCCTAGCCACACCCCTGCTTGCCACTTGGTCCCCCCCCTCCCCCCCCCCCCACCCATCCCTTATGGATTAAGCGTCTCTTTTACACATGAAGGAAAAGAGAGCAGGTAGCCAAATGGCTTGCTTGTGATCATGTATCAGGTAACTATGAGATGCAGGGGTCAAAAAGTCTATTTTTGGCCTGCAAGATGAGGCCCAGTTTTCATCTTCATAGTTTTTTAAGCAAGTCATTCAAACTGTGTTTCCCAAGCTGTGAAATGGGTGTAAGAATTCATTGCAATTTCAAAAGTGAATATCTCAGATCAGCTGGAAAAAAAAGGAAAGGTGTCCTAGACCTCTTCTCAAAAATGACCTGCAATTGTAGGTGCTTAACAGCACATCCATGGAAAGGGCTGGGTTTTCTGAGGATGGGCATTCAGCACTTTCTAAAAAGTTAAGGCCATTAGCGCTCAAAATCACTGGTCACTTCTGAGAAAATAGACGACAGAATAGGTGAGATTTGCAAGTCCACAGCTGGTATCCTGTGAGCTAAGTTGTGCCATGCAACTGTGCAATTTGCAGGCAAAATGCTTCCATTCTGATTTAGTCCCACACAATTTAGTTTTTCTTTAGCCACGTCCTGCTGCCAGACAACAAACACGCTGGACTGCTGCAGGAATCCAAAATATATACCCCGCTGCACAAACAAACATTCACAATAGCACACAATTTGTTTCTTTTCCTCCTGGCCATTAGCACTAATTTCTATGCTCCTGGTGCATGCATAATCTACATTAGCAGAGTGGTTCTGTCTCCCTCTTTAGTTTCTGGTCCATAAAGGAAATTTATGGACCAACAGAAGTGGTCAAAAATTCTCTGGTGGAACATTTGTTGGGAAATGCTGATTTTCAAATTATTTCAATGGCAAATGAATATACTGGCTCATTGCAGTAAGGATCAAGTGATTCCTTTTGATAAAGTTGAAACATTTCATTTCAACTTTGTCATTTTGACTTTGATGTTGTAATAGCATACTGCAAAATAATCGTGACATAACCAAAAAGCACAAATGCTGACTATTAAACCATTTCAACCTTATTAAAATGAAAGGTTTTGATAAAGGTTCTTCAGTTGTTTATGAAAAGAAAACGTTTTGCAATTGTTATTTCACTGTAAACTTGGACATTTCTACTTTTCACTCAGATTCAGTCTGGCAGGAAGTATTGCAATGTCACCATTCCTGCAGAATGGAAATTCTGTTTCCCAAACAACCCCATTTGTGAGCATATGGCTGCTTGTTGTTACAAGAGTGGCTCGGTTAGGTCCAGCAACAGAAAGTCATGCTTTTACCACTGAAAATCCCCATTTTAATATCCCTTCCCATGGACTATGAGGTAACCTGCACCCTTTTAACTTCAAAGAGCTGTGTAAACTGAATGGGGGCAAAGTGGACTTCAATAGTAACTCTTTCACTACTGATTAGTCTAGCAGGATCATCCCTCTGCTGTACTGTGCTTATCCCCGGTCTCAAAATAACTCCAATCAGTTGTCAAACACCAAAAGCCCCATCTGTTATAGGCTTTCTTTTCAAAGTCTCATACAAGTAGTACATGATCTTGCACAGGTAGGGAAGGCCTGGACAAAAAGATGGTCTTTGTTCCGAACAGCTCATAGTTTTATGCATATAATGAACAGTATAAAGATGGGGGCAGAGATGCAAACAGATGCAGGCAGTTACATACTGAACTGGATGCCACCCGAGTCGGCAGGAGAAATGGAATTAGAACCCATGTGTCCTTGGATTCAGTGTCCATACTTCATCCATCTAACCACGCTTAGCACAATGTGTCTGGAGCATTATAATTTCAGACAACATGAGAAACAATCTGCTTTAACCAAGAGTCAAACATTAAGTTCCTGGGTCACCAGTGGCATTTGAGATGCTTAACCCGGGGGATCCTCCTCAGCCCCTCTACTCCCGCTGCCTCACAAGATGAGCATCCCCACCATTTCCATACCTTCTACGTGGGAAGGGTTGGAGCATTTGCCAACATCCACAGTGAACTCCAAGGGGGAGTCTGGAAAGAAGGTTTTCAGGGCTGGCAGCCGAAGACACTCCTTTGGGCTTGTGTTACACTGACAGGTCTCAATCACTTCCACTTCCTGGAACCCTTCGAGCAGCAGCAGTCTCTCCAGGTGAACCCTAGTAGGTTCACAAAGGGAATCCAAAGGGCAGGAACGCTCTGCTCCACTCAACAGAGGCGACTCCATCTGTCTATCCTGCAGCTGCACAGACCAGTTACAAGGAAACAGAGAAATTCCCCCTTTGAAATCAGGTCACTGGAGAACCTGGCTCCATTTGAAACTCATCTTTCATTCTGGAACTAGCTTGGACCAATACAGCACTTTCTTCGCCTAGCTGCGTTGGTGCTTTTGGCCTTTTTAAATTACATTTCTAATAAAACCATTTATTTCAACTAATTCTCTAGCAACTAGTTGATAAATCATCCTAAACATATCTTTGGAAAGACAAAAACCTCCTTCTAGAAGTATGGTAGGACTATGGTGAATGGTAGAACAGATGGTTAATGGTGACTCCCCATAAGCCTCCCTCGCAAAGAGTGGGGAAGGGCTCTGGCAAGGCTCTCTTGCTCCTCCCATGGGCCACGAAAAGAAGTGATAACACTCTCTTTGTAATGAATGTTAACACTGGTCTACCTGAACTTCTGGTCCCTGGAGGACTCCACGGGTTATCGGGGTAATGGCCAACTGCTAAGCTGTTACAAACTTAGTAGCTGCTGCATCACACTGTTACACAGATATTAGGGTACCTTATCTAAGCACATTTCCCTTTCTCATACAGAAGCAGCTATGCTAGGATAAAACACATGTATACCAGTAAAGCAGCATCTTTCCCAGTGGGGAGGATATTCATATAATTAAATCAATAAAATGTGTGTAGAGAGGTCCTCAGAGGTACCACCTCTCTCTAGCTTGTTAATAAAGGACTCTTTTTCTTAGCTGAAGTGTCACAGGCTATTTTTCACAAATGGGTTTAGAGTATCTGTATCAAAGATCCCATGATAGGATGGTAGCATGCTCCAAAAAAATAAACTGGCTCTCTGGCCACTAGTTTTGCTCATACAGGCAGGAATACGTACTGGGCCTCTTCCCTTCTCTACAAAGTCGTAAGGGGAAATTAACTCTCATTAATGAAAACCTAGTGCGGCGCCAGCATGGCCTAAAGTGCCCTCATCAGCACTGGGCTGCAGACGGTTGTTTTAAAGGATCTCAGACATCATCACACAGCAGTGGTTTTCAATCTCTTTTCATTTGCAGACCCCTAAAAAATTCAAACAGAGGTGTGGACCCCTTTGAATTGTATGTGTGGGTACTCCCATCCTTTTGATTGATCATAATCATCTTTCAGCATAGTCTGTGGGTTCCCAGGGTCCGCAGACCACAGGTTAAGAACCACTGTCATAGAGCATCAAGATATAATAAAATGTGAGTAACACCTCTGTACACAACCAAGCTCTGACTGTTTTTTTTTTCCCCAGGTGCTTTTTGACAGCCAGGGAGACTCTCCTTTCATATAACCCAACTATTGCTCTTGTTGGTAGGCTGTGGCAGGACAAGAGATGCTTATTATACTTCAGAATCACACAACTTCAGTGAGTTCATGCATGTATTTAGGGTGCACATTTCTCACCTTCTTAGTTCTAAGGAAGTCCAACATGGAGGAATGCCTGGAGAGGCCTCGAAGTCCAGGTTGATATGAGTTTATCCTTTGGGATATGCAATGGGACCTGCACATCCCAACATCCACACTTACAGGACTTCCAGAGATGTCTGAAACACAAGGAAGATGAAATGAGGCTCCCTACAGCCCGTAGAATATTATTATTAGTCCTTTGCATTGGGAGAGGGCCTAGGAGCTCTGGAGAGGATTGCTTCACTGCCTTCTAAGAAAAGCCAAATGCACAGAAGAGCAGCCACTGGCTGGCTGCCCCCCTTCCCCCCATTGTGGAGAGACATGCATGTCTGCCTATGGTCTAAGTAAACTCTTTAAATCAGGAGGAGGCAGGAAAAGTCAAGCCAGCTTTCACACCACCAGGGGGAGTGTCAGCCAGACAGGCTAAGTATTTCTAGTCGGCAGAAAGCCAGTGATTATAGCTTCCCAGAAATACTCCTGAAAATTGGTCGTTACTCTCCAAAACCCTTATCGCTATTCGAAGGGCTTGTCGACGCTAGGTCTTAGTTCAAACAGCCACTTTCTTCCTCAAGGAGACCATCTATACAGTGGTTTAATTATGCTATAAAAAAAGACCAAATATTGGCTTCACATCTTAAATTAACTTGTTTTAATTTGCCTTAGTTTTCCTGTGTGGGCATGGCATTCATTGCACCAATTTCATTTAAAACTGGATTTTAACTGAATGATGCAAAGTAGCGTAAGCATCCATTTGATGAATTAGTGCAGTTAGTGCAAAGCAGTTGTCTCACTCTTCAAGTTCATACTTACTTCACAGCAGCTTCCCCATAGAGACAAGACATCAGGTGTTTCCGTATTCACATGGTGGGCATGTCGACATGAGATGCTACTGTGTGTAGTGGTTACTGCACATTTATTTAGTACTTGAATGTAATCAAGTACTATATAAATGCGCAGTAATTGGAGTTACTGTGCAGTAGCTCCAGTGAACGCCTTTTAAGTGACACTGCTGTGCAGTAGCCTAATAATACTGTGCAGTAGTGTATTAGCACTGTTGGTGCTGTGACGTGCTACTGCACAATATTATTCGGCTACTGAGCAGTTAGCCTCTTGCGTAGATGTGCCCAGCATGTGGGATAAGGACTACAGGCAGTCCTCGACTTACACCATTTCGAGTTACAACATTTTTGACTTATGCTTATAAATTGACACCCTGTTTCAACTTTACAGTGCCAGTTTTGACTCAACGCTTGATCCAATGCAATGCCCTGCCAGCGAACAAGTTCGCTGCATCACTCATCTCCCTGGAGAACACCTGTCCAAACTTCCTTGGACACTTTCTTCAAGAAAGCAGACAGGACTCCAGAAAAACCTGCAGCCAGGACTCCTGAGAAGGCTCCAGGCAAAAACCCTTCAAAAAAGTCCAACCAAGAGCCTTTCAAAAAGTCCAGCAAAGTCACCTCAAAGAAGTCCTTCTAAATCAATATGATTGCTATTTACAATATAAATACATTAATATAGCTATAGTACTCATCTCTAATTGATCAGGTACAAAATTCTGGGGTATTTTTGGTGAAAATACAGTATCAGGCCTTGGTTCAGGAACAAATCCCCCATTTATTACATTGTTTTTTATGAGAAAATTGGTTCCGAGTCAAAACGTTTCGACTTAAGATGTGGTTTTCAAGAACCTATTGTGGCGTAAGTTCAAGGACTGCCTGTATAACAATACTGTGCTCAGCAGAGTTAAAGGAACATCTCCAGACCCATCCAGAAAGAGCTGCAATAATTTTGTTTTTAGGCCATGTCCACACAAGCACAGACATTTGTTTCCCTGGGGGCAACTAGCAGTGGCTATTTGGGGGTCAAAAAAACAATAACCTGACAGCATGGAAAATAGCAACACCACATACCGCACAGCCTGGCTCGTCTGGATGTGGCCGTAGACTTTACCTTATAAGACAGGAGAGATTTCTTTGCACCGTAAAAATGTGGAGTGGGGTTGCAAATTGTCCTTTCTGCTTTTCATTTTTTCTCCGTTCTCTCTAGTACTGAGGTACATGCCATGTAAGAGTAAGTTATTTACCCAAAATTATTTGCCCAGAGTCACATTACGGCAAAGATGAGATTCTCAAGGGTTTTATCCATGAAGACAAATCACTACATAATGCTAATTTATAGCCAATTTTATAGTCAAGGCTCATTTATGAAGTCCTTTACCACTATACTGTGAGAACTGCAGAATGAAACAAAACTATCTGTCATTTTCAAAAGTTACAGCTATTTTTCAGTACCAAAAGGTTAGAAAGACTTCCTCATCCTTGTGCACAGCAAAATAAATTTGCCTTATCTCACTGCCACTTCCAAATAAAAATCTTAGCACCGAGGCAATGTGGAACGTTGTACCCATGAAATAATGCCCATTCAACAGAAGGAAAACAATTTCCTGGGAACAAAGTTCAATATATTAGTTACAAAAATTGAAGACTATTTAATTCAGATATACTGTACTGTCTAATTAACCAGTTTTTCCACTAGAATCATAGAAAATTAGAGTTGGAAGGGACTTCAGGAGGTCGCATCTAGTCCAACCCCCTGCTCAACACAAGACCGACCCCAATTAGATCATCCCAGCTAAGGGTTTGTGTACACAGGTCTTAAAAAACCTCGAATCTTGAAAACCACACTAGTTAGCATGTTGTTAAAGCAAACTGAGGATATTGTTGCTATACTGCCTGCCAACAGCAGATTAGGCAGAGCGCCTGCTGAGGCTCTGTCACATTTATTTGACTTTTGTCTTTCACCGCTTGGGGGATAAAAAGACAACGATGTCTTGTGAGCCTCAAGAAAATGCCCAGAGGGGCATCAGTGATCCAAAGTAAGTGAAAAAATTGAAAGAATCAAGCTTCTTAAAGCCTAGGCAAGATATTCACTTACCATGTCCAATGTAGAGGTAATGGCTCTGCCTCCTACAGCAACCTCTGTCTGCAAATAAGTTCCTTTGCTCACTCTGTCTGCTGATGGCTCCTGCACCTGCAGCCACAACATGCGAAATTCAGGATAGCCCCACTTTAAAACTCAGGCTGCTTTCTTGCTTTCTTTCTTGCCAGGGGGGACTAAAGGCTTATCCACACAGAGCAGTTACTGCTATGTATGCTAGGTGAATTTAAAAGGGGGCTTACTGAGAACATTCACCCAGAGGGTTAGCATGGACCAGCAAGTGCACTGTAAATTCCCATTCCAACTTCCAGCACAGTGACTTCCTCCTACAAACCAGCCCGAAGTTATTTGCTGAGTGCTAAGAATCAGCTCAGTGCTCTGTAGAAGATGGAGCAGGCAAGTCGAAGATGTCATCGCCCAATAAAGGATGCATCCAATATCAGCTATAGCAACCCATCGTGTTAATTCACAAGTACCAGTACTTTGTTTCCAAAGATCAGAACCAAAAGTGCTAAAAACCAGAGGATAAGAAGAGAAAGGGAACTTACTGACAAAGCTGGGAGCGCAGAAGAGGCCAATCAGAAGCACTGTAGTTGGGGCAAGAAGCCACATAGCTGCACCCTTGAAGATACTGAATTGTCTCCAGTATTGCTGTCTCAGCTATTTATACCTTGAGCATGCAAGAAGGTGCTTGCCTCTGAATCAAATGGATGTCTATAGTGTTGACAAATGTTCCCAAGACGGTGATCTAAAGAAACACCAAAGTGACCCATGTCCTAGTGGAGTCTCATTAACTGCTTGTCTAGGGGAGCTGGTTCCAGGCAAACTTCAAAGCCTTTCTTTGAAATGACAGGCTTTTTTCCTCAGGCTGGGGGATTTCTCCCTAGGGAGTCTTTGTTCTCACCACCGCTTTTAACTTTATTAAACTCTGGGTAGCTTGGAGTTACCTTTAAGTTGCCTAATTTGAAAGGGCCTCTCAAGTTCTTGTCTTATCCACTACAATCAATGGCCTTTTATCTAGAGATAATCTTCTTTTGCCACTTTTCAACACCAGACTTCACACTAAAACTAGTCTTTGATATAGAAAAGGAAGTGCAGATCTCAGATACCCTGGCCTTCCTTTCAGCCTCTTTTTCCTTTGACCAAAAACCTTGAACTAGGAAGAGCTTGCTTTCTTTCCTGATCAATTAAAAATGTGTAATTAATTCCTGAGCCATGAAGAAGACCCTTGGCTTCTTGGGGTTGCAACATAACTCCCTAGAATGAGCCCTTATGCCTTTCCAGCCTACAAAAATGGGATTTTTTCATTTAAGTTTAGCTAATTCATCTGAATTAACTTGACTGCAAAAAGCACTTTTCTTCCTAATTGCAAAAAAGCCACATGTGCAGGTGGCAGAGGCTCATGCTGTTACACGAGGGCTATAGGAACAGAGCGGACAGCATGCAGAGCTGGAAAAGGTCAGGATTGACTGTCATGAAGGCAGGGCAGCGTGGCACCTTATGGCCCTGGTGCACATTCATTTTATGCTGTCCGAAATGCATTTGCGACACTCCAGAGTGTGAGCAGACACATGCTCAAGACATCACTTTCCTCCAGCATCCCAGGATGCACCACTCCCTGCCTTCACTCCTGCTCCGAGGCCAATCTCTCATTCAGTTTGAGCTCTACTCTTAAGAGGGCAGCAATCAATATAAAAACCCTGGGAGAAAGGCAGCCCCAGAAACTCCCCAAAGAAATTGGTGTGGTGCGAGCAGTGCCCAAGGGACGCAGCTTGATGGCAGGAAATAGGGTTGGGATGAGGTTGAGAGAGAGGGATTGACTTTCCATTCCCAGCTTGGAGGCAATAATTAACCATCATTCAAATAGGCTGTGAACTGGCCCATTGGTCCTTCTTACATTTTACCCAGGTTAAGATTTTACCAGGGCGTCCAGGGAAGGAGTGGAAGGCGCCTCTGCACATCTGCCTCCCCTTTCCCCCCATGCCTCAGTTTCCCCCACAAGCCCACCAGCCCCCAGCCCTAACCTTAGTTTCCCCACTAGCTGGGGCAGGCTGGGAGTGACATCAGTCAATTGGTGCTTTCCTTGGGGTAGTTCTCAGAAATCCTGAGAGCAAGACTGGCTTGAACAGGGTTTGGCAACCCCTGGCACGAGTGCCAGAGCATGGCACATGAAGACATTTTGCTTGGCATGCATGCCTTGGGGAAGAGGCCAAAGCTGTGCTGTCACAACAAGGACTGGGTCACAGCTGCCCTGCCATCTGCCGCTGGCACGCCAACATCTTATAAGTCGAGGTTGTGAGGGGTTTTGGCACTGCCCAAAAACATTGCCACCCTGGAGGGCCAGAATATCGGCTCAGCATCCCCACAGTGGTGGAGCACAAGCAGTGCAAGCTCATGCTCAAACATGAACGTGGCCTGCTCTTTTTACATCCCAACATGCCACAGATTTGGAATGGCACAAATTGAGCATGTACCAAGGCTCTTGGAGACTAACTTATTCAGAGAGGCATAAGTTTTCACAGGGAGCAGCCTGCTTTGTTAGATGCTATGGATGGACTTGCAGAGAGTAGGGGTACTAAATAGAAAGTAAGAAAGCAATTTAAATATTTTGTGAGCAAATTAGTCTCTAAGGTGCGACCTTTCCTTGCCTCTGGCCTAACTTCAGGATGACACGGATAACTGCCTCTCTCAATAGACTAGAACAAGAAACTTTAACATAGTGGCATCTGCTGCACAAGCTGTTGAGTGAGTGATCACAGTACAGGGGCAATAAGCAGAGATGGCAGATCAGTAGTGTAACAATGGATGCTTGTGTGGGGCACAAATCCTGAGTGCTGCCTAAGTGGGGGAGGGTGCCTCGCCCTGCCATCTCTTGCACCCTCCCATAAAGCCTGCACCTTCCCTGCAGCAGCTCCAGCTTTGGCAGTGGAGAGGGCAGAGCAACAGCAGCAGCACACAGTACCCTTGGCAGAGGTGGCACATGGTGCAGGAGCAGTAGCAAAAGACTCACTGCTGCAGGGGAAGATGTCACCTTTTTTTGCAGGTGAACATTAGTGTTTAAATGGCCACTCAACACATGCTGGCAGCAAAAAAAAAGAGGTAACATCCCCGCACTACAGCAGCAAACCTCTGGCCACTGCTCCTACACCATGCACTGCCACCACCCAGGCAGCAGAACCGACTACAGTACTTACATCTCTGAGACAGCTGTGAGCACAGAGAAGGAAGAAGGGCTGGGGGCACAGAACTGAGGGCACAGAGTAGTGAGCAAGGAGAAAGTGCACTGAAAAATGCTTCTGTTGCATTGTATGCATCTTTGGGAGGGGAGGGGTGGGGGCTGACACTGCAACTGGAAAAGACCAGTTGGTTCAGGGGGGCATGAGCTTTCATGAACATGCATTCTTAGCATCTGATGAAGCACGCTTGCCTCCTTGGACAGCTTAGGGCTCTATGAATTATCTAGCCTCTAAGGTGCCACCCTGCCCTTCCTACTGCTTGACTTCAGATCAACACAGTTAATCCATGTAGTGGGCCAGATGTGGGTTGAGCAAGGCCTTATGGAAAGGTGCTGGGATGAAAGTTCTCTTGTTAGCAAGATGATTATAATTATAAGGAGATCCTGATGTCTACTTTCTCTGCTCACAACTGGTTGAACTGGGTTTCTGGAAATCTTATTAGAGCATGTGGGCTGATTGCAGACTCCTTATTGTGAAGGGGTGCATTACTGTGTATGCACATGACAAGGAGAGAAAGAAAAGCATCATTAGGAGAGAACTGAAACACTGAGTTTCACACAAACACCTGTGCACAAGTGGGAGGCTGTAAATTCTCCCTTGACAAATGAGACCCCTGGTGCTGTGCAGATCAGAACAGTCTGAATTTAAACAGTGGTACACAGACCACATTGCATTTGTTGGCCAATATATCATCTTAACACCTCCTCATAACTAGAATGAGTTATGGCAAATCTACCAGGTTTACCAGAAGACTTCTGTTGTTACATCCCTAGTTCTTAGTCACTCAGAACTTTATGAAACCTTCATCTTTGAAACGGATGTTTCCAGACTAAAAAACTGAAAGGCCTGGAGGTGAATTTCATGTTTGTTCATGTAGGGCAAAATCAGCTAACCCATTCTTAGCAGAGTGCAAATAAAAGTGCACTGTCCACAAGATACAAATATGTTACAACTTTTGTTTCAACTGTTTCATAGCCAAAGATTTTGAGCCTGACTTGGACAAGAAAATCATCCTTCCCAGGAGCAGCAGCTTTCCTTTATCTAAAGGAAATTATTTCAATTCAACAGAAACACCCACGTTTGAAAATCACGTAAGCATCCATAGCAGCAATGTTGTCAGAAGTGTGCACCTATGAATGGTTGCATGCTACATGTCTGTAGAGCTAACTTAGCAGTACAGTACAACCTACTTTTGCAAGTCTCCACTAATTTTGGATGCCTCCATTTTTGGGTAGCCAGCCGTAAACACAGGCAGTTCAGTTTTGCCCTCAATGACATGGGTATAATCTACAAATACCAAACTTGAGACCAGGGCCTAACATTTGAAGGGTCTAAGCACATGCACATTCCATAGACTTCATTTGAAGGTGCTCGATAGCGCTAAAACAATCAGACCCTAGTATCTCAAACGGTATTCACAGGCAGAGGCCTCCAGAGCTCGTTTCCAGATGTAGGCCTAAACTGAATTCGCTTGTATTCTCCCTTGACAATCTGATTAAGTGGATTGTCATAGACATGTAGACTGATAAAGACATAGACATGAATCTGATAAAATAGACTGCCACGGACAGGCATTCCTTCTGTAATGGCTTCTTTTTGTGGGGGAAGGTCAACTAGATTGGGAGCCAAAAGATCTTGAATTCTGTTCTCACCTAGTCTGCTATATGACCTCCATTCTCTTTGCATCACCCTGTTATGTAGGAAGACCACATATTTCTAATTTCAGTACAAGGCAAGTATTTTTACTCCCACTACAGAATATGTAAGGAAGGTTAAAAAAAGGCAGTCATGGAAGAGTACAGAAATCTTAGGAACAGATGCCTGGACCTCTAAAACGAGCAGTCCAATTTAGGTACATTAGGAACACAGATTCAAATGTACTTACTTAATCAGGTTGCCTGAAAAATGGGGCTAGTCATGCTTAGTCATCTTTTTATGAACTTTGAGATATGGGGGTAAAAAGTGCTATATGCTTCCAGGTTATTACTAGGCCCATTCTACACACAGAGAGACACAAAGGTTGACTGATTCTCAAAAGGCAACACACAAATTAGGATTTGGGCTGGGATTTCTGAGGTGAAGAGGTATTTTCACCAGGCACTAACTTTGGTATCTTCTGTTAGCCCTAAGGCATATTATGAATGCCTGCCTTATTAGGTTTTCATTATGAGGGCATTATTGTTAAGAGCTCAGTGTCAAGTTGGTCAAATGTAATTAGAAGAAAGTAGGTTTGGTCCTCATGGAAAGGTCTGTGCCAGATCCAGCACCAACATGGGACTGAGCCAGCAGGCAGTCACTGAGTCACTGGCACTCATCTGACATTCAAGACGTAGGTGAACAAATGCAACTTATGACCAAAGGGCTCAACTCCTACCAGGTGCAACGATTGCTAAAGTTAGGGAAGCTGAAGAGACAAACCACATTTCTGAAGCTAGAACTAGGCTCAATGGGTCAGAGGGCCAAGGGAGATGTAGCAGGAAAAGCAACTGACAGGAACATTTAAGATAAATTTTAAGGCATCTCACACCCCAGACTTTCACATGTGGACCCTTCTTCAGCCTCTCCCAACTTCACTGCAGGTTACATTTGCTCACAACAGGCCTGAACTGCTCCCCACGTAACATCAAATACAAGTAAGATTTTGCACACCCCGATGTACAGATGGCACATCTAGCCAAGTTGCACAACTGTAATGTGCATTTATTTTACATCTAGCTCAGCACCACCAAATAACACATGCTGTTTATATCAGTGTAGATTTTGGCTCTAAGGAAACAAATGTTTTTGTTTTTAAATGAGGCAGAAAACTCACTGAAAAATTTTAGATAGAAAAGGACAAACTGCTAGTTAAAATTGCATGCATTTCATTTCTACAGTTTTAAATGTTTACATTTGTTTTTACTTTAATTGTTAAATTCCAGTTTAACACACTTAATTTGGATGTTATTCCCACATTTCACCCTTAACTCCTGTATGTGCTCTGAATTTTAATTCTATCTTGATACTATGTCAGGGAATTTCTTTTTGATTCAAAGGTCTATATAAAGAACTGTTTTGGAGATATACTTTCAGTCATTAATAATGTTAAATTCCAATTTTAAATTCCAATCAGATTCACTGATACAGCATATGGGCAAATCAGCTAGAGGGTATCAGCTCAAAGCAGTCAGAACATACAGGCCAGTTAGCTGATTTTATAGCTGCATTATTTTGCTAAAGCAGCTAAACATATACCCCATTTTCTTCCTTTTTCCTTGTCCTCCAAATTCTTCCTGCATCACTGCACTTTCTTGCATTCCCCTGTATACCAGCAGAGAAAAATTTGCTGCAATAAGCATCTTTTGAAATTATATATGATAATTAATGGCATTATTTTGACCTTTGTTCCATAACACTAATACATCTTAAGAGAAGCTCACAAAGAATTATCCTTTTTCCAAATGGTTGCCACCTCTTTTTGCTTTCAGTGAAACCAAGGTCAACACTGCCTTCAGGTAGGAGGCCTTTTTCAAAATGGCTAGCATTTCCCATCAATCTCAACAGCCAGAGCAAGATAACCTCAGGGAGAACATGCACACCTTGTGCTGTCTGTCAGCAGGAAGCAGCTCTCTGAGTGGTATCTTGCAGCCTCCTCTCATAAGGGTATCTTGTGGGCTATCACAATGAAAGATATCAAACCATTATGAAAGTTTCATTCTTCACTGAATTCTCTGTAGTAAAACAGAAGAACTTCACTTTGGAAAGATAAAAGGGAAAAAAACATGCATTAGTAGATCAAGAAAAAAACTGCCATGTGCCACCTATGTATAAGGTTACAGGGCATTTTAACAATACTGAAAGTCTGAAAACTCCACGTTCTTCCTTTAGTAAGGTGCCCGGGGTGAAAAAGAGACAGCACGTTCTACTTTTATTAAAGGACACATTTTTAATTTATGCTTTAGCTTCTTATCTATGGAGTTCCTTGTAAATTCCTAGAAAATTAATACTACGGCTAAACTGATTCCAATCATGTGACAACCCCAATCAAAAGGCAGCCTGCTTTGAGGTAAAGCATCTTGCCCTTGAAGCACAGGAGAGACTGGAGGAAGGAAGAGAGGGAAATCCAGGCCTACAGCCCACTTTTCCCTGAGAAAACCTGTAAATTCTGCAGGCAGATCTGTGGCTCAAGAATTGGACTCAAGTCACCTCAAGACCCATCAATGAACTATGGCAAGTCATCCTTGAACCAAGGGATTGTGACGATGCAATTTTGGGAAGGATAATGTTCTATTTTCCATATGTAGGAGTTTGCATCCCTGCTATAAGAGGAAAAAAACTCAACCCAACTTTAACTATGGAGCCTCAACTGGCATCTCCACAGTACTGACTAGATTTGTCAAGCCAGCGATATAAAAAACTGATTGCAAGGCCAGCTTTTCCTCTCCTGCATGCAAGAATGCCCTCTCCTTGCCCACATGCACAGAAAGAGAAGAAACTATATATGCCGCCCTCCCCAGAAAAGACTCAGGGCAGCATATTTATTAGTCAAGAAATGCTGAATTCTGTTTGGCCAGGAGACAAACATACAGAAAAGAAATACATTTCCATAAAAATAACAACTATAATCAGACCTCAGAGGCAGGTTCAATCCATCCTCAAAGCTTTTTATCAATGGAGAATTTTAGAATAGACGCAAATACAGCATTGCTATACTGCGCTATTGCTGTGTTATACACCAAGTTTGAGATGAGCTCTGAAATGTGACCTGGAGGACACAGTACACTGACATACAAAGTATTTATGAAAAATATGTATTTAAAATAAAGAACTATAACAACTTAAACTTTATACAAAACATTATGATCAAGACATTCAAAGCAGTCTGTAAAACACAGACAACATTATTTAAACTAAGTAGATGAGTCCCATTCCCATTGACTGTTTTGAAAATCTCATCCCATGCATCTTCCCAGCAGGTGTTCCCCGTCCCTTTCTTCTTATAACTCCTTTCCTGGCCAGGTCAGTCCAAAGTGCCTAAAAATTCAGAGAGGAAAATCACTAGGGTCAGAAAAAAGTACAGATATAAAAACAACTGAAACTATTTTGCAAGCTGCCAAGGGCAAATGCTGTAACTTATCAAAGCTTAACCACAGTTTCTAATGCTGAGTGCAACGCTATCAGGTGAGCCATTAGCTGTGAAAGCCCATGGCAGAAACATCTTAAAAGACTGATTTTAGATTCTTCCTTTCTAAATATGGAGACAATGTATGTACAAGCACAAAGTAAAAATGAAATCAAGGCATACAGAAACTCACCTTCCAGAAAAGCAAACTCATCAATGGCTTCAATGGCATTATCTGCAAAACAAAATGAAGGAAAACATTTAATACAAATAGAAAAACGCAAATCATAAAAAAGTAGAGCTCCAGAGGTCATCTAGTCCATCCCCTTGCAGCAGGATCGTCTCTATCCAAACCATCCCATACAAAACCTTGTCTAACCTATTACTAAAACTACACAAGCAACCCTGCTGCACAACTACAAGGCGCAGTACTCTAACTTGTCACAGGTAAAGCAGGGGGCAATGGTGATCAATGTCCTGCTTCTCCAAGTGTTATTAAAATGCACTTGAGAGATCTGAGCAGAGATGCGGGGCAGAAAATTTTCCAGTGCTTTATTTTTCTGTGAGAAATTTTCCATTTCTAAAAATTCATTGTTTCATAAAATTCATTAGTAACAATGAATGGTTGCCAGTACAATATTAGGCAAGGTTGGCAGTTTCAAAGTTGTAATTAATGTATTTCAGCTGATTATCCCTAGGAACTGTGCGAGAGAGTATATATACGTTTTACTGATTTGTACACAGGAGGGTAAATACACTCACATCATAATCCAAACCAAAAATCAAGTTATGGTTTCACCTAATTGGCTGTGCAGGTCAAATCAAAATCAAAGTGCAGCATATCATGCACAGTTCTTTGGGTATGCTAAAATTAGTGTGTCGACAGTTTTTTTCTTAAATTTAAACAAACAATGTAAGGGGAGTGCATGCTATTGTGTATTTTACATTTTTACAAGTATTCCCATTAAAATAATGTCTTTCCTCATAAAGCTTTGGATTTGTTTGAATATAACATTTAAACCATATTAAGTGTGCTGTATTTCATTTTTTTTCCTTATCAGCTATTTCAGTTCAAATACCTGTGGCTCTTGGGGCATAAAATTAACATGGGGGTACTTTTGTCATTTTGTTTACTAAATGTAAGTCAAATAAACATGCTAAATCAGATCACACTTATTTAGGACATTGGAAAATTTTCCCATTCAAAATTTTCTGTAAAACCCACATCTCTGGATGCGAGGAAGAGGGCTACACTCTCCCACTTCAGAGGAAGGCAAAAATGCCTCCAAGTCTATACTAATCTGACAATGGAGTAAAAGTCCCCTTCCCAAAATACCTTTTCATCCAATTTTTAAACCATTCATAGAACCATTTGTATTAAGCTTGGGGTTTTTAACCTTTTCATTTAACAAACACTATGATTTGGGCCTAAATCAAACAGAGTTTAGAGCTTTGTGTGACAGCACGTACCAAAGTTATTATCTCATGCAGTCACATCTTGACATTATCCAGACACACAATATCTGTGCTATATGAACAGGTAAAAAAGGAAGTCTACATAGGTAGAAAGATATTAAGAATCCCAACCATCATTAACAATACTTTACTCCATAAGTACCCAGAACAGGGATTCCAGCAACCTTCTCTAAAGCAGATGGTACTGCGTAGGGTAGGCAGGAGGATACCAAATTACTGTATTTACCCAAATCCAAGATTACTTTAAATTTAAGATGACCCCTCCCACCAAATAATTAGATTCTATACATGGAAAATGCAGAAATCTCTTATACCCTGCCCCCCAGTAACTTGTCTCCCCCACCCCTGCACCCACTAGTGCCTGACTCCCCCTCCCCTGCAGCCTCTGCCCCTTGCTGCCACCTTGCCTCTGGCTCATCTCCAGCCCCGCTCCAGCCAGGGCACGGAGCATATTGCCTGCTCCAGCCCTAACCCAGCCACTTTGTGCCCCAGGCTGAAGCAGGGTTGGTGCCATGCCAGAGCTAGTGGATAAGCAGCAGAAAGGGGAGAGGTGGGGGGAGAAGGCAGGGACAGAGGCAGTGGGGGAGCCAGGAGGCAGGCAGCAGCTGTAGCTCTGCACCCGACCCTGGGTAAGCGCCAGAGTTGCAGCAGCTCCCTGCTCCCTTCCCACCTTCTACCCAAATCCAAGACAGCAGGGCAAACCACCTCCATGGTTAATGGGGGGAAAAACTCATCTAGGAACTGAATAAAACCACTACATGCAGAAGTATTTTGAATCGATCACATTAAACTTCTACAGCAACTAGTCACATAAATTCACTCATTCTGGAGGCTGTAAGTAAAAGGTTGTACTGTGTAGTCTTCCTTTCATCTCTGGGAACAAGAGGGTAAAGTTTTAAATCTGCACCTACAAATGTCACTTCACAAATAGAAACAGATGGAAAACATTTATTCTAGCAGCTTTACTGACAAAGGTTAGCACAGGAATATTCTTCCTACCCAAGTCTTTTCTCTGAAGAGTTTTCCTTTTTCCTTGCTGGGCATATACATAAGCATCTTTAGCTATGGTTTCAACAAACAATTCCTGTAGGATGAAAGAAAGAGTTTGTCACAAAGACTGAAAGATGTGAGCCCATTTTGTTATAAGCAGCCAGAGAAAACAGAATCAGGCAGAATTTCAGAAGGAAACTGTAACCCCTGTCAAGAGGCTCCCTTTTGCTTGAACAGCTCCAAGACTGTCTGACAAAATCATTACATTATTAAGACAATTGCTGCATAACAGGGAAAAGTATAAACATGGCAAAGGCATCCTGCATGCGTGACTCTTGCTTTTATTCTCTGGCAAACCATCAGCTGTAAACATGCAACATATTTTTTTTGATTCTGTGAGTCAGTCTTCAGCTCTGTGCCCAAGCTCGACATTCATACCCCAAGACCTGAAACTGGTTTGGGATTTACTTTGGGAAGCTCCAGTCTGGGCTTCCATGAACCAGTGGTACTCTAAGTCCAGGAAATGATGTAAAGCAATGCTTTATCCCAGGTCAGCAACCTATGGTCCACAAGGTATCAGTAGCACACAGCTTGGCCCAGTACATTGTCCCTCTCCACCCAGCACCGTGCAGTCGATCCCCCCCGGCAGCAACCCCCGTGGCGCACACTGCTCCCCGTCATCACTGAATTTAGGCTTTATCACTACCCCTGGGGCAGGGATTGGAGGTCCATGGCGCAGGCAGGTGTCACTATAAAATGGAGAGGTGGCCCAAGGCAGCAGGAAGAAGCAATAGTTCATGGTGACAGCCAGGTCACAACCAGTAGCCCATCACTCTAAAAGGCTACAGACCCCTGCCTTCAATAAGGGCCGTCCCATTTCTGGGCAGCAGGAGCCACAGGTCCAGTGGGCTACAGTCTCCCAGGTTGCAGGCAAGCTGGGCTGCACACTGTGGGGGTGGTCCTCCTGGAGCCCCTCACCACAAAGGCAGTCAACAACCCCCACAGGTATCACCGCATGCACTATGCGGACAGTCAAGCTCCTCTCCTGACCACCTGCACAGCCCAACTAGCCCAGTTCCTCTCCCGGGCATGCATGAAGCTCAGCTCCCCTCTTGGCTGTGCACACAACCAGGCTCCCCTCTCCCTTGGGTGCATGCCAGACTCCTCCCCAGTACTCCTCGCACTGTGCTGTCCCATGCCCAGGAGTGAGGAAAGGAAACAGAAGTCAGAAGAGAAAGGGGGATCCCACAGACCCTGGCCACCATAACAGCAGGAGTACTGGCAGTAGCGGTGCCCACAGGCTTCATGTTAGCCCCTTGCAGGCTGCGTGTGGCCAGTCAGACAACCCTGCTTTCACTCAAAGAGGTGGCCAATCTGTTCAAGGACAGCTCCACTCAAAGTTAATTATGACACAAGATGAGTTGATGTGGCTGTGCAATCCAGTGTAAGGCATTTGTCAGGGATACCCATCACTGCTATGAGAGCTGATACTACTTTTAAGAGACAAATTGCAATGACTTGTAATTACCTTCTCTCACTACCAAGACAGCTTCTTCACTGTAGCAAGTGACTACATCATATGCAGTGCTTGGAAGGCCACTAAACTCAGGCTGTGACTTATCATGGAGGGGAACAAGGTCTACGGCTGAAGACCTCATCCAGTGCCCACATACCAGCTTCTAAAAGAGCAAGCCTTGGAACCAAGAGCAAGAGCAGCCCACCTGTTCTCTTTCAGACTACCAGGAAATAGTTACCAGAAAGACCATTTAGGTTCCAGGATACTTACAGCTAATTGATCCTAACACCTGGAACTGCAACTAGAAAAAAAAATCAGCTAGGAATCAGTGTAGAGCACTGACTGTGAAGTAGCGCCTCCTAATATCTAATCTAAACCTACCCTCCGCCAGCTTGTGACCGTTATTCAGACATGGGAGCAAAGCCACTCTCAGACTTCTGCCGGCCAGCCAGCGCCACTCTGGTTGACTTGAGCCTAAACTGGCGCAGAACCATCTATGTTCCAACCCTGCCCAAGAAAAGGCACAAGGAGATTGCGGAGCTAGTTAGAGTATTTTCAGTGAGGGCAACAAGGTGGAACATTGCAGCCTCCCAGACCAGGCAGCCCAGCAGGAGATGAACTATACCTCTTCAAAACCTCAAAAGAGCCAAAGAAGAGCCAAAAAAGAGAGCAAGAGAAGCCTCTGAAAAAGAAGCCAACTTGTTCAGCAGCCACAGGAGCAACTGGTGTTCAAAGAGCTGCAACAACATAGACCCAAAGTGCCTAACACACTCCAGCTCAACAGGAAAAATCCCTCCATTAGCGAACACCTGCACAGTCCGACAGGGGAGCCTCCTGCCATGGATCGTGTACAGCAAGTCAGACATACCCAACAAGCAAACTCCTCGCACTTCCTACAAAGAGCTCCAGGTGAGAAGAAGAGGCTCAGGAGTCAGGGCTGGACTATCCCCATCCTCCCCTGGTGAAATTCGCAGGGCATCCCGTCTCCTCTGGCCTCCTGTGGACGCAGGAGCCTGCGGGCGAGGCCTGCGCGGTGCAGCCCTGCACGCGCTTTTGGCAGCCGTGACAGCCGCGCACCTCCGGTTCCGCCAGGTGCTCGCGACATACAACCTCGCTAGCTAGTGCACAAAGGTACCCAGTGTCAGGCCAGGCCTCTCTTGGACCGCCGTGCGTCACCACGTCAACCGGCACAGCCTGCCGCGCGCCCAGCTCTGGGCGACTAGCCCCGCGCCCCGCCTGGTCCGGCCTGGGTGAGGCGGCGCGCCCGGCACGGCCCAAAGCAAGAGCCAGCCTGCCCATCCACGCCCCGAGGAGATGGGCCAAGCCACCAGCCGCGAGAAGCGGCTCACCTAACCTTGCACCCCGCCGGCCCAGGCCCCCGTTTAGTGAGGGGCGTGACAGCAGCTGAAGGGTGCGGCGGCCCGAGGGCGCCGCACCACCCGCCTGCTGCTGGGTGTCAGTCGAGGCAGCAACACCCCCCCCGCCGCAGGGGCAGCGGGGGGAGGAGACGCGGCGCTTCCCTCGGCCCCGGCCCCCTCACCGCGGCGCGGGCCAGGACGAAGACGGCCTCCTGGCTGGCCAGCGTCACGTCGGGGTCGGCCTTCACCAGCGCCTTCACTCGGGCCAGCGGCAGCCGCGCCAGGCGCAGCGGGGCCGCACACGGCGCTCCCGGGCCCGGCTCCTCCTCCCCCGCCGCGCCCGGCTCCGCGCCCGCCGCCGCCGCCGCCGCCGCCATCCCGCCCCGCGCCTGCGCGCCGCGCCCGGCCCCGCCCCTTCCTCTGCTTCGCGCGCGGGTGCCGCCCGGCCCGCGCCGTCTTGCCCCGAGAGACCGGCGCAGCGATCCCCAGCCGGGGGGCCGGAGCGGCTCCAAAATCGCCGGGTTTGCGGGGGAATCGCGGGGGGCGAGTTGCAGGCCACGCTGCGCTGGACTTCCGGACACCTGCACGCGGCTCACGAGGAAACCCCCGAGATTTCGCGCGGGTTTCGCGGGGCGCGAGGCCCTGCCCCCCCCTCTGGCCCCGCGACCCGCTGCCACGCGGCGCGGACACGGCGGGCGGCTCCGGCCTGATCTCTGTCGCAGGGCCAATGCAAAAGGAACGAGACTGACGCCGCCTCCGTGCTCTGCCGAGGCTCAGGCGGCTGCCCGAGACGGGCCGACGCCATTCGTGGTGGTGTCCATGGCGGCACGACGGCAGAAGGGTTGGACGGCGGGAAGACGCCGGATCCATTCCCGGAAAGAGCTGCGTCCTTCCGCGCGCGCCATTTAAGGCAGGCTCCTGCTACACGCTGCGCGCCCAAACAGTAGCGATCCGGTTACATAACCGCCTTTCTTCACGCCTGTGCCGCGCGTGGCCTGGCTGCGTAAGCCGCCGTATAGCTGCTGTGGCACGCGGAGCAGGGAGGCGGTCCCACGTCTGGGCATCAGCTCCAAACCTCTGGTCCAGCAGGGATCAGGAGCCCAGAAGCCAAGGGCTCAAGGCACTCACCCAGGAGGCGGATGGAGGTCCTAGACTCCTCTCACCTGAAGGAGGTTGAAGCTGCATCTTGCTGACTGCCCAGAAAATTGGTCTGACCACCAGGTCACCGATAGGACAGGGGCAGGCAGTTGTTTGGGCCCAGGGGCCACACAGGCAGTTCTGGGGAGCACCCCCACGCCAGCAGCCTGGAGCCCATGTGCCCTGTGGCTCCTCCCTGCCACCGCCGACAGCGCACAGCCCTAGCCCTGACCCTGGCCCCCCCACGCTCGCTCCGGACTCGCCCCAGCCGGAACGGGCACGCAGAGCCCTAGCCCCGGCCCGCCCTGCCCGCACCGAGCAGTGCCAGCAGCTGGGCAGAAGCTACTGATCGGCGCGGGGGAAAGCGGCCACCTCCCCTTTACTGCTGCCAGGCCCTTCTTGCTACAGCCGCCGGGAGCCTGTACCTAGGCTGCCCTGTGGCTCCTTTCTGCTGCCACCGCTGCCTGCTCTGGGCCGCCCAGCGAGGCAGCAGTGGCAGTGCAGAGGAGCCGCGAGGCAGCCGAGGCGCAGGCTCCGGGCTGGGTGGTGGCGAGAGGCTGCTTTTCGCCCACACCCAGCCGCAGCTTCTGCCCAGCCGCCACTGCTGCTGCCGCTGCTCAGTGTGGAGGGGCAAGTCTGGAGCAGGTGTGGGGTGGGCTGGGGTCCTGCCAGTACCACAGGGCTGGGGCCAGCAGCAGCTGCAAGGCGCCACTGCTTGGGCTGCCTAGAAGCAGGGTGTGCACAGGTTGGACAGGACCCAAGCCAGGCAGGACTGAGGGACCCACCGCAGGCCAGAGTCTGTCCATGGGTCAGATCTGGCTCACCGGCTGTATTTTGCCCGCCCCGGGATTAGAAGCTAGCTAGCCTACCTCTTGAAGCTGAACCACTGCATGTTGAATCTAATATTTACTAGATAGAAAGTAGAAGGAACATTTACATGCCATTGGGAACCAGGCTCCAGGCTGGAATCCAGGGTCTGTTCCCTTCCAGAGCAGCAGCTCTCTCATTAAGCCACACACTTTCTAGCATGCTTGCTTGCTTTTTCCTGGCCCCATGCAGTTTCCTCTCCCAGCTGCCCAGGGAGCCGATAGAGAGGGCATGGAGTAATACCTAACCTGCAGCCTGATGGTTAGAAGACTAAACCTGGGAAGGTCCAGGTTCAAACCTCTCTGCCTGAGAGGAACCTGGGTCTTCTCTTTCCTGGGTAAGAGCCCTGCCAACTCAGGTCATGGGGCTAAAGTCCAGATGGGCCTTCTGCCCCATCTAACACCTCCTAGTAATGGGTTTTTGTGACTTGAATTTGCCTGCCATAGTGCATATGGGGTTAAGTACCTGCTTGGCCAGCTTGCAAGCTACCATGCATCCTCAGTAGTTATGGGGATGCTTACACATCCAAGCTGCACATGGCATAGGATCTCAAGTTGTGTGAAAGTGTAAAAAATGGCAGTTCCTGGGCTGGTAACTGCTATTTGGGCACTTAATGTAAAATAGGATTTTGCCCTTTGTGTTTTGTTAGTTTCCTTGCTGCTTGCTCCTTTCTGCGATTTTTATATGAGTATTCAGATTAAATTCTGGTCTGGTGGAGAGGTGTTTAATCTCAGATAGCTGTGAGCAAAACCTAGGGTGCTTGAAAACTTATCTACAAAACTTTTATTTCCTGATGCCTGTGCCTTGGTTGCTCATTCTTAGGAAGATATCCAAGTCGTCAGCACAGGGCAGAGAGGCCCATTGAACTGCCCGAGATAGACTTGCCATTGGCAGGCAGAAATGATTGACCACCTCTTCTGGGACTGCCCATACGCCAGAGAGGTATAGAAGAAAATCTGTGCACTCCTCCTGGTGGTGACAGGTTTCAGAGACCTGACCAGGGAAGTGGTTATCTACGGGCACCTGACCATACAGCAAGGGTCCCCGATAGCTCGCTTCGACCAGTGTATATCCTGCTTCAGGTATGCACTGTGGAAAGCCAGGAACCTGCTCATCAACAAACACACAGACCCCACAGTCATGGACTGTATTCAAGTGGGACTAAGTAAGATGTACTGGTACTACAGGAAAACAGAAAATGATGATGGGAAAGAAGTGGTAGACCTCATTTGATGGAAAGGGGTCTGGCTCAGACTTTTTTCAGGGGCAGGCATGGAGATGGGTGCATGGATAAAGGGTGTGAATTGTGTAATGGGTTTTTACCATGCTTTAATTTGCCAAGTGAACCACAGGGGCCACTTGGCAGTGTTGGAGGTAGAGTTATATGTTATTTATTTCTATATAGAAAAAATATATATATATTTTGTGCAAATATAAAGGATCCCAAGTAGCTGCATACTAGGTCTGTGTGAGTTGGCAGCGATCCGATCCGGCTTTGGATCCAGCTGCTTCAGATGGCAGTGATGCGATCTGGAGCTCCAGATCGGGTTTCTGCCTTGATCCGGCTGAAGCTTTGGAGCCGCCTCAGAGATCCGGCCCTAGGGTATAATGGGGGAATCAATGAACTATCTATAACTTTGTTGTTTTTGTCCGATTTGAATGAAACTTGCAGGGATGGTAGCCTCTGCTGATAGCATGAAATCTGCAAGTTTCAAGGAGATCAGTGCAGGGGTTTTGGGGTAACTACCCCAAATTCTTGAAAGCAAAACTCCTGTTATGACTCTGTGTTGCACCACAGGGGGGGTCAAAGCTACAGGACTGGTAGCTCTTACTGAGGCCACAAAGCCTGCCAAGTTTCAAGAAGGTCGGTGCAGGGGTTTGGTTGGACCTGAGCTGCGGACAAGCAAAACTCGTGCCATGGGTGACACTGTGCGTGTTAAGGTGCAGTGGGGTGACAGCTGCAGGGATGGTGGCCTCTGCTGTGGCTGTGACTCCTGCCAGCTCTCAAGGAGATTGGTGCAGGGGGGTCCTGGGGCCCTGCACCCCTAGCTGCTGACAGACAAAACTGGTGCCATGGGTGCTTGTGGGACTGACTGTGTCTGTCTTAGGGCAGTTGATTGTGTGTATTGATTATTTCCTCTCCTTAGCCTGGTTTTGTAGGTGCTAATTGATGGTAATTAACTGGCTACATTAGCTAGGTCCTGTGTATTGAGCTCCTCCCTGAGTGAATCATGAATCACAGTAGCTTAGCAGCCAGGTCTGCAGTAGTGTCTCCCATGCCCCAAGAATTTGGGGTGCAGTTCTCCCCAAACCCCTAAACCAATCTTCTTGAAACTTGGCAGGGTGTAACAGGGGGCCTTCTCGGGGCCGATCTACCAACGCCCCACCCACCTGTTGTGGGCCAATGGCCCACCTACTCACCTGCCATGCCTTGTTGTTAATTAATTATCTTAATCAGGCAGGAGGCTGCCTATTTCTTGCCCTGGTGCCAGGGCATGCCATCTGCAGCTCTGTTCCTCCCCTACACTGCAGCCCAAGCCTCACAGATGGCATCCACAGATGTTAATCTTACTGGCCCCCACACTGGGCCCCAGAATCCTCCAATCAGGACCCCTCTAAGATCCCTGCATTCAGGCGGCCTACCCCACCTTCATTCAGGCTCCCTAGCTCCCTGAAACTATTTCCCCTCTTGAGCCCAGTCGCCCTGGGACCTTTGGCCACACAGGTCCTGGCCTCACCTCCACAGCCACCCAGAACCCTAGGCCCCAGCTCCCTCGCGGCGGGCCCCTGGCCCTTTTGACTGTTCTGGTCCTGGCCTCAGCATTGACCAGTCAAGGGGAGTCTATATCAGGCCTCTGAGCCTCTAGCCCCACTGTTTCTCCTGGGTCCGCCATCTAGCCCCTACTAGGGGGTAACCCACCCAGTTGTGGGAGCTGGGGTTATTAATGCGCCCCGACCCACTTTTCACCATGGTGGTAACTGGCCTGGCATTTCCTGAGAGCTCCTGTGCCACTGAGAGCCCCACCAGGCCACCCACTCCTGGCAGGGTGCAGTTTGAGGTCATGCCCAGGACCAAGAGCCTCCTAGCCATCCCCTACAGCTCCTCCCTTACCTCCAAGATGTTCCAAGCAGCCTTGCAACCAGGCGATGTTACTGCCTGCCTGCCAGCAGTGAACTGATCTGTTTATATAAGCAGCCAGGGATCTTAAATGGCTGCTGCAATCAAGCACCTGTTGGCCCTTAAAGTGGAAGGTACCAACAGTGCCCTGCCACAGCAACCATGCCCTGCTCCACCCCTGGGGCACTCCCCATCTCTCCTGCCATGCCTTGATGGATTATAAATGAATACAAAGGGAGGCTGCCCACAGACCATTGGCCAGGCCCAGTCATACTGGGCCTCTGTAGTCCACTATGCCCAGCTGGGGACCCAAAACCTCAGGCATCCACAGGAGGCCTCAAATGCCTCTACACAAACACTCGTAGTATGGGGAACAAGCAGGAGGAACTCACTCTCCTGCTAGCTGACACCAGCCCAGACATAGTGGGGATCACTGAAACGTGGGACCCATCCCACGACTGGGCAGTGAATGTCAAGGGCTATAGGCTGTACAGGAGGGACAGGATAGGAAGGAAAGGTGGGGGTGTGGCACTCTACATTAAGGAGGAATACACATCCTCATCAATTAACAAAGAATCAGAGGAAGGGCACTCTGAAGTGCTCTGGGTTAGATTACAAGGCAGTTGAGGGGAAAGAGACTTAACAGTGGGGGTCTACTACAGACCTCCCAACCAAGGGGAAGAGCTAGACCAGGAATTCTTAGGTCAGCTCACGGAGGTAGTTAGGTCAAAGGATGTGGTTGTCATGGGGGACCTGAACTTTCCAGACATCTGCTGGGAAGAGCAGTCAGCCGGGTCTGACAGCTCACCTAGGTTCCTAGCCAGAGTGCAGGACCTCCATCTACCCCAGGAGGTGCACAGCCCCACTGGGGAGACGCCTTGTTGGACCTGGTGCTGGCCATGGGAGATGACCTGGTGAGGGGGCTGCGGGTGCTCGACCACCTGGGCGACGGTGATCATCGCCTGCTGGAATTCACCATCCAGCGCAAGGTGGCAAAGGCCTGCAGCAAGGCAGCAGTCCTAGATTTCAGGAGGGCGGACTTCAGTGACCTAAGGGGAATAGTCGGGGAAGCACTGAGGTCCCGGAGGGGAGGGGAGCCAGGTGTCCAAGGAGAGTGGTCGCTCCTCAAGGAGACGGTCCTCCAAGCCCAAAGAGAGGTAATCCCAATGAGGATCAAAGGGAGCAGGAGGGCACACAAGCCCCCATGGCTCACCAAAAGCATCTGGGAATGTCTCCTAGCTAAAAGGGAGGCGCACACCCAACGGAAAGGAGGGGCCATCACCAAGGATGACTACATTGCAGTTGCTCGGGGATGCAAGGGGGGCAGTCAGGAAGGCCAAGGCGGAGATGGGACTGGGACTAGCTTCCCAGATTAAGGACAACAAGAAGTCCTTCTGTAAAAACATAAGGGGCAAAAAGAAGGTTCTGGGTAATGTGGGGCCCCTGCAGGACACGCTAGGAAATTTGGTCGTCACACCAGATGACAAAGCAACATATTTAACAATTTCTTTGCCTCCATCTTCCTAAGTAGGGACCAGAACAGCCACCCCCCAGCTGGGCCCCCCTCGGGCCCCAGGGGAGGCGCACCCGGGCCAAGGGTCAGTGAGGAACTAGTTAGGGAACTTCTGGAGGGACTGGATGTATTCAAGTCAGCCGGTCCGGACGATCTCCACCCCCAAGTGCTGAGGGAACTGGCTGAGGTCATTGCAGGACCCCTGGCACGGCTGTACGAGCACTCGTGGTGCTCTGGTGAGGTGCCAGAGGACTGGAAGAGGCCAACGTGGTTCCCATCTTCAAAAAGAGGAAGGAGGACCCGGGAAACTATAGGCCAGTTAGTCTTACCTCGATCCTGGGCAAGCTTTTTGAGAGAATTATTCTGGCACACATCCAGGAGGGGCCAGCAGGGGAGATCATGCTTGGGGGCAACCAACATGGGTTCGTCAGTGGCAGGTCCTGTCAGACCAACCTGGTGGCCTTCTATGACCAGGTCACCAAATCCTTAGCTGCAGGGGGAGCAGTGGATATAATCTTCCTGGACTTCCGGAAGGCTTTTGACACTGTTTCATAGTTTCATAGTAGCTGGAGTCGGAAGGGACCTAGGTAGATCATCTAGTCCGACCCCCTGCCTTGGCAGGAAAGAGCACCGGGGTCAGATGACCCTGGCAAGGTGCTTATCTAACTTCCTTTTAAAAATCCCCAGGCTAGGAGCCTGCACCACTTCCCCTGGAAGCCGGTTCCAGGCCCTAGCCGCCCTGACTGTGAAGTAGCGCCTCCTAATATCTAATCTAAACTTACCCTCCGCCAGCTTGTGACCGTTATTCCTGGTCACTCCTGGCAGCGCACGGGGGAACAGGGACTCCCCCAATCCCTGCTGATCCCCCCTGACCAGTTTGTAGCAGGCCACAAGGTCCCCCCTTAACCTTCTCTTATGGAGGCTAAACAGGTTCAGGTCCCGTAGCCTCTCCTCATAAGGCCTGCCCTGCTGCCCCCTGCCCCCTGTCTCTCACTCTGTTCTCATTAAGAAACTGGGGGCTGTGGTGTCGACACCCACACAGTCAGACGTGTCGCCAACTGGCCGGAGGGCCGCCCCCAGAGAGTGGTGGTGGATGGGTCATTTTCGACCTGGAGGGATGTGGGCAGTGGGGTCCCCCAGGGCTCGGTCCTCGGGCCCGCACTGTTCAACATCTTCATCAGCGACTTGGACGAGGGGCAGCAGGACAGGCCCTACAAGGACAGGCGACGGGACCTGAACCTGTTCAGCCTGCAGAAGAGAAGGCTGAGGGGGGATCTGGTGGCCTGTTACAAACCAGTCAGGGGGGATCAGCAGGCACTGGGGAAGTCCCTGTTCCCCCGAGCGCTGCCAGGAGTAACCAGGAATAGCGGTCACAAGCTGGCAGAGGGTAGGTTTAGGCTAGATATCAGGAGGCGCTACTTCACGGTCATGGCGGCTAGGATCTGGAACCAACTTCCCAGAGAAGTGGTGCTGGCTCCTACCCTGGGGTTTTTAAGAGGAGGCTAGATGTATGCCTTGCCGGGGTCGTTTGACCCCAGTACTCTTTCCTGCCATGGCAGGGGGTCGGACTAGATCATCTACTCAGGTCCCTTCTGACCCAAGAAACTACGAAACTATGAAATCTTTTGGTCTAGGTGCATGGCTCCAAACTTCCCCTATATCACACCCCATGCCTCACAGGCATTATCAATATATTTCCTCTGTTGTGGCCTCAGCCTTTAATGTAGATAGCTAGGCCTTCTAGGCTATGCCCACTGAATAAGACCTGGCTTTGAGGCACCGAGCACCTGGCCCCTCTGTGGCTGCACCCCTCTTGGATGCTTCTCTCCACTCAATAAGCATTTAAGCCCTGCCCCTGGCAGGGCTCAAGGCAGTCAAATGCCCCTCTCAGAGGCTGAGGCCTCCACTTTCCCTCATCCAGAAAACCAATTAACACAACGTAAATACAAGCCCCTGGGCTATAACATAAATGCCAACATGTAGCAGTCTTCCACCCCTTCAAGAGTATAAACCCTCGCTAACCCAGCATCCTGGACTCCCTTCGCTAAGAACTCCTTTCTTGGTGACAACCAAAATAAAGACTACCATACTGGCCCCAGCCCTGAGCTTATATGCTTCCCTGGTCCTGCCTGCATCCTGTCGTCTGACTGCTTGCACCTGCTGGCTAATTAGCCATTAGCCAATTGCCCTGGAGCCCTGCAGCTGCTGCCCCCTGCCTGCAGAGCTCCATGGCTGGGCTGCTTTTCCTCTTTAAGTAAGAGAGAGTCTGGGGCTCTCTGTTACACTCTGCTGCTGGCTGTTGTATGACTTTGATGAAGTTACTTCCCTTGTCTGTGCTTTGTTTTCTCCAAAAGTACAAGGAGTGTAATGATGCTTCCTCTTTGTGCATGTGTCAGCACAGACTTTCTGACTAATCACATCCCTTGGAGCAACACACAAATCCTGTGTCTTCAAGGAGAAAGAACAATGCCTTTTTGATACCCTCAGCATGCATCCTGTGACCCACCTTCTATAGTCCGCAGTTAAGTTAGGCTTCAGATGGCGAGGTATCCAAAGGAGGGGCACAGTAATTTCACCCTTCGTGTCCTCTCGCAGGATTTAGGTGCAGTGCAGTGCAGTGATGTGGTCGTATCCCACTTCAAATGTTAGTGGATACTCAGTGAATTCTCTGCTGACAACCATTTGTCACCCCCCTCTCCCCGTGGCACTGAATTGTCTGGCATGCTGCGTTTTTCCAAATCCAAGATCTGCCTGTGGATTCCAGGGATGAGGCACACATGCACCTGCAGGATCCATGTGGGCTTCAACATCTCAAAGAGCCAGTTACAGAAGGCCAAGCAAATTCTCTTTTCCCCCTCTGCTAAGTGCCTTGAGATTTGTCAATGAAAAGCAAGTTGTAAGAACAAGGTATCATAGTCCTGCACAGGAACAACTCCAAGCTAATGGAGATGGGGACAGGGCTGAGAGAGAAGCTAATTATTAATCCCTTGGTTTCAATGTAGGTTTCACGATGATCTGAGGACAAAAACCACAGCTTGTCTACTTCTGCCATTGTAAAACCATAATATAACCTACCCCCAAAATCCCCAGGGACACAGCTATCTTCAGCCTCTGACCTATCTTCATAGTTTTCTTACATCTGAGGCTCCAGCCTGTGTTATCCACCTTATGGACTACAAGACTCAGTGCTACCAGTGTAACCTCAGCACTTCTCTCCTCCTCCTCCTCACAGGCATCAAAGCTAGGTGTTTAGAAATAGCTGCTCCTCCTTCTTTCACTGTTTTACATAAGTCACAGCTACTTCCTGAAATTAGACACAACAGTTTGCCAAACCCCAGGAAAAAGCTTCCATTTCAAGAATAGGCTGCATGGGTAGAGGGTGACCATGCTGCATGCAGATAGTGGGTCAGCACCTTCTATGAGGAATTTTGGTTGAGTGTACTTGCTTCTCTATGGAAAGGTGGTGAGGAGGGGAAGAAGTGACTGCTGATGGAAAATGGTGAGTAATACATCGTCTCTGGCTGTACACACCTGTGCTGTGCTGTATGCAGGGATGGGAGGATCAGGTAGCAACCCTTCATATCATTAGCTGAGAAGGATTGTCTCTGCTTCTGTTGCTGCAAACAGGTGGCTGCTTCATTCGGCAAGGGAGGTGCAAAAGACATTATGCAGCAAGCATCACCCTTTGGACAATGTGATGTCTGTACTGCTGTGTATAATGAAATTCTGAAAAACCTCAAATTGCTTTTTACGGTAAAATATAACCTAGATGCAAGATCCACTTTGTTCAGCATTGAAATACAGCCACCTATAGGTGCACACATAGTTGAATAGCAGCATACAGAAATATTTCATGGCTTTCAGACAAGATGAGATATCTTCCAAGAGTTGTGTCACAAGTTACTGAGCTTGCTGCAGGAACCATGACTTGTGTAGGAGGTCAGACTAGAGTATCATGGTAATCCCCTCTGGTTCAAAAACAATGAAAGAAAAGATTACTATATTTGAATGAAAACAAGAGCGAAGTTGGAATTGTGGCAGGACACATGGGCAGAAGGCAGGGTAGATTTGCACCTTATAGACTAACTATATCAGAGATGCACAGCATAAGCTCAGCAGGCTCCCTTTGTCAGATGTAAGCCTGCTTCCTGTGAAAACTTATGCAATGCATCCATTGCAGCTAGTATGAGAAGCACAAATCTTCCCTTTCTGCCTGACTTCAGACTAACGTTACACGACTACCTCTTTCTGCTCACGGTGAAAGAGATTTTGTTCATACCTAAACAGTGTCATCAAGGTTTTTATTAATGAAATAACAGCAAGATTTTTTTCAAACATTTATATTAAAAAAGTCAGAAGTCTGGACAAAACAAAGTTAACTTTTGTAAATGTGGTAAAGAGTGCTTCATTACTCAATTGTTCAAAAGCCACTGGGTCTACTGAGTTTAACAGCCATGAGACAGGAAATGCTGGTCTCTGTCTCCATCTCTGCCTGCCTTTAGCAATACCCTTGTTGCAATCCTGTTCCAGCTGTGAAAGGAGGCTACACCCATGTGTGATCCTAACAGTATCAGCAGGAGCTGGGGAGTTCACACTTTCCTTAGGTACCTGAATTTGAGCACCAAGGTTTAAAAAGATTTGCTTCAGCTTCTCTGTATCTTAGTTTTCTCATTTGTAAAATGAAAACAATTCACAAGCACAAAATAAAATTGAAATCTGGGACCATTGGGGAGAAGAGCATTAAGAGAAGAAAAATGATCAGGCTAATTAGCTATTTTGTAACCAAATAGAATTGGTACTTCACGGTCCACAGATGATAGCTTTTTGGGATATGGTCCATGTAATTAATGCTTAATAAGCTTCTAAAAATCCAACTACATTGCTTCTGCTGCTCTTCTTACATACCTTGCTTTTGGTACAGAACTACCAAACCAATGTAGACCCTTTTTATTTACTGCTATTTCCAACACAGATGTTTCTAGGACATTCAGACAACTTTTAAATGCTGTTCTAGAGGCTGCCTCTTCATTGGTGCAGAGATGCAGGTCTGACCTATTTCACAATGCAAGCATAGCATAATGGGAAAGCCACAGGAAATACATGTGCACTCTTAAGAGGAGGGTAGACTCCACCCACACAAAGACAGCAACCTCCCATACCAGCCATGCAACTAGGACAGCTTCTAACTTTAGCACTAGCCCTTGCATGTAAGGCTGCTACTTCTGAAAGGCGGTATTGTCAGCTTATACCGTTAACCAAGACATTGCACCTGTGTATCAGGAAGTGGAATTTGTGCTAACCATGCCTTTTCAAAGAAAAGTGCAAACGAGGCACAACCAAGTTTGTCCCAGTTAGCATTAGCATGCGTGCCTATTGGGCTGTGGCTGGTAAAACGCACCTAGGAGCATTTAGAACCCAAATCATTTGTGCTGGAAATCACACTTGTAAACGTCAGAGCAGCAACCTGCACCAGCAGCAGTGCTTATCTCTTAGGCAAGCCAATACATGCAGCAGCCAACGTCATCTTCCAGTATTGGACACTCAATCTACACTGGGGCCAGTCTTCAAAGCTAGTGAGCCATTATGCTGCATGGTGGTCACTGTTCTCACATTTCAGAGTCAAGAGGGAGCTTTGGTATTCCATTTTTCTGGTCTTCCATGGAAATCAGGAGCAGCACGGAGCCCACTGCTGAGCCCTGTGCACGATATAGATGTTAACTCTAACTTTAGCCATATTGATATAAATATGGAGGGACCCCAGGGCCAGGTGTTTCCTCCTATTGAAAACACTTAGAAAGGAACCAAGGATAAAAAACAGAGAAAACTGAGTCTTGGAATTGACCCCATGTTGATTTCTCATGGTGATTTTGTCAAGGAGAGGGTAATTTTGCACCCACTCCCACCTCCAGAACAAGCAGGGAGGTTCAATCCCATGGGCAGATCTAATTGAAAAGGGTGGTGGAGACGGTGAGGTGCATCATCACATAGAGAACAACACATATTTTTCTCTAGTTAAAAATAAACTAGGAGCTTTACTAATACCTTAGGGGCCCAGGACTGTGCCATTCAGTTTAAGACTGAAGCAAAAAATGAGTATAACTTCATTGGAATGAGTTAAAAAAAACCCTTAGGGCTGTGAAATAGGAGTTATGTTACCAGGAGCAGCTAACAGACTACAGAATTGCAGGATGAAGGCTTGCTTACTTGGCAGGACATCAAGACCATCAAAAAGAAGAAAGGGTCCTTAACACCAGTGCAAGGAAGAGTTAAGAAGGGATCAGGCAGATGACAATGAGCCATGAAGTCAATTGACTCCCTCAGCACTTCCAGGCTAGAAACGCTGCTGCTGCTGCCAGACAGTTGATTTCAAATTTTGGGTGAAGCGCAAATCAAAGGGGAGTGTTTTCAGATGCCATTGCCAGCAGTACTGAGGCTCTGTACCACCACACAGGCTCCAGAGCTCTTTGGGGAAGGGCCTTTTTCACCTCTTGGCAATTAGGCAATCCAAATAATAGACATTTATCAAGCAGAATAGGAAATGTGTGTGGTTCTAATTTCACTCCATGGACCTTTCTACCATGAATAACTAACACTGTCCTTAGTGTTATACAGAGCTGTTTGGGAATTAACAATGTCTGTTCTCTTCCAGGAAGGACAAGAGGGTGTTAGACATATAAGGTCAAAGTTTGAAGGGCACAGGCATGAAGTCTCTGAAAAGAGTGACAGGTCCGTACATCAGCCAGCAGCATCACTTGCAAAGCAGCAGAGAGATGCGCTTCAAACTGGGTTCAAGAACAACCAATCACCAAAATTAGCAGAACCAAAAAGGACGGATTTAACAAATGCTCCCTTGTCTCAGAGTAAAGTCCAAGGCCTGGGACAAAGATTACCAGATCATCATTTTTGTGAAAAACCTGCGTTGGTGCCCAAGTCAAAGAATGGGAAGGTAGTGGAATCAGCTGGTCTGAAAACAGGAATGAAAGCAGGACCACAAAACCAGAGGGCTGCAAGGAGCAATGTAGACCTTCCTCAGAAAACCCTGAATCTGCACAAATGGCCACCGATCCAATATCCTAAGAATGAAGGAGTAAGTTCGGGTACTTTGCAAGCTCCTACCACAGGGACAGCTGTCCCAGCCCCAGTGGATACTCCACAGAGTGTAACTGAGAAAGACCTCGCAAAGGTTCCTAGGAAAAAGCCACTCCCGCAAGCAAGACCACTGCAGTCAAAACCAGTCAAACCCAGTCGCCCTCCTGTAGTGGACCTAGAGAAGTTCAGGAAGGCCCGAGCACATGCTTCTCCTATACCAAAGCCACAGAGAGATGTGCGGCATGGTATGTACAGGACGTCTGTCACGTGACAATCCCATGCAGCCAGGGAGGAAAGTGTCCTAGAATGCATAGTTCTAGGAAGAAAGTGGTGCACAGTGCAGAGTTATGCATAGCTGGTGCATAGTGCATAGTTGGTACAATGGTGCATAGTTCAGGAAGGAAATGGTGCTGAATTAAAACAGACGACTCACGTTAGGTAGAAATGTTGAGGCTTTTAGGGAAAGGTGGGGCTACGGCTTTTATAAACATAACAGGGTGGAAAAGAAGGAGCAAAACTGATGTAATAATTGAGAGTGAGGAAGCTGAAGGAAACCCAGAAATGAGTGAAAGCTGACTTGCTTTCTTTGAAAAATACACAACAAGGGAAGGGCTCTGACTATGTGGGAAGCAACAGTGACCGCTCCAAACAGCTAGAGAGAGGACCTCATATACCATTTATCTTAAGGAATTAGCTAACTCTGTAACTGCTAGCACCATATCTGGCATGGCCTCCACCCCAGACAGTCCTTTATGATGTGGCTCCTAATACGTATGTGAAAGAATTGCAAATCTGAGTCACCAGGATCATCCAAATTGGGTCCAAGAAGGACTTGGTTTTTGTGCTCACCTTTGACACAAGCTATCTTTGCCACTAGATCATTGATCCAAGGTTTTGGCTCTCTTTTCAACACCCATTTGTTCTACAAGTTTGCAGGGGGTTTCTTCCCTGTCTTCTGAGCCTTTAAAAATGTCAGGCCCTTTACCTGGCTCATGCTGGAATAGCTCAACTTTGGGGCCCACGTTAAACTGTTATTCTGTAACTTTGGGGCCCACATTAAACACCTTATTCTATAAGGTGCCTGCTATTGTGATTCAGTGGTAGACTCCTTGTCTACAAAATGGGAAACCTGGGTTTGATTCCCAGGTGCACATATAACTACAGCCATTGTGGTCCCAAACATCTAGCCTCCAAAGGCCAGACTGAGTCTGTCTCAATGGTTGGAAGGCCTGGGCATCCTCCCACCTAGGTCTACATGTCAAAGATCCTGGTGATGTCTCATGTGTACTTTGCAATCCAGAAGGATTGATGGTTGCCTACTTTATCTCAGGTATTGATAGGGACTCCATTACTACAATATTTGAGTATCCTGCACTTATGAATTAGGGTTGTTTGTTGTAGCCATGTTGGTCTAAGAACATAAGCAGACAAGGTTCTTTGGGTGGATGTGATATCTTTTATTAGACCAACTAAATACAGTAGCTGGAAAAATTGTTCTTTGCAAACTTTCAGGTACAAATACCCTATGCCTGAAGAAGAGTGTTTGTGCCCAAAAGCTTGCAAAGAAAATTTTTTCCAACTACTGTATTTAGTTGGTCTAATAAAAATACCACATTTGCCCAAATAATCTTGTCTGCCTGCACTCATGAATGTAGTTAGGTTCATAGCATCTGTGTGAGGCTGAGAAATGCTATTCCTTAATACATTCATTCTCTTTGTCCAGATGTGAAACTGGGACCAGGGACTCGAGTGATATGCCTGAGGTCAGACAAGGAACAGCTCTCATGAGTGCTAGGGCAGTGTGCTAATTACTAAAATGCTCTGCTTCATCAAGCAAGAGCTCCAGTCCACACCATAAATCTTCATAGTCAGATGGGCTCTTCTCATCCATCAGTGATGTTGGACTCCTTGGGTGTTTTCAGTCTGAGACGCCTTAAGGATAGGTTACTCCTTGTTCTCTGTAATTAGACTGATCTCCTCACAGGTTTCAGCTGAAAGAACAGGCTTTTTGTAACCCTTTTACTATTTTGAAGGGAGGCTTTTGTCAACTTCAATCTTAAAGTGCAGTTCAATTAGCAGAGATAATTCTTCAGATAAGAATCATCCTATAATTTTAGTTTGGCTCCACTGTGTTGTAAAGCTAGATTTCCATCCTGTCTTGCTCTATAGTAACTGGTGCATTTATTAGGTTTCATGCAGAGTCCAACCTCTCCCCTCCCCTTCTGTGGGTCAAACCATATTTTCCTGTGGTTTTAACATCCATGCCACTGAAAATAAAATGGTCTAATATCAGATGCACTGGCATTATTCAAATGAACCTCATGTGCTACCTTTGTGGTATACAGGCTTCTGTAGGCTTACACTGTCTCTAGCTCTCCCCAGCTCTGTCCTCACACACGGTAATGACTCACAATAGTCTTTGCACCGGAGTCTTTTCTTACTGTGTCTTTTCCTTTCAGTTTAGATGTCCATTTTTAGGCCAACATGAAGCAAATCTGTTTTCTGCTGTTTTCACAACCCAGCCCCAGAGTTGCCCCCAAGGCCACGCTGCTTTCTATTACTTACCCAACTACGTCTGTGAGCTGTGCACCCTGCTGATACAAATTCTGACAGTCCCTGGCCTCTCACATTAAGCACATTCATATTGAGCATTAATAAATGGCTGGGGTGCATCTCCAGTTTTTCGGGGTCCTCTTTATCTGTGACAAGACAGCAGGCGATACTGGTAACTGTGAGCAGTCTTTTCACAACAATCAATTCCTTGGGATCTTCCTTTTCTAGGTCACTATCGACTTCATAGTCTGCCTGTAGTAGCTGAAGAAATGCCTGGTTAGCAATCGCATTCCTAAACACTTTAAGAAGATGGGAATTGATTTTCCTTGCTTTGTACACTCAAGCTTTCTTATAGCAAATCCAGCCCCCCTTGCCTTCCGGGGATCTTTCATATGGAGGATAATCCTCTTTTCTTGATTTGCAGAGTGTATAAGCTTGGAGTTTTTAAACCAACAAAACCCACCTGGCTCATCTGATCCTGTATCAGCAAAGCCTTTTACACAATCGTGGCACAGAAAACAGTGGCTGATCTAACTAACAGCATCCTGGATGTGCCACCAGGGGCTCCTGACATTGGGACTCTGTCCCCTGTGGCTTGTGTAGCCCTAGCTCAGCAGCAGGACAGGGAAGAGCAAGTCAGTCTGGAAGCTGGGGGTCTAGGTGTGAGGAGCAGGTGTAGCGGGGTGCCGAGCAGGGGAGGAGTTACCACTCCATGGGCCAGAATGTAGGAAGGGGATCAATGAATGGATGCTAAGGGAGCCAGGTACGGATGATCTGGACACTAGATGGAATTAAGATTTAACAACAACCCTGTCTGAAATTAGAAGAATTGAGTCCTTCTCGTGTTTCTGCTAGAGCTCTGTTGTCGGCTCTTTAACCCTTAAGTGCTGGGTTGTATCTGCCAGTCCAAGAAGGATTCCAGCAGGAGAGTGGATTCCTGTTTCTTTTCTTTCTGAGAGGTGCAAGTCTTAATTGCCGTCCAGCAGTGCAGTTCCCATTTTACTTCCGTGAACTGGTGTAATAGAGCAAGGAAGTCCATAAGAGAGAAAAACTCACCACCATAAAAAGTAAAAAAGTACCCATATGATCATGCCGTTTAGATACTATTGATCATTTGGTGGGCATCTCTGCTTCTGGACTGCAAAGTCTGATGTTCTTTGGTCCTAATGGACAACTTGAGTTATTTAGGCATTATTATACTTTTCATAAGTGCTCTAATACTGTACCATGATGAGGGGCACTATAGAAAAAGTGAACAAAGGAAACAGGAAAGAGTGATCTGTTGGAATGTACTTGTTTAGTACTATTTTTTTTTAGTATGCTTAACATTTATGTACTTACGTATACTTATGTACCGGAGAATGGCAAATTGGTGACTGCTATGTTCAGGCCATTCTGTTTCCACCCTCCCAGCAGCTCCTCCTTACCTCTTCCCATGTCATTGATAGAAGCCTGCAGTATATGGAGTGAAGATATAGGGACTGCTTTTGGTTACTACACACTGAAGGGCTGAAATACAATGAGAACAGGAGACCCTCAGCTTGCATTTCAAAAGAGAAGTAACTTTATAACCAATATGGTTGTTGAAGAAAGATTGAACAAACCATCAAAATGTTATCTAAAAAGAGCACCAAGATTTTGGAGGGAGCTGACTCATGCTTTTCCATTAGCTTGGCATTCTTGATGCTGGGAAAAGTATGTCTAAGGACCCCTCATCTAATAGTGGTTCCAGCTGCAGTTGAATGGATACTGAACCTAACCATGGATGAGTTGGCTAGAAGTAACTTGTTAATTGGGATTAACTCAAGCCTCACAGACTCGTGTAGTACCAAGGATATTTGCATTTGCTGTCAGTCAGTTTTTCTCTTTTCTGAGGGAGGTCATCAGCTGTGTGCGTCCAAAGCCAGGCAAAAGGCCGAGTACATTTGCACCTTATAGACCAGGGCTGTCCAACTGGTGACCCACAAGGGGTTAAAATGTAACCACTCCCCAACCCCAGGCTTCTGCCCAGCTGCCACTGCCCCATCACTTGGGGTAACAGCAGCAGGAGTCTCTGGGCTCTTCCTCCCTCCACCAGCTGCTAGTTCCTATACCTGATCCAGGGAGGCGGGCAGCGAGAGCCTGGGCTGTGCAGTATAGCAGGGAATGAGAGTGGGCAGGTTAGGGAGGTCACAGGCATGGCGGGGGGGGACGCTGAGCATGCAGTACTGCAGTGCAATGGTCACAGGCATACAGTGCAGCAGTGTGGGATGGTTTGCAGGTGCACAGCGCAGCAGTGGGGGGCATCTGTGGGATGTATAGCCTGGGGGGGCCATAGGTTGCTCTGGTATGCGGCCCATGCCCTGCTTGGAAATTGGACAACACTAACTAAATCAAAGATACATAAGCTTTTGTTATCACTAGCTTAGTTCATCAGATGCTAAGAGGTTACTGCTTATGAAAATATATGGCTCTCTGATTTAGTTAGTCTGTAAAGTGCAAATCTCCTTTGCCTTCTACCTTGCTTTTCTGAGCCAAGGAATGTCATTGTAGTTCACCAGAAACATTGAATCAGAGAAAAATAGGGCTGGAAGGGAAATCTGGAGGTCATCTATTCCAATCCCCTGCTTGAGGCAGGGTCATCCCTATCCACACTGTCTCATATAAGTCCTGGTTTGTTTTATTCCTGAAAGCACAGAGCCCTGTTGCATGACTCTAAGGCATATTGCCTAGGGACATCAAAAGCATCCTGACCTGCCACAGTAAAAGCAGGAGGACAACAGCAATCAGTGTCCTGTTGCTGCAAGAGTTAATAAAATGCACTGGAGAGGGTTTTTTGGACAAAAAGAGAGTTGTGACACGGATATGAGCCAGGTAATAAGAGCAATAAAAATAATCATTGTCATGATGATGGTGAACCAGCCAGGTGATCGATGAGGCAGCAAATGAATGAGCAAGAGAGCACATGCCATTGCAGTATCTATATGAGACTATGGTGAAGTTGGTTGTTCACATTGAGCCTGTCTTAGTGTGATGGCTTGGGATTTATATCAAAGCTCATCATACCATATAAGGCACATCCCCCATGCCAGGTTTCATTTTTTCCCCCGCTGCCAAGGCCTGCCCCAGTACTTGCCCTGGCTGACTTCTTCAGACAGGACAGCCAGGTTTGGAATCTTAGAGCAGGTCCCAAGGAGAGGGCTGTATTTCCCCTATCAAGTCCAGAAAATTGGTTTAAAGTAATCAGTGATCTAACTTCCCTTCTTCCCCATCATCTTCCACCTTTGCTATAGGTTACTCGAAGCCAGATCCTGCTTCCTTTGGACCAGTTCTACCTAAAGCTGCTCCATTTCCTCATGTCTCAAGTTTAGCACGGTAAGTTCCGACTTGCCAATTCTTTCCTTTTTTCCTTTGCATCTCCAGGTACAAGGTGGCTTGCTGCCTACCACAGACAAGGGTGAGGCACACAGGCCAGCATTTTTCAGCTGCTTTTTTTAGATGTCAATACTAGATGCCCATCTTTGGTTAGCTTCACCATTGTGCTGCACCTTGTGCAACTGCCCTTCTGATCTACTTTGCACTAGTTTAAATGAGTGTGCATGGTGCAGAGCAGAAGGGAAGTGGGCCTTTTGGGTGATTCCTTCTCAGTGCTGAGCAATTCAAACTCCATAATAAGTAGCAGCCTTCAACTTAAGAGCAGCCATCAACTACCTAAAAGAGGGGTTTCGAAAGAGGATGGAGCTAGACTCTTCTCAGTGGCGGCAGATGACAAAACAAGGAGCAATGGTCTCAAGTTGCAGCAGAGAAAGTTTAGGTTAAACATTAGGAACATTTTTCTCACTAGGGGGGAGTAAAACACTGGAACAGGTTACCCAGAGAGGTGGTGGAGTCTCCATCCTTGGGGGTTTTCAAAACCAGGCTAGACAAAGCTTTGGCTGGGATGATCTAGCTGGGGCTGGGGCTCTGAGTAGGGGGTTGGGCTAGATGACCAACCCTCGCTTTCTATAATTCATGGGAAGGCCAGTGGGTCTGTATCCACCCTGCAGTATCCCACATAGCAGACCTAATAATTTACATACTAATCATCTTTTTTCTCTCAGTGTCGCCAAGGCACCGGTCCACAGCACAGCGTGCAGCTGGTTGCGGCGCACTGCTGTAAGCGAGGTGCACGCTGGCCAGAGCTTCGTAGAACACCCTGCACAATGGCATTGCCACATGCAGTGCAAGGCCAGTCTCATTAGCACATTATGCCATAAATTATTCCTGTTTGGACGGATGTCTGCTCTCAGCTCTGATACACTCCTCTCCCCTTCTACTCCCCCCTCTTGTATCATTGGCTTTTGATTGTATATTAAATTCTAGTCTCAGACTGCAGTGGTAGCCACCACAGCTCAGCTTTCTTATCTCAATTTTCCCCATGCCTCAGAGAACAAGATGAGATATACGATGATGTAGAACCAGTTGGGCCAGTCAACAAGGGCAAACAGCTCCTATTACTCCCCAATTCCCAGGCCACAGCCTCTTTCCATTCTGGACAAGGTAAGTACAGAGCAGGCTATAACATTCATTAGTCAGCACAGAATATGCAATGGCAGCTCCAGCCTCTGAATGCAGCTGCCACCAATTCAGCTTCACTCTGAAAAGGGAGTGTGTGAACCTGACCCTGTGCCCACTGGGGAACTATGGGGATGCCCTATGTAGCCTTGAGCCCCTGAAAATCCCCCCAAGCCCCAGGTGCTCACATGGCTTGGGCGTCCAAAGGTTTTCTGAGGGCCCAGCCTCCATAGAGGGGCCCAAATAGAGAGCTTTGGGTGGAGCGGGTGGAGACTGCCTCATTCCCTGCTTCCTGGTGGGCTTCTGCAGCACCTGTGCATGGCATGGAGAAAGCACCTGACAACCGGTCCCCTTTCTCCTGGCCACTTCTGAGGCTTTTCTGTGAATATAATAACCAGAGAGGTCATTGCCCTGTCTTGGCAGTGTCTGAAACCCATGACAGGGTCACAGAAGGGTCCTGCATGATTTGGGGTAGATGCAAGGGGCAGTAACATGCAGGCCTCATTTACATGGGAAAGCTTATATAGCACCATGTTTATAGTTAGATTGGTACAAACCTTGCATGGGCAGACTTATGCTGACATAAGGATGGCTTTTCCAGCTTAACTGAAGCTTTCAAGAAACATTGTAAAAAAGCCATCTTATACTGGAATAAGAGTGGCCCCATGTAGGGATGAGCTGGTTTAACTCGATCTGCTTCAGTTCGTTCTTATACTGGAAACCCTTACTTGTAGCCCAGGGTAACAGGAGCAAGTGGAGAGCACCATGTCTTATGGCAGTGAGGTCTGGAAATCCCGGGAGCTGGCTACAGAAGTGAGGTCTAAGCACCATCCCAAATGAAAGAGAGTAGGACAGGATAACATTTGAGGTGCACATCAAGAGGTCCTTGCTGACAACAGGGTGGATCTAGGTGGGGAGTCATTTCCTCACAGGGAAGTCCCTTATAAAAACTAAATTACTGAGACCTAGAGGCCTGGACCGCTGGGTGGCAGAAGTAGGACCCAGCCTCAACCTCTGAGCTCCCAGGAGCTCTTCTAAGTGGGTCTCAGCAGGTGGTTTTGGCAGACCAGCCTCACGTGGACTCTTCTTCTGGCATCTAATTATGCAGGTGGAAGGACTGGTCTGATCCCTGGCAGATTTCCTCCAGACTTCGCCACACTGAGGTAATACATGGATTTATTAAGTCTGAGAGACTCACTTTTCTAAGCTCTGTGCTCCACATTAGGACTCTCCTGGATTAGTTGCAGTGTCCTGCAAGGGCACCGTTGTGCCAGACATTAGTAGGGAATGAACTGGGAAACTTCAGGAGAGTTCCCTTCTACAATGGGTTTCTCATTTTGAGGATGGTATCCAGGTTGGTTTTGGTTCAGTTTTTTTCAAAAATCTTGTTGGTCTAATAGAAGATATCATCTCTACTCCAAATCCTGATTGTCATTTTGAGGAAGGCAGATTCATATCCTCTTAGATCAGGCGGGGAAGGGGGAGGGCTGTCACTCACTGTCACTAATAGGTTATACTTCCTTCAATCTACACACAATTGTGTCCGAGTGGGGTTTTCAGGCACGCTTGGTGTTAGCCTAGCTGCTCGCAGGTGTAGTTTCAAGGTTAAACTCTCTGACCTCAAGTGAAGCAAAGCTAAGATGAGGCAGTACTTGTTTGCAAATCCTTAGCCACCGCTGGCAAAGATCCTGTGCCCAGGGCCATGTAATCCATGACAAAAAGTACCCCAGAAGTTGTGGTAGGAGCTCTGGGCAGAAAAGCTGTTCTGTGGCAGGATCATTTGCCTTTAACAGTAGAAGGGTTTCACTGAATCGAAGATGAGTACATCAGTGAATGATGCAGTCATTGCAGCAGCCCCAGATGATTTATGTAGCTACTAAATTGATTGTTTGATCCTCTCCTGCTTTTTTCACTGGGCTGCCAACATTTTTAAAATCTCAGAGTTGGAAGGAACCTCAGAGATCATCTGGTCCAACCCCTGCACCGTGCAGGAATGGTACCAGAGGTTTTGCAGCTGGGGAGTAGATGTGGAACAAGCACATCAGCAGGGCATTTCAGGTTTCTGTGTTAAGCCTCCCCTGTCGGTGTACTCGTATGCACACATTGCATCTTGTATGAAGCTGCAAGCATTTGGGGGCTGGAACCATCTTTTTGTTTTGTGTTTGTACAAACAACCACGATTTGGTTTGTAATGCAACTTCAGCTTACAGCGCAGACTTCCATGGCTGGAATGGGTTCCTCAGCAAATTCCACAGCAGTGGAACTGCACACCTTACGTAGCCTCGCATAGAGACTTGCGGCCAGAGTAAGACATGGCATAAGGCTGAATTCCCCGCTTGTGGTTTCAGAAGTCAACTTATGGTATTAGTGCTCCGTGCTAAACACCCCCCATGTCTTTCTAAGAGAGACCGCTTCTTATGCTCTGCATGTCTTGGTCTTGCATCTCTCTCTGCCAGTTTGGGCATGCAGAAAGATAGCTCTGACTGGAGAAATTCAGTAGAGGAGAGATCAGAGGAATTTGTGGTGGACTTCTTCCTTTCTTTTGTTACCTGTGCCAGCTAAATGGAAGCTGGAGGGGATAGGCCTATATATATATCCTCAAGGAGCTCAGTGTTTAGCTTAACAAAGACTTGATCACAGGCTGTAAGTAGGTACATGGGGAACAGAAGTGCAATAATAGATGGCCCTCAGCCTAGCAGAAAAGATATAGCAAGATACATTAAGGTCAAGTTGAAACCAGACAAATTCCAGCCGGACATAAGGCACAGATTTTTAACAGCATGGATAATTGATCTTGGGAACTTCTTAACAAGATCTGTGCCAGAGGCTCCAGTGCTGGAAATTTTGAAATTGAGATTGCAACTTGTCTTTTAGAAAGCATCCAAACACTCTGGTTTGAGACTTAGCCCTTCGTCTGTTGGGAATCCACCTGGATCTCTGGACCAAGGACAGCCCTAGGCTGACAGCAGGGCAGAAGGGAGACCTTTCTCCAGTGAGTGCATTAGCCTGGGTGATTTAAAAGGAGCTGGACATCAGGTGGCGAGGTCACTGGGTCACCTGAACCTCAGGGTTATTGTAACTTTTAATTACTCTACAGAAAATCCCATATTTCAAAACAAAGAAGGGAAAATGTGAAGAATCTCAAAGACCACAAAAAAGAAGAGAAAGCAGATAGGGAATTTCAGAAGAAATTTAAGGTGAGTGGGGTTGGGATGGCTGTAACAGCATTCTCCCATGGTATGCAGCTATTCATTTTCCTGTAGGAGTGTAATACAAAGCTGGAGAGAGACCTACTCTATAAAAAGTATTCAACAGAAACACAGGCACAAATCCCTATTAGCTTACAAGTAATTATCCTAGGTTTAGCCCCTCCCCACCCCTCATTACAAGACATGCTACAGCTCATAGAAGACACAGTGGGTAATTGCAGAAATCAGTAGGTAATATTCTCTGGCCTGGGCTAGACACAAAGCCAAAGCAGGCCTCTTCTGGCCTCAAATACCTGGTATCTGACCATCGCACAGTTCAGTGAGGCACAGAGAGATGCAAATCATTCTTATAAATCCCTTAATGGGCAAAATGCAGCCCATGGACCATTCTATCCGGCCTGTGGGGCCCCTAAAAAATTTAGGAAATTAATATTTATCTACCCCTGGCTGCCTGTCATGTGACTCTCGATGGCTTGCCAAAAACTCAGTAAGCGGCCCTCCACCTGAAATAATTGCCCGCCCCTGCCTTAATGGGACTTAAGCAGAAATAGGCACATAATAAAAAAAAACCAGTCCCTCTCTGTGGTCTGAAAGTTGATGAGGCACCAAGATGGAAACACAGACTCAGAAGCTAGTATCAAGATCATGTGCAGAGGTGACTAACTCCTCATGAAGTCCTTTTGGGGTCCACACTGGAGCTTGGAAATGCCTCAAATCTGCTTAAGTTCCCATTCTTTTTGCATCTACAGAGGACAGGACAGATCACCTCACTGACACTAATGACTGCACTGACTTCAGTACAAAGCACGGTGCACGTGACCCACTTTTGCTTTCAAAAAAAAAACAACCCCTCTTCCCCACCAGGCAGCCAGCAGTGTGGGATTCAGGGGGGCAGAAGGAGAACAAACAAGAGGAAACATGACCCTGTAACTCAGTGATGAGAGCACTACCCTGGGAGGAGAAAGCCCTGGGTTCTGGTCACTGCTCTCCGAGTGCGAGACAACACCTTTGCTGGGACAAGGTCCTAGAGCACCTAGAGGGTTTTGTAGTCCTATCAGGGATTTGTGGCTCCCATTGTCGTCCCCCCCTCCCCAAGTCACCTGGTTCCTCATTGGAAACTGCATGGGAAGGCCCAGGCTGAGATGTGGCACTGGCTGGCATTTGGGCAGCTGCTGGGTGGTGCTGCAGATCAGGCTTCTGCCTCTGAGTGCAGAAGATCTGGATTTGAACTCCCAAGGTCCTGACAAAACTATTCAAAGGCTTTTCCTGTCATTGCACTCATTCCTTTTCTGTGTGCCCTGTAGAGCTGGGCCAATTTCCAGAGGTGCCCTGCTTGGGTCAGCGCTCAGAGAGGCCCCAGTCTCCTCCTACAGCATGTTTCACCATGCTACAGTACTTTGCTATCACAGCGAGGATCTGAGCGTGGATATGTATCCTACATGATGTTGTGCCATGATTGAGTTCCCACAAAGCCGTCTCTATTGTTCACATCACAGTTCGAAGGAGAAATCCGCGTTTTGACACGGATGATGATCGATCCCGCTGCGACCGAGAAAAAAGGAGGGGGGAAGAATCTTCCAGTCAAACGAGGAGAAATTGTGGATGTCATTCAGTTTACAAGTAGTGAGCAAATGCTCTGCCGAAACAGCCGGTGGAAATGTAAGTTTGAAGTCCATCCAGTTCTGTATGTGGCCATCTGCCAGTGGAAGGAGACAGAGCCCCACATGAAGTGGTTGTGGGTTAGATGGGAAGGATATAAATCCAGGCTGGACAGACAGAGCAAGGGAGCTACTCTTCTAAGATGATAGATTCCTTCCACTTCAGCTTTTCCTTGTTTTCTTTCCTCCCATACTGCCAGCTGGATAGGTCTTCCTTAAGCTACATCTTTCTCTGTTGACCTGCCACACTTTCTTCTCCACCCATAATGGGCAGAGGTCACATTGCCAAAAAGTTGGTTCCACCTTAGCTTCTCAAGACCAGTTCTGTTTTTTCCCCAGGCTTATAGGGCAGGTACTCTCTTCCCTCGAAGGCTTACATCTCCCATATGTAAGGCCGAGCTTATATCAACTTCATACAGACTGCTCTAGTTGCCCATAGTACGTTCCTGCCCTAGTGCTCTGGAACCATGTACTGCTGCACTGTCGGTGCTGAGACAATAGTAGTTTTGCTGGGATAAGCCCCCAGACACCAGCTTACCTTATTCCTTCATTGCCTGGGTGAGTGTAGAATGTATATTTGTATTAAATACCCCTTTCTACCTGTTCCAGATGGCTACATTCCCAGGGCAGTGCTGCTGCATCTGTGAGTACAGACACTCTTTGCACTGGCTTTCTTTCCACTTTGAAAATCTGTTTCATGCTCTTAAGATTATCCAAAATGCCTGGTAATGGACAAGGACCTTGACTTAATGGACATCCTTGCACACAGTCAACTGGCAGCAGTCAGCATGACACAGTTATTCCTGACTATAAACTAAACCAAGAGGGTAGGATACATGTGGAGGTGGGAGAGAGTGCTATACCAAAAATATATGATGAGAAACATTTATTAAGTAATCTGCATTAGTCTGTGGTTGTTAGGGTAGATGCTGCCCCACTCCTACCCTTTCTAAGTAATAAGGATGTGATGCTTTCAGGGAGTTAAGATGACAGAAGAGGTTCTGGAACAAACTTATACAAGAACTTATCAAAGAACAGCAAATTCCCCAGCTCCTTTCAGTGGCTTGAAGAGTTACTTTTCTGTAACACGGATAGCAGTCTGGGCCCCTATACACATGCTCTGGGGTGGGGTGCGCTGCATTAGAGTGGCTCCCACAACCCTCTCTAATTAAAATACCTGCCGTGTCTCGTGTATTCAGCATCCCAGATTTCAAAATGGTTGTGGGGGTGCTTTAAAGTACCCCCACCACCCTTTTGAAATGTGGGGATGCTGAATACACAAGATGCTGCAGCACGCTGGAGCACTCCGATTAGACCGCTTGAGCAGATTTGATTAATCGGTGGATTCCAATAAGAATGTGTCAGAGCACACGTAAGTGTCCTGATTAAAGACCCTCCCAAACAGAGAAACTTCACAGTGGGACTCTGCTGCAATTCCCAGGGTCATATGGACAGAGCCTGGTAGATACTACAGTCTGCAGCTTTTCAGCCCCTTGGTTGCCTTTGGGAGCATTTCCATGAGGCAGTTTGCAGGCTGAAGGATTCCAAGCACTCCAATCCCATAAAAACTGTGGCTCAAGGAGAACCAGTTGGCATAAGTTATTTGGACTTGTGCAAAAGTCCTGCTAGTTAAGCTGCTAAGGAAGGCAATGTGGTGAGAGAGGTAATGCACTCTTAGCCAATTTCTGATCTATGAGAGTGGAATCCAGGGGTCAGTTTTCACTATAGGAAATACTGAAGAATGGGATAGTCCAAGGGCTGTATTAGGTCATATAGTATTTCCTACATTTAGTCTGAATCATGAAGAGAGGGTGAGCAACATGGGTAGGTGACACAGCACTACTTAGCCCAAATCAAGACTAAATAAAAGTGTAGGATTTGTAAGTGGACTAGTTGTTTAATATGGATAAGGAGAAGATCTGCAGTTATTTGAGAAAAAGTATGTATTCCTACACCAGGGTATAAATCAGCCTTGACCTAATGAGGCTTGCACATCCCCTTGTGGGCCTGTTGTTCCATTAGTCTCTATGTGACAGGGAGCATGGTAGGGGTTGAGTCCCATGCCAGCTCGCCCACCTGTCTATAGGGCAATCCACCCCATCTCTCCTACCATGACTTTGCTGTTCCCATAAATGGATGGCAGATGTGGGAAACTGCGCATTACATGCCCCAATGTCAGGGGGTGCTATCTGCAGCTCCGACCTCCCCTACACTGCAGCCCGTGCCTCACAGATGGCATCTATGTGTTGTAACCATACTTTGCACCACAACTGGTGCTCCCAGGGACTTTCACTCAACCTACCTGTCTTACTTTCATCCTACACTTGGCCTTCATACCATAGAGGACCTACTGGGATCAGGACTCACCCCTAACCTTCTGGCTGAGCCCCCTACTCAGGCCCTAGCCCAAACTATGACCTCAGGCATCGACAACCATGCCTTGGCCTCTTCCCCACACCTGTAATTCCTACTACACCCCCTCTAGGGCCTCTACACCACACCACACCCTGGGGTCTTTTCTTCATGATCAACTATTCATGGGGCTGGCCCTTGTGCTGTCCTGCAGGCTTACTCCTGATTTGGCCTTACACAATACACCCCTGGGACTGCCCTTCAGGCCTACTTCTCATTCAGCCCTACTCTGTGCAGGGCCATACAATTATGCTTTTCAGACTACCCACTCTGGGGTCTCTGGGATCTCACATCCCTGCTGGGCTGAGATGGCACTCTGCTTGCCATGCCTGGCCCCACTACTCCCACAGTTGCCTCCAAAGCCCAGCCAAAGGCAGGGAGCCCACCTTTCAGGAGGGAGGTAACTGGCCTAGCATTTCCTGGGGACTCCTCTGCCACCAGAAGCCCCACCAAGTCACCCTTCCCCAGCAGGGGGCAGTTTTAGGTCATGCCTAGGACCAAGAGCCTCCAGCTCCTACCTGCTATATGGCTCATGCAGCCCAGCCAGGCAATGTTTCTGCCTTGGCTGCCAGCAGCAAACTGCTGTCTTTATATAGGCAGCCAGTGTTTTAAAATGGCTGCTGCAATCAAGCACCTGCTGGCTGCTTGACTCAGCCCTTAAAGTGGCAGGCACTGCAAGTGCCCTGCCATAGTCTACTATTGTGGTTTCTTGTACCATCTTTTGAACCACTTGACAGTGCCATAATCTCACAATACCTGTCTTTTTCACTTCTAGGGATGCTGATATTTATGATGATGTTGGCATTTGTGGTAGGTACAAACATTAAACCCATTGCCTCCATTTTAAAGGGTAAAATACTTGTTATTTACTTTCTAGCCCAGCCTAACACTAACCTAACTCTGACTTCCTTGGAGATGCTCAGCACTAGTCATGACCCTCTTCTACTCCCACCAGGGCTGTAGACATTAATTCCCCCATTTCTGCTGTTTGGTTATGGAGCAAGACCCCTTTCAGAATGCTTGAAGGATGCTCTTTGTCAAGAGAGCTCACAGCCTCCTAAAAGGCAGAGTTTTAATATGTATCTTTGCATATTCATAGTAGATAGGATTTGAATATTGATTCTCAACACTTTTAGACTTGAGGCAGCCCTCTAACTTTGTGAAATGATAACACCCAATTTCAATAACTAATTTATTTTTACAGTGTTTACCTCCTTTCGGAGGGGCCAGGCAGTGGGGTGGGGGGATTGGCCTGGCAGGGACAAGTCTAACCCTGAGCCTGCACTTAACCTACTTATCTCCTCATACCTTGCAACATCCTTCAAAGAAGCTGGTGGTACCCAAGGTGCCATGGCACCCTAGTGGAGAATCTCTGGTCTAGGTCTTGCTGGATCAAACATCAGGTTTGTTCTTGGACCCCTAACCTCCCCTTTCCAGGGGATGGCAGGTTCAAGCCTCTCCCCATGACTCCATTTCTCCTCAGCAGCCAGGTGATAAATCCAATCCTATCTCCTGGGGCCTATTCCCCTTCTCCCTTATTTTAGGGGACAGCTGAGCATCTTTCTCCTTCCTTCTGCCCTATGCAATTTGCTTCTCATCAGTTCCCCTCCCTAGAGACACCACTGTCTCTTTCCCATCAGGTGTTTCTGAGCTCTCCTCTGGTTTCACCAACCTTATTTCCTCTTTCATTTGGTTTTCTGTCACTACCTATCTTCAGCTTGCTCCCTAAACCTGCCTCCCATGAATCCACAAAGGACACAAGAGCTCATGTTACTAGTTATATCCTGCTGGCTGAGCATCTTGCCCTTTCCTAGCTAGTTATTTGGGGTGGGGTTCAGCATAGTTGTGGACAGACCCAAAGATATAGTATTTTCAAATGGGAGGTGGGATAACTTACTGCTGAATTAAGCAGAGTTAAAGTGGCAGAGGTTTAGCCCCACTTATGCTGGTAAAGAAGCAAGGAGTTGTAATCATTAGGGCTGTGCGAAGCTTCAGGTGGTGATTCGATTCAGAGGAGATTCGGCCCGATTCGGTGGCCAAATCTCTGATTCTGAATTGAATCGGGACCAATTTAAAGGTCCAAATCGATTCAAAGCTCTCCAAATCTTTGGCAAAGTTTTGGAGAGATTTGATGATTCGGGCAGTCCCTGGTGGCTGCAGCAGGGAGCTGCAGCCGACTCCGAGCTGACAAGAACTAGGGGCCAGGGAGGAGGGACTGGGGGAGGGGGGAGAGGACCATGGGGGGACCCCTGCCGGCTCCCCTGACCCCTGCTCGCTCCCCCAGCACCCCTCTCCCACCCCAGCTCCTGACCCTTTAAAAAAAAGCCCCAGTGCTCACCGGGTTCTGCCTACAGGGGTGGGGGGATCCCTGCTGCCCCCCACTGCCCCATGCTGCATGGGGGTCTCTGCCATGAGTCCCCCCTCCCCCCCACTTCTGCAGCTCCAGCCCTTTAAGAAAAAAACCCCAAGAAACCCCCCTGGGACTCACTGCTCCTGTGGCAGCCTCAGGGCTTCAGGAGCTCATGCAGAGCCCCCACATGGCACAGGGCAGTGGGGATTGACCTTGCCAGCAAGAGCTGTGAGTCCAGGGATTTTTTCAGGTTTTTTTTTTTCTAAAAGGGACACCTGTGTGGGGACTGGGGGAGCAGGGGGGTTGGTGGGCTCTTGCAGAGCCTCCCATTCAGTGTGGGGCAGTGGAGAGCAGCAGGGATCGCCCCCCACCTGGCAGCACCCACTGAGCGGGTGCTTTTTTCCCCCCAAGGGCTGGGAGCTGGGGCGGGCAGGGCGGCCATTGCCAGGCTGAGAGCGGGGTGGGGGTTGGGCCTGGTCTGGCTGATTCGGAGATTCGGCAGCAGCCAAATCTCCGAATCAGATTCGGCCGAATGGATTTGGGACAGTGATTCAAATCACTGAATCGAATCACTGTCCCCCGAATTGGCCAAATCCAAAGCGAATACTTGCCGCTTCACACAGGGCTAGTAATCATTATATCAGTTCAGTATGACCCACAGTAAACTGGTATAAATTAAATTTGGTATGATTGTTTCATGATCATGTAGCCTAGGGCAGTGGTTCTCAACCCACGCGCCACACGCAGCCCAATCAGCACACTGCTGCAGCCCACGCGGCATCCTGGTGAATGGAAATAAGTTGTGTGAGTGCGGCCCACGTAACACATGGAGAGCTGCAAGTGTGGCCCACTATGGCAAATGGGTTGAGAACCACTGCCCTAAAGATATGCAGAGAAAGGATTTCTGGTGTGTATGTGGGTGACTGTATATGGCCTTATATATATTGACCATGTACACTGAGGGGTAGGTACAATAGATCATTTGTAACTACAACATATCTATTTATGTACGATCGCTAATGAATAAATATGTTATGTTTCTCTTCCTCAGATGAAGTAATGAATGTTGCAGTCAAAACTGGCAAGTGATTTCACAAGCATAGGATGTTATGAGGACTAAAATATCAAAAAAAAATGATATGCAATGTTCATATTGCATGGGAGCATCCTTCTCCAGAACTTCCCTGTAAAAGCAACCAGTCCTTTGTACCATTTGTTTGGTTTTTGATTTTGAATGTGTCAGAATTCTGGAAGGATTTTGTCCCGCTTGAAAGCAAAATTCAGGAAAATTAGGAACTCCAGCAGTATTCACAGAGTTTGCTTCCAAGTGTAATGAGCCTAGGCCCAGCTGGGGTACAGCCAGTCCCAGGCTCCAGCTGGGAGTAATCCGGGAAGTAAACTGAGTCACCCCACACAAAGAAGTTCCCTGTCCACACTGGGCTTACAACCTTGGAACGGATGGCAACAAGTGATCTGGGTAATAGATTGTCTCGGCTGGTTTGCAGTGTCCAACCTGACCCCTTTGGTTAAAGTGTTGTTTGGGATTTAGATTTAATTTCAGTTCCTGGCTTTTCCACAGACTTCCTGTATGCCTTCAGGCAAGTCACTTATGTGTTTTAGTTCCCTTTTGGGGCAAGGACTGTCTCTGTTTGCTCGTATTTACATACAGTGTCTTACAGACCCCTGACCTTGGTTGGGACCTCTGGGCACTGCTGTATTGCAAGCAGTAATGCTGGGTATTTCAAAGAGTTCCTTACCAGCAACATTTCTGGTTACTTGTTCTCTTACCTGTTCTCTCTCAGGAGTTTGCATATCACCTTTTAGTCGGGGCAGATGTTCACTGCAAAGTTAACTCAAGTCAGCCACATGACAGTAGTTTCTCTTGAGTTGGCCCAGCTCGAATGAGAGTGGCCATGCAGTGAAGTAATGTTCATACCGCCGTGTCCACACTGGCACTGCATTCACTGCTGTACTTAAACTTCCTGGGGCGCATCCCTGCAACTCTTTTGTTCTGTCAAGCTGACCTATTCTGTGACTTTCTTCCCAGAGACTTGAAGGAAAGCTTGTTGGTCCTGTCTGGGCAGCTGCAGGAGCCATGGGAAGACCCTGAAAGATTAGTTGTGCGCTAGTGGGGGGACACACCCCTGCGGTGATTGTATTAACAGCCAGCAAGTGTAGTGACCTGGGGCGATAGCCTGTAACAGGCCAGCTCCACTTCAGAGCAGTAACCTGCTCAAGATAAGGGTTTGTGCATGCATAGGTCTTGAGTTGGGGGCAACATTCAAGTTGCAACTTGAGTCAACACTGCATTGAAGAAAAATGTCCAGCTGAAATCATATCAAGGGCCCCTGCCCTTCAGCAAAGCCTCTTGTGGACTTTGGTATATTCCATTGGTCTTCTATCAGGTTTGGCTGGAGCCTGCTTGCTCAGACTCAGGCCTTACACATTTCTAATGTCTAATATAAATGCAACTTATCCATGAGTTATTGCTTTAGAAAGCCTCTTCAGGGTGCGGGTGCTGTCTTTAATGTCATTCCTCCATGTTATATATGTGAAGTCTTGATATTACTCTGAAATAACAGAGCTGATCCTTGGATGACCGTATTAGGAAATGTTCTTTTTGCAATTCTCTCTTACACTGCAGAGTCTTATGTTAAACCCATGTGTGGTGTGTGGGGGATATACTAAAACAAATTATAGGATTTAACTATTATTATAAACATATACATCATAGACATTATCAAGACCCTGTTATATCACAATATGTCTATACTGCTCCTGCCCCAGGAATACAGCTTTCAAACACACCCAGCCTACCCACTTGATGTGCACAGATCAGTCTCAGAAATGAGATGGCAAAGCTGCTCTGAGAGAGCCCCCTGGCATCACTCTCCAGCCAGCTGGAGACAGATATCTCAAGAGGGCATTCCCAAGAGCACCACAAACATCATACAGGCAGCCACAGGGAATCAGAAATGAAGTTTCAGACCTCAATTCGTATGTCATAATTGCAATCGTAGGGTGCCTATACATGAGCAGGGAGGCTGCTCCAATGCACTGTAATTACAGCATGGCAGAGCAGACACAATTAATCGAGTCTGCTGGAGCATGGTAATTACCATGCTCCAGAAGCCTTTGACAGCTCGTGTATCAGTGTCCTCACACTTCAAAACGGTTCGGTTGGAAGACATCACTGCAGCAGATGCCAAAGACAACTGGCCCTCCCACACGGCCCCTCCACTTCCATGACCGTGTCTCCCCTTTGGGGACCACGGACTTGCAGCCCTCACCAACACCTGGGGTTCACGTTGGGCAGCAGGCTTGAGCTGGGGGCTGCATATTCCCTGCCAAGGCTGTGCTGCTTCCCTGCGGCAGGACCCGAGCCAGGTGTGGAGCCACAAGGAGTGGAAGAGCTCCCCCCGGACCTCTCATCGGGGCCGTGAGCGAACTGGGGCTGCCAGGCTCTGCTGCCAGAAGCTGCTCCAGTGATCCCTTGGCCTAGTGGGCTGAATGCTCCCACCTAATCCGAGCGCTCCTGCTCCCCTTCGAGACTGGCCTGGAACCGCTTGGGGGACCAGGACATATGGGGCAACTGCCAGCAGTTCGTGACCATGTGCATTAACTCTTTATCCTGCAACTCTCTCAGCTCCGCTGCACCATCTGGAGCCCCCAGTCATGTGATTTGGCAGCCCGGGGGTAAGAAGAATGGCCCCCCGGCCTGTCCATTTCTCCTGTACATGCCCCAATTTGTTCCTCTTGCCAGTCTCACGGCCCCCGGTGACAGGAGTCCATGGTGCATGGCCTGAGATCACAGTCTGCGACTGGAGCTTATAATGACTTTATTTTATTTCACCGGCGCCTCATACACATACCTTTCATTCACTCAGCAGGTGTTTGGCTGCCTGTCCTGGACCCACCTTTCTGTCCCCTGCAAGCTGGCCTTCTGTGCACAGATGTGGAGCCTGCAGACAAGGGGGAGGGTTGCTTAGTTTTCAGGACTTGGGGGGGGGGGGGAGCATGGGAGGGAAGCTGGGGGTGCCCTGAGGGGTCAAGGGCCTGCGCCCTGAGAACTGGAATCAGCCAGTGCCCACTGGATCTCACCCACAGATCAGATCAGAGGGGAAGGGAAAAAGTGCAGTTGGGCTGCTTGCCGGCCTGTCCAGGCGCAGACCCTGGGAGTCACCCTGGCAGCGAGAGTCAAGTGGCTGAGACAAGAGTTCCCACGCAGGAATCCTTGTATCACACGTGTCCCTTCCCAGGACTCAGAGGAAGGGAGGGCGGTCTCGGGGGGGTTGGAAAAGGGAACATTTTTTTCATTCCTGGTGCACTGCGACTGCAGCGGTTGTCAGACATAGCTGCATCGTGTCTCCTGTCCCTGACCCGGGGCTGCTCTCTGCCAAAGCTGCTGTTCACCCTTTGCCTGCTGACCTCAATAAATCCTATCAATGCCTTTTCATGAATGCTTGGAGGGGAAGGGGAGCTGTTTACCTGCAAGGGCTTGAGGCATCTGCGCTTAGTCTCCAATCTCCCGTGGAGAGCAGCATGGCCCCGACACAAATGGTAAGGACATGTCAATTAGGCAGATTTATGATCCCATTGACTGAGACTTGCTCTCTTAAGCACCCAAGAGTGATGGGGATGGAGGAATTGGTGCCTTGGCTGGGCTCCAGGCTTGGGGGGGAAAATGGGCGAGTCACCCTAGTAGTATATAGGCTCACCGCCCTTCAATGCATACGTGACAGGTGGGTGGACTTCCCTTAGCCCCGCCCCCTTTCCCCTTGTGTGGTGTGCCATCACCAGCCCTGACCCTGACCCCAGTCACATGGTGCGTGACATCATCAATTCCACCCCGACCCCAGTCGCATGGTATGTGACATCAGCAACGTGGTGCATGACACCAGCGCCACATGGTCCATGACATCAGAAGGCCAGCCCATGCAGACCCCCGAAGCCCAACCCCTCAGGATGCAAGAACCGCCCTAGATCACGTGGTGTAGTTATGGCCTATCGCCCGGGCCCTGAAGCAGACGTTGAGAAGTTGGAAGAGGGTATCTTTGTGCCATGGTTTAAATTTGTCCTCAGGCGTTTGAATGCATCACACGGGCGTTAGCGTGGGGGTGGGTGTTGGGGGAAGCAGTTACCAGCCATGTCTACACAGGAGGCTATGTTAAAGGAAGTTTATTACTCTCCTGGTGAGGCTGGCAGTTTTGGCGGGGTGAACGCGCTTTTTGAAGCCACCAAAAGGCAGAATAAGGCTCTGACCAGAAGTGGGGTGGCCGCTTGGCGTTCAGATCAGGATGCTTACACCCTACACAAACCGGCAAGAAGACGTTTTAAAAGAAACCAGGCTGTTGTTTCAGATAGTGATGCGCAACAGCAGGCAGATTTGATGGATATGCAGCAGTTTTCCAGGTACAATGGTGGGGTTAAGTGCATCTTAACAGCGATAAACGTATTATCAAAGTATGCCTGGGCCATGGGTCTAAAAGACAAGTCAGGTGGTGAAATCGCGGGCCTTTAAAACCATTTTTACAGAGGGTCGTGTATCTCAAAAATGATGGACAGATTGGTGAAAAGAATTTTTAACTCTTTAAGCAAGCTGTTAAAACGGTATAATAGTCACCATTTCATGACGAATAGTGAAGTAAAAGCGACGGTGGTAGAGAGGTTTAACAGAACATTAAAATCAAAGATGTGGAAGTATTTTACAGCCCGCAACACCTTTCCCTACATTGATGTGTTACCAGAGCTACAACCATGGGTCGCCAACTGGTTGGAGGGCCGCACCCAGAGGGTGGTAGTGGATGGGTTCTTCTCGACCTGGAGGGACGTGGGCAGCGGGGTTCTGCAGGGCTCGGTCCTCGGGCCCGCACTGTTCAACATCTTCATCAGTGACTTGGATGAGGGGGTAGAAAGCACCCTGTTCAAGTTTGCTGATGACACTAAGATGTGGGGGGATGTGGGCGCACTAGAAGGGTGCAATAGGCTACAAGCTGACCTTGACAGGTTGCAACGGTGGGCGGATGAGAATAGGATGGGGTTGAACACTGATAAGTGCAAGGTGTTGCACATGGGGAGGAAGAACCGGCACCACACTTACAGGTTGGGGAACTCCCCTCTTGCCAGCACGGAGACGGAAAAGGATCTTGGCGTCGTCATTGACTCCACGATGAACATGGGCCGGCAGTGTGGGGAGGCAGTCAAGAAGGCCAACCGTACCCTGTCATGCATCCACAGATGCATCTCGAGCAGGTCCAGGGAGGTGATCCTCCCCCTCTATGCGGCACTGGTCAGGCCGCAGCTGGAGTACTGCGTCCAGTTCTGGGCGCCACACTTCAAGAGGGACGTGGACGATATGGAAAGAGTCCAGAGGAGGGCCACTCGTATGATCGGGGGTCAGCAGGGCAGGCCTTATGAGGAGAGGCTACGGGACCTGAACCTGTTTAGCCTCCACAAGAGAAGGTTAAGGGGGGACCTTGTGGCCTGCTACAAACTGGTCAGGGGGGATCAGCAGGTATTGGGGGAGTCCCTGTTCCCCCGTGCGCTGCCAGGAGTGACCAGGAATAACGGTCACAAGCTGGCGGAGGGTAGGTTTAGATTAGATATTAGGAGGCGCTACTTCACAGTCAGGGCGGCTAGGGCCTGGAACCGGCTTCCAGGGGAAGTGGTGCAGGCTCCTAGCCTGGGGATTTTTAAAAGGAAGTTGGATGAGCACCTTGCCGGGGTCATCTGACCCCGGTGCTCTTTCCTGCCAAGGCAGGGGGTCGGACTAGATGATCTACCTAGGTCCCTTCCGACTCTAACTACTATGAAACTATGAAACTATGAAACCACAGTTTTCACAGCACTATCCGCACCAGGCCTGTTGGCATGAACATCTCAAAGTCTCAAAGGGTGTGGACAACCGTGTACGGGGACTATTTCAAAATAAAACCAGCAGCACCCGTGTTTAGAAAAGGAGACCACGTGAGAGTGTCTAGGACCAGAGGGAGGTTTGAAAAAGGTTATGAACAAACATTCACCGATGAGATTTTCATAGTGGATGATGCCTGTATGCCGCCTACAAGATTACGAAGACGAACCTATCAAGGGTTCTTTCTACTCTGAAGAACTAGAGTTTTGATTCCATTAACTACTGCGCATTAATGAATGTGTAGATGCGCCCTGTGAGAGTGGCTAGCTCATACCATGCCAAACCAGTATTGCAGTCAGACACAGTGTTTGGACCATATATTGGATCCCTGTAGCGAGGAAGCGACCAGCACAACAAAGTCTCCCAGCAGCTAAGGGCACAGGTCTTACCAGAGTCAGCTTGACTGTTATACCAGTAGTTTAAGACTGCTGGCAGCAGTGAGAGAAGCCTCTGGAGTAAAGTGTAAGGTATAACCCTACATTGTTCTGTGCCTCCATTCAGTTTTTTTGTGGTTACTGTTGTCACTCTACAGCTAATGTTTGTTTAACAAAGCTGACTGAACCAAGCTGGATACCTGCTAGCCTGGCTAACCCTTTAATCTATCCACCCACTACCTTCCAGCACCTTATTAGTTTTCTATCCAGTGTACATGGTTGCAAACCATTACTTGAGTGACCAGAATTATTAGAAATTGGCTTTAAGACATGAGAACACAGAAGCACTCTGCTTCTTTATGGGCCATTGAATGCATCCAAGATTTCTTGGACCTCACATCTGTGAGCTGGACTCACGGGTTTCTGGTCCTGTATCCTATATTGAGCACAGGCAGTGTAAATGCTTCTTGCATTTGCATTTTACACATGCATTCAGTTTCTCCACACAAGCTGGAATGTAGCGATGCAACATATTCGTATACATAGGTGGGCTGATGTACATTTTGAGCATGGTCAAGTATATTCTTTACTTCTGTTAGGTAACTTGATCTTTGCCAGAAATCAGTGCAGATGAATCAGTTCTTAAGGCAGGTTCATAGTATCATAGTACTTAGGGTCGCAAGGAACCTAAACAGATCATCAGGTCCGACCCCCTCCTTCAGGCAGGAAAGGGTGCTGGGGGGCTTTCCTGGGTCCATATCACCCCAGCCAGATATCTATCCAGCCTCCTCTTAAAGACCCCCAAGGTAGGAGAGAGTACCGCCTCCCTTGGAAGCCCATTCCACAGTCTGGCAGCCTTAACTGTAAAGTAATGTCTCCTGATGTCCAGCCTGAAACTTCCCTCTAACAATTTGTGGACATTATTCCTAGTAATCCCAAGTGGTGCCCAGGGGAACAGAGCTTCCCCCAGTTCCTGCTGGTCCCCCCCTGGTGAGTTTGTAAACAGCCACCAGATCCCCCCTCAGCCTTCTCTTGTGGAGGCTGAATAGGTTCAGGCCCTTTAGCCTTTCTTCATAGGGCCTGACCTGCTGGCCCTTGATCATGGCGGTGGCCCTCCTCTGGACCCTCTCAATGCTAGCCACATCCCTCCTGAAGTGCGGCACCCAGAACTGGACGCAGTACTCCAGCTGTGGCCTGACCACTGTGGCATAGAGGGGAAGGATCACCCCCCTGGACCTGCTTGTGATGCATCTGTAGATGCATGACAAGGTGCGGTTAGCCTTACTGACTGCTTCCTTGCATTAGCGGCTCATATTCATCTTGGAGTCAACAATGACCCCAAGATCCCTTTCTGCCACCTTGTTGACAAGAGTGGTGTTCCCAGCCTATAGCTGTGTTGCTGGTTCCTTCCCCAGAGACGCAGCACCTTGCACTTGTCTGTGTTGAATTCCATCCTATTCTCATCTGCCCACCTCTGTAATCTTTCTAGATCTAGCTGGATTCTGTCCCTCCCCTCCAGCATGCCCACCTCGCCCCACATCGTGTCATCAGTGAATATGGACAGCATGCTTTCCACACCCACATCCAGATCACTGGTAAAGAAGTTGAACAGTACAGGCCCCAGGACTGAGCCCTGTGGGACTCCACAGCCCACATCCCTCCAGGTTGAAAAAGACCCATCCACTACCACGCTCTGGGTGCAACCATCTAGCCAATTTGCCACCCATCTGACTGTGTAGGCATCAATACCACAGCCACCGAGGTTTTTTTAAGAGAATGTGGTGGGAAACAATGTCAAAGGCCTTCTTAAAGTCCAGGAAGATGACTTACACCCTGACACCCTCATCCGGGGACTTTGTGACCCGATCATAAAAAGACACCAGGTTAGTCAGGTGGGGTCTGCCCTCAATGAACCCAACTTGGTTGCCCCTGAGCCTTACCTCCCCTGCTGGGCCCTTGCAGATGTGTTCCTTGATAATTTTCTCAAAGGTCTTCCCAAGGACCGAGGTAAGACTGCCTGGCCTATATTTGCTGGGGTCCTCTTTTCTCCCCTTCTTGTAAATGGGGACAATCCTCTGGTACCTGGCCAGTGCCCCACGAGCGCTCATAGAGCCGTGCCAGGGGCCCTGCTATGACCTCTGCCAATTCCCTCAGCACCCTCAGGTGAACAGCATCTGGACCTACTGATTTAAACATGTCCAGCCCCTCCAAAAGTTCCTTAACTAGGTTGCCCCTGACCCTAGGCATGGCGGTGCCTCCCCTAGGTCCATCCACAATTTTAGTGGGGGAGATGTCCCAGTCCCTGTTCAGGAATATGGAGGCAAAGAATTCATTAAAGAGGTCAGCTTTTTCGTTTGTCACAATCACCAGATTGCCAAGCCTATCCTGTAGGGGCCCCACGTTACCCAGTGCCTTCTTCTTTCTTCCTATGTATTTGAAAAATGACTTTTTATTATCCTTAATTCTGGTTCCTAGCCCTAGCTCCATCTCTACTTTGGCCTTCCTAACAGCCTCCCTGCAGTCCCGAACAATGAAGCTATAATCCTCCTTGGGGATACCCCCTTGCTTCCACTGTTTGTACTCCTCTTTTCCTCTCAGGCTTCCCTGGATGCATTGGGGCTTCTTAGCACTTCTGCCCCCCTTGGTGCACATTGGGACTGACTCCCTTTGAACTCAGAGGATCGTCTCCTTGAGGAACAACCACCTGTCTTGGACTCTCATCTCATTGAAGCTCTGACCCCAATGCCTCTCCTACTAACCTTCTTAGCTTACAAAAGTTGGCCCTCCTGAAGTCAAGGACCTCTGCCTTGCTGCTTACTTTCACCACCCTGCACTGGATAGTAAATTCCAGCAGGCAATGATCACTGTCGCCCAGGTGGTCGAGTACCCGCAGACCCCTCACCAGGTCGTTGCCTGTGGCAAGGACGAAGTCCAGCAAGACATTTCCCCTGGTGGAACTATGCACCTCCTGGGTTAGGTGAAGGTCCTGTATCCCAGCTAGGAACCTACCGGAGTAGTCGGACCTGGATGACTGCTCCTCCCAGGAGATGTCTGGGTAGTTTAGGTCACCCATGACAACCATATCCCTTGACTTTACAGCCTCCAAGAGCTGACCTGAGAACTCCAGGTCCAGCTCATCCCCCTGGTGAGGCTGTCTGTAGTAGATGCCCACTATCAAGTCCCTTTCCCAATGACCCCCTTGCATTCTTTCCCAGAGGCTCCTCATTTTGCCCCTCCTCTGACCCCTTCCTGATCACTAAAGATGTGTATTGCTCTTTGACGTATAGCGCTACACCCCCCCCACTCTTTCCCCTGCTTTGTCTTGCCTGTACTGCCTCTATCCCTCGCTATCCACTGCCCAGTCATGGGTAGAATCCCACCAGGTGTTTTTGTAGCTAGCAAGTTCCTCCTGCTTATTCCCCATGCTTCAAGCATTTGCGTAGAGGCATTTGAGGCTTCCTCTCAGTGCCCATGCTGCCCCCTTGTTCGTAAGCCTGCCCTGGCCCCTGTCACTTACCTGGTACTATCTGTGCACATCACCTGCCTTGATGGCAAAGTGTCCTCGTGTTCCTCTGTGTCCCTGTCCCCCAGGAATCCTAATTTAAAGCTCACTGTATGAGATCAGCAGCCTGGAAGAAAAAACACGCTTACCTTTTGGGGAGAGATGAAGCCCGTCCTGCACGAGCATGTCCTTTGTGTGGAAATGTGGGTCTTGGTCCAAGAACCCAAGGCCCGCCTGGTAACACCAGCTCTGAAGCCGCCGGTTGACCTTGCTGATGCATGTCTCGTGGTGCCATCCATGTCTGCTCCCTGGAAAGATAGAACAAAAAACCCCTGTGCCCCTGTCTCCTTGAGCTTTGCCCCTAGAGCCTTGTAGTCTCTCATGATGTGGTCTGGGTTGCCCCTGGCTGTGTCATTCATTCCCACGTGGATGAGGACCATGGGGTAATGATCAGAGGGTCAGATGAGGTCTAGGATCATCTTGACATCCTGAATCCGAGGTCCAGGCAGGCAACAAACCTCACATGCTATGGGGTCAAAGCAACAGATGGGCCCCTCTGTTCCTCTCAGGATGGAATTGCTGCTGATGAAGACCCGGCGTCTCTTCCTCTTGGTGTTCTGGTAGCTCTTGGCCTGTGCTGTTCTTGGAGTGGTATCAGTTCCCTTGGAGGCATCCTCTCCTACCTCCTTCTCTATGGCCGCCAGGGCCTCGTACCTGTTCCCCAGCTGTGCCTGAGGAGCAGAGACTGAGGTAGCACAAGTAGCCCTGGCTCTGGAGGTGACTGTCCGCCATACCTCTGCGGTGGGTCCTTCCTGGGTGGCTTTGCCTCTAGGTTTCTGACCCTGCAGAGAACAAAAGTACCCAACAATTTTGTCCTTGGGCACCCTAATCCCCAACAGCTTGATGACCTCTGCCTGGAGTTCCTTCACCTGCTCCTCCAAGGCCTGAAGATGCACACATGTGGGACAGGCGAGGGAACTCCCACTGCCCCCTCCCCCCCCAGGCCACCAAGGCCCTGCCAGGCAGCCCCCACAAAAAGGGGGAGAGGGTGGCTCTAGCCCCCCCCGCGGCCTCTGTCTGGGTGGAGCCTGCAGAGGAGCCCCAGGTGGGCAGTGCCACCTGGGTCAGGGCCCTGGCAGTCCACTGTGTACTCACCATTATTGTAGAGCAAAGTGTCCTACTTTCTCCCCTGGTGAAGTCTCCCACCTGGCTCCTGTGGCCTGTGAACTGCCTGGAAACTGCTCCTTTTGGCAGTCCCTGTTTGCTGGCTCCCTGGTCATCTGGGAAGTCTCCTTTTACACCCCCCTGGGCAGGGCTGACTCAGGCCCAGGCAGCTATCCCACAGCAATCATGCAATCAACACTCCCTCCCAGCTTCTCAGAGCACACACAGGTTATCTGTGAGCAGAAGCAAAATAGCTGCTGTAGCACGTTCAAGCACTTGCTCAGCTGTACCCATGACAATGTGCAAAAAGAGAAATTCAGCAATAATCAGTTTTCTTTGTGTGATTGGATCTACGCTAACTGGAAGAAGGACACAGGTGTGCCTGGGGACAAAGGCTTCACTGAGTTTTGTCAGGGGCAGCCCAGGCATAGGGCTGGCCTGGCGCTCAGGCAGACCACACCAAGTCTTGCCAAGGCTAAAACGCTGCCCTAGGAGCAGAGGGGAGGGGAGGGGAGTGGGGTGCTGCAAAGCCCCATGGGTTGCCAGTGGAATGTGACCTAACAAGGCTGGTGATGGGATCTCGTACAGGTGCTTTAACTTACAGTACTGAATCTGATACCATGTCCATCGAGGGTTCTTGTAGAGTGGGATCCATTATTTTTACAATACTCTATGCGCCCAGCAGCGATCCGATCCGGCTTCAGATCCGGCTGCTTCAGATGGAGCTCTGACCGATCCGGCCAAAGCTTCGGGGCCACCTTGGAGATCCAGCCATAGGGTATAATGGGGAATCAATGAAATATCTATAACTTTGTTGTTTTTTGTCCGATTTGGATGAAACTTGCAGGGATGGTGGCCCCTGCCGTGACACCTGCCAGCTGTCGAGGAGATCGGTGCAGGGGGGTTCTGGGGCCCTGTACCCCAGCTGCTGACGGGCAAAACTGTGCCAAGACTGTCTCTGTCTTGGGGCAGTTGAGTGTCTGTATTGATTCTTTCCTCGCCTTAGCCTGGCTTTGTAGGTGCTAATGGATGCTCGTTAAATCGTTATGTAGTAGCTAGGTCCTGTGTACTGAGCTGGTCCCTGAGTGAATCCTGATTGATTGATTGGTAACTGGTAACACAGCAGCGTAGCAGCCAGGCCTGCAGCAGTGTCTCCGCTCCCCGCCCCAGGACAGACAGTCAGTCCCACAAGCACCCGTGGCACCAGTCTTGCTTGTCCACAGCTTGAGGGGCAGTTCCCCCAAACCACCGCACCGATCTTCTTGCAGTTTTCACCCCGCTATGTTGCAATGCCTAGACGTGACATGAGTTTTGCTTTCAAAATTTGGGGTGCTGTTCCCCCCAAGCCCCTGCACCAATTTTCTTGAAACTTGGCAGGCTTCATCCTCTCTGCAGAATCTATCACTCCTGAAAATTTCATCTAAATCAGACAAACCCCCCCCAATAAAGTTATAGATATTTTATTGTTTCTCCATTATACCCTATAGCCGGATCTCTGAGGTGGCTCCAAAGCTCTTCGGGAAGCCGACTGAGGCCAGCACTTTGACCCGAATGTGCTGCCTTGGACCCCAAAGTGTCCAAAGCTTCTTCAGATCCCAAGCTCTGCCCAAAGCCTCGCACAGCCCTACTGTTTGGTTACAGCTGCAGAGCACTTTCTGCAGTCCTACCATGCAACAACAGTCACTTCTGTACCCTGCCTCAGAATCCATGTCCCGATACAGCATTGAGGATGGTGCACTTGGTGGAGCAGTACAGCAATCAAGGGGTTAACCTAGGCATTTCAGTGACTTGGAGCAGACTAGAAATCTTAGATTAACTTGTCTAAAATGTCACATTTCATTAAAGTGAAAGATTGCCAAATAGCATTATAGCAAAGGCCTTCCTTTTGGGATTATGGGATTGGGAGCTTTCTTACTCTGATCTGGTTTGAGACAGGTTCTTAAGCTGGTAAAGGGAAATGACTCTCCTGAGCAAGAAAGATGACAAATAATGACTAGTAATCTCAGCAATACAGGCACTATCAAAGAGACACTTTGCTCAGAGTGGAACTTTTCAAGACGCTGAACATCATGTGGGAATGCATGAAAAAAATCTTGTTCAACTCCCTTTGTGTTAGCTTGTGGAGCATCTGGAACTGGATACAGATCTTCTGGAGAAAAAATGGTCTGTTGACTCTATCAATGCTTTCAGTGGTAACTGGATGCCTCCTGGGATTTTTGTTAAGGGCTTTGGAGCTAACAGAACTGGTAAGTAGGAAAAATGTGGTGTGCATGCAGAAAATATTGGGGAAGGAGGGGGAAGAGGTCAAATTTCTCTGTATTGTTAAATGGTAATTAGTGGTCATGTTTATTTTATATAACATGGAAATACATTGGAAGCTTGCTAATCTGCACTTGATTAAACCTTGCATTATAATTTGTACAGCAAAAAAAAACCACGTGTCCATTTCATCCACACTTCCCTGCAAAACCGGTATTAGAGGTAGCACCTTATAGGGCTCTTTTAGGACTAACGCAACTTTGTCTTCCCCAAACGTACTATAGCACAAAGTATTAGCAAAAATAATTCTGAGTAAACTACAATTGCCACAAAAGCACCCGTTTTTAGTGATGAATCTTCCAAGTAGCTTTAATGTCTAGCTTCTTACTTGTTGATTTACAAGAAGCGTTTAATCCCAGTGAGGCAGGTCCTGCCTCTTACTCCACCACAGAAATATCCCTGGTAATGGATCAAGATACTCCCATTGCACAAGGAGGAAATCAGAGTTTGGTGAGCAGTCTTAACCATCATGGCATGAAGCCCAGCTCTGCAAAGGCGCTCTGTTTTGCAGTGTTTAGGTCAGGGGTGGGCAAAATGTGGCCCGTGGGCAGGATGTGGCCCGCCAGGCCATTCTATCTGGCCCACGGGGACCCTAAAAACATTTAGAAAAGTAATATTTATCTGCCCCTAGCTACCTGTCATGTGGCCCTTGATGGCTTGCCAAAACTCAGTAACCAGCCCTCCGCCCAAAATAATTGCCCACCCCTGGTTTAGGAGGATGTGAGGCCTGAGTGGGCAAGGAGAGAGCAAGACGTGTATCCACTGCTTATGGTACCTCCCAAGAATGCTTCTGCAGGATGGGGGAGATACCTTCCACCAGCAATTCCCAATGTGGTGCCCATGGGTGCCATGGCACACCCCGAGGTTTATTCAGGTGCCCATGAGCATTTTCAGGATCAGTAAAAATCATTATTCCAACAAAAAATGCTGTCACTGCTGATTGAACTCAGGCTGCACGTAATGGCCACCAAATTGAGACTCAGTCTGACTGATGCAGTGCTGGAGTGGCCTTTACTATTCCCTCCCCAAATGAAACTATGCGCATGAGCACATCCAGGAGTCTGAACTCTAAACTTTAATATTCATATTCGCCCACTGCTTTTTCTTTTAAATTTGAACGTGCCCTTGGGCACATAAACATTGGGAGCCCCTGCCTTCCACTATCCCTTTTCTACGCTTTTGCCCAGCTCCTGCTTAAGTTTCTCTATCTGGTTTCTGCACACAGGACCTTCTCTACTATGCCAATTAGCAGGGTTGTGCTTGGGATAATTATACTTATCACTTGCATAGTATTTTACATCTCTTTTTAAAAGTCTGAGCGGATATTAATGAATCCTCCTAACAGCCCTGTGAAGCATAACAATAAATGTTGTGATCCCAATTATAGAGATTAGGGAACTGAAGCAAAGATTTTTCCAGGACCAGCCAGCAAGTAAATGGCACAGCTGAGATTCAAACTCAGGAGTCGCTCGTGCCCTTCTCCTGCTGCCTCTAATCCACCAAGAAACTGAACCAAAATGTCATTGAAAAATCTGATCTTTCAGCCCTTCCTGTGCTCTTGCTCGGTTCGTCTGCTCCACTGCTGAAAACAACACAAAATATGTATTAGGTGACACTGATGATCTTGGGAAAAGCTACAGCTCTCGATCTTTCACGTAGGCATTGTTTGAGGTAGCTGCGATGTAGGTCATTCTACAGCTCGTCCGTCTTGCCGTTACATCTCAGAGTTCAGCCGGTCACGGAACGGACTCACGTAATCTGGCAGGACTTGGAAAGGTCTGTCACTTCAATTAGGATTCCCAGCTTGGCTGCCCATAGCACAGATAATCTAGTTACTTACCTGAAGCAAGCCCCATGCCTGCTGAGTCTCAGTGTGCTCTGACACCCAGTGCCCCTGCCCTGGGCTTCCATGCACCGCGGCTGACTGAGTTTCTTGCCTGCTGAACATTTGCTCAGTGACTCATTGATTCTTGTAGCCTGTTAAGGCCTATGTTGAATAAGCCCATGTGCCCCCCTTGCCTTGTGGGCTGAGCTACTGAACCAGCAGACTCCTACCACCAGGGAGTCTCTTCTATGGTCCCCGACTGGGGACTTCTTGTACCTGCACGCTTGCACCCACTCTGCCCCACGCCTCGATGCACGAAGTCCTGTAACTCTACTTTCCCTGATCAATTGTATCCAGGTTCACTGACTCTGGCAGCCACCAAGGTTCAGGGAGCTTTTGGACTGAAGCTGTCAAGACTCAGGTATCAGAATAAACAGCCGTCTGTTTTGCTTGGTCCCATTGCTTCTTTGTGGCACTAACCAGTGCATCCAAAGCAGTGACCCTCTATGGACCAAGTTCAAGACTGGGGAAGGTTTCTTTGCATTTGAAGTGATTTGAGGTTCCTTGAGAGTACCTTAGTGCCCAAGAAAGTAGGGAAGTGCTATGTTGTAGGTGGGGAGCTGACTCATAGCAAGACTAAGGGCTTGATCTGGGCCTTAGGGCCAAAAACAAGACTAAGGCGGATACAAACTGTTGTGCTCAGCTGCCATCTAATCCCCAGGCACCTAAATGTTCCCTGTTTGACTTCATGGTAGGTAATGGGAGCTCTAGTTACGTGCATTTGCAGAGCTGATCTATACCCAGCAGCTTGCCACCAAGCCCATGCCAAATCAAATCAGTGCCAAAAACTTGGGGCACTTACACACATGCAAGAAACCTGTTCCAACACACTGGAAATCCAGCGCGTACGAGCAGACTCGATTAATCGAGTGTGCTGGAGAATGCAAATCGATACACTGGCAGCCTCCTGTGTCACGTGTACCAGCAGCGCAGCACGCCCCTGAGCTGAGAAAATGGCAGCAGTGTGCTTTGAAGTAAAACACATTCAATGTGCCTTGGTCCAAAGTGCACTGCCACCATTTTCTCAGCATGAGGTGCACTGCGCGGCTGAGCCATGTGCTCCCAACATGGCGCTGGGTGCTTTTAATTAGCATGGCTTGCTAATTAAAAGCACCCAGCGCCATATTGGGACTAGATATAAAAATGCCCTAGGTGTCCCTTTGCTGAAGTCCCTTCAGGGGGTTGATCCCACAAGCACGCTCAAAACATGCCTAACATACACTGGCAGAATTGGGCGTCTCATAAAATGCAGGGGCACTTTGGCAACACATAGGGGTGCATGCGGGTGCACATGTACCCCACGGTGGAGGTGCACCCCCTGCAAAAAGGGGCCACCGACACTGCTGGCAGCATCTGTGGGCGGTCTGCGATCGCCGCTGACCGCCACTGCCGGTGGTGTCTGCAGGTGGTCGCTGACCACTAGTGTGAGCTCACCACCCTGCCCTCCAACCCCGTCACCGACAGCTGCCTGTGGCAACTCCCCACTTGCCTCCGCCATGCTCCCACCACGACCTGCAGGAGCTCGCCGTGCCCCTGCAGCCTCCGGGGGCATGTGGCATTCATGCAGTGGCAGCTGCCATTTTCTTTGAAGAAGTACTGGAGGAAGTATTTACCTTTTATGTAGTAGCCTAGTGGTTTGAAACCTCACCCAGGAAATGGGAAACCTGGGTTGAATTCCCACTTCAGCCTGAGAGGATTCGAAGCCCATATCCCATTTTTCCTGGGCTGCCCTAACAACCAGCTATAGGCTAGACTGAGATGGGGTGCAGCATACTCTGCCCCTCCTACTGACATTGTGCCAGCACCTAGAAAAGAAAGCAAGATTCATGCAAGTGTAATCCTTCTGCCAGGCACCAGTTGGCAGCAACAAGGGCCAGGTTCAATCTTGGGGTCGAAATATATTTTACCTTGGCTTGAGCCCCCACCTAGAGCACCTGGGAAACACTAAATAAATTACTAAGGGGTCCCACACAACCCCCCCCCCACGCGCACTGTGAGCACAGAGGGTAAATGTATTACAGAAGCAAAGGCAAAGAAAACACTAAATACAATTTAAAACACTACCAACTACATGGCATAGTTCATAGATTGCACCCTCTTGGAGAGGCTTCACCCATGCCCAGGCAGTCTGGCATCCTTACACCTGCCCTTCAGCAATGGGCTGGAGAGGGGGCTTCACTGGGGAGTCCTTTGAGCTGGTCCTTGCATCCACCGGGCCGCAGGAAGCTGCTAGGGCACTTCTGTGTTGCAAAGGGCCCCTCATCGATCCTTGAAACACTGAATGGCAATTCCCACTTCCATGTGGTGGTCTTGAGGGGTGAACTGTAGCTCCAGACAGCATGCTGCACCCCTAAGTTCCTAGTCCCACTCCTAGCTCTGCTGGGCAGAAACTTCAAGAAGAAAACATCGAAGGAGAGGTCAGATAGGCCTACTTTGTCAGGCCTGAAGCAAAAGTTGGCCAGGCCTATACTGCACTGAGGCCTGAACATGTAGCTGGGGGTCAGCTACACAGCTGGGCTGAAACACCGTAGGCGTAGAAACAGCAGAAAAAAGGCCCAGGCTATGGCTGCAGCCTGGACATGCAGTCTCAGCTATGCCCTATGCTGAGATGATACATTTACAAAATAGAGGGGCCAGGACCCATTCCTGGGCACACTGTTCCAGTGAACAGCACCCTGGTGTTAATCCCACTTAAGGCCAGTGTAGCCAGCAACAGCCAGGACCCATTCCTGGGAAGTTTGCTTTAGGGATTAATACCCCCATGGCATTAACCAACTTAAAACAAAAGAAAGAAAGAAAGCAAGAAAGCAAGAAAGAGGAAGGAAATAGGAGTCTCAAACTCCAAAACTGACTTTCTCTCCCTCTATCTGAGGCTTTCCTTCAAATAGGGTTTACCCACCTCTCCATTGAAGAGGGGGGAGCAGGTTTTTGTGCTCCTGATGTAGCTGGGCAGCTCTCCACAGCCCCAGCAGAGCGAGCGAGCCTTAGAGTGGTTCTGTGTGAACCAGCACTGTCCCGATTCGATTTCCGCTTCGGGGATTCGACAGGACAGTGTTTTGTTTTGAGTTCTGTTTTGTTTCGAAAGCTCTGTTCCATTTTGTTTAGTCGAAACTCTTTTGCTGTTTCGACGCTGTTTCGATGTTTTGCTAATAGCTTATTATGGGGAAACATAAAAATTGATTTAAATGTTTTCAACCCAAAGCACGTTGAAACAGCTTCCAAACGAAATGCCAGGTGAAATTTTGCACAGCCCTGGTTCTTATATATATGGTGTGACATCACCCACGCCTTGTCCGATCACAGAGAGCCACATGTCAATCTTTGTCCCAACCAATCTGCCTGAAGCATCCTCTGCTTCCCCTGGCCAATGAAACCAGAGGCTTTTACATATTTCCCCGAGATACAGGCCCCAGCTTGCTGGGTGCTGAGCACATGGCCAGAACAACAGGGGCCATCTTGCCTATGTCAAAACACACACCAAAAAAACACTACACAACCCGGTGTGTGTGGGGGGTGATACACAGGAAAGGTAGCATGACTATGGCCTACTGATTAGGGTCCTCACTTGCTCCCTACTCAAAGACTGTGTTTGAATTCTTCATTAACATTTTATTAGAGAAAATATATCAACTCTCCTCAGAACAGAGGCCAAAACTCAAGACTCTGGGCTCTTACGTTGAACACAGAAGGACTGTGCCTTTCAACAGGAAGGGGAAGGGAAGGAGGATTTTCACATGCCTTAGGGATCTTTTTTTAAAGTCCCCAGAGGCTGCTTTGGCATAACCCAATCCAAAAGTGGGTACAGCCACACCACTGCATCCCTCTAGATCCACCCCTGGTTGGACTACATGACTTCTGGAGGTCCCTTCCAGCCCTTCTCTCTGACACTATGACTATAATATATGGTGGTTATGACAATGATTAAGATAATTCTTAGAGGGAGAAGGAGACACCATATAGGCAGATACTCATAGATTCATAGATGTTAGGGTCAGAAGGGACCTCAGTAGGTCATTGAGCCCAACCCCCTGCCCTGGGCAGGAAAGTGCTGGGGTCAGACAGCCCCAGCTAGGTGCTTGTCCATTCTCCTCTTGAAGACCCCCAGGGTAGAGGAGAGCACCACCTCCCTTGGGAGCCCATTCTAGATTCTGGCAACCCTAACTGTGAAGAAGTTCTTTCTAATGTCCAACCCAAATCTGCTCTCCGTCAACTTGTGGCCATTGTTCCTAGTTACTCCGGGGGGGGGGCTAGTAAATAGAGCATCTCCTATTCCCTGCTGCCCTCCCCTGATTTATAGGCAGCCACAAGATCACCTCTCAGCCTTCGCTTGCGACGGCAGAAGAGATCCAGGTCCCTCAGTCTCTCCTCGTAGGGCCTTGCCTGCAGGCCTCTGACAGTACAAGAGGCCTCCTCTGAACCCTCTCGAGATTGTTCACATCCCTCTTGAAGTGCGGTACCCAAAACTGGATGCAGTACTCCAACTGCGACCTGACCAGTGCCGCATAGAGGGGAAGCATCACATCCCTGGACCTGTTAGTCATACATCTGCTAATGCATGATAAAGTGCAGTTAGCCTTGTTGATCCCTTCATCACATTGACAACTCATGTTTATCTTGAAGTCAACTATGACTCCAAGATCCCTTTCCACTGCTGTGCTGCTAAGAAGGTCGCCTCACCTGGCCCGTAAGTGTGTTAGTGGTTCTTTTTGCCCAGGTGCAGCACTTTGTACTTGTCTTTGTTGAACTGCATGCTATTTCATTCTGCCCATTTTTCCAACCTGTCCAGATCCACCTGGATCCATTCCCTACCCTCTGGTGTGTTAACTTTGCCCCATAATTTGGTATCATCTGCAAACCTGGACAGGGTGCTCTCCATGCCCTCGTCCAAGTCACTGGTGAAGACATTGACTAGCGCTAGTCCAAGGACCGAGCCTTGCAGGACTCCACTGCCCACATCTTTTCAAGTCAATATTGACCCATCCACCACCGTTCTCTGGGTGCGACCCCTAAGCCAATTTGCCACCCACCTGACTGTGTAATCATCTACATCACAGCCTGTCAGTTTATTTATGAGAACAAATGTGATACTGTATCAAAGGCCTTCTTAAAGTCTAGGTAGATGACATGTACCTCAACTCCTGCGTCTAAGCATTTTGTGACCTGGTCATAAAAAGAAACAACGTTCATCAGGCAGGATCTACCTGCAACGAACCTGTGCTGATTTCCTTTGAGCATTATTTCCCTGCTGGGCTCCCACAAATGTGATTTCATAGATTTCAGACATTAGGGGCTGGAAGGGACCTCATTAGATCATTGAGTCCAGCCCCCCCACCATAGGCGGGAAGTCAGCTGAGATCAAGCAACCCCAGCAAGAACAACATCCACATGTTTTCTGAAAGACTCTCGGGTACGTTTTGTCTGGGCCCACAGACTTGTGAATGCCCAGTTTCTCAAGGTGTCCTCTCACCTGATTCACATCAATTTTGGGCCTGTCACATGCTCCCAGGATGGTTTGTGTCCTTTCTGACAGTGTTACCCCTTGGGAGGGTGAAAAACTGATGCAAAAAAGTCATTTAGGAGATTGGCCCGTTCTTGGGTATTGGATGTTAGTTGCCCCATTAGATCTTGCAGAGGCTCAATGCTATCTTTGGTCTTTTTTCAACTTTCCACATATCTAAAGAAGGACTTTTTGTTGTCCTTGATTCCCGTAGCTAGCCTGAGTTTGGTTTGTGCCTTGGCTTTTCTGGACCACTCTCTACAGGTGCAGGCGAGTGCTGAGTAGTCCTCTTTGGTGATGCTTCCCATTTTTCAACTGGTATAGGCTTCTCTTTTGAGTTTAATGAGGTCAAACAGGTCCTCACTCAGCCAAGGGGGCTTCCTTGCCCACTGACTACATTTCTTGCAAGATGGAATGGCTTTCCCCTATGATCCTTAATGATTTTTTCCAGAGTTTTCCCGAGGATGGAGGTGAAACTAACTGGCCTACAGTTTCCTGGTTCCTCCCTCCTCCACTTCTTGAAAATAGGGACCACATTGGCCCTTTTTCAGTCCTCCGGGACCTGACCAGGGCACAATGAGTGCTCGAACAGCCATGCCAGCGGCTCTGCTATGACACTGGCCAATTTCTTCAGCACTCTTGGATGAAGGTCATCCAGGCTTGCCAATTTGAACACATCCAGCCCCTCCAAGTGCCCCTTCACTACGTCTGCGCTAACAGCTGGTAGGCTGGTGGCCCTCCTGTGTCTATCTATGATCCAACTGAGGGATGTGTCTTGGTTTGTGTCTAGGAATACAGATGCAAAGAACTCAGCTTTGTCCTCCCTCTCTATCACCAATTGCCCTAGTTTGTCCTGTCGGGGTCCTCTGCTACCCTGCACCTTCCTTTTGCTCCCTACAAACCTGAAGAAGGACCTTTTCGTGTCCTTAATTTTTGTCGCCAGCCTAAGTTCTAATTTGGCCTTCCTAACCAATTCCCTGCAAGTGCGAGCCAGGGAGGTATACTCCTCCTTGGTAGCTACCCCCTGTCTCCACAGCCTGTATACTTCTTTCTTTGCCCTTAGGCTTTCCTAGACTTCCCTGTTCGGCCAAGAGGGTTACATGGTCCTCATCCTTGGATTCTTGCGTGCATTTTAACAACCCTTGCAGCAACTAGATACTGGCAGCCCTTGTCCCCTTGCTTTACTTGTGACAGGTTAGCATGTTTTCGTGTCTTTGGGCAATATGCCTTGTAGTTGTATGATAGGGTTGATTATGTGCAATTAGATAAGGATTTGTATGGGATGGTTAGGGTAGGGATGATCCTGCCTTGAGCAGGCAGTTGGACTAGATGACCTCCGGAGGTCACTTCCAGCCCTACTTTTCCATGATTCTGTCTCCCCAGGGATTCTCCTGCCTGATTTGCTTCCTTTCTTCTTTGTGCAGGAGAAGCAGTATTTTTCCTTTCCTGGAGAGCTTCTTATGAGGTTGCTGAAAATGCTGATTCTTCCCCTCATTACTTCCAGGTAAGAATGACTCTCGCACAGTAAAGTTGACATTTACTAAATCATGTGGACCAAATCATTTTAGCTACATGCTCAGGAGCTAAATTGCCCTCTTCACCCCTTATGCCAGAGGGAAACATTCAGATGTTGGCAGTTCCCTCTGCAAGTGATAATTAGACTGCATATTTGCATATATGGCATTGCTAATATTTATACCTGGTCTGCCAGAAAAACAGGCATCCCCAGCTAAAAACTGTAATAATAATGCCATCATAAATCCAGCATGTGGTGCTTGCATGCTTATTTTCCCATACCTATTTATTTGTATACTATTTAAATTTATATCCTATCCTACCCAGAAAGGCTCAGAGTCTCTCTATTGTCTTTTCATGGTGATGACTCCTAAGCATATAGGAAACAAGTCCTTCCCAGTAATGTCTCTGAATTATCATTAAATTAACCTCAACGTGCCAAGAGAAAATACTGAAAGGCAAAAACATTTTCAACAGCTCCACATTGGTGACATTTTAAGGTTAGGAATCTGAAAGATGCGTTTCCTTTTCTTTTCCCCTAAAGCAGACTGGAGTGTGTTTTCTGACACTCAGGAGCACCCAACAATACTGGGCTCCTTAGTAGACAAGACCTGGACTCTTTAAGAGACAAGATTCATAGACAAACGCACAAATGATCCACTGCCTGAAAAGTGAAGTGCACACATGGGTGCCCTGTTCTTTTCTGAATGACTAGGTGTCCAGATTTGGTCACCTATTTGGCATTTTTTGGTCATATACATCTCAAGGAGGCCACTTATGCAAGTGCTGATATTCTGTCCTGGCACACACAGCCCTGCACACCTGGGTGACTATGTGCAAAGGTGGATCCAAAGTGGTGCAGTTGCACCTCCTCCTTAAATCCTGCTTCACCCAAAGTGTAAAACAAGCTGCAGCAGCATTTCTGTTCAGGCAGCAGACAGGGAGTCACTTGTCTTCATGGCTCATTGTAACCTGCCTGATTCCAGCCAAGCTCTTCATCCCACCGGTGTGAGAGACCATCTCTCCTTTCATGGCCGTAATAGTCCCTTACTCGAGTTAGTCTTTCTTCTGCAATTCTGCTGCCTGGCAGCTGGTCCTGGTAATGTAGCTCCTATTTCACAGCCCTGCAGACTGTCTTTAACTCACGCTATAAACATTAATTCAGGTGAACATTAGCTCAGGCATGGAAATGACTGATAGCAAAGCACTGATAATGAGTAGGCCTGTGCAAAGTGGCTAGCATTCACTTCAGATTCATATTCGGCCAATTTGGGGGACGGCGATTCGCTTCAGTGATTCAAATCAATTCAGACGAATCTCCGAATGAGCTAGGCCCATCCCCCCCAGCCTGGCAATGGCTGCCCCTGCCCGCCCCAGCTTCTGGCTCTTTGGAAAAAAAAGCCCTGGCTCACCGGGTGCTGCCGGGCAGTGGGCAATCCCTGCTGCCCCCCACTACCCCACACTGCATGGGGGGCTCTGCACAAGCCTCGCCAGCCCCACCCGAGGCAGCTCCAGCCCTTTCAGAAAAAAAAAGCAAAACAAGAAAAGCCCTGCACTCACCACTTCTGTCGGTGGGGGTGATCCCCATTGCCCCACACCACATGGGGAGCTCTGCGTGAGCCCCCAAAGCCCTGAGGCCCCCACAGGAGTGGTGCATCCAGGGGCTTTTCTTGGGGTTTTTTTTATTCTTAAAGGGTTGGAGCTGGCCGGGCAGAGCACCCGTGGGGGGGCTGAGGGAGTGAGGGGAGGTGGGGGGGCTCATGCAGAGCCCCCCATGCAGTCTGGAGCACTGGGGGGCAGCAGGGATTGCCTCTCCCCACCTGGCAGCACCCAGTGAGCACTGGGACTTTTCTTTAAAGGGCCAGGAGCTGGGGCAGGCAGGGGGTAGCCATGGAGGGGCTGGGGGAGGGAGGGGTTGGGGGGCTGGCAGTGGTCCCCCCCATGGTCTCCTCCCCCAAACCCCCTCCCTCACCCCTAGTACTTACCAGCTTCGGAGCGGCTGCAGCTCCCTGCTGTAGCCATCGGAGACTGCCCAAATCATCAAACCTCTCTGAATTTTTTCCGAAGATTTAGAGAGCTTTGAATTGATTTGGACCTTTAAATTGGTCCCGATTCAATTCGGATTCGGAGATTCGGCCACTGAATCGGGCCGAATCTCTTCTGAATCAAAGCACCACCCAAAGCTTAGCACAGCCCTAATAGTGAGCATTAAAGTGCTCTGCCTAGAGATGAACAGTCCCCTGCACAACTACAGGCTTGGCAACACTGACCTGACCAGCACTGTGGGGGTAATAACAGACCACAGTATGAACATGAGCCGGCAGTGCAATGCTGTAGCCAGTAGGGCAAATAATACTGTGGCATGCATCAATCAATGCATCTCCAGCAAAACCAAGGAGGTGATCCTTTCACTCTACTCAGCACTGGTGTGACTGCAGCTGGAGTCCTGCGTCCAGTTCTGGGCACCGCACTTTAACAAGGACGTGGACAAGCCTGAGAGAGTTCAGAGAAGGGTTGCCTGTCTTGTTTCTGGATGCTGCTCCTCACCTGCCTACAGCCCCATCCCATCTGCACGGCCACATGCCCAGCCCCACGTGGGTCCTGGGTCAGTCTTCACGGAGACCCTGCCCGCTCTGTCTGGCACCTCCAGAAGTGGGTGCAGGTTAGACGGGCCAGGGTGCCCAGGAAGCAGGGCCAGGTCCAGTGGCAGCAGTGGAGATTGGCAGCAGCAGCAGCTGGAAGGAGCTGCCACTAAAGGGGCTGCTGGGAAGTAAGTCTGGCCGTCGAGCTGCCCCAGCCTGCTGTGCACCCAGCAGTGGCGGGACCAGCCACTCACACCATGGCCCAGGTTCCCCTTGCTTGGACTGGGCAGGGTTCAGAGACCTGCCATGGGCCGGACAAAATCCCTTGGTAGGCCAGAACTAGCCCATAGGCCATATTTCGCCCACCCCGTGTTATATTCAGTTATGCAGCACACCATCTGCATCCCCCTTTTCAAAATCCTAGATCCACCCAGGACTATGCATGTGTGCGGCAGACAGCATCACTTGAAGGTTTTACATCTAAAATATAATAGAAATGCCTTTTTAGACCATCAGCCCTGGGTCAGCTACAAGTAATGGGCTGTACATGGGAACCACTGAGTGAAACTGTATTGCCTGCGTGATGCGCTGTCACAGTAATCCCTTGGGCCTTTAGACATATGAATCACCCTTCTAACAGCATGCATCTGTCCGTCTGATTTCCAGAATATACATGTGGCTATAGAGGCAAATAACTAAATTGCATGTCTTATGCTGCATAGCCTCAAGTTGTCCTGGCCTAGTGGAACTGCTGTTCTTTAGCACGGCCTAGTGTTAGAAGCCCGGATTTAATTCCCAGCTTTGCCACTCACCTGATGTGGGATCTTGAGGAGTCACACTCCTTGCCTCAGTTTCCCCATCTGAAAATGAGGATAATGGCCACACCCTTTGAAAAATGCTATATGAGAACTGGATACTACCAATATTAGCACCATACTTTCAGAGAGCTTTTATAAGATTGTATTACAGATGACTGTAAAATATCAAGGCAAATAATTTCCTATGACAATTATATAATTTTCCAATAAAAACTAAACCTCCCCCAAATTTAATTTTTCAGTATTTTTAAATAAGACACTTCTTTTTTTTTTTTTAACCAAAAACTGTACCAAAAGACAAAGGTTTTACTAAAACTATTTTACTTTGCTTTTTCCATAAAGAAAAACCCAGCTATCAAACAACCCTCGCCTCCCCCTCCCTCCCCCTCCCGAGGAAAAAAAAGGAATCTTTTCATCCAATTGTTTGATCTGGTTTAGACACATGTTCATCAAAAAATATTCTAATCTTCAGGTCTTCCTTTTAAAATCTATGGTAATGTGCGATAGACACCATGTACACATGCACATGAATTATATCAAAGGTACAAGGCGACTTCTAATGACACAACGGAAGAATAAAAGTCAGTGTTTTGTTCAGTAGCCTGACATGAACATGTGTTTCCAAATGCAAGATATCTATCCTAAGCCAGGGGCTTTCAACCTTTTTTAACAAGTATACCCCTTTGGTCTCAAAGTTTCACCTCATGTACCCCTTAATATTTTTTTCTTGTTGGGGGGGGGGCGCACAGATTGAGGCCCTGCAGTGAGGGAGGGAGTGCGGCAGGGACAGGTGCTGCTCAGCCAGGGCAGGGCGTGGGATAGAGCCACGAGCGGCTTGACTGGGGGACACAGGGAGAGGGGGCGGCTCTGCCACAGCACACACCCCGGGAGGGCATGGGGGTATGTGTCCTTGGATCTGTGCATGGGGGTGGGCAGGCTGCTGCTGCAGGCTGGGGTGCTGGGCTCTTCCTGGCAGGGGCTGGGGTGGGCTGCACCCAGGGTGGGTGGCGGCAGTGCTGGGAGGGCAGCTGGGGGGGTACAGCAAATGCTGGAGGGGCTGGAGCCACCCCACAGCCCCGCTCCCATGCCTTGTGGTGAGGGAGGGAGTGGGGTTGGGGCTGGGGCTAGCTGGGGTGCAGCACAGGACAGCGCCACAAGCAGCTCGTCCAGGGGACATGGGAGGGCAGCTCCCGCCACTGCGTGCACCCGCCGTGCCCCCTGGGGTGCATGCAGCAGCAGGAGCGGCCACCCACCCGCACCCCCAGAAATGCTGCTCGTGGCTCTGTCCTGCTCTGGGCAGCACTTGCCCATGCTCAAGCCTCAATCTCAGCCCCGCTCTCTCCCTCACCACAGGGGCCTACGGGAGTGGGGCTACGGGGGGCTGCAGCCACTCCAGAACTCACTGTAGCCCCCACAACTGCCCTCCTGGTGCTGCCGCTGTCTGCCTCAAGTGCAGCCCAGCCCCCACTGGGAGGAGCCCAGCCTCACCCCAGCCCCAGCCTGCCCTGCCCTGCATGCAGATCTGGGGGCACAAGCCCCCCATGCCCTCCATGAGTGCACATAGCAGCAGGAGCTGCCCCGCGCGGCTCAGTCCTGTGCCCCAGCCCCACTCCCTCCCCCACAACAAACTTACCCGCTGAACTTGGCTGCTCTCCACGTGGCCAGGCTGCGCTCCTGGCTGCCCCCGTGCTGTGCTGTGGTTGCACACCCCCCCACGGAGCTCTGTATACCCCCTACGACCCTTTTAAGTACCCCTCGGGGTGCAAGTACCCCCTGTTGACAACCACTGTCCTAAGCAATAAGATGTTTGCAGTAAAGTATGCTATCAAGACCTTCATTCCTTACTTCAGTTGAAAATCCTTGTTTATATTACTATATATATTACTGTGTTTTGGATGTTATCTCATATTTTTGCTTTACTTGTGTTCTGCTTAATACTGGGCACCTATTTTTTTTCCAAGTGTTCCTTTCGTCTTATATTAGCGGTGCTCAGCCTTGTTAGACTCAAGGGACCCCTCATTAGACTCAAGACACCCCTTGTTAAACTCAAGGCAGCCCTCAGAAAATGCCAACTCTTAGTTTTCATACGTTTTTTGACTACAGAAAAAAAATAAAGCAAGTCTTCTGTTGCAAAAAACTCAGAAAGACCACAGCAGGTCCGAATGTTTTTGACACTACGAATGCCTATTTGAAATCTCTGGGTTTATCTTGTGAATAAATGTATTTGCAATGCTGATATTAGTTTGCATTGCTAATACTGCACAGCCCCTTGTGGCACCCTTGAAGAGATTTTGCAGCACTGCAATGTGCCATGGCACCCTGGGTGAGAAGCACCACCCTACATGCACAGAGGTAGGGCAAGCTGATAAACACGTATACCTAAGCAGGTGCTTTTACAAATACTTGCACACACGGGTAGCCCCACGGTGTTTGTAAAAATATGCAAGTGCTTAAGTATGTGAAGCAACAGAGCTCCAAATTACATGACTAACTGGTGCCTGAACAATCAAAGCAAGTTTCCCTTCTAACCCTCAGTTTTCTTATCTTGTGCGAGTTGGTAGCACTGCTTCTGCTTTTGAAGGTCATGTTTTGTCTACTATAACACACTACATAACCTCTTTTGGATCTGCTGTAACACACTACATCCTACTGTACTTGGGCTCTGAACAAAGCCCCGTCTCTTCCTTTTACCCCCACAGTACAGGCTAGAGATGAATTAATACAGCTGAAGGTACTGCCCATTTCTCAGCCTTTTTGAAAAAGCTTCTTTGGATTGAGACCGAGCAAATCTAACTATGCAATACTCACCTTTTCTGTCTCCACCACTCTTTCTTTAGTATACTCAGCAGCCCGTAGGAGAGAGCTCTACCTGGTCAGTGGGTGCGTCTACATGTGCCCCTACAGCACTGTTATTACTCTGCCATCATTTAGTATTTCCATGAGGAAGTACTAAATGATGGCACAGTAAGAGCCGTTACTGCACCATGCTGGCAGCGCACGGCTGTTTTTAGCCACTGCATCACCGTAAGCGATACACTATAGCAAGGGAGCACGTTGCTGTGGCCACATAGCTACAGCATCATGGTTTGTGCCCGCCAATGCTAGTGATGCATCCCGCGTAGACGTGCCCGGTAAAGAAGGAAGCAAGTTCTACATTCAGGTTGCGTATCACTCTCCTTTATAAAAAACTGTCCAACCATGGTTTAGAGAACTAACTTCTCAAGGACTGGATCAGGACCTTGAAATAGTTGCAGGGCATTAACCTTGTGGCTTCTGGGTAAAAATCCAGCCATATTTGGCCAAGTTACAAACTGCCAAAAAGTGTCGCTTCCCACCAATGTTTTCCTCAGGCCATGGACATTTGAACAACTTACTGGAGGCTAAAGGAAGGTGGATGCAAGCGGCTTGAGAACAACCTGTCTGCAAGCTTTACCCACAGTAAATGGGAGCTAAGCTACTGTGGTTTCACTTCCACTTACCATGCATTTCACAGATCTGCATTCTGCATATTGGCTTATGTGTTTATTCCGCCCAAGAGAGTAGGCAAGCACCAGCCGACTCTCCTTACACCTGAAGAAGGGTTTGTGCCTGAAAGCTAGAAACGTGAACTATAAAAAGTGAGCAAGGCTTCTGCTACCCCCTGGCAACTGCCCGTGTGTACACTCTTAACCTGTGGTAAATAGCTGCTAGCTGCAGTGGTGCCAGTGAAAGGGTGATTGTGAATGAGTCCTCCATTAAAGAGGGCTGCGTGACTATGGTTTCGTTCTCACCACAGCTATATCGACGCAGCGATGTGCTCCCTCGGCATAGAGTACCACTACAGCAACGCAGGGGCTAAAAATAACCGTGAGCTGCCAGCATGGTGCAGTAACAACAGTGCCGTAGGGGCGCACGTAGACGTAGCACGTATTTCCTAAGAAGTTACAAGAAAGCCCGCAAGTGAGAAGTCTGCAATACCTATCTGTAGGGGAAGTCTGGCTTATGGTTTGACTCTGGGCATAAAGGGGAGGACTTACTACTTGTGACCGCATATCAGCTGCTTTCTCTCTCCACTCCTAAGTGAAGCTAAACTGCAGTAACTTAACCCTGCTTCATTCAGGGCTAAACCGCCTCCGTTTATTTTCCACTTACCCTGGGATAAGAGTGGACATAAACGATAGTTACCGTTGATTTAGCTGAGCTGCGGTAGCTCCCCCAGAATGACTCTCCTCCATCTCAGATAAGTCTGGGTGCTCTTATTATTCACAGGTCTTTCTTTCTAAGCCTCCTAAGCTCTTAGGGAAGAATTGTGTTTTACTTAGTGGATGACAGACGTGCAACTTATGTCTAACTCCAAGTCACCAGACTAAAGTGTAGGGCCTGTAAGAACCACCGTGGTAGGAACCGGCTGGAATTCTGCATGGAAGTCTGGCCTTGGTCTACAAAATCTTGTGACAGCTAGTTCAGCCGACACGTTTGCTCCCATATTTTTAAAAAGCATTGCCTTATTTCACTGAATGCCCTGCTGCTCTCTCCTGAGGAACAATCTGGAGGCCAGAAATAACGATTATCATCACCCAGCCTGACTGTCTGCCTATCATAAATTATAAAAAGAGCTAAAAGGGAATTCCTGAAGCCATTGCTCTATTCTGTCTCCTCTCTTAAGTCCTTTTGTGAATGTCTCTCCAGGTCTTTAGCCAGTGTTTGCTCTTCTCTAAACCTCTCGATTTCTGCTACCTCGCTGCAGGCGAGCGTTGCATTGTTTTACATGACGGCCCTGTTCCCTTTTCACGGCGCTGTTGGCATTTCATGATTGGAGGAGTGTCATATTTGTTGCACTCAAGAGATGCTGGAGCTCAGTGAGCTACTGTGGAGCTGGGGTGACAAGACCCTGCAGACCTTGCCTGTGGGAGGCAAGCGCCCCGTGAAGACTGAGCTGAGGGGGCTCTGCCACAGGCTTCTCTTATGCATCCGGGGGGCACTTGCTGAGCCCATTTTTTTCTTTTTCAGCCTTATGTCAGGGCTGGCCACCATGGACTCCAATGCCTGTGGGAAGATGGGGTTGATCACACTCACCTATTACCTTTGGACAACATTCATGGCTGTGACTGTTGGGATCATTCTTGTGACTAGCATTCATCCGGGTGCCGCTGCCCAAAAAGAAGAATACGCTGTGGCAAAAGCAGCATTAAGTTCAGCTGATGCTTTATTGGACTTAATCAGGTACTTTTACAGCATCTTTGGTATTAGCCCTGATTGTATAAACACTGCCCTCAGTTATTGTTGATAGCCAGAACTGTCCCACACTGCAGATGAACTGAACAGGTAACTGTCCAAATTCAACCCTGACTCCATTCACTCCATCTCCTTGTTCACACCAGCACTAACCTGGTGGCCTTTTACGATCAGGTCACCAAATCATTAGACGCAGGGGTTGCTGTGGATGTAGTCTTTCTGGACTTCCGGAAGGCTTTCGACACTGTCTCTCACCCTGTCCTCATCAAAAAGCTGGGAGACTGTGGTGTCGATGCCCACACGGTCAAATGGGTCGCCAACTGGCTGGAGGGCCGCACCCAGAGGGTGGTAGTGGATGGGTTCTTCTCGACCTGGAGGGACGTGGGCAGTGGGGTTCTGCAGGGCTCGGTCCTCGGGCCCGCACTGTTCAACATCTTCATCAGTGACTTGGATGAGGGGGTAGAAAGCACCCTGTTCAAGTTTGCTGATGACACTAAGATGTGGGGGGATGTGGGTGCACTAGAAGGGTGCAATAGGCTACAAGCTGACCTTGACAGGTTGCAACGGTGGGCAGATGAGAATAGGATGGGGTTTAACACTGATAAGTGCAAGGTGTTGCACATGGGGAGGAAGAACCAGCACCACACTTACAGGTTGGGGAACTCCCCTCTTGCCAGCACGGAGACGGAAAAGGATCTTGGAGTCGTCATTGACTCCACGATGAACATGGGCCGGCAGTGTGGGGAGGCAGTCAAGAAGGCCAACCGTACCCTGTCATGCATCCACAGATGCATCTCGAGCAGGTCCAGGGAGGTGATCCTCCCCCTCTATGCGGCACTGGTCAGGCCGCAGCTGGAGTACTGCGTCCAGTTCTGGGCGCCACACTTCAAGAGGGACGTGGACGATATGGAAAGAGTCTAGAGGAGGGCCACTCGTATGATCAAGGGTCAGCAGGGCAGGCCTTATGAGGAGAGGCTACAGGACCTGAACCTGTTTAGCCTCCACAAGAGAAGGTTAAGGGGGGACCTTGTGGCCTGCTACAAACTGGTCAGGGGGGGATCAGCAGGGATTGGGGGAGTCCCTGTTCCCCCGTGTGCTGCCAGGAGTGACCAGGAATAACGGTCACAAGCTGGCGGAGGGTAGGTTTAGATTAGATATTAGGAGGCGCTACTTCACAGTCAGGGCGGCTAGGGCCTGGAACCGGCTTCCAGGGGAAGTGGTGCAGGCTCCTAGCCTGGGGATTTTTAAAAGGAAGTTAGATGAGCACCTTGCCGGGGTCATCTGACCCCGGTGCTCTTTCCTGCCAAGGCAGGGGGTCGGACTAGATGATCTACCTAGGTCCCTTCCGACTCTAGCTACTATGAAACTATGAAACTAAATAAGACCCAAAGTGCCAGATCCTATTCCACCCATTTAAAGCCACTTCTAGTGGCCTTGAATCTGGATACCTAAATGCGATCCTTTCCCACCCTTTAAAGTCCCAGGAAAAAACGGTAAAAATGCCATCGTGTTACCATTACAACTATCACAAAGAGCAGTGAGAAGGAGCCATCTGTCTGGTAGGGACATGAGCAGGGCACAATATGATCACATTCAAGGGCCCAGTATGTGGAATAGGAACTTGAACCCACACCCCAGGCACAGGTCCCCTCAACTAGGGGAGCCACAGATCCAGATGTGTTCCCTTGGACTAGGAACAGACATTACTAGGGCTGTACGAAGCTTTGGGTGCTGATTTGATTTGGAGGAGATTCCGCCTGATTCGGTGGCCAAATCTCCAAATCGAACACCGGTTAAAAGGCCCAAATTGATTCGAAGCTCTCTGAATCAATTTGGAAAAGATTCGGAGAGTTTTGGTGATTTGGGCAGTCCCCGCTGGCTGCAGCAGGGAGCTGGACCTGGACTCTGTGCTGATAAGTAAGGGGCAGGGGAGGAGGGACTGGAGCAGAGGGAAGGGGTCCATGGGGGGACCTCTGCCAGGCCCCCCAAGTGCCCCCTGACCCCCACCAGCTTTCCCAGCCCCCCCCATAGCTGCCCACCTCCCAGTTGTTTAAAAAAAGCCCCTACTCACCGGGTGCTGCCAGGCAGGGGGGCAATCCCCATTGCTGCCTACTGCCCCACACACATGGGGAGGCTCTGCTATGAGTCCCCTGATTCCTACCCGCTCCCCCAGCCCTGCCATGGCTGCCCCACCTGCCCCAGCTTCCAGCCCTTAAAAAAAACAACCCTGGACTCACCAGCTGCTGCAGTGACATTGGGGCTTCTGGGGGCTCATGGAAGATCCCCCCACCAGCACAGGGCAGTGGGGGGCAGCAGGTATTGCCCCCCACCTGGCAGCACCCAGTGAATTCAGGGGGTTTAGTTTCTTTTTTTTAAAGGGCCGGTAGCTGGGGTGGGGGGGGCAGCCTGGGAGACCAGGCGGGGATTGTGGCCTGTGGGATTCAAAGATTCGGCTGATTTGGCAGGAGCAAAATCTCTCAATCAGATTCAGCTGAATCGAGTCAGAACAGCAATTCGAATCACTGAATCGAATGCATAAACTGGTATAAGTGATTATAAACCAGTTCAAATCTTCAACACAACAGTAGTTCATTGCACATAAACCACTTTTAAACCAGTTTAAGATAAATCTGAATGGATATAGTGTTAGCCTTAACTGATTTAGGCGAAATTGGTTTTTTGAGCTTCTGTCCCAAATCCCTTCCAGATTCAAGTTAACTCACAGTCCCCCAGCATCCCAGGATGCCTTGCACCTCCCCAGCAAACCTCTTCCTGTAGGATGGGTGGACTAGCCTTGACCCAAGCTGCCTGCTCCAGCTGAGCAGGAAGGCATGCTCTAGCACTCCCTGGCTTCTGGTCTAGGCCGCTGCAGGCATGTGGCTGCATTTCCTGAATCAAAAATAAATGTCTGCTCACTTGCTTATCAGGTCAATCTACTCATCATAGCCTAACCTGTGAAGATTGAATTGATTCAGCCTCAGGTTTTTGACTGACTGTACTTAGCCTTAAAGATGTTCTGGTGGCTGTGCCCCGTTGCCCACTTGTTGCTGGGTCATGCAGCTCCCTCCCTCCAGAGCTGGCAGACTTCAGCAGGGGAGGGTGTGCATGCACAGGCATGTCATGAAGCATTTGAAAAATGTGTTTTTCCAAAGTAATTGCCTTACCGAGGTGTGACTAGTTAGATGCCCACTGTTTGCTCGCTGCTCTGCCATTCCCTTTACAAAGCGGCAGCTAGTCAGGGTGATTCAAAGAGAAAACTCCCTTTAGAAAACACACTGGTATCAGTTGTCAGAGGTGGGAGCACTCTACAGGCACCTGAGCCAGCTCCCCAGGCTGGGAGATGCTGCCTGCTCGCTCCTGCTGCTCCCTGAGTCACGCTTGCAGAGGGCAGCTTCGAGTGCCAGCCACATTTCACAGGAGCATCACTGCCAGAAGTGCAAGTGGAGCAAATCATGCGTGCATCTCCTGGCATTCTGGCTGTGATCCCCTTTCTACCCTGCTACCTCTATCTACCTTTACCAGGGTCTGGACCGGACTTGCCACCTGCAGGCCTCCTAATGCAACAAGGGGGATGCCAAGTAGTTTGTGCTCACCTCGAGGTTTGCAATGTCAGGCACAGCCAGAGACCAAAGCCAGCAGTCCCCACTTCTGTAGGACTCCCTGCTGTCTTCCCTAGGCTTGTCCTTGGGACAAACAGAAGGATTTGGTCCAATAGCAAATTAAAACACAAAGTGAATGCTATGACAGCTGAGTCCTCAAAACACACTAATGTGGCTTTGCAGCTCTGGATTTACATCGCTGGATCCATGGCCCCTTTGTCACTTTTCAGTCTCAGTTCCCTTCCTGTTTCAGACTGTGACAGGGGGTAGCGGACTTAGAGGAACTGCATAAACCTGAGTCATTGTGCCTTTAGTTGCTTTAATCACAAGAAGAGCCTTTCAAGTTTCAGGGACTTTCAGGCACAAAAGGCTGTTACATTCCTGTATCATTAATCTCTTGCAGAAATATGTTTCCTTCCAACCTGATTGAGGCTTCGTTCCAGCAGGTGAGTTCACCTCCTCCCGAGCCCCTCAGCCAGCTCAGGGCTGCTCAGAGAAATCAGAAGAGCTACATGGTGCACAGGATAGGGCAGTTGCCAGCAGTTTTGTTGGGTCTCATGGCTTCCCGAGGAGAGGAGAACAGCACCTTTCCCTGCACAAGCTTGGTCACGAGTCCCTCCTCCCCACTCCCTCCCTTCCTGCTGGCTCTACCTACTTTTGGGGCTACACTCACCACGTGCAGACTCACAGGGACTGTGACTCTTCAGAAGAAGAGAGCCTCTCCCGGGGTGTGGGGTGCTGGGACTGAAGCTTTTGGCCAGCAACATCTGCTGGAGATGCACACCTGCCTAACTGTGCTCATGGCTTTGTTGGCCATGAGTGCATAGTGGGCCTGGAGGGGGTTCCTCTGTGGTGACACCCCCCAATTCTGCCTGCTAAGAACAAGAAGGTCCCTCCCCTTTCCCACAGAACATGCCACCTTCATCTGTGCATAGGGCTGGGTTTTCTAAAGCTCAAAGGGGCTCCAGGCCTTTAGAAATCTGGTTGTTAACATTTGCCTGGACCAAGCCATCCTTTCTCCCCTCCTCCAGCTCCTGCTGGTACCAGATGGTAAGGCCCCCAAGCAGCCCTTCCTCCCCTTCCCTGCCATGGCCACCATTCCCCAGAAAAGGGCAGCACAGGGCATGTCCAGGTGTGCAGAGGGAGTCCCCAGCAGGAGCTGGTAAAGGGAGAAAGTCAAGCAAAGGACACCAAGAGCAAGATGCTGGGACAGAGGGAGGGGAAGGTGAGCAAGCCTGGGGAGAAGGGGGAGAAGAGAGGTGAGTGAAGGGGGATGGCAGTATGGGTCTGTGTGTTTGGCGGGCTGGGGGGAGCGAAGGCTACACGTGGTGGAAATCAAAGAAAGGCGAGAAGCTGGTAGGGGGAGGGAAGGACAATGGGCTGGATGCTCTGTTAGGGGGGTCTGTGCAGCAAGCACAGTGAGGATCAGAGGGTCTGTGCAGCCCACCCGATTCCAGGTGAGTGTGTGTTTTGCATTTGCTGGATTTGCACTGGGAAGCTGTAAAGCAGGCACGCGTGTGCAAGGTTTTGGGGGCCGGGGCTGATGAGGGAGAGACAAGAAAGAGTGAAATTACAAAGTTAGAAAAGGAAGGAACAAATAGACTTAAAAAATGAGAGGAGATGATGATGAGAGCCATAATAAAAGGGAAGAAAGGAAAAAAGGAATGGAAAAATGGAGAGAGAAAGACAGGCTTGAGGGAAACAAAGAAAATGCAAGATGCTTTGTGACCAGCCACTCTCCTAGCCAGAGGCAGTGGTAAACACGTCTACACTGGGAGCTCCTGCCGGGACTGAACACAAAAGGTGAATCCATCTGCTCTTGTGTCATCTAACAGTCTTACATGAGATATAACCCCATGCACGCGTATCATGTTACAGGTTGCAACACATTAATCAGGTTGTAAAGTGTAATGTCTATCATGGCCTACAGGGTCCTGCTCACACACTAGTGGCAAGCGCTGTGTCTGTCCCTTCGAGAAGGGCAGTCTCAAAAGCGCACGTGAGAAAGCCTGGGCTGCAATTTGAAGGACATGATACCTTCACTGGTTTATTGTATAGCTGTGGCTGCTATCAAGACTCATACAAAACATACCTCAAGCTCCTCCTTGCAGATTCAGGGCCTGATCCTGGCCAGTCAAGTCAGCGCAACTTTTGTGGCTGACTTCAGTGGCAGCAGGACCGAGCCGTTTGCCAGTAGGACATTGACTTTGCATTTCTTTGATTTGGTTCCAGTATCGAACAGTTCTCGTCCCCGTGGTGAAGACTTCGGGCTTTCCAAACAGCCCAGGGAAATCTATCAGTTTTGTTTACTTTGTGCCAGATGGGGAAAATCCTGAAATCAACAGGCCTGTGCTTCTTGAGATCACCCCATCTCCTGAAATGACCTACCAGACCCTGCCCGGTACCAGCAATGAAATGAATGTCTTGGGGATTGTTATCTTCTCAGCTACAATAGGTACTCGCTAAATACAGAATGAGCATTCATGCTGTAAAGTGACCCAACTTTATGCTGGTTACTTAATAATGGAGGCAGGATAGTGCGATTACTCACAGGAAATCTGGAGATCTCCAAAGCGAAATGCGTGAACTGCTTCAGCTTGAGCTATCAGGCTTTATAGTTGAAGCTGTAACAACTCGTGTCCTTTGTGGATTGGGCATAGAAGGCATCTTGTACCCTTTACTTGTGCGTTACAATAATGGGGCCATTACTAAGATTACATTGACTGTAGTGAGCAAAGTATTGTGTCCCCTTCAAATTTTCAGCACACATTCTCTCAGTGCAGGATGCATTTCCTGATCATTTCTAAGTACATATAAGCAACTGGTTTTAAAGACACCTTATATGAAGTTCAGTAAAATATCTGTAATATGTTTAGGGTCCTCTAGCAAATACACAACAATGATTCTAATTTTTCTTTAGTTGAAGCTCATGGAAAATTGGCAAACAGGCTACCTTTGAAAATGTATTAGGTTATAGTTGAGTAGTTATCAACATAAATCATTTTCAGCCATTTCTCTGGAAATTTGCATATGAATAAGGAAAAGCAACCGCTCCCCTCCACTGAACTAGGACAAGACAAAAGCTAGCATTTCAGAGAAGCGGAAACGGGGAAAAATGATGGGTGAACAGAACAAGAAAGGAAAGTTCTGAAAAGTAGATATCAAGGAGGAAAGTGAAAATCAGGTGAATTGATGAAGACAGGAATTTAGAGACTGTTCCAAGCACAGGGGATAAAATGATGGTAGGTGCAAAACTGGGAAGGAAACAAAGAAGAGTGAAGAAGTAAGGAGATGAGAGTGGGAGTAAAGACAATTATAGAAATTGGGGTAGATTATGTGAAGGTGGAAGTCAAGACAGGAGCTTGAACTTGATGTGGTAAGAAACAGAAAGCAGTTCAGGGATTAGAGGGCTGGAGATGGCATGGTCAGAGCAGTAGGGGAGAAAGTTGAAGAAGCTACAAAGGTGCTTTAAATAGACCAGAAGGGGAGAAGAAAAGGGCAGGCACAAAAGAAAGGAAGGTAGCAGTGACCAGGAAGTAGGGCTGTGCAAAGCTTCAGGTGCTGATTCGATTTGGAGGAGATTTGGCCCAATTCAGTGGCTGAATCTCCAAATCCATAATGAATCAGGAGACCAATTAAAAGGTCTGAATTGATTCAAAGCTCTCTGAATTGATTTGGGAAAGATTTGGAGAGCTTCAGCAATTCGGGTAGTCCCTGCTCGCTGCCGCAGGGAGCTGGACCTGGACGCCATGCTGGTAAGTAGAGAGCAGGGGAGGGGGACCATGCAGGGATCCCTGCCAGGCCCCATCCCCTGCCTGCTCGCCCAGGCCCCCAAGTGTCCCCTGATCCTTGCCCGCTCTCCCAGCCCCCCCCATAGCTGCCCCACCTAGTCCCAGCTCCCAGCCCTTAAAAAAAACCAAACCAAAACCCAAAAAGCCCCCACTCACTGGCTGCTGCAGTGGCATCAGGGGTTCTGGGTGCTCATGATAGAGCCCCCCCATGCAGCATGGGGCAGTGGGAGCCATGGGGATCACCCCCTGCCTGGCAGGAGCCAGTGAGTTAGGGCTTTCTTTTTTTTTAAAAGGCTAAGAGCTGGGGCAGGCAGGGCAGCCATGGAGGGGTGGGGACAGTGGGCTCATGGCAGAGCTCCCCATGCAGCATGGGGCATCAGGGATGCCCCCCCACTACCTGGCAGCAGCCAGTGAATGGGGGAGGGGGTTTGTTTGTTTTTTGAGATGGGAACTGGGAGAGCGGCCATTGAGAGTGGGTAGAGGATGGGGCCCGATTTGGAGATCTGGCAGTGAATCAGCCAAATTCGGCTGAATCAATCTGGGACAGTGATTCGAATCACCGAATCGAATCACTGTGCCCCGAATCGACCGAATCCAAAGCGAATACTAGCCACTTCACACAGGCCTACCAGTGGACAAGGAGTACAGCAGAGATGATAAGGAAATAGCGTATCTGGTTACAGTAAACGGGAAGAATTGACAGGGCTTAGCACACAGACTGGACCACATAGACAGTGGCGGCAAGAAACAAAGGAAGGTGCTGAAGCTCACAGGAAGGAAATGAAGCTGGGAGGTGGGGAAAGGAATTGAGTTGTCATCAGTGACAGAGTGAGGTACCAGCAGGCAGGAGGGGACGTGCTGGTATATAGTGATTGTGATAGGGCAAGTGGACCTTTGAAAGGAGATAAACGGATGTGACGGGACAGAGGCAGATCTGCAGCAGCTCCTTAAAAACTGAAAGGGTTTGTTGTAGTAGAACATGTTTCCTGGATGATCACCATTTGATGTTCCCTGACGACTTTTGCATTGTAATTCCTTGGGCTCAGATATTGCTGGAAGCCTCCTGCAAGTAGCGGAGCCTTCCAACATGCTCTGAAAAGGTACAGGATTGGGGTCAGGAAGCTTCTTTCCCTTTAGCTGTTTGCCAGATGGGGTGTTTGACTGACATCCTCCTACGCTACTTCTCAGTAAAGTGTTGTGTAGATGTAACCTTTTTCACCTAGTGGACGACAAAAGTGCTTTCACACTAGCTTTGAGTTGCCCAGCTAGTGTAGAAGTGATTATATTACCTCATCTGGGTGCCTAAGTGCTGCCATATAGGCATGAACAATGTGTGCCCCTGGAGGCTGGGGGGGCACAGCGACTGCCCGCAGGCGGCAGTGGCAAGCGGGGAGCTCCTTCAGGTGGTTGCGGTAGCATCGGCGTTGCGGGGGGGTGGGGGGGCAAGCACAGTCCAGCTATCGGCAACCGCCCGCAGACGCTGCCAGCAGCATCAGCAGCGCTTCTCTCATGGGGTGCACTGCCAATCTCAGGGGTGCACATGCACCCGCATTCACCCCCTATGCATCGCCAATGCACATGGGAATAGGGAAACATCTGAGCAAGGTTGTTGGAAAGCGATCTCCTCTCCACTGGCCATGGGGGTCTGGTGTGCTGCAAGACGACCAAGAAGAGATTAGTTTAATTTGCAGCAAAGATTTTCTTTGGATGCTAGGAAAAATGTTTTCAACTGTTCAGATGGTGTCTAATTACAGGCTACTTCAAAGCCCACACTTGCTAGCCCGGGCAGTTGGCGAGGTGGATGTGAAGGAGGACACTTGCAAGGAATTCTGTTTCTCTTTGGTCATCTCAATGGCAACTTTTTAGGTGTCTAAGTGGCATTTCTGGCTCTTGTGCTGTTACTAGACTTAATATTAGCCTTCAGGTAGTGGCACTGAAGTCACAAAATGCTTGGACAGAAAGAGTCCTTTCTCTGAAGATAGTGTTTATTGATCACAGCAATTTGCTATTTCAAGCACGGGACAAAAAACTAACAGAAAAGCTCTGCCTAAACTAAGACACAGTCCAAAAAGACACAGTGATAACACACAAATTAGCCTACCTTAAAATGCAACATAAGCTAAAAAGACAACAGAAAGCCTTGCATAGATCTTATATAATCCTGAGGGCAGAGTTTCTCCTTATAGCCAGGTATTCGGCGGGTGTTTTTTGGGGGGGGATCTGCAAGTCTTCTGTGGCGAGGACGGTCCCACAGGCCTCATCTTTGCCTGGGTTGCAGGCGATCTGCACCCCCTTCTCTCCCTTGGGTGCCTTGACAATGGCACGCTTTTCACATTAGTCACATATTCCATGCCTCTCACAACTCTCACACAGTCAGTGTCTGTCTCTGGCCTCTTTTCAGGTATTTCAGTTTCTCACACCTTACAGTTTCCATCTTGAAATGTAAATGTAGCCCTCTGCCTTCTTCCCCTCCACTCCTAAATTAGGTCCCACATTTAACATCCGGCACATAGCTTCAGAATCAGTTAAAAGGCCCACACTTGTTAAGGCTGCACCAGGTCTTTGCCAATATGGCACAGGTAGGCATTCAGTTTCTGACGTGTAATCCTGTGTGCATAGATGACCATGGATGCATGTACCTGAATGGAAGTCCCTGAAATAAAACAGAAAAGAAAGGTGGCCCTAGTTCTTCCACCCCCATGTGCCAGGAGTGCCACAGAAAGGCTTCGATAATGTCTGTAGTGTAGCTGGGAGGGGGGCGACCAAGGAAGCACTGCCTTTGTGGTGGGGGCATGGAAGCAGCCATTGACACAATGCCAGCTGATTGCACGGCTGGAATTGGCACTGCATGGTTGGGTGCTGCCTGAGGCGTAGAGCTGCACTACTTTCTCTCTGTCCTGACCTGTGGGCATTGCGGTTACAGCGCTATGGGAAGTTGGAGGCATGCTGGTTCAAAGACCCCCCTGGATGGGCCTAGAACCCAAGTCTGCAGCTTTTCAGGCAAGTTATCGGGGCTATAACATGCGAGGGCTTTCCTCTTTGCATGTCTAAAAGTTGCTAACCACGGCTTTGCATGAAACAGCAGCGTTCCACTTCGACTTGCGTTTCAGTGGGACAGTGTTTTGTTTTGAGTTTTGTTTCATTTTGAAATCACTGTTCCATTCCCTTTCGTCGACGTGGTTTCACTGTTTCGACACTGTTTTGAGGTTTCGCTAATAGGCTATAATGGGGAAGCATGAAGCAGCCTATAACTTTGTCATTTCTTGCCTGATTCTGATGAAACTTGCAGGGATGACAGCCCCTTCTGAGGGCATGAAGCCTGCCAAGTTTCAAGGAGATCAGTGGAGGGGTTTCTAGGAAACTGCACCTCAGGCTGCTGACAAGTAGAAGCTAGGCAGCAGGAGCAGCATCCTGTGATCTGGCAGGCACGTTGGGGGCCCATATCCCTGGGTGGAGTCCGGCAGAGCCCCCATAGCCCTCCTAGGGGTGCAGGCGGGCCTGGATCTGCCTGCTGGATCACAGATCGCTGCTCCTGCCGCCTGGGACTCGGTGCTGGGGAACTCAGCCTAGCTGGGGGAAACACTTCCTGCAGCCCAGCTGAGCTCCCCAGTGCTGCAAGCTGCTGGGAACTAAGCCTGGTGGCAGGAGGCACTTACCCCAGCCGGGCTTAGTTCCCAGTGGCTTGCAGCCCTGGGGAACTGAGTCCATCAGGGGGAAGCGCCTCCCGCCACCGGCTCAGCTCCCAGCAGCTTGCAGCCCCATGGACCTCAGCTTGGTGGCAGAGGGCGCCGGCTCTGCCCACCGTCTGCCACCGGGCTGAGCTCCGTGGGGCTGGCTGAGCCGATCAGAGCACAGCCCGGTGGCAGGAGGCAGGTAGAGCCGGCGCTGCACTCCGATCGGCTCTGCCAGCCCCACGGAGCGCAGCCCAGCCGGGGGAGGCAGGGAGAGCCATGGCTGCACTCCCTGCCAGTCTGAACCACATGGGGCTGCAGTCCTGCCCCCCCCGCCCCCCCAAAGCTCCCACCATCTGGCTGGCTGCTTTGAAATTCGAAATGTTTTGACTGGCCTGGTCATTTTATTTCGAGGCTGTTTCGAAGCCCTTCGTTTCATTTCAATTTCACTGTTTCGAGCTCAAAACAAGTCGAAACAGCCTCAAAAGGAAACAGCTGTAAACATTTTGCACAGTTCTACTATACATGCGCACACATAGCTGCATCTGTGTTTGGCTACTAAGTAGCCTATTGCATGTGCTCGGCCTGCATGTACGATGCTCGCATCCACACTGCCAAGACACTGAAGCCCTAGCTGTGAGCAAGTTCCACACGTGCCACTTAGACAACCCAAGGAAAAGAGCATGCCTGCCAGTACCACAGCCCTCAACTCCCTGGGTTGAGGTCCTGTGTTGTCAGAGCAATTCTCCATCTTCCTTTTTACTTTGGCTGACCTCATAGCTCTATAGAGGCCCTGTTCCTCTGTGGCTTTTCAAATGAGTTTTGTAGAGTTTCACTTCAACAACTAAGGGCCTTGTTCATGTTGCACATTGAGCTGCTCTAATGTTGATCAGTTTTAGTGCTAAATGCAGCTTTGAGCATTCACACCTTAAGGCTAAAAATCTTCTCTAACTGTCCCCCCCACCTGCACAGCTGTGAGTTGCCACTACAGGGCTGGTAGCCCAGACAGGTTTTTATCCTGCTCTAGGTGGGCGGAGGGGAGGGGGTAAGAGATGGGATGTGGAGGGCAGGGCAGAGACATGAATCTGGGAAGCACACAATTAATGGGAGGGTGGTGGGGTGGGTAATGAAACAGGAGGTAGAAAGGAAATAGGGGTGGGGAAGAGTGGTGAAATGAAGGAAGTCAGCTACTGAAGGATAAAAAAAAAAGTTAAGAAAGAATTTAAAAGAAACAAAAGAGGAAGTACATTAAAGAAGTCTCACATTTTAATAAACTGAGATTTGAGATTGGGGTGTGGGGGGTGCTGATCATGGCTCCCGGGGTGGGAGGTGGGAGCAGCGAGGGAAGGCACTTTCGGGGGAGCTACTGCTCCTGCCTTGGGAAGGAAGCCGCAGCTCGTAGGTGTAACCCTTCTGCTGGGCACCGGTGGGCAGCAACAAAGGCTGGGTTCAATTTTGGGGTACTAAATATATTTTACTGTGGCTCGAGCCCCCACCCAGACCACCTGGGAAACACTAAATGAATCACTAGGGTGTCCTGCATAAGCAAAACTTCCTCCTTGCAAGAAGTATAAACACAAAAGACAGATGTATTACAGAAAACAGGGGAAAATGCAATCCAAATGCAATTTCAAACACTACTAACTACAAGCAGAGATGACCTGAACAGGGTGCGGGGCCCGGGGCAAATCAGCCTGCGAGAGGCCCGGTTCCTGGACACGAGGAAGCCGGTGGCGGAGGATTCGGCGGAGGGGGGGTCCAAGTGGCCACATGTGAAGCTGGCTGCAGCTGCTTCGCCCGGCTCTGTGGGGCCCCCCAAAGCGTGGGGCCCAAGGCGGTCACCCCGGTTCCCCCCCCATAGGGACAGCCCCGACTACAAGACATAACCTATAGGTTGCGCTGTGGCAGGGGAAGCTGCTAGAGACCACGGGTCCTTTTGCAGTGCAAGGGGCCCCTCCTTGCTCTTGGAGGAAAGGTAGCGTGCCAGCCGGTGCTCGCCACCCCCTGCACCGACAGCGCCATGGCCGCCCGTGGGAGCTCCCTGCTGGCCGCTGGGGCTGCAGGTAGTGCGGGTCACAGCTCCGCTGGGAACAGAAAGCTGCAAACCTCAACCCCAGCCCAAAATTTGCAGGATTAGAAACTCTCAGGTTTTAACCCTCACTCCTGGCCAGCAGACTCAAGGAACCAATACACTTTTCCTCAGTATTACTCTCTTAAAACCTCAAAAGAAAAAAAGGGGAAGAAGAGGAGAGAGGCATTCCCAGACACTGGGACAATTCCCCCTCTCTCCCGCCTCTACATGAGCTTCTCTTTTCACAGCCTGCAAACGCCTTGTCTCTTGGAGGACACTCAACTCCTCAATAACCTCTAGCAGCTTCTACCCCCTCAAGCCAGCCTAGCTCCCCTTATATCCCTTGCATGACATCACCCTGGGCCTGTCCAGTCAGAGTGCCACACTCCCAACCAATCCGCCCGAGGCATCCTCTGCTTCCTCTGGCCAATGGGGCCAGAGGGTTTTACATATTTTCTCCAGCTACAGGCCCCAGCATGCCATGTGCTGAGCACCTGGCCAAAACACAGGGGCCACCTTACCCAGGTGCAACCCCCCCAATATACAACCCAAATGTGTGTGTGTGCATGTCACAAAGGGACCCACTGCAGCTCCCTCCCCCACCAGACCCCTATTCCTGGACCCATCCATGCCGTGTGACCTGGCCAGATGGCATGTGCTTTGCAAGCTCTTAGCAAGGGGTTGCACCTCCCTGAGCAGTAGCGTTCAGGGAGTGGAAAGTTCGTCCACACAGAACATCAGGGTGGGTGAGGGGACACATCTGGGGATGCTGGAGGACTGCAACTTGGGCAGTTCATCTGAGGAGAGTGACCACACATTAATGCAAGGGTGGGCAAAATGCAGCCTGGGGGCTGGATGCGGCCCACCAGGCCTGTGGGGCCCCTAAAAAAATATTTGGCTGCCTATCATACAGCCCTCGATGGCTTGGCAAAACTCAGTAAGCGGCGCTCTGCCCAAAATAGTTGCCCACCCCTGCACTAGTGGAACACGAGCTGGGCAATGTGGAGCAGAGAGAAACTTTGGTGTAACTTGAAACCAGCTAAAGTGTGCTTAAAAGTAGTTTCAGATGTTAATGTGTGGACAGTCCAGGGGTTAAGAGTTCCAGGAGCCGCCTAAAATTAGCGTGCAACAAGACCCGAAGCGTAATTTGGAACATCTGCCGGAGGCTATGTTTGATACGTTTGATGTCCTGGCCCACAGGGCCTGTGTGCATAGGACCACACCTGTTTGACTAGCTGCATCCATTAGGTGTGCCTGCTCCACCACCGCACACACATCCCTCAAAGGATGGAGTGGGCACAGCCATCACACAGGTCCACTGCCAATACAGAAGACCAAAAAGCAGCTCTCTATAGTAATAAGGAAGGAGGCGAAGTTGTGGAAATCCCCGAGGACACACTATCAATAAGCAGCATCAAGAACGACTCATGCCTCCTGAGGCTGAGGGGCATGGTGATTGCCTGCAGGTGGTGGCAGCGGTGAGCAGGGACCACCCGCAGGTGGCTGCAGTGACACTGGTGGCGAGGGTGGGCCAAGCAGGGATGGACCACAAATGGCTGTGATGGTGGCGGCCACTGCCCACACACACAAGCAGCAGCGACGGTGGCAGCCAATCTCAGGGGGGGCACATGCCCCCCACACCCCGTCTACACATCGCCTACGAGCAGCGCAATTACTAGAAGGTAAAAAGTCAGCTGTTGGCTGTCCTGGTATTTGCCCCCAGGGGCACCACCCTAAGTAACTAACAAGTGGTTTTCCATTTACTAGAAAACGGGTGCTGGGGGCGCCACATAACAGACGCATATAGAAGTGGGCATCAGATCTGGAAGCCTCCACTAAAGAAAAGGATCCTGCAAAGCTGCGTGCAGTCGTCCACTAATGTGGAGCTAGGGACCCTCTTCACCCAGGCAGCTGAGCCTGTCCGAGCTCCGACGCGCTGCAGCGGTTCCACCTTGGTGTGCACAAGCAGCTTTAGAGGAACAGTTCATCTTGGTGGCACTTCACCGCTTTCCCATAAGGATGCAGATGATCTCTCTACACTCTGCTATCCTGTTACAAGTAGCACAAGTTTATTTCCACAAGCCACTAGATAGTCTGCACACTTTCATGCCTGGCAAATGTGTCAGACATGTTAATGAGGGGTTGTTTGAGTCCCCAAAGAACTTGCAGCAATCACTGACAATAGTATCTGCCATTTCCAGGGGGGTGAATAGAGGATACCAAGGACTTTGAGTGCTTTTAGTGGCAGTGTAACAGCTGTTCAGGAAAGATTCAAGCAGCCGATGCACCCAAAAGTGCTTTAAAAGGCTGCATGTGTTCAGTAGAAAAGACGGTCTCCAGCGGTGTATTACCAACTTCTAGATACTTCTGGCAAAATCTGATCATCTCCTCAAGGACAAAGAAGTCTCCATTTCTGGAAAGACAGGAGGGCAGTTGAAATTAAGCATGCCAAAGGGGCAGCCACTAACCAGAGCTTCTCCGCATATGTTCTAGATATCTTATGCAACTACCTGCACCACGTCATACGGTTGTACAGAAGTAGAGCTGGAAGGCACTGCAAGTGGTCATCTAGTCCAACCCCCTGCCTTAGGCAGGTTCATCTCTATCCAAACTATCCTATACAAATCCATTGTCTAACTTATTAGCAAAACTACATAGTCAACCCTGACAAAACCACAAGACGTAATGTCCTAACCTGCTACGGGTAAAGCAGGGGGACCGCAGCAGCCAATGTGAATGGTGAAGTAAAGAAACTTCCTTTCTACAATTTCCAGGGCATCCAGAGGTATCCAAAACATGACAAAGGGTCTTCCATTTGATGGCTGTCACTGCTTCAGTTGAAAATGGCGAGCGTTTTTGCTCATTAAAGACACAAGATCCATTTTATGTCCTCTGGCTTTGTTTGCTCCAAACCCGAGATCTCCATCAGGCAGTATCCCTTTGCTGCATATTTCAATAACCAAAAGACAGCATTGGAGTCACCAAGGACAACGCAGATTTTCCAAGGCAACTGATATTCTGCGTCTTCCTCTCAAAAAGAACTGTGTTGCCACAGCTGAAAACTAAGCAGAACATTTCTTTACCCATTTTTCCCCTTTGTTTGCCAGTGGCCTTTATTTGTTTCAGGAAGCCTAAGCTGGAGCCCACATAGCCTAGCAGTCCTGATGTATTGTGAGCAACAGGTACTGCATGCAATTCCAGCCCTTTCTTCCCCTGCGCTCTCGGACAGCTCTTGATGAGAAAGCAGCAAGAGGTGGACTTCCATCTGCATTTCCAAGCAGTGGAAAAATGTCTTCACGAGCAAGGATTTTTATACCTGGTATTTTCTTCATCTGAATGGTGGTTGTAGGAGCGGACCTCTTATAGACTTGAAACCTCTCAACAAGTTCCTCTATCATTTCAAGTTGTGGAAGGCGACTTTGACTTCCGCAATGCCCTTGTTATATCCCCAGGACTGGTTCCACATTCGTCAGGCGTTGAGCTGCCTCTTTTCACCTTTCTATATGCAACTCTCCTGAGGACGCCGCAGGTTCTGTAGCAGGACTATCCATGGATGCATCTAGGACTTTGAAAAGGGCAGCGTGGTGCCTCATCACATGTAACACAACACATATTTTTCTCCAGTTAAAAACAAAGTACTGGAGAACTTTACTAATATGCTGGCGGGCTAGGGCTATATTATTCCGTTTCAGACTGAAGCAGAAAACAAATACAACTTCACTGGAATGAAGGACTATGAAACAGATGCTTCATTACCAGGAGCAGCTAACAGACAACAGCACTGCGGCATGAAGGATAGCTTGATTGGTGGAACATCAGGACCGTTAAAAAGAAGAGCGGGTGATGAACACTTGTGGAATGAAGAGTTGAAAAGGGATCACGTAGATTATGATAAGTCAATTGACTCCCTTGGCACTGCCTGTCTAGAAATGCTGCTGCTACTGCCAGGCAGTTGGTTGAGTGGCATACCAATGGTGGGGGGGCATGCCCCTGGGCACTAGCCTGGGGGGGGGGTGCTGGCCAGAGCCTCCAGGGGTACTCGGTCCCCTGATGACACTTTCAGTTTTGCCGCTGGCCGTTCTGGGCTCTGCAATCAGCCGCCGAGGGACTCCCCCCCTTCCCCCTGCTGGGCAATCGGCCACGGATGGGGTGGCGTGAATGGAAGCATTGGCCCCCAGGTGCTGGAGACCCACAGTATGCCCCTGAGTTGGTTTTATACTTTGGGCAGAACAAGACTCAAAGGAGGGTAAAAATGTACGGGTGTACCCCCACTGTATCTGCCCAGGGACGATTTTATTGTCAATATAAACCTTTTGGTCATTCCTCAGCACCGGTGTCTGAGTGTTACAGAAGCTCATTTAAAGAGATAAGGGATTGAGTTCTATCCAGGTCTTCATTACTGACTGATATGGGGAAAATTAGTCCAGGAAATGCGATTCATGAAGTAATAATAAAGCTCTTTGCCACACTGGATTTCAAAATCAGTGGAAAAGCAGCCATGCTTACTCTGGCTCAAATCAAGAAGTCCTAGGAGCCACTGGTAGACTCTAGGGCAGCGGGAAGTTGTCTTTTAAAATACTCCATAGTCTAGGGGACCACATTCAGAAACCTGAAGTTCACCAAAAGGTATTAGTAAGAGCCTGTTCCAGGCTTCTGGGACGCATACTGGTACTCTTATGTTCCTAGATGATGTAGGTAAGGCTTGGTAATCCACATTTCATGCAAAGATGATTGAAATCAAGGTCTCTCTCCAGAACACACCGCACAGACTGATAGTCACCAACCCCCCAAATTCTTCTCATTAAACTGGTAGAAAGACCTTTTTCATGCAATGCCACCGGCCAGCATCAAGGAGAGTGCTCGAAAGGGGCCTGGGTAATGGCTAACCTGCATCTTGCTGGTTACAGTACATTGCTGCCAAGCGGGTGATGCAAGTTCCAGCCGCTCCCTGACCCCCGGGTGCTGAGGGCCTATAATTATAAATTCTCCGAGTGCCCTAACATCTAGACAATTGGCTTAAAAGGCGAGAAGCAGCATTTAGGCTTTTCCAGGGCTAAATTTTATTTCACCCAGGGGACACAGAACTTTCCATTCTTTCAATGGGGAGTTATAATCAGTGCTAGACATGCTTGTCTTGTTGTGATTCTGCTTCCTTATGGCTTTGTGAGACATAAATGTCTTAGCTGGACTCAGGACCCAAGTAGAGAAGTCAGCCAGTGTCCTGTAGTGACAAAGAACTGGAGCTCAACAATATTGTACATGGATGGGCTTTATTTTCCATTTTTCCAGACCCAGCTGCATTCATTCCTGTTAAAAATTCTGGGCCATGCCTTCCAACAGGTACTTCCTGCACCTAGAAGCACTGGAATGGAAATTACTATTAAAAGCTTTCCAGAAAGTACAGTGTGGGCACATAATCCAACCCTAATGGGACTGAGTTTCAGGCTGATGGAGCAGCTCCTAATTGGGCTTGTTCGTTGTTTCCACTGACTAATGCAAAATGCATGAGGAGCACTGGTAGCATAGTCTAGCTTTGCCAGATGGGTGCTCTCAGCCTGCTTTGCCAGCAAAGCTTGCATAGGACAGTGTCCTGGGATGTGGGAATTCAAATTCCTTCACAGGCAGGTCAGCCTAGACCAAAGCACCGGGGAGGAGGGAAGCACCGGGCCCTTGAGCAGCTTGGGCAGACAGGCCGGCTCCAGGGAGGGAAAGGAAAAAAAAAAAGATCAGGCTCACTGCTTTTTTTCCCTGCCCTCTTCAGTGGAGCCTGCCTGCATGGGCTGCCTGCACAGCCCCTGGGCTGCACAGGGCCCAGTGCTTCCCTCTGCAGCTGTAAGGTAGCAAACTAAAACACCTTAGACATGTTTTATTTTGCTGCATCCCCAAGCCATTTAATGTGCATTATGCTGCCGACAGTGGAAACAGCTGCACCATTAAAGCAGTGCAAAAGGGCATTTAAGCCACTTTAAAGGCCAACTTTCTATGTTGATTGTCCTCACTCTCCACTTCCTTTTGCTCTACAGTCTGTACTGACAGTAACTAACCTGGTTAGGAAGATCTATTCTGCCTTTTAGGGAAAGGGGATGTAATCCTGGAGACAGTTGCTTATGTGAACAGGACTGCGTTCCCCATGGAGGGAATGCAGTAGGCCCATCACTGGTAAGCTTCTCCATACCAGACTAGCAGACAGAGATGAGGAAGCCAGAGCACTCACTCCATGTGAAAGCATGCCTTTCCTGCCCAGAGAGCTATCTTCTGTATCCCTCCCTTGCTTTCTAGTCCAAGATATGGACAATGACATGGTGATAGCCCTCTTGTGATGGGTCTGCCTTTTGGATGTGCTGTAGCCCTCGTGTTCAGATAGAGGAAACAGATGACAGTGAGTCTGCTATTTGCAGTATTGTGGTTTAGTGGCTGAAGATCTTGTTAGCTGACATTGTAAGATCCAGCCAGGGTGACAGCAGCACTGATCCACAGTCTGGTCACTTGGCGCCGAACAAAGCGTAGGTGCCAAAAGAGGACAACAGTGGACTGCATAGCAAGAAAGATGGAGGAAAGAATCAAATAACGCTGGTAGGGTAGTTATTGTTATAGCAGACAGAGATGCCAGAAGGGCTTTGCTGCTGGCTGCACTTCACATGTAGAGCGTGAGACAGTCCTAATCCATTAGCTTTCGTGTGTTAATTATAGAGGCTCTGGAGAGGAAGAACTATACTCCTTTTAATCCCTCCATGTCCAAAGTCACATGGAGAAAGACTATACACATCTAGTTGTGGGTACTATGTGGGCAAATACTGAAAAAAAAAAAAGCCTGTATTTTGTTAAGTTCACTGGGAAGTTCCCTCACCAGCAAAAATAATTGGGTTTCAGTTAAATGTAACAATAAATCTAAGCTTTTAAGTTTACAGACATAAGAAAATTCAAAGGTAAGCCTTCTGCAGCACTCGTTACTCCTGTATATAAGCAATGTGAGAGAGACATTTCTGCATAATCATACAACAGCAGGCATTATCACGCACTATTAGACAAATATAGTAATATGGTAGAAACAAAGTGCAGTTCTTTCCCTGCTAGGACAGAGACAGGGTTAACTATACTTTCTTCTGAGTTATATTAATATCACCACTCTAACTTTTAAAGGTCAGTGACAGCTCAAAGAACAGCTCATTTTGTTGCGATCAAAAGGGGGTGGGAGTGAGGAGAGGGGACGACCACCATACTTCACCTGCCCCTAGAACAGTGGTTTTCAATCTTTTATTTGCAGACCATAAAAAAATTTGAATGGAGGTGCAGACCTGTTTGAATTGTAGGTGTGAATATTCACTAGGCCTGTGCAAAGCTTCGGGTGGCGATTTGATTCAGAGGAGATTTGGCCCAATTCGGTGGCCGAATCTCCAAATCCAAATCGAATCAGGGGACCAATTTAAAGGTCCGAATCAATGCAAAGCTCTCCGAATCTTCGGCAAAGATTTGGAGAGCTTTGATGATTTGGGCAGTCCCCCATGGCTGCAGTGGGGAACTGTAGCCGACTCCGAGTTGGTAAGTACTAGGGGCCAGGGGGTGCTGAGGGAGGGGACCATGGGGGGACCCCTGCCAGCCCCCCTGAGCTCCACCCACTCCCCCAGCCCCGCCTCGATTGCCCCCGCCCACCCCAGCTCCCAGTACTTTAAAAAAAAGCCCTGGCTCACTAGGTGCTGCTGGGCTAGGTTATCCCCACTGCCCCACACTGCATGGACTGCTCTGCATGAGCCCCCACCCCCACTCTTCCAGCCCCAAATAGGTACCCTGCCCAGGCCAGCTCTGGCCCTTTAAGAAAAAAAAAAGCCAAGAAAAGTCCCAGGACTCACCACTCCTGCAGCAGCCTCCGGGCTTCAGGGGCTTGTGCAGAGCCCCCCACATGGTGCGGGGCAGCAGGGATTGCCCCCACCAGCAGGAGTGGTGAGTTGGGGGGGGTTGTTTTTTTCTTAAAGGGCCGCAGCTGACCTGGGCGGGGGTCCCTTGGGCAAGCGGTTGGGGGGGGGGGGGGTCAGGGAGCTCATGCAGAGCGGGGTAGTGGGGGCCAGCAGGGATTGCCCCCCACCTGGCAGCACCTGCTGAGTCAGGGCTTTTTTTTAAAATTTAAATAATTGCCAGGAGCTGGGGCGGGCTGGGAGAAGGGCAGGGGATGGCCCCGGCTGATTCAGAAATTCGGCTGCTGAATCTCCAAATCAGATTCAGCCGAATTGAATCAAGACAGTGATTCAAATCACTGCATCGAATCACTGTGCTCCAAATTGGCCGAATCTGAATCCAAAGCGAATACTAGCCGCTTTGCACAGGCCTAGTATTCACATACTTTTGATTGATCACAGTCATCTTTTGTGGATCCCTTAGACATAGTCTGTGGTCCCCCAGGGTCTGTAGACCACAGGTTGAAAGCCACTGCTCTAGAAAACTGGGTCCTAAGCTAGGGGGCATAACCCCAAGTCGGGCCATGGTAGTTAGAAGTAGGGGTCGCAAGTCCCAGAGCCCTTCATGCTCCAAACCTGTAATCAACCCCTGTGCTCATAATTAGCAGGAGATGGGGCTTTACCACACCTCAGCTGCCCTGCGGTAACTGTCCCCGTGTCCCAGATGCCTCATGACAAGTAAGAGCCAAGTTGCCCCAGGTTTCATTTTCTCCAGTAGCCTGTCGCAACTTAGGTCTCAGTGTGGGTGAAGGACACAGGGATGGTGTCTTTGGCCCACAGAACATGCTGCAGGCCCCTGCCCCTCTCTGAGCTGCACGCACATGAACAGTCCCTAAGTGTGGTGGCACAAAAGTGCTCCCACTGTAAAAGGAGTCGCAGCTGAGAAAGTGCTGGAAATCACTGCCCTAGAGGTTACCAGTTTGTTATCAGAGGTAGGAAGCATGCCCATCAACTGCTGCTCAGAAGGGTTTCAATCATGGAGCTGGTTTACTGGTGAAGGTCACATTGCCCTAACGGGAGCTGGGTAAGAGATGATGGCCAAACTAGGTCAGCTAATTTGACCCTCTCCACAACGCATAACATCCTCCCCCAGCATTTTGCCTACTTTAGCTATTCTGGTCTTTCTTTGCTGGAGCACTGTTAACTCAGGTTCTAACAGCAGCAGTGCCTGAGGCTGATCACTGTTCTCACACAAAAATCCCTAGCTCAAGTTGGGTGAGGCTTTAACCCCGGGCTGTCCAACTTGACTGCAGCGGGGGCCACAGGTGAGGTGTATGTTGCGGTGCTCAACGGCAGCTCAAATACTGTTTGCAGCGTGGCCAATCTCACACGGGAAAAACGAGGGCAAGAGGAGTTGTACCAAGTGTAGATAACAGGCCTGATTCGGTGGCCGAATCGCTGAATCCGAATCAAATCAGGGGACCAATTTAAAGGTCTGAATTAATTCAAAGCTCTCCGAATCTCCAGAAAAGATTTGGAGAGCTTTGATGATTCAGGCAGACCTTGGTGGCTGCAGCAGGGGGCTGCACCCACTCCGAGCTGGTACGTACTAGGGGCGGGGAAGGGGGGGCCCCCCTGCCAGCTCCTTTGACCCCTACCTATGCCCCCAGCCCCCCCCATGTCTGTCCCCCACTCCTGCCCCAGCTTGGTACTTTAAAGAAAAGCCCCGGTGCTCACTGGGTGTGAGCGACCCCTGCTGCCCTACTGCCCAATGGTGCATGGGGAGGCTCTGCAACAAGCCCCCCCCAGCCCCCCCCACCTCCCCCAAGCACCCCATGGGTGCCCTGCCTGGGCCAGCTTTGGCCCCTTAAGAAAAAAAAAAAGCTAAGAAAACCCCCGAGACTCTCTGCTCCTGGTGCAGCCTCGGGGCTTTGGGGACTCATGCAAAGTCCCCCACATGGTGTGGGGCAGTGGGGATCACCCCCTGCCAGCAGAAACAGTGAGTCCTGGGGTTTTTTCATTTTGGTTTTTTTTTTTCCTTATATTGCCAGAGCTGGCCCATGCGGGGCACCCATGGGGGAGGCTGGGGAGCAAGGGGAGGGGTCGGGGGCTCATGCGGAGCTCCCCATGCAACGTGGGGCAGTGGGGATCACCCCCCACCCACTAGGACCTGGTGATTTGGGGCTTTCGTAAAGAAAAAAAAAAAAGAGCCAGGAGCTGGGGCAGGTGATGGGCCTGGCCTGGCTGATTCAGAGATTCGGCCAAATCGAATCAGGACAGTGATTTGAATCACCAGATTGAATCACTGTCCCCCGCATCAGCCAAATCCAAAGCAAATACTAGCCGCTTTGCACAGACCTAGTAGATAACTCAAGGTGTCTATAGCTGTGTTGTGTGCAGTGCCAAGTGCAATGAAGTTCTGTTCATGGAGGAGCCCAGGAACTAGAAATAATCATAAAAACATGTAGTTTATTTCAGTGAAAGTTGGATCTTTTGGAAGTTTGCATGTTGAACCCTATACCACAGCCACAAAGGTCTGAAGTCCTTTGCACATCACATGTCAACACGCTGCGACTGTTTAATAACTTGAGATGACATGCTTGATTACAGGTCTCCTTTTGGGGAAGATGGGTGAGCGAGGCATTCCATTAGTCAATGTGTGCCAGTGCCTCAATGAAGCAGTGATGAGGATTGTCTCGATGGCTGTTTGGTAAGTAAAAGTCTTTTCTTACATGCACCAAGTGCAATATCAGTCGTATTCCTACAGAAAAGAAACGCCAAGAATTTTAAGTTCAGGATGCTAAAACATCCCCTCTTCTACAATGAACTATAAAAGAAGATGTTAGAAAATCTGCAGCCCAGTTCATAGGATTACAGGAAAGTAGGGCTAGAAGAGATATTATGACTTCCACTACTACAGCCCCTGTTCAAGGCAGGATCGTTCCTAACTAAACCATCCTTAGTTGCCTATGCTTACTGCCTCCCGTGGTCAGGGAACTCCGAAATGGTGTCTTGGTGCTCATCAAGTTTCTGAACAAGAACTCGGCCTACTGGCTCTCTCTACAAGTCCTACATGCCAAATAAAACAAGGTCCTAAGGGGCAAAAAAGTGATACGTGACCATTAGGGGTGCGTGAAACAGGCCCTATTTGATTTGGATTCGGCCCGAAATCAGGGACAGTGATTCAACTAGTTGATTCAGATCACTGTCCCGATTCGATTCAGCTGAATCTGAAGATTTGATGCCGATTCGGAGAATCAGTGACTAGGACATGCACACAGTTTTAAAAGTTTTTTCTGCATACCTCTAGGTACCAGTGCAGCATATGATTGCTGCAATGCTGGGGTGCACTGAGCATCCCACAGGAGTATGGGGGGCCCTGTGAGTGCTCAGCAGTGAACCCAGAAGTGGACCAGAAGTACATCCGGTCCACTTCTGGGTCCATCGGGGAGCACACTGGGTACCCCCCCCCACTTGGCAATTGGCCGTGGGGGGACCCTGGGTGCCCCCTCAGACCCAGGCAACACAAGTTGCTGAGCTGAAGGATGTGGGGGGCCTAGCACATTCCCTGGTGGACCCAGAAGAGGACTGGAAGTGTTTCTGGTCCACTTCTGGGTCTGCTGCTGAGTGCAGTGGGGAGCCCCCCGTGCTTCTGTGGGACACTCCATACATCCCAGCATCGCAGCACTCATGCGCCCCTGCCTCCTAGAGGTATGTAGAAAAAAACCAGTTAAAGCTGTCTCTATGTCCAAATCACCAAATCTTTCTGAATCCATTTAGAGGGTTCCAATTCGATTTGGAGAGGTTAAAGGGTCCTCGGATTCGATTTGGATTTGGAGATTCAGCCACTGAAATCGGGCCAAATCTCCGCCATACTGAATCAGGGACTAAAGCTTCACACAGCCCTAATGACCATGCAATCAGAGATTGCATCTTAAGGTACATGCACACAGAGGCTACAACGAGGTGGCGCAGGCAATCATATCTGGCCTTTTCTGACTTTGAGCATTTGACCTCGTACAACTTCACATAACTTTTTGTATGTAATGTATATTACATTCATATATACATAGCAAAAGCAAGTGAGTTTTGTAATATCTAGCTTTGCAACTAGAATGCTTCTTTGAGGCTGGTGCCTTGCTTTCTAAAGCTTTCAAGCACTGACATGCACTGTTTAAAATTCCCCTGAAACTTCTTAAGTATATAAAAAGGTTATTGATGATCTCATTTCCCCTTTAGTCCCCATAAGAATAGTCCAAAATTTTCCATTTGTTGTAATTTTTAACACTGTCCTCACCCTTTGGAATGTCACGTGTTAAGTCAGGTTTCTCAAATGCCTCATTCAGTACAACTAGCGTCTTCGAAAAAAATCTCTTGTCTGGATGAAAGGTCATTTTTTCTGTATCAGGCTCTGTTCCAAATGGGTGAATATTTCCTATGATTACTTGCAGGTACTTTCCATTTGGCATTGTTTTTCTCATTGCTGGAAAGATCTTGGAGATGGAAGATCCATCTGTGATTGGAAAGAAATTGGGACTGTATGCCATAACAGTGGTGTCAGGGCTAGTGATTCATGGACTTGTCCTCTTGCCTTTGCTTTTCATAATCGTTACCAGAAAAAACCCCTTTGTTTTCATCCGGGGGATCCTGCAAGCCTTGCTGATTGCCTTGGCTACATCATCCAGGTATTTCCCAAACGTTCCAGAATTACAGCTGGTTTAATTATAGAAATCTAGGCTACATATAAATGTTTGACACCGGAGTTTAACCCACTGTTGTTTGCTAAGTAGTGAAATCAGGTGTTCTTTTCAAGATCTGAATGTAAAAGAAAAACGTTTATGCAAACGCCTTTAGAAATTTGAGCTCCAAGAGAAGATGCTTTTCCCATAGACCACACCACAGCACAGCAATTGCTCACTGTGACGATTAGAGTCTTTTCATGGTTTGGGATTTCAGGCGTCATAAACAGGAATAAAGAAAGAAGCACATGTAAGGAAGCCTCCCCTCCACACCACACACGCGTTCAGTCACCTCTAGAGATTTCTAGAAGGACCAAATGCAAATGGATCCCACTTGACAACAGTACACATTTTACCCTTTTAATCTGACCTGGAGTTGGGCAAAACTGAAAAATTTATACAAGACAAACTTGGAATTTCACTGAGAGCAACTGAGCAATAGCTTACCCCCAAAACGCATTGATTTGAAGGACAGCAGCATTTTTTCTGTCCCACATCAGCAAACATCTATTTAGATGGCAGCTTTTGGAGAAGGAGCTTAGGCACAGCAGCAAAATGATAGGATACAGTCCTTTAGCCAGACAGGGACCAATTTTGCATGCTACCTTGCCCTCGCTATAGGCTTCAAAGCAAGTGAATAGCTGCCTAAATTTTTCTGACAAGGAAAGAGTGAGTGCTTGTTTATATATCCGGGGCACAAAGCTCTCTCTCTGGTTAGGCAACAAACCCCTCTCGCTACGTTAATTGTAAAGCAATGGGTTCCTTAACACAAAAGTTCTGAAATGTTAATATCCAATGCAAAGGCAGATGGAGTGCTGCTTGATGCAGAAAAATCACCAAGGTAGAAAAGACAGAAGAAGAAAACTCAGCCCTCTCACCATAGAAGCAATTAAAACTGCACCCTTAGAAATGAGACATTCTGGGGAAAGGCCCCATCATGGAGCACTCAGCTGGTGGCTGTGAAAACCAAAGGGGCATCAAGTTTCTTTGCCTCCGAGCAGGATTTTGCATGCCTGCCCTGGATAGGATCATTTCTGATTCTGTGACTTAAATGCAGAAGCTACCGCACTGCACACTGCTGTTGGCCTCTCTCAAATCAGCTTGGGCCCTCTTCTCGGCTCTTGTAAGAGAGACTATCCCTGAAGACTGTAGGGGAAACAGCATTGGGCACTCTTCTCTTTAGTCAAAGCCACTCAATCTTCAACTCATTACAGTTTATTGCTGTGGACTGATTGAACTGAATGACGCTCTAAGTAGAGGCTCCTAGTAGGAGGCAACTTTCAGGCAGGCAATGGTCATTCTCAAATGGCCGGATGTCCCAGCCTTTTCAAGTCCCCATGAATGCCAGAGGTAGCTTTCTCTAGGTGGGTCACTCCAGCAGAGCAGGCTTGCTGCAACAGTCCCTTGCCTCAAGGTTAGTTATCCTGAGGAAGGTAAATGGGACAGTGCCAGTGTATCAAGAGAAGGCTTACAACAAGAACAGTGTGCACATCCCCACTACTGCCGCTGTCCCAGGCTGAGCCCAGGCCCCCATGCAGCATAGCTGGAGTAGTGTACAGGAGCTCCTTTGCTCCTGGGACAGTGGGGACAGCAGTAGCAGCCGATGAAGGAAAGGGAAAGGGACATGCTTTGGAGCAGAGAGGGGAAGGGGGAAAATCTTATTTGATTTGGAGCATTTAAACAGTCCCCAACAGCTGCACCTGTGATTCAGTTTGCCAGCCCACATGGTGCGGGAGGAGGCTGGGAGTAGGGGGTTAAACTGCTCCCACATCCCCTTTGCAAAATCCTTAGCAGACATCTGCAGTGTTCAATGCAAAAGGTGATATTAGGGATAAATGTATGATCTTCAGTTATTTCTTTGCAATGCAGCTCAGCAACCCTCCCCATCACCCTTAAGTGTCTTTTGGAAAACAATGGGATAGACAGAAGAGTGGCACGATTTGTTCTTCCTGTCGGTGCAACCATCAATATGGATGGCACTGCCCTCTATGAAGCTGTTGCTGCTATCTTCATTGCTCAGGTTAACGATTACGACTTGGACTTGGGACAAATTATAACTATAAGGTAAATGAAACTCTTCCTTTTTTTTCCTTTTTTTTTTTTAAAAACAGAAAAACTGTCCTGTTTTCTCCTGTAGTGTTGACAGTTATTTTGGTGCAGCATATTTCTGTTCTGGGAAGGGAACAAACTTAACGTGAAGTCCCTTTGTACTGGCATAAACATTTCCATGAAAATACCACACCTCTACCCAAAATTGTTATACCAACACAAAAGCTGTTGAAGTCCTGGCTAAACTTTTCATTAAAATAAACACTTCTCACCTGATGCAGTGTTACCTCCCAAGTCTGCAGACAGCTGGAACAAACCTCTCACTGCAACCTGATGAACAGCATTTTAAGTATCAAGACTGGTATTTCACTGCTGATTAATTCAACATAACTACATCCAGCTAGTATGCTTATCCTACAGTACCAAACCACTCATGTCTTTGCCTGGGCCTAAGTGTCCTAAATATCCCATAAGCAGTTCCTAAAATCTCCAGTTCTCCTCTAACAATTTATAAAATAGAGCTAAGAAATGTTAGTATAAAATCCTGTGCCACATTTTAAATTTGGACAATTAGAGAAGTGACAAAAATAATTCATAATAAAAGAAAAGCACAAGAAACCCCGTACTCATTGGACTTCATTACGTGTCATACAACCTTAACGCCACCCTTTGTGCATATGGCATAAAGAGTCTTCAGTAACCCGATCATTTGCTGTTCTTCAGCAACCCGATCATTTGCTATTCTTCAGCAGTTAAATCATTCACTGGAGAGGTTCATTGCTGTTCAGGGAATGAGGCAGCTATATTCTCTATTCAGCATCTGCATACTCATTCAACTGCATAATTATTTCTTCTATACCATCCAACCTAGGCCTAGAGGTGCTAATTATCAAAGTGTACATGCACATCTCAATTAATTCATCTGCTGCACAATTCTATGAGGCACATGTAACCTTATTTATAAATATGGAGCTGAGGTACAGATCTAAGCCCAATTTCTCAAAAGCAGCTACTCATCTGGGGAGGAGCTGCTCACCCAGAAACACCAGGCATCTCAAAACTGGGCAACCAAAAATTGGGAAAGACAAAATGAAAAGCTTCTTTCAGGGCACTGGCATTAGCAATGCATCTGTGGCAGTGAGGGGAATGGAACTGAGTCCTCCTGGTCTCAGACCACATAACCGGGCCATTAATATCCAGATGCGACTCGTGTTCTGCAACTCTCTCTCATTCTCTGCATGAATGACCAGGCTCTTTTAAAAAGAGACTTCAGAATTCACCGTAGCTGTCAAACTAAACCCAAGCCATACAAAAGGCAAGAGGAAAGGTTTTTATTATCTTTCAAACTGCCTTGTAAGTCACATTATAATGGGGCTGTGGTTGCAACCATGCCTGTCCACAGTAACTTGACCTTCCATTCCAAAAACTGAGACTTTTTCATTCGAGGCAGAGGTTTATTAGCGGAGAGCTACATAAATGCCCTGATATGTGCCTGTAACAGAAGGCAATATGTAGGCATATGCTCCCTCAACAGCAAAATATCCCGTTGATATCAACAGCCATCCATAGCAAAATATTTACTAAAACTCTGCTTAATTATAAACATTTTTCTTCAACTCTAACCAGCACAAAGGAACCGTCCTGTAGGAAAATGAGAGGTTGGGGGTGGGAGGGTGGGGGAAAAAAAGAAAAAAAAAAAAAAATCACACAAAAGCAAAAATCTCTCTATAATCTAAAAGGGGAGCTGACTAGATGAGGTAGGCAGATAAGTGGAAGACGCTGGTCCTTGGCAAACACTGAACCGTATCCCTTGTTACAGTCCCCAAACTGCAATGTTATTGATTTCCCCGGGGAAACCGTGCCTGTCCAACAACTCTCTCCAGGTCACCATTCAAATCTCCTAGATCGGGGCAGGCAATTATTTTGGGCAGAGGGCCGCTTACTGGCTTGCGAAAACTCATCGAGGGCTGCATGACGGGCAGCCGGGGCAGATAAATATTGATTTTCTACATTTTTTAGGGGCCCTGCGGGCCAGATAGAATGGCCTAGCAGGCCACATCCAGCCCACAGACCACATTTTGCCCACCCTCATCCTAGATGGGGGCTGAGTGACAAATGTAGTGATCTTTAACTATGATTAACATTTACCTTGCCATACGTTTAAAACCAGTTGAGAGCTTTAAATGACAATGGCACTGTGGCCCTTTATTTTTGCAGCATAACAGCAACAGCAGCGAGCATAGGTGCCGCAGGAATCCCCCAGTCGGGACTCATTACAATGGTCATTGTACTGACCTCTGTTGGCCTTCCAACTGATGAAATCACCCTGATCATTGCAGTCGACTGGGCTTTGTAAGTACTTTTCCATAGTCTGTTTTTAGTTTCTCATGTTCAGAATAGTAACCACGGCACGTTCTAACTTTACAGAAGTAATGACAGTAGTTAAAAAAAAATAGACATGAATTGAAGGATTTGTAAAAACAAGTGCAGGAGTCAGGAGCTCAAGCTCCCAGATTTCTTGGTTCTGCCACCAACTTCTGAAGAAACAACACCCCGAAGAAATCACAGAACATTTTTAAGGGACTGTTTATTTAGGGGGCTTCCAGTTTTGAGGGCTGAACCTAACACTTTGGGTTTGACTTTCAAAAGTTGCATGGATTTGTGGGTGCTCAGTAGGGGTGTGTGAAGTGGGCCCTATTCGATTTGGATTTGGCCTGAATCAGGGACAGTAATTCGATTTGTTGATTCAGATCACTGTCACCGATTCAATTCGGCTGAATCCAAATCTGAAGATTCACCGCTGATTTGGAGAACAAGTGATTTGGACACAGATACAGCTTTAAAAGTTTTTTCTACATACCTCCGGGTACCAGCGCAGCTTGTGAATGCTGTGATGCTGGGGTGGATGGAGTGTCCCACAGGAATGTGGGGGAGCCCTGCATGTGCTCAGTGGCAAACCCCAAAGTGGACTGGAAGTACTTTCAGTCAGTTTTTCACCAGTCCCATGGGATGCCCCTGCCCACTACGGGGCAGGGAGGCCTGGGAGAGAGAGATACCTTACCCTCCATCAATGCTGACCTTGTGAAGGAACACCTTGAGAGGCTGGATACCTTCAAGTCAGCCAGCCCTGAAAATTTACACCCCAGGGTACTCAAGTCGCTGGCAAGCATCATAGCCCAGCCCCTGGCACGGATCTTCAAGAGCTCCTGGCGCTCTGGTGAAGTGCCCGAACACTGGAAGCAGGCCAATGTGGTGCCTGTCTTCAAGAAAGGGAGGAAAGTGGATCCAGCAAACTACAGGCCCATCTGCCTGACCTCTATCCCGGGGAAGGTCTTGGTAAAGAGGCCAACTCTCAACAGACTGGCCAATGGCAACATCCTGAGGGATAGCCAGCGTAGGTTTGTTGCGGGTAGGTCTTGCTTGACTAATCTCATTTCCGTTTACGACCAGGTGACCTATCACCTGGACAAGGCAGAACAGATTGATGTCATATATCTTGACTTCAAAAAAGCCTTTGATTTAGTATCCCATGATCACCTCTTAGCAAAACTGGCCAACTGCAGCCTTGGCCCCACCACGATCCGCTGGCTGAGGAATTGGCTCCGTGGTAGGACCCAGAGGGTGGTAAGTTGATGGAAGTCAATCATCGTGATGACCTGTGACCAGTGGGATCCCTCAAGGCCCTGTCCTAGGGCCTATACTATTTAACATTTTCATTGACGATGTGGACATTGGAGTCAGAAGCAGACTGGCCAAGTTCGCCGACAACACCAAACTCTGGGGTAAAGCATCCACACCTGAGGACAGGAGGGTGATTCAGGCAGACCTTGACAGGCTCAGGAAATGGGCAGATGAGAACCTGATGGTGTTCAACATCAAAAAAATGCAAGGTTCTCCACCTTGGGAGGAAAAACCTGCAACATCTTTATAGGCTTGACAGTGCTATGCTGGCTAGCACTGCGGAAGAAAGGGACTTGGGGGTCATGACTGACCACAAGATGAACGTGAGCCTTCAATGTGATGCTGCGGCTAGTAAAGTGAGCAAAATGCTGGCTTGCATCCATAGATGCTTCTCAAGTAAATTCCTGGACATCATCCTCCTGTTGTACTCAGCATTGGTGAGGCCGCAGCTGGAGTACTGCGTCCAGTTTTGGGCTCCACAATTCAAAAAGGATGTGGGGAAGCGTGAGAGGGTGCAGAGGAGAGCCACGTGCATGATCAGAGGTCAGGAAAACAGACCTTACGATGACAGGCTGAGAGCTATGGGGCTTTTTAGCGTGGAAAAGCGCAGGCCCAGGAACAATCTGGTGGCCCCCTATAAGTTTATCAGGGGTGTTCACCAGAGCGCCCCAAGGGGTGACAAGGTCGAACAGTCTCAAACTTCTCCATGACCGTTTCAGGCTGGACATAAGGAAGAATTTCTTTACTGCCCAAACCCCCAAGGTTTGGAACAGCCTGCCGCCAGTGGTGGAACGCCTTCGAGAGACATTTGGATGTTTATCTTGCTGGGATCCTATGACCCTAGCTGACTTCCTGCCCCTGGGGCAAGGGGCTGGACTCGATCTTCTGGGGTCCCTTCCAGCCCTAGTGTCTGAATCTATAACTCAACTTCTGGGTCTGCCAGGGAACACACAGAGGCCCTGCCCCCATGCCCCTCTGGCTCAGCCATCGGCCACGGGGGGACCCCAGGTGCTCCCCCATACCCAGGAGGCACCAGTCGCTGAGCCGGAGGGGCACAGGGGGGCTCCCCTGCTCATTTCCCAACAGACTCGGAAGTGCTTCTGGTCCACTTCCAGACCTGCTGCCGAGCGCACCAGGGAGCTCCCCATGCTCCTGTGGGACGCTGCATCTGCCCCAGCACTGCAGTGTTCACAAGCCGCCCACTACCTAGAGGTATGTAGAAAAAACATTTAAAGCTGTGTCTATGTCTGATACTGACAAGTGCAAGGTGCTGCACCTGGGGGGGAAGAACCAGCACCATACCTACAGGCTGGGGAATGCCCTTCTCATCAGTGCAGAGGCAGAAAAGGATCTTGGAGTCATCATAATGGGTCACCAATGTCAGGAAGGCCAACCGCACCTTGGCATGCATCCATAGCTGTATCATGAGCAGGTCCAAGGAGGTGATCCTCCCCCTCTATGCAGCACTGGTCAGGCCGCAGTTGGAGTACTGCGTCCAGTACTGGGCGCCGCACTTCAGGAGGGATGAGGCCAGCATCAAGAGGGTCCAGAGGAGGCCACTCGCATGATCAGGGGGCAGCAGGGCAGGTCCTATCAGGAGAGGCTACGGGACCAGGACCTATTCAGCCTTCACAAGAGAAGGCTGAGAGGGGATCTAGTGGCCATCTATAAACTTACCTGGGGGGACCAGGGGGGAACAGGTGGGACCTTGTTCCCCCGAGCACCTCCTGCAGCAACAAGGAACAACGGCCGCAAGTTGATTAAGAGTAGGTTCAGGCTAGACATCAGGAGGCGCTACTTCACGGTCAGGGCAGCCAGAATCTGGAACCAACTTCCAAGCGAAGTGGTGCTGGCTCCTACCTTAGGGGTCTTTAAGAGGAGGCTTGATGCCTACCTAGCTGGGGTCATATGAGCTTAAACTTAGTAGGGGGTCATATCAGCCCTGTATTTGTTCCTGTCCAGGGCAGGGGGTCAGACTAGATGATCTGCTCAGGTCCCCTCTGACCCTACATCTATGAATCTAGATCTGAATCACCAGATCTTTCCGAATCAATTCAGAGGGTTCCAATTCGATTCAGAGAGAGTAAAGGGTCTCCTGATTCGATTACGAGATCTGGCCACCAAATCAGGCCGAATCTCCACTGAATCCAATCAGGGACTGAAGCTTCTCATAGCCCTAGGGCTCAGTATTGACGAAAGTCAGCCAATATGTTTGAAGCTGGGTCCTGCATCTCAGTATCTGATTTTGAAAATATATCACATACACTTCTCTGATGTAGGCTTTGATGCAGGTAGTGATGACACAGCTTTGTCTTATCCAGGTATATTTTCCAAGCCCCCCCGATGTTGAAAGCATGCCAAATATCCTTCTTCTGAGTGTGGGGAAACAAGCTGAGAAGAAACTTGCCTTGTGTGGAAGGGAGGAAAGTAGTGGACATCGGAAGGGTGCATTTTCCTCTGTGAAACTTGATACGAGCAAGGCACCTGGCTCTTCCATTCTCCAAAAATACTTCCGTAAGTCCAGGTCTTCTCCTTGCTATCCTGTGGGCAAAGGCAGAAGATTTTGGAACTGAACTGCAGGCTAAGCAAGTAGTATAAGATACAGGATTCTCTGCAACTTCCACAGGGAAAGAGCCAGCGCATTTTGGATGGCCTCCATCTCAGCAGATGGCAAACCACTCTTCTACAGAACCGTCACACAGCTAACCTAGTCAGAAGGATAATTAACAAAAAAAGGAAGAGGAAAACAGCAATGGAGCTTTATTAAGCACAAAATCAAGATGTCAAATATAAAACTAGTCAAGACACTCTGGGACTTGGAAAAGAAATTCCTTAACTGCCTGTACACAGGAATTCCAAGTCTGGATAATGAGTGAGTCATTGAAATAGTGAAGTTATAGCTGTAATGGTCCACAAATCATGCAAGAGGCACAAAATGTATCTCAACTACATAGACTCATAGAAAACTAGGGTTGGAAGGGACCTCAGGAGGTCACATCTAGTCCAACCCCCTGCTCAAAGCAGGACCAGCCCCAACTAGATCATCCCAGCCAAAGCTTTGTCTAGTCAGATCTTCAAAACCTTCAAGGATGGAGCTTCCACAATCTCTCTGGCTAATCTGTTCCCATACGTAACCACTCTTATAATGAGAAAGTTTTCCTTATAGCTAACCTAAACTTCCCTTGCTGCAACTTGAGCCCATTGCTCCTTGTTTGTCATCTGCCACCACTGAGAACAGCCCAGCTCCAGCCTCTTTGGCTCCCCTTCAGGGAGTTAAAGGCTGCTATTAAATCCCCTCTCAGTCTTCTCTCCTACAGACTAAATAAGCCCAGTTCCCTCAGCCTCTCCTCATCAGTCATGTTCCCCAGCCCCTGAATCATTTTTGTTGCTCTCCGCTGGACTCTCTCCAATTTGTCCACATCCTTTCTGTAGTGAGGGGGCCCAAAACTGGACATGATACTCCAGACATGGCCTCACCAATACCAAATGGAAGAGAAGAACTTCTCTTGATCTGCTGGCAATGCTCCTACTAATGCAGCCCAGTATACCGTTAGCCTTCTGTGTAACAAGGGCATACTGTTGGCTCATATTCAGCTTCTTGTCGACTTGCCCACAGCCTATGGGATTGTTCGTACACATCCTTGTCAACTCTCTTGAGATTTCTTTTGGCCCAATCCTCCAATTTGTCTAGGTCTCTCTGAATCCTAGCCCTGTCCTCCAGTGCATTTACTAGGGGTGCGCAAAGTGAGCCCTATTCGATTCGGATTCAGATTCCCAAACTGGGGGCCGTGATTCAGTTCATTGATTCAGATCACTGTCCCCGATTTGATTCAGCCGAATCCAAATCCGAAATTCAGAGAATCAGCGATTCAGACAGACACAACCTTAAATGTTTTTTCTACATACCTTGAGGTACCAGTATGGCTCATGAATGCTGCAATGCTGGGGCAGATGGAGCGTCCCACAGAAGCATTGGGGGGGGGGGGGGGGCCTGCATGTTTGGCGGCGAACCTGGAAGTGGATGAGATGTACTTCTGGTCCACTTCCAGGTCCACCAGGGAGCACGTAGGGCCCCTCCTTGTGCCCCCCCAGCTCAGCGATTGACCTTGGGGGGCCCCAGGGGCCCCCACAGACCTGGGAGGCACCAGTCACTGAGCTGGGGGAAGGGGCACAGGGGGCCCCCCCTGCATGCTCTTTGGTGGACCCAGAAATGGACCAGAAGCACTTCCAGGTCTCCTGCCAAGCATGCTGGCGAGCCCCCCACACTTCTGCGGGACACTCCATGGGCCCCAGCATCACAAGCCACCTGCTACTTTGAGGTATGTAGAAAAAACATTTAAAGCCGTGTCTATGTCCGAATCACCAAATCTTTCTGAATCTCTCCTAATTGGTTCAGAGAGATTAAAGTGTCTCCTGATTCAATTTGGATTCAGAGATTTGGCCACCGAATCAAATAGGGGACCGAAGCTTTGCACAGCCCTAGTATCTACTATTCCCTCCTGCTTGTTGTTATCTGCAAACCTGCTGAGGGTGCACTCTACACCATCTTCCAGGTCATTGATGAAGATATTGCACAAAACCGGCCCCTGGTCTGACTGACCCCTGGGGCACTCGACTTGAGACCAGCTGCCAACTAGACAGAGAGCCTTTAATTACCACCCTCTAAGCCCAATGATCCAGCCAGTTTTCTATAAACCTTACAGCCCATTCATCCAACCCATACTCCCTTAGCTTGCTTGCAAGAACGCAGTGGGAGACCATATCAAAAGCCTTGCTAAAGTCAAGGTATAATTAGAGCCAGGTTTAAATTGCCATTTTGCATTTTTCCTGAAAATCATTAAATTAAGTGTTTTTCACATATATGCTGTTATACGTACATTATGCTGTTAGCCTTCTTGGCAATAAAGGCACACCAACATGGCTGGTCCGAGAAGAGATATTACCCTAAGAATTGGAATAGTTAATTTATAAGCAACAATTCAACCTAGTTGTTAGTAAAGAAATATCGTAGAAAGGGCTGCATAAATAAGTTAAAATTACTTATTATGGCCTGATTGGAATGGCTTAAATGGTCAAAAGTGGGAAAAATAATAATTTATATTGAAAAATTGTACTGGCTGTTTCCAGGCATTTAGAATCAAACTTGGATGAGATGTTATGGGTTTTAGTCTATCCCCTTCACAGAAGCAGGATTTGTCATTCTTAAACCAAACTAATCCTAAATGGATGTTTTAAGAAAAGACTGGACAGGTAACTAAGGAGATCCCATAAATTGCTCCGGCAGCTTGTTCCATTGTTCTACTATTCTTAGAAGATTTTCCTGATCCAGAGCTAAATCTGCCTCCTTTTACTGGTTTAAAACAAAATATACAGCCTAATTTGGAAGCAAATAGAATATGCCAATTTTATATAAAAAATTCTTGTTACTTCCAAATATGTACGTGACAGGCCAGGCTGCCTGTTTAAGGAGAAAGTCAACCTTGTTAAGAAAGCTCAGCTGAGGGGCATTTGGCTAAAGAAGGAGCACTGCACTAGGACATCAGTGCTCAACCTTTTGGTTTTGTGGACCAGATGAGTGGCATGGGGCTGATCTGTGGGCTGGATTGGATTCTGCCTTCCAGTATTAAACCCATGCCACCTGCCCCAGCTCCATGCTGCCAAATGAGGGCCCCATGCCATCTCCTAGGGCCCTATGCTGCCTCTGCTCAGCCCCGTCCCGCAGAATCAGCCCCACACCACTTCTATCTGAGCCACCTCTGTGGATCAAACTAGCATACTATCTGGGCCATGTCTCTTCCTACGGGTCTGGAAATTTGGCAGCAGGGGAGCTGCAATGCTGCCATCGCTCCCCTGCCACCATATCTGCAGATCCGTGGGGATTCCTTGTGGGCAGGATGACATGACTATATGGGCTGGATCTGACCAGCAGGCCTGGGATCAATTTTGTAGCCCGGGTGTACATGGGATTGTACTTCCCTCTCCAATTGAGGGAATTATTGGCAGGGCAGCGTGCTGTGGAGGGACACAACAGCCCAGCAGCTGCCTCCGTCTCCTATAGAGTCAGGTCCAGTCAATCAATGTAATTATATACAGATTTATTATTACACCAAAACCATTAAAGGGCAAGTACATAGATTATATACATATATACATACATACATATACACACACACACACGCGCGCACACAAGTTTACAAAACAATAAACCCTACACACATGCATACACATACACACACACACAGTTATCATTTAAAATACAGATGAACAATAGAACAAATCAGACTGAAGGATATTGATATATTGATTGGGCAACCTTACACCTCTATTCATATACAAACTATTATTTCAAATTATTCCCATAAACTGCAAGGCACAGTCCACAAATATAATCAGCAGTCCTTAGACTACCTGGGTACCCTCCAGGGCAGGGGCCCCACTCCCAAGGTAACACTACAGGAAAGGAGATGGGGGAAAATAAAAAGCAGAGGAAGACCCCAAAGACTCCTAAGCTCCCCTGCTATCACCCAGGAGTGGCCCACATGGTGTCCCATTGCAACCCTCGGGGGATCCCTCCCCTGTGGGGACCCTCTCTCCAGGGTAACTCACTACTCTGCAGTCCTGGAGAGTTGCCTCTTGTTCTCCAGGTCAAGCTCCGTTCCCTGCCGGGTCTTCCTGCTGCCTGACTCTGCTGCTGCTGTCCTGGCTTAGGGCCACATGCACCACTGTGTGTAGTGGGTGCTTCGCCTTGTGCTAGGGGTTAGAGGCTTGGACAGCGCCAGGGCTTGGTCTGTTCCCGGACCCTCTGCGCAGTGTCATCTGCGCTGAGCTGCTGCCCCGTGTCAGCAGATGTAGACCCGAACCACCTCAAGCGGCTCCCAGGGTCTCTCACCCTCCGCGAGCGCCTCCTGCACTGAGCTTCCAGCCTCGTTCTGGGGGTTGAGGACCTGAGCCGCCCCAGGGGCTCCAAAGATCCTGCTCCATGCACCAGCCTATGCACCGTGTCTCTGGCTGCACGCCAGAGGTTGCAGATGTGAGCTGCCTCCGCAGCTCCCAGGGTCTGGACACCGTGCGCCGTGCTGTGCACCGAGAGCCTAACTGCTGGAGCCGTACCACATGCCCTGCTGATAGAAGTCTTCAGGGGCTCTTCCTGGGCTACTGCTTCACCCTGCTGAGCAGGTCTCCTCAGCTCTTCTAAGCCCCGCTCTTCTCTTTTCTCTCTCCCCAATGCATTTGCCCCTTGGCAGCTCCTTTTATTCGCTCCAAGGCTCCGCCCCTGAAGTCATCCGGACCTTACAGTTTACAGTCTTCAATCAGGTCCAGGGAGCTCTTCTTGCCTTCCCCTCAGGAAAGGGGCATGATATTATTTCTCTCGCTGCCTCCTGATTGGTGGATGGGCTCCACCAATCAAAACAGCAAGATCTCAAGCCTGGGATTCAACCCAAGCTCTGAAAGGTAAGCCTGCTACAATTTAAAAAGCTCCCAAAAGAGAAAGCAAGCCTACAATACAAGGAGAAATCTCTGGCCAGTTGAGTTAAAAGGTAGTAATACAGTTTATCAGGAGAAAAAGCAAATCCTAAAAGAAAACCCTAAACAATGGCACTGACTTTTAGAACTGCCAATAATGAAGCAGAAAACACAAAATGTTCTGATGCACTCCTGTTGTGCGATGGTAAAATGCTTTCCCTGCCAGCAATGATCAGTGGATGCTGAGCAGCTACTACACAGCCCTTTTTAATATCAGCAGGCCCATACAACTTGTACATAAGAGCAAATGTGCACATGTAGAACCCAGATAAAGCAAAGGAAGCCTGTATACTGAAGTGCAAAAAGAGCAGCCAGGGTGCAATCTTGTCAAATTTATTTCCTATAAGTCTTAGTGCACCCAGGAAGTTCCAGAGAACTGGAGAAAAAAAAAAAAAGTTAACACTGTGCAAATACTTGCAGATGCGTATCTGGAACGACCCATGTAACAGGTCTGTTAACCTGACTTCAGTCCTAGGCAAAATTATTAGGCAAGGTCTTTGGTTCTTTGGATTGAGAACCAAAAGGCTAGGAATATAATACAAATCAAAATGTTTACAGAAAATGGATGTTCTCAAACTAACTTGCCACCCGTTTTTTTTTTCCTTCTCTGAGAACGCAAAATTTGGTCAATAAAGTTAATAGGTTTTTGAGTTGCTTGATTTAGTACCGCAAGATGTCGTAATAAATTAGAATCATAAAAGATCTACAGGATACAAACAAAATATATTACAAAATGAGTAAGCGACAGTCACAAAATTATAATAATAAACAGGAAATTTGTGCTGAGCAGCTGTCTCTTGAGAGGCCCAATAGGATTTGGTTCTTAACCCTATACTGTTTAACATTTTTATCAATGACCTGAAAGAAAAAAAAAAAGTCACGATTAAAATTTTCCAGGACTTCTGGTACTACTGTATCTGCTCTGAGAAGAATACTTGTGATACCCACCTCAATCCAAAACTGCCTTTACCCATCAAGGGGCAAGGATTTTTTGTGATACCTTTTATTAGATAAACTGCATACTTGAGAGAGCTGTTGGACAAGCTTCTGGACATCAGTGACCTTCCCCAGGTCTGCGACCAGTGGCGATGCATAGGGGGTGCACGTGCACCCCCAAGAGCACTGGTGCACTCCCTGACTGGCTGTGGTCCTCACTTAGACAATGGGCAGGGGTGGCAGGTGGGCGTGCCAGTGCCACCCCTACAAGTGCCAGCCAGGGAGTGGAGTGCCATTGTGTTCCCACAAGCAGCCGCAGCCACTCCCAGAAGCCGCAGCAATCAGCCATCTTGTGATTGACCGCAGGGGAACCCCGCCTCCCAGTCAGCAAGATTGGCTGGGGGGACACATGCCCCCCCCCCCCCCAGTCTAAGGCGACACTAGTCGCCCATGTCTGTGACAGATCTGGTCAGTCCTCCAGGCCTTCCATGCTATGTCACTTCTCCCACCCAACAGCTATACTGACCACTCTGCCACACGGGCAGAACTCTACTCCCCACCCCCTACCCCCTTTTTTGTTTTGTTTTGTTTGTTGCCAAAAACGTATTACCATTCAGCCTTTAGAGAGACAAGATTACAACCCATGTGTGAACAGGATGCCTTTTGTAAGCTTAGCCCCAAGATAAAGGTACAACTACAATTCCCTTAATGATTACACTTTTAAACACAAAATCAAGGTAGTTACAATTCCCTTAATTATCACTATCCATTCAGAAAAGAGGCAAGTGACAAATATACAGCCTGATCTTTGATTATCACACCCCAAACGCACAAAACCAAATACTTACTCAAATGCCCATCTAGCTAATAATACAGCATAATAGAGTTTCTTACCAGTTGAGGTGTGGGGAGGTGGCGCACAGACTGGCAGTTCCTCTCCTTTTCTCTTCAGGCAATGCCCTCTGCTTAGAGAGAGCTTGTTCTAATATTCTAATAATCGTTCTTTGGCTAGTTCTAGTCAAACGTCTTTGTATCACTGAAATCTCTGAAATGAAACTGAATGAGTTCTCTTATGGACCTAGAAGATATCAAGTAGAACTGATGCTCTTGTGAAGGTTATTTCTACCTCCTTCCCTTCAACCTCATGGAGTACTTCTCTACAGTGTCCTGTTTTCCCTTCACCTTATTTAGAGTCTTCATCAACAAGATCGCTTTGTTCTCATAAGAAACTTAACACTTATATCCATGGGCAGATCTAGAACTTGATCCTGGGGCCCTGGGCTGTATTTTTCTGTTTAAGAGTGAAGCAAAAACAAATATAACTTCTTTCAATGAAGTTGAACACAATCTGCAGGGTTTCATTACCAGGAGCAGCTAACAGACAGCAGAATTGCAGAATGAAGGATAGCTTGATTGGTGGAACATCAAGACCATCAAAAAGAAGAGAGGGTTGTTAACACCTGTGGAACGTAGAGTTTATGAAGGATCAGGTAGATTATAATGAACAACGAAGTCAGTTGATTCACTCAGCACTGCCTAACCAGAGATGTTGCTGCCACTATCAGGCAGTTGCTTTTAAACTTTGGGTATACAGGCAGTCCTCAGACTTACGACGCAATTGGTTCCTGAAAACCACATCTTAAGTCAAAACGACGTAACTCGGAACCAGTTTTCCCATAGGAACAATGTTATAAATGGAGAATTGGTTCCTTTACGACACTCGATACAGCTGAGTCTGGCAGGTAAGTCTGTTGTTGTGGGGAGAAGGGGCATGGGGGGGCAGATCAACACCCCCACAGTGAGGGAGAGGCTGGGGGGGTGCAGGTTGGGGGCGAGGTGACTCCTGCCGCTGCATGCCACCGGTCTGGGAGGCATGGGGGGCGGGGGGCGTGTGCCACTGGATCTGTGCGGCACAGGCGGGGCGGGGGCTGCACTCCAGGTGGGCGGTGGAAGGCACTGGGAGCAGGGGCTATGCCGTCCTAGTGCTCACCCAGCCTGGGTGGGGCAGGGTCACGATGGAGCCGCTGTGCTGCCTCAAGATAGGTGGCGCACAGCAGCAGGAGTCACCCCAGCCTCCCTGCACATCCCAGACAAGCCACACCTTTGTCCTTTCCCCCACCCCAGATGGGTGAGGCACAGCAGTGGCAGGGCATGGGCTGGGGGTGTGTGCTCCTGGATTGGGGCAAGGTGGGCAGGGTGGAGGCCGCACCAGGCTGCACTTCTGGTGGGTGGCAAGGGTTATGGGGGGGCCTACGATGAATTTTAGGGTGGCTGCAGCCCCTCCCATAACCCCCTCTCTTCCACCCACCCCACCCCGATCCAGGGGCACCCTCCCCATGCCCTGCCACTGCTCACCCAGCCGGAGGATGGGGGGTGCGTGACAAACCCACAGCTCATCTGGGAGGCTGGGGTGGCTCTTCCTGCTGTGCGCCACTTGTCCAGAGGCAGTGCAGTGGCTCCATCCAGCACCCACCCCACTCGAGCTGGGCATGCGGTGGGAGGGCATAGCCCCCACTCCCAGTACCTTCTGCCACTTGCCTGGAGTGCAGCCCAGCACAGCACCAGCCTCACCTGCCCTGCACAGATTGGGGGCACCCCCCCATGCCCCCCCAGACTGGCAGCAGAGCAGCAGGAGCTGTCCACATCCTCCTTGCACCCTCCCTGGCCCAGCTGGGCAGTGCTTGTCCCAGCCCCAGTACCTCCCTCACTGTGGGGGCATTGATCTTCCCATCCATGCCCCTTCCCTCCCCCCTCCCCTTCCACCACGACAGACTTACCACCTGGAGGCAACTGTGTTGAGCATTGTGAAGTCGAAACCCGCATCAGACCCTTGAAACAGGATGTAAATGATAAAGGTCGTAAGTATTATTCATCGTAACTTGAAAAGTCGCAAGTCGAGGTCTGCCTGTAGCAGAATTAAATGGGGTGCACCAGTGTACCTCCCTTGGATGTACCTCTGCAAACATCTTTTATAAAGCTATATTCAGTACATTTGGTTGCGCTAATTATTACTATCAGCTAAAGCTATGATCTAGCATAGTAGGATAATTTAATTTAAGGTCTTCCTTTTATTATGTGTTTTTCTTAGGGCTTGTGCTCTATGTAGTCTGATGTGGCTCTGTTGGATGTACAAATGCTTTCTTTCCTTTGCTGACCAAGTTAGTTATCACTCAGAAACAGACTTTTGGAGCATTCTTGGCATCCTTGTTCAATACTGGCGACAAGCAATTATACATTTCCTCTGTACCATGTTCAGTCAACAAGATCTTACTATCTACACAAGTCAGTTCTTCCCATCAAAACAAAAAACATTAAGTTATTACAGCTGTTACTTCTAAGTAGTAATAAGATGTTTCAAAAAGCAGTTGTTTGCACCTGATGGCCAAATCCACATGAGCATGGACATTTGGTTCCCCAGGGACAAGAAGCAGCAGCACACCTCATGCTGCTGCTAGTTGTCCCTGGGGAGTGTCTGTGTTACCTGCCTCCTGGTGCATGGCGAGTTACCCCTGGTGGGGTAAAAGAGCCTGGGGCCAGCACTGGGCTGGCCCCAGCAGCCTTACCTGGGGTCCTGTGGGCCTCCTGGGGCTGCAGCAGCAGGGGCTCTGCCACTTGGAGCCTGGCTGGCAGCAGGAGCATGGCTCCAGCTGGCCAGGCTCTGCTTTTGAGCAGTGTGCTCGCCCTGCATGCACTACTCTGCTTTTTTCTTTTTACTCCAGAATAACCAGGGGTCAAAACTCCCCACGCCACACTGCTCCCTTGCAGCGTAGGAGAACAGCTGCATGTACTAGGTGCCACATACCACATGGCCACCTAGTCTGGATGTGGCCAATCTCATCTGATCCTAGTGTCCCCAACCAGCAAATTTTATTCACAGAAGTTTAGGGCTGGAAGGGACCTCATGAAATCATTGGGTCTGGGGTGCTCTGGGCAGGAAAGACAGCTGGGGTCAAATAACCCCAGCAAGGTGTGTGTCCAGTCTCCTTTTGAAGCTTTCCAAGGTTTACTTCCCAATGCTACTACTTATGGCTAATGTTTGTTCATCCTTCACAAGCAAAGATAACCGCATCTAGTGGGGGTTGAGGGGAGAAGAGAGAAGGGAATCGGGGGGAAAAAAGGGAGGAAGAAAAGAGAAAGGGAGAAGGAAAGCAAAAAGGAGAAGGAAGAGAGGAGAGAGAGGGTGGGGGTGGAGGCTAAGTTGCGTGGGTAACGCAGGTGACTTATAAACCCAAGCTTTGCCCTGAACAATCTTCTGCAGCAGGGACATGGGGAACGACAAGGACTGGAAACGAGAGGTCCTTGTTTTCCTGGCCACGCGCTTCCTCACTGCCTCTGCTGTGCACTGTTGCTTGAAGGCCAGTGCTCCACTCTGGACCAATGACCTCCAAGGTGGATGGGCATGAGCGATTTGCTCCCATGACTCCGGGTCAATGCCAAAACTCTTTAGAAATATCTTTAGGGTGTCCTTGCACCACTTCTCTGGTGTGCCCCGAGAGCATACTTCATTGGACAGTTCACTAATGGCTAATAATACAACCTTAAACACATATTATAATAATTAGGCTTATGTTAATTCCAGAGGCTGTACTTGTCACTGTTGTATTTCAGTCACCGGGGCGTACCATGGGTCTCTGGTGCTCAGGGGTCAATACTTGCATTTGTGCCGCCCCGTCCCCCATCTGCAGCCAACCGCCGAGCCGGGGGGTCCAAGCCTAGAAACACCAGAGGCTTCTCCACACCACTTCTGAGTACCCTATGGAGGGCCCAGCCAGCATGGCCCCATCCCGCCGGTACGCCACTGTCAGTCACTGATCACATCCGAGGCCTGCATGTTGGCAATTGCTAACAATGAGCTCCCTTGCACTGTTTGCTCAGTTAAAGCTATCTTTCTAATAACAAGCTATGTGCTCATTCCCCGCTTAACTGAAGCCCTTCATTATACCACCCCCTCAGTCCCTGGGAAGCCAAAATGTAGGTCCAACGACTGCTCCCCTCTCAGATTCTTGCCCAACCAGGATACTTAAGAAAAAACTGAATGCATCTTTAAAGGAGGGCCTACCTACCAGGAGCAGCGAGTCTGGGTGGGGTTTCAGGGTTGGTTTTTTTTTTCTTAAAAGGGCCGGAGCTGGCCCGGGCAAGGCACCCGTGGGGGCCTGGGGGAGTGAAGGAGGGGGGCTCGTGCGAGCCCCCATGCAGCATGGAGCAGTAGGGGACAGCAGGGATCGCCCCCCTGCCCAGCAGCATCTGGTGAGCTGGGGCTTTTTTCCCCCCAAAGTGCCGGGAGCTGGGGCAGGCAGGGCAACCACTGGGTCTGGCCTGCTTGATTCGGAGAAAGCTGAATTGAATTGGGACAGTGATTCGAATCACCGAATTGGCCGAATCCGAAGTGAATACTAGCCGCTTTGCACAGGCCTAATGACTAAGCCTGGGAGCCACATCAACCAGGCTGCAGGCCCACCCCAAGTCTGGAAATTTGGCAGTGTGTTGAATGGTGGCAGTATTAATTGCTGCAGCTCCTGAGATAGACTAAGTTTATCCCAACCACATAGTTGGTCCAATAAAAGATCTCACCCACAAAAAAATCTTTGCCTCTCACATTTCCTGGACTGTCACAGCTATGATACCACTCCTTCCCATCTTATGGCAGCCTTCACTGTTGCCTGTGTAACTACTAATATAGGCATAGGCAATACCTAGGGGTGGCACAGGGAGGGAGGGCACATGCCCCCCCTGAGATTGGCAGCTTTGATGGTGGCCATCGGCTTTTGTGGGCAGTCACTGCCCCCCTCCCTTGCCGCTCACATGGCTCCTGGCAGTTGTGGGCAGTCCCCGCTCGCCATCGCTGACAGCGTGGATGGTGGCTGGCTGCAGGCAGTCCCCGCTCACCACCCCCCACTCCCCCCTCCCACTGACACTGCTGTGGCCACCTGTGGGCAGTCCCCACTAGCTTGTGTCATGCTCCTGCCACCAACACCGCTACTGTGCCTCCCAGCCTCCGGGAGCACGTGTTTTTCATGAATATAGGTAGTAGTTGGAGTGGAGCTATCTTAATAAAACTAAGTCATAATATGAAAACGTCATGCCTGGAGGACAGAGGACAAACCTCAGCAGCAATGCCCAAGTTTAAGCAGGACTTCTCACAATAATCACCAAACAGGCTAGTGCTCATTGGGATTCACATGGACAGGTCCTCAAAAAGTGGTTATTTGCATTACAGGAGGGGTTTGCAACTTTTTAAAACAAGTGTGCTCCTTTTATCTCAAAGTTTCAGCTCATGTACTCCTTTTTCTTTTTCTCTTTTTTAAGGGAGGGGGAAGATCAAGGCCCCGTGGTGAGGGAGTGGGACAGGGGCAGGCACTGCTCAGCTGGAGCAGGGTGGAGCAGGTCACAGGACAGAGCTGCAAGTGGCTTGTCCAGGGGATGAGGGGAAGGTGGGCAGCCACCGCATGCACCCTGGGAGGGCATGGGGGGTGTGCACCCCCCAGATCTGCGCACGGTGGGCTGGGGCACTGGGTTCTTCCCAGTGGGGGAGTGGGTTGGACTGTGCTCCTGGTGGGCTGCAGCAGCGCTGGGGGGGTGGGGGGGGCAGGTCGAGGGGGCTACGGTGAATCCTGGAGTGGCTGCATCCTTGTCCCATGTAGCCCTGCTCCCATAGGCCCCCATTGAGAGGGAGGAAGTGGGGCTGGGGCAGGGGCTTAGTGCAGGACAGAGCTGTGAGCAGCTCATTGGCGGGGTGGTGCAGGGAGTGGCAGCTCCTGCTGCTGCATGCACCCCGGGAGGGCATGGGGGCACATGTCCGCAGATCTGTGCACAGGGTGTGGGCAAGCTAGGGCTGGAGTTGCGCCAGGCTGTGTTTAGGGTGGGTGGCAGCAGTGTTAGGACAGGGCTATGGGTGGGGGGGCTGCAGCCACCCCAGAATTTGCCGTAACCCCCCGACCCTCCCTCCTACCACAGTCCGACCCAGCACTCCTGCCGAGAACAGCCCAGTGCTGCCTTGGCCCCAGCCCCCAGAGTCCCACAGCACACCATGCTTTGCATGCAGATCTGGGGCCATGCACCCCCCATGCCCTCCTAGGGTGCATGCAGTGGTGGGAGCCACCCCACCATGCCCCCCAAATGAGCCGCTGACAGCTCCATCCTGTGCTCTGCTCCAGCTGGGCAGCACCTTCCCCACCCCCGCTCCCTCTCTCCCTGCAGGGGCCCATGAGAGCGGGGATATGGGGTAGCGGGGGCTGCAGCCACTTCTGAATTCACTGTTGCCCCCTGCAACCCTCCGCCCAGTGCCACCGCTGCCTGCCCCAAGTTCAGCTTGGCCCAGCCTCCCGCTGAGAAGAGCCCAGCACAGCCCCAGCCTGCCCTGCCCCACATGCAGATTCAGGGGCACATGCCCCTCATGCCCTCTTGGGGTGCACATAGCATTGGGAGCTGCCCCCCACCCTTAGCCTACAAGTCTATCAGTTGGTTGTTTAGCCTGCTGCCTTTTTCAAGCAAATTTGCTCCTCAGCCAGTTGTTCAAAACAGAATTCAGTCCTTCCATAAACAACTACACCAAAGTCACTCTGTCCTCTCCTGTCCTTCACAGCTTGCTTCCTTCTCCTCCTTGCTTTCTCTTCCAGGAGCTTTTAAAACTCCCGGTAGGACATTCCCTCATTACCCAAATGTCCCACAGCTGGGCTTCCTCAACAGGGCTGGCTCCCCTCCCTTAAGGGGACAGACTGTTACAAAATCCCACTGACTTTCATTGCAAATTACACTTCAAGCATTTCAGGGATCTTTGTTGCAAGATGCATTTTCCAGACCTTTAATCTTTTTTTTTCTTTCTTTTTGAATCAACCTTCAATTCCAGACATTTCTCTCTGTTCTGTGCCTTCAATTCTTGAACATCTTTTTAAAAGCACGGACACCCAAACTGGAGACAGCTGTTCAGTAGCAGTAGTCTCAGTAGTACTATATGCAAAAGTTAATTCTGATTTCTCTGAATTAAAATAATTATAAAATCTTTTTATGTTTAGATTTTAAAATAATTGTAATTAACATTTTTTGTAAATAGACAACTTAGAACGGAATCACCCACGATTGCTCCTTTGAATACCTACCAAAATTTACTGCAGAGGTAGCTGCATGCCAAAGTGGGTGAAAAAAATTGTGGTATTGTGTAAAAAACACTTTAAGCCACTTAGAACACCCACTATAGGAAAAGGACCATTGAAATGCAAAATGTGATTTACCACATTGATCTGATAATAATTCATAAAATCAAGCTGACATTTTCAAGCTCAAATTTAGAAAAAAAACCCAGCAGCTCCTTGAACATATGCCAATCACTACTTGTAAAGACCTTCACAAGATACAACAGGAGAATCAAATAATTAAGGAATGGACCTAACAGGTTAATGCACTAAAATGCTAAAATAAAACTGCAGTACATGCTTTTATTTGGTACTTTTACTACATGCACAAAAATACTGCAAGTACAATAGTTAAGACCATAGAGGATGCGATTATTGGTCAACCCAGCGTAAAAGTTTGAGTGCAATTTTATAGTGGGGCTTGAGGGGGAAAAAGAATTATAATAATAATAAAAAGAGTTATATCGAGTTCTAACCAAATCTGTTCACACAGAGAAAAGCTAGGATGATTAACCTAACATCCGTCACTACATTTCTTTCAGCAAAACTGACTGGTTCTTCTTACATTTATTTCCTTCTAGGGATCGATTTCGAACAGTGACCAATGTCTTAGGTGATGCACTGGCTGCTGGTATCATAGCACACATCTGCAAACAAGATTTTGCACCAGAGAAAGTATGTATTACTTTGGGAGAGAAGGGAACAGGGGCGATAGTAGATGCACCAAAGGGTGGGGCTAGGATTTAGAGAGACCTAGACAAATTGGAGGATTGGGCCAAAACAAATCTCATGAGGTTCAAGTGCAAAGTCCTGCACTTAGGACAGAAGAATCCCATGCACCAGGACAGGCTGGGGGCCGACTGGCTGGGCAGCAGCTCTGCAGAAAGTGACCTGGGGGTGACAGTGAACAATAAAGCTGAATATATGAGCCAGCGGTGTGCCCTTGTTGCCAAGAAGGCTGATGGTATACTGGGCTGCATTAGTAGGAGTGTTGCCAGCAGATAGAGGGAAGCAATTTTTCCCCTTCATTTGGTACTGGTGAGGCCACATCTGGAGTACTGTGTCCAGTTTTGGGCCCCTCCACTACAGAAAGGATGTGGACAAACCAGAGAGAGTCCAGTAGGAGGGCAGTGAAAATGGTTTGGGGGCTGGGGGACAGCCTCTTTTGTGAGGAGAGGCTGAGGGAACTGGGATTATTCAGTCTGCAGAAGAGAAGATCAAGACGGGGGATTAGATAAAAGCATTTAACTCCCTGAAAGGTGGTTCCAAAGAGGTGCCAGATGACAGAACAAGGAGCAATGGGCTCAAGTTGTAGCAAGGGAAGTTGAGGTTAGATATTAGGAAAAAACTCTCACTAGGAGGGTGGTGAAGCACTGGGACGGGTTACCCAGAGAGGTGATGGAAGCTCCATCCGTGGAGGTTTTTAAGGCTCAGAAAGGCAAAGCCCTGGTTGAAATGATCTAGCTGAGGATGGCCCTACTTTGAGCAGGGGGTTGGACTAAATTAGCGGTTCTCAACCTTTTTTGTACCAGGACCCATTTGCCAAAAATCAGTGGCTTGTCCCAACCCACAATCCCCTGCGCGCCCCTCCCCTCCAGTCCTGCTGGTGCCCCTTGTCACAGCCCCTTGCCCCCTGGACCATGCTGGTGCCTCTCACTTCCGATCCATAGTCCTTTGCCCCCACCCCCCTCGCCCTGCCATAGCTGTGCCCAGCCATCATCCTGAGCACCAGCAGGTGGGTATGCACGCAAACCAACAGCCAGACACCCCCCAGCCCTCCGGACAGTCCCTTGGACTTCCATCCCCCACTTCCCATTCACTAACCTGCATCCAGCAGCTGGGGCTGCTCCCATTACCTGGCCTTGCTCTATGCTGGACACGCACATCTGCGCGCACAGACGCATGTGTGCCCGCTGCCTCCAATCGTCCCAAGCAGCCACTTGCTGGCTGGAATGCTGCCAGCCTGCAGGGGAAAAGCTGTGCTTCACTGGGTTTTTGTGGGATCCTGCTCACGACCCACTTTTAGGTCGCAAGCCACCAAAAAATGGGTAGATTGAGGAGCAAAATTAAGAGCAGATTTTTCTGGGTTTTTCTGCAGCAAGATCCAGTCAGCAACATGGACAAACTGCCTTCTGTAGAGGCTTCGCTTCTCTACCCCAGAGATTATGTGATAGAAATAACTGAAGAAACTTTGTCTGGAACAGGAATTATTTATAGCATCTGTCGGGTGTAACAGCTGCATTATTTCCATGTGCTAAAAAGGTACTTTGGTGCTAAAATGCTGCCACTTTAAATTCTGTTTGCCGGTATCCTAGAGAATGAGGCATTTCTCTGTGTATTCAGCAGCAGAAAAATTCCCTTTTCCTATGGAGAGGTCTACAATGCTCCAAAATGTGACAGCCAAGTGTAGCTGTGCTGCTCAGAAGTGAGTTAGGAAGCAATGGTGCCAATTGCTTGAGACTGGTGGGATACATTTATAAAGTGGCTTCCTTGATTGTACAAAGCAGCAGTTTTGGGGGGTTTTTTAAAGGTGTCACACCACTAGTTTCTCCGTACTTTTTTTTTTTTTTTTTAAGATGGAAGAATCAACAGCTTTTACAGGATCATTTTAGCAAGTAATAATAAAATGGGGCTGGGTAGGACTAGAAAACATTCTCCAGTCAGCACTGTTGGCTCTGTTATATTTAGTGTTGAGAGATTATGCTGTTTTGTAATTTTCTTTTTTTATACAAAGATTTTGTGTGGTCTAAAATAAAGATTTTAAGTAGACTTTCTGTCTACAATCCAAAATCTAAATTATGATAATCTTTCAGGAACAGTCTACTGGGGCAAATTTGGATTTTCCAAACAGTGTTTATTAGGAGCAGAGTTGTTTGATATTTTCAATTTTTCCTCACTCATTTTTAATCAGTATGTGCTAATCAAGGCTCCCAGTAATCACTGGGAGCGCAAATGACTACTGTATATAGCTACAACGTGACTAGATCTTCACCATTTAAAAAAAAAAAAGATACATCTGGGAAATAACAGCAAAATCTGCATGTTGCGAGTCAAACACAAACTTTAAATGTCTATTCATGTTGTTTGTTGGTTTGTTTCTTTGTAATACATGGAATCCAAATACAAGCAAATAGAAACTGTATGCAGGCATGGAATGGAAATGAGAAAGGCAGTTGCATATACAAAACTTGTAATGATTTTTTTTTTTTAAATCATCAGGCACCTAAAACATTATTCATTTTTTCCCCAATTTGTCATTATCATTTCAATATAAAAATGTTTGCATTTTACTGAACTCATAATAACTTCTTTTATATTCTCTAGAAAGAAACGCACTGAATTGTATAAGGGACTGGAATAGCTTCTTGAAAAGCCAATGGAAAAATCTCCCATTAATTTCAACAGGAGTCAGATCAAAGCCCAAGAGAGTGAAGAGTGATCTGCAGGTGATTTGGAGGTGTATGCAAGACCTGTTCCTTTATATTATCTAAAGGAAAGAGAGAAAAGCCCCTGGGAGAAATAGCTGCTACTTTTTCCTCTTAGGAAATACTTCAGAAGTTTTCCAGAATTTAAAATAAAGGAGATGTGTGTCAAAAACAACCATTTTACATACCAGACCCAAAAGTTCTGTCGTACTGAAGCAAATATTCACACTTTTAAAAATCATATTGTTTTATCTATTCTTGGAAGAAAATATCAACTGCATGTTCCACATTCCAAATACAAATGCAGCCATGTGCTTATACAACCACACAAATATTTTCTTTCATTTTTTTGTATTTAAACAAAATGTAAATGACATCTTTGACCCACATGATGACTGGATCTGCAACAGTGGTAAGAAGCTGGAAGCAGGGCAAAGAGGGACATTATGGACATATAACACCTACAAAAAAAACAGTGATGGTTAGTTTGCGTGCCAGCTGAGGACAGCTGATTGATTAACCTATTTAAATAAGCCTTTAGAGAGTCAATGCATGAACTGCTGTAATTTCAACATGATATTACAAGTTTATTCTTGCTCCCCCTTTCACCCTAATGTTATATGCTCCAACAACATGATTATCCATGGTAATATCGTCAAGTTATCCTACCACTCTCACAGCCTATTTTTATCCCACTATACAATTCAGGAATGCACAGCTGAATGGAAACATTAAGGCTTTTTTCCTGCCACCTCAGACTAAGGCCAGGCACAGACATTAATTACACTTATACCAGTATAAGTGAATCAGAAAGCAGTCTACACCCATTCTGCACACATAAAGACTGGTTTTAAAATGGCAGAACCCAGTCTAAGATGGATCTGAATCAATGGGATAGCAGACTTAAGCAATTTAGGTTAGACTTTATCAAACTTCTGTACCAGATCCCCTACTGACTCAAGTTAGGTCACTGTCCTCTGGCATCCCAGGTGCCTTTGTAGCCCCCTGCCATCCCCCCTCCCAGGGATGTGCACTGGAACTTGGCTGGTGCTGGGCTGCGACAGAGACTAGCAGGAAAAGCCTCTGTCCCCAGTCCTGCCAGCTGTCAGGTGCAGCCAGGGGTGGGGCTGGAAATGTTGGCCCCCATGCTGGGCAACGGGGAACAAGTCCCCTCTCATCCTGCTGACTAGGGCTTCGCAAGGCTTCAGACTGTGCTTTGGATCCGGAGAAGCTTGGGACGCTTCGGTGTCCAAAGCAGCATGTCTGAATCAAAGCGCTGGCTTTGTTAGGCTTTCCAAAGCGGTTCGGAGCTTCTAAACTGCTTCGGAGCCGCTTCAGAGATCTGGCCATAGGGTATAATGGGGAATCAATGAAATTTCTATAACTTTGTTGTTTTTTGTCTGATTTTGGATGAAACTTGCAGGGGTGGTAGCCTCTGCTGAGAGCATGAAGCCTACCAAGTTTCAAGAAGATTGGTGCAGGGGCTGGGGGAGAACTGTACCCCAAATTCTTGAAAGCAAAATCCACGTCATGTATTTGTGTTACACCACAGGGAGGTGAAACCTGCAGGGGTGGTGGCCCCTGGTGAGGCCATGAAGCGTGCCAGGTTTCAAGAAGATAGGTGCAGGGGTTTGGGGGATCTGCACCTCAAGCTGCGGACAAGCAAAACTCCCGACATGGGTGACACTGTGTGTTTTAAGGTGCAGCAGAGTGAAAGCTGCAGGGATGGTAGCCACGACGCATGCCAGCTGTAGAGGGGATTGGTGCAGGGCTTCTGGGTTTTGAGGCCCTGCACCTCTAGCTGCTGACTGGTGAAACTTGTGACACGGGTACTTGTGCAACTGACTGTCTCTGTCTTGGGGCAGTCGATTGTCTGCATTGATTATTTCCTCTCCTTAGTCTGTGGTTTTGTAGGTGTTAATCCTTGTTAATTAACTTGTTAACAGCTAATTAACACCTACAAAACCACAGACTAAGGAAAGGAAATAATCAATGTAGACAATCAACTGCCCCAAGACAGAGACAGTCAGTTGCACAAGTACCCGTGTCACGAGTTTCGCCTGTCAGCAGCTAGAGGTGCAGGGCCTCACAGGCCCATCACATTCCCATGGATGGGGGTGCCCAGGCCACCGCAGGCACATTACACTCCCATGGGTGGGAGGCCCCAGAACTCCCCTACACCTATTTCCTTGACAGCTAGCAGGCTTCATGTCTGCAGCAGGGGCTAGCAGGCCTGCAGCTTTCACACCGCTGCACCTTAACACACACAGTGTCACTCATGTCACAAGTTTTGCTTGTTCGCATCTTGAGTTGCAGTTCCCACCAAACCCCTGCACCTATCTTCTTGGCACTTGGCAGGTTTTGTGGCCTCAGCAGGGACCACCACCCCTGCAGTTCCCCTCCCCCTTGGTGCAACACATACACGTGACACAAGTTCTGCTTTCAAGAATTTGGGGTACAGTTCTCCCCAATCCATGCACCAATCTTCTTGAAACTTGGCAGGCTTCGAGCTCTCAGCAGAGGCTACCACCCCTGCAAGTTTAATTCAAATCAGACAAAAAACAACAAAGTTATAGGTATTTCACTGATTCCCCATTACATCCCATGGCCAGATGTCCGAGGCAGCTCCAAAGCTTCGGCTAGATCAAAGCAGGAACCTGGTCCCGAGCTCCAGATCAGATAGCTGGCATCTGAAGTGGCCGGATCTGAAGCCGGGTCGAATAGCTGCCGACTCGCACAGGCCTACGGCTGATCTGTTGTGCATGGACATCCATACTACCATCCCTCCTTACCCCCCACCTGGCTGTGGCCAACAGAGCAGCAGGGAAGGGATTGCTCCCCCATGGCCAGCAGCCAGTCAGGGGTGCCCACCCAGCTGGCTACACTTGGGAGTCTCTGGCAGCCTGGGGAGCCACCAGGGTATGCTAGGAGGCACGTGAGAGCACTCCCAACCTGCTGGTCTCGGCCAGTGCAGTCAGCCTGCATGGCTCCCTCTACACAGGGCGAGCATGTGTTTTATTCACTCCAGCACTAACCCTAGAGCACTTAGAGTAAAGCACACACCTTAGGTCGTTTCCACCTCAGGCATTTTGAACATCCATACCTCGGTTACGGGAATATTTCCATGACAAGGAGCCATGCAAAGGTCAACCCACCACAGACTAGACCCATAGATAGTGCAAGAAGTACAGCTCCTGGAGTCCGTCTGAGGGCTGCAGCCCCACTCAGGACCTATACGTAAACTGTTGCCACCTCCATGCCCATTTTGACATTGCCAAAAAGCACCACCACTTCCACTACAACCTCAGTCTTGTGAAACAGGGAGCCATACTCAGCCCCAAAATAACCCTGATATTATCATACAACAAGCTGATAAGGGGAATGCCACTGTTTTCACAGACAAAACAGCATATATACAGGAAGCTGAGAGCTTTCCAACACAGAGTTTTACAAACCACTGACCAAGGACCACACAGCACAATACCAAAGGGAATTAAATGACCTCTAAATGACACTGCCTCATGGAACTACAAGAGAGGATTATACTTCCATCTGCCAAGGACCCAGTCCAGGCAACTTTTACTTATTATCCAAGATCCACAAATCTGGCAACCCAGAACACCCACTATCTCCAGCACTGGCACCATCACAGTGGTAGCTTCTGGCTACATTTACTCTATCCTATTCCGATATGCCCCTGGAGTTGCCAGCTATTTGAAAGAGACTACAGATTTCTTAAAGAAACTGGGTTCCATTGGCAAGCTTCCAACAAACACCATATTAGCTAGCATAGATGTCATGTCTGTACACCGGGGTGGGCAATTATTTTGGCTGGAGGGCCACTTATGAGTTTTGGTGAGCTGTTGGGGGGCTGCACACACAAAATCTTTCAGAAGTTATTAATTTAACAAATTATAAATTTAAAAAAATCATATACTAAAAAAATCATACATCTATCATAACATTTTCATTTTTTTTCAAAAAATACTTTGTTCTCATTCATGTTTTCTGAGTAGTGTATATAGAGGCAATTGCATAATAGCTCAAAATAAAGTCTCACTGTTGTAGATCATGAGTCAGGGAGGGCATGTATAGGGGGTGGGCACATGAATGTGTGGGGAGGTTTGGACATGTGGTGAGATGTGGGGGGCTGCCCACGTGCTAGGTCCCAGGAGCCAACCAGGGGTGGGATGAGGGAGGGCAGCTGGGGATGTGTGCAGCAGAGCTCCCCTCGGTGGTGTGATCCGGTGCAGTGCCCCCACTGCCCCATTCCCCAGCTGGCCTTTGGCTGCCCCCATAGCTTTCCAAATAGAGCTGAGCCCGGCCCATTACCACCTGGGGTAGCGCACACTGTGCTCCTGTCCACACCCACCCTGTGCCTGCCAGACAACACCATCCTGGTGCCAGCCTCAGCCAGCATGCACAGCTTCCACGGTGGGCTGCTGCCACAGCTGCTCAGGTACTGCCTGGTTCCCCCCTTTCCCACCCCCAACCCTCACATGTCCAGAAGCTCCTCCTCCTCCTGCCTCTGCTATGCTTTTCTGGGCAGCAGTAAACATGGAGAAGTCATGGGGGCATTTGCCAGGGAGCAGATGCCCAGACAGGAAGGGGGAAGCTGCAGCTGGGTGGCTCCAGCTCCAGTTCCCAGCCACCTTCTACCCCCACTCTGCCCACCCAGTTCAATGAAAGCTTTTGCATTCAACAGCTTGTCTAGCACTAATTTCAACTATGAAGTTGGTCCAATAAAAGAAATCACTCCAAGAAATCCTGGACATTCTACCACTGATCTCAGAGCAGCTGCTCTTAAACAAAACTTTAAAAACTAACTTGAATGCAAAACAAGAAATCCTCCATAGACTGTTCTTCAATGGGTCAGTTGCTTTGTTTATCCCTATTGACTTATTCAGCCCACCGGCACCTCTGTCAAGGGTGCTCACTCCTCCTTTTATTTTTAAATTCTCTTCTGTTTAGAACTCCTGTTTATCCAAAGTCCGTTCACAGCACCTGACAATATAATCCAGGCGCAGGCAAAAATACAGCTCGCAGGCCAGCCCACTAGGCAATTTAATCTGGCCCATAGGCACCCACTAATTAACTGAACCCCACCCAGCCCACACACCATTTATAGGCAGGGCTGCTGCCGCCACTGCTGCAGCTCCACCAGGCTCCAGCAACTCCTCCGTCTGTGTCTGCCGCAGCGCTTGCTCTGGGCACCAGGTAGATAAGCAGCCGGGTGGGGGACTGCAGCTGGGCAGGAGTATGGACTGAGGGCTGGTGGGAGTGCAGAGCCTGCACCCAGAGGGGCAGCAGGAGTACAGAGCTTGGGTGGGCATGGTGTGGGTATGAGTGTGTGGGATGTGAGAAAGGGTGGAGGGGGTGTGGGGAACCCCCTACACACTCCCCCCCACGGTGCACAGCTCCCACTGGTAGTGGTGGCAACAGCAGCAGCAGGTGGCAGGCCCTTGGGGGTGCTTGAGGCCCATGCAGGTGCTGCTGCCTGGCAGCATGTGGCTTCAGCCTGCATGTGATGGCAGGGAGTGAAGCCAGATCACCAGCTGCATTGCACAGGGATTCCCCGCAGTGGCACATGAGTGCCAGGAGCTGCACGTGCACTGTAGGGAGCCCTGCGCAATAGAGGCAGACTGGCCTGGCTCCACTCCTTGCAGCTCCTAGAACTGGCTGCAGCCACGTGCCATGAGTGGCAGCACCTGCACAGGCCATGAATACCCTGAGGGCCTGCTGCCGCCGCCACCAGAGCCAGGGGCTGTACACCATGGGGGCAGTGTGTGTAGAGGGGGTCTCCGCACCCTGCCTTACACCCACAAACCCCCACACCCTGCCCCCACATATACACACAACCCACAATGTACCCACACCCCTCCACACACAACCATACCCCCTCACAAACCCCAAACCCCACCATACACCCCCCCAGCCCCACCCCACACACTCCCCCACACAATATACAAGAGTAAGACTTTATTTTTGAGTTATTGTGCAATTATCTCCATGTACACTATGCAAACACAAAATCACAACTAAAATATTTTTTAAAATAAAATTAAAATATATTATAGTAGTTTGACTTATAGTATATGATTTGGCTTTTTTCTGGTTCCTCTCCCAAAAGAAGTACTTCCAGCGACAAGGGAAGAGACTTCCAGTGGCAAAGGTCAGGGGTTAGGGGTCAGGACTTCTGGTCCCAAGGTAGTGACCAGGGGACAGGGCACCTGTCAAGGGGCGGAGCTCCCCTTGCAGCCCTGGACAGCTCACCAAAACCCATTAAGTGGCCCTCCAGCCAAAATTATTGCCCACACCGTAATAGGCTGTCACCTATAAAAGCTTATTGCTGCTTTTGTAAACCCTGTTAACCAAGGCAGTTTTTAACTCAGGCAGCATTCACCATGATTGTGGGATTATGCATTTTGTTCATTTATCTATGTGTTATTAAAATCCCTCCCAATTCCTATTTAGATTTTCCCTTGAAACTGTTCCCCCTACAATCCATATTGTTCCTAATTTTAGCTTTGGGAAATTAGTTTCCTTAAAGTTCCAACCCTCTGTACTGTTTGCACAAAGGCAAGGCAACTCAGTTATTTGTACTCTGGTTGGAAAATTTGTCAGAATTGCTTTGTCAGAAAAAGCCAAACTGAAGGGTTTCAATACATCATTCAAATGTTGATGAACATTCCCATGGAAAAATATTTTAAAACAAAAGAAAATTTTTGTTTGGGATATTGTTACAGAATTTTGAAATGTCACGTTGAATTTCATTTGATTGGTTCATTTTTATATTTCTACATAAGGGGGTGGTAACAGGGAGGGTTCTATTATCACAGGGGAGCTTTGTGCAGGGAGGTCCCGCACACAACACTTTGGTACTCTATCATGCTAAAAGTTTCTATTTGGCAGCCTTCCCTCTGTCCCAATTCATGCCTCAGGCAAAACAAGACTGTGCTACCACTAGCACAGCTTTTGCTGGCTGAGCTTAAGTTCTCCCTGTGGTTCCACCGAGCAGAGGAAAGCTTCTGCTGCCACCTGGCAGCCAGTTGACAGAACCTCGAGATTTAAAAAATTTAAATTATATGTAAAATTTCCAAGAAAACCTTTTGAAAATCCCCTTTTACCAGAAATTTTGAAAGGATTTCCTTTTATTTTGATTTGGAACAGAAGTAAGTTTCAGAATTCCCTGTGAAATGAGAACAGTTTTGATCAGCTCTACTTAAGGATTACATATTTTTTATACGAATCATAATTTTCAACATGAGAACTCAGACTGAAATTCCCCTGGGACAATGCAGGAATCTTTTTCCTATTTGATGTAGGTATGCATACAAAGAGCCAGTATGGCATCCCAGATTTGCTGCACAACTCCAGCACTGGCATGCCAACACTGGGCCCATGCAGTGTGTCTGGGACCCTGCACTGGCTCCAGAGCTGCATGCCAGGTCTGGGCATATGAAATCCAGGACCATGCACTGGCACTAGGCCCCAGACTTGGCATGTCCAGCCCTGGTACATACCTTCAGAGAGTGTACTGGCTGTACTGTGTGGGCCAGCTCAATTGTCAGGGGCCTCCTCCGATTGCCATGGGCTTTCAAAGGCAATAGCCAGTGGCTCTGTAATCAATCACATCAGCCAACTCCTCAGCACCCTTGAATGCACTGCACCTGGCCTCAAGGACTTGTCCATGTCCAGCTTTTCTAAATAGTTCCAACCTGTTCTTTTACCATTGAAGGCTGCTCACCTTCTCCCCAAACCGTGTTGCTGGGTACAGTCATCTGGGAGTTGACCTTGCCTCTGAAGACTGAGGTCTTCAGCCTTTCCACACTATCTGTCACTAGGTTTCCACCCCCATTCACAGTAAGGAACCTGCATTCCAGCTTTCCTTGGCCAATATAAATTTCCCATAATTTCCCATTCTCTTTTTATACGGTGTTCAAAACACATTACGTATTACATTCCACCAATATTTGGGATATTTTAAGCTGTGCTGTACCACGGGCTTGTTCCACATTCTGATCTGGGGGCTCTCGTTCCAGCTTAATACCCTGGTACTGGACAATTGCTCACCTTGTACAGCTATCTCCCCTTCTCATCATCCGACAGAAGTGCACATCTGGCTAATGTCCCAAGTTTTGATTATGTAAGGAGTTCATGAGTTCAAGTTCATTGATGAGGCCTATTGTGTGAGCAATATACATATATTGATCATTGTTTCAGCGAGGCCTACAGTCAGCTAATTTGTTCTGGCAAGCCCATTCTTGAAAAGAGGCTTTACAGTTTTTCTACTGTCTGTGCTGTTATAATGGTTTTCACACAGAAAACTTGTCAGCATTTGGATTGGGTATCCACCACCACTAGATATATTATTCCTAAAATGATCTTGCAAAAATCAATATAGAACCCTTGCTAGGGAATGAACAGCCATTCCCAGGAGTGTAACATGGCTGGTTTGGGCATATTCTGTACTGGTTGGCACCCCATGCATTGTATAACTAGGTGTTCTATTTGTTGGTCAATACTCGGCCATCAAACAAAGCTTCTGACTAAGCCTTCATTTTTACAAATCCTAGATGACTTTACCTGTAGCTTTTCTAAAACTCATTTACTAGGTATAGCAACACAAGTCCCCCAAATGACACATCCTTGATGTATAGTAAGGTCATCTGTGTGTACATAAAAATGTGTTAAATTAGGATGGGCCATATATTTCCAACCTTTCCAAATCTTTTTTTTTGGTTTCGTGCCCAATCATATTACAGGTCACCGGACGGGGGTTCCCCAGCTGAACTAAATTAATAATTTCAGTAGAGTCTGTTTCTAGTGCATAAGGCTCTTTCACAGGTAGCTGAGGGAGTCAGTATTTCTGTACGACGCTGAAGACAAAAGAAGAAAAGCACAAGTGCAGCCTGCTGCAAAGAGACATGCCGCACTTGTCCCCAACTCTCCTTTCCTTGGATAAAGAACTAAGAGTTGGGGGTCTGTGACCAACGTACACTTCCTTCCAGCTAGAAAGGTAAATTGCTGCACTCTCCAGCCCATTCTTAAAGCTTCTTTGTCTATTTCTGCATAATTCCATTATGCTGCTTTCACTAATAAGGATGCACATGCTGTGGACTGCTCACTGCCATCAAACTGGCTGTTCTATATAGCCCCAATGCCATGCAAGAATGTACCCACATGCTAACCTGAAAGGCAATGATGGGTTAAAGTGAACAAGTCCCTACCTGATGTGACCAGTCTTTTTGCTTCTAGGAAAGTTTTCTGATACTCATGTGACCAACCCCATTTGTGGACGGTCTGCAACAAACAATTTAAAGGATACAATACAGTTGCCAAGTTTGGTACAAATGTACTAGAGTAATTAATAAAACCTAGAAAAGATCTAAGTTGTGAAAAGTCTTTCAACCACAGGGCTTCCAGAAATCCTTTAATGCCTTGAGATTTTTGTAGGCCTTGCACATGTCCACAATAAGAAACTGACTCTTTCAAAAATTTGCATTTTGCCCAATTTATTGACAAGCGATATTCTCCTAAATGTTTTAGGACTGTCCAATAGGGTTGTGCAAAGCTTCAGTCCCTGATTTGATTCAGCAGAGATATGGCACAATCCGTTGGCCAAATCTCCAAATCTGAATTAAATCAGAGGACTCTTTAGTCTTTCCGAATTGAATCTGAATGCTCCGAACCGTTTTGGAGAGATTCAGCAATTCAGGCAGACAGCTTGAAATGTTTTTTCTATATACCTCAAGGTACCAGGCAGCTTGTGAATGCTGTGATGCTGGGGCGCATGAAGTGTCCCACAGCAGCACAGAGGACTCCCCAGTGTGCTTGGCAGCAGACCCGGAAGTGGACCAGAAGCACTTCTGGGTCACTTCTCAGTCTGTTGGGGAGCGTGTGGGCCCCCCCCCCCCGCACCTCCATGCTGGCTCAGTGACTAGTTTCTCCTGGGTCTGGGGGGGTCCCCCTATGGCCAATCATCGAGTCAGGGAGGTGCAGGGGCACAGCGCAGTCCCTGGTGGACCTGGAAGTGGACTGGAATTACTTCTAGTCCACTTCTGGATGTGCTGCTAAACACATGGAGGGGCCCCCACGCTCCTGGGGGATGCCATTTGCACCAGCATTGCAGCATTCACAAGCTGCACTGGTACTTTGAGGTATGTAGAAAAAACATTTAGCACTGAATCTTCAGATTTGGATTTGGCCAAATCAAATCGGGGACAGTGATCCGAATCAATTAATCGAATCACTGTCCGCAATTCGGGCTGAGTCCAAATCTGAATTGAATAGGGCCTGCTTCACACCCCCCTACTATCCAACTTTCTCAGATGTTCTTCACCATATTCCCCAGTCACAAAAATGTTGTCCAGATAACATTGTGCTCTTGTAATGCCTTGTAACACTTGATTCCATCATCATCACCAGATATTTTGTTCATCTGTATTAAAACATCTCTCAAATGACTCGAGTGTGGGTAACAATACTGCCACGGTGGCCAGTGCTGAATGTATTTGGAAAATAAAGTAAAAATTTGCATCAACTGCAATCAGTAGATTCAATAAAATTTAACTTAGATCAGCGATTCTCAACCAGGGTGCCTTAAGATTCTTTCAGGAGTGCCATAGAGTACCATACAATGTTATCATGTTTGCACACCTTACAGCACTTCACAAAATAAGCAGATTTCAAAGAAGAAAACAGCATTAAAAACATTGTGACCTGTTGTGGTCTTGCTGAAGTCTTTGCAACAGAAGAATTGCTCTAATATTTTTCTGCAGTCAAAAATTTGAGTGAAAACTAAAAGCTGGCATCTTCCAAGGGAGCCCCGAGTCTAATAAGGCTGAGAACCACCAAGCACTTGCTTACGTTCCATAGACTTCAGTGCGATTAAAAACAGACACTGATGTTGTTGCAGTATCAGCAGTGCTGGGATGTGTCCCAGTATGGGGAAATTCCTGGGGTGCAAAGAATCAGGTCCCTGAAGCCCTAGGAGCCCCTGCTTGAGGCAGCTGAACAGCTCTGGGGTGCCTACACAATCCCACTATAAAGCAAAGACATCCACCATAAAAAGGGGCAAAAATATATACCATCTATTGTTAAAGCCACAACTTTGGGTATTTCTGGCATGACAAAGGGCATGGATGTCTGCTTGCTTGTGCTTTGTGCTGCCATAAAAGTGACACTTTCTGTTGTGCTTTGCTGCAAATGAGTCTATTATCAAGAGCCCCACATGAAAACTATCCAGAAGGTCAGAATCCTTGAGACCTCATTCATGGGTTGACATGACCTTGCTCAGCTGGCTGTCATGTTGTGGAGACTAGGCAAGTGAATTGCAGAGGTGGATCTGGTGATAGATATACCAGCTCCATTGGTGGGACACTTCCTTGTTGAGAGGGGAGGATATAGTGCCTACCCTGCGTGCTGAAATAAAACATGGAAGTGGAGTTGTCTGTCATTACCCAAATATGACAGATGGAGATGGAAGGAATGCATTGCAAATTCACAATGACTGCTCTCAGTTCAGAAAGGTCATCTCCTGGATCAACCAGAGGCTTGTAGGTGGCTGAGCCGTACTCCTCAATGGATTCAGCAGATATCTGTCACTAATGAAACTGAAGGCTATGGAGACCCAAAGGGCACACCTTTGCAATCACTGCTTATGTTAGGGGTGCATTGATAAAGACTTTTTGGGCTGATAACAATCCAATTCCAATATGCAGCCCAGCAATTTGGAGAGCAGTTTCTGGCTGGTCTGGGGAGGTGGGGGAGGGACATGGGGGGGGGTGCAGATTGAAGCCTCCATGGTGAGGGAGGGAGTGGGGCTGGGACAGGCGCTGCCCAGCTGGGGCGGTATGCAGGACAAAGCAGCAGGCAGCTCAGAGGTCTACAGGGGGCAGCTCCTGCTGCTGTGTACACCTCTGGGAGAAACACAGAGGGCATATGCCCCCTCAGATTTGTGTGCGGAGCAAGGGCGGGCTGCCTGCTGTGGGCTCGGGGGCTACACCAGAGCCTTCCTGGCAGGGAAGCCTGGGCCAGGGCTGCACTCGGGGCAGGCAGATACTGTTGGCTGTGGGAGGGGGCTATATAGGGGGGCTACAGCCATGCCAAAATTCACCGTAGGTGCCACACAGCACCCCCCTCCCAGCGATGCCCCCGCCCGCCCTGAGTACAGCCCCAGCCCAGCCCCACCCTGCTGGGAAGAGGTCGGCACAGCCCCCGGCCCCAAGCATATAGTGGATAGCCCACCCTCACCCCACATGCAAATCCAGGGGTACATGACTCCCATTCTTCCCCAGGGTGTGCGCAGCAGCAGGAGCCACCCTCTCTCTACCCTCCTGTGGCTCTGTTCCACATCCCACCCTGGCTGGATAGTGCCTGCCCCTGCCCCATTCCCTCCCTCATCATGGGGGCCTCAATCTGCACCCCCTCCCATGCATGCATGTAGCATTTTTTGGTGACATTAATAAGCCACATCAGCTAAAAAAAGCTGAATGCCGATAACGTCAAACTTCCTTTTATCGCTGCCGATACGATACGGACTGATATATCAGTGCACCTCTAGGTTATGCCTTTCCACAAAGCTAGTGATGCTAAAACTGTTGGGAACCTTAACACTTGCCCAGGCTCCTACTTCACCCAGCCCCCCAGGGAGCCACACAACCAGAGCTATGCAAACAGGATGCACAAACAGGAACGCTTTTAGGCCCGGCGCGCGAGTTTAGTGCGGGAGTTTGCGCAGGAGGGTGAGTGGGAGGGCCCAAGGCCCTGCCAGTGAGCTTTAGGGAAGGTAGTCCCATCAGTAGCCAAATGGATGGTGAGCGAGATAGACTCCTACTGCCAGGCCCTTCACCCCATGGAGCTGGAGGGTAGACCAAGGTCACCTTCCAGGACAAGGGAGAACTAGGGGATCTCCCATACTGCCCAGCCAGGGGGTTGGACCAAGGTGGTCAATGGCCCTAAGGCCCACTGCACCAAGGTACCCTCCCCTCTGGAGCTTTGCAACAGGTATGAACCTCTTGCAGCCCCAGTAGACCCTGCAGAGCTGCCAGCTCCTGCAGGCAACGCAGGCTCATCCACAGCTACTGTCCCTGCTCTCCCTAAGGCCACTCGTAGAGTGGTCATCATGGGAGACTCCCTCCTGAGGAGGACTGAGGGCACGATCTGCTGCCCCGACCCCTTAGCCCAGGAGATCTGCTGCTTCCCGGGAGCCCGTATCTGGGACATAGCCGAGAGGATCCCAAAACTCACCCAGCCCACTGACCGCTACCCTATGCTCCTTATCCATGTGGGCACAAATGACACAGCTTGGAACAATCCCAGCTAAAGCTATAGGGCTTTGGGAGTGGGGCTTAAGGGGTTGGGGGCATAGGTGGTGTGTTTTCCTTGATCCTCCCAGTTTCGGGCTATGGGGTGAGGAGGAAGAGGAGGATCGAGGTAGTCATCCAAAGACTGCGGTGCTGGCGTCATCACGAAGGCTTTGACTCCCATGATCACAGTCCGCTCTTTGGTAAGAGAGGCAGTGGACTGCTGGGAAAAGACAGCCTCCACCTCACTGCGTTGCAGAGGAGGCTCTTCTCAGCCAGACTGGCTGACCTGCTCCACCGGGCTTTAAACGAAGCCCACTGGGGGATGCGGGGGAACTACCACCACTGCAAGCCCACTGGGCAACTTCTGCAAATCCAGCAGGCTAAGGCACTTAAGGGAACCCACTCCTACCCCAGCCCTGGAATGATCTGTAGAGAAGGCAAGGGCCCCCAATAGGACGCTTACGTGCCTGTATACCAATGCAAGGACCTTAGGGAATAAACAGGAAGAACTGGTCCTCCTGCTAAACAAGAATGACTATGATATCATAGGGACAATGGAGACCTGGTGGGACTCCACCTATGACTGGGCCACAGGTATAGATGGCTATACCTTGTAAAGGAGAGATTGTGTGGACAAAAGGGGCACAGGTGTAGCTCTCTATGTCAAGGAAAGCTACACATCCCTGTAAGCCAACATTTGCACCCCGGATGGACTGCAGACTCTCTAGGTTACACTCCATCGGTGAACAAGGCACAGGGGACACAATGATGGGAGTCTATTACAGACCTCCTAGCCAGGATCAAGAGCTTGACCAGGAATTCTCCAGGGAACTGGCTAAGGCTGCACACTCCTGGTGCATGGTTGTCATGGGAGACTAGAACTACCCAGACATCTCATAGGAAGAGCACTCAGCCAAATCTAAATGGTCGCAAAGCTTCCTCATGTGCATGGAGGAGGTCTATCTGACTCAAGAAGTCTATGGACCAATGAGAGGCAAAGCACTGCTTGACCTGGTACTGGCAATGGGGGATGACTTAATCAGTGACCTAATGATCGAAGGGAAGCTGGGAGACAGCAACCATGAGCTGATCACCTTCACCATCTGCTGTAAAGCTGGCAAGTTAGACAGCAATGCAGAAGTCTGACTTCAGTAAAGCTGACTTTGACAAGCTCAGGAGGCTTGTTGGTGAGGCCCTAATGGACCATGACCCAAAGGGGAGGGGAGTTCAGGATGACTGGTTGCTCCTCAAGGGATTGATCCTGGAAGCACAAGCAATGCCTATCCCATCTTGGAGGAAAGGCAGCAAAAGGGCACAGCAGCCCCCTTGGCTCTTCAGGGAACTAGTGGACCTCCTGCATCTAAAAAGAAAGACCTATAAAAGGAAGGAAGACTGGATCAACCTCAAAGGAGAAGTATCCTGGACTGGTCCGGACCTGTAGGGAGCGAACCAGGAAAGCCAAGGCTGCAAGTGAACTCCAACTGGCTACACGTATCAAGGATAATAAAAAGTTCTTTTTTAGATATGTGGGGAGCTGGAGGAAAAGCAAGGGTAACATTTGACTCCTGCTAAACCATATGGGTCATCTGACAACCGACGCCCAAGAAAAAGCCAACCTGCATAATGGGTATTTTGCATGAGTTTTTCACCAGCCCCAGGGGATGGCCCTGCTCAATACAGTACAGGACAGCCAGGGCGAGGGAGAATTGTCCCTTCATCAACGACCATGTGAAGGAACACCTTGAGAGGCTGGACACCTTCAAGTCAACCGGCCCAGACAGTTTACACCCCAGGGTACTTAGGGAGCTGGCAAGCATCATAGCCCAGCCACTGGCAAGGATCTTTGAGAACTCATGGTGCTCAGACAAAATGCCAAAAGATTGGAAGGAGGCCAATGTGGTGCCCGTCTTCAAGAAAGGGAGGAAAGTAGATCTGGGGAAGTACAGGTCCATCAGACTGACCTCTATCCCGGTGAAGATCTTGGAAAAAATTATCAAAAGAGACCATTCTTGACAAACTGGCTGATGGTAACATCCTGAGGGATAGCCAGCATGGGTTTGTTGCAGGTAGGTCTTGCCTGACCAATCTCATCTCCTTCTACAACCTTCTACAAGGGATAAGAGATTGACATCCTATATCTTGATTTAAGAAAAAGCTTTCGATCTGGTATCCCATGGTCATCTCATAGAAAACCTGGCCAACTGCAGCCTCAGCTACATCACAGTCCGCTGGCTGGGGAATTGGCTCCGTGGTAGGACCCAGAGGGTGGTGGTTGATGGAAGTCAATCATCGTGGTGCCCCGTGACCAGTGGAATCCCCCAAGGTTCCGTCCTTGGGCCTACTCTTTTCAACATCTTCATTAATGACGTGGACGTTGGTATCAGAAGCGGACTGGCCAAGTTTGACGATGACACCAAACTGTAGGGTAAAGCATCCACACCCAAGGGTAGGATTGTGATCCAGGCCGACCTTGACAGGCTTGGAAAATGGGTGAACAAAAACCTGATGGTGTTCAACACTGAACAATCCAAGGTTCTTCACCTTGAGAAGAAAAACCTGCAACATGCTTATAGGCTTGGCGGCGCTACGCTTGCTAGCACCACGGCCAAATGGGACTTGGGGGTCATGATTGACCACAAGGTGATTATGAGCCACCAATGTGATGTTGCAGCTGGTAAAGCAAGCAAAACTGTGGCTTGCATCCCTAGATGCTTCTCAAGCAAATCCCAGGATGTCATCCTCCCGCTGTACTCTGCCTTGGTGAGGCCACAGCTGGAGTACTGCATCTATTTCTGGACTCCACAATTTAAAAAGGATGTGGAGAAGCTTGAGAGAGTCCAGAGAGACACGCGCATGATCAGAAGGCAGGAAAACAGGCCTTATGATGAGAGGCTGAGAGCTATGGGACTCTTCAGCCTAGAAAAGTGCAGGCTCAGGGGGGACCTGGTGGCTGCCTATAAGTATATAAGGGGTATATATACATCAGGACCTGTTCAGAATGCCCCAAGGGATAACAAGGTCAAAAGGTCACAAACTCTTCCAAGACCATTTCAGGCTAGACATAAAGAAAAACTTCTTTACTGTCTGAGCCCCTGAGGCTTTGAACAGACTGCCGCCAGAGGTGGTGCAAGCACCTACTCTGGACTCCTTTAGAAACATTTGGATGTTTATCTTGCTGAGATCCTTTGATCCCAGCTGACTTCCTGCCCCAGGGGCAGGGAGTTGGACTCAATCTTCTGAGGTCCCTCCCAGCCCTAATGTCTATGAAATCTATGAAACATATATTCCAAGATGGTGCCCCTTGAGGGAAGAAATGGACTATAGACCAACAATTTGGACACACATACATTTGGAACCATTTCAAAAGGGGAGAGAGTTTATTCTGGCTCCAAGCTGCGCAGCTGTTTTATTCTAGCAGTTCAGTGCAAATTAGCATGGATTCATACAAATGTAGCATAATTACTCCAACTTTTAACACCGTTTCACCAGAGTTAAAGTTGGAGCACTTTTGCCACATTGGTATTGCTCCTAGCTTGTCCACACACATGGGTGACTGATGCCTCCCAAGTCTGGGGGGCACCAGATCGCCAAGGAGGGAAGGTCCTCCAGTGGCCAATCGCTGAGCCAGCAGTGAAACTGGAAGTGCACTTCTGGTTTCACGGCTAGTGGTTCCAGGAGGTGCATGGCCGATCTCAGGGGGAGCATGTGCACCCACATGCACCCCCTGTGCGTTGCCCATGTCCACACATAACCAACTGCTCCTTCATGCTTCCCTTTTGAAATGGTTCTAGCTGGACTTGTCCATACCCAGCTTGCCTGTCTCTAGGATGTAGTCTGACATGACATTAGAAAAGTGCAATATGCCATGTGACCAAGAAGGAAAAGTCATGATTTTAGACCTTTCTGGATGCCTTCCCAAGCTGAGCATCTGATTCCTTATGATGAAAAAAATGCTGTTGGGAGAGGAAGTTTTTGTACCTGTGGTGACCCCTATGAAGCCCAGGGACTGAAAGAGTCTAAACCCATTTTTGGTAATGCACTCTAAGGCCTAATGAAAGTGAAAGTTGCCTGGTTGTTATGGGGATGGGCAAAACATGTTCTATTATGGGGCATTTTATAAACCAAAAACCCAAAGGGGAGGACTGTGAAGCCATCCCCAAGACCATAGCACTAGTCATAGTGCTTGACACTGTGTTCACTGTGTTGAAGGAAACCTGCTTGGCAATTTTGGAGATAAGCTTCTTTTTCGATATCAGCAAGAAAGAGACATTCCTGGAGCTGGAAGGGAACCTTTTCCATAAAACTAGTCATATAATTTTAAGTTGTATCTGCCTACCAAAGCTTGATAGTTCATAACATAAAGCTGCAAGCTTGCTGAAGAATATGCCACCTTGTCAAAAATGTTCAGACATCTAGGCTCCTTCTCCCTTAAACACAAACACTAGTATGCCTTTCCTTTTCATTAACAGCTGTCATTACAAGCAAGGAAGAGACTGGGAACTAGGCAAAAAACGTAATCCTTTTTGGAGGAATTATTTCTTGTCAAACTATAAATTAACAAGGCTGAAGAATGGGAATTCCAGATGTTGCAAAGGTGAGAAGATGTCCTTACTAATGGGAAATGCCAGTTCTAAGGGGCCTGGTGGGTCTAAGATGTCAATTGGTGAGTACACTGGTGTCTCTCTCTCTTTTGACAGAAGCTCTGAGTCCCTTACCACAAATCTGAGATCCGGACAGCTTCCTGCTTCTCGACTAAGAAGAAGGTTGGCAGTAGGGTCCCTAAGGAGGAAGACAACTCTCACATCTCTTCACATGGGGAAGATTATCCATGAGTGGATTGTATCCCTGGAGAGGTAGGAGTGCAGCTTTCAGCAAACGAGGACCAGGCTGACTCTAAGCAAGCAGAGTCCTCAAGGCCAAGGAGGTACATGGAGGTAGACATCCCAAGGCCACTAGGGACTGCTCTGGAAGAGAAAATTGGCAGCGTGGTCCTTGGTTATGGTGGCTCCATGAGGACTGCAACTAAAAACCCTTGGAAAAATCAGATGGAGGAGCAAGATCAGGGTTGTATTGGTGCTGGAACAGGAGATAGAAGACACCGCATCAAAAGATAGTACTAAGTTCTGGAGGCAAAGGGCGTATCTGTACCATAAGGCAGGAAGAGAAGCAATGCTGAATTTCAAAAGCCTTTGTGTTAGATAGTCTGACAACATTAGAAGAGCCTAAGAAGAGTGAAGGAAAATGATGGAGGGAGTCAAAATGGAGGCATGGTGCCACAGTGACACTGCCTGTCAAAAAAACATGGCTGCACCAATTTAGAAAACAACCTCTTTTGCCTCTTGTTATGAGAGGTCTTAAAATTATGCTGTGGGGTTTGACTAGTGCATGTAAATAAGCCTGGAGACTTACTGAGCTCCCTCAAGACAGATCTTCTCAGAGCCAGATTAAATAGGGGGAGGAGCTTTGTAAGCCTCCTTCAAGTCATTTAATGACAGGGAAGCCATGGAAGATTCATTAGCATTATTCCCATGAGGATGGATGCTTCCTTAAATTAGGATGGACCAAGAAAGTACCTATGCAAGGAGGCTGGGGATGAGGAAGACTTCTTAGACCTAGCGATTGAGCAACCCCTTGACATCAGTGTGGAATGGGAGATTAGTGACACAATGCTGGTGTGGAGAATGGGTGCTGAGACCTGTGGATTTGGTACCAGGATCAGGGGATGGTCCAAGAGATCTATGAAATAGGACGTGCAAAGTTTGTTCTTGGGTTAAAGAACATTTGTCTATCCTCACTGGGCACAAGAGATTCCCTGAGGCAGTAGAGACCACATGGTCTGCAAGTCAGAAGCAATAATCAGCCCTTTGCAAAAAGGGCAGCTTTGAAATTCTGGGGAAGTTATTACAACAGCAAAGGAACAGGAGCCTTCAACAACAGTTGGAGGCAAGAGAGGCGCATACTTTAAGGCATTTAGGCTACTAAAATGGCCGTGCCACAGGGTGCAGCCACAAAAGAAAATGGCGTGCACAACAAAATGAATCCCCCAAAGAGGTCTGAGGGGAAATAAAAAACCCGGAAATTTTAAAGGATTATTGTTGAAAAAGTAAAATAACAAAAATGAAGTATTGAAAAAAAAAAAAAAAAAAATCAGAAAATTGTTATAGAAGCCAATCCCAGGCCACAAAAGGTTGCTCACAAAGAAATGCTTTGACTTAGCCAACTAATTGAAAGCAACTGAGGAGCTGAGGGACATGCTCTATCCTTTATTGGCTCAGTGGAAGGAGTTAGGGGGAGGTGCAGAAGCACATAATACAAGCAGTATAGAGCACGTCCACACGTGAAATTAAATGGATATTTTCAAAGTCCTGCTGCAAGCTGTAGTGGTGCTAAGGAGGCTTCCAAAATAGAGATGTATCTATGTTCCCATTCCATGTCCCCATAACATACGTTAAATTGTTTATTATAGCTAGGGACCTACTGAATTTGTGATTTTTGTGGATTTTGCAGATTCCGTGAAATCCAGGAGGGGGACAGGGGCTTATTGAACACTACGGCAGCTTGCCAGGGCAGGGAAGGGGCCAGGGAGTAGAAGAGGAGGGCCTGCCCACTTGAAGGGCTGCCACCCAGATGGCTGCCTGTCACCTGGCCCCTCCCCTCCAATCAGCAATGAGGGGCAGGGCTTCATGATGGATAGTTCTTGGAGTCAATAAGCTGCGAGGGGCAGGGCCACCAGGGCCCCTCTGCACTCTGCCTGCAAAATGGCTGCCCAGGCCCATTCCTGGATCCACTCCTAGGATCTGCTCCTAGAATTAGCTTCTCTTACAGAGGTTAGTCGTAATATCTCCATAGTTGGAGAGCCACATTCCAAAATGGACTTCAAGAGGAGATATAGTCCCTTCCCCTCCTCCCCTCAAATAAATAAATAAATAAAATAAGGTTATGCAATCTGTAGGAAATGTTACATAGGGTTAGAAAATTCAGAAGGCATAAAAATCTATGCAGCTTTAGTTTAATTATATTTTTTTAATAGTGAATCTCTTAAATTAATCCCTGGCTGAAATTCCTCCTTGGCATTTCAACTTTAAGATCATTTGATGTACTCTTAAATTTAAAAAAATGCATCAGAAACTGGATTTCTCTTCTGTATAGGAACATCCTTCCTTTTCCCGTCCCCACTTTAGCATCAAAATACCCTGAAGGAATTCAAGTTGCTACACACAACATATATGATACAAATCCCCAAAATTTAGGAAATGCATACTACCAAATATACTCTTTTCCACCTACACCTTACAACTGTTTTATACTATCAGTCACACCTAATTTAACTCTGCCAGTCTTCCATCACTGCTCCCCACACAACACTACTGCAAAACATCCAGGGAACAAACATCCCTAAATTATAGTCAGAAGGGATTTGTATGGTAAAGTGTGTTCAGGACTGGTTGTGAAAGGAGCTACAGTTAAAGTTGATGCATATAATTTGTGGTAATTGTAAGGTACGCACTTATTTATGGGGAAGAACAGTATGCAAGAGACTATTCAGTAGTCAAATGTATTTTATATTCCTGCTTTTGGCTGGTAAGCAAAATACACTAATTAATCATTGGAGGCTGAATTAGCGACTCCAAATCTTCATGCTGAAATTGGTGCATCCTGAAGCCTACTTTCTGGGATTGCATTGGTTATCCTCAGCTCCAAGAATGTCCTCACTGCCTTCAAGAGCTCAGAAAGATCTCAGTGCAGGGGACAGAAAGAAAGGAAGGCTCTTTATACAGGTACCCTCCAGCTAATCTCATGTATGGAGGTGCCCCGCCACCTGAACCAGGACTTAGCACTAGCAACTTGAAGAGATGGACTAAGGTTGAAGCAGAGCCAGAGAGATGATAGCTGGCAGCCTCAGACTGCAGTTCCTTTAAGAAGCTTCTTGTCTGTCTGACTTCAGTAAGACATGGGGTGGAACACAAGGCTACAAGAGCACAAGACTGATTAGTAAAGGTAAGGAGACCTCATGCTAACTTCCACCACTGCACAGAGCCATTTATGCCAGGGGCTTCTTCTCTGTTCAGGCTAGGACAAGATGCATGGTTGATAATCTTTGTTCCCTTTAAACAAAGCCTCTAATTATTTGCTCATTCCCACTAAGCCTTAATACTTCCCAATGAACAGAAGATGCATAGTAGGAATAAAGTCCGTATCCTTCACTCAAAGTGAATTAACAGTTAGGAAACTAATGCCTGCCACTCCCAATTTGTGGGAATATATGCCAAACATTATCCTGCAGCTGTTGGAATTGTTGCCAAGTCATTCATTGCAGAACTGCTCTGTGAATCCAAATCTATGACTTCTTATAGCTTCATATAACAGATTAGCAGTTATCTTTTCTCAAATATTGTTGAAACGGGCAAAAAAAAAAATAAGAATGCTGCTGAACCTTTCAAGTAGTCCCTAACAGGTTGCAAGGACACTTCAACTTTATGGCAGCTGTAAGATTGATTCAAATATTTAAAGTCATAATTCCTGGATTCTTCTGGATAAGGATATTAGGCAGTCTTAGCTGGTCCTCCTGGGTAGACCATGCTCTTTGCCCTCTTGTCCAGTAAAGGACTGAAGATGCATCACCATTCTCTTCTGAGTCATCCCAATTCCCTAGTCAACAGTAACTCCTGATCCAGAAGAAATACTGCATGCATGTGTACTGATATGGAAGGGACAGATCAGCTGCTGAAAGAGCAGGCATTAAAGCTGCTACACACCCACCACTGAATCTAGTTAGAAATGTTAACTGTTGGTACTAGTGTCATCTCTATATTTAGGGGTTAGAGTCCAGGTCAGTTTCCTAAATTAAAGCAGCGAGTGGTCAAGCACAACTTGAGAGTGAAAAGCTGCCTCCATGACCACTTGGTGCTTTGAAGCACCAAAAGGATGGAAAGACCCATTGACAAAATTGGAAAAAAAAAAAAAAAAAAAAAAAGAGGGAGAGAAAGAAAAGCTCAAATCTGACAATATCACCTGCTGTTGCCTTTAAGAAACTCCATGTTCTGGTAAAATAAAACATCATTCAAAGCAGGGTAACTGGGTGACAACCTGAGAATCCTGCCCTCTGAATGTAGAGTTGTGCAGGCATTCAGGAGACAATATAATCCTGAACACTATTTTCCTAAGCTAGTGGCACTCAACCTCTGGTACGCAGGCCAAATCTGGCCTGTAAGGCCATATCATGCAGCCCATTGGTCTTCCCATGGGTCCAGAAATTTGGTGGTAGACGACCTGCAGCAGTGTTAACTGCAGCTCTCCTGCTATCACATTTCTGGAGCGGTGGGGAGCCCTTCAGGCCAAATGAGACAGCTCTGCTTGCTAGATCCCACTGGTGAGTGGGACCAGACCTGGAATGACAACCCCATGCTGGATCAGGCCTGCAGACTAACCCAGTGTGCAGGATCCAGCCCATGGACCAGCCCCATGCCATTCATCTGGCCTGTGGGGCTGGAAGGTTGAGTACCCTTGTCCTAAGCCAACCAAGTGAGTGGTAGGAGCACAGAGGGCAAAATCTCAAGTGACATAACATGAAAATGTTGCATATGAGAATATCCTTTAACTTGCTCTGCACCAGAGCTGTCAACAGTGCCTGGTGGGACCCTTAACTCTGCTGTGTTTGGAGAGTTACAGGAGAACAGAGAATTACAACGAAGAGAGTCCTGAGCTAAGCTGAGCTAATGCAGGAAAACTGGATGCTCATTTTGCGATCCGACGACAAGGGGGTTACAACGTGGAGGAGATGGTGCACCCCAGCCAGTCACGTTCAGTGCCAGATCAGTCATAGTCCTCATTCATTACATTCATGGTAATTCTTGAAGGGGCTGGACTGTCTTCCTTGCGCCATTCCTGTGATAAGAAAGGATTAACAAATTAAGAAGGCCTATGCAGCAGTGATAAAAAGCTAGCAAGCAGAGTAGCTGATGCCCAAAAGAACAGAGAATTACAATGAAGGCTGCTCAGTCTTTGAGGAAACAGCATCACTTTGCTTTATGAGGATAAAGGTGTAGGTGGGAAAGGGAAGTTTCAAGGAAGTGATGACAGTCTTCATTAGAGGGCCCTTTTTTTTTTTTTAAAACACAGTACTGAGGTTTGGGAAAACTTACAGAAAACATATTTTCCTGCATCAGTATTAGTCATCTTAGAAATGCTAAAGGGACATAAAGCACTTTTTTTTACCCAAATGCAGATTATTATTTTTTTTTTTTTTTTACTTCCATATCTTGTTTACTGACCGATTGCATTATGGTATGAAAATGACTGCAAGAGTTAGTTACGGAAGTAAAACCTAGATTTTTAAGGGTATAAAAGGTACATGCAGTGACCAAGGCTGTCTCCTGAAAGTTGAGACAGAAGGAAGAATCAAAGAAAAACATAGGTTTGGAAGGGTGAAAAGGAAACGGAAATAGTTCTATATTACATTTTGCAATGCTGGTTTGCTGTTGACACCAAAACATTCTCTGGCATGAACTGGATTTTCCCCACAAGCTGCCCTAACCTTACAGCAGCTGAACCTGTGCTAAGCTGCACTACAGGCCAGAATCCATATAGCAACGAGCGCTATGGGCACCCTTTCCCCACATTCCCTTCAATGCCTTCTAACATGCTTCTTACAAAAGGGTATGGGAAGAAAGGGAAACACAGCACTGGTTATATTGGCTCCTATACTGCTTTTAGGCTAAGTGCATTCTGCCCACTTTTATGGCATTTATATGCTACTGGGGAAGTATACAGAGGCTGCAGGAACCAGGAGAATTAATTCCACTGGTTAGAGGAGGATCAGTTGCAATTAGAGCCTTCAAAAAGAAAAAAAAAAGTAGTGTTACTAACTTACAAATCACAAACAGCAATGGATCCAGGAATAAGCCAAATCTCATTTTTTAAAAATGTTTCAGTAAATTTTTCCATAAATACCAATTTAGGATGAAGTACATTTATCTTACTGCACATTCCAACTAGAGCTTTGTGGAGAGAGATCCATGTGATTATCTAGCTTTTAAGGTTTTCATTTTGCATATATAGTACTGTGTTCTGAATTTGCCCGTTAAGCTGAAAAAGTCTCATTTTGACTCAAATATGTCCAAAATGAGTGTGAAGAGCTTTCATTACAAAGAAATCTTCTCCAACAAATTGTTAGTAAATATGTGTGGTGAAGAACTAGAATCAGACCAGCTCTACTAATTTAACATTTTCTACATGAGGCACAGATAAAAGGTAATTGCAGGGTGTGAGTGAAGAGGAAAGAGAAAGGCATCTCTCTACAGTTCATGTTATTTATTCACTTCTATTTGTGGTAGATCAGACATCAAATGAGTTATCCTAAACTTTCCACTTTTTCCGTTTCTGCCCGTTCCTGCCAGCAAAAGGAAAAGAAGAGAATGCCTTTACAAAGACAGAGGCAGTTTCTAGCTGCCCATAAATATGGACAGCCGTAAAACCACCTGTCCATAAAGTCCGTAAGTAAATTTAAACCCTCTGTAAAAAAATCAAGCTCCTGCTGCTTTGTTAGGATCCCTCTTGGAATGAAGCTGGACAGCGGGAGCTTGACTGATTGACAGACAGAGCAAAGCAGCACCATCTGGTGTCCCAACAGGAGTGCAACACCCAGCAGGAAGCTGCCCTCTTTCAGTGCTTTGTAGAGGCCTCCCCCTCTAGCCATGTGCTGCTGCTTCTCATCCTGTAATATTGCTGGGTTGCAGGTAGGCTTCTTCAGGGTCAGTCTGTGCTGCAGCTACGGGAGCAGGGCATAAGACTGGGGAGACAGCATGCTACAGGGTGCAGTTAGGGGTGTCAGGGTATGAAGCAAGTAGGGGACATCCTGTTACCCCCATTGCTGCAGTTGCCAACCCAAGATCTTATTTATTTTTACTGACAATAGAAGTGTCAGTAAAAAGAAAGAGTCAGTCAGTAAAAAGTTTGCAGATGGTCAAAAAAAAAATTATTGGGCTGGCAGCCTGCCTCACAGTAAAGAATTTGAAAGGGGGGTAAGCTGGGGGGGGGGGGGGGACAACTAGTTTTTCTATGGTAACTACATGGGATTCTTAGATGCTATGAAACTTGAGAAAACAAAAACTTATTTTCCTGTTTTAGAATAAAGAATATATTTTAATAGATTCACATACACATCGAGATATGACAGAAGAGAAACAGCATCAGGCTGCAGACCTTTATGGAAATAGTCCCAGATACCTTCCTGAAATACCAATACACAGGAAGCGAGTGGAGCACTTAACCCTTTTACTCTAAAGTCTTTAGAGCATAAAACGGTTGGAACTTAAAATGAAGATGATTCCACCCGATTTTCTTTCTGCAGGCGAAGTGAGATAAGCTTTGAAAAATCTAGGAAGCGGTGATCTCCAGAAGCTGAATGACTACTTTTTCTGGGAGCACTACATAACAGGGAAACTCCATTTGGGAGTTAGTCTGTCCAGCTTTGAATCCAGTAGTAGCAGCTATTACTGCAAGGAGGCAGCAGCAGAAAATGTCTGGTTTTAGTGTATTCTGTTTGCAACTTGAAAGCAGGCACAGTAAGTTAGCATCGTTCTTGTGATTTTTCATATAAGAGGGTAGAAAACATTCTACCAGTTACAGCAAACCTGTTTATTGAAGCACATAGGACTAAAAGCCTATTAAAAAAAAAAAAAAAAAAGGAAATGAAGAGGGTAAGAAAAGCAGTCTGGCTTAGTTTGAGGAAGTAAGCTCAGGACAGCTGTAAACCCAATTTAAAATGCACTAAACCAAATAAAAGGGATTTAGATGCATCTTGGTCTAACTGTTGTTGTTAATTATTTAAAGAGTAAACCCTGATGCCTACTTCATATCTGTCATGAAAACCTTGATCTACGGTTTACCATGCTAGGCTAATCAAGTGAGAGGCAGGAATAATTTAATTTGATATTATACGTTTTAACGAGGTCAGAATTAGCAAGAACAACAACTTATGTGCCTGATTCTCTAGTGCCCTGTATCTCATGCAGTCCTTAATACAGGTGCAGGATACCTTATTAGATATTGTTCTACACCCACATTGCACTGCTATAAATAACTACATACGTGCAAGGTAATGCAGAATCTGAGCCCGTCTCAAAATTCCCAGGACATAGAGGAAATCACGACTCAGAAAGACAGCTAAATGATGATTTTTATGGCTAAAGAACAACATAAAAACACTGTTTTACCTAACTTTGCCTGACATTGACCTCAAAATCAAGAAATGGCAGACTTTCTGCCAGTGAAGCAAAGAAGAAACGTCATTGTGCTATTTGAACACAGTGCGTTCAGAGAAGACAACTGAACAAAGAGGTTGATACGATTTAACTGGGCAGAATGTTTTCCACAAATAAATGAAAGAAAACTATCATGGGCCTCTCTTTCAAAGAGAGTCACTTTATACAATTACTTGATGTTTTTTCCTGAGACTAAAAAACTATTTATTTGATTTATATGCCACCTTCCCAAAGAGCTGCTTACAATAAGAGAATGGGATATCATAAAACAGCAATGACAAGAGAACAAAACATTTTAAAGGGAATAAGACTATCAACATAAAATTGAGACCACCTCTCCCCAACCCTGGCAAATGCAATATCTCAGCTTAGCTCTGCCTGCGAAATGCTTGCACAAATAGGAAGGTTGGAGAGCTTCCAAAAGATATCCAGGCTTGGGCTCTGGCAGGCCTCAAGAGCTAAGGACCAGCTGCCAAGAACAACCTCCAAAGCATTTTTGCCAAGTGGACTTAAGATCCTGATGGTACTTGCAGGTGGTTATTTTCAACTGACCTTAGGAATCATGCTGGGGTGTAAGGGAGAACTTAGATATACAAGACTCAGATCATTTTTTTTTTTTTTGTAGTTCAAAACCAGCACCTTGAATTGTGTCCAGAATGCTATTGGGAGACAGAGCAGACCCTGGAGCACTGGATTTATGTGCTCCTGGTGACCCACCCTGTCAGAAGGCAAGCCACTATGTTCTGCACTTACTGCAGCTTCCAGATGGTTTTCAAGGGCAGCCCTAAATAAGGACATTGCAGAAGTCTAGCCTTGAGGTCAAAGGCATGGATGATGGTAGCCGGGTCTGAATCTGAAAGAAATGGTCATAGCATTTGCACCAGATGGAGCTGGTGACAGGTATTCCTGGCCACTGCTGCCATATGACGAACCCAATACATAACAAGGGGAAGCTGAACCACATTAGTGATAACTGTCCCATTCCCCCACAAGTCAAGTGGTCTACCCATCTCTGTCAGTTTAAACTGGCTCACCCACATCCAGTTCTCAAATGCAGCCAGGCACTGGAAAAGGATTGAGACTGAGGTCATGGTCAGAAGAGGAGAGGTAGAGCTGGGTGTCATTAGTACACTGATGGCATCTCACGCCAAAACTCTGCACAAATTTCATGCAGTGGTCTCATATATACATTGAACAGGAGGGGTGACAGGTCTTGGGGGACCTCACAGAAAGATCCCCGAGGGGATGCCAAGCACTTGCCTGTCACCACCCTCTGGGACCTCCGTTGTTAAGAAAAAGCAGACCCAATTTAGAGGTGTCCTACAAAACACCCACCAGGTCATGTAAGTATTTCATGGTCAACTGCAACCAAAGGCTGCTGAAGATCAGCAGGGCAATTTCCCTTGCTGATCTCCAGGCAAAGATCACCCACCAAAGCCATAAGCGCACACAGTCTCGGTGCTGTCTCTAGGAAGAAAGTTAGATTGACAGTGGTCCAGGAAACCAATGGCATCCAGTTATGCCTGGAACAGTCAGGTGAGCATCTGTTCATTGACCTTCCCCAAAAAGGGGAGGGTGGAGGACAAGAGTAATAATTGGCTTGGGAGTTAGCATCAAGTGATGGTTTCTTTAGCAGAAGCTGGGCAATCACAAACAGAGCCAGATTACTGCATGAGCAAACTAGGCATATGCCTAGGGCCCTAAGTGAAGGGTCCCGGTTGTGCTTATTTTACATCTTATAATTAAGTGAAAAAAGCAGGGGCCTGTGAGCTGTTTGCCTACGGTCCACTAAAGGGTTAAACTGGCCTTGATCACATACTTAAAGCCCAGCACCCTGCCCACCTGATAGTAACCTTTGCCTCTCAAAAGAAAAAAGTATCATAAAGAAACAAGGGAAAGGAATTCACCAAAATCCACTTAAAACTTCCTACGTGACTTAAAAGATAAATCCTTCCACACAATTTTCAAGAGAAACCCATTTGCCTCTCAAAACTTCAAAGTAGGCTTTGAGGCACTCTATAATTTGATTTAAAAACCTGCTCAGTCAATGTAAAAACCAGCATTTGAAGGGAAAAAACACAACATGTTTTCCTGCAAATAAAAAGTAAACCATGTGCCTTATTTTAATTCCATCTTTGCCGATAACATTACAAATAACCAAAATCTATTGTGTAGCAATCTTGATTATCCTGTTTCAAGAAAACACAGATCCTTCTGAAAAAATTTCAGCATTCCAATCAGGTAATGTACAACGCACAACAATATCCAATCCCTGTGGAGAAAACAAAGTATTTTAACATGTAAAAATTAAGCAAAACCCCAAACTGTAATTTTATATTTAAAAATACTTTAGTTTTCATTCCGGATCACTTAGAAACATTATGAACAAGTTTTGAACAGCGTTTAACAAAAATAGCAATGAGCACGTGGTAAAAACAACAAGAAAAAAAAGCCTTTATGCTATTTACAAATTATTTACTTTGTATTTTTAAAAATTCTGAAAATTTTGCAAGCGATTTGTGTTTTGTTTTTTTTTATTTTATTTTTTTTAACTTTAGTGAATACCATTTAGAAAATAGAATGGTCTTACTCCATCCACAGGGTACTACAAAAATTATTCTTCTTTCATAGGTCCTTTAAGAAGTGGAGTTCTTGAATAGTAAAACTTTCTTTTTTACGTTTGTTGCTTAAAAAACATTACTAAGAGCTTCCAAGCGTATGAGTTAAAATGCAATGAAAAGATGGTCTTGGTACATGTCTGAAAATATTACTAAAATAAGCTAAATCTGCATAAGTACTCTCAAAATAACACAATGGGATTCAACTTCATTTTAGACATTTGGAAAGCAGTGTCATACTTTATTTAAAATAAACCCATGTAAAAACAAAGTTAAAATGAAAATGGTACCTGAAAAATAAATTATTTGATATAAAACAAATCAATAACTTAAAAACACACTAAATATACAAAATGTTTAACCATATACTGTACAGTATGGAAAACAATTGATAAAGTCTTCTGTCCCACACAGATTACTTTATAAACAAAAAGGTTACATAAGTTAAGGGAAAGGAAAAAAAAAAATCAGTAAAAAGACTATAAGTACAGTATTATTCAAAGTTACTGATCAAATAAAGATTTATCCAAAATTATGATGCTTCAAATGTCTCAAGTCATTTTCTTCTTAATGACCAAGTGAAAAAGTTTACCTTTATCACTGAAAGGTTATTTTAAAATGCCTAAAAATAGGGAACGATAATTAATGAGAATAATTTTAAAGTGTGAACTCAGTAGCAATATTTCAAGATTTCAGATGGTAGTTCCACTTTTACTGAATTTCCATCATTATTAAACAAATGCATTTAGTGTTTAAAGTTCCACTCAACAGAAAAATATTTGTAGTTTAAATTGATCCTTTTTTTAACCAGGTGTGATATATAACAAAACTGCAGCAAGACTGAACAAAGTAACAGGTTCTAAAACCAAAGCCACTCACTGGGTGCTTTGTGTTGTTTTAGAAATCATAGGAGTTTAACATCAATTGTGGGTTTTTTAATCATGCACAGGGAGAAAGATACACCTAATTTTTCACTTTTTACTACATATGAAGGCTACAAACAAGGCAAATGGAAAAAAATAATGCTGTATTTGATTTAAACCAAGAAAAGGTGTTTTGTTTTAAGTTAACTTAATTTTCAATTCTACTGGTTGCACCATGTAGATACTAAAGTTTTGCATTATACAAGTACCTTTTCTTACAAATAAAAGTGAAGCAATTGCGTTCTCTTATTTCTTGTAGTTTTATAACACAGTGGAAACAAGTAGTATATGCCTATCATATGCTGAACTTTATCAATGTTTATTCAACCATCTTGGGATAGTGTTGGGATTTCCCAACTTGAAACAGTAAATGCAGACCCATGGTTAGGAACCTGCCTTGAAGACAACAGGTGTCCCCCTGCTGCCAAACAGAGATTAAAGTACACATGGTACACAGTGACAAATTCACTCCTTGAAGAAATGGATACAACCCCATGAATGGAGTTGTGCCTGCTGATGCTAGGTGTGAATTTGGTCCCTTTTACCTAAAGCTTTACTTAGGTGTCAAAATATAGAAATGGTATAATAAGGTGCTTAATTGACAGTGTTACTAAGAGCAAGCTTCCCTATAATGGAAGTCAAAATATATGGTAACTTACACTAAGACAGCTGTGCTCAACCTTCTGGCCCTGCAGGCTGCATGAGTGACTCAGGGCTGGTCCACAGGCTGGATCCCATGGGCAGGGCTGATCTATGAACCAGATCCCATGTGCAGCTAGTGTGTGGGGTTGAGTCAGGGTGTGATCCTGTGCATCAGCTCAACTGCAGATCAATCCATCTGCGGGATCTGGCCCACACACCAGATCTGACCACAGAGCTACCCCATGTATTGATGCAATCTGGTGTGCAGGGCCTTCTGGCCTGCCGTGTTCCCCACAGGTCCAGAATTTTGGAAGCAAGGAGCAGCAGCAGCATTAATTGCTAAGGCTCTGGAAGACATGGCAATTAATGCTGTCACCACTCCCCCACTGTCAAATGTCTGGACTCACAGGGAGCTCTGCAAGCCCTATTATATAGACCTGCACGCTGGATTCAGCCTGCAGGCTGGAGGTTCAGCAACACTGCACTAAGAGGTAGTATTATGACACAAAGCTCTATATTTTACTTTTGTAAATTATGGTGAACCAATAATTCATTAAAAATTGTACAATGAAAAAACAACATGTTTTGAAACTGTAACAATGCTTTGCAAGTAACATATCAGGGGGCCTAATTCCAATAAATTTTTTGTTAGAACTAATCTAGCATATTTAGAGACATCCTTCTGAAGTCCATTACATGTTATATAATTAAGGAAACTTTAAGTTTAAACTTTAGTTATTTCAGTTGTATGCTAAACTGAAGCAAGCTTTCAAAAACTTCTGAGGAACCACCATTTTATTGCCTTAATCCAGAAGATTAAATGTAAAATTCTGCAACTGCTTATAAAGAGCTCATTTGAAATTGAATATTAAAAAAAAAAATTGGCTTGTCTTTTCAAGAATGAGCAACATTTATACTGCTGGACGTTCTCTACAGTAAGTGCTACAGTAACCTACTTCAAAATTTTGAATTGCTTTGCAAGAGTAAAATTGCTACAACTTTCCATGCTGCTGTAAAAATACTACAAAAACAGATGGCTTTACAAACCTTCAGGTGCAAAGGTATTCAAACCATTTGCTGTCTGCAAGTGTAAATGACCACATACCGATCATCTACAGTTAACTGCAGTGATATATCCATAATTTGTTCCAATGGCTTGGATACCTCAGTATTTTTAGTGTGTTTTCTGATGCTATCATGATACAGATGTGCTGAAAATCAAAATAAAAACAAACCAAAAAACCAAACAAACAATAGGAAAGGAAAAAAAAAGTTTGAACACACACCACTGGTAGGACACTGCTCAGGACAGTGACGTTTCCTGATGCCTCCCCTTCCACCCCAAGCATGCTCCTGAAATCCTGCACAGTCCCAAACCTAGAAAGTTGAATGGAAGGGTGCCACAGGGCTCAGGGACATGAAAACAGCATGGCTACATTGATTCAGATCTCCTTTCTCCACATCTTACAGCATTGTAGGGCACAGAAGTTTAAAGAATCCAAACTGTTATGATGAAATGGCTTCAGAGGAGGATGATCCTCTCAACATTTACTTCAGTGCATGCATAAGAAAGTCCTGGTGTCTTTGTAATTGAAACACGCTAAAACCGCTACAAGTTGCTTTGCTTCTGCTCCATTCATAGCTTTCATGATTCTCAGATTTATTTTGTTGCTGTCTTCTCATGTGAAGGAGTTGCATTTACCTTTGCACAAATGCACACAGCAACACTAATTTTTTTGACTGCATTTACTGTGAAATGTCCCTCTGTGTAAATAGCCAAAAGAGGCCCATTTTTGAAGACTCGATACATAGGCCTTAGCTGCTAGACTCCTTCAGAAAGGTAAAAAACTTTCCATAATGGAAACTTGTGCAGTGAACGTAAATGAACTGTTAGTTACAAGAAATTAGGAAAAGTCCATTTCTGAATAAATCCTTCAATCAATGTAACTTTTTAAAAAAAGTTTAACATTTTAAATTTTAATTATGTTTCTTAAAAAATAACAGCCGAAGCCCAGAACACTTTCACAGTCTTGGAGGATATTCCACCCTTTAATTAGGACAGGTTTACCTTACCTACAAATTGTCACATCTTAGAGTGAAACTCCACCAGCCTTGCAAGAAGTGCCAGGTATCCATATTCATATCAAATTACAGTGGCAGTCCAATGCAGTTAGTGTGTTTAGCACCTATACTTTGGTCCTGTAAGAGCCTGCTTAGAGCTATGATGGTAGGAAGTTCTTGCAGGAGTAGAAAGACAGGTAAAAACAAAGGAAGTAAGATGCCAGCAGAGGTTCCCCTCTCAACAGAAATTGCAGGCTTGATGAAGGGGTATACCTATGGCAGTCATGCAGCTCTGATTAAAAAAATACCAATCCCTCGCTAGAAAGTAACCTGTCACAGCTTTTCTGGCCATGGCTGGTTCAGGGTTAGACACAGAAATGGGCCTTTACATAATAGGATTCAAATATGTGGTAGAAAAACAAGATTCTGGGGCAAATCTATGCCCAAGTATTAGAAGTCAGGGTCATCAGGCCAAAGAGAGTAAAACCTATCCTGACTCAAATCAGGGCATATCCTAGAAAAGGGGATTATACGAGTGAAAGGCATGCCACTGTGTGTATGTTTTAGTCACTAGTGTGTTTAAAATCACTAGAGCATTCACCTTCCAAAACCAAATGTCCTTATAATTTAAGGCAGGATGAAGGTAGCTGAATGTCATAACAAATGATATAACAAATTAACTTTTAAATTGACCCACTTGGTTTTAAAAAAAAAACAAAAAACATCACCAATTTGTTTTACTGTTCTTTCACCTGCTAGTCCCTTGAGCATTCATCAAGGTTTTCTTGAATGAAGGTAAAGGTAAGTGAATGAAAAATAGGCTCGTTCTCAGAAAATGTTTTAAGCTTCCATGATTCCAGTTGGCACAATCAGGATGGCCAGTGAAAAGGCTAATGCCCTCCAGACCCACTAATCTTGATTCTGTGAAGTTCAGATTCTTCTTTGGATTAGAGCCTTGATACCACCTAACCCAGTGCACACACATTATCCTCTGAGGCACAGTAATTGTAGCATTTGATGTCCAAGAGATTATCAATTTGGCTTTTCATTAGGTAAACACCAGAGTGATGTCTGAATGCTAGGGAGGGGAAGCAGATTAAAGGTACCCACAGATATTTCACCATTATCACAAAGGGCTAAAGTCAGAAGAGTCCTCGGATAGTGCAGCCAATTGTGTGTCAGATTCAGCATGTGCAGGGCTGATCTGATCAGGATACCTTAGTCCAGTTAGCAAGACCTGGCATTTTACTGTATCTTACTTCCCTGTTTTGACTGATGAGAAATCTGAAATGGAAAATGGGCTTTTACATGTATAAGCTCTTGAGAATGAGTTTTACAGCTCAAAAAGCTGCAACATGGAACACAGATTGAAACAGAGGTGCTTTCCTGAAGCATTTGTTTTGACTACTTGGTCATCCAAAAGGAAGAATAATGATTTGTACACTCCCCAACAGATGAAGTGCCAAAAAAAAATACTAGAAATGCTGATGTTCTGATAAAAACTGGAAAATACCTAGTGCACTAGATGCTTAGATACAGAGTACGAGGCCTTCCAAACCATCAAGCAGAAGAAATTGAAAGATTTCTTTTATTGGACTTCAGAGTTTTGCTGAACCTCCACCATGCGGTCTTTACAGATGGACTGAGAAATGGGAGGCCCAGCAAGAGTCAAAACTCACTTATCTTAGTTATCAGAAAGTGAATGCACACCAAAATTTCTCTGCTTTTGTGGAGTCAGACTGGCAACACTGTGGGTGGTGACAAGGAGGTCTAATCTAGAAATGAAGTGGCTTGGATGACTCAAAGGGACACATTCCACTCCTCAAGAAATTAAAAGAACCGTTTCTTTTCTTCCCTTTTCTCCTGGCTGGAAGAGTGGTAGCTTACTCAGACGAATCAAACAGACAACATTAAACAGGATGAAAAGAAACCCGATGAAAGCAAGCACGGCCCAACATGTTACTAGAAACAGATTCTTCTTCATTGGATGAAACCATAACATTGTTCCTCACTCATGTAAGAGAAGAACACAAGACAAAAAAAAAATTAATGCAGCTGAAGCCACCAACAAAAGGACAGTGGTGTCACAAAATCTTCAAGGAAAATTTTAAACTGAGAGTAAGGCTTGGTAAGCTCGCAATAGTAAAACTCCTAACATAGCCTACTCAAGATGTTTTACAGAGTAGCATCCCCCTTTTAACCTTTTAATAAATTATATATATAATACTATGTGTTAAACGGGGGTGCTACTCTGTAAAACATCTTGAGTAGGCTATGTTAGTTTTACTACTGAGAGCTTACCAAGCCTTACTCTTAGTGTGTGTGTTTTTATATATATAAAAATATAAATATATTATATATTTATAATATTATATATTTTTTTATATATATTATTTTTTTAAGGAGCCAGGAAGTGAAAGCAACTACAAGGAAGATCCTGGGATCTTGATAGATGTACTGATGGAAGAGTCAAAAGGCACAAAAAGTTCTGAAGACAGAGGTGATGGAAAAGGATGGAGTGTGTTTATTTAAATAAGGATCTCAGGATGCAATATGGAGCAATGAGTCGAGCAACACTGCTAATGTCCAGAGGACATGGGGAAAGGACAATTTTCTGAGAAGGGAAGGAAATGGAAACACATGGGAAAGGGGCTGGTGAAGGGTCCCGTTCCAGGGCTATTGTTTAGAAAGGACATCCAACCTATCTGAGGATGGATGCGCCTCAAGAGCTTGGGATTGGCAGAAAAGGGAAGGTTGCATCTATAAAATAGTAGAGAGCACTTGAATCAACTGCACGTGAACTCAGCCTCGCTCGTGCTACATAGCCAGAGATGATGTCTACCACCACTGAGCTCTCCTGGAGTCAGCCAAGAAGGGCTATGTACAGCAACAAACTAGCAGGTTACTGGATAGGTGAATGAATGCCTGCTGACTGAAGGAAAAAACAATCCCCCCCCCGCCAAACACACACACTGAAATTAGAGCAAAGTCCCACAGTTGTCTGAACAAGAGGAAGAGTGCCAAAAATAAACGATGGCAACAAGGAGGGGACAGAAATCCAGGGGTGGCACAGGACTGCAGGTCCTGCTGCTGAAAGAGGGCTGCAAAGCAGAATCTTCAAGAACCAGCTTTTGGGCACTAAACAAACACGTGCACTGAACCATCTCCAAAACCCAAAGGGGAGGCCTGACTACTCATTGTTTTTTGGAGATTGGCAGAGATTCGCTCAAAAGAAAAATGCTGCTGCATTGTCCCGATTTCTGCATTTCCTCTGAACTTTGGTGAGAAAACCCAGATAATGGTCTTAAAAGTCACTCAGGTGGAAGACCCTACTCCTGCACACTATGTACCTACCTCCCCTGCATATGCTGTATCTGACATAAGAAAATCCTTTTCAGACTTTCTAAAAGGAACATCTACCATATTTTTAAATCACTGTGGCACATACTTTTTATGTGACAGGTTTGTTATAGTGCTTTTATTTTCACATAATTTTTTCTCCTATGCATCTGCCAAAGGAGAATTATATTATTTTAATGAAGAACTACAGTTCTTTTTTTTAAAACAATACTCTTTAAAAGCTGGACACTTTGTGCAATACTTAGCAAAAAAAATAATATAAAATAAAAAACAAAACAAAATTTGAGCAAAACAAAATCAAATTTAATGGTCTTAAATGCAAAAGTAAAAACAAACAAAAAACACAAAAAAGCAAAAGAAAATTAACAGAAACAGAACAACTCAAAGATTCAAGGCAGTCTGCAGAAAACTTGGGGGATTAATCTTTAAATCTACAAATCAAGGTTTTTTAAAGTAATATCTAACTTGCAAGAAGTAAGTACTTTTCTGCTGAGTGTTCAATACGTAAAGCTAGTCATCAAAACAAAATCCTATTAAAATAGAAAAATCTAGCACTCATTAGAAGGGATGCGAGAAATACAATGCTCAAATGTTTAACTGTTTTTACAAAATAAAACTGCCCTTAGGTATTCAAAACAATAACGATCTTTGAAAATGAGTAAGAATCTTGCTGCATTATAATGTACCAGTAAGTAGTGCACCATGCATTGATATCTGGACAGAAGAGATTCAGTTTGGTAAACAACATATATTCACACTGTTTTTGGAGTTTCGTTTTGACTCTGAAATCTTCACAGAGTTTCTCTGAAACTCTTTGGTCCATTCCTGTTAGAAAATGGGCTTTAAAAGTATTTGTAAAACCTTTTAATTTGACAACTTGGCTACTCTTCAGTGTGCAACTTACCTCATCAATGGTGTTAAAAGTTATGCTAGCATGCTACTACTTACAAGACCTTCACTTTATAAAGTCTACTCCTCAACTAAATGTAGCAATGAAAATTACTTTATAAAGCAGTATACTGCCAACTAAAACAACAGTGCTTTCAACTTTTTTTCCAAGCTTCAAAGGGGGTGGGGGAATGACACACTAATGGAGTCAGCTAGATAGTTCGAATAAAAAAATTCCAGTTTTTGCAGACAATATTCAATGGAACAAAATTCAGTCTCATAAGTGAAAGCATGCTTCAATTTTACCACCATCCAGAGGGACTTAAGCTATTAGGGGCTTCTTATATATATGTTTTCAATGAAATAACTTAAGGAACTTAAAATTGGTCTAACATTGTGGGATTTCAAACATTTGAACATGTCAGTTGCATCCCAGAGTATAAAAACCTTTTTCACTTCTCATTTAGACTAAGACAAACACTTGTGAAAATTGGCGCAAAATGAGTTTTACACTAACAAAAATGTTTCAACTTCTGTCACTCAATTATCTATTTCCATACAAAAAGCACGAGCAAGTTATTTGTGGGACTTGTTGGTTTTGAAGGAAACCTGTAAGATTTTGTCCCCCAGGCGGTAGCCATTAAGACTTGCTATGGCCATTGCAGCTTCTTCATAGTTTGTCATGGTCACAAAACCAAAACCTTTGCACTTGTTGGTGTTGAAATCTCGAATAACTTTCACATTGGTAACCGCACCAAAGGGGCCAAACATCTGCCAAAGGATTCCCTCATCAGCATCTTGACCAAGGTTGTAGATGAAGATACACCAGCCAGAAGATGCGTTTCCTGGAACATTTACACCAGAAAGCCCACTCATGTGATCTACACCCATAGGAGAGAACCTAGCAAATAAAAAGCACAATATTTCATGTAAAAGTTCAATTCAATCAAATAAATTAATTTGAATGGGAAGCAACTGAATAAATATTCTTAAAACTTCTAGTCAAAATATTTGACCCTCCCCATTTACCATAGGATAACCAAATGTCAGCAGGTAGAAAGAGGAACAAAAAAAGAGTCAAGTGCTTTGAATTTGTCACCAGGAGCAAGGGGAAATTATGAAGGAGAAAGGGCTAAGCTAGGCAATAGCTGCAAAGTAGGATTATGCAATTTCCACTATGTGGAGCAATCAATGCTAGTCTGAAGCTCATCTAAAAACTTTCAGGATACTTTATGGCATCAGTATTGAACTACTAAATGCTACTGAGTACCAGAGGCCTTCCACAAGCCTCAAACCATCTTCAGCCATCCCCATTTTCTCTCCAAGAGGCTTGCATAGGGTGTCTTGGAGCTGGGTCTGCCTCTACAATAGATTCTCATGGCTTCTCAGGTCAAATTTTTTTTCCATGAGGAGCATAATGAAGCTTGATCTCTTGTCCACGGTAAGGCAGCAGGTGAAGGCAACCACTTTCACTTCTGACTGGCAGATACAGATACAGGTACCTCAATCTCTAACAAGGTACTCAGTACATCATTAGGACTTCTGTAGTAACGCCCACTAGTTGGAACTACCCACATTGTTAGTACAGTATCACCGCCAGTGGATTTAAATTTTTTTTTTTAGTAATTTGTATATTAATGATTAATATGTTTATATTTAGATACCGACTAATGTATAGTTGGCAGAACTGTAATAATCATAAATACAGAATTTAGTTAATTTTTCCTTGTCTTTTTTTAAATGTAAATGCTGGCATTTCCTGTCATTCAAATCCATGACTTACTAGTTAAACTCTTGACTTCAAGTATTTACTCTTGATTTACACCAGTACAGAAAAACAATCAAGTCCAGGGTGACTGTCCTACCCCATGAACATCGTCCTCTCACTACTCCCTGCAAATCCCACCTCAGCGCTACCTGCATAAACCCCAATGCAATACTTCAAATGAACAAGAGACTTTATTCTCAATGTTTTCTTTCTTCCCCAACTCAAATTCTATTCCCTCACTTATTTTGCCTCTCATGCTCCATTTCTATCCCATAACCTAGGAAATTTAGTGCATTAAGTTATTTTAAGAAAACATCACAAGTTGCATAGCTAAGTACACAAAAACTTTAAGAAAAGTCCAACTGAAGGTCAAACATAAAATGTAATTCTTTTCCCATATACTTACGGACAATTTGATCATGTAAATGTGTATTCACATGCTACTGAAGAGGTACCAAACTGCATTAATTTGAAAAAGCAGCTGGCATGCTAGAAGCAGAAAAAGCATTCTAGAACACATCAAGTGCCCAATATTAAATTGCTAATATGCCAAAATTGCCCAACTTCTTGGACAACGCTTTACTGAGCAGACTTCATGACTTGCCAATATTTATTTCACTTTAAAAAGTTTAGTTTTTTGTGCATGTTTTCTATGTTATTTTTGGGCTTTTTAAATAAGTGTTCAACTTCCCATTATTATTTACATGTGACCAGAAAGAGGCCTTTTTTGGGCTTTTTTAAAAATTATTATTATTTTTTTTTTTTTAAAGATTTACATCTCAACAGATCACCAATCTTGGGGATGGCCATGGATAGGAGGAACTCACTGAACTCAAAGTTCTGCAATGTTGGTTCCAGCAGTCAGTACCTTGTTGCGCTCCTTGTATTTGGGTACTAGGTTCAACAACACCTTAGTGCAACAATTAGCTCCCTTCTAGCTTAAACACTAAAAAGGAAAAACAGCTTTCTGTGAGGATGAAGGAGGAATAGCCAAGATATAAATCATCTGTGCAAAACAATTATAAGAACTAATCTGTTCTCTAGGGGGGAAAAAAAAAAATTAAAATCAACAAAATTTCTTATTCCTGGAAACTAAAAAGCTCCAAGGATGTCCCCAAGGCAACCTACAAAGAAAGCAGCTACAATAAGCATTCTGGGCATATGAACACAAGGGACTGGTTTATAAAAACAGAAAGAGGCAAGATACCCCAAACTCCAAAGAAGTCATCTAAAGGTTCTCTGGTATATAAAGCAAACTTGCAGCAATTGAAAAATGTGCGTGCAGAACTCCACATGCCTACCCCACACATTTTTATTATCTCTTCCTGAACCATGACATTTTGAAAGCTCTTGGGCTGCTATAATGCACCTATGGATGTTTCTAATTAGTATATTTAGACAAATCCAGGATAACCTTGAATTTAAGACAACCTCCTCAATAATTAGACTCTGTATGTGGGAAATATAGAAAACAAATAGTTATAAATATTCCATGTATAGAATCTAATTACAGAAGGGTCATCTTAAATATGTCCCCACCACTGCTAAAGTGGGGAAATCAGCAGGGAGTGGTGGGGGGGAGGGGGGGGGAGGGGTGATATGCAGCCTCCTTGCCCTCTGGCCCTTCCCCCTGCAGCCTGCCTGCCCTCTTTCCCCCTCCCCACATTGTGCCAGCACCTCTACTCCATGCAGCCCCTGCCTGCTTCCCCCCCACCCAACACTCCCCACAGGCTCTCCCCCCACACCTCCTTACTGTCAGATGCGGCTCAGGCTCCATTCCCTCCCAGCACAGAGCACAAAGAAGCACAGCCTCTGCCTGGCCATGCAGCAACATGCTGGGACGGAGCTGTCACCACTGCTCAATTGGCTGGGCAGGGAGGGGATGGTGTTTCCACGCGCTCTGTACCTCTGGAGGGAATGGAAATGGAACCAGACATGCACTGACAGTAAGCTGGGGGGGGCAGGAAATCACACAGAGGCTGCAGAAGCTCCTGCTTCTGCATGCCCTGGGTTGCAGCATGCCCTGGGTTGCAGCCTGTTGTGTGCCCTGTGAACTACAGCTGCCACCATGGCACAGGGCACACCATGGCAGTGGCAGCTTTGGCACACGGCAGCAGGGGCAACTCTGGCTTGGGGAACACAGCTGGAGCGGGCATTGCCGTATGCCCTGTGCCAGAGTTGGAAGTGCTGGAGTCAGACACGCGACTTGGTCCAGATACGGCCCCCCAGGGAGGCTTTTCTAGTCTAGATCTGGCCTGGGGCATGAGGCGAGTTTGACATCCCTGCTATACAAGGGAAGAGCTTTCCCTCAATTTACATAATGGTAACAGAATGAGAAGAAAAAATAATATTTGGGGCATGGGGAGGGGGAAGAAAAAATAATATTTGTTTGCTTTTTTGATCACTTCTGTACAATGATAAGTTTTTATTGAGCCATCTCTAGCAACTCCCAGGTCTTTTTCTTTTCCCCCCCCAAAAAACTTTTACAACCAAGTAGAACCCAACTGTGTTCCATTGTTTGGCCCACGTACCTGGACAGCACCATCTAACTGCAGTCTTTCCACACTGATATAGTAAAAGGTGTAATCAGAAAATCACGTGTCCCAGAGAACATCAGTACATGAAATAAGGACCTATTCTAGAACTCCGAGGCAAGATCGTTTTGCTCAGACGGACCAAATTCCTGGGGAATTACGGTCTTCGCTATAGACTACACAGAGATTGTGCCAAGCACAACGCTTCCATACCAACTATAAAAATAGATTTAGAGGACTTAGAATGATTGTGAACTGGTACAACCCTCTACCACCTCCTCTTGCTGGACTCATAGCCACTCTTTCACATTCATAGATTGTAGAGTCGGAAGGGACCGCGAAGGATCATCACATCCAACCCCCTGCCCCGGGCAGGAAAAGGACTGAGGTCAGACGACCCCAGTCAGGTGCCTATCTAGCCTGCTCTCAAAGACCTCCAAGTTAGGCGATACCACCACCTCTCTTGGCAGCCCACTCCAGATTCTGGCCAGATCTTTTATTTAAAGCCCTCTTCCTCACAGGGACTTCACAGTAAAACAGAAACATGGGCTTTTCCTTATGCTCAAGTCAAACAGTACCTTCTAAGAATCATTAAATGATAGAAAATTAGGGTTGGAAGGGATCTCAGGAGGTCATCAAGTCCAACCCCCTGCTCAAAGCAGGACCAGCCCCAACTAGATCATCCCAGCCAAAGCTTTGTCTAGCCTGTTCTTAAAAAAACCTCCAAGGATGGAGATTCCACAACTTCTTTGGGTAACCTGTTCCAGTGCTTTCCTACCCCCCTAGTGAGAAAGTCTCTTCCAGGCTTACGAAAGCAAGCAGACCACTGACAAATGTAAAAGAGAGGCACTTTACATTAAACTAAACGCAGTGGGTCCCTGCACTGAACCCAGCGCATGCCCGGAAGAGGCAAGGCGTTAGTTCGACTTGGCTCACCCAATGTCTGTATAGATCGGGTGCTTTTGTGGGGGGGTTTTTGGCACTTTTATCAAATAGCCACTGAAGCAGTCTACCTATACAGATGCTGCGGAGCCAGGTCAAAAGTAATGGGCTGCATCTTCCAGTAAAGAGCAGTTTTGTTCTGTTTTTTTTCATTTCTGTCACCAACCATAGTGCCTTTCCCCCAGGCTTATAGAACAAACAGTACTTGTTCTCCATGTTCTGAAAGCAACCTGCACCTTTCAACAGGCTGCAAAGATTTTCCAGACGCACTCAACCTCCTTTTGCCCTTTCTCTTGCAGATAGAGCCTTCTTTAGTACTCTAGACTGGGAATCTGCCCAACAACTGGATTCCCTACACTTGCCCCTAGTGGCACCTTCTTTCTTAAAGGGGCTCTACCCCCAGTCACAACTTGATCAGTGGAATAACATCCAGACAGGAGGATGTAAAAGGACATCTATCGTGCCTTGAATACAAAATCTGATTCAGAACTCAAAATGACAACAGAACTAGATTCCTGGATTATCTGTCCTCTATAGATACCCACACACACTCAACAGACCTCTTACTCTTAGAGACTAAAAACCAATGTCCCTAAAGCGAACTAGAAAGAGGTAATGCAACAAGCATTTTGTGCCTGTCCAGAATGCTGCCCTCAGGGACTGTCACTGATGGATACAGGTATTCTCATCCTTATGCATTAGGGCTCATATAAGCATCCACTAAAGTCTCTGGAAGCTTTTCCACTGATTTAAATAGGCTCTTGGATAGGGGTACTTATCAGACTATTGGGATGAATAACTAAGAACACAACTATGGGTGGATGAGCAGGGCATGAGCCCCTGGGTGCTACTTAAGGGGTCGGGGGGGTGGGGGGAGGGTGCCGAAGTGTAGCTTGGCCCCCCTCCAGCACCTGCCATGCAATGCTGCTGGCAGCTAAGTGCAGCACTGGGCATGAAATGGGTGAGAAGCAGTTGTGGGGTTGGTGCTGGTCAGAGGCTTGCTCCCTTTGGCTTCCATATTAAAACAACCAGCACCGGTTTGCTCTGTTATGCCTCTGTCCAGTGACATCTCTACTATTCTTTCAGTCACATAGGTGAAAAGAATAGTCATATTTAGAGTTCAGCCAATTCAAGCCTAGGGCAGTAGTTCACACCCTCTTTAGACTCTAGGCACTCTCCAAAAACTTTTGTAAACTGAAAGGCACTCTAATTCAAAAACTAAATTATTTATTATAATGCTTGCCTCCTTACAGAAGAGCTAGGCACTGGGGGCAAAGAAGCAGTCAGGCAGGGAGAGCCTGAGCTGGCCTTTGTCTAATCTTCTCACACCTTGCTTGTCTCCTCACATTCCTGGCACCCTGGTTGAGAATCAGGCCTAGCCTATTGAAATCTGTGAAGGGGATGGAAAGAATAGTTGCTGACATTCCTGCAGAGATGCTTCTCGGGTACCCATCTTACAGAAAGATGGAGTGCATTGGGAGGAAAGTACTATGCCCTTTCTTTGTCTTCCTAGAATACAGTAGCCTGGTCTCATCCGTTACAGGGCTACTGGTAGTCCTCTAAAAAAATGTCATCTCAAAATTACCACAGCCATTTTCTCAGTACTCTCTAGGATGCATCCCATCTGATCCTCCTGACATGAAAATCTGAAGTTACCTCTAAGCTATTCCTCCACTACTCTAGGCTTCTCATGTCTTCCCCCATCCTTGCTGCCAACTACATTTATTATCCGATTGCTGACTTTATTTCAGTCTTTGCAAATAAAGAGAGGCATCAAATACTCAAGCCTTCTTCACATAATCCTTTGCACTCAGCAAGAGACCTACTTTCCTTGGTCATCTTACTTCTTACGTACTTGTAGAATAATTTTTATTGCCTTTTGCAATCCTTGCTAGATGCATCTTAAATCACTCCTTGGCCTTCCTAATTTTCTCCTTGTCTGCCCTTGTGAAACTCATTCTTCCCTAGTAACATGGCCAAATTTCCACTTTGAGTTGGTTCAACCAGCCTCACTCCCCTGCTTTGAGTAACCAGGGTAGCCACCAGTCCCACATACAACATAAAGAGATCGATCCCCTAAAAATAGGAAAACCAAAAAAAGAAAGAACAAAGTAAATGCTGAGAGTCCTGATACAGTCATATGGAAGATGCCATTTATTAAAATCAGATTTAGATTCAGTAGTGCAGAAGAGGAGGCAGCAAGATCTATCCCCCCAGGGAAGAGAGAAAGCCAACAGTGACAACCTCCACTGAAATCTGTCCCTTAGAAATTGTAGGCTATTTCATTTGTTTTTCAAATGACTAGTGGGGAACACTAGAAGCAAAGAACTCACCTACCGAGTTCATGCAAGAGAAAAAGAAAAGGACAGACAGATCACAGTGCAGCTGAAGAGACGGATCAGAATCCCATGAAAACTCTTACAACTATAAATCAAAAAGGAAATGACTAGTGATACCCTTGGGAGACGACCCTCCTCCTGACACGGCATGGCATACCCTCATGTTGGAACCAAAGGTTCAGAACTTTGATTAAGTTACCATATCATATCTGTAAGTCAGGGATAGACTGGAGAATGGAGATCTGTTGAGAGACACCTCTCTGATCAACCATCAGGAATTTGCCACATCTTATTTTCTCATTGTATATTATTTTGTGAAATGAACTGTAGCTAGCCTTTAATTTTGCTGTTATAAGAAAAATTATACAAAGCTAAGATTTTATGTTAACCGTCTTCTAATTCAGTCATTTATTTATTTAACACTAAGAATATACAGTATATATATTTTTGCTATTCACATGAAGATATTTACTGCTGAGACAATGTAACATTTTTCCAGGTGAAAATGGGAATGACAGTGCAGGTTTTGGACAGAATCTTCTTTCTAACCTACCTGAATCTTTGTGCTTGGTGATGAACTGGCCCTCCAAATCGTCTAGCTGATGAATGATATAGTTGTGATAACAGTGCCACGTTTTTGTTCTGGTTAGGATTGGCTGCAAACTTCACTGTAATGGGTTCAGAAGAACCTGGGGGTTTGTGACCATTGAAATTTGTAATTGCCTCTTCTGCTTCTGACCTTTTGTCAAACCGGATAAATGCAACCCCTCTGGACAAACCTTTTAACCAAATCAATGAAAGAAAAAAGAAAAAGGAAAAAAGGCAGCTCAGGATTAACTCAGAATAATTTCAAAAGTGAAACCCTCCAAAATAAGTATCATTTCTAAGTTTCATTGTTTTATTGATGGCTCTTTCAACAGCTAAAAACAATACATGCAAATAAATAAAACTTAAAACACATTTATTTCAACCATATAGTGATCCTAGCAATGAAAACACAGCTTAGAATCTGAGGTCAAAATTATGCAGTGTGAGTGTGTTATTGAAATGCAGTATTAAACCAATCTTTTTATTAAATTTCCTCAAACAAAAAAATTGATGGCAACTCCACTGTGTTAAAAATAATGCTGGGGGAGGGGGGGGTCGTCTTTGCTTAATTATGTTATTCAAAGCAGATCTAAAATGTAAGCTGATTTTCAAAAAGGAGATGAGAATCTATGTTGATAACCAATTTTCACACACACCTGTATACATAACATGGGCCTCAGAATTTCCCCTAGTGACCCAAGCCGATTATTCTGGGTCATGTTTTGAGTATCACTTAGACTACCTTAATTTAAAGGCTTCAATTTATGGTAAAGGATGGTAAATTGTTCCAGAAGTTTACTACTTTTACTGCTCACTATTGCTATCATAATTTTTAAGTTTCAACTGTGTTTAGCTTTAACTTCTAGCCATTGTATCTCTTATGTTGTCTGTACATAAGAGCCCTCCTATCAACATTTTTCTTCTAATGTATGTATTTGAAGATTAGATGATCTATGCTTCTAATATATCTTATGTGTAGATAGGTCCAATAAGAATCAAGGTATGAAACCTTTAAAAAAAAAAAAAATCAGTACATATACCATTATCAGATACCTTTTACCAAGAATTTTGCTATCTGTTAAGTGAACATTATGGCCTGCATTTTAAAGATGAGGATAATTTAAATCATGGCCATGAACCAAACAAATGAAAGAGCAGGGAAAAATAAGCATGGGTCTTTACCTACAACATTGTGTAGATGCACCCACATGTGCTTAACCGCTCATTTGATTAATTTGCTGCAGTGTAAAGCAACACAGTCTGCACGTGTGATACTTAGACTGCAGCAAACTAATTTCTGCTGCCGTAAAAACAGTATTGTCCCCAACAGTACTATCTTAAAGCAGTGAAAATAACTGCACCTAAACGTACGTGTAAATGCTGACCCAGGCATAAATTGTGCCTAGTCAGTCTGGGCAGCAGGGGCCAGACCCCTGCCTGCTGCCTAGCCACATGGCTCTGCTCTTTGGGCACTCTTGTGCCCCAGCCAGCCTCTCTGCCATCTGATACTGTGACCTGAAGCCCAGGGTAGACCCCTCCTCTTCCTCTCTCAAAAAACCTGCGGCCAGCCCAGGACTGCTGGACCCTGGCTCAAACTGCTGCAGTCCTGGGCACATATGTAGACACTGCACTCCAGATCCTTTAACTGTGGTTCAAACTGCGCCAGAGTTTATGGTGCCACACTAACTGAATGTGCGGATGCACCCTGCACAATTCTGTAATAGTCAAAGACTGAGACAGAGCAATGCCTTCCTTTTTCTTAATCCCTGCCCTGGGAAGGAAGCAAACAGCTCTGATTTAAGCATGTCATTATTTACTCCTGACTGCAAGGACTATGACTGGCAAGGGCCAACAGTAACACTAGCCTCTCCAGAAAGTTTGGTGGGAAGGGCACTGCCATGAACTTGCTATACCATTACGAGATTGCCTGCATCTTGAAGAATCTGGTACTGGTCAATCACAATCAGAAAACGGACTGGACCAAACTAACCACTGGTGATTATTATTAATATTATTACTGAACACTAATAATATTATGTTCTCACACATCCCTTGCATCATATAGAAGGGCAAACTCCTATGTTAGGGAGAAAGGAGAAAGCACATTCATATCCTTGTAACAGATGTTACATAGCTGCAGGGTTCAACAGGTCCTAGGCAAATGTACAAATCTCGCTTCTCTTCCATTCCTGTGCTATACTTCTCTTTTGTCCTACCTTACTCTTCAGCTAAAAGTGTAAGTATCAAGGTATAACTATTTTTGGACAAAGGGACTTCCAAAATGACTAGAAGTAGAAAGCTGGAACTTGGCAGGGGAAGAGGCTTCACTGAGAAGCATCGTCTAAGTCAGTGGTTCTCACCCTTCAAGGCACCCCCCTCCATAACTTTTCAGAATTTGGAATCACTCCAGTTAAGAACTACTGCTGTACCACCTCATCTTACCTCTGTGATCCCCAACAAATGTGCTGCCATTGCTGACAGTTTGGTGAAAGTATCCCACATTCCTTGTGCACAGCCTGATCATGAAGTGTCTGTGGCAAAAGTGCATCCTTCTGCCCGCATTAGTTTTATCTGGTAAACCTAATGCAGACAGAAGCACCTTCACTTGCCACCACAGTTGCTTTTCAGTTTGACCTCACATGCTCCTCCCACAAAGAAAGCAAGCAGGGCAGTTCCACCTGGCTGTGATTTCCCTAAATGGGTCTTGCAGAAGCCTGTGCGCTCTGGTGAAAGCCTGGTTTCAACTGGTCCAAATTATATGGTTAAGGAAAAAAAGCATTTTGAACTAAAGAAAAAGAAAAAATTTGAATGCATATATGTGTTACCAGTGTTTTGAAGGGAAAGACTATTGTGCTACATATGCAATGACTAGCTTAGCTCCACCATGTAGACAGTATGCCTCCTTCAACTACTACATAGTCAAAGTCACCTAGGATTCAGAAAGCACACACACAATCTTTCATGAGTTTATCTTCCAAGCTGCTCACTAAATTAGACATTGGCAACATAAATCCACGTCTCAAACAGTGATTATTAACTTGCATCAAAAGGTATTCCATGTGACAGACAAGAAGGCCAAGAACATATCCTACTACACTTATTAGGCATTTCCATGGACTTAGAGGTCTTAAGTGTGATCCTATTCTTTATAGTGCTTCCTCCACCACCTGTGGCTTGCAGGGCGTTTCGCAGCAGGCCTGTTCCACTGTCAGCATCAGTCCCAGATGGCTTGGGGTCTGGAACCAGATCTAGGACTCTAGGCCCAGCACCCACAATCACCTGATTGTCAGAACTGGCCCAGACATTCCTAGGTTTCCAACTGGACCCAGGGCTGTCCAGGCCATTGCCCACAATCAACCATCAACACCAGCACTGGACCACCCCCTGGGGCTACCCCTGGCCTCATCTCCAGGGAATACGCTGAAGCAGCCATGAGGTCTGCGACAGAGCTGCTCCCTGTCCAATCCACAGGATGGGGTTCTGGCAGCACTGCAGTGGTGTAACCAGGATCTAAAGAATTTTATGCCCCAGCCCAGATATGATAGGGCACAGGATGCATGATTTTGGAAATAGGGCATAAAATTCTTCAGATATTAAAATTAATGGTAGAATTTATATCTGCCAAGGGCCCTAAGCACTTAACAGGTAAGTGGGATGAGGCCCTGAGTTTTAAGTGGTGCATACTAAATGAAAGAGATGAGAAGCAACTCCCTTTAAGTGCACACAGTACGGGAGTGGGTGCTCTGGGTGTGCCTAGTCAAAGATTCAGATTATGAAGGTACTTTTTTTCCCCTTCTATTACAAAACCTAATATAAAAATCTATCAAGAAGATGAAATTAATAAATACTTAACACAATAAATGACAAACAGATTGAAAACACCTGTCATATTTCATACATAATGGATAGGCTGGATTTTTGTTCTACAAAAATATCTGTAATTCTATAGAGAAAAGTAAAGGTAATCTAATTTGATTTTTTACATCGTAAACCAATTACTTACAGCAGTGGTTTTCAACCCATGGTCTGCAGACCCCTGGGGGTTGGCAGGCTTTATCTAAAGGGATTTGTGAGAGATGACTATGATCTTTCAAAAGTATGTGAATGACCATACTTACAATTCAAAGGTGTCTGCACCTCCATTCAAAATTTTTTAGGGGTCTGCAACTGAAAAATGCTGAAAACCACTAGCCTGAAGCAATGAGAAAACATTAACTGATCAATTTAGAGTGTCATCTACAAAAAGACTATTTCAGAAAATTCAAGTGGTCTTTCCATGGATACAATGATCAATATTGGACTCCATAATTTTTTAGCACATAAAACTACCTGGAAAATTTTAAATTAATTCAAGGCTCTAACCACCTTTAAAAAATAAATAAATAAAAAAATAGACATTTCTGTGCACCTTGTAAAGTCAAGTTTTTATGTACCTAACATAATTATGCTTACCTGTGGTTTGATCCACAAGTACACGCGAGTTGATGATGCGTCCAAACCGTGAAAACATATCTTCTACATCTTTTTGTGTCATTGACCTCGGAAGTCCACTAATGTACAAGTTAGCATCTTTGATAACTTCAGAACTTGGACGAGCATAAGAAACCTTCAAAATAAATGTTTTTGCAGTACATGGAATTATATGATTAAATTAAACAGCACTTGGGTTTTTTTATTAAAAGACATCTAAAACGCAAGCAATTTTTCCTACAGTATTTTTATAAACGAGAGAAAAAAAAGCAAGTGGGCACGAGAGGAAAGATAAGAGATCTTATTTGATGCAAAAAGATGTTACACATTCCCTTCTGGGGATGAGCTAACAATAGCCCAGTACTGATGATATCAATGAACCTTCATGATAAAAGTTTTTATTGGGTACCAGACCTAGTATATGTTATGTCAATGCCTAGTAAATACCAATAGGTGTATTCGACCACCAGCTGAAAAACTTAATAACATCAATGACAGTTTTAGCACTTAAAACTAAGCAGAATTAGCATGTATCCTCCTTCTCACTGAAAAATGAGAACATTACAAACAATCTCATAACGTCTGAAAGTCTATCCTTTACAGGAAAATGGTAGAAATTCAAACCAACTAATATAATATGCACTCCTTTTTCATATTTTAAGGCAGAGCTCATCATCAAGTACCTGAGTTTCACATGAGTTCAATCCAAAAGCCAGGCAACAATTTGGAATAGTCTTACCTACTGTGGACAGACACAGTCATCACATGTGGCATTGGGATAGAACCCATGACCTGCCAGTAATTATGTACCAGGTGTATGAAACTGTCAACTAGACACTACAGTGATGAGTGCTCTAAAAACGGAGGGAAGGAGAAAGAGAGAATCTTTGAAAATCAAGCTGTTACAAAGCAGAAGTGTTTGACAGCTCATTCCATTGTACTATTCTTCTATACATGCCCCTGTTCTTAGTTTGAAGCTCTCCACTGCAGCATTCACTGAAGGAGAGTAAACAACAAAAAACTAACATTCATTTGAACAAAAATTTTTAAGATTACAGAGTAATAAGAATTTCTAATATAAATTGTTAACAATTTCAGTAAACATGTTTTGCAAAGCAAATGGTACCTGTCTCGTACAAGGGGTGGTGGTGAGGAATTTAAGTGACATCTCCAAGGACAAGTACTTTGGGATCTCAAGAGAAAGGGCTGTTACTAACATTCAAACCTAATGCATGGCCACTAGCAGCAAAGGTGGTGCTGACATTCAAAGAAATTGGTTCATGTTTACAAAATGCTAAGATAAAACACCACCAAAAATATACCCCGCCCCCCCCAAGTTAGGATCCGAAATCCATGTTTAAACATCTAAACCAGTGGTCTCCAAAGTGGGGTGCGCAAGATGATCCATTGGGGTGCAGGAAGAAAATATTAGAACTTCTAGTTACATTTATTTTTTTTAATCTAAAAAAAATAAGACAGAAATTAAGCTTTACTAATATTTAATATACGGACTGACACTGGCGCCCTCACTCTGTTTGTATGTCAGACGGTCATGTGTCACGTATGGTATGCGAGTAGTACATGTATATAATCTATAAATAAATAAATAAATATACATATATTGGGGGTGCATGCTCAAAATTTTTTTTACTGATAGGGGTGCACAATCAAAAAAGTTTGGAGACCACTGATCTAAAACAAGTGGCCCAGTTTTCAAGTGTTGAATACTCAGCAGTCCACACTGATTTCACCTGTAAACTCGTGCTATTAAAACTGTTTTAAGATCTGATTTTCATAAGTATAATGAAACAGTTAAATGTTAATTACAGGTTTTCAAAATGCACTCATAAAAAGTTTAACTAGTCAGATGATCTTTGCAAATACTTGCCTCTCTTGTTAGGAACTTTCACTCACTCAAGATATTAAGTTACTATTCATTCCTGAGGTTTTAAACTGGCAAGGCACAAAGAAGTCTAAAAGAAATTGGGGAGGGACAGCTGAGCAGGAGAAGGTATTACAATTCTAGAATGCCAGAGCTCCGCTTAACTATTCTAAATATATAATGTCACATTTTAAGGTGTAAACTATAAAAATCCATGCTTGCTACCTTGATAGTTTTTGACTGAAGTCGCAGGCCATTCAGTGTGTTTATTGCTCTTTCAGCATCTTTTGCAGTCACGTAGTTCACAAAGCCATAGCCTAAGCTGTGTCCTGCATGGAAGAATATTTTACATTAATCCTAATAAAAAGCGATGTGGCTGCTGAAATTAAAGGTGCTCGTTTCTTAGCCAAGATCAAAACAACACACAGACATCATATGTAAAAACCCTTTAGAGCAACTATGGTAAAAATGTGCCGTTAAGTTTTTCAGGGCTGACAACTGTGTGGGCAGTCTGATGTGACGCTCCTCCACTTTCCACTTCAGACATTTATCCATTTTTGAGGCTAGTGTACCACAAATAATAAGCAGGGAGCCCCCAGGAAACAAGTCATTTCAGTTCGAAACACTGACTTGGGAATACTAAGCCATCATCATAAAACTACAATCAGCAAACTGTCACACAGAAGTAGTCATGGTATGTGACATTGTTTTCACTTCTGATCTTGTAAAACAGAATAGTTAAATAGACAAAAGAACAAAGCATTACATTAAACTCCTAAATATACAGTAGCAAGCAAGATATTTTGGCATATGAAACTAACTGGAGGGGAAAAGAAAAAACAAAAGTATCACAAAATTATCAGTTTTCCTGCAGTTGTTCCAGTAACTCAGTCCTCCATTCCTGGGGACAGAAGTTGAGTTTTTTCTTTTCTCTTTCATACAACCCCTATGATTTATCTGTCACACTGCATACAAAGTTAAAAATGGGCAAAACCTTTGATCCAGGTAGGTCGTGGGCCATCACTTACTTAACCAAACAGTTCTTCTCAGGAGATATATTACTGGATGTTCATATCCAACACTTTTCTTAAGGTATTCTTAAGACTCACAAAACAGCTTGAGGGGAAGAAAAAAAATTTCAACACAGCCTAGACAGTTTGAACAAACTGAACAAGTTGAACAAATAAATCAAACAAAAATTATTTTCCCGATCTCCCCAAATGCCAGTCTCAGGTGGGGGACCAAATGCAAGGACTGCCTGTGAGTGGAACGTATTTGTGGTTAGTAATTTCTAGGGATATTTTAAACTCTTAATAACTTGACAGAAAGAAACTGGCTCCCATTCAGGAATCTACTACTCACTTTTCCCCCCCACACCTGACATCAAAGCTTTAGGTTGCAAATACACACTAAAGATCATATGAAAGATCATGCTATCTTACCAGATAGTCTTAAAGCTGTGCCTAAACACAAGGCTCAAAAGTCAGTAAAGGCGGCGTGCCCTCTGCCTCCCCCGCCGCCCCCCCAGTGTCCCTCCCCAACAAAAAACCATACTAGAAGATGCTCTTCCAACTATAACCATTTCTGTCATCTAGGATGGTTTCAGAGTAATCCTCAACAGGCAAATGACAAGCCATCCCTACCTTCCTGATATACTCTAGTTAAATTAAGTTCACATCATTTCAAAGGAAGCCTGAATGCACCAGAAAAGTGAAAGCCAGTTTTCTATCCCTGTCCGAGGCAGTCTATAGAGAAGAGCAGCAGAAGACACTAAAACACCCATCCAAAGAAAAAAAAAAAAAGAAGTTTCATACACCCACAGTAGGAATTATGTCTGTTTGATTAGCAGCAACTAAGGCTGGAGAGAGTCTCCAAAAGTATTACGACTTCGTCACTGTGCAGAATGCTGGAAGCAATGGTGCATGTACAAGATGGGGACTAACTTGCCCGACAGGGATCCTTACAAGAGCAAAACCTCTAACTGTTCCCAATGAAGCTGTACACATTTGCCAGTGTCAAAAATGTTACAAAAAAGATGCAGCACCTCAACATCTTCTCTAAAGCCAAATATTACTAGTATACAAACTCTATAATCTATAACATCTAAAGGCCAAGACAAAAGTGAGCCACATACTTATTAGGGAGCTCCTTTTTGCAAACAATGCAGACTCACCGCCCGAAGAAAGTCTAGTACAAATACTCATTAAATGCCACTCCCGGGCTTACAGGATGTTTGCCCTGACCATCAGCATTGAAGACGACTATGGTCCTAGGAAAGGGTGTGCACCAGTCACCATCTATCAGCCTTGACAACACACCTCTCGAGGCAGTGAAAAAGTTCTGCTACCTTGGATCCACAGTGAGTGACAACCTATCGCTGGATGAAAAGTTAAATATGCGCACTAGAAAGGCATCTACCACTTTCAGTAAGCGCTTCAAACAAGCCTGGAACAATACAAAACTCACAAGCAAAACTAAGCAGCTTGTGTACAAAGCCTGCACCCTCAGTGTCCTGATGTATAGCAGTAAGACATAGTCAACATATGCATACTTGGAAGAGAAGCAGAACAACTTCCACCTACATTGTCTACAGTGCACCCTTGACATCAGGTGGCAACACAATCACCAACACAGAGGTCATCACCAAAACCAACCCACCAACCATCACTGCACTACTCAAAACAGTGGCGCCTACAATGGCTTGGCCATCTGTGCAGGATGGAAGATGGGCGCATCCCAAAGGACACCCTGTATGGGCAAATTGCAGAAAGGAAGAGAAGAGTAGGACGCCTAAAATTGAGCTTGAAAGACTTTTGGAAGACTTTTGGAATTGAACCAAACCTCTGGGAGGCCTTAGCAGGAGACAGGACAAAGTGGCACTCCCTTCTCAATCATGGAGTCCAACATCACAACTAGTTATGATCTTCTGAATTACAACAGAAATGTGACCGAAGGAAACGGCCTGTCAGTACGGTGGCCCCTAATGCCATATACACCTGTGACCACTGTGGCAGGACCTGCAAGTCTAACACTGGTCTTTACAGCCACAAGAGAACATGCACCACCAGTCAGTAGAATAGCTGCAATATCCACCATCACTTGCTGATGAACCATTGCCATATGCTGTATACTACTATATAGTCCATACCAAGTGCCAAAGACTTATCTAGATGAGTTGTATCTATTTGAAAGTATTCCAAATAAACTAAATCTATTTCACCTTCCCTCCTATGCATGATTTTGTGTCCTATTCTCTTTGGTGCTGAGGAATTGCCTTCAGTGACTAGTGAAACCTGAGGACTTCCAGACGATTCTGCAGGATAATGCTATTAATGACTAACTACACTGTTGATAGCGCAGTAGGACCTTATAAAGAGAGTTTGCCCTTAGCTACTTATAATGCTGGCTTTCTATGTACCCTCTTCCCTGGATTAATCCCGAAACACAGACTACCTGACATGTAAGTCTTCGTGCAACTGAAGTAACTGTGGCCAAGATGAACAAACAACAAACATTTCTTTGCTTGCAAACTAGCATCAACAAAACCCACGGATTTGTTCTGGACAGCATATAACCTGGTTAGCCCAGACTTCAGTTCACCCAATTGCTCATGAGACCATCTCTGACTGCAAGGAAACATCCTATCTGAAAAGGTGAGACAGAACCTAGAAGGGGATGAACATGATCTTCTCTTTGCTGAACCTTTGTCTTGCACTACATACAGTTTCTGGGGTACTAAATGCCACAACTTGTTACTTTGTTCTCTCTCCTAGCTCATATAGACCACTGGAGCCAAGGCAAGAGCACAGATTTCTTTATAAAGTGGAGTGCATGCCAGCTTCTCCATTTGAGGGGCTCAGGATATTGGGATCACATTGATTTTGAAATTCACTGTTTCCCTGCTCTTAGCTAGCCCAATTTAATTCATTTTTAGGGTGTGCTGGGAAGTAGATGAAGAGCAGGCATTTGGGAAGGGCATAAATGGCCATGTATATTGTTTATATTGGGGCTGGTAAGAAAAAGGGACAACTCATTTGGCAGAAACACTTACAATAACCAAGGTGAAAAACGTAAGATGAGGGGAGAGGACAAGGAAGGGAAAATGTGCTGCTGTCTTAAAACAGACTGATTACCTTACAGAATTAACTTGATGACCAAGATATCATTTGAAACAGCTTGTGAACATATTCAAAACCAGGAGTATACTAAAAAATACTCCACAAATGCCAAACTTACATTCACACGCGTTACTATGATTTCTAGCTGTGTGCCATTCAGAGAAAGGGCTCCTGATAAAAATAAGCGATTTCCCTTTTAAGACCTGGTTCTCAGCTCCACAATAGACATGCTGTCCATCTACCTGCTTCTTTCCCCTGTTCCACCTTGGCTGCAAGGCCTGAGTTGCTAGATCCTGTTTCCAGTCTGTGTTCCTCTCTTGTTACTAGTCAAGGAGGCAAGGGGAAACCTGTGCCATTCACAGCAAAAGAAACAGTCCTGAAATGACGTGTACCCTTAGTTCACTAGCTGATCAGGGCAAGCTCCAATTGAAGGCCCTGCTTTGCACGGCTCCACAGCCCAGAGGATAAGTGCCACCAATGCTCTTCCCTTCTTTCCCCCCTGCTGCTGCAGCACTCAAGTAGTCAAGGCACATGCAGAGCTCCAGCTGCACTGCCATGCCAGTGAGCTTAGCAGGACACACTGCTCATGTGTGTGCAACTGCACTGCCATGGATTTTGCAAAACTCATTGCTGAGCAAGATATTGCTCCTTTACCTTGGGAGATCAGCATCATCCTCCCATTACTTTTACAGACAAGGGAAACTAATGGCAGAGTAACTGCACATAATCATTTCACAGCCAGAAATAGACAGCAGGTATCCATGACAGAACTTGAGTGCGCTCCCCCAGACTGTGTCCACTTGAGTCTGCAAACACATCCCAAGCCAGAAATAAGTCACTGAGGCCAAGTTTTCTTCCCTCCGCACCTGCTCTCACACCCTCTGCCTCCTCAGGCTGAGCATGGTGCAGTCAATAGCAAATCTGAAAGGGGGGGGGGAGGAGGGAGATGCAGGGGAGGAAAGGTGCACTCAAGGCTCCTAGTGCTGGGACTTGCCTTGTAACAGTATAAGATAAGCTCTTAGACCACAGGTGGGCAAAATCTGGCCTGCGACAGATCCCTCAGACCCACCTGGCCCAGGCACGGTCCAATCGTGGCATGCCCCGACATCTCCTGGACACACAGCAGGGCTGGGACAGCTCCATGGTAGGACGGCATTTCTAGACAGCCCACGTGGCAGTGGTTCCCTCTAGCTGCCACTAGCCCCAGCCCCGTGGTACCGGCAGGGACCCGCACTGCACAGCCCTGACCCCAAGTGCCCTGTGCCTGCCTAAGGTTCAGCAGCAGTGGCGTGGGACAGAAACTGTTGCTCAGTGCAGAGTAAAAGCGACCCCTCCCGCTGCCGCCATTCCTGCTGCAGCCACCCAAGCCAGGCTGCCCTGCATCTGCTTTGTGCTACCACTACTGCCTTGCAGGGCAGCCCAGAGGCAGCGGTGACAACGGCGTAGATGCAGGGCAACCCAGCGTGGGCTCTGCACCAGGATCAGAGACAGGAGGAGGGGAAAGGGCTGCTTTCTCCCACACTGAGCAACACCTTCCGTCCTGCACCACCGCTGCTGAGCCTGGGTGAGCGAGCCTGTAGCAGGCACCGGTGGGGGAGGAGGGGCTGTGCAGCACGGGTCCCTGCCAAGACTGAGGGGCTGGGGAGAGTGGTGAAGACAGCCGGAAGGAGCCACCACCACCTGGGCTGCCTAGAAAGGGAGTCTCGCCACTGCAGCCCCACTGTGTGCTCAGGGGGCAACGGGGTGCACCACGGGCAGGCAGTGCGGGGGAAGGCCAGGTCGGGGTTGTGCCCAGGTTCTGGCTGATCTGCTCTAGCAGGGGTGAGTCTGGGAGCTGACTGGGGCTGCATGCCGTTAGCGGTGGTGGGGAGGCACCGCAGGGTGCACAGGATTTAGGCTGTTGCAGGGGTGGGTGATGACTGGCTGGGGGGCACGTGCATGTGGAGACTCCCATGAACAGCCCACCATACCCACAAACCCTCCTCTACAACCCCCAGAACTACACCTTCCCCCACACACCTCACCATACACATGCACATACATCCCCCATGCACCCCCCCCATCATCCTTCTCCACACACTGTACATCCTCCCACAAACCCCATACCTACTCATACTTCCCCCCACAAACCACCCATACCCACCCACATACACCCCCCTACACCCTATACACACTGCCACACACCACCCCCTTACAGATCCGTTACTTACTCTTGTATGGGGCGTGGGGAGAAGTTGGGGATATGGGTGGGTAAGGCATCATTCTGAGCTATTATGCTAATCACCTCTATATACACCACACAAAACACATAAATCAGGACATATTTTTAAAATAAGATTAAGATATGTTATTGTCAATGCCTGAATTTTAGTATAAAATTTGTGGAGTTTTTTTTCTCTAGTTTCATGATGGCAAACCCCCTTCCCAAAATAAGTACTTCTGCAGGCAAGGGGACTGACTTCTGGTAGCAAAGGTCAGAGATTAGGGGCAGGACTTCCAGTCCCAAAATAGCAACCGGGGCATGGGGCACCAAGACAGCTCATCAAAACTCATTAAGCAGCCTTCTAGCCAAAATAATTGCCCGTCTCTGCCTTAGATCTACTGAACTTCTACATAAAATATACCAAATATTTTCACCCTGCCTATACAGCATGTAAAATGAAGTTACTACTCTCAAAGTCTTGTGACATCCAGAGATGATTAGTGTTGATACAAGGTAGTAAGCCTCCTGCTGTAACTACAACCCATTCCAGAGCCTAGGAATACTAATGCAAGGAAATACCTTGATGTGACGCAGTTTTTCTTGCTACATATTTTTTAAACTACAAAGCTCCATACAAACACTATCCATCAGTAGTGAAGTTTTTCAATAAGTTGTGTAGTACCGGGGCATCTGATATGACTAATTGGCCAATGAAATTCTACTGTTGAGATGGGCAAAACAATACATGCACACTTAAAAGAAACATTTGAATGATTCAAAAAAAATGAATGAACTTAGTTGTAGTGATACACAAAAGATTCAGAGATCAGTGTGGACAACTCAATGAAAGACTGATCAGTGATCTGTAGCAGTAAAACAAAGGAAGCGTTATTTTAGGACATGTAAGGAAAAGAACTGGTAAATAATGAGAATATTATGCCATTAGACATCTATGGCACGCCCTGCTCCCCAAATAACATATACCGGTGGGACTCAACCTTTCTGAACTTTAGGGACCTCTCCATAACTTTTGTGAATTGAGTGGCACCAATATATAAATTAGCGTTTTGAAATTACAGTGTTTACCTCCTTACACAGGGGCTGAGCCAGGGATGGGCAATTATTTTGGCTGAAGGGCCGCTTAACCAGTTTTGCTGAGGTGTCGAGGGCTGCAAAAGTAGCTCCCATCTCTTGACAGGTGCCCCCCCTCCTGGTTTTCATCTTGGTTGGGACTGGAAGTCCCACACCTAAGCCCTGACCTCTGCTACCAGAAATCCTCATCCTTGCCCTGGAAGTACTCCAGAGCAACAAGGTAAACCCATAGGGAGGCCCCTTCCGCCCCTTCCACCCCTGCCTGGAGGAGCAGCAGCCAAGCCTACCCTGCTCCCCTCAGCACCAGTTTTCCCACCCCCCTACCTGCTGTCCGGAGTGCTCTAGCAGGGACAGAAGAAGTCATCACTGGAGGCTAAGGGAGCCCAGCAACCTCCTGGATGGCTGCAGCAGCAGTGGCCTTGCCTGGAAGCAGTGCCCATTGGCCAGGGCTGGGGCCCTCTGGCAAGGGAGGCTGGGAGCACAGAATGCACTGCCCCAGGTAGGAGCGGCTGGGACTTGGCTCCACGCAGACCACAGCAGGAGCAGACCACCAGCCAGGCCAGATGCAATTAAATTGGTGGGTGCCCTCCTGTGGGCTAGATTCAATCAAGCTGGTGAGCCAGATCTGGTCCACAGGCCATATTTTGCCCACCTCTAGGCTGAGCAGTAGGAGTGGGAGATTATCCAGGCAGGGACAAACCCAAGCCCAAGCCCAAGCCCAGCTTACCTACATATGTACTCACACCTCACAGCACTTCAAAAAGATCTGTCTGCACCCCAGGGTACCCCAGCAGCCAGGCTGAGAATCACTCTTATATGTAGTACTGGTCAAACCATTTTTAAAAAGTTACCAGAAAATAAGATTTCAAGGACAAGCAGAAAAGCAAGTAAACTAAAAAGCAAAAGACCATTAAGACAAAAAGAATATTCAAGAAATGTACATGCATATGGTTTGTACACAGACATGAATGACACTGAGATTGGGAACACGTGCAGCTATCTTGCTGCACTGTTGTTACTGTGCCTCACCAGCAGGTGGCAAGGAACCAGGTAACAGCAAACACCTGTCCCTGAATGGCTGCAGATGGACAGAACATAAACTAGTAAAAATGTATGTAGCTAGAGTTGTATCCCCAATCATTTTAGGGATAACTCTCCGTTGGTTTAAGCAAGGTTGCTTTGGCTTAGGGGCCTGAATCATCTATCTGCAAGTGTGTGCATACATGTAGTGCAAATTAGGTCAATTTGAATGTGTTCTCTTTCCATGGCCTTGCTACACACTTGTGCTCATTTACAGATGTAAGGAGCGTTGGGAACTAAGAGTCTACTCTAGCTAAGCCTAAAGAAACTTGCCACTTCTCTAAATTAAGTTACACTGTGGAAAACGTTACATGCCCAACCACCTCCAGGAACAGGGGAGCAGAAAGGAGGCATTCAGCAATTTTTCCCCCCATGCTTCTGTGAGTACTGCACAGAGGTCTACTCAGCTGGCTTCAGGCATCCAGCCCTAAGAGTTTAGGAGGGGTCAAAAGAATGTATATGTATATGGATGAGACATCTCACCTAATGTAGCTGTAGATGTTTATAGGACATGAACCTTTATGCTTCAGGAACAAAACCAACTGCTAAACAAAGAAAATGAACAAATCCCTTCTATGAGAGCCTCCTCTTGAAGCATCTGGGACCAGTACTGCCGGAAACCGGATAGCAAAAGGAGTCAGACAACTTACTCCAATGCAATATGACAATTCTTACATTTATAAACATTTTCAGCTCCCCAAAACTAACTGCAAGACCAGCATTAGGAGGGGGAAAATGCTTAGGAATACATTCATCCCCTACTATTTTAAGCAAGTCAGACAGCTTGGCAGAAAGCAGGGTATATTTGCACCTTTATCAATTAACTAAATCAGAGATGTATAGCGTACACTTTCATAAGCATAGGGAATAGTTCATGAGACGCTGTGAAGGGACTACAGGAAACAGGTGCTAAATAGAGAGTAGCGATTATAATACAGGGAGTAGGGAATGGGGGAGGAAAAAGTTGGTGCACTGTTGAGAGGGGCAAGATGGGTAGGAGAGAGGGGAAAACAACAAAACCCTACAAATCAGTTAACCCTGTCAAGGGACACAGGACTTAGAAAAAGCTAATCCAAGAAATAGGATAAGAATCCATCGTCTTAACTATGGACTAAACTGAGACTACGGTCTGTGGATTTTTGTTCCACAATTTCCTGTTCAAACCTTACTCTCCTCAATGAATAAGCACTCATTATGAAGGCTTATACTATACATCTCCAATTTAGTTAGTCTGTAAAGGTGCAAATCTACCCTGCCTTTTGCCTGACCTCAAACTAACATGGCTAACTACCTCTCTTTGAAAACTTTAGTCATTTCTGTCCGCTGTATCTACAAATGGCATTACTATGTGCTATGTACAGACTTTGAGAAATCAAGTCACTCTTTCAGTTGGATTAAAGAAAAAAGCTGTTCCATACAGAAAGTTAACTAAAGGCAACAGCTTTTAGACAAAAAGTAAGATACATTTTCAGGCTTTTTTTCACTGTAGAAGATATGACACACTGGGGAAAGCTTTTCAGTAAGTTACCCCAGAGGGACGGAATTTGATTTGGGAAGAGGTACAATCAGCTTGATTCATAGCACAACTTAACAGATGAACATACTTCAAAAAATAGCATTAAAATTGGACGTAGAAGAAATTACAGAAGAGAGAGCATATAAAAAGAGTAATGGGGCACCGCTGCTATGTCACAGTATTAAAAATAACCAAGTACTGCACAACTGAATTGCTGGTTCAATGAGCAATGTCTTCCAAACCAATGTTTGTCTGTAACTAGGTAACTTTTAAAAAGAGCGTCTAGTAGATTCCAAAGTGTGAGGATGTTTTCCAGGGTTGTTGGTTGTAGCTGTGTTGGTCTAAGGCAGGGGTGGGCAAAATGTGGCCCGGGGCTGGACGCGGCCAGCCGGGCCATTCTATCTGGCCCACGGGGCCCCTAAAAAATTTAGAAAATTAATATTAATCTGCCCTGGGCTGCCTGTCATGTGGCCCTCGATGGCTTGCCAAACCTCGCCCGCCCCAGTCTAAGGACATAAGCAGACAAGGTTCTTTGGCTAGATGTGATATCTTTTATTAGACCAACTGAATTGTTGGAAAAATTGTTCTTTGCAAGCGTTCAGGTACAAACACCCTCTTCAGGCATGGGGAGAGTTTGGATGTGTTCTAGTTATCAGTAACCAAACCCTACTGATTTTTTTTTTGGTGAAAACTTTTTCTTTTTGTGTTTTTCCCCCCACAATTATTCAGGTGCTAGATAAAGCCTTGGAGGTCACCTCTGAAAGAAGATTAGGGTGCTAAAAAGCTCCTTTTTCCTACAGGATGAAATGGGCATTCTTTAGATCCAATCTTGTTCATCCTCCTGTTTTAAAACTTACTCTCTTCTTGCTTTGTAAGACACCATGAGTCTGTCTGGATGGGCAGCATATAAAAAGTGAATGAATAAAATAGGCTTTCCACAAAAATCTCTCACCTCTGCCCCATCACCCTGCAGGCCACTCGATGCTAGGTCCCTCTATCCTTCTCACCACCCGCAGCTCTCATGAAGGAACTTATGGCTGTACAACTTGGCCTCCATAAGCAGTGCAAGGCCCTCTAGTTACTACCAAACTGAATCTTTGGGACAAAAAGTCACTCAAAAAAAAAATCCAAACAATTTTTGGCCATTAACAGGGCTCATTGTTTTTAATAACATCTCATTGAAGAAACAGACTGCTGAAAATTAAGAGTGAAATGTGAAAAGTGTGTGTGGGGGGGCGAAGAAATGAACAAACATTTCATATGACAAAAGTTGGCTCAACAGAAAAATTCTATTATTGTATAACGTCTTCCAAAGACTTAACATATTACTTTGTTACAACCGTTAAATTTTGGTGCCTATACTGCAATGACATGTAAAATTGAGGAAGTCAGGCAGCAACCCACCTTTGAAGCAATAAACAGAAGCACCAACTCTTCATTAGGCACTAGGTAAAAAAAGAACCTAATGGGCAATAATCTAATCTAGTATCTTGTCTAATATTTAAGCAGCTAGTTTTAGGCAGAAGATGCCAACCAAACATGGAAAGAACCTTATAAAAACTTTAAGGGTTCAAGGATCAGTTATAACTTGAAGCAGTGGGTTTATAATCCTTCCTAAACTTAAATATTTACTACTCTTAACTGACAGCTTGTTACTGATCTAGTGTCCAACACATTTTTTTAATTCTGCCACACTGTTGACCTCAGTGATATCCTCTTGCAATCAGTTTCCACTTTAACTCTGCACTGTATGAAAGAGTATCTCCTTCCCTCTCTTAAAAATACATCACCTTTCAATTTCATTGAACATCCCCTTGCTTTGTATTGAGACAGGGTAAAATATGAATGCATGCTTCCTCTGTATTTCATTAGCAGGAATCCTGGCTCTTTCTGATTTAAAAAAAAAAAAATCAGTTTAAAAAAAAAAAAGGAAAATAGAGATATATATAGATATCTAAATATCTATATAGTGGCATTTCATTTTAATCATAGAAACATGTGGAGTTTGGGTTACCTTTTTTTAAATCTGAAAATTGGTTATTTGTTGATTTTTTTTTAAAAAAAAAAATCAGAGAAAACCAGGATTCCTGAACATTGGTATGGGTACTTCTGTGTGCCCTCTAGGATGAAAAAAAAAAAAAAGCCCTCCCAAAACCTCCCATTCCTAATTCTTTTTAATCAGAGCCTTTTCCATTCTGCTAATCCCCTGTGATTCTCAGCTGGGGCCCCCTGAGATCCTTTTACAGTACTAGGTGTGCTGACACCTAATACATGTTTCACAAGATAAACCTATACATTTTTCAAAGAGGAGTCCATATAGTGTCAAATTTTCTGACTTGCTGTGGTCGGAGTTCTTTGCAACAGAAGAATTGCTCTGTTATTGTTCCACAGAGGAAAAAAAGTGTGAAAATGCTAGGAGCTGACATTTTCCAAGGGAAGCCTTGAGTCTAAAGATGCTGAGAACCATTTTGCCATTGATATCCTATTCATTAGAAGTCCTTTTATTTCTGTTATATCCATTTTTTTAAACGAAGCCTGGGATTTTCAGAAGTGCCCAATTCATATCCCATCGACTTTCAGTATTTCTTGTGTTCTTAAGTTACTTAAATGCTTTTGAAACTCCCCCCACCAGAATGAGAAAATAATACACAATTCCAGTAAATGAAACTTGAAATTTCTACATTTAAAAAAAGCAGGACTGTAAGTTTATATGGAAACGTTACTTCTAGTCTGGATTTTGTAGTTCCAAACAACAACTAGTTTTCATTATAGGAAACATAGTTGTTCCTTTTTATTTTCTGATTCATGACAATGCTGCCTCTTTCTCATGGTAAATTCTCTTTTTATAGTAGCTTCTTGTGATGGAATTCTACAACGGTTTTTAAGAGTGTAAAAGAATGATACCAAACTGCTCTTTATTTTACTGATATTCAGAATCCTAGTATGTTGAGATACAATTTTCCTTTGCAACAACCTTGCTGATTTAACCCTATCCAATCAGGATCTACGTTGTCTATACATTTTAGATAATTATTTGAATCAATTTACCAGACTGAGAAGAAAGGCTTACCAGTAGTCTAACCCTCAGCAATCCTGAAAAATATTTTGTTATGATTGTAAAAGTGTTAAATCAAGCTTATTTTTAAGCTCCAATTTCAGTAAGCTTGCCTTCTCTTTTTTTGCTAGCAGTTCCTTCAAACTTTGGTGCATATAAAACTTAAGAGCAAGAAGCCAATATCTTAAATCACCAAACTTTTCAAATTTTATTTCTTGAGAGTAGAACCAAATGCAGAGGTCACTTTGCTTCTCAGAAATACTCTCAACTTCCTTTACTTTTTTCTTTATTCCCCAGGGATCCTTTGGACCCAGCAATGCTTTAGAAGAATATTCTGCAGCTCCCCCGGCCCACACACACACACCAGCTGGAAGCCCCAGCAGGGGCTTCTGGCATGGGACCATGTGGCTGCCCAGGTACAGGAAGCTCAGGTAAGTGTGGGGAGGGCAGGGAAGGAGCTGGTGCGGAGTGCAGGAAAAGTGGCCCCTTGCTCACCCCGTGGCTAATGCCCTGTGCTGTAGCCGCTTGCAGCCCGCGTGGGGCTGCCTGTGCCTGCTCAAAATAAAATGGGAAGGGCCGGCCGGGCCCCTGCTGCCTCGGCCTGGGCCAGCCACCCCTCGCCTGAAATAATTGCCCACCCCTGCAGTAAAAGATATGCAGCTTTGCATATATTTGCAATAGTTAACAGATTTGCTAGTTTCTTGCCTTTTGTTGTCCAAGTATATTTCAATTCTCCATATGTCTATCAGCTTAATTAGCATTTCAAATTTTTATATTCTAAAGTAGTCAGGGTGTACCTCTCTGGCAAACATGCCAAATTAAGCAAGCCCTGTGCCTCTGGGTGGCACTTCTTTCTGCCTTGTGCTCCCTGCCTGATCTGCTGCTCTGCTTTCTGCCCCCTCCCCTATCTGTCACTGAGCTGCCTGCTCCTCCCCAATTCATCATGTGCCACAACACAGGGGCTGCCAGTGCCGCAGGCTGACCACCCCTGTTCTAAAAGGATGTGCTTTTGGCTCAAATAACTGTCTGAACCTGCCTTTTATGCATACTGATTTACTTCCTGGTTCCTTTCCAAATTATCACCTTTGCCCTGAAGAATTAAAATTTGCTTTTGAAATTGGGGTCTGATTGCGCTCCTCTTTCCTCTTCTAAATCAGTTTGTAGTTCATTGTTACTGACAGCCCTGAGGAAGAGGAAGTTACTGAAAACTGTTTAACTTAATTGTAAGATGGTTTCTATTACTCAGCAACTCAGCTGTTGTTACTGTCCGAATTAACTAAGGCATCCACTTTGAAATAAAGCAAATGGCCTTTTTGCCTGCAAATAAATTTGACTATGACAGTGGAACAAGAAGGATTAGAAATTATGGAAAGGGAAGGTGAGGAGAAATTTAGCACTGCTCCTCTTAAATCCTGTACTTTCAACAAGGTGAACCCAGGTACAAGGCTGTCCTGGGGGTGGGGGGTGAAGGCAGCGAATCGGGATGACCGCCCCAGGCCCTGCTCTTTGGGGGGCCCTGCAGAGACAGACTGGCTTCGTGTCCAATTGCTTGCCACCCTCCCTCCGGGCCACACACCCTGCTATGGTCGTCTCTGCCCAAGTGTCTAAAATAGCAGATTTGAGTCTCATCTATGTTGCCTTGCAAAGAATACCGAAATCTACACATTGGCTATGTTGTCTAACCCTGGCTCAAAACTGTGACGTGAAACACCCCTCTGGAGTCAGGAACAGAATCCAATATTCCCCTCTTCAATGACTGACAAATATTTATCATGCACAACCACATAGCTTGTATACTTGATATGCCCACTCATGAGAAGAATTATTCCTGTCGTTACAATTAACCCATTATGACAAAAGGTACTTGCATGAGAGTTCTACAGCTGATTCTTTTGAATAGCTCAACACGTTTCAAAGGCTTGAGTTTCAAGTTGGCTACTTTGAAGGTTGATGTTTGTTAGTAAATACGTAGCCCATGGCTTCAAATGGCTGGTAACATCAGCCTTTTGGGGCTTTGATATGCAGATCAGACCATGATGAAGGCAGCTGCTCCCCACCACTGTATACAGCAGAGTTCTCCCTTGTCCTCTCAGCCCAACTGCGTCCTATCCTTCCTGGGGCTGGGTCCAGTCAGCCTCCCCAGCAAGGCATGGGGGCAGCACCACCAGGAGGGGAAGGGACCCTTCCCCACCCTGGAGTCCACCGCCCAGGACCTGGGGCCTGGCTGTGGGGGAGGAGTAGCCCAGTTTCTGCAGGCCTGGAATGGTCCCGTAGTCCTGCCCTGGCCCAGAAACCACCCAGCCCTGGGCTGCCAGGAAGGCTCACACCTTCCCCTTCAGCCCTGCTGGGCAGGCTCAGGTAGCTGCCCCTGGGCTAGGGCTCAAGGGCATCATGTGGAAGAACAGGGGCTGAAGGGCTCTGCACAGCTGGTAGCAGGCAATGCTAGGCCAGCCCCACCTGCTGCAACTGGCACAGACACTTTTGCACATGCTCTGAGTGTGTGTGTGTGTGGGGAGGGAAGCACTTTAATGAGGGTGGCTCTAATTAAAGTGTCACAGCATCTCATGCATCAGCATCCAGGGCTTAAAATGGTAGCAAGAGTGCTTGAACTAAAGCTCATTCGGTGAGCTTTAGTTCAAGCACCCATGCTGCCATTTTTAAGCATGGGAACACTGATACACAAGATGCAGGAGGCTACACACGAAAGAAAAGAAAAAGGTTCATTTATGTCAATAGTTTAAAATTCCTTGCATTATTACTAAATATCAGTTATTGGATTGGCATTGGCTGATAGGATTGGTTAATAATCAGCTACTGGTATCAGCCAAAAAAATCTTTATCAGTGCACCCCCAATTAAAAGAATGAATTAATGAAGAATGATTAAAACAAAGTACTATACTGCTTATGGGGTAATTAAGAGGGACGTGGTATTGGTAAGACAATGTTCAAATACTGGAAAGAGTAAAGCCTCAAGACAAGTTTTACAAAGGGATGCAAAAAAAAAAATCTAGGATGCCTATACGTGTGCAGATAAGCTACTCTGACACTTAATTACATAACAGCACAGATTTGATTCACTGAGTCTGCTAAAGTGTAGTAATTACTGCACTCCAGCAGACTCCAGCGTCATGTGCATCCAGGTCCCCATGCTGAAAAATCGTGGTGTGGGGCACGTTAACTAAAGCTCACTTGACGAGCTTTAGTTAAAGCACTCCGTGCCACCATTTTTTAGCGTGGGGACATGGATACACGTGACACTCTGGGCACTTTAATTAGAGTGGCTTTTGAAGCCACTGTAATTAAAACACCCCACCTCTCAGAGCATGTCTATAAACACCCATTCTTATTAGCAGCAAGTAGTCATTTTTCCCAAGTCTATGTCACCAGTTTTTCAAAACCTGACTTTTCTGAACTAAAAGGATTGAAAGAGAGCCTTTCAGAGCAAATACAGTTCTGTCTTTCAAAACAAAACGCGACGGATAGCTCCAAAATCTGTACTGGTACTCAGATTCTTATGAAAGAGGCTGGTACTGGAGTTATTCGTTTTCCTGCTGGTGAGGATAGTCCACTTCAATTTGTATCTGCTCTCAGCTGAGAAGTTCTTCTTGTGGTTCCCAAGTGATGCTCTGAAACAGGGATGGGCAAGATCCAGCTCACCAACTGATTCTACCCAGCCCACAGCTGCTCCTCTGAAGGAGAATTATATCTGGCCTGTGACTGCCCTGGCTTTCAGTGCCTCTTGCTTGCCTCTTGCTTTTCTCCCTTACCCCTGTGCTGTAGCCAGCAGACCCTCCCCTCCCCAACCTGACTTGTGTATGCTCCAAGGCAGGGGATGCCAAGGTCCTGGCTAGGCTTCTGCCCAGTGAGGCTGTCTGCATGCTGCTTCGACCCTGCAGCCATTCACAGATGACAGCCCATCCTGTGGTGACCTGGAGCTCAGGTAAGGTTCTTCCTGCTAGCTTGTGGGGGTGCAAGGGGAAGAGGGCTAGGAGCCACATGTTCTGTGCTCTGCCAGGTCAAGGCCTGGTAGGAGTGCAGGGACTGCTAATGAGATGCCACACTGTGTTCCTGCACACCACTTTGGACTGAGCCACATGGGCACAACAGGAGCAGCTGGCACAACTCCTGCCCAACCCCGAGTCTCCAGCACATAGCTGGGGCAGGCAGGAACTGCACCACCTGCAACCATGACCTGAAGTGGACACAGCACAGTACTGGCCTGCCCATGTGCCAGAGACTCTAGGAGGAGGTATGTGGGGGGGGGAGCCACAGCACAGGACTGGCCGCCTTTCTCACTACATCCCACTCTCTTCCCAAGTACTTATCACAGGCCAGGCCAATGCCATACTATGTTCCCTGCATGCCACTGCAGGCCAAGTGGGAAAGGGGACTTGGTTTCTGCCTGGTCCAGCCGCATGCCATGGACTCAGGGTGATGGGTATGGTGCAAGGCAGGGGGTACACAGGGCTGGGAGCTGCAAGTTATCCAGGCCTGACCAGACTGGTACCATGCTGTGTTCCCCTCTTTCCCCCAAATCCCCTCCCCTGCCCCAAGCCCCCAGCACATGGCCAGGTCAGAGGAACCACTCCCCATCTGCACCCATGTGGCCTGAGGCAGCACACATGGCACAGCACCGGCCTGGCCTGGCCATGTGCCAGAGACATGGGGATGCAGGGAGAAAGGGGAAAAACACAGGTTAGGTTTTCCTAAAACCCAGGAGTAGGCAATTATTTGGGCCAGAGGACTACTTCGGGAATTTTGGTGAACTGTTGCAGGGGCCAGGGAGGAAAGGGTGCCAACCCAGCCCGTGACAACTCATCAAAACTCCCAAAGTAAGTCCACCAAACAAACTCCCAAAGATCCCTCCAACTGTTGCTCTTCGTAACACAGTCTAAACACTGCTACTCCTGTGGGCTATTTAACCTACATCTTTCACATGAGACTTTGGTCTTAGATAATTTGTGTTTCACTCTGAGAAAAAGAAGAACAGGAAAAGCGTGTGCATCCACATACAAACGCTGTATCTTTGCATATCTGACAGAAAGGCAGATGTACAAAATTAGATATACAAAATTATACCTCAGTATAATACACATCTATATAGATATATAAATGTCAGCAATTATTTTGGGTGGAGAGCCGCTTACTGAGTTTTGGCAAGCCATCGAGGGCCCCATGATAGGCAGCCAGGGGCAGATAAATATTAATTTTCTAAATTTTTTAGGGGCCCCACAGGCTGGATAGAATGGCTTGGCTGGCTGCGTCTGGCCCCTGGGCCACATTTTCCCCACCCCTGCCCTAGACGCATTAACTTTCTTTGGAAAACACTTATGAATTAATTTAATGCATATTATTTACATGGGCAGCTTTAGGTTGTACCTTTAGGCTCCAGGCTGCCACATAAAGTTTCAGCTAAAAGGGAAAACTTGAGAGAGGAAGAAAATGGGAATCATAATTACAGGTGCACCGATATATCAGTCCGTATCATACCTGCACCGGTAAAAGGAAAACTGACATTATAAGCAATCAGCTTTTTTGGCCAACGTGACCAATAATGTCACTGATAAATGCCTTGTACATGTACAGTCAGCAATGCAGCCCAGCAGCTTGGAGAACAGTGTCCGGCCAGTAAGTATGTGGGGGGCTGGGGAAGGGAGGCAGACTGAGACCCCCATGGTGAGGGAGCAAGTGGGGCAGGGGCAGGCACTGACCAGCCAAGCCAGGGCAGGGTGTGGGATGAAGCCACAGGTAGCATGGCCAGGGAGTGGCTCCCACTGCTGCACACACCCCTGGAGGGAGGCATGGGGGGCACATGCCCCCTGGATTTGTGCATGGGGTAAGGATGGGCTGCCTGCTGCAGACTGGATACATGCAGCGGTGGGAATCACCCCCTCTCCCCCTCTGGACAAACCACCCACAGCTCCATCCCACACCCTGCCCCAGCCCCACTCCCTCCTGGCCTCAATTGGGTTCCCCCCGCATCCCTTCCCTCCCCCACCTCCCTTTCCCCAAAGAGACTTACCAGCTGGACGCTGCTCTCCAAGCTGCCAGGCTCCATATCGGCAATCAGATGAGTATTGGCCAACGTGGCTGGTTAATAACCAGCCACTGGTATTGGCCAAAAAAATCTTTATTAGTGCACCCCTACTCATAATATTGATCCTCTTAGAGTAAAAGTCTTATGCAAAATTTAACAGCTTAGTTTCTAGCTAAAATTGGCTTTTACAAAACCACCAAGATTCCTTCAATTGTTTTTGAATTCATTGAACAAGAAAAAACACTTTCCCCCTCCACCTGTTAACAAAAAGACTGTAAACCTTTCGTCAGAAGGATAATAGCCACCAAGTTCTTTAGTTCAGATTTTTACTTAAACTAGACCAAAATAAACAAACAATGTAGGTTTTGTGAATTTTGGAAAACCTGATTCAGAGCAACAGAAATCTAAGACTGGCTTGAAACCCAGGGCAACATACGTGCAGCAGTAAAATTCTGCTATGCTATTAGTGTGACAAACATATATACAAGTCAGTGAGCTGCACAGCTACTTGCTTACAGAAATATACAAGCCCAAGTATCAAAACAGTAGGCTACAAATTCAATAAATCAAGGGATACTTAAAAAGGATTAGCAGAATTGCTAAAGTGCAGGAAGGTGATTAGCATGTCAAAGTTTTAAGATCCACAATCTCATCATCCCTACACTAAGAAGCTGAAAACACTTCTACCAAACCTTATCAGCTGCCACAGATTAACAGATTCATCATAAAAGGTTATTAGAGCCAGAAGCTTCATATGAAGTTGCATAAGTCAGATATCCTCCGATTTAACCATCTGCCCTGAACCTACATCCTTAAAATAAATGGAACTAGCATTAGTGCCCTGAGTATCTTGTAAAATAAAGCAGTTAAAATATGTACATGTACTTTTTCCCAGAACCAAACCACAGGTACAGCGCACATGTGTTTTCCCATTGAGACATAAAACTCCTCAGATTCTTTGCAAAGCCAAGTCTCATTATCAGAGATTTGGGTTTTCCGATTGCTGTGGAAATGCATGGATTTTCTGCTTGAAAGGAGAAAACAGTGGGAAACCATGGGTATCCCCCCTTGCAGGCTACCATAACTCCCTCAGCTGCCTGTAGGCAAGTCGGGAAGGCGGGGGCAGACTGAGGTAGTGGCAGCAGCCATGGTGAGGGAGGGAGTGGGGTAAGGCTGGTGTCAGGGAGGCATGGGGGGGGCATGTACCCCTCCAGATTTGTTCACCCACCGTGGGGCATGGGGCTGTGCCTCTGCCATGACAGCACAGCTGGCACAGGGCTCCCAGCAGCAGCGTCACCGAGTCTCTCCACCCCACCTTTGCTCTGCCCTCCCATAGCAGGTCTTGCTCATTGGCGCATAGAGGCCCCCGGGGTGAGGGTGGCAGGGCACAGAGCCTGCATCTACCCCAACCCCTCATGGGCTCTGCTGGACTCCACACTGGCCATGCTGCCTGTAGGGGCAAGCCTAGGCTCCGTCCCCACTCTGGCTGCAGAAGCCACCACCTCCCATGCACAGCAGCAGGGGCTCAGAAGCCACTGGCCAGTAGTAAGTGGCAACTGTGGAGCAGGGAGTGGGCAGGATGCAGCCACCAGGTCCTGTAGCCCTGGCAGCTGGGGGCCCTCTTCAGCAAAGCTGGGGAGAATGGGGAGCCACAGGATGGGAGTGAGACACTGGCAGGACTGGGGGGCTCTGGGAGTGAGGAGCAACAGCATGGGCAGGGCACTAGCCTAACATGGCTGTTCAGCACCACAAAGCAGCAAGGGGGAAGAAGAACAGCTGCACCTGGACCCACATCCTGGTGAGCGAAGGGGGCAGGGGGAACTCTGATTTAATTAAAAAAAAATTAAATACCAAAACAGGTAGGTGTTTAGAATTTATTATTATAATGGACTGAGGTGCTGGTAGGCTTCCAAAACTGGTTTTTCATTTTTTAAATATATCAATAGAAAATTGTGTTCAACTAATACACATGTACATGCGCACGTCTATTGGCATTTCATTTTAATTGTAGGAAAAAAACCCATAGATTTTGGGCATTTTAATTGGAGAATTTGCTTTGGTTTTTTGTTTTGTTTTTTTAAAAGCAGAGAATTTGGGATTTTTAGAGAGAGAAAACCAGGATCCCTGTATCCACTATGTACAATACAGACAAGTTATCGGTACAGAAGAATCTATTAGATTGAATTCAGAGTAAACATGTTTCAGAAGAATCTATTAGATTGAATTCAGAGTAAACATGTTTAAGTTAACAAGCAGAAGCACCTAACCCCCAAAAACGAGCTTCACTTACTTTTTGGAAGATACTGACTTTCTATCATTTTATTTCTTATTCTTGTATATTAAGTCTAGGGTTCATCCCTGACACTTGCAGACATTCCCCCACCCCAGCGCAAATTGTACTCAAATACTGCATTTAGTTAAGTGCCTACCAAAAAAAAAAAAGCAAGAAATTCTTATAAACTGGATTATACCTGCAACTTTGTCCCGAATAAGTTTTGCAGATTCAACTTCGCCAATACTGCTAAATAGACTCCGTAACTCATCCTGCGTCATGTTCTGAGGGAGGTAGTTCACAATTAAGTTTGTTCTACCAATATCATCCCTGCAATCTTCAGCCATGTGATCTTCATAACCATTAGACATTTTATGAAATATCTGAAAAAGAAAAAATCTCAAGTAAGTTCTACATTGTTGTTTTGTAATCAAGTGAACTTTATCCACCCACAATGCTGATAAGTTTTATTTTTATGAAACAATTCAGTTTGTATCTATGCATTCCCTTTCTTCTTTAAGGAACAAAAAAACACCAGTGTTTAAAAATTCCATGACATTTAATTCTCTCAAGCAGATAAAATTGCCATTTAAAAACAAACAAACCCTGAACAATTAAAGGAAAGAACTAAGATAGATTGAAAGTATATTTAAAATTACATACACAGCAGATAAAAGAGAATTAAGATGCAAAGTTAAGCACTTGGATTTAGAAAATGCCAGAAATGTAGCTGCTCCTGCAATTGCAATTCAATGCACATAACCATGGGCCTATGACAGCCACATTATATATGAATTTTATGGCTTATATTCCAACCTCTGCCAGCTCTCCTACACAACAATTAGGAGTTTGGCTTCCCAGCATTCCGAGGTTTCTATTTCTAGTCAACAGGAAAACTTGTGTATGGTTAAAGGGTCAAGCCAAGCACAGACATCTGCCACATTCGTTTGTAAAGGCAGCGCAACAAGATGGTCAAGGCTTGATCTATTAGAGCATTGCTTTGGAAACAGCATTCTCAGGGTAAGAATCACAGTATTAGCTAGAAGCGGCCTTGTTCAATGCTTTATTTGAAGGCTATAATACTTTAATAATTTCCAACAACCCTGTGAAATGCACAGGAACACCACAAGCCAAAAGGAAGAACTGGAACTGAACTTCTGTCCTCTTCTCTGCCTAGTACTGCTTCCCCATGTCAACAGCTGCAAAAGCTCCTGCTGCACCACTTACTTGAACCCAAGATGCACACATAAGGATGGGTCATAAGGACTTTTAAAAACAAAGCAAGTGGGAATGAGACATGAATTTACTTCAGTTGATACCACTGAAAACTGCTGCACTACCAGGAATCTACCATATTTAGCCAAACAGTTTCTTTAAGGTGTATGTGTATTACCATATTTAGTATTAACTGAAGTTAAAGAAATAAATAAATTAAATGCATTAAAGTTAATTCCCACTCTCAATTTACTAAGTCATTCCTACCTTCAGTAATGAAATAAAATCTATTACCTTCAGAGAAACTTTTAGTCATTGTGTTTTAGTCCCCATTCATTCTCTTATAGCACCAGTCATACTAGCAGACTAGTTTTTCAACTCATTCTCCACTGATAAGAACAGCAAAATCAACCCTACACCTAAAACTTCACACTAACTCCAATGCCTTAATTCCTTAAGAAATGAACACCCCCAAGGCTAGTACTAGAAGTATTAAATTATTTTATCCGGTAAGATTTTTCCCTGTAATTTACCAGCATGCCCACTTCTATGTACACTACACATTTGGGTGTCTATAGCCACAGCAATAGTCTCCGGATCGTTAATAACAGAGTTAGACAACAGGGGTACACCAAGAGAGATTTTTGGGGCTGATGCCACTTGCCAATTTTTAAGGAGGCATACTGACTGATACTGATCTGATTTCTTATACACAGCCCAGCAGCTTGAAGAGCAGTGTCTGGGCTGGCAAGTCTGTTGGGGTGGAAGTGGAGGAGGAAGGGAAGGCGTGTGGGGGCAGATCGAGGCCCTTGAGGTGAAGGAGGGAGTGGGGTTGGAGCTGCACCTTGTCCAGGGCCACAGGGCAATGGGGGCAGCTCCTGCTGCTGCATGCACCCTAGGAGAGCATGGGGGGGAGCCTGTGACGCCAGATCTGCGTGGGGCAGGGTGGGCTGGGGCAGTGCTGTACTGTTCCCAGGAGGGGCTAGTCTGGGCTGCACTCAGGGCAGGGCGGCAGCAGCACTGGGAAGGAGGGTACGGGCCATAGCTCCCCTGACCCTCCCGCCCCTGGCAGTGCCACCACCCACCCCACCCTGAGCTCAGCCTGGCCCACCCCACACCAGGAACAGCCTGGCAGTCCTGGCTCCAGCCTGCACTGCGCAGATCCAGGGGGCACATGCCTCTACATACTCCCGGAGCACATGCAGCAGCAGGAGCCATCCCCATCACCCCAAGCCCCCACACACAAGCTGCGGCTATCCCACGTCCTGCCTCAGCAGGGCAGCACCTGCCCCAGCCTCACTCCCTCCCTCACCCCATGCCCTTTTCCTCCCTTCTCCCCTTCCACCACAACAGACTTACCAGCTGGATGCAGCTCCCCATGCTGCCAGGCTGCACTCCTGGCTACCTATGTGCTGCGCTGCGGCTGTACGCATGCACAGGCCATTTATCAGCCACATCAGGTCAGTTTCCAATGGTCAACTGTCTTTATATCGGTGCTGATCTGACATAGGACCAATGTATCAGTGCATCTCTATTAGACAAGCCTACTTTTCACTAACCTTAATCCAGATTCAAGTCTCTGCTGCTCCAAAATGTTTTAAGGTTAATGCTTTAATGTGTCAAACCAAAGAACTCACTTCTGAAAGTGATTAGTACTAATATAAACATCAAGCTAAATATAAAGTATGCTCTGACCTAGCTTTCCAGCCATACCCCCACAAAAACATGGAGATCACTACTGACACTAGGACAACGTGTTACGTTCGCTCTACTGAACCTGCAAAAAAATTCAGAAATGATAGTAACAGACCCAGTCAGAGATGACCCGAGCAAATCAGCCTTGCCCCCAGACGCAAGGAAGCCAGTGGCAGATTCAGCAGAAGAGGGAGGGGTGACCAGCGAGACATGAAGCCAGCGGCAGCATGGAGTCATCACAGACACTCCACCTGGCACCACGGGGCCCCCCCAAAGTGCAGGGCCCCGGGCAGTTGCCCTGACTCTGCCCCCTAGGGACGGTCCTGGACCCAGTAACAATATCTGTAGGGGTGCACTGATAAAGATTTTCTTGGTCGATACTGATTAACCAACCATATCAGCCAATACCGATTCAAGAGCAGATTTACCAGAATGCAGCCAGGCAGCTTGGAGAGCAGTGTCTTAGTGGCAAGTCTGTGGTTGGGGAAGGAGCATGGTGGAGTGGGGGAGATCAAGGCCCACTACGATGAGAAAGGGACTACAACAGGGGCAGGTACTGTCCAGCCAGGGCAGTCAATACAACCCTGGGAGCAGGATGGAGTCATGGACAGCTCCCCACTGCTGTGCACACCCACAGGGGAGGTATGTGGGGGATATGTGCCCCCTGGATTTGGGCACAGGTCAAGGGTGGGCTGCCCACTGTGGGCTCAGGGCCAGCGCTGCACCAGGTTCTTCTGGTTGCGGGGGCTTGGCTGGGTGGCAGCAGCACTAAGCAACGTGGCCATAGCCCTCCCCACAAATCTCGTTCCTGCTCACGGCACTCCCCTTGAGTTCCCTGTGCAGGGCTCCCAAGGGAAAGGTAGCACAGTGGAGTGCCCTGAGCAAGGGTGGTGGTTGGGGGGAAGCTACAGCCACTCCAAAATTCCCTATAGCCACCCCTCGCAGTACTGCCACCACCCATCCTATGCAGCTGAGCCCGCCCTATCCCAAGTGCAGCCCCAGCCCAGCCCCCCCCTCCCTACACCGGGAATAGGTTGATGCAGCCCCCGGCCCCAAGCCCACAGCAAGAAGCCCACCCTCGTTCTACACACAAATACAGAGGGGCACATGCTCCCCGTGCCTTCCTTTGGGGGGGTGCACAGAGGCAGAGAGCCACCACTTCCTTCACTGCCCCACCCCCTGTGTCCTGGACAAGCCACTTTCAGCTCCGTCCCACTCCCAGCCCCAGGGTCACATTCACCACCCTGCCTGGGCAGTGACTGCCCCTGCCCCACTCCCTCCCTCACTGTGGGGAGCCTCCATCTGTCCCTTCTCCCCACCCCCCCATACCAGCTGGACGCTGCTCTCCAAGCTGCCAGGCTGCATTCCTGACTGCATGCATGCTGCATTTATCAGTGACAGCATTAGCCAAGAAAGCAGATTACAGATGTTAATTTTCCTGTTATCAGTGCTGATCCAATACGTGACCGATATATAATCGGTGCACCTCTACCTAGATTGATTTAGGGAGTTGCAAGGACACAAACAAATTTCAGTCAGTTGGAAAATTCAGCTTACATTATTGATAACTATACCCGAGTGTCCATAGCTTTTCACCAGGAAAAGCTAGAAAGCAGAAAAAACAAACAAATGGGAGAAGAAATAACCAAGCAAACAAACAAAAACAAAACTGTCAGGCCTGATGGGAGAGGCTGTATACAACCTGACAGTTTGGACTGAAGAAAGAATGCTACATGCAAGAAATTAAAAAAGTGGAGTATCAGGAGCATAAAAGTTTATTGCACACTGAATTCTACAGCACAAGTATTGCTATACACTAGGGCTGTGTGAAGCTTCAGGTACTACTTCAATTTGGAGGAGATTCGGTGGCCGAATCTCCGAATCAGAAGACCAATAAAATGTCCGAATCGATTTGGAAAAGATTTGGAGAGCTTTGGAAATTCTGGCAGTCCCTGCTCGCTGCTGCAGGGAGCTGGACCTGGGCTCCATGATGGTAAGTAGGGGGCAGGGGGTGAAGCTGGAGGAGGGGGAAGCGGACCATGGGGGGACCCCCACCAGGTCCCAGCCCCTGCCTGCTCCCCCAGTCCCCCTAAGCACCTCCTGATCCTGCCTGCTCTCCCAGCCCCACCATGGCTGCCCCACCCGGCTGCAGCTCCTGGCTCTTAAAAAAGCCCCCACTCACTGGCTGCTGCAATGGCTGCTGGGGCTTCTGAGGTCTCATGGCAGAGCTACCCATGCAGCGCAGAGATCGCCCCCTCGCTTGGCGGCAGTTGGTGAGTCTGGAGCTTCCCCCCCACAATAAAAGAGCAGGTAGCTGGGGCAGGGGATGGGGCCCGTCGGATTCGGAGATTCAGCGGGTTCGACAGCGGCTGCATCTCCAAATCAGATTGGGCTAAATCTATTTGGGACAGTGATTGGAATCACTGAATCGAATCACTATTAGCCAAATCCAAAGCAAATGCTAGCCACTTCGAACAGGCCTATTACACACATCTATTTTTATGCTGAAATTATTATACAGTATGAGACATCAAACTATGGGTGCTGTGCAATATACATCTCTTATTAAGAGCAGAAAAACAGACTCCCTGCCTTTAGGCGCTAACATCCAGGTTACCACAAGCAAAAGTAACAAACAATTGGAGGGAAAGTAAGAGGACAACAGGAACAGTAACAATGTACCATTAAAAAGATCAACTGTATGCATAACTTGATTCTATAAGCCTTCTGCTAAGAGTACCTAGCTTTGATAAAAAGGACACAAATAATGAAAGCATTTTAAACTTAGGAACTCAAAACACAAAAACTGTCATTACTGGCCAACTTTAAACATTCTGATTCGATGCCCATAATTAAGTGTGTGGCTAGAACTTAGTTACTACTGGGTAAAAGCATTCAACTCAGATAAAGTCATCCTTCCTCATCTTCTACACACCTATGTTCTGCTGAGAGGAAAACATTAAGCAGGCATGCAATTAAAGACTTATGAATGCACCCAAAGAACCCACTTATGGTTAAAATAGGCAAGCCTTATTCTATTATTTTAAGTTTTGAGCGCTCAATTTTACCACATTCATTTTTAACAAGGGCAGGAGTTTCAAAGATTCAGTCCACGGTGCTCGCTCTTGGTTCTCCAAATGGACCTATGTATTGCATGTGGTACGTGCTGAATTGTCCCTGTGCACTGCACATGGGGCTAAGGCAAGCGCATGCTACATGCAGCACGCACAACAGATTTAGCATACACGGCCAGTCTGCTGCCCTAGAGCCCACACATCAGTCCCACACCATTCAGCCTGTTTGGTCTCATGACTTTGACACCCATGAACTAGGAAGTTTGTACAGAACAACTCTGTGCAACATAAAAGAAATTACATGCCATTTTAAATCCTCTGCATGGGCAGGTGCCTGGGACTGCCAGATCCATTCTACAAACTGTTACCACCTGTACTAGAGAACAGTAGACAACCAGTGGTACTCAACTTTTTGGCCCCACAGACCAAACAAGTGATGCAGGGTCCAGTTGTGGGAGAGAGCTGGCCCTGGTTCTGCTCCCTTCTACCCCATAATTGGGGTCTAGGGGCCCAGCACTGCCTCCTCCCAGCCCCTCCTTGGGATTAAGCCCTGTGCGCCCAGCACCGCACTTGCCCAGCCCTGTGTGCTGGAGTCAGGTACCCCCCATGGTTCTGTGGATTTGGCACTAGGCAAGCAGTGCCACCACTTCCTGGGCCTCAAACTTCCAGACCCATGGAGAGCCCTGCAGGGCAGGTGACATGATGCTGTGGACTGGATCTGGCCCACAGGATGGATGTTGATCACCCCTGCAGTAGATTATTATCTTTTGTGTGCCAAATAAAGAGGATGAGCCTTTTCCATAAAACTGCTTAGCTATTTAGCAAACAGAAGCAGAATGCTGGAAATCAGGATTTCTAGGTTCTTATCTTAACTCTGGCATAGGAACATGGATTTATTAGGTTTCCTAACTTTCAGTAACTTAACTAACTGCTGTTTCTTTCAGAGATAATTGCATTTGTTTAGTATTCAGTCCATTTTTGGCTTCTTTATTCATATTTTGATGAAAAACAACCAATTTTTACATATAGTGAAGCTGGAATGTTGAGTAAATTAAGACAAAGTGCAGGGTGGCTTTGATTTAAATTAAGTCGATTTAAATCACAGTTTAAATTACTGGGCAGGAAACCTTGATTTAATCATTGTTTTCTACAAAGAAGTACATTCTTGTTCAATAGGCAGGCAGGCTTCTTTGGGTAGATTTGGTATCTTTTATGAGACCAACTGAGTAGTAAGAAAAAAGTTCTTTGCAAGCTTTCGGGCACAAGCACCCTTCTTCAGGTATAGGGAGTTGATACACCCTTAATGCATATTATTCACAACTCAGATATATATAGGTTTCATTTTCAGAAGGCAAACATTTTAAAGCAGTGATTTATTTTGATATTTTTTCAGATACATTTTGCAGCTATATCAGAAACCTGAATTATGATATTTAAGCGTGTTGTTTTAGTCAAATAAAACAATTTATGTATTTTGGATATTTTTCAACAACAAATGTATAATTATTTTAACAAAGCAAACACATGTCTTTCTGAATGTTTAACTATTTTAGTTAAAAATGTGATACGTGTTTTTAACAAAAATGAAATAGATTATTTAAGCCAGGTCAACATGAGAAACTAAAAATACTGGGTTATGCAGCAAACTCAGTCTTCACCTTCCTCTCCTATTTATTCATAGACTAGAAAAGACAAGCTTTCCTGCTTTTTCAGTTCCAAAGCAATTTCTCAATTTAGAATGAGTTAGTTCAAAGGAACAAAATATTCTTTCTATACCAGCAGAAGCTACAGCTGTTAAAAACTGGATTATCACTTCAATAGTCTCTGACAGATCCAGGTGCTTAAGCGACTTCCACCAGTTCACTGGTGTGACTTTCTTTAAAACCTCATCAGCAAACATATATTTCTTGAATGGTTCACCCTTGGCCCTGGAATTTATTATATCTGGTATTATGGAGGGATGACTGCTGGATGCCTATGTCATAGCCAACTCCTCTTCTTCAGCAGTTAAGGATTGACCGTGGTACTGAGAATATCGGCAAGAAAATGAGCTGGAGATAGTGCTTGATCCATTTTTTTTTTTAATGCATGTAATTTAATTCTGTCATTGGGAATTTCTCTTGTCAAGGTCTGTCTCAGTTCCTTCTAAATTTCAACAGCATCAACAATAAAACAGCCTGCACTTCATTCAAGGCTACGGAAATAGGCTTCAAAATAATCAGCATACATTGCTCACAAATTGTCATTAGAATAGGCGAGTTCGCAAAATATTGCTCAAAACAGTCCACTACTGAGTTTCGTTACCCACCTTGTAAGAGAGTTAGTTTGGTTCCTCCGGCTTTCTTCAGAGCAGTGATAGTATCGGCCACATCAGCCAAAAAAGCTAATTGCCAATAATATCAATTTTCCTTTTATAGGCGCTGATATAATATGGATCGATGTATTGGCGCACCTCTACTTATTAGCTCAGGGCTTTCTTTACTTTCTTCTATATTTCTTCTCTTCTTTGATACATTTGCATCATTGCCTGTGACAAAGCTGTGTACTAGACATTTGATTTTTTTTTCAGTTTGTTATAGCATTTACTGCTCCTTCTTGTAAGTATTCTGCTGTGTGTACATATCCTGATGTATCAGTTCTTTCTGCAAGGTAGACAGCCCCTTCTGTTGTCACAGAGGCATATATTACTGGATCATTGTGGACACTGCTCTGCCCATCAAGACTCAGGTTAACAATTTTTCCCTCTAGACTTTTTGCACACTGTTCAATTTCTCTCTCATACACTTTATCCAGGAATTTTGTCACAAACAGTATGCAATTAGAAGTTATAATCCCTGTTCCAGGACAATACCCTTGAGCTTTAACGCATCTTAAATTAAAACTATCTTTGTATAGGTTATTTTTAAAAAAATGTTTTTATTTTTAAGATTTTGTGATTAAATCAAAAAATATGATTTAAATTAAAAATCTGATTTTATTAAAAAAATATTGATTTTTATCCACCCTGAGAAAGTGTCAACCAAGTTCAACTCTGCATAGCCAAACTGTTCAATTTCTTTTAACTCAGAGAGATCTGGTTGATTCGGCCCCACATTGGAAAATGCTGTTGATGGGAGGGCTCTGCTCTTGCCAAGTTTATGGTTCAGAAGTAGAAAGCTGCTCAAGCTGTTTAAGGCTGACCAAAATTTCAGGTGAACTGTTTGGGGCCCTGTTTGGTAATGTCTGCCAGGCATTTAAGGCAAGTTTAGAAACAGGACTGATTGGAAATGGAAAAGAAAGTTGCTGCTCAGCTACAGGAGTCGTGAGTGAGTCTAAGTATGTTCAGTGTAGTGCAGGCGTGGGCAAAATGCAGCTTGCGAGCCATAAGCAGCCTGCCAGGCCATTCTATCTGGCCTGTGGGGCCTCTAAAAAAATTTAGAATTAGTATTTACCTGCCCCTGGCTGCCTGTCACGTGGCCCTCAATAGGTTACCAAAACTCAGTAAGTGGCCCTCTGCCTGAAATAACTAACTGCCTGCCCCTGGTGTAGCAGCCCACCACAACTTGGGGGAGGGGGGGGAGGGAAGAGGACTAGTGCCGAGGGGGACTGAGTGCAATGGGGACTACCATATATCTTATTCAGACGGATTACAATAATCTATTCTTGCAGCAGGTTCCCATCAGTATGCTTGTTCCATATGGTCCATGTGTTTTATAGTCATGCTCAGTGCTGGCTGCATTTACATCAACTTCATAGTTGGTTTTCACTACTGAGCACCTACTGCTTTTCGCACCACTTTAATGACAAACAACGTATTTCGTGAAATCTCCTTGTATGTGAATGCATGACAAGGGATTTTTTCCCCTCATATTGATTGGGAGCCTCATCTTATTGGTACCACATTTACATGAACATAATAGACCTTCTTTGCCAGTATAACTATGTCTAAAAAGACATATAGCAATATATTAAAAATCAATCAATGGTTGTTTATAGACGTGAAAAAACAACACAAAAAACCCGAAACAAAACAGCGCTTTAGTTCCAGCTCGGAACACCCCTGTACCAAGTGCAGTGCACACCCAGAAGAGGCATCATGCTGATCTGACCTGACTCACCCAACGTCTGTATACATAGAGTGCTTTAGCAGGGCTTTCTGGAGCTTTTATCTAATAACTGATTGAATCATCTTTAGACAGAAGTGCCAAAAAGCCCTGCTGAAGTGCTTGATCTATGCAAGCTACCATGCTTCCTCTTCCGCAAAAGCACCATTTTGTTTTATGGCCTTTTTTCCCATATCTGTCAGTACCCAGTGTTAGTATTATCCTAATGGATCAAGTTTCCTAGTATAAACATGGTGACAGGTAGGACTCGTCAAATGCAAAAAAGACGGTTGTGTTTAATTACAAACCTTTTGGCATTGAGCCTGCCTCAAAGACCTTGTCCACATACCAGGGTGGATAAAAGCCAAGGATTTTTTTTTAAAAATGTTTGTTTTCTTTTTAATTTAAATTAGATTTTTTTCAATCATATTTTTTTTGTTAAGATGCTTTAAAGAAGAAGAAGAAAAAACCTAGGGGTGCACCAAGAGATTTTTTTGGGCTGATGCCAATAGCCAATTTTTAAGGAGGCATATCAGCCAGTACTGATCCAATTTCCGATATGCAGCCCAGTAGTTTGAAGAGCAGTGTCCAGCTGGTAAGTCTGTTCTGGCCGAAGGGGAAGGGAAGGGGTTTCATAGTAGCTAGAGTCGGAAGGGACCTAGGTAGATCATCTAGTCCGACCCCCTGCCTTGGCAGGAAAGAGCACCGGGGTCAGATGACCCCGGCAAGGTGCTCATCTAACTTCCTTTTAAAAATCCCCAGGCTAGGAGCCTGCACCACTTCCCCTGGAAGCCCGTTCCAGGCCCTAGCCGCCCTGACTGTGAAGTAGCGCCTCCTAATATCTAATCTAAACCTACCCTCCGCCAGCTTGTGACCGTTATTCCTGGTCACTCCTGGCAGCACACGGGGGAACAGGGACTCCCCCAATACCTGCTGATCCCCCCCTGACCAGTTTGTAGCAGGCCACAAGGTCCCCCCTTAACCTTCTCTTGTGGAGGCTAAACAGGTTCAGGTCCCGTAGCCTCTCCTCGTAAGGCCTGCCCTGCTGACCCCTGATCATACGAGTGGCCCTCCTCTGGACTCTTTCCATATCGTCCACGTCCCTCTTGAAGTGTGGCGCCCAGAACTGGACGCAGTACTCCAGCTGCGGTCTGACCAGTGCCGCATAGAGGGGGAGGATCACCTCCCTGGACCTGCTCGAGATGCATCTGTGGATGCATGACAGGGTACGGCTGGCCTTCTTGACTGCCTCCCCACACTGCCGGCCCATGTTCATCGTGGAGTCAATGACGACTCCAAGATCCTTTTCCGTCTCCGTGCTGGCAAGAGGGGAGTTCCCCAACCTGTAAGTGTGGTGCCGGTTCTTCCTCCCCATGTGCAACACCTTGCACTTATCAGTGTTCAACCCCATCCTATTCTCATCTGCCCACCGTTGCAACCTGTCAAGGTCAGCTTGTAGCCTATTGCACCCTTCTAGTGCACCCACATCCCCCCACATCTTAGTGTCATCAGCAAACTTGAACAGGGTGCTTTCTACCCCCTCATCCAAGTCACTGATGAAGATGTTAAGGGTGTGGGAAGGGCAGACAGAAGCCCCTGCAGTGAGGGAGGGAGTGGGGCAGGAGCTGCCCAGCCAGGCAGGGCTGCCCCTCCTCCCATGACAAGCCGCTTTTGGCTTCATTCCCCGCTCCACCCTGGCTGTGCAGCCCCTGCCCTACTCGTTCCCTCATTGCTGGAGCCTCGATCTGCCCTCCTCCACCCCTTCCCCTACAACAGACTTACCAGCTGGCCCCACTGCTCTCCACACATGCACAGGACGTTTACTCGGTGGCATTATTGGCCACATCAGCCAAAAAAAAAAGTGAACTGCCAATACAATCAATTTTCCTTACATCAGTGCTGATTCGATATGGGACCCATGTATTGGGGCACCTCTAGAAATGACTCAGATAGCGTTATCCCAGTAAGATCAGAATCAAACCTTGAAACTCAAACTTCTTTCTGTAAGGGTTTTGATTCCCTGATCACGCATTTCGGAAAATTTTAACTCGCAATTCCTTCTGAAAGGTGAAGATTTTATGTTGTTAAATTTGAAATTTAGAAAGTGTTTTGCAAAAGTCTGCTCATCAGAATTTAAGTTTTAAAATAATTTGACAGGAAGGTGCCGTGGTAGGGATCCTATTATTAAAATGTGTGCACCTAGAAACAAGTACGGGCAACCCCCACTTAGCGTTTTTAATTAGTTCCTGAAAAACTGAGCATTAAGCAAAATTAGCATTAAGTGAAAAAGTATTCAACCATCCAAGATGGCAACTGCAATGGTTTTCGATGACCCAAGAGGGTGACCATGAGCATTATTAATGAAACTCACTGAGCGCCAAGTGAAATCAAGTATCAATTTAAAATAAGCATTATAGCAAAATAGCACTAAGTAAAACAGCGTTAAGCAGGGGTTGCCTGTAGTGCTTCACAGTTTGTATATATTAGTCCATACGGACAAGCAAATTTATATGCAAGTGTGACGTTCCACTGTGGTTAATGGGTTAAATCTACTTGTTACCAATGATCTTAACTTAAATTATATACCCCTTAGGACAGCACCCAAGCAAAATGGTCTCGAACAGAATTTCGGCCTAATGAGGCACTACTTTAATAAGTTGCTTGAGATTATTCTCAACTAAACATCAACTTAACTCCCCCAAAACAGCTGCTTGGGAAAAACAGAGGATTACCCTCTAAAACTCAATTAGTCACAGCAGAGTCAGTAAAAGGATCCCTAAACAGAACCCAAAATGTCTAAATGAAAAAAAAAAAAAAAAGAACTTCCTGCTACAAAAACTTTTAAGATGGGAAGATTATGGCCTGTCTTGCCTTGAAGTCTCAAAATACCAAAAGTGAGGCAGCAGAATCCTCTTGGAGGCCGAATAAAACTAATATTTAAGAGAGCATCTTTTAGCCGTTTTGCAAATGCCTACGATGAAAACATCTGAAATAGACTATGGAAGCAGCTTGGTCTTCAACAGTACAATCCTTGGCATAGCCTTTTAATTTTAGAATGGCCAAGAAAACGGAAGCGTCTCAGATGAATGTGCAAAATTTACCTTTTCATTGAAACATCTGGTCAGTAGCATATTCAGTCCTTACTAACTGAAGACACTACTAGCAAGGAAAAAACACCTATGTAAAGTCAAGAACAGAGATATTCAAAAGAACATTTTATTAGCTTTGCCATGAACATAACAATATCTCCAAGAGTCCCAAGAGTCAGACACTGATATTATTTTGTCTAGTTCACACCAACCCAAAATAGCTGCAAAAGGTAGGTTAGCTAGATGCAGCTAGTCTTTAGACTCAGACAAAGATGGCAATTAAGTAGTTTTCTTTAGGCTAAATTAAAACACTAAATCCTATCAACCTAGAAGTAGGTTCTTCTAGTACGTGACAGAATAAGCAAGAGTTGACTGATCCTAAATATCCACCATGTAAACAAACAAGTTGGCAAAGGAAAGATTTCCAAAACAAGATCAATGGGGTATCCTAGTTCTGTAATCAGGCATCCTGAGAAAAGCTAACTCTCCTCAAGTGACTTGTAAAGGAGTTACTGACCATAAGCAGGCAAGGTTCTTTGAGTAAATGCAATATCTTTTATTAGACCAGCTGAGTAGTTGGAAAATCTAAACTATTAGCATTATGACCATTAGCACTATGACCATTAGTACATGCTTTTACAGTTCTACCTCTGCATAAGCACACTGGTGAAGTGTAAACTCGCAACTTCCTAGTTCCTTTCTACTGCATTTGGCTGCAGGCAGAAAAATCCCAGGTCATAGGGGTATTGTTTGTTTCAGACATGTAGCTTCTTTTTCTTCTCGTAATATAGGCTCAATGGTTTCATTTGCCAGTAGCCCTTGCTAACAAGTAGGCCAAGAGTACTCAAGAGTGAGATGCCAGAGTGGGACCGAAAGCTCCTTTGAAGACTTAGCCTTGAAGCCTTATGCAAACACCGCATAGATAATTGAAGTCCAGAGAGTGATGACAGGTGTTTGTAACAATTCATTGGAAGTTATCTGTAACAATGTATTTGTAACAGTCCATTCATATTTAGCTCCAACAGATTTTGGTACTGTTGAGGCAGAGTGCCTGGTGCAGGGATACTGAGGTTCATCTGAAACCAAATCCTTCCAAACAAAACCTGGTATCACTAGTTAGCCAGCTAGGGTCCAAGGACCCCAACAAGATAAGCATCCAAATGTTTCTTAAGCATCCTATATGCCACTGTGCTACTGAAAAATGGTTCATGGCTTAGGTACATCAGTCATATTGATAGATTTATAATCTCAGGCCATCTACAACCAAAACTCAACTCTCAAGAGTTACTGCAAAACAGGATTCTTCCCCAGTGAGTCCCTTGTCCTGACACTACTCTCTAAACTACTCAAAATCCACGAGGCATCACCCTCGTGACTTTATCAAACTACCTTTACTTAAGCACCTGGAATTGCCTAGAGAGTGGAAGAGAGTCCTGTAGTATTGCAAATATTATTCTGAGCAATATTAGAGCCCTCACCATAACAGCACTATAAACAAAGCCAACATTTTCTTCCTCTTGATTCCTGACCTTGCTATCAAAAGAACCCAACTGCCCTCTGTTCATTGGTGAACTGTGGTACAAGTTAAATACCATGGCTTGCATGGCAGCCCCCCAAACGTATCAGAGGTGATTAGGCTAGAATGAATAGAGCAGGATTCACAAAACTTAGGACAACAACCCAGAACTTGGAAACCACCAAGAACCTGTAGTTTTGACAATAACATGATGAAGAGCTACTGACTCTTTGCATCTCAACCTCGCTTATGAGATTCTCTCATTCAGTCAGAGCACAGCTACAACATATAGAGAGCTCAACAAGTGCTTGAAGCAGCAATGGTTGGCAAAGCCCTTTAAACAACATCACTTCATTAGCTATAAAAATGCTGGTCGGCTCAAAGTTCCTGCACTGGAACAAATGGTGCTGGCATCAAATTCTGTTGATGGGTGGTCTTGATCAACTCAGCAAGTGCCCAAGGGATTTAATCTATGGGCCGGATAACCTCAGGAGTCTTCCTCAGGAAGACTTCTTCAGCAGTCTGAAAAAAAGACCTCTCGTTTCTTCAGCTTGTGCATAACATTACCCATGCAATCCATGGTTGAAATCAGAGACAGAGTTGGCTCGGTCTTGGACTCTGTTCTACCACACAAGTTTTGAAGCTGCCAAGGAAGTGCTGCTCTTTCTTGGAAGTGAAACAAAAACAACAACAGAGGGATACTACTGCATCAAGGAATGTTGAATAAAACCCATATACACAGCTATTAAATAGATGCAGAACCACTGAGGCCCCCAGGCTTCAATCTTTGTTAAGAACAATGCCACAACAGCATCACACATTGTGGAGATTAGAGGTCCACAACCAGAAGCAGCTGACAGATGACAAGAAAAACACCGAAGGCAAACCCCAGGTTTCAAACTAACAGGTTTAAATGAGGCAGTAGTCCTATGAAAAGAATGTAATCTTGTACTTCAATACTATTTCAGAACATATGCTTAAACTGGGACAATTAAGCATAGAGGGTAACCATACAAAACCATGTTTAGTAATTTTGCAATGCTAATTATGAATCCTTAAGAGTCTTACAAAATAAACAAACCAGCACAGCTAACATCAAAGCTTGAGTAAAATTTTTGCTAGGAGGTGGAAAAAAAAATAAAATCTTGATTTCTTTGGCAGGTAGTTTCTGAGTGGTTTTTTGTCAACTTAGGATGGGATTTTCTGATCTGGGTTTTGTCACCATCTTGCAGTGTGGTTTGAGAACAGAGCTGGTGAGACTCAACAACTGGTAAAGAGGAACGCTCTTGTAGGGAACAATACTAGGCCAGCTAGGCCCCTGGCAAATTAAGGGGGTAATGACATCGCAATCCGCAAACAGACTACCTATCAGAAAACTGACAGGAAAAGGAAGTTTCCTCCATGTTTCAGTGGCTCTTCCTATTAAAAAATAATTTAGCCAAGTTATCAGTGGGACAAGGGACAAAAGAAAAAGAGTGGCTGTTACGGATGCACGGACAGAGGTTTTGGGGGCCAATACTAACAGCCGATTTTTAAGGCGGCACATTGGCCGATGCCAATCTGATTTCTGATATGCCGCCTGGCAGCTTGAATAGCAGCGTCTAGCTGGTAAGTCTGTTGTGGTGGAAGGGGAAGGGAGAGGGAACAGGCAGGTGGGGGCAGATCAATGCCTCTGGTGTGAGGGAGAAGTAGGGCTGGGGCATGGGACAGAGCAGTGGCTCATCCAGGGGGGTGGCTCCTGCTGCTGCACACACCCTGGGAGGGCACGGGGCAAGGAGCGCATGCGTGCCCCCCCCCCCCAGATCTGCATGGGGTGAGGTTGGGGTGCAGCTGTGGGCTGGAGCAGCACTGGGCTCTTCTTGGCAGGGGCTGGGCTGGGCAGCAGCACTGGAAAGCTATGGGGGGGCACTGCAGTCACCCCACAATTCACCATAGTAGTCCCCCTCCTTGCCCCAATAACCACCCTCCCAGTGCCACCACTGCTGCTCACCCCAAGCGCAGGCCCGGCCCAACCCTGCTTCTCTATATACCATGAAGAGCTGGCCCCAGCTCGCAGTGGCAGCCCAGCCTGCCCCATGAAGTTCTGGGGGCACGCCCCACCACTCCCCGGGGTGTGCACAGCAGCAGGAGCCACCCCCCATGACGCACCGTGGCTGTCTCATGCATGCCCCACTCCGCTGGGCAGAGCCTGCCCAAGCCCCACTCCCTCCCTTACTGCAGGGGCCTCAATTTGTCCCCCACACCCTTTCCCTTCCATCGCAACAAACTTACCAGCTGCATGCAGCTCTCCAAGGCTGTGCCAGGCTGTGCTCCTTGCCACTTACGTGCTGTGCTGTGGCCACACACATGCACAAGTATTTATCGGCCAAATTATTGGCCACATCAGGCCAATTTCCGATACAGTTAATTATTTTATATCAGTGCTGAACCAATATCGGACCAATGTATTGGTGCACCTCTAGCGGTTGGTTGTTCTTACAAACCAGGAGCAGCAATACTGCCGTGGCTAGAAGATGCTCTACTGCCAAAGCCATCACTGCTACAAGTTTCATAGTTTGTAGGGTGGGAAGGGACCTGAGCAGGTCATCGAGTCCAACCCCCTGCCATGGCAGGAAAGCGTACTGGGGTCAAACAACCCCAGAAACGTCGTCATCTAGCCTCCTCTTAAAGACCCCCAGGGTAGGAGCCAGCACCACTTCTCTTGGAAGTTGGTTCCAGATCCTAGCCACCCTCACAGCAAAGTAGCACCTCCTGATATCTAGCCTAAATCTACCCTCTGCCAGCTTGTGACCGTTATTCCTAGTCACTCCTGGTAGGAGGAACAGGGACTCCCCAGTGCCTGCTGGTCCTCTCTGACAAGTTTGTAGCAGGCCACTAGACCCCCCTCAGCCTTCTCTTGTGGAGGCTGAACAGGTTCAGGTCCCGTCGCCTCTCCTCGTAGGGCCTGTCCTGCTGCCTCCTGATCATGCGAGTGGCCCTCCTCTGGACCCTCTCCATGTTGTCCACATTCCTCTTGAAGTGCGGCGCCCAGAACTGGACGCAGTACTCCAACTGCGGCCTGACCAGTGCTGCATAGAGGGGGAAGATCACCTCCTTGGACCTGCTTGAGATGCATCTGTGGATGCATGACAAGGTGTGGCTGGTCTTCCTGACTGCATCCCCACACTGCCGGCCCATGTTCATCTTGGTATCAATGATGACTCCAAGATCCTTTTCTGCCTCTGTAGTTCTTCTTGTGTGGTCTCTGCCTAAATGAGACTTCTGACTTCAAATTCCTCAACTCATGTTCTGGTCTTGCTTTGCAGGGAATATAACCTTCACATCCCTGCCAAATACAGCAAGGTGAAGGACTGCATCTTGTGCATTAGGTAGTTATTGATGGATTCCCTCTGGAAATGTGTAGGTAAGGAACAGCTGGCCAGACTGCAAAGTACAGCAGAATCCAGATAGATTATTTCCAGGTGGTTTGCAACCCACTTAGCGTATTTACTCACATACCACCTACCCAAGACAAGACGCACCTTATTTTCAGACGGTAAAATGAAGAAAAGATTTTCCTTGACATCAGCGAAGAAACCAGTAGGTCCAGTGGGGGCAGGGACCTATGATCTGTGGCTGCTCCATTAAAGCTTTCGCTGTGAGCTATGGACAATCCCTCCCTCAGCAGCAGTATAGCTTGCAGGTGTCCCTTCAGCACATGGAGGGCTAATTTTCTGCAACCAAAGTGAACAACAGGTACAAGCCCTGGCATCATAGGAGGAGCAGCGAAGCTCCTAGGAGCTTGGGAAGATTAAGTCCACCAGGTTTAAGAGGAAACACAAGATGGTGATCAACAGCTTTTCTGTGGAGCACGGGGGCATCCAACTGCCACCCTGGTTCTTCGTCACAGGAGGTCTAGGTCCTGTCAGAATCTGGTCAGATATTACAGAAATATTGCAGAAAGTTTGCCAAGACTCATCCCATCCTCTCACTGCCTCATGTAGCATATCTACATGGTTTTTAAAAACGCTGCCAGGCATGATCCCGAGCAGATCAAAAGTGACTAGGGGACTGTGCGAGAGACTGAAAAATGCAGGGGCACAGTTATCTGCAGGGACAAGCATGGTATGATGTTCCAGCAAGAACACTAATGCTAACCTTGGCCACGCTAAAGCGTCTAGGCCAAGCCACAGAAGTGTGGTTAAAGCAGAGGCCTCAAAATCTATTTCTAAATGACTGCAGATTAGATTAGTTGTAATGTATGTAAAAGTTCAATCAGCAAAGCAGTTAACATGCTCACCTACCTTAGCACAAATATCAATTTAAAAACAAAGTAAGTCCTAATGCGGCATATTAAACAAAAAAACCCCTCTAAAATGAATATGCTGAATACTATAATTTAAGTTTAAGAATATTAGTGATTAATGTAACCAAATATCAGATGTAAGAAATTTAACAAAAATCATCTATTGGAGCAAATTTACATGAGCTGTAAAAACAAAAGCAGCATTGCCAGTAAAAACCATCACACATGGAAAAAGAAAGCAGGACAGTCGCAGGTTGCATTCCAAAACTGAGAAGGAAGGAGATAAGAAATCTTTCTTACCAAAAATTGTAATTTTCAGGATATAAATCTAGCTGATTGGTGCCTTCCAAGGCCATTTAAAAACCGATTCTCTCCATTTTCCCCTGGTCTTGATGAAACAAGGAAATTTAAATAAGCTACAGTACATGCATCAGAGTAAGCAATGCATGAATATGGGGTATAGACTGGAGGGAAAATTGTAGAAATAGCAAAACCAAAGTTGACTTGCTGCCAGTCTGCACACCACCTGTCTTCCCTCACCAAGTATCCCCAAGTCAGTATAGGTGTACTGTCAACAGGTAGCCAGACAGGTTGGGGTAAAGGTTCATTTTTGGTTTTTGGGGTGTAAACAATAAATGGTTAGGCTTTAGATCCATCTCTCTCTTTTACCAGGAGCCAACCTACCAGACAGTTATGATCTAAGTAACAAGGCCCATCTGAACAGATACAAAACCCAGACAAGCCAGGAGAAGAGCACCTTTACTCAGGTAACGATCTAGTGAGGTTTAAACAAAATTCAATGAGGAGTGGAGACAAAGGCCCACAACAAGGAAAGAGCAAGGTAACATGGAAAAAAAATCCAAACAAAGAAAAGACATACAGATGATCTTAAGGTTGTACAAGAAAAATGATCAGGGTAAGAGTTACTCATCTAGGATACAGATACACTACTGCCACAAGTATAGGGAACACATGGCCGAAGTATAGACATGACTAGTTATATTATAGTCTGTTTAGGAAGGACAGGCAGAGGAAAGAGAGGTGCTGCCTTATATATTGACAATATACACATTTGCTCTGAAAGCCAGAACTTAGATAAACAAGTAATAAGTAAGAACCAACATAAAAATTGTCAAAAGCAATTATGCCTAACAAACCCAATTCCTTCTATAAAAGGTAACAGGTTTGAAACGGGGACAAAGCATAAGTGGTAAATGTTGACTTGTTTCAGTGTCAAAAATTGTATTTCAAGGAAGCTAAGAAAATATGGTCCAAGTCAGTGGTGGTCGGCCTTTTAGTATCAAGGGCAGGTCTGCAGGCCAGACTGGCCCCTGCAACTCTGGATCGGGACTCCACACCACCTCCAGCTGGCCCCCTATGCACCTTGGGGCACCTCTACCCACTGATCTGGTATGCAATCTAGCTCATGGAGCAACCCATGGGTCCAGAAATTTGGCAGCAAGGGAGCAGCAATTGCTGCTACCACTCACCTGCTGGCAAAATGTTGGACCTGTTGGTAGCTGTGCAGGCTAGAAGGCATAGCTCCACAGGCCAGATCTGGCCCACAAAAAAGATTGCTATTAAAAAAAAAAAGAATGACCATCAGTCATTCTCTGTGTCCAAAGAGGACTGGACAAGAAGTCCTGGATTTAAATTGCAACAGAAGAAATTAAGATTAGTAATTAAGAAGGGAGAGGGTATTAAATCACTGGAACAGATTACCTAGAAACATTGTAAAAACTTCCAACAGAAATTCTAAGCATTTCCTTAACCTGTCTTTGTTGTGGCTGCTTCAGGCAAAAATGATACTGCTTTCAGCAGGGGGCTGGACTAGATAACCCCATTAGACCTCTTCCAGTCCCCAATTAAAACTAAATATCACAGCTACAAGGGTTACACCATCAAGTTTAAGTCACATCTCTCTCATGATCTCTAAACAGTAAACGCTCCCTGCGGTACGGAGCATGAAGTAAAATAAAGAGTAACATTTCAACGCTCCCCTCCCACTGTTTTCTTCTGCCATATTTTGTATATGGAAGTACATGCCTGATGAACTAACTTCATATATGGTGGTTCTTCCCTTGCTGAGGAAAGCCTGCAGAACTTATCCCAACAACACACTACTATAAGAGTGCTACAGATAAAGGTGGGAGACCCTCTCACCAAAAACATAAAAACACAGTTGCTTTTGTAGCCCAAACACCTAAGGCCTCAGATTATGACAAAAACCAAACCAAACCAAACAAAAAAAAACACACACGGCCAGAATAATCTCATTTCCACTACTTCCAAACTTACAAGACTTGCCTGAAATGCAAGAGCTAGAGAAAGTGCAAAGCCCAACAAGTGCTATCGCCCCAAACATCCCCCCTTTTCACCACAAACACAAACCCAATACCAGAGCTTCACATTTTGCCAAGCTTCTATAAATCACAGCAAAAACCAGCATCCTTCTAAGGCCCCCAAAAACACATTGTATTTCATTCTTCTCCTGGCACAAGTTCTCCCTTGCATACACTCCCCATCATGTTTTCAGGCTCTCCCATCCCTACTTTCTGGCATTCCAGGAATGCTGACTGAGACCTAAAAATGAATGGCAAGTAATTTAGACAGAAATCATTTACAGTATCATCAATTCCAATGCTTTTCTTTTTTCTTAAACTAACAAAATTATGAGCAAGATAAAACTTCAAACTAGCACATCCACTCTCACATTTTTTAAAAAGTGAGAAAATGACCTTTGGGATCTTTACTTAAGGCTCATACATCCCATTATCTGTTCTCACTTGCTCTCCACAAAATGCACCTCAAATACACACAATATATGCACCTTATTTGTTTGGCCTCGAAACATCAAAACCCCCAGAAGAGGTCACTACTGGCAAAAGTAGGTTTGGCATATCAATACACTCTAGTTTCAGGTACTTGACTTCCACCATTTCAGTGGTCTAAGTAGTAGATGTTTGCTGGCAAAATCTCAATATACTTCTATTTTAGTTTAAATTAGTAAAATAAGTTTATGCTTTTGTGTATATTTGACACAATTTTAAAGCAAGACATTTAAAGTATCATTTTTATACACTTAGCTTTATTTTTCTACCATGTAAATGCTCATACCACCTCCCCAAGAAAGGTTACAAAAAGGCTGAAACCTCTATCAGTTCCAGGGTCTGACATGTAAGCTTTAGCTTAGCAAACAAAGATAACTGTCCTGGAGAATGTTCTTCTTAATTTTGCCAGCAGTGAGACAAATTACAACCAGTTCATTCAGACTGGAATTAACAACACTAACAGCCAGGACAAGGGACAGAAGGGAAGCTACCATAAATACCATCCTTACCTCTCCAAAGCTGTTTCAACAGATGAAAGGTCACAGCACTCTCCCAAAATCCCCTCTGAGTAATGGGAGTACATGGGACCAGCTTGGAATTCTGCAATCATGGTCTAAGTCAAGAGTATCGAGCTGGTTTGCCTCCCTTGGCCAGATAGATGTGGACCATGGGGCTCCTCAGACCCATCTCTGGCAAGGACTGTAATTCCCAGCTGTACACTGGCTGCAGAGCCAAGAATTCACTGTTGTCTACACTCTCATTTCAGTACATCAAGTGTTGTTGATCAGATTTGTAATGTACGGGGAAGGTGAGAGCCAGCAAAAGCAGAACAGAATGGAGATGCCAGCTTGTTCAGTCTCTAGAAGATGGCCTGTTAACCAGTGGACTGAGTAGAGAGTGGAGCTTCCTAACCCTCTCCCTCAGAAGACCAAGAGAAGAAAGGAATTGTAACTTAACCCTTTCTCCTTTTATAAAAACAAGGAGGGACCAGACTCAGTGAACATTATCACAGTCCTAACTTTTATGGTACAGCTGAAACAAGTTAAGGGCAATAACTTTATTAATAGGTTTTGTACACATCAGTTAAATCCAATGATACCACTCCCCACATGTACATGCATGAGTGGCACCAACACCCCCGGTGCTTCTACATACTAAGGCCATGCACTCCTAAGTTCCAAGAAACAGGAGAGCTACCCAACTTAAATTTTAGAAAGGAAAAACTTACAAATTTATCTTATCCTGGAATTCCATATGCCAGTATATTGAAACCCTCAAAGTTAGAGGGAAACTCAGAATGATTTCCATTTTTACAATTTATCTACACTACAAAATGTATATAAACAGCTGTTTCAGAATAGCTATTTTGGGAAATTTTCATGCATGAACAAGCTGTAAAGTTTTCTATAACTACCAATAGTCTGTGCCTCAGAGACAATAAAGGTCCCTCAAAACTAAGTGTTTAATACAACCTTCATTTCAGTCCTACTAACGTGTTATAAGATAGCTCTACCCCGGAAGGCCTTGTGCCCGAAATCAAACAGCTACATAAAAACCATCACCCCTGCAGAAAAAAGAGGGTGCAGGCTGGTGGACTTGCTTTCAAAGGACAGGCTTTAAAGGAAAGGGGCATGGTTCTAGTAGATGAAGACAAGGTGGTCAAGTTTAGCTGCAGAAAGTAATAGTAACAGAAGGTATATAAAAATTCAAAATGGGGGGAGGGGAGAAAAACAAAGCCCCAAAGGAATAAGGCAAGAAGATGGGAAACAAAATAGACTGAAAGGAGCGATAGAAGAGGAAAGGTTGCACAGAGATTTCAATGATGATTATGTGCCTAATTCAAGCATTTTATGTGCACGGAGACAGGAAGCCACAGAACAGACTTAAAATATAGTTACAGAAAAGTCAAACATATGCGGCAATAACTAGCGTAGCTGGTGAGAGAAGAGAGGAAAGAACAGAAAACGAAACAAGCTGCTACCACAGGTAAAGGTGAGAAGTGGCCAAGATGAGGACAAACCAATAATACAGGCTAAGCTTAAGTTAAAAAAGAAACAAGATCTTGCCAGAAAAAGCAAAAGAGGGTCAGAGGAGTACAGTAAAAGGTCACACGAAGAACACAATAAAAGTACAACTGCTGGTGCATGTAGAAAGGATTATATTTTGAACAGACTGCTGCCGCCATCCTCACGTATAGAACGCAGAGTGTATGGACCAAAAGCACCAACACTCAAAGTAATTCAGTTTTAGAGAAACAGCTTGAAATGGCAGTGGGACACCCCAAAACAAAACACCAGAGACAACCAGGCTAGGCAAGGAGACGCCACAGCTACAGCAAGTCTGGTCAGAGAAGCTAGAAATCGTCAAAACCGGAGCTGACGAAAAGGCGCGAGCAGGCAGCAAGGATGAAGCCGTTTGAAGTCAAAATCAACTCTCCCTAAAAAATCGGAAGCCACCACCCATTACACAAGGTAGATGGAAGGGGGGGGAGGAGGAGGAGGAGGAGGAGGAGGAGTGGGTGACAAGCCCCAGCACAACCAGCGACCACTGGTGCCAGCAACAGCAACACCCGGGAGCACAGGCCTTGCTCGAGTCCACCGGTGATGCTTTGCTCCGCTGTCTCGTTTGTTTCTCTCCATTGCGATCCGCGGGGCCTACATAGACATCCCGCCTCCTCCGCACACGTGCCTCCCCGCCGGTGCCCGGCCCCCCGGCCTCGCACGAGGGAGTCGCGCGCCAGGCTCGCCCGGACAAACCCCGCCCGGCGCCGCGCCGCTCTGGGCCGGGGGCGGCTCAGGGCAGAAGCGCGATGGGGACAAAAAGCAACGAGTCGCTGCCGCGGCCCGGCCGGGCCCGGCGCCTTCCCGCGGCGCCCGCGCAAGCGCAGCAGGCCCCGGCCGGCCCGCGCGCCGCTCCGCTCCCCGCAGCGCCGGGCCCTGCAGCGCGCCCGCCGCCGCCCCAGGCCCAGGCGCAGGCCGCGCCGCCCGTTGCGTCCCGCTGCTCCCCCGGCGGCGGTGGTGGCAGCCCCGGCCCGGCTGCCTCCCCGCCTCAGCACCGGCCTCCCGCGCGCGCGCACCCGCCCGGGCCGCCCGCCTGCCTCACCCGTCCGGACTCCGGCGGGGCCTGGAAGCAGCACGAACGGCTCCGCAGCGCACAACAAGCCGCTCACAGCGCCGCTAGCCACGCCCCCGCCCCGCCCGCCGAGCCCCATTGGCTGCGTGGCCCACGTGCCCGACGCGCCATTGGAGCGCCCGCCCGCCCGTCACGTGCGGACCGGAGGTGGAACCTGCCGGCGGGGGGGAGGGGGTCTGGGGTCCCCCGTCTTCAGTCGTCCCTTCATTCCCGGCGTGGCTGGGCAATGACTTTCCCCGTGGGGCTTCCTCGCTCGGCCGTATCGTTCCCTGGGCTGCGTCCAGTACCTGCGCCGGCCTCGCGGGGCAGCGGCGCCCCCGGGAACCCCTGGTGTCACCGCTCCGGGGTGGGCTGCACGAGGCATCTCTTCCTTGTCCACCTCGTTGAGGCAAGGCGCGAGGTGGAGCCGGCGGAATGGCCTTGCAGGCGCCAGGGTTTCTTTCCTGCGGGCCTGGGGTTGGCATCGCGGGAGGTTTGCACGCAGGGAGAAGGCAGGATACACACGTAGTGGTGATGAGCAGCAAGGCCCAGCTTGGGGTGGTAGTTGGCACGATTCACACTTGTTGGTCCTTCCTCTCTCCCAAACAAAAGGACATTTTTAGCCGGAGATAATCCACGGGCGCTCCAAACAATCTATTTTTCATAGGGGCGGGTAAGTAAAATTCCTTCCTTATCCCTTTCCGACCAGCATTCAATCACACTTCCATCTGCAGGGATGGAACGATAGCCCCTCACTCTCCGTGGCTGCTATTTTCAGCACAATAAGGCAGTACGGGTTGAAATCCAGAAAGGAAAGTCACTGGAAAAGCTCTTCCTTGACATAAGGAAATGGACAGGATAAAACCCAACTTTTGTGAGATTCTTTATAGTAAATGTTACACAAGCTCAAATTTTTTATTCTGAATTTAATAATAACGTATCACAGCTGTAAACGTGAGCTAATGCTTTTTGGTGGAATGCAGGTAAATTTGGATCTACTGAAGAGTATACAATTGAAGTGATATGATCACATATATGTGTGCTGTCATCCATCCCTGTATCTGTATGTGGAATGCCCATAAATTGTCATTATTTTGGAATACATGAAAAATCAGAAACTGAAAATGCAAATAATTTTTCTTCAAGCCATCTTCAGTTTTAATAGATTTCAACTTTATTAATGCCAATGGTTTTGTTTGGCACTTCTGGACTCATGAATACTTAGTTTACCAGTTGCCCACTGCATCCTATTCAACTATTCATGTTCTAATGGCCCGTAAATTTGGGGCTATTCTAATTCCCAGTTTGCAGACATGACATTGGCATTTGGAGCAGTCCCATCTCTGCCACAGGCTGGGGAACATCTGATCATGTAGAAAGTATTGAGAGGCAACTTCATACCAGCTTTAGTAAAAAAGACTACCCATTAGGGGAGGGAGGCCATGACATTACATTAGCCTGACTCTTCTTCCTCACAGTTACCTTAGGAAGGCTCCACATGATGTACATTTCAAACTTGGCTGATCCTGAAATATCGTAGAGGCTTTGTGAAAATACTGAAGATATTTGGACACCTGCCATCGCCTGAATTTTCTGTTTGCCAGCTTTCATGTTATAGTTTTTTCACTCATATGATGGCAGCCTTCTGTTATCACCAGCCTTAGGTTTTCTCAAATAATGCTGAGCTTAATCCTTAGAACTGTCTCTAGGAAGGTCACGGGTGTCTTAAAACCCTTTCAGTCTCCAAAACCCTCTGAACCCTTGAAGTCCAAACTTCAGCTCAGAGTGAGGCCATAGTGAGTCTTTGTCCTGTTTTACCATGTGACATTTTTATGCCATGGCATCACTTCATAACACAAGCATATATTCAGTTTCAGTGCAAGAAAAACGTGTAAAATTGTGATGATTTGAAGCAGCACCACTTTTGAGTTATGCTTTTTTTAAAGTGTGGTGTTATGTTACTGCAGTGTCTTAGATCTGTCATGATGTTTTGATTCAACATACTGACACATCTGTGAAGTGCTTTCATGTTGCATTATGATATGGAATAAAAAAAATGTGATGCTCCTTGGCACAGTGCTATCATGATGATGCAGTGTGGTGACATTTAGCACATCATAAAACACATTGAGCCTAGTATGTTGGCATATAGAGCATGAATTATTTTTGGTGCAATTAAATCATATTGTATTGATATTTTAAGAAAATTGAGAACATGACTGTTTAAGGGCGCTGTTTAAGGTAATGGACAAGGTTGGCATAATAACAAATGGGGACAATGTGGCTTGAATAAATTTAGGCGGGTAATTAGAAGACTTATAAGCATCAGAGGAGTGAGATCCTAGAAGAGCCTTCCAATATGAGTAGTGGAGGCAAAATACCTAACTAGTTTTAAAATGGAGCTTGATGAATGTCGTTGTTGGCAATCACTTGATTTGAGGATGATTTTTACCACATCTTATTGATGGATCTTGAGTTGACTTAAGTGTCTGATCCTTGAGCCACAGATCCATCCGCAGAATTTGCAGGTCTGTCTTCAGGGCGGAGATGGATGTATGCTGGGATTTCTATCATTTTCCTTCCTCTGCTCTCTCTCCTGTGCTTTGAGGGCAAGGTGTTTTACCTCAGAATTGGCTTCCACTTGGTTGAGGTTCCAGTGCCATTGGAGTCAGTTGGCAGCCAGCTTCTCCCAGCTCTTGATGTTGGCATCTGTTTTCTTGAGATCTGCCTTGAATGTGTCCTGGTAACATTTTCTCTGGCTGCCATAAGAGTTCAGGCTACAACTAAACTGGGAGTAGAGCACTTGTTTTGGGAGTTGAGAGTCAGACATCTGCACACAACATCCAATCCAGCGAAGCTGGTACTTGAGGATCACCAACGCACAGCTGGTAACGAGTTTCAGCAAGAATGTTGGTGTTTGTGTGGCCATCTTCCCATTTGATGTGGAGGATTTTCTTAAGCCTTGATCAACCTATTCATAGGATTATTTGACGTGGATGCCTGAACTAGCCTGGCACTGGAACCAGAAGGTCCTTTCCTTGTCATGTTCCTACGACACTTCAGCAACCCCTCATCTAGCTATGACATTTAAGACTGGATAATGAGGCTGTAACATCTTGGAGAGTGAAAGGGGTGTTGGTCTAAGAACATAGGCAGACAAAGTTCTTTGGGTAAATTTGGTATTTTTTATTAGCCCAACTGAGTTGGTGTAATAAAAGATACCAGATTTACTCAAAGAAACTTGTCTGTCTTCGGAAAGTGCAGCGCACTGGAAGGTGCACATCGGCTTCACATTGAAACGATGCTGGGCAGAGCTCTAGGGCTCTGCTCCTTGTTACATGCATTGTTACATGCATTGCACAATTAACGGGTTACTCACACAATAAATTTCGGCAGGCCACAAGTGCAAACGAATTATCATGTAATTAACCAGTTAATTGTGCAATAAATCTGGGCCTCCCACGCATGCAAAAAGTCCTTATCGCACAATCAAAATGTCTATGCAGCTGTAAAAAGAGGCAACCAGTCATGAAACCGCTGCTCGAGAGCTGTACCGCCGGTTTCTATCGGGTGCGGCGGGGACAGGGGCGCAGCGAGCGGGGCCCGGGGAAGCCGCCAGGGGGCGCCAAGCGGCCGCGTGACGAGCCGGGCGTGCGCCGCTGCTCAGGGCCCCACGTGACCACGCCTGCGGCCGCACGCGCAGGGGGCGGGGCCCGCTTGGAGTCACGTGGCCTCGTGCGCCGCCGGGCTGTGAGGACGCCAAGATGGCGGCGAGTAACTACTACAGCTTCCCGCACGGTGCTGCCGGGCCGCAGTACAGGTAACGGGGTCGCGTCCCAGCTCCGTCACGCTGCTCTGCTCGGGGCTGGCCCGGCTGGCGGGTGCGGGGCGCAGCGGCGAGCCGCGCGGGGAAGCCCGGGGAGGGGTTGACCTGCCCCGCCCCCGCCGAGCGCCCGTGGCTCCTTGTCCGCCTGCGCCGCTCCCCGCCCTCCGGCCGCTTCTCGCCTCCTCCTTCTCCTCAGACCCCGGCCGCGGTGCCCCTTTCTGCTGCCCGCCCGCTGCCTCCACGGCTCTACTCGTCGTCCTCCTCCCCCTCTTTCCTTCCCCGGGCTGGGCGCTGGCATTCCCCTCGGGTGCCCTTCGTCCCGCCCCGGGATCCCTCGGTCCCCGCAGCCGCTGGGGCTCCAGCCGCCTTCCTCACCGGGGCTGGAGGCTTCACCTGCACGGATCCCTTCTCTTCGGTAACTCCTAGAGAGCGGCCTCATCCGCGGATTTCGGTGCCTGCGTCATGCTCCAGCACCGTCAGTCCGTCCTCTCTGTGTCTTGCTAGGCTTGCTGCCTGTAAGGATTTGCTCCCGTGCTCTTCCTGGATTTCTTTGCCCTCCCCTGCATCCCCTCCCCCCCTCTCCCCCCCAGCCCCGAAAGAATCCCTCTGTTTCAGACCAGGAGCGCACCCTGGCTGCTGTCAGCTTCGTTTTCCAGGGTTCCCTCAGGCTGCATGTTTTGTTGCTTTTCTGAATGATGTTTCTCTCCCTTATTCTCCTCCCTCCCACTGCACTGGTCGTCTTTTACTGTTCACTTCTTTTTTTCTTCCTGGGTTGCTCGCTTCTCTGTATCTTCTTCACTCTCTTAGGGTGCTTTATGTCCTTTCAAGTTCCCCATTTGTTTCCCTTTTGTTCCTTGTACACGCTCCATTTTCTCTAAGGTTTCTGTTACTGTGGGTTGCTGCCTGTTCCGGTGATGCTTTGGGCTTGCTGTTAAGGATTTTACTATCTCTTCTCTGTCATCAACCTTCCCTCAGACATCCCTCATCAAAGGATCCTTTTGTCCATTCCTTCTAATGATAACTATATTCCCTGCTTTCTTTTAGCAGTTCGCTTTTTCTTCTCCATAGTGTTTTCATTATTTCCATCCTCTCATCCCTTTCTCCAAGATCTCACCTCATTATTTTCCTGAGATGCTTTGTCTCCTCCAGGAATTCCCTTTTTCTGCTTCCTATGAGTAAAACTCTCGCACTACCTCAGGGTTTCTCTCGCAAAAGTATGTCTTTGCTGCAGAGTTAAACTCCACTTAATAACTCCGGTTATTTCTTTCATATTAGCTAACTAAAATCAAGTTGCTATGCTCACAGTGAGGTTGCATTCACTTGTATGTAGTACTTTTTAGAGGTGCACTGATGTATTGGTGGCATATCGGATCAGCTGCGGTAAAAGGAAAATTAACATTATCAGTAGTTGGCTTTTTTGGCTGGTATAATAAAGAATGTCACCTGTAAATGCTGAATGTGTGCATGCACATGGCCTGGAATGCAGCCCAGCAGCTTGGAGAGCAGTTTCTGGCTGGTAAGTCTGTGGAGAGGAAGGGGTGTGGGGTGGGAGCAGATGGAGGCCCCCCTGGGTGAGGGAGGGGCTGAGGCAGGGACAGAAGTTGCCCAGCCAGGATGGTGAATGCAACCCTGGAACGGGGCAGGGCACAGGGCGGATCTGCAGGTGACTTGTCTGGAGAGAGAGGGCTCCCTGTTGCACACTTCCCTGGGGGAGGAATGGGGGGCATGTGCCCCCCCAGACTTGTACATAGGGCAAGCTGCCTGCTGCAGGCTGAGGGCCAAAGGCTGTGCTGACCTCTTCCCAGTGGAAGGGAGGCTGGGCTGGGGCGGGGTGGGTGGTGCTGGGAGGGGTGGCTATATACCACCCTGTAGCCACCCCTTGCAGCACCACTGCTGCCCACAGTGTACAGCCCGCCCTTGCCCTGCACACAGATCTGGAGGGCACATGCCCCTCATACCTCCCCCAGGGGTGTGTGCAAAGGCAGGGAGCTGCTCCCCATGGGTCTGATGAGCCACCCACGGATCTGCCCTGCACCTGGCCTCATCCCAGGGTCGCATTCACTGCTCTGACTGAGTAGCCCCTGTCCCCGCCTCTTCCCCACTCCATCTGGCACCATAGGTGCCTTGATCTGCAACCCCCATGCCCTTCCCTCCACCCTGCCTCTTTTTGCCCCACAGACTTACTAGCTGGGCACTTCTCCAAACTGCCCGGCTGTGTTCTTGTAAATCAACTATCAGACTGGTATCAGCCAAAATGGCTGGCTAATAATCAGCCATCAGTATCTCAATCAAGAAAATCTTTATTGGTGTACTTCTAGTAGTTTGATTTCTGGGGGCACACCTAATAGTTTCCAGCTCACTGCAGTAAGTCAAGCCATTCTATCAGTTCTTTCCCAGTGAATTTTGGGATAATTTGTCCATCCCTACAAGGCACTGAGAGAGGATTCCAGGAAGGCTTTTGAAGAGTAGCAACATCCCCTAAATTATCACTCCAGAGTAGAGACTTTCCAAATACACGATTTCCATGAAATCTGTGAAATCATGTAATTGGCAGTCTCCCATGAAATAGCCAGTTCCCCATGAAAAAGCGTGATGAACTGGCTATGTTCAAAGAGCTGGCAAAAAGCTATCTCCTAGAAGGGTGAAGGAAGATGGAAGGGAGCACAGAGAAGAAAAAAAAGACTTCCTGGCTCCTGAAATGTGGGGTGAGGGGGAAGTGGTGGGAAAAGTTCCCATCTGTCTGTCTCCAGAAGGGGATGGGGGAAACAGGGAAAAGCCTGCTAAATGTCCCCTTCTTCTGAAGAGAGGGTTGGGGGTGGAATGACAGCCAGAGCTGAGCAGATCAGAAGCTGAACCCCTGACATCGGGTCAGTCCAGGAGCCAGTCAGGGGTCAACCTAGGAAGCCCAGAGGGCTTTAAAAATGCTTGCAGGCACACTGCTGCAGCATGCCTGCTTGCTTGCGCCTGACAAAGAGCAGGAATAGGAAAGGCAGCATCGAGTGCACCTGAAGTCAGAGGTGCACATGGAAAGGAAAGCTGCTTCAGAGGCTGACCGTGAAAAGAAGAAGCAAGCAACCGTGTTCTCCCTCTTTGGGAAGATGACAGAGCAGGCTGGCAAGGCAAGAGGCAGCATTTTCCCTTGTAGAAGCTTTTGCAGTAGTGAACATCCCATGGAAGAAGCTGGATCACCCGAAGCTGAGGGAGGGGTTACCTGAAACAAAACATCAAATCCTGGCAGTTTTCCATGTGCTAACAAGCTGCACCAGAACTATCTCCCTGCAGTCATCACTTCACATGTCGAGTCCACAAAAGCTGCCCTGTCAGAGTATGAGTCCTTTTCTGTCATGGATGATGAAGCTACTGACCCTCAGGGCAACTACCTGCTGCATGTTTTATTTGTCCTGGGGAGGTGGACTGACAGGGATGTCCTTGTACTTCAGACTGAGCCTGTCCTCCTCACCTTGGTCAACTTTTCCACCATATCTCAAGCCATAATGAAGGTACTTTACAGCTATGGCATTAACTTTAACCAGGTCTCAGTCTTCCTCTGATGGTGCCATGTATATGTGCAAGGCTTTCTCTGATGTGCTCCAAGGAACGCTGCCCAACACTGTTTGTGCGCGTTGCAGGTGATATCTGGCACATGCAGTTCCGTGAGTTGAACAGCCTGGCGTTCTCCTTCAAGAGAGTCTTCAAGCACTGTCCAGGGCATAAAATCTGCTACAGGGACTCCATTGCCAGTCAACATGGGGACCAATGTACCATTGTGTCCCTGCCACCGGACCCTGTCCTCTCTCAGTGGAACTCGTGTTTCAACCCGATCCATTACTAAGCCAAGCACATGCTACCAGTGGTTCATGAACGAGGAGCTGGAAATCGCGCCCAATGCACAGTGCCTGTTCAGCCTCCAGGATCTCTTAAGGTGAGCTGACTGACCTTCAGGATCAAGTGACGTTTGTTGGTGATGATGCCACCCAGTTCATGGAGCTCCCGACCTGGTTTGAGGAAGGCAGGCTGTGATCCATCAGACATACAACTAGGGGTGCACCGATAAAGATTTTTTTTGGCTGATACCGATGGCCAATACCAGTCCAATAGCCAATATGCAGCCTGGCAGCTGGTAAGTCTGTGGGAGGAATGCAATGTGAGGGAGGGCGGATCGAGGCCCCCACAGTGAGGGACTGGGTTTGGGGTAGGGTTACATTACCGGCTACACCAGCCAAAGGAAGCCAGTTGTCAATAATGTCAATTTTCCTTTTATCGGTGCCAATCTAATATGAACCAATATATTGGTGCATCTCTGCATACAACAAACTGATGGACTTGACCAGCTGGGTGGAGGACGGGGCATCACAAGAACTGTCAAGCTGTCCTCAGGAAAACCAGCAGAGACGAGCTGTTCCAGGCAGTAGCTGTAAAACTCGGCCAATATTACAGATCTGACCTGTCCCTTCCACCATGGTTCAGACACCCAGCTGCCCCCTTCCTGTGTGCTCTTTGCATTTTGGATCCCAGCCAGGCATTTCTGCTGAGTTGGGACCCTCAGCTCCTGAAAGTGATCCTGGGTTGGGGGCCAGACCATGATGGTGAGTGTGCCGTTTACATAAACTTTGTGCAGGAATGCTGGATGCCTGTGAATGTGTCTGAATTGCTGGACTCTGTCTGTGACCAGGTTCCCCACCTGTGTGCCCTGGCAAGGCACTGTCTCAGCATCCCAGCAAACTCGGTGGATGTTGAGCGTGCCGGCTCTGCCTATGGACAAGTGTTCACACCACAGAGGCAGGCAGTGTCCCTCTCAAAAGTAGCTGGATGCAGCATGGCTATGTTTAATGCCTGAACAGCCTCTCTCAATGTTAGCATGGGTTTCAGTTACCTACTTTTTTAATGTCCTGCAATAAATTGTATACAGTGTTTCTTCCAGTTCCTGTTGTGCATAGTCAAGTTTATTTTCCAACAGTCTTTCTGTGTATAGTTTAACTTCAGTGTTGATTTTAATAAAGTGTATATAGTTGGTGTTAGTAAAGCGTTGGTTTTCCTCTTTAATAAAATGTACAGTTGGTACAGTTTTCATGGTCTCCGTTGCTTTATTTTAGCCAGGAAGCTAGCTTTACAATTCAGTTGGGTATTGGGTCTAATTACCACACTTAAACTGTTTGTTTTCTCAGCAATTATCACCCTCCTAAAGGGGGTGATAATTACTGAATTAACAAGTCAAGCAGCACCCTCTAGGGCTTTCAGTGAGTGTCTGGGTGGGACTTATGGCAGCCATCAGCCAGGCCCTCTGTGGTCTGCCTTCAAAACGATTTTCCCCAGTCATGAAATTGGGGGACCCAGCCATGTTACAGCCATGTAGTTGACTGCCAGGGCTCATGAATTTGGTAGGTCCCTACTAAACAGCGGTCCTGTTTAACAGTTGATGAACTGTGCTAATGTGGGACCAAATCTACATTACAAAGTTTTGCTAGCAGAACTTGGAGTGTGTGCACACCCCAGGCACCTCTGCTGTGGCAGATTCCTCCCCTCTGGCAACAGTTGTTCATCTCTGCCAGCTGAAGTAAGCCTTCTGTTGGTGGCCAGCTGAAGGTGTAGGAAGACACTTCTCTGCCTTCAGTTGGCTGCTGGAGTCCATTCAATAGCTGTTGTTCTCCCAGAGTTTGCTTCATGGTTTGGTAACAGAGTTACGGTACTAGAGCCAGGTGGAACTATCAGAAGTGCACAGGTGCACATGTGTTCTGGTGGCTAGGTAGTGGTACAGGCAGCTTGGTGTAGATGTAGTCCAAGCTTTAGCATAAGGCCCATATGAGGGGCAAGCAAACTATTATTTTCAGGAGAGTTATTTTTATTGGAAAAAAGCTTCCTTACTGTTGGAACAGTGAAGCAGTGGAACAGACTCTCTGGGGAAGTTTACGAATTTCCTTTATTGGGAGTTTTCAGGAAGGTTAAATAAGCATTGATCAGGGAAGATTTAGGAGTAGCATTCCTGCAGGGAGTTGCAGGTCACCCTTGAGATCCCTTTCAGCTCTTATGACTTTCATTTAAAGTCCTTGAGTGTGCAGAGAAAGTAGATTTAATAGCTAGAGTTAACTTTGCAGTAAAGGTATGTCCCTAGTGATCCCCATTTCCTTGGTTGGCTGCAAACAGATGTCACTTTTGTACTGCCATAATTTTTTTTTATGGCAGCACAAAATCTAAGCGAACAGACTTTTTAGTCCTTTATTATGTCACAAATGCTCAAATCTGTGAGTGCAAAAGGCATGGCAGGATGATTTGGGCACCATGGGAATCCCCAGCAGGTCCAGGTGGCAAGAAACATATGCCCTGGGAATCCTCCTGCAGGACCCAGTTGGGCATTGCCTGCAAATGTGAAAGGGAGGTAATGTGCCCCAGGAGTCCCCCTGCTGGGGAGTCCCATGGTGTCTAAATCATCCTGCCATGCCTCTGCTTATCATGCATGTTTACAAGTTGGGAATCCTCTACGGTAGTTCCCTCTCTGTGGTTTCAGACTATGCCCTAACATGAGGCAGCAGGAAATGCCTGCCCTGGGAATCCTTCTGTCAGGGGATTCACACCTGCAGATACCTGGATTGCAGCTGTGTGCTCCAAGGGTTGTAGGTTTGCAGACATGTGCCCTGAGTTGGGGTGGAGCACTTGTGGCCTTTGTCCTGCCGGGTCAGGTCCCTAAGCCTTGGGAGCAGCCAGGGCCAATCCTGTGGGATGACAGTCCCCACAACACCAAGAGATGCCAATGAAGGTACATATCGTGGCACAGCTGATCCCACACCAAACATGACACCTGTTTATACCCTTTTTTCCCCAAGTGTTACCTACCTCTTTCCACCTAGTTGCTGCCCAGAAATTTTTTAAATTATTCCTGGATTTTAAAAACATTTCCTCCTGAAAGTTTAGCAATATTTTGTTTTCCCTTCCTATCAGAATAGCTCCCAAATAAACATATGGGGTTGAAAGGAAAGAGCAAGCCTTCCAACTGGAAACTAACTTCTCTCCATTCCAGTATTTCCAAGGAGATTTGCCTCAGTCCCTTTTCTGCCCCAGTACGTCAGCTCTGAAGCATTTGGCTACATGAGTGTTTTTAACATGTTTGACTAAGTACTTAATTTTTTGAAAGACCCACTTTTAGTATAATTTGACTCTCTTCAGCTTATTGGGATTTGCTCACGAATGCAATTAAAATCCAGTCCCTTCTTCCTTTGGCGATGCATAGGGGGTGCATGCGCACTCCCTGAAATTGGCCGTACACCCCCTGGAAGTGCCAGCTGCGAAACCAAAAGTGCTGGTGGAAGTGCATTTCTGGTTTTGACACTGGTAGTCCCAGGCTCGGCAGTTGGCTACTGGGTACCCCCATCCTTCAGCGATCTGGTGCCCGCCCCCAGACTCGGGAGGCACCAGTTGCCCGTGCCACCTTCTCAATTTGTCTAACAGTATTGATTTCTTTTTGGATGGCCATAGAGAACATTAAGATGTCCCAGAGTTGATGGAAAAAGAGAGTGATTTTATTTTTTTGTTTCTGTGAAGCATGCAAGCTTGCTAAAAACAGTAGGGCATGTGAGAGTTGTGGCATTTATGCTTTCTTAATGAGCAGTAATTTGCCACTACTGCTGAGAGTATATTTTTTGTAATAGAAAGTGCTTGTGGCTTTGGTTTTGTAGGAGCAAATCATTTGATTATTTTTTTTAAGCTGTATTTGTACTCGGTATCATCACCATTTTTGGTGGGTTGCTTCCCAGTCCTAGCCTTTGTATAGACATACTGCATGCTATCAGCCTTGCTTGGCCTTCTCTTCCAAAACTAACATGGTAATGACTGCACCTGGTATCCTCAATTTCATGAGGAAATACTTTGCATTTGCCACTTTGTCAGTAGAAAAATTCAAGCTGTATTTCTTGTCACTGTTCACTTCTAAAACCTAAGTTACATAAAGCTTTCAAAGGGACTACTAAACAATAATACATATGAATGAATTAAGACGAAATGTTTACAAAATGTAAAAACTTGAATGCAGGTATTTTCTCTCCGTTTTGGAGTGTTCAGTAAAATGTGCATGTATATTAACAGGTAGTTGTGAACAGCATATTGGTTCCTTTAGGAGCAGTTGTTTGATATATAGCAGCTTGTCAATCTTGGAAGGATTGAATGGTTAATAAACTCCTAAGTGTCCTGGGTTTTTTTTCTAATGTTGGTGTTTAACAAACAGATGATCTGTTCAGTAGTTCTGTTGTTGAAACTTCAAAGTAACATGCACTAGTATTACAGGTCCATCAAGGAAGATCGTCATAATGGCTTTCTGTTTTTTTTCTAAGTTTTTAATGAGTTGAGTAATGAGGCCAATGAAGAATGAACTGGTGATAGAAACAGTTCCAGTTTTTGAAAACGTTCGCCTATGACAAGTTAATGTTTTTCTTTTTTGCAAATGAGAGTTTAAATTATAGAAAACAGTTGGGGTGTAGGGTCCCAGAACTTTCCAGGTTACTATTCTGAAGTGGATAGAATGGAAGAGTGAATTTTTCAAGACTTTGCTGCAGAACGAAGTTCCTGTCTGTTACTCTGGTGCTGATTCAGACACCTGTCAGTGCTGCCAGATCTGAAAAATAGTAATATAGTATTTAAACACCAAAAGTAATGAATGTAATAAAAACAAGGCCCTCTCCCCCCGTGTTTCCTGTGAGAATCCTGCTTGTCTCTTTAGAAGGTACTAACTGGTATGTAGAATCTGTGTAGTTAGTGACAGCACTGTCCATGTTAGATAGCAATGCTAGGATGTTAATACCCTGACACTATTAATACTACTACTTCTGACTGCTTAAAGGAGCACCTTTCCTAATTCAAATGGTCACTTGTGCTGGAAGATATTTAGCGCGCTGAAGAAAGCATTGCAACATTTTTAACCACAATACCAAACAACAGAAACCATTCTATTTTAATTTGTAGTTACCATATTATAAGGATGTTTTTAAGCATACTGTGTCCAATGGACAGCTGCAAGTCCAAGGCAATTAAATATTTCATACTTTGCAATTTGTTCAGGTTTACTTATACTGCCGGTTGTCCTTCATAAGTTGGCTTTTTTTAATAGATTTCATAGACATTAGGGCTGGAAGGACCTCGGGAGATCATCGAGTCCAGCCCCCTGCCCAAAGGGCAGGAAGTCAGCTGGGGTCATAGGATCCCAGCAAGATAAGCATCCAATTTACTCTTGAAGGTGTTCAATGTAGGTGCTTGAACCACCTCCGCTGGCAGACTGTTCCAGACCTTGGGGGGCTCGGACAGTAAAGAAATTCTTCCTTATGTCCAGCCTGAAACGGTCTTGCAGGAGTTTGTGACCGTTCGACCTCCTCATCCCTTGGGGCGCTCTGAGAAGTGGCTAAGAAGAGGTAAATATTTACCCCTTTATAAGGCAGCATACAATAACTGTTTCAAAATGGCAACCCACAAAGTGCAAGAGCCCTTCCTCCCCAGAGTCTTTCCCATTTCGGACTCTCTAAATCAAGTTAAAATAGCCTCCAATTTTAGGCTGGAAATTGGAGTGAACGAGGAAGTATGACGTGGGGCATCTGCAGTAGGCACAACAGTAAAATAATTACAATCGCTAATATATATATTAGTCGCATGTATGCACGTCACAGGAAGTGATTCTTCCATGCTATTCAGCAAAGGTGAGTCTTTACTTAGACAACTCGGTTGGGTAAATTGGAAGGAGTCTAGCAGAGAGCAACATCAGATAGTACAGTTCTAGAAAACATGAATTATAAGGAAAATTTGGAAGAACTAGGATTAGACTTTTTTTCCTCAAAAAAAAAAAAAATCATAAGGCAGGTATCCATAACCATCTTCAAATACTTGAAGGAGTGTTGCAAAGAAGATGGTGATAGATTTCTGATGTCCCTTTCACCTTGCTATTCTATGATTTTCTGTAAATTCAACTTTTTACTCTGTATTGTGCAATATAATTTACTTTGAGGTATCCCTTTATTTTATTTAAGAAATAAGCATGTTAGATGCAGTTGTGAATGTATCCAGGATTGGGATTAGGGAGTGGAGAGGAGCAGATTTCTCAGGAATTTTCCTGTAGCTTCACATTTGAGAACCAGTCATGTAGTATTGCCAGGTCTGAACTGCACTGTATTTGAGAAAATGGTTGTACAATACAACACTTAAGAATATTAAAATATAAATACTTTTGTCCTTAATATGTGATCGTACTGTCATAAAAATAGAATATTTTAATAATTTTATTTATTATTACCTTTTTAGAACTTCAGTATCTCAGTTGTTCTACTTTAAAATTGTTTCCTCCTCTGCTGCATGCTCACCTTTGAAGCACAGTCATGTGTGACATGCCTCTAAGCAAATCTGTGCATATGAGGGATGACACAAAGACAATTTATGGACATTTGATAGAACTAATAGAATATGAAAGTTTTTCTTTGAATGCAAGTACCCTTTGGATCTTCCTGAATTATTGCACTTTGGGGGTATTTTTGCAGTTACTCAGTGTCCATTGTACAAGGCTCAAATTACTCATTCAAATACAATAATTATTGTATAACTGGTAATACCACTGAAGTGGGCTGTATACCTCAGCTTGGAAAAGATAGTAATGAGCAGGTCATAGAGCTAGCTGCAGGAAAAAAGGACTCAAAGCATGGACTTTTGGGAAAAATGTATAGCATTGGAAACCCATACTATATTGGACTTACAAATGGAGCCATGAACAATGCCCCCTGCAGCTGTGGGGGCACGTTGGTGGCGTTGGGAGTGTGATGGTGGTAAGCGGGGGAGCTGCCTCAGATGTCACCAGCACTGGTGGGGGAGGGGGGTGGCAAGTGCCAACCAGGGGTTGGCAACTGGCGGTGGCCAGCAGGGATCGTGGACCACCCACAGATGCCATCAGCAGCAGGCCAGCATTGGCAGTGCCCTTTTTGTAGGTGTTCATCGCCACACTCGGGTGCATGCGCACTAGGCTTGTGCGAGCCGGCAGCAATCCGATCCAGCTTCGGATGGCCGTGATCTGATCTGGAGCTCTGGACCAGGTTTCCACCTCGATCCAGCCAAAGCAGCTCTGAAGCTTGGGAGCCACCTTGGAGACTGGCCATAGGGTATAATGGGGAATCAATGAAATATCTATAACTTTGTTGTTTTTTGTCCGATTTGGATGAAACTTGCAGGGTTGGTAGCTTCTGCTGAGAGCATGAAACCTGGCTAAGTTTCAGGAAGATTGGTACAGAGCTTTGGGGGGAACTGTACCCCAAATTCTTGAAAGCCAAACATGTCACAGCTGTGTGTTAAAACACAGGGGGGTTGAAACTGCAGGGGTGGTATCTCTTACTGAGGCCACAAAGCCTGCCAAGTCTCAAGAAGATCAGTGCAAGGGCTTGCGGGGAACTGCATCCCAAGCTGTGGATGAGCAAAACTCATGACATGGGTGACACTGCATGTGTTAAGGCGCTGCAGGGATGCTGGCCCCTGCTGTGACACCTGCCAGCTGTTGAGTCAATCAGTACAGGGGCGTTCTGGGGCCCTGAACCCCTGGCTGCTAACAGACCAAACTGGCACGAGACTGTCTCTGTCTTGGGGCAGTTGATTGTCTTAATTCTTTCCTTTTCTTAGCCTGGTTTTGTAGGTGCTAATGGATGCTCGTTAAGTCATTATGTAGTAGCTAGGTCCTGTGTATTGAGCTGGTTCCTGAGTGAATCGTGATTGATTTATGGTAACACAGCAGCTTAGCAGCCAGGCCTGCAGCGGTGTCTCCCCTCCCGCCCCAAGACGGACACAGTCAGTCCCACAGCACCCAGGGCACCAGTCTTGCTTTTCCGCAGCTTGAGAGGCAGTTCCCCCAAACCCCTGAGGCTTTGTGGCCTCAGTAAGAGCTACCACCTCTGCAGTTTTGACCCCCGCCCCCCGTGTTGTAACACAGATGTGACAGGAGTTTTGCTTTTAAGAATTTGGGTTACAGTTGCCCCAAAACCTCTGCACTGACCTTCTTGACACTTGGCAGGCTTCCTTCTCTCTACGGAGTCTACCACCCCTGAAAATCTAATCCAAATCGGACAAAAAACAACAAAGCTATAGATACTTTATTGTTTCCCCATTATACCCTATGGCCGGATCTCTCAGGTGACTCCGGAGCTCTTTGGGAGCTCCGAACCGCTTTGGGAAGCATAACAAAGTGAGCGCTTCGACCCCTATGTGCTGCTTTGGACCCCAAAGCATCCAAAGCTTCTCCTGATCTGAAGCTTTGTCCAAAGCTGCGCACAGCCCTAATGTGCACCCCTTACATCTTGCCCCTGAATGCAGCAGCCAGAATATTCTAGCAGCTCAGTCTTACTTCTGTCAATAGCATGTGGAGCTTAGTTTGTCCCCTACTTGCTGAAAGACAAAAAAAAAAAAAATGGGAACCTTTAAGTAGAGTCCAGAGATGATACCACAGTAGCAATTCTATCACTCTTTCACAAGGCAAGTCTCATTTATTGTATTGTATTTGGATGCTTTGTAGTTTGGCCAGTTATAATCTAGTTTGAAAATCTAAAAGTCCCTGCCTAAAAAAAACTGATATATCAGTCCATACCATCTTGGCACCAATAAAAGGAAAATTGACATTATCGGCAATCAGCTTTATTGGCCAACGTGGCTGATAACATCATCAATAAATGCTACATGCATGTGCTCAGCTGCAGCATGTGTGTGGCCAGGAATGCAGCCCAGCAGCTTGGAAAGCAAAGTCCGACTGCTAAGTCTGTGGGAGGGAAGGGGACTGGGGCTAGTGCAAAGGCAGGTGCTGCCCAGCTGGGCCAGGGCAGGGGATGGAGCCTGGGTGGCTCATCTGAGGGGAGCAGGGGTGAGGAAAAGGTGGGGGTACCTCCCACTGCTGCACATACCCCTCAGGGGAGGCATGAAGGGCATGTGCCCCCCAGATTTTTGTGTAGGGCGAGAGTGGGCTGCATGCTGGGGCAGGGAGCTGCATGGGCCTCTTCCCAGCAGGGGACCTGAGTTGGGGCTGCCTTTGCAGTAGGTGGTGGGAGCACTGGGAGGGAGGGGGCTATGGTGAATTTTGGGGTGGCATAGCCTACCCCTCCCAGCTCCTCTGCTGCCCACCCCCACCCTGAGTGTAGCCCTACCGCCCCTGCTGGGAAGAGGCTGGCACAGGCCCCAGCCTATGGCAGGCAGTGTGCCCTTGCCCGTGCACATGCCCCCCATGCTTCACCTCAGGTGCACACAGCAGCAGGAGCTGTCCCCCTATCCCCTGCACTCCCTGGATCAGCTACCCATATCTCTGTCCCACACCCCGCTCTGGCTGGACAGCATCTGTCCCAGCCCCACTGGGGGAGCACAAAGCAGCAGGAGCCATCCCCCGCCCCCCCCCCCATGCTCCCCTGGACAAGCTGCTTGTGGCTCTGCCCTGTGTATCTACCCTGGCTGTGCAGTGCCTGCCCCAGCCCCATTTCTTCCCTCACCTCAGGGGCTTCTGTCTGTCCCCCCCACCCTGTGCCACTTTCCCCACAACAGACCTGGCTGCTCTCCACACTGCCAGGCTATGCTCTCGGCCCCCTGAATGCTGCACTGCAGCTGTGAGCATGCACAGGGCACTTGACGGTGGCATTATCAGCCACATCAGCCAAAAAAAGCTGATTGCTGATACTGTCAATTTGCTTAATATCGGTACTGATCCGATATGGGACTAATGTATCAGTGCACCTCTACTAAATTTGCTGACAATTTAAGATTTAAGGTAGCAGATTAATGATGTCATGATTGTATCTTGATTGTAAACTCTGTGGACACTTCCTGCTATGTAGGTTCTTCTGGATGTTTTGAAACTTTAGTTGTTCCACACTAGACTTTACCTAATAGCGATCTAAAAGTCAAATGATGTACATATATTGTTGGAATTTTTAAATGCAAACCACTGGTAATGAGAATCTATTGCAGTATACAGGAGAAAGGATGGCAATGTGTGTACTAGGCCTGTGCGAAGGGGCTAGTATTTGATTTGGATTTGTCTGATTCGGGGGACAGATTTGATTCGATTCGGTGATTCAAATCACTGTCCTGACTCGGTTCAGCTGAATCTCTGAATCGGCCAGGCCAATCCCTTACTCGCTCTCCCAGCCCGGCAGTGGCTGCCCTGCACGCCCCAGCTCCTGCCACTTGTTTAAAAAAAAAAAAAAAAAAAGCCTCGATGTCCCACCCAGGCCAGCTTTGTCCCTTTAAGAAAAAAAACAAAATGAAAAAACCCTCACACTCGCTGCCCAGCAGCAGCCAGTGTGCGCCAGGGCTTTTTTAAAGTACTGAGCTGGGGCAGCCATGGGGGGCTGGCAGGGGTACCCCCATGGTCCCCTCCCTAGCCCCTCCCCAGTACTTGCCAGCATGGAGTCCCAGCTGCAGCTCCCTGCTGCCGCCACCGGGGACTGCCTGAATCATCAAAGCTTTGAATCCATTTGGACCTTTAAATGGGTCCCCTGATTCAATTTGGAGTTTGGGCCACCGAATCGGGCCAAATCTCTTCCAAATCAAATCACCGCCCGAAACTTTGCACAGCCCTAGTATGTACCATCAACAGCTCTAACAGTTGGGGAACCACAGGCTGGTAAAGTCACCTATAATTTTGTGTGGATCAGCAAGGCACATGATCCATGGAGCCATCATCTGCTGCATCACCTGGCAGATAAGCAGCGTGTCTTCGACCATGGATTTGCCATCACTGAAGTGGGTTGTCACAGACCAGAGGCTGTTGTGCGTAGGGTGCTTCCATAATTTGATGGCAATGCACTCCGATAGATGAGGGCAGACATGGCTCTTTTATAGAGAAGAGCACCCTAATTCCAGTGTGCTCCTGGAATTGCTTATAGGAATCACCTTGAGGATGCCCCTGGATGCATAGAAGTTCATCTACCACTGCTTGTTATCTCAGTTGACCATGACAATCCACTTCCATCAGTTGCTACTCATCTCTCTGGCCCAGAGAAGCTGCTCAGTTGTTTAGAGCTACTGCCATGTCAGCCTGGGTGTGCTGTGCTGTCCTGCAGCCAGGGCAGCAGCTGCTGGTGCAGAGTAAGAGTGAGACATAGCCATGGGTCTCCCTGCACGTGGTATCCAGCAAGTGTTTCCTCTACAAATTGTCCTCCCTCATTCATTTTATGAATGGTCGAAGCCAAGTTGATCGTTTGGGCCCGCTGGTGCTGTCTTTTTCACATAATTTTGAGCGTGAGCTCACAATACTGGCCAAGGACCACATTTGGATACATTCTGAGGACTGGTTGATGGCGGTGGTAGAAATGCCAGGTGTTCTGAGCCAGGAATTGAGCAATCATTATCAAAAAAGGGAAGTGGTGCTCTCCCCTACCCTGGGGGTCTTCAAGAGGAGATTGGATGAGCACCTAGCTTGGGTCATCTGACCCTGGAGCTCTTTCCTGCCCAGGGCAGGGGGTCAGACTTGCTGACCTACTGAGGTCCCTTCTGACCCTAGCATCTATGAAAGTTTCTCCCCAGCTGCATTGTATTGGGCTGGACCGTGCCACAGAGAGACCCCCAAGTCTCTGGACAACAGGTTGCCTGGGCCCTGTGTGCAACCCTGCCCCCTCACAGGCTCCAGACAGAAACCTGAAGCAGCACTGGAGCTGCCGTGGTTGCTTCTGCACATTCCCAGACTTCTGAGGCAGCCCCCAGTAAGCATATATAAGGTACGTGTACACTGCTTTTGCCCCCCTTCAGTTTGCCACCCTGTGCAGGTGTCCATGCTACTTAGCGAGTTCCACTGGCCCTGGATAGGGGTATAAAGTGAAAGTTGAAGGAGGAAGGGGAACCTGGAGACCATGGTGGCAGCAGCAAGAGAGTAATGTGGAGGGACTGGTACCTGGACCAGGATCCCATGAAGTTCTCAAGGCCACAGTTGACCAGCCCATGATACACTAATCACCAGAGTCAGCAGCTATAATTTCTCTGGCAGAAATCCATAGTTTATTAAATGGCCACTGGGCAGTTACTAAAAGGATGAAATACCTTGATAGACTGATGAACACCAGAGGAGTACTCAGCCATTGGTAGCCCATATACCTTCAATAATAACTGCCTAAAAATATTCACACCCTAAGAACATTCTGTGTAAAAACAAATGAAGTTCTTGTTGTGTTGTGTCCTTCCTATTGCTTAGAAATAATTACCATATGTAGACTACTGTTTGCATCATTATTACATACCAGAAGTGCAAAAATAATTTAAAGAAAATCTGTTTAAACATGCTACCCTGAAAATGAACTGTCCACACTAATTCCTAGATCTTTCCTTTTGAAGTAACAATGAATAGAACCAATCAACATGTATATGTGTTTTGGGTTACTTTTTACCCATCACTTGGCACTTCTCTGCATTGGATCTCATCTGCCATTTGGTTGCCCATTTGCCCAATTTTGCAAGATCCTTCTGTAGTTCTTCAGAGTTTGCCTTAGTCTTTACCTCCCTGAATAATTTTGTGTCACCTGCAAACTGTCCACTTCACTAGTCACCCCACTTTCCAGATCATTTATGAATATATTAAATGGAGCTATTCTCAACACAGATCCCTGGGAGACTCCACTGTTATATCTTTCCATTTTGATAATTGACTATTTATACCCACTCTTTGTTTTCTGTCTAAATCCAATTTGTGACCCACAAATGGACCTTCCCTCCTTCCAGCACAATTTCATGGGTCTGTGATGTGGCACTTTGTCAAGGAGATGTTTGATTTATCCATGGAGACATGTTCTCAAGGACATGTTTGATTCATCCTGTCTTCAGCAGCAGCTAGAGTTTCATGGTTAAGTTAAGTGGGAAGGGGAGGGCAAGTCAGCTGAAGATTAGGCTGTGGCCCTGACCAATGACTCTGGAAAAATCAAGGTGTGTATTGTATGTAAGAAAATATGGTTCCCACCCTGCCTGACTTGATGCTGACTTTGGCATTGAGTGCTACTCCCCAAACTATATTGATATGGCTGGTTGTTGAAGTCCCTTTTGAATTTCTTGTTTGTCAGTAGTTCTCACTGCACAGTGCTTTTCAAGTGTGAAAGCCAATCTCTTGTAAATCTCACTGACCCAGAACTAAGACTTTGTCCCTCAGAGGCTCCCTTGAGTGTCACCGATCCCCTAATTCTTCAGAGCCTGAATAAGCTTCTGCTAAAGCTCATGAGGACCTAGGTGCATTGATACCTGTATTATCCATTGCCTCCAAGACATCTGAGCCTTCAAAGATTCCCACAAAAGTTTGTAGGGGTGGGAGAGCTGAGAGTCTGCCAACATCTCTACAGGTAGCTGGTACCATCCCAGTGCCTAAAAAGCCCAAAGGTGAGGCATACTGCTCCAGCGTGTTTAAGCAGAGTCCCCGCTGTGGCTTACGTCAGTGCTGTGATAGCCATTTCTCATACAACAAACCATGTCTGCAGTACACCTGGGACAATCATCCCCACCTTGTTGGCCTTTTTTCACCTTGTGTCTCTGCCCCAGTACTGTCTTTGGTACAGCCATCCCTGTTCTACAGGCACAATGAAACACAAGGCTCTATGCGTTTGGGGAAGAGCCTTCAGTGCCACTTACTGTAGCTCAGTGACTAGCTGGCTTTTCAGGTTGGAGAGTGCATACAGGGAGTGCTTTCAGCAGCCTCAGGAGAAAAGTGGCAGGCCTGATCCAGTTTCTTGCTCTTCCTCCTCATTTTCCCCTCCCATGCTGCATTATTTTCAGTACTTATTGGCTTGATGTAAACCAGGGGTGTCAAATATACAACTTGCAGGCCTGATCCAGCCCATGGAGCCATATGATCCAGCCAGCCAGTGGGTCACTGAACTGACCCTGTGCGCCAGCCCCAGCCTCACACACTGCATGCAAGCTGGACCCAGTGCCACATACCTTGCACCCAGCACAGGGGTTCAGTTTGGGACATGATGCATACAGCGTTTGTGCCAGACTGGCTCTGCATGCTGGGTCTGGGACTGGTCCAGATTGGGTCATGTCAGAGCCAGTGCTCAGGGCTGGTCTGGCAGAGTGCTGCATGCACTGTGTGCCCTGTACCAGCCCTTGATGCTGTGTGCAGGACTTGGAGCCAGTTCTGCCACAGGTAGCACACACTGGCCCCAGGGCTTGCTGTACGTGTGGCACATGGCCAGCACAGGCGTACATTTTCTGCAGTGTGTGGGCTGGATCTGGTGCCATACAAGGGATAGGGGTTCAGGGCACAGGTTGCATGCACCGTTACCAGTCTTAATATTAGATTTTAGGTAATGGCACCAAATTCACAAATGCTTTCAGAGAATGGACTGTTCTTGTTCAGAGAGCATTTATTGAGCACAGCAATTTGCAATTTCTAGTATGCAACAAAAAACAACAGAAAAACTCTGCCTAAGCTAAGTACAGCCCAGTGAGACACAGTGACAGCACACACAACTTCACCTAATTTAAACTGCAACATAATAAGCCAAAAAAGACAACAGAAAAGCTTGCATAGGTCTTAGGTAATCGTGAGGGCAGAGTGTCTTCTTGCAGCCAGCTATAGAGAGTCTCTCTGGGGGGGTCTGCAGGTCTTATTGGGTGATGAAGGGGAGATTTTACAGGTCTCATCTTTGCCTGGGTTTTTATAAGTGAATCTGCACTTCCTTCTCCTCCCTTTGGGTGCCTTTAGACCATAACATACTTTTCACACCCATGATGTATCATATACCCTTCATGACTCTCATGCATTCAGTGTCTCTGTCTTTTCTCAGGTATTCTAGTCTCTTCCCCCTTACAGGTTCTGCTTTCAAATGTAAATATAGTTCCCTGCTTTCTTGGGTTATACCAGCCCCTTTAAGCAGTCTGGCCAACCTCCTCTGCCACCTCAGGTCTGTCATGTAGCTCCACCATCACTTAAAAGGGTCCACGCTTATGATGCCTGTGCCAGGGCTTTGCCAACAGCAGCACCCTAGACCAGCCCCCTGTACTGCTTCCAGCACCAGATCCCGGCTGCATGCCACAGGCAGTATGTGCCTCATGCTGGCCTGCATGCCATATGCACAGCAAACTCTGGGGTTGGCGCATGGTCCTTGCAGCATGCAGGGTGGATCCAGTGCTGTGGATGCTCCACAGAAGGTGGATCCTGGTCCAGCCCACAGGGCTGGATGAGTTTGACATCATTGATGTAAACTCTCAGCTAAATGGAGAATGCTATAGGACAGGGGTGGGCAAAATGCAGCCCATGGGCCATATGTGGCCCACCAGCCCATTCTATCCAGCCCACAGGGTCCCTAAAAAATTTAGAAAATTAATATTTATCTGCCCCGGCTGCCTGTTGTGCAGCCCTCAATGGCTTGCCAAAACTCAGTGTGCGGCCCTCCGCCCGAAATAATTGCCCGCCCCTGCTATAGGAGCATTTTCCCCAAACGGCTGCTACCATGAAGCTCATTCTTCATTTATCAAGGGGTATACTGAAGGTTTCCAAAACTTAGGGAGGGATATTACCCAGATGGAAGTATCAGAACAATTTTGTTACCTGGTGATATCTTTCAGCAAGAAGGCTATCCACAAATGCCAATATCATGTCTTCCCCTTGCTGCTGCTTCTCATGTCTCTACAACGCATTTGACCATTTTATTACACATGCTTGTCTTTGTTATTGTACTCTGCAAGACCTTTCATTGTACATGTATGTGCCTTTGAGCAGTGGGCACTGCAGCAGGTGTTGCAAAGTCTGCAGCTCTGCCACAGTCCCAGGTGGTTGAACCAATGGTATGGCCCCACTTCTTGATTAGTTCCTTGGAGTGTCCCCCCTCTGGTACACAGGCAATTGAAACATTGCCACCTTTGCCATAGTTCATCAGCCCCTGGTGGTAAGGACTTGGCTACTGGGATGTCCATTTTTTTTCACTGTCAGGTATTTTCTTCAGCCTTTCGTTTCACCTCTGTAGTTGTCTCCTTAGGTGTGGCATCAATAGGTTAGATGCTGGTGAAGAACACCTGCATGACTTCAGATGTGTGTGCTGTGGGATGGTCATATAGCGGGTGTCTCACAGCTTGAGTTTGTCTCAGTTGTTCTGTCCTGGTGGCCACTGCTCTTCTGATGTCAGGCGGAGCAATGCCGCCTAGCAGGTACACGCTGGTTAGGCTGGTAGGCTTCAGACATCCTGTGATGCATCAGCAGCTATCATTCAGAATAAGGGCAAGGCACTTTGTATGGATATCTCCCATACATGGCGTGAATACCTGGCAGAAGGGAAGCTGAGAGCCAAGGCAGTTGTTGGGATGGTTGAGGGGCAAGCTCCCCCAATTTTGGGTTAGTGAGCTTATATTGAGTGTTGTTCCAACTGCTCACCTTTGCTTTTGTCTTCAGGACGTGTTCTTTGTATGGGAGGGTTCAATTGAGGTTTTACTGGGCTAAGTGGTTTTATATAGAAGCTGGTATCAAGAGGAGTTGAGTGTTTACACCTCTCCTTCTCTGTTTGTCACAATCACAAATGAGAAAGCAAAACAGTTCAAATTGCCATGGGTGGATAGAGATGTGACGTTGGAAAAAGCTTGAATTCTTGACCCAGCTCCAATATAGTTGCGTTGACTGTGTGGTTGTATTGTTTGTTTGGATGTTATATGTTGAAAGGGTTTCTTCCTTAGATGGGTTTTGTCTATCAGGGAAAGGGTTAGTAGCTAGATTGCAGAGTGTTTGGGTGAGGCCTGGCTAATGGCACTCACTTTTCTGGAGAACTCTGGCTCTTTCTAGAACAGTGGTCTCCAACCTTTTTAAGTAGGAGATCACCTCTGGCATTTAAAAGTAACCCAAGATCTAGCACCCCACCCCTCCTTGACCAGCAGGTAAGTCTGTGGGGAGGGGAGGGGAGGGGGATGCAGATTGAGGCAGAGAGAGAAAAGAATTATTTGGGGGTTCACCTCCCCAGCAGGCAAGTCCCACCCAGCCGGGGCCCCACTCAATTTACCCCTGCTCCTGCCTCTGCGGCACTGTCCCTCACCATGGGGACCTTGATCTAGTCCCCGCCCCTTCCCTCCCCCACGGACTGACCTGCTGGGCTGGGGTGTGTGCATGCATTCATGTGGGCACTCAGCCCCTCCACCCCAGCCTCCGATCAACTTGAAGATCTACCGCAAGAAGCTCCAAGGTATACCGGTGGATTGAGATCCACTGGTTGGTGACCACTGTTCTTGAAGATGGAGGTGGGAGGGAAGGAGATATAAATTGGGTAGCTACAGTGTGCACGTGCCTGTGTGTGCCTACCTGTGCCTCTGTGAATGCCTGCCAGCCTGCAAGAAGCCTCCTGGTGTGAAGCCCCAGAGAGTGGAGGTGGAAGGACAGCAGCTGAAAAAGCTGGAGCAGTGCTGCAGAGCCAACCTGCTGTGGGAAGCGGAGATCTCTGGGGAAGAGGAAGAGTTTGTTACAGAGAGAATGACAAACCACCTCCAGACTGTGAAGTAAGCCCTGGCTGGGGTGAAAGAGAAAAGTGTTATATTTTTGTCTTCCCCAGTTCCATTGTAGTGTTTCCCCTAATTATTAAGGGTGGGTTATTTTATCCCTAAAATTAGCTGTGATGTAACTGAATCTCTCACCTAATGGGGGGTTTGTATCAAGTCAGGGGTCCCATTGCAAAAGTATTGGAAACTACTTAGTGTTCCTTGCACGTTATCATTTTTGCAAAAAGAAGCACATTACTGATCTGGCAAGTACCTTCTCCACAGAGCTTATGGATACCCTATTCTTACTGGTCTCTAAAGGCAGTACGTCTCAAAGATAACCCAAAAGATATTTGATAGTCTTTTTGAATCTGTGGTATTAGCAGTGGTAAAGAGGCAGTCATGGCTCCAGAGATCTGGTTCAAGTCACAGTTGAGGATCTTCACTTTGAAGAGTTAAACCACTTCAATGAAAAAACAAATGAGATGCTACAGACAATTGAACTTCAGAGTTACGTTGTGCTTCCTAAGGGTCGATATACTTTAAGCAGAAGTTCAGGCCTTATAGTAAGTACTGTTGTGATTTTCAGTCAAACTTCTGCCTTTTCTGTAGCGCTGCTGCTGCTATTTCATGCTGATGACCCCTTATAAAACACTAGAGCATTCCACATGCTCAAACAGCTGTTCGCTGGTCCTTGTTACTGTTCCTTGACGTCAGACGGGATTTGATGTTGCAGTCAGGAAATATGAAAGGACCACTACCAGCCTCCTTTTCACAATTGTTTAGCCTGCTGCCATTCCACCTGGGCCAGATTAAGTTGGACTAATGAATCCTAGACATATTGGTAAACAAGGTATAATAATATCAAGTTCTTGTTTCTACCTTCCTCACATTTCCCTGCCTCATCCCTTTTCAGGGGCTACTCTTATAGGAGCTTGCTCAAGCTCAGGTTCTGCTTATTGTTGGCTCCAGGAGCCATAGAAAGAGTTTCCATACATCTCAGGGGGAATTGATATCAAAATATGGTTCTATAATAGTTCTAAGAAGGAGGCAACCAGTCTTGGACCTTAACAATAAATAGCTAAATACATACATACATACATACATAAAACATTAGTGCTTTTCATTCACAAGCTCAAGTTCAGGAGACTAACTCTTGCAGTTATACATCATCCCTACAAACAAGGGGATTGGTTTTCATTTTTCTAGGTACAAAATGCTTATTTCCTTCATACAGAAAGTGGCTCTATTTCATGGTGAGTTAGGAGTACCACTAATAAAGTGTCTTTGGCTCCAAGAATGTTTACTAAGGCCCTCTTGGTACTAGCTATCCACCTCTGAAGACAATGGAGTGCAGTTCACCTATTTGGGTGACTGGCTAATTAAGCAGCCACCTTTGAAGAGACCTGATGATCAACTTGCAGAACTCAATTCTGGTCGTCATACAGAAGCAGAGACTACTTTGAGTTTGGTGTCAATAAAGGCTTAGCTTCCACCAGATTCTCTTCCTAGAAAAGCTTGTCCTGTCATTTGAGAAGTGCCTTTTAATAACAGCAAGGAGACATCTCTAATTCTTGTGGCACATAGCCTCTTGTACCAGTGACACCATGTACTGGACTTTGTCAGAGAGCTGCAGACCTGGACAAGAGAAACTCCTTAAACAAGACAGTCATAATTCCTCCTTAAGTCCTTCGCTTCCTTGCATGGTAGAGAGACTCAACCATTGTAGGCAAGGAAGTATTCTCATGCCCTCATTTGTCCATACCCATGACCATAGTTACTTTTATGTTAGGTTAGAGTGCCTACATCTAATCCACAGATATAGGGTCTCTGGATGCTGAAGAAGTCAATCCACATCATTATTTAAAGCTCAGGATTGTAAAGGGATCATGCAAAACTGTTCGTCATTGCATTTTTGGTTCCATGCTCAGGTCAATATGGATAACACTGCAGTCATAGTGATGTGTGTGGCAACTACAAATTTTCCCTTTTGTGCAGGTAAGCCAGCAATTTGTAGTACTGGTGTGTATGCCACTAGATACGCTTGTTGACTGTACACTTTCCTCAAAAAATACCAAGGGAGATCACCTCAGCAGGGTCATCTCCCTCTACCATGAGTGGGTCAAAAACTTAGAGTCATAGAAATTGAGGGTTGAAAGGGACTTAAGGAGGTCATCTGGTCCAACCTCCTGCTCAAACCAGGACCAGCCCCAACTAGATCATCCCAGCCAAAGGTTTGTTTACCTGGGTCTTAAAAACCTCCAAGGATGGAGCTTCCACCACCTCCTCTTTGGATAACCTATTCCAGTATTTTACTGCCCTCGTAGTGAGAAAATTCTTCCTAATGTCCATCCTAAACTTCCCTTGCTGCAACTTGAAACCATTCCTCCTTGTTTTGTTATCTGCCACCACTGAGAACAGTCTAGCTCCATCCTCTTTCAAACCCCCAGGTAGTTAAAGGCTGCTGTTAAGTCCTCTCAGTCTCCTGTTCTCTAGACTAAATGAGCCTAGTTCCCTCAGCCTCTTCTCAGAAGTTATGTCGCCCAGCCCCCATACCATTTTTGTCATCCTCCGCTGGACTCTCTCCAATTTGTCCACATCATTCTCAGCTTCATTTTTGTAGACTGGAACTGCGCGTGGGTAGAAGTGTGTGAATGATGGAAAGAGAAAGTACTAGTCCTTTTGTTCCAGGGGAAACCTCAGTGCTGACTCCTTGTCAGATGTATTCTTGATTGCATAGGGAGAAGCCCTTCTATACAGTTTTCTACCCACACCTTTAATCCTGGATTCTGCAAGGCGAGTCAGGACTCTGCCTGGATAATCATTATAGCCCACATATGGCTGAGGCAACTTTAGTATAGACCAGCATTTCTCAGCCTGTGGGTCACATGAATATAGGGAAGAGTCACGAACGAGAATGGATTCTCCTTTAAAGGAGAAAAACATGAGAAATTGTGGCTTTTCCCTTGTAGGCTGGAAGAGTTCCAGCCTGATAAACTCTTTGCTGCCCCCTCCGCCCCACCTTCTACACACCCCTGCTGTCTCTACCCCCCCCACACACCCCACCCCACCACCACCACCCTGTGGGGCTGGGGGGCAGCAAGTCAGGAGTGAGGGGCACTGGATCAGGACTGACCATTGATGTTTACACATGGGTCATGATGCAAAAGAGGTTGAAAAATGCTGGTATAGATGATCTATGCCTCTCAGTGAGGGATCCCAGGACACTTTCACTAATCCCAGACCTGCTAACCCAGGACAGTAAGAGTAGGTCAGGGTGAAACACACTTCCTTTATCTCATAACCTGGATCATGCATGAGTCTTGTAGGTGAAAGAAGAATGTTCTGCAGAGCTTAGAAATATTCCATTCATAGCAAAAAGACTCCACCAGATGTACATACGCAAAGTAGGCTAGGTTGTCCATTTTGTGTTAAGTAAAGGACATTAAATACAGATGTGTTCACCCCTCCCCTTGACTCTTTTTTTTAGCTCAAACCAGTCTCCATATAAGCTTAATTGGAGTGTATCTGGTTGCTATTTTGGCCTTTTGTTTGTCAGTTGATAGCATCTATTTTCCTACCCAGCTGTTCTCAGATTTCTCAAGCACTTGACTAAAGTTTTTCCCATTGCCAGGAACTCTGTTCAACAGCAAGACTTGAATTTGGTTATTGTGTCAGTGATGATAGTACTACTTGAGCCTATGGCAATGTGTCCCCTTTTTCACTTATTTACGAAGACAGTCTTCCTTATGGCACTATAATCAGGTCATGCCCCTGGGGTGGCTGGAACATTCCCCTGCCTCCAAGATACCCTCCCCTCCTCACCCACCACACCTTGATTGAAAGGGAGGCTGCCTAAAGGTCCCTCCCGAATTCTGCTGGCCTCAATCCTGTCCTTGCACTGCGTAGGCAGATCTGTGCCCCAGGGCACCTGTAGCCTTAAGGAGCAAATATGTGGCTCCGACTGCCCCTTACACCATATCCATGTCTTACAGATGTCGCTGTACCATCATCTTTGGCCTTCTCAGGCTCCACCCCTTTTCTCTAGCTGGGCCTTTTAGCTCAGGCCTGCTTTATTGGGCCCGGCTTCTAGGCACCAGCTCTTATTTTGATCACCTTGGGCCTGGGTCCACCTCTGCCCCACTCTGGGCACTGACTTTTCCTAGTCTCTCTCTGTCTGGATGCCCAGGCCCACCTCTGCCCTGTGCCAGATGCTCAGCCTCCCCTGGCTCTGTTCTTCTCAGCTACATCCTGCTTTCTCAAAATGTACTGTATCCTGGACCCCAAACCCCTACTGGTCTCAGCCATTGTTGGGACCTCCTCCAATCCTAATAGTCCCAAAACTCCAGATTAAATTGTAGCAAAGGAATAAGCGTATTGGTTGTGACAAACTAAACCCATGCTAAATCCAAACATTATCAGTAGCTTATTGTGAGAGCAGCCCTATCTCCCCTTGCCCTGGGTTTGTTGGCATCTTACTTGCATCTTTAGGAGATTCCAGAGATCAGCAGAGCCCTTCCCTACAGTCCATGGCCAGGAGCTTCTCGCTCTGTAGCTTAGTAGGTCAGCCTCCAGGCATAACCTGCTTAGTCTGCCTCTCAGCCACAGGTATCTCACCGCAGAAGTCTTCCCTGTTCAGCCTCCGGCTTTGACCCTGGCTTATCTCTCCCCCTGGCCCTACCCATTTCCTGTCAGGTGGCTCCACAGGGTTGGCTGTAGGTGCCCTCTAATTAGGCTCAGTAACTGGTCTCTCTGCCAGTCCACCTACAGCAATGCCTTGTCCCTGCAGGGCTCCAACCTAGAGTTATGCTGCGGAGCAGTTAGCACTGCAACAGGCCCCCATTGTGCTACTGTGCTACTGCAGAACAATTAGCTCTGCACTAAGTGCTCAGAGGTCCTGCTTGCCTGGGCCAGATCTGCTGCAGCTTCTGCCTCAGCGTCTTCTCCTCACCTAGGGCTCTCCCTAAGCTCTTTCTCCCTAAAAGTGACAGAGGATCCCAAGCTCTCTGTTACAGGCAGTTACATCAACAAGGAGAGTGTGTAATATCCATTGTAGATCCCAACTATAGCCTATCCAAATAAGGTAACTTCAAGGAGCCACCCAGTGTTCCTACCAAGGTGATCATCGCTGATTTTTATCTGGCCGAGCATGTAAATTTGCTGGTGTTCCTCTCAAAGCCTAATTGCTCCTGAACTGGGGCTTCACTACACTTTGTCAGTGTCGGAAGAGCCTTATCCTGCTGTCTCTGTGGGAACTGTTCTTTCTGAAAATCCATCCAACTGGATATCAGGCTGAATAAAAGTGTGCTGTGAACCCTGTGTCATGTACACCTGTGTCTTAGCTGCCTCTCCGGTGGCGGGGCGGGGAGGGGAGGGCAGTGCCGGCTGGTGGCGGAGTCCCTGGGCCCTAGGCAGGGGTGGGGAGGGGCGGGTGCTTCCCTCTGCAGTAGTAGCACCCCCCCACCCCTAGGTGGCACCCATCTTGGGCAGTCCCAGGGGTCACTGCAGCCATGGAGGAAAGGACCAGGTCCCCACACAGGTCACGCAGGGAGTCAGGCTCCAGGGGGAAAAAAAACAGATCAGACTCCCTACTTCTTGTGGGCAGAGCCTGCCTTGCCAGGCTGCTGCCTGCAGTGGGCTGCCTGCACAGTCCCTGAGTCGCACGGAGCCCGGTATTTTGCTCCGCAACTATAGGGCAGCAATCTAAAACTCCTCGTAAATGTTTTAGTTTGCTGCGCCACAAAGTCATTTAAGGTGCATTACACCACCGAATGTGCTAAAGCGGCTGAAATTAACATGTAATACACAGCCAATGCCTGCAATACAACACCAACACCGTTATAGCAGGGCAAAGGCATTTAACCCGCTTTAAAGTGCCGTGCACACATGCCCCTTGTTTCGTCTACACGTGCCCTTGGAGCTCAAATGATATGTTTACTAAGCATTATGCCATCACAAAAGCCTCTAGAATAGGTGCTTCATCCAGTAGGGCAGTCCTGTGGTTGCTTTTTGTCTAGAGAACTGCAAGGCAAACTTTCCATTGTATGTGGGCACTGTTTTGGAATCAACAATAGTGAGAATGTGTATGTAAAAAGTTACTTGCAAGAAAAATAAATTACTTAACAGTAACTAGAGTTCTTCAAGATATATGGTTCACATATGTTCATATCTCGCTGCCTTCTCACTTCCTCAGAGTCACGTACCGTATAAGACTCTGGTTGAGAGGAAGCTGAGGAGTGGGAAGCATACCACCCTTTGTCCCTTCAGTGTGGGGAATAGAAGGAAGGGGCAACTAGAGTGTATTTTACCGGCACTGCTAAGGGGAAAGGTCTCTAATCAAAGGTTTGGGATGAGAATGTGCATGCAGATAATGAATCTTAACTCTAGTTACTGGCAAGTGACATTTCACAAAGAAGTAGAAGTGGGGTTTGGGATGCTGTCTTTGGGAGACACTGCTTCTTCATGTGCTAACATGGGAAACCCAATTGTCACACATCAGTGTACCAATACTTTTAAAAATAATATTAATTAAAACAACTGGCCTGTGAGCCACATTGTGGATGCTCTTTTTTTTTTTTTTTATTTAGGGACCATACAAAAAAGAGAAATCCATATATCCAAAAACTTTACTGTTATACAGTTCTCCCCAGCTTCTAAATGTTACCCCAAAGGTATGTGAAATGGCTACTCTTGGTTACATACTTGTTACTTAGAGATATTTTTAAGCATAGTGTTTTAATTTGCTTTCAGTAAGTTCAGGCATTCAAAAATACTTATACACATATGGATGCTTTGTAAAAATGTAAGCGTGAAGTGCTGATGAGGAATTAGGTCAGAAGCATGCCTTATCTTGGTTGACATTTACATTGAAGGACTCATACGTGACTCGTACAGGGCTCAAGGATAATTCTAAACTGTTAAATAGTTAGCTAACCTCTATGGTACAATTTATCTCAATTATTACAGTTTTTAAAAAGGAAGATGATTGAATTTCAATATACAATGACTTATTTAGCTCATACTATGTAACACTTAAATATATCAAACAGAGAAGAATATAGACTTTCTACAGAGTTGGGAATATATTTGGGAGGACAGATGGCCAGATATGCTATTTAAAATAAAAAAAAGTAATGTTGAATTCAAAATAAATACATTTGGTGTCTGTTCGTGCCAATTCATGGGAAAAGGGCATTCATGGAAAAATACAGTCTTGTTGGTGGTATGGTATCTGAAATCCCTGGGGTGGTTGTATAGTGAGAAGCTGGATGAACCAATGGGTAGAGCTCTACCATGGGTTATGGGAGACCTAGGATCCATTTCTTCCCCTGTGGGTATTTAAGACAGCTGTTGGGGAAAAAAATATTCTGGCAGTGAGATGGAATGACTCAGCTTAGGTCCAAGGTAGGCAAGAACTAGGTGTGCCGTGACTATTTCTCCCTGCCTGCCTTCCACCCCGACTAAGGCCCCACACCGCTGGAATGCCACAGAAGCCTCTAGCTCCTTGGCCCATGTCTTGCCAACACCTGACTTAAGCCATAGACATCCTAGGAAAACCCAAGCTGTGCTGAGGAAGGAAAAAGTTATGACTATAAAATGCAACACATTGTATCAAGGTAAATCTGCCCAAACCTAGAAGTTTATACCTTGATTATTCTATTCCCAGATATTTTCTTTGAAGGGCAGTTGTTCATTTATGTGTAACTATCTCAGTACACTTTTCTCTAGTCTTTTGCCTCAAGGAGAGAGAAAGAAAGAAGGAGACTTTAAAATGTGGACAGCAGTGCTCCCATAACATTAAAGTAGGTTTACAAGGATGAATTATCAAAGATAGTGATGAGCTTTGGATACTTTGCTGTTGGGGGCTATATAAATAGCATAGATAAGAAAGTACAGTAGCATCCTTCTTCAACAACCTTACAATATAGGGTCTCCTTGCTTAAATGTTGTCTGTTAGTCTTTAGTTATTATCTGTTCTAAGCCCATCTGGTGATGACATGTTGCCAAGAAAATATATGTGAATTTAAAACAAAAAATGTATACAAGGTTATGAAATAATCAATGTATAAATTTAAGAAATGAAATTTATGGGAGAAATAACCAGCAACGGAAGATAAACTTTAGGACCCAAACCATGTTGTTTTGGGACAGATCTTCAGATGGTTTACATCAGGGGCAGGCAGTTATTTTGGCTGAAGGGCTGATTAAGTTTTGGTGAGCTGTTGAGGGCTGCATGGGTAGCCCCATCCCAGCTGCCATGTTGGGACCAGAAGTCATGCCCCCGTCCCCTGACCTTTGCCACTGGAAGTACCTCCCCTTTTCCCACAAGTACTCCTTTTGGGAGGGAGGGTGCTGCAATCTTGAAACAGAAAAAATAATCATATACAACCTACTATATACAAAAACATCTACTGTAACTTATTTTAATTTTATTTAAGAATATTTTATATTAATTTATGTATGTTTCCAAAGTGTATCTGGAGGTGATTGCATAATAGCTCAAAATACAGTCCTACTCCTATATATTGCACGTGGGCGGTAAGGGGATGTATGTGGGGGTTATGGTTGGGGAGTGTGTGTGGGTATGGTGAGTGGGTAGGTGTATGTGGTTGGGGTGGGGGCTGTGGGAGGATGTGGGGTTATGGTGGGTGCAGCGGGAGAGATGGGGCTGGGCTGCGGACACCATTGCATGCAGCTCGTGCGGACTGTGTGCAAGCCTCACATGATACAGCGGTGTGCAAGCCTCACATGATACCTCATGCCCAGATTGTATTCTTGCCAGTCCCAGGGCATCAGCACGGGCTCTGCACTCCCACCTGCAGGTGCCACTGTCCCATCACTTCCATGATTTTCCTCCCACATGCCTGCCCACCGCTGCTGGTGCTGCTGCTGCTTCCCAGCTGCAGCCGCTGCCACGCCAGCTGCCACTCCCCACACCCACCGCCACTTCCTTCAGTACCCTTGCCACCACCATTGCTTTGTGCAACCCGCCGGCCACTCCCTACACTGCTCCCACCACTCTCCATGGCCCCCACACTGCTCTTCTGCCTGCTGCTGCTTCCTGCCATCTCCCCGCCACTTCCCCACCTGCTGCTCTGGCTCTAGCCCACCCTGGTCAGCACCACGCGGGCCCTGCATCGTGGTCTGATTGCGGTGGTTCTCCCCGCACTCCCCTCTCCCCTGGCTGGCTTTCCACTTGGATGGAGGGAAGGCAGGGAACAGCTAAAGGATCCCCAGGCTAGGGGCTGGTGGCGGGGGAGGATTGGGGGTGAGGTGGAACCAGGTGGGTCTGGCTGCCCTTGGGTCCTGCTGCTGGCGCCTGTCATCTTTGACAGGCAGCCACACACAGATAATTAATTTTCTAAATTATTTAGGAGCCCCACAGGCCAGATAGAATGGCCTGGCTGGATGGATCTGGCCCGTGGACCATATTTTGCTTGCCTCTTGTTTATATAAATTGAGGATATGATCCTTTGCTCTCATGTTAGAGGGTGTTCTGCACGCTTGCTCAACGAAGGGTGTTCAACTAAGTTTGTTTCAATATATGACATGTTAAATTAGAATATTCAGAGGAGAGTCAGAGGGTAAGTTTGTTACTGGTTTGGATGAATTAATGCTTTTTTATAATCAGGAAGTTATCACTGCCCCTTTTCTCACCAAATAAAGCTACTAGTTGATTGGTGGTGGGATGGGATTGTACAACAAGGCAGTGTTTCTTAAGTGTCTTCGTCCTTTGCATCGTACCTATGTAACTTTGCCTTAAGTCCAGTTTTGGTTACTCGAATTGATTTTCATCACTAACTTTTTCAATATTAAAACATGTATAGGCTATGCTAGTTTGAATGATGAAAAAAAAATGCAGGGTTAGTAGATTCTCTGCCTGAAAACAAGTCCCAGTTTAAGAGTTTTGTGTTTCTATAGACTTTAAGATGTTTTCTTGTTTTACAGCACTCCGCCAGCTACAGCTTATTCACATCCAACCACTGTACCGAGCTACACCATTCAGCAAACTCCTGGGGTGGAACATCCTGTAACACCATCTTATGCTCCTGCAGCCCAGGCTGCCAGACCATTTGCTACTCATGTCTATGGAGTGTACCAGACACCTTCAGGACCGGACTATGGTTACAGAACACCGCAACAGGAACCTACCCCCCAGCCTACCACAGCACCAAACTACCAGGTATTAATCCAAGAACCCTTTTGTTGACATCATTGTTGTTGTTTGGTAACGTGTATGGACACTGTTCATATTAAACCATACAGGAAAAACTTTTTCTTGTGTAGAATATCAAGGGTGAGATGATAGTATTACTACTACTAATAATAGTAAGCATGTAATAATTCTTTATTCCATTTGTAGATTAGAAACAAACAGGTCTTTTCAGATATTTCGTCCAATCAGCTCAGTGTCATGAATTAAAAAATCACCTGTGTTTAGCTCATTGTACTACTTGATGCCATTATTCAATGAGTTGAATGTAACTGCGAGTGAATCTATTATCCAACTACAGATAAAGAAAAGGTTAAGACAGTATGAAAGGCTATGAAGGTTACATGACCTGAATTTTCTTCCTTGGTATTGGAAGATATATCATGTGGGGAAAAAAATGAATTTGTTTCAAAGTGTATTTATGTTGGCATCTTTGTGCTTGGTGTATGCTTATTTTCTAAACCAGGGCTGTCCAACTCCAGAGCAGCTAGGGGCTGCACACCGCACAGGTTGCAGGTCTTGGGTTGCATGTCCTGCAGGCTGCATGCTGCAGGGGCTGCACAGTTTCCTTAAGACCCCTCTGCATGCAGTCTTCCAGCTATGCAAGCAGTGCGAGCTACCTACTGCCACCTGAGCCCTCCGCTGCCACCACCACACAGGCGTTTCCCCTACTTCCAGTGCTGCCACGTGAGTAGCATGAGCCTCCTCTGCACTGTGAAAGCAGCCCACTTCCAACACTCCCAAAGTTGTGAGAACCCTGCATCATGAGCCCCTTGCCCAAACACCTCACTGGCACTGCTACGTGGGCAGGAGGCCTTCTGCTGTGCTGCTTTAACTCAGGGACTCCAGCTGCCACTGCGGCTAGAGTAATGGGAGTACTGGTGGTCAGGCAGAAACCCAGGGAGGGTTGGGGGGTAGGTGATGTGTGTTAACTTTCGTAGACAGGATGCAGCCCCGAGGCCCAGTTGGAGAGCCCTACAGTAATATAGTAGTTTTTAAAAAGGCATAGTCTTAGTATTATCTGATTTTGTTCTGTTATGCTGTACACAGGAGGTAATAGTCCTTACTTAGTTTATGTTGATTTACCTCTATTATGAATCCTCAGAAAGTGCTTATTCCATACACCAGCAACCTTTACAATTAAAGCATTTTTAAAAATTGATCTTCATGCCAACTTATATGGCAGGCAAGATTGCATAATCACCTCTTCCCTCTTCTCTAAAAAAACTTCTATTCTTGCAGGAGAATCTAGATTAAAATTTCCCAATCCACTGAACTACAACATAGGCTTTGTAGTATGTCTGAAAGGCTAACAAATTTGAGGTTTGAGTTCAAGGGGCTGTGAGTCATGGAAGCAATCATTCTTCACAGAGAACACCCTGCCAATAGTTACATCCCTCTGCTGATAGCTATTGTGGGAGTATGTATGCTGCTGAAATGGCCACTATGAATTTCCATTGTGCCATTTCATTTTTTTAAAGGAAAATGTACTTTAATGGCTTTTTTTTAACAGTAGCCTCAACTAATGCCTGAGGAGCATTCTTGTGTTTTGCAGGTGGTTGAGTAAATCAGTGTCTTTGGGTTTCTTATGATTGATTTTAGGAATGCAATTTTTTTTTTGAGTGTTTTGGTCCAGGGTTATAGTCTTGACCTAGTGAACTTGCTGATAACCCTTGGCAAGGAGTGGGACTAAGTTTGGCTAGGTTTATAAGCCTGCTTATAGAAAATCTTAAGCAGCAGCTGTCTGCCTCATCAGCAAGAACTGGACAGTTACCAGCTATTGTGATCTTCACTGGATGCTGTCTGCCTGAAGAGAGAGAGGAGAATGTATCTACATGAAAGTGCAAGCTGATAGCCATGATGGAAGAAAAGGTACATGGTCTTCAAAAACAGCTGATCACCTTGCAAAACAACAGAGAGAGAGAGGATTTCTGGGTTACTGAGGCTGGGTCATTACTATAGTTAATCTGCTGGAGAAAACAGAGGAGTCAGGTGCCAAGGGGAATTAAGGAAACAAAGAAGACTGAAAATCTGTAACCAGAAAAAGAATCCAAAGGATATATTCACAATTTGAAGGATCAAATTGTCTTCAGGTGCTGGATAAGACATTTGAAGAGAACAACTTACAAAAACTAGCTGGAAGAAAATAGCAGTCAGCAGAAGAAAAAATGCTTAGTAGCTCAAGCCAGGTGGATCTATTGACAATTGACTTAAGAGGAGAATCATTGTGTGGGGATTGCTAAGACTGGGTAATGCATTCTGAAAGGAGCAGATGGGTAACAGAACAGTTTGCTAGGAGCAAAGGAGGACATCATCTCAAGAGTAATTGAGTTTCTGAGGTCACTAATTGAAACTCCTGTGGGGATCCACTTTGACCCCTCATCGGAAACAATTTTATGCAAGAGGTAACTGAAAAAGTAGGTAATCTTATATGAAGTAAACGAAAATGAGTATGAGGATGAGATCTAGTTCTAAAATCTTGAAGGACAGTTCAGATCAATTCACCAACCATAGATAATACTTCATTTGTTCAATAATTCTGTTTCAAATGTAATATATCCAACATACTTAAGATTAGTTTAATAAACTAATAAAAACAACACTAAAATACTGTTTATGTCCATTTTTAATTGAACTCCAGTTTCTGTGCGAATGAAACTTGGCACATATCATGAATACAAAACGTATTGTGGCAGAGCATCTTTGGTGCCTGACACTTCAAAGGCTTGGAGTGGCAGCAGGTGTGTGCCAGCCTTGATGAGGCAGTCACATGCAGGAGGGTAGTCTTGAGTTGGCCCCTTGTCATACCTATTAATTAAGAAATGCATCAGTCACCATTTCTAAACATAACATGTCCAATACAAATACCAGTAAGTTTATGTTAAGGGACACAGTTGCTTAAATCATAAATAAAAAAAATAATGCAAAACAAAAAGTAAATTAACAAAGTTTTTCTGATTGCTGATTTAAATTATGATTAAGATCAGTTACTTTAAATATTTTATTTAAATTAGTCTATTGTAGGCCTAGAGTTTTATGCAGATTTATGCCCTTTGTCATTTTAGAGCTTTTGAACCAGTTTAGTTTTTGCTTCCTCCCCCTTGGGGTTAAACTTCAAAAGATTTGTTGCCTATATTGTTTCTGTTATGAGAATTTGCATGAGTTAGTTCCTAATGTCTTTTGGTCCCTAAAGTATTCCCTGTCTCGCCTACTGAGCCAAGTATATCATTGCTAGCAAACTCTCCAAGATAAATATAGTGCCCGTAACTCTGATGCAATAGTCCTTTAAATCTACAGGCATTTATACACATACTTTTCTGTCCTGCAACCCAGCACTTTGGAGCAGACTCAATTAATCGAGTCTGCTCTGCCTGCAAGCTGAGGTGACCTGCAGCACATGCAGTTGTACAAGTGGTAAAATGCACGTCAGTGCACAGAAAATGGCAGCAATGCACTTTTGAACTAAAGCACCTCCAATGTCTGTTAGTTCAAAAGTGCACCGCCACCACTTTCTCAGAGCTGACACGTATTTTTCCACTTATACATCTACAGGTGTCACAGCGTCGGGTGCCTCCATGTGTAAAAATGCCCTACGTGTTTTACTAGTAGCATTCATCACAGTCACTGCAACCCAAGTTTTGCCATAGCATTGCTGTGAATAAGGTTGAATGCTATCCTTCGAGTATATATACACACAACAAGAGTATTGCTATAAAAAGATGCCAGTATGGGTTCTGAAGCTGTACAAGGGTAGCAAAACATCTCCTACTTTACTCACCTGGGGTCAAAATTAGGTAATTCAGCTAACTTGTATCTGTACAGGATCATGCAGTTACAGTCTAACAGCTGCTGCGCATTTCATAGCAACTCCCTCTTCCCTTTTAAAGCAGCTAAAACATATGTTTGTCTATCCCCTTGGATATATAAAAAGGGATACCAATGACCAAGGCCCTTGCAATGGCAGGCTAGAATTACAGAAGTCATCATGTCTGTTTAATTAGCATTGCAACACTATTAAGTTTATCAGTTTAATGTGAAAGAATGGGCAAAATTCAAATGTGGAGCTCTGAAACTTGGTCAGGGGTGGGAAAGCAAGCTGTACAATGTTAAGCTTAAAGAACCCAATTTATTCACATATCAAAGAGGAGGTATAAGGTAAATTGATCACTATGTGTGAGTACCTAAATCTGGGTGGGAGGAAAATAACTCTAATGGTAGTGGGGGGTAGCTTTTCAGTCTTGCTGACAAAGGCAGAGCAAGACCCAGTGCCTGGAAATCAAAGTTAGACAAATTAAATCTCAAAAGATGCAATAATTTATTAGAGTGGATAATTAAACCCTGAAAAAAGTTACTAGAGAAGGTGGCAGACTTTCATATCTTTCCAAAATCCAGCTTCTGGGAGATTCTGCAGCCTGTATATGCAGAATGTAGATTGAATGGCTATGAATAATCCCTTTTGGCATGAAATCTTGTGAATCTTCCTGTTTGTTATCTTCCGTCATGGACCACACCTAGAGATGAGATGCAGATGGAGTGGACTAGTACCATAGAGGTGGTATAGAGAATCTTCTTTAAATGCCCAGCTGATATGCCATATTTACAGTCAACTGATAGCCAAATTGATGTCATGAAGAAATTTTCTCCTAGGTCAGATTGGCAGGACCTTGGGGGTTTGTTTCCTTCCTTTGTAGCGGGAAGTATGGAACATTTGCTAACATCATCCAAGTATATTCTGTCAGTTGAGTAGCCTGCCATTGCAAGGGCCTTGGTCATTGGTGTCACTTTTGTCTTCACATTGGTTGGATATGAGGCCAAAATGCTTCAGCAAAACTAAGATTATTGGGAGTATAGAGATGATTGGGTGAAACTGAATGGACTTAGAAATGTAGGTTAGACTAGATGGTCTTTTTCGGGCTTTAAAATTCTTCTATAGAACTGTTTGAAATGAGATATGGTTCACAGACTAACAGTGAACCATCATACTTTGCACTCGTGTTAGCAGCAACACCATTTTATCATCTTATACTTAACCTCTAAATATCAGTGTTGCCACATCTCGATAAAGGTACATTATCACCACCCATGCTCCTGTATATCTTATAAATAAATAAATAGATTTGAAGTCTTTCATGAATACAAAATCCTTATGATTTTACAAATGTTTGTTTCTGATGTAGCTGTTTTCCAGCTATCATTTCTGTTAGTTACAGCAGCAATCACTGCCTTCATTCTGCTAATGTTTCCATTGTTTGCTGCCTGTATACCTTCTAGGGCTATGAGAAGCTTTGGGTGCTGATTCGATTTGGAGGAGATTCGGCCCGATTCGGTGGCTGAATCTCCAAATCTGAATCAAATCAGGAGACCAGTTAAAAGGTCTGTATCTATTTGAAGCTCTCCAAATCTATTCAGAAAAGATTTAGAGAGCTTTGGTGATTCAGGCAGTCCTAGCTCGCTGCAGCAGAGAGCTGAACCCAGACTCCATGCCGGTAAGTAGGGGGCCGGGGGGGGGGGTGAAGGGGACCATGGGGGGACCCCTGCCAGGCCCCATCCCCTGCCTCTTCCCTCAGCCCCCACCTGATCTCCCAGCCCCCTCATGGCTGTCCTGCCTGCCTCAGCTCCTGGCACTTTTTTTTTTTTTTTTAAAAAAAAGCCCCACTCACCAGCTGCTGCAGTGGCCTCAAGGCTTCTGGGGGCTCATGGCAGAGCCCCACACACAGTGTGGCACAGCGGGGATTACCCCCTGCCTGGCAGGAGGCAGTGAGTCGGGTCTTTTTTAAAGGGTCGGGAGGTGGGACAGACACGGGGGCTGGGAACGGGTGGGGGTCAGGGGGCTTGTAGAAGAGCCCCCCACACAGCACAGGGCAGTGGGGGGCAGCAGAGATCCCCCCCTGCCTGGCAGCAGCTGGTGAGTGGGGGCTTTTTTTCTCTTTTTTTAAAGAGCCAGCAGCTGGGACAGCGGGCAAGGGATGCGGCCGATTTGACAGCAGTCAAATCTCCGAATCAAATTTGGCCGAATCGATTCAGGACAGTGATTTGAATTGCCAAATCAAATCACTGTCCCCCAAATCAGCCAAATCCAAAGCGAATACTACCCACTTCGCACAGGCCTAATAACTTCCTGCCTTGTCTGTTGTTACCTATTATGGATGGCATAAACATACCTTTATAAAAAATGACAAAAGTCAATGCTTTATCTCCTTCAGATTCCTTTTCCGGACTCATTTCTGTCATGACACCTGTAGAGTACTTCCAGTTGATAAAATATGACGTGTACACAGATAATGTGTCATTATTGGTTTGTCCTTCTTTCCCCCTTGTCCTCGCCTGTTATTTTTTGCTTGAGTTGTTTGTTTTATAATTACACACCTGAGTGTGTCAGTTTTGGGGGCAGCGGTTGTCTTTTTGGTTTTGATAGATTTTTATAAGACCTAACACAATGCATTTCAATCAGCGATTGAAGTAAGGCTTTAGGTACCAGTATGAATAAATTGGTATTAAAGAATTTTTTGGATAAGTTCTTTTGAGGTCTGGGTTTTTCTGCCCTATTCTGTTTAAATAAACCTAAAATTTCTAATTCTTGTATGCCGCAACACATGCTATGTGATCAAGGCAAATTTCCAGAGAACCAAAAGAGGTGCAGGTCTGAGAACATACAGAGCTTTTCTGTCCTGAAGTCCAAGGATGATCCATTCTGAATAAAGCTTTATAGAATATTTGTGGTACTCTCTTTAAATATCTTTCTAAAATAAAGTGACATTTTTCCAGTTTACAGAAATAAAGATATTAGGACAGTTATTTCATTAAGTGTACAGAATGGCTTTCAGTAACAGATCCAGAAATGGAGCAAGGCATTTCACCCCTCTCTTTGTCCGTGCCGTACATGCCAGAGCCGTTTTATGTAATGAACTCTGAGTTCATCAGCTGATCAGGGCAGGGTCTGGATGAACCCCCTGCTTTTTGGTGTCTTCAGAGCCAAGTGTTGAATTCTGCTGATGTTTGCTCTTCCGCTCCCTCCCTCTTCCTGCTGAATTCAGAAGCAGGGAAAGGACAGGACAAGCAGAGGTGGCCGTGCTCACCCCCTAGGCTCTGGAGCAATGCAAAAGCAGGGAACCTGACCAGACCTGGCACCAAGATCTCATGAGTAGTACAGCTAAAGAGGAGTGTGACTGTGCCACTGCACCCTGTCTGGATCTGCCCTGATGCATATCAGGTTTGTTTGCATGTGACTTTTATAAGTATTGAGTGGTGTACTGATTATCTTTCTTGTTTTCTGTTTAAATTTCATATGCAGGATAATTACAATTATGGACGATCTCCATCTGCAAGTAGCTATGGGAGCAAACAGTACTATCAGCCACCTGCTCCCCAACCTCAGCACACTGTCACAGATTCTTACTACCCATCAAGTAAGTACCACAACTTTCCTGACTTTTATGTCTTTTTTTTTTTCAAATACCGGTGGTCTAGAAATGTTCACAGGTTTATTGGCAACAGAGTATCTGTTTCAGATAAATATCAGTTAGAGTCTTTAACAACATTGGAAGTTGCCATAAATTTTCTCTAATGTCTGTTATGTGTTTTTCCAGTTCTTTATAGTTAATTCATGTTATTTCAGACTAATATCACCACACAAGATATAAAATAATCTGGCAATATAAGCAATATTTCACCATACCAGTTTATTGAGAGAATTGTCCAAAATGACACCTACTGATAAAGTGTAAACAGAAATCCAAGAGATGAAACCAAGCTGGAAATACTGTTACTTATAGTCTGAATTTGAAGAGAAATCTGAAATGCAGCTTAAGTATTAGAACTCCATTCCTTTTCATGAATTATGTGTTCATTAAAACTCCTGGGGCTGTGGTATAGTGCCCGAAGACTGAAAGAAGGCCAATGTGGTGCCTATCTTCAAGAAAGGGAGGAAAGTGGATCCAGCTAACTATAGGCCCATTAGCCTGACTTCTATCCTGGGGAAGATTTTAGAAAAGTTTATTAAAGAGGCCATCCTTAATGGACTGGCCAATGCCAACTTCCTAAGGGATAGCCAGCATGGGTTTGTTGCAGGTAGGTCTTGCTTGACCAATCTCATTACCTTCTGTGACCAGGTTACCTATCACCTGGACAAGGGAGAAGAGATTGATGTCATATATCTTGACTTCAAAAAGCCTTAGATCTGGTATCCCATGATCACCTCTTGGTGAAACTGGCCAATTGTAGCCTTGGGTCCACCATGATCCGCTGGCTGGGAAATTGACTCCGTGGTCAGACCCAGAGGGTAGTAATTGATGGAAGTCACTCATCATGGTGTCCTGTGACCAGTGGCTCTGTCCTTGAACCCATATTGTTCAACATCTTCATTAATGATGTGGACATTGGAGTCAGGAGCGGACTGGCCAAGTTCGCCGATGACACCAAACTTTGGGGCAAAGCATCCACGCCAGAAGACAGGCGGGTGATCCATGCTGACCTGGACAGGCTCAGCAAATGGGCGGACGAAAAGCTGATGGTGTTTAACACCGAAAAATGCAAGGTTCTCCACCTTGGGGAAAAAAAACCTGCAGCATCCTTATAGGCTCGGCAGTGCTACGCTGGCTAGCGCTACGGAAGAAAAAGACTTGGGGGTCATCATTGATTAACATGAGCCTGCAATGTGATTCTGTGGCTAGTAAAGCGAGCAAAATGCTGGCTTGCATCCATAGATGCTTCTCAAGCAAATCCCAGGATATCCTTCTCCCCTTTACTCGGCCTTGGTGAGGCTGCAGGTGGAGTATTGCATCCAGTTTTGGGCTCCACAATTCAAAAAGGATGTGGAGAAGCTTGAGAGAGTCCAGAGAAGAGCCACGCGCGTGATCGGAGGTCAGGAAAACAGACCTTACGAAGACAGGCTGAGAGCCATGGGGCTCTTTAGCCTGGAAAAGCGCAGGCTTGGGGGTGATCTGATGGCCACCTATAAGTTTATCAGGGGTGAACACCCGGATCTGGGGGAACGTTTGTTCACCAGAGCACCCCAAGGGATGATGAGGTCGAATGGTCAAAAGCTACTACAAGACCATTTCAGGCTGGACATAAGGAAGAACTTCTTTACTGTCCAAGCCCCCAAGGTCTGGAACAGCCTGCCATCGGCGGTGGTTCAAGCACCTACACTGAACACCTTCAAGGGTAAATTGGATGCTTATCTTGCTGGGATCCTATGATCTCAGCTGACTTCCTGCCCTTTGGGTGGGGGACTGGACTCGATGATCTTCCAAGGTCCCTTCCAGCCCTTATGGTTATGAAATCTATGAAAAGTGAAAAAATAGCTTTAGTAGGTGTCTTGTTTGAATGACTGGAAAAGCATGTCCATTGTTGAGGCCTCTGGGTATGTTTATATTTTAAAAGGTAATTTCATATAAAATAAACAGTACCCTTTTATGGAGAAAACTATAACCGAATACGGAGGGAAAGTTTACATTTTATTCAGAAAACAAAAAGCATAGAAACGAACATTCATGCAAATTTGTTTGTTTTTTCTTTTTTTTGCTTTATTTCATTTTTTGTAACAATTTAGTTTTCTACATATGTCTGAAATAATAGTTTTAAATTTCTAGGGATGGTAACTGAAGTCTTTTCTGCCTACAGGAGTAAATCTGTGTTGTTGCTGTTTCAGAGATAATGTGCATCTCATTAATCCTGTGTTTATTAAAAATTCTTATATCTTTGTGCGTTTCCCATCAGAAACAAATTTGGTCATTCATTTTGCAAAAATTGGTTATCATTCTGACTCAGAATTATTTTATGTTTAAACAAAGCTGTTGCAACAGTTTTATTGAAAATTCCAAACAAAAATGTATTCTTATGAAGACTTGTTCAAGGGTATTATTTGGCTAGAGACTTATCAAGGGTTCTACAAATGTATAACAGGTTTGATGAACAGTTTCCATAAGTAATAAATACATATCATGGTAATTTTTAGTAACTTTTACAGCAGGGATAAAAGAAAAAATATTTACAAAGACAGCTAAACAAAATTCTTTTTTGTGCAGTTCCACTCTACAGAGCACTATCTTATGAGTTGTCATTTGACTAATTCCCCCTTTTCTTTTCTATTTGCTAATGGTTCTCAGTCAGGTACTGCAAGACTCTTTTAAGAGTGCATGCATAGCCAGACCAGAAAGACTAGGGACAGAAGTTGCACATAAATTAGTTCAACTGATCAGAAACTGGTTTAAACCTGTAAGAGAACATAAATTCAGTGCACATAAACCAGATTCAGAATTGCTGAAACTGGTTTAAGATAGATCTTGTAGGTTGAATGTAGTATCAGACTTAACTGATTTGGGTCAAACTGGTTTATGCAACTTCTGTCCCAGACCCTTCTCAGTTTAAGTTAAATCAGAGTCCTTCAGCATCCCAGAATGCTCTGAAGCCCTGGGCTGGGCTGTCTGTTCCAGCCAAGCAGGGTTGGCCTTGCCCTTCTCCTCCTTAGCGCACTATCAGTGCTCCAGCTGGCTGAGAAAAGGGTGGGGATGGGAAACCCTGCTCTGGAGTGCTGCCAGGTCTGCCTGGGAAGGGGACAGCAGCTCTTGCCAGGCATCCCCAGCCCCCCACGCACCTCACTGCTTTATCAGCAGGAGCAGGGGTGGGGCCAGACTCTGGTAGCCTGATGGAAAGTGGGGGTTTAATCCCCCCATTACAGGGGAGATGGCACAAGCACCAGTAGGCTCTGCTCGTACACCTGGGGCTGTGAACCCAGGACCACAAGGGCCAGATGCCAGTAGGCTGAGGTGAAGGGGAGTTTAATCCCCCCATTGCAGGTAGCAGCAGTGGGAGGGGCACTGACACAGCGCTCTGGGCCAAGTTCCTACAAAGAGTGGCCAGCCGGCCTCAGGGCGGGGGTGGAGAAGGGGGATGTGACCTGGCTGCAGGGAGGGGGGTGGGGCCAAGACTAGGTATGGTGCCTGACTCGCTGCTGCCTCTTACTCTGGCAGGACAGGCTGGGCTGGGCCGCAGTTTACAGGTGGGCTGTGGTTGCAACATACTCTCCACCCCCTCCTTCTCCCAGCAGCAGCAGTGACAGAGCAAACTATCACAGTGGGCATAGACGAAGCACCTGGCACCCACTGCCTGCTCGTGGCAGCACTGGGCGCTTGGGGTGGGCTGCTGCAAGCCAGGGGCATGGACGGTTGTGGGGGCAGGCAGTGGACCACTGCAGCCCAGCCCGGCCCCACAGCCCAGGGGCCTAGGCAGTGAGGGACCCGCAGTAGCCTACCCTGAGCACCCAGCGCCACCGTGAGTAGGACCTCCCCCTGCTGTGACAGTTCCCTCTGCTGCTGGGAGGGGCAGGCTGCCACAATCCAGTTACTGCCTATGCTCCTGGGCTGCGGGGCCAGACTGGACCAGGCCGCACTCCTGGGTTGCGGGTCCGGGCACTCAGGGTGGTCTTCTGTGGGTCAGGGGCATGGGCAGCAGCAGATGGAGCCAAGGGACCCACCGCAACCCAGTGCGGCTCAGCCCAATGACCTAAGAGTGCAGCCCAGTCCGACCTGGCCCCACGGCCCAGGGGTGTAGGCAGTGACTGGTCCACCGCAACTCGCCCCTCCCTCTCCTGCGGGCAGCACTGGAGGAAGCCATCTTGGTGGGGGGAGGTGAAACACCTGTCACCCACTGCCTACTTGTGGCAACACCAGGTGCTCTGGGTGGGCTGCCACGGGCCAGTCACTGCCTAGGCCCCTGGGCCAAGGGGCTGGGCCAGACCGAGATGCAGTGGTCCATTGCCTCCCCCTGCACTGCCCAAGCCCCTGGCCCACAGCAGCCCATCCCAAGTGCCTAGTATCACTGTGAGCAGGCAGCAGGTGACAGGTTTTTTACCTTCACTGATCCACACCCCCTGGGGCTACCCCAGGCTGGGCCACGGTGCCACAGCAGGAGGCACTGGTGAGTTGGGCTCTGTACCTAACCTCAACTCCCCTGCTCCTTGCAGCCAGATCACATCCCCTCTCCCCACAGCTGGCTGGCCTCTCCTCAGAGGGACTTAGCTGAGGGCACTGTGTCGGTGCCCCCCTACCACTGCTGCCTGCAGTGGGGGGATTAAACACCCCTTTTCTCTCAGGCTATGGCATCTGGCCCCTGCAGCCCCAGGTTCATGATCCCCGATGCATGAGCAGAGCCTATTGGTGCCCACAAAGCACACCCCACCTCCCCCCGCAATGGGGGTATTAAACCCCCATTTCCCCTCAGGCTACTGGGATCTGGCCCTGGCCCCACTCCTGCCATTGAAGCAGCCAGTGAGTGGGAGTGGGTGGCCATGGACCCCTGACAAGGGCTGCTTCTCCCCTTCCCCTCCAGGTGGACCCTGGCTGGGGTCTCTGCAGGCCAGGGTGCAGGTTTAAACCCCTCTCCATTCATAGTCAGCCCTGCCTGGGCCTGGCCATGCGTCCCCTCAACTTATTTTTCCTCCAGCCAAGGGTTCGCTCTAGTGCCCCCCAGCATCTGGCTTGAGCTACTGCAGGTATGTGCCTGCATTTCCAGAGTCAAAAGTGAGTTCACTCTCAAATTGGCTCAATCTGTACAGGTTAAACTAACCTGCAAAGATTGAATCAATTCAGGCTCCGGCTTTTTGAATGGCTGTCCCTAAAGAAAGTGGCTGTGGCAGGAGGGGATGCTCCTGTCTACTTTTAAGTTTGTGATAAATTAGGTAAGATCTTTATCCTTCAGTTCTTAGTCAGTACAACAGTGGTTTTTTCAGCTGGGGTCCTGCTACTTATGGCAGGGTTTTGAGAACCGCTGCTATCAACCAGCAGTTCAGCTGAACAAAATCTCTTATTATCCTATGTATTCAACCCTGTGATTGGTAGAGTGCCTCATGAAAGTCAGTTTTTTCAGTTTCATGACCTCTGTGATACTTTAAAGCCAAAGCTATAATTTTAATTGGATCTGGAAAGTATTTGTATTAAGTTCTGAAGTTTTTTCTCCAACAAATCTCCTGCAGCTGACAATTTTGCCTAAGGACTGATGGATACGGGTGTTAAAAGGATGGTTGAAAGTTAAGTTTGATCCCTAAAAATGAATATATTTGGGATGATGGTTTGAACTGTCATTTTAAGAACATAGAATTAATCATGTTATAGGAGGACATTGGTTCTTTCAATCAGGTCTTCTCTTTTTAGCAGTGATTAGTGGAAGCTTTAGGGGCACAGACAGAAGTGACAATTTTTGCCTGATCTGGCCACAGAAAGCAGTTTATAGCTGTGAACAAACAAGTGCATGGCTGCAGACAGCTTCAAAAACGGCTGATTGGTTGAAAATCTGAACCCTCCTTGAATGGGGTTCAGATGAAGACGTTTCAAAAGTTTTCTATAACTTGTGTCTGCACTGCCTGCCAGCCTGTTGCTGTTTTCAGAATGGAAGGGGGGGAAAGGGAATGGAGGGAATTCGGTTTGGGGATTTTTCAGTCCCCGCTGGAGGGTGAGACGGGTGTATTGGAGCATCGCCCCCCCCCCAGCATTGGCTGGGGAACCCCTAGAACGCTCCCTTCCCCCCCTCCCATTCTGAAACGGGAGCAGGCTGGGAGAGAGGATGGGCCTTGCTAAAGGAAACTGGATGCCAGCTGACAGGCAGCAGCTGCACTCTCCCCCATCACAGGAACCAACAGTGAACTTCTGCTTGATCCAGGGGAGTGATGTAACTCAGAACAACTCCTGCAAAGTGTCCTCAGTTACAGTGGGTAGCTGCACTTCTGCCTGCCCCCTAGAAGAAGTCTGCACTGTATCTTTTACATACAACACACCTCTGAATAAGATACTGTTTTTTGAAGGGCAGAATTTTTTTTAAAAAGCTCTTTCCTTGAAAATACTGGTAGGTCTGGTATTTTCCCAGCAGCCAGTGGCATAACTAGGGCAGGGTGAGTAGGATGCCAACTCCAGGTGCCGACTAGAACTGGGACCAGAATCATTCCCTGGGCCTTTTGCCACAGTATGGACTGCTTTAACTGGCCACAGGAACCGGGCAGGGCAGCACTGCACCAAGCGGTCTCTTGGGAGGGTGGAGGGGTGTGAGTGGAGCAAACAGAATGGTGCTTCTCCTTCCTCCCCTCTCTTCTCCCCAGGATGTCTTTGCCAGAGCAGGCATAGCCCTGTGCCTAGTATGTCTGTACAGAGGAGAGGGAGTGAACAGGGCACCACGGTTGGTTCCCAGGAAGGCTGGTCATGGCGTTGTTGCTGTACGAGTGGAGCTGACACTGCTAAAGCAGTGGCAGCAGTGGTCTAGAGAGAGAAGCTTTCCTTTTCCCTCACCTAGGTCCCCAGGCCCCTCCCACTTCCTTTTTCCTCATCTACAGTAGTCAGCATACACCTATGCATGCCCCCCCCACCCGCTCAGTGAGCTTCCTATGTCTCTACCAGCAGCTGCTGTAAGGGGACAAGTAAAACACTGTGGCTGTGTTAACCCCCTAGCTGCAGGAGTCCGCAGGTACTGCACTGCTCTATCCCTTTTCTCTTGAGCCAAGCTGGGTGAGCAGCCAGGACAGATCAACTGAGGGCCCAGCAGCACCTGCACAATCAGCTGAGGGACCACCCAACTGGCTTTGCAGGAACTTCTGCCCCAAGGCAGAGGCTCCTTCTGAGTAAGTAGCAGCTTCTGCAGCATAAGCCTTTGTTGGAGAGAGAGAGAGAAAAAGCCCTATGTGCTCCCTGTGCTGTCCCCTGTGCAGGTCATACAACATTACTTTCTCTTTCTCCTGGCAGAGCTTATGCTGCAAAAGCTACTATTACCGTATTTCCTTGTTTAAAACACCCAAATTTCCAACATTTGATTTTTGGGGAAAAGGTGTGGTGTATGTGGGGTAATAAAAGTAAATAAAGCACTTCTCTAATTTTTGGTGTTCATGCTGTGAAGGGAGAATATATTCTTGGCCTATGCATTGATTCTTAAAGGATGAAATGTGACCAGTATAGCTTAGCATATGTAACAACAACATATTATTGGTTAAATTATTCCAGGTCATCTTTTAATGCAACTGTAGTATTCTGTTCTGTGGCCTCCTGGGTCAGTGGTTTTTACAGGTTAACTGTCTGCTCTCTGAAGAATTGTTTCTCATATGTGAGTGCATTTGTCAATCTAGAAGACTCACTGCTGGATAGGTCTCTCCCACTCATCCGCAGAAGCAGATGGCTCAGATCTGTGCAAGCAAAAGGAAGTTCTGATAACCAAATACAATTGAGCTGGCACTGTGCTCAGAGCTAGCTGTTGTTTGTCTTCCCTTTTTGAAGACCTTCTGCTCTTAGTCCTTCCAGGTTTGCTCTCACTGTCAGAAAGTCACCTCTGCCTCTTCAGCTTTTACTGTCTCCTGCAGCATGTAGCTGAGTATACAGCGGTTTGAGGTTTTTGAACCAGTGCTTCAAAAGAGCTCCCTGGTTATGCTGGGTATATTTCAACACCAACCAATGTTCTGGCCCTAGTGCTAGTTCTTCAGTGATGGGGGGTTTTTTTCTTTTCCTGCTTGCTGAAGGAAAATGTCTCTGCATTGGCTCTCCTCTCCCTTTGCATCAAAACTTCTTGACAGACCTCTGTTTTGAGATTTTTCACTCTGCCACAAGGAACTCTCCCATTTTCACTTTCCTGAAAATGAGTCTATAGGGCTACCATGGCAGGGGCCTCTCAAGAGAAAAAAAGGTAGCAAAATTAATAAACAAGCATGCTAAGTATCTGTTAACGATATTTCTGCAAAACGTAGTATATGAGTGCTTGTACACATGACGCAATTTGCCCTTTCTTGTGTTCCAACAGCGTTAGAGTTTGCATGTGTAGATCACCCCTTTGTCCACCAGATGTCTCTTCAATTTGCAGATAGGAGGGGAAGAGGTTAGCTGCCCTGTTTCGATAACTGTGTGTAATGTGTTTCTTTGGGCTCCAGGTGTTGCACGCCAGATGCTGTGGTCCACCCAGCCCAACATGAATCAATGTGGGGTGAACTTCCTTGTGCAATTGTGATTGGTGCAGCAACTGGCACAAGAAAAAAAATGGCTATGGGCTGGCTGCATTCAGTTAGGGGCAGGAACAGATTACAGGGTGATAGTGCCATTGTCACCTTTGGCCAGGGCATGGCCAGGGGAATGGGGGGGTAGGGAAGAGGATGTGGATGTCCATACCGGAGAACACAGGAGTTTTCAACCTTTTTGGATCATTGCACCCCGGCGGCCAGACGTGGAGCAGTGTACTCCTGGCAGCTGGGGGAGCAGGGGGAGGAGGTGGCGCATGGCTGGATGCATAGTGAGGGGGGTGGCGTGCAGCTGAATGCAGAGCGGCAGCAGCAGCCGCTACTTGCAAGCTTCCCGTGTCCCTCCCCCACTCCATCCAGCCAGTTGGGTGCCACCTGCGCAGCAAGCATGGGATGGTCGTGGTGGCGCTCCATCCTGGCCCATCCATGTGTACTTCCTAGGGCCTTCTCAAGTACCCCCCGGGATATGCATACCCCCAGTTGACAACCCCTGGCTTAACATACTGGTTGTGGAGGATATCCCCAGTCTCTCCTCTTTAGCAGACTCACTAAGGCCCAGTTCTAGTGAACTGCCACTGTCTTCCTTGCTTGAGGCAGCAGGACTCACAGTCGGGCCCATGGTTAGCAAGCTCACAGGAGAGGAGGATGACCTGGATACCTATAGTCGTCTCTCTGCTTGGTGTTCAAGTACCTCCATTAATGGTTGAAGGTACCGCTAGTGCAGCACATTATACCTGGGGGTGCCATTCCGATGAGCTCTTGTTACGTGTTGGAAAGCAGCTCTCACATTCTTGGCTTTCACCCTGCACTGGACTACCGCCTTATTGTGCTCCTACTCGGCAAGTCTCCTGCAGACATCCAGGTAGATATGCAAGTTCATGGTCGGGCTGTTGCCAACGCCAGACTGACTTAACACCTCAGGGTCCGCCAGCACACGCACCAGGCTCTTAGTTTCTTCATAGGACCAATTTATCCTAGCCTTATGCACTCTGATTGGCTCGCTTCTCCCCCTGGTCTGCTGTCTTCTCTCCTCAGCCTCAGACATCTTGGATCAGTAAGGGATATTTATACCCAGGCCCCTGTGCCCTCAATTTTTATAGGGCTCTTGTTCAGCCAGGTAAGGAAAAGTTCACCCCCACCCTTTGCACTTGTTTTGGTGCAAAAGGTTTGTATAACAGACATGCTGGTGCTGTCTTGGCAACTTTGTTTCTTTTGTCCATACTTTTTTCCAAAAAAGGGCGCTTAAGATTTGTGTAGGTAAAAAATGAGCCATGTACTGACAGGTATGCCAAGGAAGGTTACCCACAAGGTCCCTTTTGGGCCATGGCACAACAGGGCTAGCCACAAGTCACCCACATGTCGAGGCATCGGTCTCTGCTCACAGTCTCCATACCTGGTGAGGCGGTGAGTCAGGATAAGAATAATGAGTGAATGAATGAATGAATGAAAATGTTAGCTATATGGCATGCCCACCCAGGGGAGGACAAAAAAGAATGCCCCTGAACTGTTCTAGCAGACAGTTTCAGGTTGGATGAAAAGAAGAACTTGTTTACTGTAAGGGTGACCAGAATCTGGAATACAGTACCCAAAGTGATTGTGGGGTCCCCAGCTGGACAGACCTTCCTGGGATCATTTGATCTCAGCAGTGTTCCTGCCCTGAGTAGGTTGTTTTGAACTAGAAGATCTTTCCAGGTCCCTTCCAGCTGTTCGTTTCTGTGAAGCTCCATGATTCCTAACCCACTATTCATCAAGCATGTCAGCTGAACACTGTCAAGTAGGCTCGCTTCCTCATTGTCTGCCATGAATAACAGGGAACGACCATGGATGGCAGCATCCAGCATGCACACAAGGTCCATGCTGGCTGGGTCTGTCAACTCCTGGTGCGTCATGATTAGCAAAGTAACACCAGCTCCCACCCCCCTTGTGCCCGTCTGTTATTCCTATAGTGGCACAAAATTAATAACCGTTTTTCGGCTTTCAGTGCTTTCATTTGCCCTTTAATCTATCATGCGTTTCTTCAATTCCAAGGCAGCACTCATCAGGGAACTACTTTGCCCCGTGTTAGCCACTGCTTTCCCCCTGTACTTTGACTGGGTCATACAGAGGCCAGACTCGAGGCTTCTGTCTGTGCGAATGCCAAGAATGGGACAGATGTGATCATAGTCAGTCGTGGAGGGTGGGGAGAAAAGCTCAGGCAGGTGTCCCTGGCACCAGTGTCTGGGTCAGTGGGTCACAGGGTCTGAGATAAAGGTTCTTATCGTCAGACCGACTCCCTATACCCCCCCCCCCCTTGGTGTCTGGCAACAGGCAGTTATGCACAGGGTGCTCACAGGCACCAGTTGCACTGCAAAAAATATGTTAGCACAGCAGTGCTCCCAGGATGGTTGGCAGCTGCCCACCAAAACCCTTGCAACAGTTGACCTGCAACCCTGCACGACACAACCTTGGGCACCAAGGGCTGTGCAGCAGCAGATCAGAGTGGTTCCTCCTGCATTTGTAGATGGGGTGGAGGAAAGTGTTTGGAGTGGTGGCTGCAGTTTCCTGCAGCCATCACCCAGTGGGATGCTGCCCACAGTGAACATAGGCGGGGGCGGGAGGGAGAGGGGGAAGGGGGCCTACAGCAGTCTCCTGGCTGTCGTGTCTGACCAGTTGACCTGCCATTGTCACTGCGCACTACTGAGCACGACCAAGACACAATCTGCAAAAAGGCAGGGTGCTGTAAAATTTGCTGAGCTTCTCATCTGTGAAATGTTGCAGAGATTCACAAGGTGTGAAATGTTGCAAGATTTCACAAAAGGCTTCGGTGTCTTAGCTCTCCAGAGCCAACATCTGTACACAGAGGAGAGTCCAGCTCTGGGTACAGAACACCTCAAGGTCACACACATGCTGAATATAGAAATTATGTTTAAAGATGAAAATATAGAAGTCTATAGGCCTCACTCATGACTGTTCTGCCCACATTGTGCCACTTGCCAACCTTTTATGGGCAATTACTTTCCTTTTCAATGCAGGATATTACCCAGCCACTTCACGTTTCAGAGAGGGCAGTTATCACATATTCGGGCCAACTTCCCTGGCTTTGTTCTCCTGCTGCAGCAACAGGAGCAGTTGACAGAGGATTTGTTAAAAGTTTATAAGAATGAACTTCACCCCCAACTCCCACCCACCATCCCCTATTGTGGAATGAAGTCTCATTACCACTCTGTGTCTGAGGCAAGCCAGGGAATGTTTGGCTTTGCTTTCACCCCCCGCAACACCCAGATCCAGCCATTTTCATACCTTCCCAATAAAGAAGGCAGACAGGGATGGGAAATGCAGTTTTATTCTACCCAAGAACTTACTAAGAAACACACAGGAACAAATGGGAACTGAGAACTTACTGAACTATGAACAAATAGAAACCCCTCTCCCATCAGCTGGCTCCCTTTCCTGCCCATGCACCACCGTCTGACCTGCCCCTTGCTCCCTGAACCACAATAGTGTTCTCCTGACCCTGCTGACATCAGTTAACTGCAGTGTGGGTAGGGGAACAAGCTCAGCTGTAATACTCCTGGCTACCTCCTGAACAGAGGCAAGCCAAGTAGAGCTTGTGTGCATTTTCCAGGGGGCGGGGTGCTTATGAATAAGGGGCTTGTTCACACACTGGAGGATGTGGTCCTTAATTTGCAGGTCTTCTACAGATGCCCATGACACTGCCGTGCCAACTTAAGGAGCTAGTTTGTACAGTCTGGGAGCTGCTTCCTGAATTCTATGGTGTTGTCCATGTTTTAAGCCTCCCGCTCATCATCTGCCCTAAGCATCTCCTGGGTTTTGTCCTGCCAGTCATCTGCCACTTGGGTTTATGCTGCCTTCCACCAAAACCTCCATCATGCTCTCTCTGAAGCATTGCTGCTGGTGGCAGTATTCTCACGTGTGCTTCACTCCAGTGTGAGCTGGGGTCTGAGGTTCAGACGCATGTCCCCAGCTGGTATCAAGTGTGGTAGCTGGAAAGAGGAATAGGAGAACAAAATTTTTGTGGTGAACTATCTCTTCCCCAAATGTTAAAAGGGACGATTGCCCACCTCCAAAGCTACATACACAAGCCCCCCCAGCACATCCAACACAACGGCACCAAAACAGTGCCTGCCATAGCATCACAAATGGATATATTGCCCATTCTGTGATACTTACAAGTCCCCAGTTACATGTCCTCTTGTGTCTCAGGAACAGAAACCAATCTTTGGGCCTCAGGAGAAATTTCTGGTGTACTAACTGTCAGTAGTGTCCTCATCATCATCGTCTGTGCTCACGAACGATGATGGTGTCAGGAAGACGGGTCATGATCAGGGTCACCTTCTCTTGGCTGCCCCTGTCATTCAGCAGCATCGAGCAGTTGACCCACTGCTCTGACTTGCTCACCGTTTCCATCTCAGGACACTTTGTGGCTCCTTTGTTAGGTGTATTCTCCAGGACAAAACCAGTCCCAAATGACCACAGATAGGAAGCCTCTCCTGCATCCTTGGAGAGAAAGACAGCTGGTCATAAAATGGAGCAATTAGGCATGCTGCCCCAGAATGAGAGTTCTCACCTTTGGGTCAATGAAACACACATTTCAGGGCTTTGACCTTGCTCCAGCACTGTCCAGTCCTGGTTGTGTCCTTGTGCCTTCATGTACTTTGCTATTGCTGTATACACTGGCTTATTCCTCCTACTTTCCAGCTACTCAGTGATCTTTTCCTCCAACCAAGTGTCAGTCAAGTCTTTAAGTTCTTCCTGGGTCTAGTTGGGGTCATGGTCGATAGATGTAGCAGCCTCCTGCTCTGTTGCCTGCATACTGGACTTGTTCTTCTGAGACATTGAGAAGGGCTTTGCATGCCCCAGTAGTTGTCAAAACATACATACCTCGGTATCCTGACAACAGAGTTACGGAAAGGTTTCTGGCAAACTTCGGGGGCTGTTATATAGACACTAGCAAATGGTCTGTCAAAAATGACGGGGGGGTGGCAGGGATGGAGCCCAGCATTCAGCCCTGTGCCCCTGTCTGCCCCCCCTTGCCCGTGCTAGTCTGGCCCCACCCCCTTCAGGCCTGACCCAGTTCCCACTGGGAGTTTGGGTTTGGGGCCGGACTGCACCCGCCTTTTGGCCCCCCGTTGCAGGCCTGACCCTGTTGTCCCCCCTGCCACAGGAGTCCTGCCCCTGCTTTGGGGCCAGGGCTGCTTCCCCCACCTTCGCCCCCCCCCCACTTTGGAGCTGGGGCACTCCCCCCCTTCCCCCACCGCTTCGGCCATTCCCCACCCCTCCCCAGTCTCTCCCCCAACTCTGGGGCCAGGCCCATGTCTGCCCCCCCCCACCCACCACTTTGGGCCTGGGCTGGTCCCCCCCCATCCCCCACAGCTTGGGGTCTGTGCCACACCCTGCAGGCCCACCAACAGCCACAGTCCTGGGCTTGGTCGTGGGTGCAGGCCCAGTGCGGCAGTTGTGGGCATTGGTGTGGTGGCCGTGGTTACTGGTAACTGCCCCCTCCCCTGCCAACTCTTGTATGGGGGGGCAAGCAGGGGGTGCTCCGGGTGCTGCCTCCAAGGAGCAGATCAGGAAGGCAAGGCCAGTGCCCCCCGACTCCGTCTCCTTCTCCTGTGTTATGGTGGGGCTCCATTCCCTGCTGTCCCCCTCTGCCTTCCAAAGAGTGGGCTCATCAGTCCCCACTGTCGTGGCGGTGCTCCGCCATCTGTCTTGTCTAACTAGAGCACTCTGATTAGAATGTGTTGAACGAAACTTTTTGAAAATTCCATTTACGCATAACTATGAAGGTGTCAACTGTGTCTCAGAACCAGCAGGCAGGGCAATATGAACAAAGTAATGGTGATAGGCATAGAGGAAGTCAACTGACATCTCTGATGCTGGTACCACCGAGAAGGCTTCAGATTCCTTGACTATGGCGCACGCTTCAGGGAGAGAGGATTCCTGGGAAGGGATGGCATCCACCTCACGAGGAAAGGTAAGTCCCTGTTCACAGCCAGGATGGCCGATCTTCTGGACAGGACTTGAAACTAAGATTGCTGGGGGACAGGGATACACAAATTCAAACATGTCCAGGAACCAACATACATACATACTGGGCGAGCCACTCTTGCGGGGCATAGTTCTTCATGAGCAAAAAAGGAAGATGAGGGCCTCTGGAGGAGGACTCCGGTGTCTATATACTAACTCCAGGAGCATGGGAAACAAGCAGGAGGAGCTAGCCCTCCTACTCTCCAGTGTGCATTATGAGTTAGTAGGGATTATAGAGACCTGGTGGGACTCCTCATACAACTGAAGCATAGCTACAGAGGGCTACACCCTGCATAGAAGGGACTGGGTGGGGAAGAAAGATGAAGGCATTGCTCTCTATGTGAAAGAGCAGTACACCTCCTTGGAGACTGACATCGGATCCAAAAATGAACAACTTGAAATCCTCAAGTTGCGGGGCTGGGCTGGCAAGAGAGACCTGACTGTAGGTGTATACTACAGACCACCAAACCAGGGGGAGGAACTCAATCTGGAATTCACCCAAGAATTGACTGAGAGTGCATGTGCACGTGACATGGTCATCATGGGCAATTTTAATTATCCAGACGTCTCCTGGGAGGAACACTCGGCCAAGTTGAAATGGTCACAATCCTTCCTGACCTGTGTTAAGGAGCTCTTCCTGACTCAGGAGGTGCATGGGCTAACCAGAGGTGACGATCTGCTAGACTTGGTCCTGGCCAAAGGAGATGACCTGGTGACCGACTTAAATATAGAGGGAAACCATCATGTTCACTGGCCAACATAAGGCAGACAAATTGGATAGCAGGATTGAAGTCTTGGACTTCAAAAATGCAAATTTCAACAAGCTTAGGTCACTAATAGTGCAAGTGCTGTGGGACCAGGGACTGAAGGCGAAAGATGTGCATGAAGAGTGGTTGTTCCTTAAGGGCATGATCCTTGAAGCACAAAGGAAGTCCATTCCCATGCGGAGAAAAGGTAACAGAATGGCTGGGAAGTCCTCTTGGCTAAACAGGGGCATCACGGTCCTCTTAAGAAAGAGGCATCTAAACAATGGAAGCTTGGGGCAGGGCCCCAAGGAGGACTATTCCACAACGGCCTGCATTTTCAGGGAACAGAGAAGACAAGTTAAAGTGGCAGCTGAGCTTAGATTAGCAGTAGGAATCAAAGACAACAAGAAGTCCTCCTTTAGGTACATAGAGAACAGGAGGAAAACAAATGAGAGTGTGGGGTCATTGCTCAACAACTCAGGAGAGCTGGTTATCAGCATCCAGGAGAAAGCTGAACTCCTGACTAACTACTTCGCCTCAGTCTTTCACCGGACCATGTGCAAAACCATACCAGGTAAAGTAGAGGATGAGCGCAGTAGGAATAATCGTCTTCCTACTATTGCCATAAAATTTGTGTGTGATCAATTAATAAAATTAGATGTGTACAAGTCAGCAGGACTGGATGATCTTCATCCGAGAATGCTGAAGGAGCTGGCTGAAGTCATTGCAGAACCCCTGGCAAAACACTTCCACAACTCGTAATGATCTGGAGAAGTCCCTGAGGACTGGAAGAGGGCCAATGTTGTGCCCATCCATGAGAAGGGCAGGAGGGAGAACCTGGGTAACTATAGGACAATCAGCCTAACTTTCATCCTAGAGAAAATCCTAGAAAAGTTCATCAAGGAGTCTATCTGTAATAAACATGCGGAAGGTAAGATTCTGAATGACAGCCAGCATGGCTTCATTGTGAGCAGGTCTTGCCTTACCAACCTCATCTCTTTCTATGACCAGGTAACTTGCCACATGGACACAAAAGAACAGTTTGACATTGTATACCTAGACTTCTAAAAGGCCTTTGATCTAGTATCCCACAATGTCCTCGCAAGAAAATTGGAGAATTGTGGGCTTAACCTTGAGTCAGTCAGGTGGGTAAGAAACTGGCTGCAGGATAGGACCCGGAGACTTGTAGTGGATGGATCTATGTCATCCTGGCAAGAAGTGGGCAGTGGTGTCCCACATAGATCAGTAATCAGTCCAGTATTTTTCAATATCTTTATTAATGATTTGGATGTGGGGGTGAAGAGCTCACTGGCCAAGTTCACAGACCAACACCAAGTTATGGGGAAGCATGGTCACGCTTAACAATAGGCTGCAGATACAGGTGGACCTGGACAGGCTTGCAAGTTGGGCGGACCAGAACCTGATGAAGTTCAATGTTGAAAAATGTAAAGTGCTCCACCTGGGGACAAACAATCCCCTGTACACCTACAGACTTGGAAACGCCAACCTGACCAGCACCGTGAGTGAAAGGGACCTGGGTGTAATAATAGACCACAGTATGAATATGAGCTGGCAGTGCGATGCTGTAGCCAGTAGGGCATATGCATCAATCGATGCATCTCCAGTAAAGCCAAGGAGGTGATTCTTCTGCTCTACTCAGCACTGGAGTGACTGCAGCTGGAGTACTGCGTCCAGTTCTGGGCACCGCACTTTAACAGTGATGTGGACAGGCTTGAGAGAGTCCAAAGAAGAGCCACCTGTATGATCAGTCTTAAAAGGCAAGCCATATGAGGAAAGGCTGAGGGATCTGGGACTTTTCACCCTGAGGAAAAGAAGGCTGAGAGGGGACCTAGCAGCACCTTACTGCTGTACTAGAGGAGTACATCAAGGGCTTAGTGAATAACTGTTCACCAGAGCACCCGAGGGGAAAACCAGGAGTGATGGCCACAAACTTTTGGAAGCTCCATTCAGGCTCAACATTAGTAAAAACTTCTTCACAGTCAGGGTGTCCAGACTGAGGAATAAGCTTCCTCCAGAGGTGGTGCAGTCACCTACCCTGGAAATCTTCAAGAGGAGACTGGACAGTCACCTTGCTGGGATCACCTGACCCCCCAGTTAGCTTTCCTGCTTGGTGCAGGGGGCTGAACCCAGTGATTTTCCAAGGTTCCTTACAGTCCATGAATAGCCTGGCCCAAATTTACCCCTATTGTCTGTACAGATAGATCTATAATGTCCCACTGCTGATCACACCTGAGAAATTGTGGTTGGCAGCTCTTCCTTTAGGCATAACTTCCCCTACCATTGCTGTGCCATCTAATCAATTGCTTAGCTGTGCTGGGGTTTTATCTTGTATGAAGGGAAGAGAGAGACTTCTCTGGGTTCGTAGTATACTGCATCTTTGACTGCCAGAACTCACATTTTTTTTGCAATGAACAATTGAATTATTTCCAAGCGTGTGTGTGGAGGGGGCAGGCAAAACTTGAACTACCAAGTTAAGTTAGGGAAGGAGAGCAGGGCACAGGAGGCTGCAATGCTCAGCAGTACAAATGTAGCATGAGTGTTAATGAAGCCCTGTTCCAAAACTGGGTGGGGTCAATTACAGATTGGGAGAAGACTTCATGGTTCTAGTACCTTGATGGCTAGCATAGGTTTTGAGATGCTAATGGGAGCTATTGAGACATAGTGCTGTCCCTCACACACCCCTGTTTCAAACCTGGGATATTGCAGGGCAGGACTCTTTTCTGGGGAGATGCTTCTTGGGTGTGTCTATTCGTTGATCCAGTAAATGCCAGTACCTTACTCTGAGGGTGCATGAACGGGTTCTTGGGGTCATCCTAAACCCCATAAGTTCTAAATGGATGGGTGGTATATCACCTGCCCCACACCCACTGATCATGGTACAGGGCAGAGGCTCTGCTGTGCTACCACCCATAGCACAGCCTCCCGAGCGGGGTAATTATTGACATGCAACAGGAGCCCTACTACATACTGGAAAACAATATGGCTTTATGGAATCTAGACATAACGAGTGAGGAGAACCAAATGGAGATTCCAGATGAAATGCATGAGGAGGATGACATGGAGAATCCTGACAAAATGAGTGAGGAGGCTGAAATGGAGCATCTGGGCGAAATGGGTGAGGAGAACAAAATGGAGCCGAGTCTCCTGCTGATGGTCTTGGAGTTACTGGATAGCATAGAAGTGCAACCAAGTATTGGAATGTATGCTGTGATGATCCTTGTAAACACTCGCGATGAGATGCCAGCAGATAAACATGCCTCGCAAAAAAAGGGCAAAAAATGTGCAGTGGAATGGGATAATGGAGAAGCAGGTGTGGAAGCGGCAGCTGACAGGGCTCTATGGATTGACTTCAGGAGCAGCTGAGCGAGGGAGGGAGCTTATTCCGGAAGTACTTTCAGTCCACTTCCAGGTCTGCCAGGGAGTGTGCCGGGGGCCCTCCTGTGCCCTCCCGGCTCAGCAGTTGGCCACAGGGGGACCCCAGGTGCCTCCCCCAGACCCAGGAGGCACCAGTCGCCGAGCTGGGAAGGCAGGTAGACAGAAAGTGGGCTCCCTAGTCCACTTCCAGGTCTGCCGCTGCTGAGCGCACTAGGGAACTCCCCATGCTTCTGTGGAACGCTCCATGCGCCCCAGCATTGCAGCGATCGCGAGCCCCTGCTATCTAGAGGTACGTGGAAAAAACATTTAAATCTGTGTCTATGTCCAAATCTCTGAACCTTTCTGCATCTCTCTGAATCAATTCAGTCGGTTCCGAATCAATTTGGAGAGATTAAAGGGTCCTTTGATTCAATTTGGATTTGGAGATTCAGCCGCCAAATCAGGCCGAATCTCTGTCAAATCCAATCAGGGACCAAAGCTTCATACAGCCCTAATGAGCACCCCTAACTGATGGGAGCGAATCGTTCTGATGACTTGAAATGATCAACAATGGCTGGAGACATTCCGAACGACCAGAGAGACATTTCATAGATTCATAGAATGTAAGGCTGCAAGGGACTTCAGAAGATCATTGGGTCCAGCCCCCTGCACCAAGCAGGAAAGACAACTGGGGCCAGGTGACCCCAGCAAGGTGACCATCCTATCTCCTCTTGAAGATTTTCAGGGTAGGCAGTTGCACCATCTCTGGAGGGAATTATTCCATAGTCTGGATACCCTAGTTGTGAAATAGTTTTTCCTGATGTTGAGCCTGAAAACATCCTCCAGGGGTCTGTGACCATTACTCCTAGTTTTCCCCACGGGTGCCCTGGTGACCAGTTTTTCACCTAGCGTTTGATGTATACCTGTAATGTAGCGGTACCCTGCTACTTAGTCCCCTCTCAGCTTTCTTTTTTTCAGGCTGAAGAGTCCCATATCCCTCAGCCTTTCGTCGTATGGCTTGCCACACAAGTTTCTGATCATACGGCTCATAGAGTCATAGATTCATAGATGTTAGTGTCGGAAGGGGCCTCAATAGATCATCGAGTTTGACTCCCTGCATAGGCAGGAAAGAGTTCTGGGTTCAGATGACCCCAGCCAGATGCCTATCTAACCTCCTCTTGAAGACCCCCAGGGTAAGCGAGAGCACCACCTCCCTTCGGAGCCCATTCCAGATTTTGGCCATTCTAACTGAAGAAGTTCTTCTTAATGTCCAGTCTAAATCTGCTCTCTGCTAGCTTATGGCCATTATTTCTTGTAACCCCCAGGGGCACCTTGGTGAGTAGAGCCTCACCTGTTCCCTTCTGCGCCCCCGTGATGAATTTATAGGCAGCCACAAAGTTGCTTCTCAGCCTTCTCTTGTGGAGGCTGAAGAGGTCCAGGTGCCCTAGTCTCTCCTTGTAGGGTTTGGCCTGCAAGCCTTTAACCATACGAGTGACCGTTCTCTGTACCCTCTCCAGGTTATCCACATCCTTCTTAAAGTGTGGCACCCAAAACTGGACGCAGTACTCCAACTGCAGTCTGACCAGTGCCAATAGAGGGGAAGTACCACCTCCTTGGTTCTGTTTGTCATGCATCTGCTGATGCACCATAAAGTGCCGTTAGCTTTGCTGATGACTTCGTCACAGTGACGACTCATATTCATCTTGGAGTCCACTAGGACTCCAAGATCCCTTTCTGCTTCCATGCTGCCGAGTAAGTCATTTCCTAGGCAGTAGGTGTGCTGGACATTTTTCCTCCCTAGGTGCAGCACCTTGCATTTCTCCTCCTTAAATTGCATTCTGTTGTTTTCTGCCCATTTGTCCAACCTGTCCAGGTCTGCCTGTATTTGTTTCCTGCCCTCATCCTTCTCTGAACTTTCTCAAACTTTAGCAATTCCTTGTTAAAGTGCAGTGCCCAGAACTGGACGTAGTACTCCAGCTGTGGTCTCATGAATGCCCAGTAAAGTGGGAGAATCACTTCCTTGGTTTTGCTGGAGATGCATCAATTGATGCGTGCCAGCATATTGTTAGCCCTGCTGTTTACAGTGTTGTACTCCTGGCTGTTGTTTATACTTGGTTTATTATTACCTCTAGGTCCCTTTCATTTGGAGTGCTAGTCAGGTTGGCGCTGCCAAGCCTGTAGGTGTGCAGCGGATTGTTCATCCCCAGATGGAGCACTTTACATTTCTCAACATTAAACTTCATCTGTTTCTGGTCCGTCCAGCTTGCAAGCCTGTCTAGTTCTGCCTGTATCTTCAGCCTGTCTTCAAGTGTGACCATGCTTCCCCATAACTTAGTGTCATCCACGAACTTGGCCATTGAGCACCCCCACATCCAAATCATTTATGAAGATATTGAATAGCGCTGAGCCAAGCACTGACCCCTGCAGGACACCACTGGCCACTTCCTGCCAAGATGACACAGATCTGTTCATTAGAACTCTCTGAGTCCTACCCTGTAGTCAGCTTCCTTACGCACTTAACTGACTCACAGTTAAGCCCACAGTCTTCCAATTTTCTTGCAAGAACATCATGGGATACCAGATCAAAAGCTTTTTGGAAGTTGAGGTATATAATGTCAATCTCCTCTCTCTTATCCAGGTGGCGAGTCACCTGATCATAAAAGGAGATGAGGTTGGTGAGACAAAGCCATGGTGGCTCTGGTTTAGAATCCTACCTTCTGCACATAGACTCCTTAATTAATTTTTCCAGGATTTTCGCTGGAATAGAAGTTAGGCTAACTGGCTATAGTTATTCGGGTCCTCCCCCCTCCCCTTCTTGAAGATGGGCACAACATTGACCCTTTTCCAGTCCTCAGGGACCTTCCCAGAGCGCCATGACTTTTGGAAAAGATTAGCCAGGCATTCCGTGATTACTTCGGCCAGCTCCTTCAGCACTCTCGGGTGAAGTTCATCCAGTCCTGCTGACTTATATATGTCCAGTTTCTTTAATTGATCACACACCAGTTCTACAGCAATAGTAGGAAGGCGGTCATTCGAACCCTGCTCATTCTGTCCCCTAGCTAGCGTGATTTGCAGGCAGACAGAGAGGTGGGCGGGCAGCACATGGCACCCCACAACATAGGCATGGAGATGCTGGTTGGGTGGCCCTTGTGTGGGATTGCCTGGCTGCACATATTATGGACTCTGCCAGTAACGAGCGCTGGGTAGTTCTTCCGGTAAAAATAATATTTTTGTCATTTTATAACACAAAACTTCTGTTTCTTCAGTACATTGTCTGTAGTGGCAGGAAGGAGGTTGCAGTGAAGGCAGGCGGTGGAGGTGTAGGCGGGGTCCTCCTGTGGGCAGCCGCAGCTTCCCATGGTTACTTGAACGATGAATAGCTGGCCACCACTGGGGACTGCAGCAGGGCATGAGGAGGGGGGGAGGGGAGGGGAGAGGAGGGAGCAGCTGCCCCAGCGGGGTAAGGGGGTTATTGTTTGGAGGCTGCCTGCTGCAGGGGCAGAGGGGGACAGGACCCATACATATACAACTCTGTGCCCGACACTTGGCACAGGTTCACAACGCTAGGTAGCTTAGCCTTCAAGGATGGACCATGTCCTGTGAAGTGTTAATGAAACCACTCCTTAGCACAGGCAGGAGGTGGGGGGTTGGTATGAACCTGCAGGAGTCCTGGCTTTTTGGTGAGTGGAAGTTGGGGGTTGGTATGTGGACAGTAATCGAGACTGGAACAGAGGCAGTTCAAAGGTAAAATGATAACTACTAAGTGAATAGACATGGAAATAGAAATGGAGAATTGACAGAATAGTTTTTTGTTAAGCGGGGAATGGGTATGAGCCTTCCTGCAGTTTGGTAGGGGAGGACGCCTGCTAAAACTCCAGGAGCACCCAACCATGGCTATGACTATACTGAGAGGTAGTTCATAGTAATTGCACACAAAAGCAAGTCTGGTTAATGGGTGCCCAACTTTCTCTTTGTGTAGGAAAAGAGTGCAGCCCCCACTGTCCCGCATACACACTCAGGCGGATTAACACTTGGGACAGCTACCGGCTGGGGCTCATTGACAGCTTCAGGACAGGGCAAGGGTGTAGGATCCTTGGGGGGGCTGGGACCAGGGCCCAAATTAATCTTAATCTACCCGTGTGGACAATTACAGTCCCCAAAGTACCACGGGCCGTCAGCAGGTTTGGTTGGAATGGGACTGGCTGGGTAAGACATGGATCATCTGCGCCTGGGGAAAGTTACGCTCCCAACAGAAAAGTTCCTTGGGTAGCAGCAGGTTTGCTTATGACACACTCCCATCCAGCAGGGCAGATGGAGCCCTGCCTTGGGGACAAACCCCAGCTCTGAGGCTGGTACCAGTGGTGGTGGTGGTTTTACCATCCCCAGTTGTGTGGGTCCTGCTTCCCCCACCACCTCCACAACCTTTAATAACACCTACCCATGCAGAAGCGGTGCACAGGCAGTAAGTTTGTCACTGGGGTGTGCCTTGGCACATGTTACCATGTTACATAGTGGTAACTTGCGCCACTCCTATAACTAGAATTGCCTTCCAGAAAATCCACACACAGTGGACGTGTGGTCCCAGACCCCTCCTGCAGGACCTGCTGCTGCCAAGCAGATAAATAGGTCTTGAAATCTCCCATGGGGATCCTGTAGGGGCGGGCCAAGAAGGTGGTTTTGGGAGCATGGGGCAAAGCCGTTTTGGCTCTTCCCCTGTGCAACAGGAAAACATCAAAGATAACGTGATGCTGCCAGCCCTTGTGCCCTGGATTTTTTCCTTTGGGTTCTGTTAATTTATAGTTGGGGTTTTTTATATTTATTTGTTTGTTTTTCTTGGAAAAAAAGTTTGTATTCTTTTTTGCTTTTGTAAATAAAAGGTTGTAATTTACACAGTTCCTTCTGGACATGGTGTGTTTTTTTTCATAACTGGTGACTGCGGGTGCTGGAGTGGTGGGGAGGGGCTTCCCGTGGTTACCTGAGCAATGAGTAGTCTGCTGCCACTGAGGAATGTGGCAGGGCATAGGGGGAGAGGAGGGAGTAGCTGCCTGGGCAGAGAAAGGCTTTCTTATTTTTATTTATACTTCCTTAGTTTTAAAAAGATATTTCTGTTATTAAAGGTACTTATTTTTTGTAAGAGCAATTGATTGATTTTGTTTTAAATTGTGTTTTATATTTGTTTTCTGAGTAATACATATATTACCTTCTCATTCTGAGATAGATATATATAAATCATGGTATGTCCTGAAAAAAAAAGGGTTTAAAATAAAGATGCGCTAGGTGAGACATTGTGGTGGTGACCCTGGGGCACGGCAGGCTGCAGATTGGGATTGTGCCCCAGCGACGGACCATGTTGTTACCACTGCAAAATGCCAGGGAGGCTGCGCTACAGCTCCACACCATGCTATGTGCCCGCTGCACATCTTGACAGCAGGGACACCACTAGCTAAGTGGGGGGCTGTAGCCACCCCGGAATTGCACATATCCATGTGCCCAGCCCTGTGCATCTGGCCCAGTATCCACGGAAACCTCAGGGCTGCGATATCACAGTGCAGCTGCTGCAGGAGTTGGTCTCCACGGAAACCAGCCCAAGATGTTTACAGGGACTGCTGGGAAATGTAGTCCAGTAGCAATAGAAAAAACATGGAGTGGGCAGCACAACAACTGCCCCAGCATTGGTATCTGTAATATGATACCCTGTCATGGTGGTGATGGTCCAACCACCACTGGTAGTTTACATGGTCCTCCGGCCACCACCGCACCCAGCACCCGGGACGGGCAGCCACCGCAGGATTGCACCTACCGGTAAATTTGCCGTTGAGGGGGTGTGCCTCAGCACATGCTGATACTTTAGTATTTCAGGGTAACTTTCCTATTTCTTATATTTGCATTCCAGGAACCCGATGGATGGTGGGTGCTGCATGCCAGACCCACCGCCCGGGATACACTGCATCCTGGGTCATATTTAGGTAATTTCAGAAATCTCCACCAGAGACTCCGTAGTGTACTTTGCAGCCAGTAGTGGAGAAGTGAAGCAGCTGGTTTTGGGAGTATGGGCCAAAACCTCTTCTTTCTTCCCCTGCAGGCCTCGTAGAAGAGCAGAAATAGAGCAGAGGGATGAAGAAGAAAGTGAATAAGAAGATAGAAGATAGACACACATATAAAATTGAGTTAGAAACATTATAGGTAAAATAGAGTAGAATAGATATATAGATAGAGTGTGTAGATAGATATATAGGTAGACAGATATGTAGCTAGATATATACATAGAGTAGAATACAAATAGAAATAGATATGCAACTAGATTAGAGATAATAATCGAGTGTAAATAGTATGAATAGTATATAGTATAAATAGTCTTAATAGGAATATAGTAAAGTAATATACGTTTTAGTAGGGTTTTTTTACTGGAGTTTATGTAATTATTTATTTAAGCCTACAAGGGAAAATGCTGTATTTTTACATTTCTTTTTACTTTTTATACTGTAAATTTATTTTTATACATACTGTATTTTATACTGTTTTTTTATAATGACTAGGGGTTTTTTTCAATAAATTGTGTGTTGGAAAAAAAAATTTTAAATTAAAAGGTTAAAATTCATACAGTTCCTTCCGGATGTGGCATTTTTTTTTTTATCATAGGAGGATTCATGTGGGAGTCCATGTAGTTGGGGATGGGTGGGGGAGGGCATGATCACAGCTTAGCATGGGGATCCCTGGCTTCATGGGAATGGGCCTTTCGGGGGCATTTTGGGAGTGAGGGAGGGGATTCAGGATTTAAATGCGCCCCCTGCTGTAATGCAGTACCGAAGATAGCAGTGGGTGGCTTGGTATGCAGCTCCTCCTGCTGGAATTTATTGTGAATTGCACACCGGGTTTAATTCATTGTAAAGGCTACCACATGTGAACATTGATGCCACATTTAAAAAAAAACATTTTAAATGTAATAAACCTATTTAATTTAATGAGAATTAAGTCCCATTATGTGTACAAGTGCCCTACATGCTAGCAAGCAAACTTGGAGATGTCTGGCCTGGCTGACAGCTTTTGCCTTCATTGGATATCAGTGATTCCTTTCTAAAGAGTTTGGTGTGATCAAGGCTTGTTTAACATAGGAATAGTTCTTTATAAAATGTTCTGTTTCCTTCCTTGAGAAAAAATATTACAATACCCAGTTATTTGCAAGAGGAGCTGGAGCTGGTAGGGTAGATTTAGATTTGTCAATACCGCTCTTGTGGTCACAAGGATGTCCTTCTCAACTCGAAAAGGGAGAAAGAGCAAAACAAAAATTTTCCCTTGTTCTTGTATTGCATTAACAGCCCTTCTTATCCTTTTTATTTTCCATAAATCATATTTTCTGCTTTAATCCAAAAATTACTCTTTCCTCATAAGCATCATTGTCCAATAGAGACATTGGAACTAAGGACAAATTCAAAAAAGCTAAGTATATAGTTGCTTCCTTTTACAAGGAGTGAATGCCGTCTCTTCAGGTTGTGGCTTGGGATGACTTTTGCCAGGGATAATTTAAGACATCTCTTAAGGTGCATTTTCTCTCATCAAAAGTAAATTTCTTTTAAATAAAATAAATCTGTCTCTAAAATTACTGTGTTCCATATTTGCTGGTGTAAACTGTTGGAAAATAATTTTGGTCACCCCAAAAAATCCTAGATCAAATTTGGTCAATTTACAAATAAAAAAATACTGATTTGCGACACACTTTGTAAACTCAGCCAGGGGCTCGTTTCTTCTTCCCTTAAACATCATTTATACCAGGGGTTGTCAACCGGGGGTACACATACCCCTGGCAGTACTTGAACTGGTCCTAGTGGATACGCGTGGGCAGGCAGGGATGAAGCGCCACTGCCTCCCAGGAGTAGGGCTGGTGTGGGGTGAGGGCACCAGCACCCCTCTGCAGGGTGAGGAAGCTCGCACATAGCAGCCATCGCCGCTACACCCCAGCCCGGTGAGCTTCTCTTCCCTGCAGAGGGGTGACACTGCCCTCACCCCAGCCCGGTGAGCTTTCCTGCCCCGGCCCTGCTCCTGGGAGGTGGCGGTGCTCCGTCCCCACCCACCTGCATGGCGTCCCCGCCTCCCTGCTCCATGTCCAGTGGTGCACTCTCCCCACTGCCCTCCATCCCCACTCGGCGTCCGGCCATCAGGGGTACTTAGACTAAAAAAGGTTGAAAACCCATGATTTTACTAATTAATCTTATTATAGGCCGTATTTTGACATCATAACAACAGGACTGCTGCAAATCATTTATTCAAATACTAATGAAAATCCCAGTAACTTTTAATTCTCTTTATATTCCTTCGCAAATACCTACACAGTACCTCACTTGAGGATATGCCCAGAATCTTTTCAGGAACATGTCTTCTCTGAGTCTATTTAATTTATGCCAGCATATAACCCTTGTACTCAAAAAGATGTCTGAAATGTTGATGCCTGGACAGATAAACACTATACATATATCTTCATGCACCAGATATGATGAGTGAAGAATATATAATACAGTTTGAACAAATTCCACCTTTTTCCCCCTTCCCTCCAGCCAGAACAAAAAATAGTGGTGCTACAAACTAGAAGTAAAAGCCATAACTCCAGTTCTTCTAGAACAAAAATCAGGAAACTGTTCCAGGTCTGTAGTTGCAGAGCAAACGGGAGGTTTTATATTGGCGTGCTCTCTCTCCTCTAAATCTGGGGGGAAAAGATTCTAAAGGGAATTTATGAGACTAGTAACTGTGAAACTAGATGTCAACAGCCAATTGTGTGAATTTTTCTGCCTAAACAATTTCCTCAAACCTATTGTGTTTGCTGTAGCCACAGTATAAGATACAGATTTACCGTTATCTTCACAATTGCTCGATAAACAGAACAATTTGAAATGTACAAAAGCGTGTCAGACAGATTATGTTCAGTGCAACCTCTATGGGATTATGGTTTTTGCAACCAGCTCAAAAGCTCCTGAAATTCCCTTGCAGAATGACTACTTCTTCAGGACCAGACATTGCATGCCCTGGAGCGCTGTAACCTCATCATGAACAAATCCAGCATTAGTTCCATCTAATTTAGCTTTAACATGTATCATAAAATTATGGTACAGCCCATAAGAGTATAGAATCCTAGTGCTTTTGCAGAGATTGTTTAACAAGGAATTCTGTCCTTGTAGAACTGGAACATCCAGCTACATAACCTGGACCACTCCCACTCCCCTGCCTTATAACCAGGGGAGACCCCTCTCCCCTCCCTCCCTTATGTCCTTTCCAAGATCACAGCCTGCTGTCCTATATAACAACTCTTCCTTCCCCCAGTAAAGGGGTACTATTGCTTTTTTGATAGTAACTAGACACCTAGCACAGGAATTCAACAACTCTTCCTCCATTCTATCTGTTTGTCACCTACTCAGAAGAACAGAACATGCACTAAGCTATAACAGTTTTTTCATGGCATTTCTACTTAAATGATTTTGGTTTTTCCTGACCATCTATAATTCTCACAATGTCAGTCTTTAATTGAACCAGTAGCCTTTACTTCTGTTTCTAACAGCTACTGTTTTCTAAAAGATTCCAGAGTCCAGCCCTTCCCAGGAGCTTTACAGAGCAGACTGCCAGATCACATGGAGGGGGTTACGTAAGCATGGGACACTTTTTGCTTGAATCTCTTTCCCTGTCCAACAAACAAGACCTCTAAGATTTTCCAAAGATACCAGAGAGGCTGTTGCTGTATTGCCAGTCCATGACACAAAGGTGATAATCTAACTCCTGTATATCATCTAACCAAAAGTGCCAGGAAAGATCACTTTTGTTTTGCCTGATTGATTTCTAAATCCACTTTTGGCTCTGAGGGCTGTGATTTCCTTGCTTGACACACAAAGTGAGATGCGCTCCAATTTTTCTACATGTCTATTCCATCTAGATCTTGTAAGTCAGAATCTGAGAGGTTAGGTATCTTAAGCTAGTCATATGATCAGGTTTTATTGGTAGAAGTCTTTTTCTGAAAAACTAGAAAAGACCTCCCACCCTTATCAGATCATATACAACATATATCCTCATTAATAGAGACTTCAGAGTATAACTATAATGCTGCATTCCCAGATCGATTATCATCAGTAGGGATAGAACTTGGACCTCTGGATCTTAACATGTGAGCCTCTGATGCACAAGCAAAAAAATCCTTGTCATCAAGCTTAGGATATAGCAGGTTCATCCACTTCTGTGGCCCAGGTACCAGGAGAAGGAGATGAACCTCTAAACTATGTGCCTATGGATTTCACTGGTACCTTCTTATACCCTCCATCACAGCCATATTGGAATCCCTTATGAAAAGATTAAGCCCTGGCTTCTTGTATGTAACATTTTAAGCATTAAAAGGTCTGTCTTCAGAGAGATGAGTTAAACAGTAATACTCTCCATCACTTCATTGGTCCTTTTTTATTGGGTTCTGTGTAGCTATGTGAAAGTGGGGTCAGAACAGATTTCCTCGTGGACCCTTTTAAACAAAAAGTTGGGACAGTCTAGATGCCTATAGTATCTTAAGGTGTTACTTTGGTAGAACCAAGTCAAACTTTCCTAATTTTTATAAGACATCTACAAGATGAACAAAAAAGCCTCAAAACTACATTTTTCTGCACAGGCCAGTCTGGCAGTAAAACCCAGATATGTCATATCTAGTAAGAATCATTTAAGAAAATCCATTTAGCACACTATAAGGCTCATATTTCTTTATTGGGCACAAAGAAATGGTGCTTCCAAGCAGAAAACTTTCAAGGTAAATATGGGATCCCTCTATGTTATTTCACCTAATACAATATTGACAAGTTTCAACTTAATGAAACTTTATTAGTTTGTAGCCATAGGGTTTAATAAGCTGCCACTGATGTAAAATAATTACACCAAAAAATCTAATGATCAGATGGACCCCTGCCTTCCTCTTGACCATTATGTTGTTTCTGGCTACATTCATCATTTTATCACCTGATAGTTCACAGCAGTGAGTCTTTTGGATAGCTGGATGGAACGTGCATGTGAGAGAAAACAAAATAGTTCTCATAATTAGGACATCCACCATTCCAGAGGAACCCTCCTATGTTTTCAGGTTATTGGTTTTTATAATCTTCAAGGAAGTGTTTCTTATTGGTGCTTAAAAATATCTTTTTCCAGTTTTAACCAATTTGTATGAAAGCTTGGGAATAGATCTTCTGGGGTACTTCCTGTTCTGCAACTGGTTATTGGAGTCTCCCTTTAACACTTGAAATCAGAGCCAGCTGAGTGAGTGGAACCTATCCAACTGTGAGTTCCATTATGAGAAACAATATTAACAGGTAAGGAAAAAATATCTCCTTTCATTTACTGTGTTTTTAACTGTTTATTATGGCAGAATAGGAAAAAAGGAAGGACTAACCAGGTCTTTAGCTGTATTTTTCATAACCTGAAATACTTCAGTCAAATTACCTGTAATAGTTTTCTTTCCAGGCTAATATATTTGTGGTACAGTTATATCTTGTTACTTAATACTTTCTGTCTTCTGGTTTAACAAATAGTATATTAAGAATAAAGAGGAAGGTAGGTTGGTGCAAATGTTAAAAAACATCATGCATCTGTTTTTATTTTTTCCAGAAGATGACTTTATATGTTTGTTTTTTAGGTTCCAAAGGCAGCTATGGTCAATCTACTGTATATAATCCAAGCCAGCCTGAGAGGCAGGTGACTGCAATTAAACCAGTTCAAGCAACAAGTTCCACACCTGCAAGCTATAATACTTACCCAGCAGTGACAACGGTTCACCAGAATACATCTGCCTCCCCCATTTCTTCATACACTCCCTCTTCTTTATATACCTCCACTTCTGTACCTTATTCTGGTAAGGAGAAACTTGGTGCAGGTTTCCAATTATCAGCTTTTACTTAGACTACAAACTGCAAAACGTGCTTTCTTTTCTCTTTCTTCCTACTAGGGTCAAATTATCCCAGTTATGATGCCACAACATACACAGCAGCTACTACTTACTATCAACCACCTCAGCAGGCCCAAGCCCAACAGCAGCCACCACCCGTGTCACAGCAACCAAAAACCACAAGCTCTTCTTCCTGGAGCAGCACAGGGAACAGCGCAAACAACAGCTCGAACAACAGCTTCAACAAGAAACCACTTTTTCAAAACAAGCAGCTGAAACCCAAAGGACCACCTAAACAACCTCAGCTTCACTACTGTGACATTTGCAAGATCAGTTGTGCTGGTCCCCAGGTTAGCAATCCTTTTTTGCCCATATTCGCACTTTATGTAATCTCTACACCCTTTTCCAATCATCTAGTTTAACAAATGACATCTTATTGATCCATAATGGATTACTGTTAGGGGGTTAATGATGCATAGATAGAGCTAATTTCCATTTGTCACAGGGTGTAGTTGCATAAGTGTCCAGGTACACCAGGCTTATTAAACTGTTTGTTAGCATGCTGGATGAAATCGTATACTCACAGGTAAGCATAGCAAGTTCCTGATGTGCTAGGCTGAACAATGTAGTTCTGTTTGTAGTTTATGAACAATTATATTTTGAGCAAGTAACACAAAATTATGTTACACATTTGCCACAAAAGGCTGTAAATACCCCAGGTATAACAATTTTTGACAGTTGCTTTAAAAATTAAAACAAGTCCTAATCTATGGCCAGTTTCCAAATTACTGCTGTTATGTGCCACTTCCCTACCTACTTGTCTGTATCGCTGCTCCTTCTGGTCTTCCTGATCTCAGCATATTTTTATGGAACCTGCTGCTGGCTACATTTCAAATTGAATAATGCTTGTGTCCTCCGGTGGGCCAGTATTTTCCTTTCAGTGGGTGCTTAAACATGCGAAAAGGTAATAAGGATCAATTCTGGATAAAATAAGTCTATGGGTACTATATGCAAATTACTACAGCCATGTTTAATTTCAAGGTCACTGTTTTCAGATTTGCTCCTCAAATCCATGTGCTTATTCTTAGAGCCCACCTGCCTTTCCCACGGCGGGGTGGGGGGGCAAGCTGCAGGTGGGCCAAGTTGTGGGGGACCCTGGTGGGTCCCGCCATGGTGCCAGTGCCCCCCAGGCAGCACCTGCCTGCTGGCTCCCAGCCCAGGTGGTCCCAGGTAGCCATGCAGCTGCAAAAGGAACAATGAGCCCCATGCAGCTTGGGCTGTGCAACCCAGCAGCAGCTGGTGCAGGTAAGCTCAACTGAAGGGAAAAAAAAGCAATGAGGAGTTTGATCCTTTTTCTTTTCCTCCTGGAGCTTGCCTGCCTGTCTGAGCTGTGCAGAGCCCGGTGCTTCCCTTCACAGCTGTGGCGCCCCCTGAGACCACCTGGGCTGGGTGCCAGCAGGCGGGTGCTACGTGGGGGGGTGCTGGTGTCATGGAGGGAAGCACCGGGGTCCCCTACAACTCAGCCCACTGGCAGTTTGCGCCCCCTCCACTCCCCACGCCACAGGAGAGGCAGGTAAGCTCTAAAAACTGGGCTCCCTAACCCTTGTATACACACGATGGGGGTTTAGCTTGGCTTAGTTCTCCCTAAATTGAAACGGTGGAAAACGGTGGGTTTTTAAAAACCCACTGTTTCAATTTAGGGAGAACTAAACTGAACTAAACCCGTAAGTATAGAATCTGATTATTGGAGGTTTGCCTCCTCCCACTGCTACAGCAGGAAAAATAAATCTGGGGATCAGGTAGTCCCCTTGCCCTCTACCTCTCCATGCAGCCCCTTCCCTCCGTCCCACCTTACTGTCAGACCCTGTTCTCCCTGAGCACATGGAATTGTGGAACAAATTTGAAAACAGTGACCTTGAAATTAAACATAGTTGCAGTAATTTGCATATAGTACCCATAGACTCATTTCATCCAGAATTGATCCTTATTACCCTTTTTTTTTAACTACTGCAAGTTGTAGCAGAGGCACTCCATAAACACACTTTTAAGCAGCACTTTACAACTTATATATAGTACAAACTATGCATATTAGCCCAAAGCCGAAAGGCTCATGATTTGCCATGTAGTTTATTGGGCTGGGCCCCAGCAGAAACAAGGATTTTAAGCCAAGGTGACCCCTCAGTTCAGCACTGCTCAGTATATGCATGTACTCCAAACACCCCCTCAACTAGATACCTCCATGTGCTAATTAGCCCCATGCTCATGACTGGAACTATGTGGTGTTGTCATTAGGGGTGCACCAATAGAGATTTTTGCGGTCGATACTGATAGTCGATTTTTAGGGAGGCATATCAGCTGATGCCAATCCGATTTCCAGTACCCAACCAAGCAGTGTGGAGAGCTGCCTCCAGCTACTAATTCTGGTGTAGTGGAGGGGGAGGAGGGAGGGAAGGGGCATGGGCATGCAGATCAAGGCCCCCGTGGGAAGGGAGGTGAGGGGCTGAGGCTGGGACAAGTGCTGCTCAGGGCAGGTGCAAGACAGAGCCGTGCCTCATCTGGGGGACATGGCGAGGAGGGAGAGGTGTGTGCAGATCTGCATGGAACAGGGCCAGGGCTATGCAAAGCTCCTTCCGGCAGGTCAGGGCTGCACTGGGAAGTGGATACAGTGAATTTGTGGCTGCAGCCCCACCCTGCCGAGAAGAACTTGATGCAGCCCTGGCTTCAGCCCACCCCCTCTGTGCAGATCCAGGGGTACACGAGCACCATGAGCACTCATATATCCTTGCCAGAGGACCAGCCATGATTCCCCACTAATTCCTTCATTACCTGTGGGTGGAGTCCCTCCAGTCCTGGTGATCTGAATACATCCAGTCCCTCCAAGTGTCTTTTTACCGTGTCGGCACTGACCATTGGTTGGCTGATGTTCCCTTTGTTGGTGTCTGTGATGTATGTTGAGGATTCGTCTAGATTCCCATTTAAGAAGACAGAGGCAAAAAACTCATTGAAGAGCTCTGCCTTGTCCCTGCTATCTGTCCACCCCCCTGCCCATCCTGTATGGGTCCTATGCTATCCTGTACCCTCTTTTTGCACCCAACGTACCTAAAGAAGGACTTTTTATTGTCCTTAATCCCTGAATTCTAGAGCTGACTTGACCTTCCTGACCAACTCCCTGCAGGTGCGGGCCAAAGACGTATACTCCTCTTTGCTAGCTGCTCCCTGCTTCCACATCCTGTATACCTCTTTTTTTTGCCCTTAAGGTATCCTGGATGCCCAAAGGATAACCAAAGGAACTTCCTGGCCCCTTTGCCCCCTTTCCTCTGGGAAATCCCCATGGGATTGACTCGCAGTGAGCCCAAAGAACGGTTTCCTTGAGGAATGTCCACCCATCCTGGACCCTCAACACATCTAAATTCTTAGCTCCTAGCACCCTGCTAACCTATCCCCTGAGTCTATTAAAGTCAGCTTTTTAAAAATTTAGCACCTGTGCCCTTCTGGGTATAATGCCCGCCCTTTGCTGAATAGTGGATTTAATCATTTGGTGATCACTGTCCCCTAAGTTGCCTTGAATCTGCAGGTCCCCCACCAGATCATCCCCTGTGGCTGTTGAGCAAGGCGTTGCCCCTTACCTCCTGTGTTAAGAACCTGCAAGAGCGGTTAGATCTAGCTGACTGCTCCTCCCAGCATATGTCTGGGCACTTAAGGTTCCCCATAACTACCATATCTCTAGACCTCACAGCCTCTTGGAGCTGCTTGGAAAATTCCTGGTCTAGCTCGTCGTCCTGGTGTGGCGGCCTGTAATAGACTGACACCCCCCCCCCCCCCCCCGGATCCCTTTCACCCTGCGCCCCTTGGATCCTAACCCACAGAGTCTCTGCTTGACCACCCTCTGCCCCTAATTTGATTAGGGAAGATGTGTACTGTTCTTTGACAGAGAGAACAAGTCCCCAACCTTTTTTCCCTACTCTATCTATACAACTTATAGCCCTCTATTCCCACCACCCAGTCATAAGAAGAGTCCCACCAGGTTTCAGTTAGTCCCACTAGGTCAAAGTTGCTTGCTAGCAAGATGTACACATGCATGCAATGTGTACAATGTAATGGTTCACCGTGACTTTAAAAAGAGTTGGTGGTGAGGAGGACCATACACAATGGACACTACCACATACCTTATTCAGATGGAATGTACTAACCTGTACTTCTAAAAGGTTCCCACTAGGGCTGTGCAGAGCTTTGGTCCCTGATTCGATTTGGCAGAGATTCAGCCCAATTTGGTGGCTGAATCTCTTAATCTAATCAGAGGACCCTTTAATCTCTCCGAATCGAATCAGAACCCTCCAAATTGATTCAGAAAGATTTGGACATAGACACAACTTTAAATGTTTTTTCTATGTACCCCTAGGTAGCAGGGTCTCGTGAATGCTGTGATGCTGGGGCACATGGAATTTGCCACAGAAGCATGGGGGGCTCCTCTGTGTGCTCGGCAGCAGACCCAGAATTGGACCAGAAGCCCTTCAGGTCCTCCGGGGAGCGTGTGGGGGAGCTCCCCCCCGTTCGGTGACTGGTGCCTCCTGGATGTTGAGGGACACCCAGGTTCCCCCCATGGCCAGTCACCAACCCAGGGTGGCATGGGGGGGGCCCCCAGCAGACTTCCCTGGCAGACCCAGAAGTGGACTAGAGCTACTTCCAATCCACTTCCAGGTTCACCACCAAGCATGTGGAGGCCCCCCCACACTCCTGTGGGATGCTCCATGCACACAGCATCACAGCATTCATAAGCCATGCCTGCTACCTCAACGTATGTAGAAAAAATATTTAAAGTTTTTTAAAGCCCTAATCACTGGTTCTCCGAATCAGCCTCAAATCTTCAGATTCTGATTCAGCTGAATCGAATCAGAGTGATCCAAATCACTGTCCCTGATTCGGGCTGAATCCAAACCAAATAAGGCCTGCTTCACACACCCCTGGTTCCTACCACCATGTTTGCCCATTATATAGCATTTAATCAGCTTCATAGTTGGTTTCCATTATTTAGCATGTGTTGCTTTGGCCGCAGTTTAATGGTAGTCATTGTATTTCATGAGGCTTCCTTGTATGCAAATATAAGAGGAGGTACTTAGAATTGTTTCAAATGGAGAGGGAAGAGCTGCTGTATTGGATCACATAACAGCTGTTATTAAGGTGAGGTTACATGCTAGAGTTAACGGGTGCTAATTCTAAGGAATGTTAGTCTGTGTTAAGGTTAACAAGTGCTAGTGGTTAGTTACACATTCAGGGTTAATACCCTCTCTAACGTGCACTGCTCAGATCTGCTGCTAGAAGGCCGGTGAGTTGGGCTGTGGCTAGGGGATTCAAGTCTTCTCCATTTCCGCCCTTTTCACTGGCTCTAGCCACAGTATAAGGTGGGCAGAAGAGGGAGGAAGGAGTTCCCTGCATCACTTGGATTGCCCCTGCTGTCCCCCAAATTACTCTTCTGCTCTCTGTCAGCTCCTAGATCCTCTTTCCATCCCTCAGTTGACCCCCCCAGATCAATGCTCTGCCACCCCAATTATCCCAAGAGTGGAAACAGCAGCAGCAGAGGTGCCAGTGGGGGGTTTCCCCCTCTCTGCCTGCTGCCAGGCTCCGTACAGCCTGCATGGTCCCCTTACACTTGGATCCAGCCTCCACTGGATCCTTGCCCCTTCACTTCTTCCCCCAGGAGGCCCAGCAGGGACTGGATGGTGGGAATAGAGGGATGGTGTGGACCCCAGGAGCCTGGGGTAGGGAGCTCCTCTGCTGCTGTCAGGCAACTTATCTGGGAATGGAGGGGCCGATGGCCTAATTGTAACGTGTCATCTCACCCCTACACTTTAAGAGTTACATGTTTATAAACCTGTAACAATACAAATGTAGCAAAACCAATCCAGGGGCTGGGATCTTGCAGTGGTGACAGTGTGGTCCAGAGCCAGGGCAGAACTGTGATCCACTGCCTGCATGCCCTGGGCAGGGGCATGTAGGCAGCAGATCATGGCTCTGTCCCAGCTCCAGACCATGCTGTCGCCACCACAAGACCCCAGCCCTGATCTGCAGCAGCTTCCCATCCATCCAGCGCTGCTGAGGCCAGTCTCCATGGAAACCCTGGCTCTGCATTGTCATGGCCCTGCAGCTGCTGGAGTCTCCATGGAAATAGGCCACAACAATGTGGGCAGGGGCTGCTGGGAAATGGAGTCTGGCCACTGGCTGGATCCAGCATTTTTCCCACCCCTGTCCTATAGCATCTAACACCCACTACTCATGGGCTTCACCGATTTTTAGGAGTTCCATGTTTTCATACGTACCATACTGCACATGTTCAGTCTACATGCACTTAGATGTCTTCAGTGCAGATGTAATAAAATCACAACCTGCACTTAAGTGCCAGAAGTGCCACTTATGCAGCTAGAAAACTGCCAATCATGCACAAAAAACAGAAATAGAATTCTGTCCTATGTATTTCTAAGAATCTGGTTGAATCTCCTGCTTGGAAATGCTGTATCTATTGTCTCCAGATGCTGTAAATACGAGGGAATTAATAGAGTGTCTTACAAGATGACCTGAGTTGCACTTACCCTTACATTTAAAGCTAGACTGATTCCAAGGAAAGTTTGAAATGGTGTTACTGGTATTGCATCACTGCTTAAAATGGATTTCCCTGTTTGACTACAGACCTACCGGGAGCACTTAGAAGGACAAAAGCACAAAAAGAAAGAGGCAGCTCAGAAAACAGGGAACCAGGTGAACACTGGCCCTCGTGGCATGCAGACGCAGCTTCGATGTGAGCTCTGTGATGTGTCCTGTACAGGAGCAGACGCATATGCAGCACATATCCGAGGAGCCAAGCATCAAAAGGTAGGATAGTTCAATGGGACTATGGATTCACCTATTTTATGTAGGTGGATGGTGTGAAACATCTGGTTATAGAAGATGCTGATGTTCTAAAAAAATTCATTGGAGCTGATAGATACTTTGGAAAATACTTTTGAGAAGAAAGTTGAAGTACAAAATAGATTATCCATTTCAAGATTTGACTGACTGCAGGAGCTGACTTTAGATGTCTAGAAATGTTTTGAACAAGCCTATCCCGCCAGATTGCTTAAAAACTAGCTAACATGCTGCTAGAGTAATGCCAGACTTGAAGGACCTCTTTCAGAACCTTTAATTGTATATGTGATCAGCAATATGGTATTGACTGGTGGCTGCGTTTCTAATCCAAGACTTCTCTGTCCATATTTTCTTGCGGTACCCCTTCATAAATCCCATTCCACCATAACTTCACTGCTTTTGCTAGCGTAAACTAGAAGATGCTACAATTATACCGTCATTCTGCTGGGTAGATGTACCCAGAACAAGTCTTTTAATCTAGTTTTGTATTGCCATATTATATGCTGCTCTTATGCTGCATTCTTCCTATAAATGTACACATTTTTCCAAGGGAAACTTTTATATTATTGTGTTTAACTTGTAGTTCTAGTTCTGTCCCTTTCTAGTTCTGTCCTTTGATATAGTTACCACATGTATTTCAGGTTGTTAAGCTGCATACTAAATTGGGAAAGCCCATCCCTTCAATAGAGCCTATAGTAGTGAACTCTGGTTCAGATCCTACCATCACCACAGCAAGTAACCCAGTTGCCCATGCCCCTACAGCAGTATCTGTTGCACCAACGAAGCCAACAGCTGTAGCAACTAACAGTGCAAGCAACACAGGCAAGCTAGTGGCAGTGAAGAAACTAGTCACGTCAAAGATAATGTTTACAGGTATGTTGTTTTAAACTCCATTTTTAACTTCTTGGGTTTTTCGATATCATCTAAGCTTTGTAGCATTATACACTTTGTTTAAAAGGTATAATTCCCTCAAATACAAATAGCTTAAACCTTTTAATATTTTTCCATCACTGCCTAGGAAAACTGCCCAGGGAAAAAGTAGTTGACCATCAGGCTTTCTAAATAATTCTGGAATGTTGTTTTTTTTTCTCACTTGTCTTGTAAAACCTAATGCTTAAAGAGCCCCTTTTAGGTTGCATTTCTTCTGTGAGCAGTTACAACCTTCAGAAGACTGCAGAATGGAAAGTCATCGCTAAAATTGATAGAAATCTGCTTGAAAGTATAGCTACTATAAGAATTTTCTTATCTTTACAGCTGCCTAATCTTCATGTTCATGATATAACTCCTTCATGTTTTAAACATAACTACTAGCAGTAGTCTGAATGTGTAGCTGATAAATAAAGGCTGTCACCTGTGTAGCAGTTAATAACGTTAAAACGTTAGATATGGAACTCAGTAGTGATGTGCAAATGAATAGTAAATCTCAGCCAGTGAGATTTTTAACTTCTATAAGCAGCTACTATTTTAACAAATAATTAGGACTAACAGTGCAAGAATGCCATTTAGTGTTATGAAGATAAATTAATTATATGAATTTGTAATATGAATTATAATAAGGATACCTTCATAGGTAATAAAGAAGCAGGTTGATTATTAATCTACTTATCTTCTTTTAGGGACTAATAAGATTCAGGCAGCAAGCATCAAACTAGAGGAATCGAAGGTGTTACAACCAAAATCAGAGCTACCAAATGAACAGCATACACATGATAGCTCTGGGGATGGCCCTGGCGTATTACTTGATATACAACCTGTTGGACATGACTATGTGGAAGAGGTAATGCTTAATGGGTTTTTTAGTGCACAAATTAATCAAATGTAAAATGCAACGCCATGAATTTCCAAAATATTTAAACATGATTTGTTTAGTGTACAGTAAGTACTCTTAGAAAAGCAATCTCACCACTGCCTTCATTCAGTGCTTTCTATTTAATCTTCTATCAGATAACCTTGATCCAATTTTCAGGTCTGTATTTGGGCATCCAAATGAAGAATTTAGGCAGGAACCCCTATTTAAGCGCTTTGTATTTTTCTGTCTGAATACTTGGCAGAAGCTGTTTTGAAACCTGTCTAATTGTGTTAGAACAGTGGTGCTCAACCTTTTTGGCCAGTGGGCTGAATGAGTGAATGCCCTGTGTGTTTGTGGGCCAGACCCAGTTGGTGGTCCTGATCTGGCCCCCACAGCAGGCACTACAGATCCCCATTCACCTCATGGCCCAGCCCTGACCCTGCCACACAGTGGAAAGGGGATGTGGCCTGGCCCTTGCCACACAGTGGAAACAGGATGTGGCCTAGCCCTAATCTAGCTGTGTGGGGAAAGAGGGCACTGTCTGGCTTCAGCTCCCTGCATGGGGCTTGGAAATTTGGAAGTGGGAGAGAGCAGCAGTATTACTGCTGCTTCCCTGCCGCCAAATTTCCCAACCCATAGGGAGAAATTTCCCAACACATAGGGAACAGTATTACTACTGCTTCCCTGCTGCCAAATTTCCCAACCCATAGGGAGACCCGTGGGCCAGATTCTTTGGCTCTGTGGGCCAAATTTGACCCATGAGCCAGAATGTTGAGCACCCCTGTGTTGTTTCCTTTCGAAGCACTTCAGAGTTAGTCTTGCAGACATATAGGCCCCTTACATCTGAAGCATTTCAAAATGACCATGAGGTCTTGCTATGGCAGAACTCTGAAGCTATGAGAAGGAGAGCAAACGTCCTAGCATACCTTTCAAGACCAAGTCTCTAGAGGTTGTGAAGGACAGATGAGCATAGAGGAGAGAAGCTACTGCCTGTCCCTCATGTGTACACACCATAGTGCCTGGGTCTTTGCTGCCACGTGATCAGTTTCCTTTCAGGCGGGCCCATTGCTTACATCAGTGGGGGTCAGTCTTTTGGCAGGTGTGCCACAAGTTAAGCCCTGCTTCCTCCCTGAGCGCCACCCCAGTCCCCTCCCCATGCCCAAACTGTTGCTCTTTATTATGCTCCTTGCCCTGTGCTCCCTGACTGATTTGTTGCTCTGCTTTCTGCTCCCTGCCCTATCTGTCATCATGTTCCCTGCTCTGTCCCCAATCTGTCGTGTGCTGCACACAGACTGCCTGTGCCACTTGTGGCATATATACCATCCCATACACTGTCACCCTAGGGAGCCAGGAATGGATGACTACTATCTCCTTGCCCTGCAAATCTTGGAGGAATTTGTGGTTCTGTGCCTCCTGTCCTGCTTGAGGTGGAAAGTTATGGCCTACTTAAATATACTCTGCATCTTCTTCCAGCACCTATGCTAGCTGGCATGCAATGACTTGGCACTGCAGGGTACCATGACTGAGGCCTTAGGAAGGCTTCTCCTTGAGAAGTGCCGCTTTCCCTGCACTATTGACACCAGCATGCCCAAGAGCAGCTACACAGGGCACCATAGAGGATGGCCTTCTGCAGGATCACCTGCAAACCATGTACCACCACTGCTGGTTCAGGGAAGTGAACAGTATCTGGTGCAAACACATCATCCTGGGGACATGGGATAATGAGCAGTGGCCCCAGAATGTGTAGATGAGCTCTGCCATTTTCAGGGAAATCTGTACTGAACTAGTCATCAGCCACCAACATGAGAGCATAATGGCCACAGAGAAGCATATGGTCATTACCATCTCAAAGCTGGCTATTAAAAGCCTCTAATCCATTTTGGCATGGGCAAGTCCACAGCAGAGGAAGCTATGCAGAAGGTATGCCATGCATTCCAGAGGGGGCTGGCACCACAGTTGCTTTGCCTTGCCAATTCACAGGGGGACATCACTGGATTTGTCCGCATGGGCTTTCTGTGTTGAGCCAATGGCACATTCTGGGTCCTGCTAACCAGAGCTCAGAGTAAGCCACAAGGGCTTCTTCTCCATCATGCTGCAGGGTTTCATGGAGCACTGGAGACAATTTACATATGTTACCACCAGCTGGTGGGGCAATAACCACAATATCAGGATGTCTAGAAACTTGAGCTTTGTGCCCCTAATGACCTCAGGAGAATTTGCTCACAGGGCTACTGGCATCACAGTGAGGGAGTGACTGTTCCCCACACTGTTACTCAGGGACCCAGCATACCTACTCTCCTGGCTCTCAAACTTTCCACAGGGCACTTAGATGTCAGACAAACGGTTCAACTACTGACTGAGCAGCTGCCATGTGACCAAGTGCACCATTGAGTACCTCAAGGCATAGTGGAAGGCACTGGGAGTATGCCAGAATGTCACCTAGCAATACCTGACCTGGATGGTTATCTTAGTGTCTTACACAACATCTGCCATGCCTAGGAGGAAGCCTTTCCAAAGGCCTGGCAGAGGAAACTTGGCAACCTGGGAGCTGCTACACACCACTGAAGGCTGAGCCCCTGGGGCTCAATAATCACCAGGAATTCTCACTTGGAACTGTTATTAAACAATGCAAACAGTTAAAAGTTCCCATACTTTCTTTGTTGAACTTAAAACAAGAGCTCTGTGAACTGGACATGAGAATTGAGGGTGCTGTGTCTGTGGGGGTTGGGAAGGTCTGGGGATGATGCACAGTGCAACTGTGGCCCAACAGAACCAAGCACAAAGAGTGCCAAGGGTGGGAGGGCCTTCCTTCAGGGTGCAGTGGTGTGGCAGCATACCTACACGTTGACCCAGTAGATCAATGGTGCTTGAGTCCCAGGGTGCTACCTTTCACCAGATAAGAACTGGCCCAGAATTGGAGGTGGAGGGGATCTGCTTTAGGCCCTAGGGGAGTCGGGCTTGGGACTGGGGCAAAGCGGGAATAAGGGCTATGAAGAAGGAACTGGGCAGGGGCACAGAACAGCTGTGGTTGGGACTGTATCCATGCCTGTAGACCATAACCCCAGTCTCAAACCTGCTGTGAAGACGGAATCTCTGAGCATAGGAACTTTGGGACCAGAAGGCAGACTGGATGTCAGTGTGGAACAGCTGTTTTGACTCAAAATGAAATTCAGAACAAAACACTGTTCCGTCCAAACCTTGAAACAAGTTGAAATGGAACAGTGCCATTTCACACAGGCCTAATAACAACCACTCCCAACACTAACCCTTCAAAAAAAACACAACCTTCAAAATAGTTATAATGCAGGGAGCAGTCCAGCAGAGATACGGGGGATACCCAATTTATTGCACCAAGTACCGTATGTACAGTTACCTTCCCAGAGGAGAGGTAGCATAGATCTGCGTGCAGTGCAAAGTGCTCCTGTTGCTCAGGGTTCTTACAGACAAGAGTAGCTGAACTGTAGCAGCTGAGAGGGTTAGAGAGGTATTTGGATAAGACCTACAGGGACAAAGTAGCACCATCCCAGCTCCATTCTGGGAGCCCCAGAGCTGCTAAGGAGTAGGGAGCGGAAAACACTGGACATGCCTTAATCACCCTCCCCCTCAGCATCTGCTCTTGGCCACTGAGTGCAACAGGACACTGGGCTTGACAGATTTATGGTCTGACCCAGTAAATGTCAGTTCTTATGTTCTTATGCTCATGGAGACCCCTCAAGGTGGAAAGAGATCCCAGCAGACGGCTGAAGCTACCCTCACCAGGCAGAAAGACAACATAAAGAGTGCTCTCTATGTTGTCACCATCAAGTCTTTCATCTGCAGCCTCAGCTATACCTACCCACAGGCCTAAGCCACTAATACCCACAGCATGGGCAATACCCTTGCGGCAACCTCTGCCAGCAGGACATCATAGTCAAGAGTATGTCCTTTAGTGTGGATCAGGCCTTATCAAGGCAGGCTTATCTTGCCCAGTTGCCCTCTCCAGTGTGCCATGAGGACAGATATCTACTTCAGCTCACAGCAGCACAGCCTCTGAGCCATGGGTACCAGCAGCAGGCTCCACCATGATCCCACCAGGGTTAAGGTTACCAGTAGCAGACCCGCAGAACCATACTCAGCCCAGGGGCTATCCTCAGCAACACTCTGGATGTCCCCCTCTGCTCAACAGGCTTTCCCAGTTTATCACTTGAGAAGCCTACCTCTGCCTCTGGATTATGCCCAGCAATACCAGCTGCACCCCTACCAGGGCACCTCTTCACTCCCTGGGCTTCACTTCACTGAGATGGACTGAGTTCATTTTCTCAGCACGACCATCATGCTGGGGAAATGAACTCAGCCCAGCCGGGCTGGGTTCCCAAGCCCAGCCGGGCTGGGTTCCCAAGCCCAGCCCGATCGTAGGGCTGGGGATGGGAACTGAGCGATCAGGCTCAGTTCCTTTCCCCAGCCTTATCGCAGCGCTTGGGAAGGGAACTGAGCCTGAGCTCAGTTGCCTTCTCCTGTGCTGTGATCGGCCTCCCGTAACCCGGGGGCAAGAGATGGGAAGAGTCACAGCTGCGCTCCCAGCTGGTGCTGGGAGCACAGCCCTGGTTCTACCCTGTCTCCCACCACCTTGCTGCTGGCTGCTTTGAAACTCGAAACATTTTGACTAGCCTCATTTTGTTTCGAGGCTGTTTCAAAGCCCATTGTTTCGATTCAGTTTCACTGTTTTGAGTTCAAAATGAGTCGAAACAGCCAGCGAAATTTTGCACGGCCCTAGTTGTTATACTGTTTAATTGTATCTTGTTATCTTGTTGGTATTAATTTTAAATTAGATTCAAGTTGAATCTAACAGGAGAGTCACGTGTATCAGTGTTCCCGGGCTGAAAAATGGTGGTGGGATACTTTAAACTAAAGTTTGTTCAATGAGCTTTAATTCAAAGCACCCTGCCACCCTTTTTCAGTGCGGGGATGCTGATACATGTGATGCTGTGGGTGTTTCTAATTAACGCGGCTCTCAGAGCTGTGCAAAAGTGTCCTCTGCTTCCCCCCCACCCCCCCGAGCACATCTATAAATGCCTACCCTGTTTGCTTCCCTGTCTTCTCTTGCTTCTGCTGTTCATTCAGGTGCTCCCTTTCATGCTCTCCTAATCCTGGGTAAGCTCATTAACACCCCCTTATTAGGGCACAGGCAGAAACTCCTCCTCCAGAAACTGCTCAGCAAACAACCCTCACCAAATACTCCATGCAGAAGGCCCAACCAACAAACTGACTAGCCAATTAAATGAACGCTCACTCAATGCACACAATCTTCACCACAATCAAACCAGGAGACCAAGCTCACTGCACTCATTTACCTTCCAGGAGCCAGGAACAAGATCCTTCTCCTTTTCTTCTCCTCCCCCCTGCCAGACAAACTGCCCTGTTGGCTCTCTGCTGTTCTCTTCCTAATCTGACTGACCATGTCCCCTGCCTCCCTGATGGCCTTAGCATTTCCTTTCAGCCTGGAACATAGACATGGGGTTTGGTATGCAAGGTGTCTGGCCTCACCAGGTTAGTGCACTAGTCTTAGTGAAATTCAGTCCTGCCCTTTCATGCAGCAGCAGCAGTAGTAGCCCTCTGTTTCAGTGACACCACGAGGCAGCTAGCATCTTCTTACTGCATCTTCCCCTTCTCCTGTGCCGTTCAGCCAAGAAACTACTCCGGGGACATTTAAAACCATCCTGCCTGGGAAGACATCTCTGGAAGAACAGTCTTCAGGAATTTGGCTTGCACTGAGAAAGAAACAAACCTCTCCTTTCCCTAATGGAGACCACTGCTTCTCCTGTCATCTGATTCCAGTAATGGAAAAAGTGTAGGGGGATTGGGAGGGAAGGCTGTCTTGGCAGCATTTCCTGCATCCTGAGTTTCTGTGCAGTATGCTGTGTGAAATTAAGCCTAGACCAGTGGTTCTAGCCTTTCTAGATTCAAGGCACCCTTCAGAAAATGCTCTTAAATTTCACTTGCTTTCTGAGTATAGAAAAATACTAGAGCAGTTCTTCTGTGGCTAAGAATTCAGAAAAGCCATGAACCGTCAGAAGGTTTTTGACACTATGGATTCCTGCTTGAAATTTCTGGGCGTCTATACATGTGCTCTGGGGTGGGGGTAGAGGGTGCTTTAATTATAGTGGCTTCGAGAGCCATTCTAATTAAAGCACCCACAGTATCACATGTATTCAGTATCCCATGCTTCAAAATGGCGGCAGGGGTGCTTGAACTCAAGCTTGTCAAACAAGCTTGAGTTCAAGCATCCCTGCTGCCATCTTGAAGCATAGGGATGCTGAATACACATGAAGTGGAGGTTGCTGGAACGTGTTAATTAGCATGCTTCAGCAGACTCAGCTAATCAAGTCTGCTCTGACACATGCTAGTTAGAATGTATTGGAGCCAAACGTCCAGCATGTATATTAGGTACCCTCTGTTTTTTTCTTGTGAATTATGTTTGCACGCCTAACATTGCTAACATTGCATGGCATCCTGTGGCACTCTTGAAACAATGTCAAGGCACCCTAGGGTGCCATAGCACCCTGGCTGAGAATCACTTCCCTAGGCTCTGTGTTTCCAGGAAGGTTTCCCCTGCTTTCAACCACTGAAGTGATTGTTGCTGGAGTTTTGGCTACGAAGGGATGTTCCTGATCTCTTGGTGAGCATGGTTTCCCTCTCCTGATTTCCTTTCCCTCTGTCAAGCTGCACTGACTGAGATTGCTGTCATTAACAAATAAAAGTAGTACCTTGGTTAATGTTGAGGACAGGAATTGTTGTATGGGTTCTCTTGGCCAGCTGTGACTGGCAAGTTGCAGCCCTGAAAAAATAACAGGTGATTTTCTTTAGTTTTACTGGGTTGCTTTATGGGGACCCAGTCAATTGTGGGTCCAAGTGCCCAAGGCTAGGGGTTGAGTCAGTCATGGATGGATGATTGACTGGACAAATTGGCAATGATGGAAGAATATTTGAAGAAAATTAATATATCTGTCCCTGGCTGCCTGTCAAAGTTGACAGAAGCCAGGGGCAGTAGGACCCAGGGGAAGCAGCTGGCAGGACCAAGTGACTGCAGAAGCAAGGCTTGGTGGCCCTGCCCCCCGAGCCCCCCCCTTCCAGCTGGAAGTCCCATGCAGAGCAGAGGCTTCTGGCCTGGGCCTCTGGGGCTGTTCCTGCCTCCCTGTGCCAGAGGGAAATTCATGTAAGAAGGGGAAGACTGCAGGTGATCACCCCAGTCCTCAGGGTTGGGCTGAGCCATCTGCTGCAGTCCAGGCACCCAGGAGCCAGGGCGGCCAGTGGCAGGGTGGAGAGGAGCGGCAGCAGCCGTAGGCAAGGAAGCTGTGAAAGCGGCATGAGGTGGGGGGAAGGGGCAGCAAGTGGGCATGTGAAGTGCAGCGACAGATAGGCAGGAGTGCGGAGTACATGCTGGGCCCCGTGCTTCTGCCCAGCTGTCGCTGCTGTCTGTGAGCCTGCTTGCTGCCACTTCCCCCTGCAGCAAGGTGGGGAGGAACAGGAAAGCGGCAGATGGGCAGTGGTGGCAGACAGGGAGAAGTAGGTGTGATCAGATGCGGTCATGCCGGCACTCTGGGGACAGGAGCAGCAGGAGCACAGAGCTCGGGCTTAGAGGACCACTGGGTGGGCTCTGCCTGCCACGGGAGGGCTGTGGGCAAATCCTCCCCCTCTACACATACTGCAACCCTCCCCAGCCACCTCCACCCCACACTCACAGCTCCCCACAGACCCCACAGCCACCCACACCACATATCCATACACACACCTACATGCTCCCCCACCCCACATACACACACACATCTACACCTCCCACAAACCCCCCACACACTCGCATCTTCCCCCACACTCCATATTCCCACACACCCACAAACCTATACCCACCCACCCACATCCCTCTACTACATACAAGACTATGTCTTCATTTTAAGCTATTGTACAATTGCCACTGCGTATACTACACTAACACATGTAAACTAGGACAAAAATATTTTTTTAAATCAAATTAATGTTGTAGTAAATGGTTGATTTTTAGAATATAAGTTGGTATTTTTCTGGTTCCAAGATGGCAAACCTTATGGAAAGGAGTACTTCTGTGGGGGCAAGGGGAGGGACTTCTGGTGGCAAAGGTGTCAGGGGCTAATGATGGGACTTCAAGTCCCAAGATGGCAACCGGGGGCAGGGCACTTGTCAAGGAGCGGGGCCACCCACGTGGCCCTCAACAGCTTGCCAGAACTCGAGAAGTGGCCCTCCACATGAAATAATTGCGAAATAAAAGCCACAGCCCACAGAGCCTTTGGATGATAAATTGATATACTTGGTATTTTATCACTTTGTTAAATACTTTGGAATGAAAGCCTCCTCTTAAATGGAAAATAATATTATTGTCACAAGCAGTGTCTTTAAAAATTAAATGTTATAATTTGTTTCTCAGGTACAAAATGATGAAGGCAAAATGATCCGGTTTCACTGCAAGCTCTGTGAATGCAGTTTCAATGATCCTAATGCAAAGGACATGCATTTAAAGGGGCGTAGACATCGGCTGCAATACAAGGTGTGAATGGGGCAGACTCACAATACTGAGTCATAGGAACATTGGCCAGTAGAGGTTTTAATCTTAATTCCTCAGATAAAATCCAAGAGCAAAAACACTTGTTTAATTTTTTTCCCTGATTATAGAATATCTCATATTGTATCAGAAGTAAAAGGGAGTGGGATGAGTCAAGGGTGAGGGCTGGGCTGGGCTGGGCTGGTGCAGGGTGTGGCTGGGGTGTCAGGGTGTAGGAGTGATTTCAGGACCCTTTGAGCAAAGACAGCATAATGTAAAGCCATTGCTGCAGTCAGGTATGACAAAGACTATTAGTGGTTTGTGTTTCATTTAATGTTTACTGGTTACGGTTTTCTCTAACAACGTGTCTTTTCCTTTTCTTCTGTAATCAGCCCTGTTTAGATGCTTGTGAGTGGGCAAGTTTGTTTACAGCACAACACTCAGTTAAAATTTATTTTCACAGGTTTTTGGGCGGAGGCTCAAGCCCAATTTAGAAAGTTGGTGTTAAACTCCTACATTTGAACCTGATCCCTGTTACAGCCATCCAGGGCCTGGCAGAAGGGTTACATTTATATTATGTAAAACATATGTCAGTAAAAAAGTTTAGTTGTCAGTAAAAAGTTTGCAGATTGTCAGTAAAAACATTTTGGGTTGGCAGCCAAGGGGAGATGATCAGCTGGAGACATGTTTTTACTAAAAAATCTCAGTTCAGGAATCTTGAATATGTGGCCCACAGTTTGCAGTTTCTAAGCACTAATTCAAAGCTGTTCAGTTAACAGCAAAATAATTCGTATTTATATGTGTTTGGTTTACATGAAGGAACATAGTGATACTGCCTTCCAGGCAGGAGAGGAAAGATCCTACAATAACTAGAGACAGCTTTAAGATCAATAGCTAATAGCTTTTGGAGCCAAGTGCTGAATTTCTTTACCAGTTATTTACCTACATAATTTTAAATGACAAACATAGTTATAGTTTTCTATGATTGGTCATTCCAACAGGTTTTCTAAATGAGTTGTTCCACCAAGTGTCTTCATCATTCTTTAGTGAAAGTGCAAACTTGATGTTATGGCCAAGGCAATGATTTCCCATTATTCTAAACCAAATCTAGAAGAATCCAGTCATTGTGGAAGGAGAAAATTTTCATTCTAGTCAGACATACAGGGCGTGTCTATACGTGCCAATTTAAGGTGTGTTAGCCATTTTTAAAGTGCATTAAGAGTGTGGGTCCACACGTGCACCCTTAATGCACCTTAAAAATGGCAATTTTAGGCTATTCGCGCCTAAATTTTATACCTGCAAAAGCAAGTATCAGATTTATGTGCAGATAGCTAAAGCGCCTTAACACACATGTAGACGCTGTGTATGTCGACTGACTTTGGACTAACTTTAGTCCCAAGTTGGTCCGCACACTGCATTAATGCGTCTTTAGCATGTACACATGTAAACGCAGACCTAAATCGCCTTAATGCACATTAGGCAATTGCGCATTAAGTTTAGGTGCATGTAAAAACACGTGCAGACACACCGTATTCCTTTAGATACTGAATCAAACATAAATGTACCTTAAGAGTTTTGACCTCTTTTGGGTCATTATGAATGCTATGGGACTGAGTCAGATTTTCTCATATACAGTTCATTGTTGGCAGCTGTTCTTTCCAAAATTTTTGTAACAAAAAAGCTTAGCTTTTGGTAATGCTGCTTTTATGGTAATTAGTGTCTTCCATTCCAAAACCTCAGTGACTTGTTTTACATTCCTGAAGTTGAGAGGGAGTTAGCCATGTTAGTCTGAAGTCAGGCAGAAGTCAGAGTAAAGGTGCACCTTATAAACTAACTGAATCAGAAAACATAAACTTTTGTGAGCAACAGCTCCCTTGCACATCTCTGATTCAGTTAGTCTATAAGGTGCACCTCTACTCTGAGTTCTGCCATTCTTTAAAGTTTCAAGTGACCACTAGATGGTGAACTTGAGTAGTATTTTATGAAGTGGAACAGCTATAGGAAGTTTCATAGTTTCATAGTAGCTAGAGTCGGAAGGGACCTAGGTAGATCATCTAGTCCGACCCCCTGCCTTGGCAGGAAAGAGCACCGGGGTCAGATGACCCCGGCAAGGTGCTCATCTAACTTCCTTTTAAAAATCCCCAGGCTAGGAGCCTGCACCACTTCCCCTGGAAGCTGGTTCCAGGCCCTAGCCGCCCTGACTGTGAAGTAGCGTCTCCTAATATCTAATCTAAACTTACCCTCCGCCAGCTTGTGACTGTTATTCCTGGTCACTCCTGGCAGCGCACGGGGGAACAGGGACTCCCCCAATACCTGCTGATCCCCCCTGACGTTTGTAGCAGGCCACAAGGTCCCCCCTTAACCTTCTCTTGTGGAGGCTAAACAGGTTCAGGTCCCGTAGCCTCTCCTCATAAGGCCTGCCCTGCTGACCCTTGATCATACGAGTGGCCCTCCTCTGAACTCTTTCCATATCGTCCACGTCCCTCTTGAAGTGTGGCGCCCAGAACTGGACGCAGTACTCCAGCTGCGGCCTGACCAGTGCCGCATAGAGGGGGAGGATCACCTCCCTGGACCTGCTCGAGATGCATCTGTGGATGCATGACAGGGTACGGTTGGCCTTCTTGACTGCCTCCCCACACTGCCGGCCCATGTTCATCGTGGAGTCAATGACGACTCCAAGATCCTTTTCCGTCTCCGTGCCGGCAAGAGGGGAGTTCCCCAACCTGTAAGTGTGGTGCCGGTTCTTCCTCCCCATGTGCAACACCTTGCACTTATCAGTGTTAAACCCCATCCTATTCTCATCCGCCCACCGTTGCAACCTGTCAAGGTCAGCTTGTAGCCTATTGCACCCTTCTAGTGCACCCACATCCCCCCACATCTTAGTGTCATCAGCAAACTTGAACAGGGTGCTTTCTACCCCGTCATCCAAGTCACTGATGAAGATGTTGAACAGTGCGGGCCCGAGGACCGAGCCCTGCGGAACCCCACTGCCCACGTCCTTCCAGGTCGAGAAGAACCCATCCACTACCACCCTCTGGGTGCGGCCCTCCAACCAGTTGGCGACCCATTTGACCGTGTGGGCATCGACACCACAGTCTCCCAGCTTTTTGATGAGGACAGGGTGAGAGACAGTGTCGAAAGCCTTCCGGAAGTCCAGAAAGACTACATCCACAGCAACCCCTGCGTCTAATGATTTGGTGACCTGATCGTAAAAGGCCACCAGGTTGGTCTGACAAGACCTGCCACTGATGAACCCGTGTTGGTTGCCCCTGAGCATACATTCCCCCGCAAGGCCCTCCTGGATGTGTGCCAGGATAATTTTTTCCAAGAGCTTACCCGGGATTGAGGTAAGACTAACTGGCCTGTAATTTCCCGGGTCCTCTTTTTTTCCCTTTTTGAAGATAGGGACCACATTGGCCCTCTTCCAGTCCTCCGGCACCTCACCAGAGCACCACGAGTGCTCATAGAGCCGCGCCAGGGGTCCCGCAATGACCTCGGCCAGTTCCTGTAGAACCCTAGGGTGAAGATCGTCCGGACCAGCGGACTTGAACATGTGATCCACCTTCACTTACCTGTCTTGTGCACTTACCTATCCTGCATCATCACACATAAGTATTAAATTTTCAGGGGCAGTGTTAAGAGAATAAATTAGCTTTGAGTTAGTGGATGTCACTGGGATGCAAACGTTGTTGGTTTGGAAACAAAAGTATTGGAATTATTATGAAAAGTTCAAGGTCCTGTGTAGATCAAAAAAACAAAACAAAACAAAAAACCTACTCCGTCAAGCCCATTTTTAATCTGGAGATTCAAATATCAGTCAATACAGTCCCTGTTTATAGACTTATGGTATTTAGTACTTCTAAGTTTCTACCCTTAGAAGAATGTATCTGGTCAGTTTTAACTCTTGCAGTGACTGACTCAAAATTGCATTTATAAGTGATGAATAAAAAACTGTTCGGGAGTTTCTTGAGTGAATGCACAGCAGTTTCTGATCATAAAAAATGCTTTACATTACAGTATCCAGTGGTAGAAAAGGGCTAGATCTAACTAGATCTAAGATAGAAAGGCAAAAGAAAATGAATTTTTCTTACATTTCCTCAGTAGGTCATCAGGCATTTCTTTTGGATTGTCTCATTAGGATGACAGATTTGGCTACTCGTCAGCTGCTGGAGGACTATAATTGTCCATCTGGGGTCTGCTCTAGTTTCTATCTTGAAAGCAAGTGCAGAACCTTAAAAATCATTATGACCGTAACTTGTCCTTTCTAATGCACAGAAATAATGTATGTAGAAGTCATATCCTTTTCAAGTCAAGAATTAATTAACCATTCTTTATGTTCAGCAACATTACCAAACCTACACAATTAAAATATTGTGCCTTGTTGTTAAAAAAATAATAAAAGCGAATCACTAATTTCCATTCATTAATAGCAAGATATATAAAGACTTTAAACATTTCTGTAATAAGAAAAATATTCTGATTAAAAAAAGCCATGCATGTGATTTTTACCTGGGAAGGCACTTTGTCTAAGAACATGAGCCTTGTTTGCTAAGTGATCACCTGTTTTTGCTACTTTTATTTGTAGCATCACCTGCATGGTAGCCACATGTAACATCACCAACATATGGTTGCTGCAGCAGTGTCACAAAGAACACTGGGCACATCTACATGTGCCCCTGACTGCACAGTTGTCACTACACAGTCATTTGGTACTTGCTTTGCCTGCTGCAGTCCCATCCCAGCAGCATACAAGTTGTTTCCAACCCTATACCGCAGTAGCAACAAGCTACTATGGAGTAGCTCGTTGCTATGGCAGAGTAGCAGCAGCAGCATGATTAGTGACATTGCCATAGCAACAAGTTACATTGCCATAGCCCATCACTGATATTTAGCTAGAGGAGGAGCAGTAGCAAATAAAGTATTTTTACCTTACATCCCATTTTCATAAGGAAATTCCTCATTTAAACGAAGTTACATTAATATTAGTCAAACTAGCAAAATGATTTTCAGACTTTCCCAAATATTTAAAATCATCCCTGTATTAGGTTTTTGAATATCACCATTGAGGCACTTTTACTTTAGAGTTTGGATTTATGTGATGGTAGATAGTTGGACACCTCTGTTCTGCATGCCTCACTTAGGTCACATTGGGTGCATCTATGTGAGATATTTACTGAGGAACTGCCTAATTAACTCTGCAGTAAAGTCTCAGCATCTACACTTGTGGCCCTGTTAGGCCATAGTAAACTAATTAACTCTGCTGTAGAGTAGTACTTGTAAACACAACTGCTATCCAATGGCAACATTATTTGGTGTACAGCAATGCACATGTAGGTGTTGACGGGGCTGACTGGGGCATGGGGGGGTGCTTCAGTACGGAGGCTGCCTGCTAGCTAGTCCTGCACTGGAAGAGCCCCAGGCTAGCAGGCTGACTCCCACCCCCCGGCCTCCTGCCAGCTGGGGCTACTGCAATCCAGCTCACCCTGCTGCAGTTCTGAGTACACATGTAAACAATAATCTCCAGCACAATATGCACCAGAGTTTATTGCTCCATGCTTATAGCACATGTAGACACACTCATTGAGTCTGATCAGAGCCGGCCTTAGAGAAAATGGCATCCTGGGCAGACTTCTATTTTGGCTTCTCCCCTTCTCTCTCCCCCTCCCCCTGGAGCCTCCCAAGTCAATGGCACTGCTGCAGGCAGAGGTAAGTGGGCAGGGGTGTGGAGCACAGTCTGGCAGAGAAATGGAATGGCACGGTGCTGCTGCCTGACCTGCCCAGCATGGCTCCTTCTGAGCAGCAACTGGAGGCGGTGGGAGGGAGGGGATTGGGCTGGGTATTGCTTCTTGTGCCCGGGGCTAAGGGGAGAGCGCTGCTGTGAGTGTGGGCTGCTCATGTGTGTGGGACACCTCGCTGACCAGATTGCCCTGGGCAGTCGCCCATGTTGCATCCCCGTAAGACCGGCTCTGAGTCTGATCACTCAGAGGTGCACAACACACTCCCCTCTTTAATTTTCGTGGGAGTTGTGGGTACATCCTCTCTCCTACAACTGGTCTGGCTAGGATCTAGAATAGGTTACTAAAGCTGTGGATGTTAAATCCCTTTAAAATGGGAGAGGATGTTTCTGCTGAGGAGAACAGATCAACTGTTACATAAAAAAAAAACAACCTGATACATCTACATGTTCTTATATAAATGAGCTAAATCACTGTAACTGTAACCTAAATGAAACAGTTAAAGTGAGAATGATTTTGTTACATTTATATAGCTGTAGGAGGAGGAAGAAATAACCATTACATCATAACAGCATATATTGGAATCATTCAGTATCAAATTAACTATTATGTCTGTCCGCAGTTTAAGACTTAAATTCCCTGAGGGATGTGGGACAGGCAGAAGGAAGGTTAATTTTATACTGCGGCTGCTTATGCCAATTTAGCTAAAGGACTACTTAAAGAATCATAACACAGTGTCCCACATCTGCATGAGACGCCGACTGTGCAGTAGCTCGTAACTACCGTGTAGTAGCTGGCAGAAAGCATGATGCGATGCTGCTGCGCAGTCAGTGTCACCAAGAAGCTGTTCAGGGATGCTACTACACAGTAACGCTGATTACTGCACAGTAGGCCTGTTTGCTTCAGATTCGGCTGATTCAGGGGACAGTAATTCGATTTGGTGATTCAAATCACTGGCCCGAATCAATTTGACCAAATCCGATTTGGAGATTTGGCTGCTGCCGAATCTCCGAGTCAGCCAGGCCCAATGGCTGCCCCAAATGTGCCAGCTTCCAGTACTTGTTAAAAAAAAAAAAAAAAGCCTGGACTCAGTGGGTGGTGCCGGGGGAGGGAGGGGCAATCCTTGCTGCCCCACGCTGACCCCTGCCTGCTTTCCCAGCCCACCCCCCCACCCCAGTTGACCTGCCCAGGCCATCTCCGGCCCTTTAAGAAAAAACTGAGAAAACCCCAGACTCACCACTCCTGCCAGTGGGGGGCAATCCCTGCTGCGCTGCGCTGCGCCATCAGGGGGCTCTGTACGAGCCCCCGAAGGCCACTGCAGGAGTGGTGAGTCCCAGGGCTTTTCTTGTTTTTGTTTTTTTTCTTAAAAGGTCAGAGCTGGCCTGGGCGGGGCACCCATGGGGGAGCTAAGGGAGTGGGGAGGGCTCATGCAGAGCCCCCCACACAGTGTGGGGCAGTGGGGGCAGCGGGGATAAGCCCCCCCCCCCAGCAGCACCCAGTGAGTGTGGAGCTTTTCTTTAAAGGGCCAGGAGGGGGCGGGTGGGGCAGACATGGGGGGCTGGGGGAGCAGGCAGGGGCTGGGGGCTGTCAGAGGTCCCCCCATGGTCCTCTCCCCCAGTCCTCCTCCCCCCCACCTGTAGTACTTACCAGCTTGGACTCCATCTGCAGCTCCCTGCTGCAGCCGCCAGGGACTGCCCAAATCATCAAAGTTCTCCGAATCTTTTCCGAAGATTCAGAGAGTTTTGAATCGATTCAGACCTTGTAATTGGTCCCCTGGTTCGATTCATATTTGGAGATTTGGCCGCCAAATCTCCTTCAAATCAAATCACCACCCAAAGCTTCATACAGCCCTGCTGCACAGTCTTTTAGTACTTGTGTGTGCAAGTACTAAATGACTGTGCAGTAACAGCTGCACAGTCAGTGTCTTGTGTAGTGACAGCCAGAGTATTGTAAAACTAGAACTTGCACTTTTCCCAACATCAGTCTAGAGTTTGTTTGTTCCTTCTTGTAAACAGATCAGATTTAACCCCTTGGTTTTTAATATGGGTCATCTTTAACAGCAGCCAGAAACACACATTGAAAAGTCAGGTTTATTAGTAGTACTTTAATTATGAGAATACAATAACAAAATGTTATTTTATTATTCTTACTAGTTTGTGCACTTCAGAAAATCCTTATGATTTTTATTATGACTTCCTTGTAGAAGAAAGTGAATCCAGATCTTCCAGTTGAGATCAAGCCTAGTAACAGAGCTCGGAAAATGCATGAGGAAAAGATGAAGAAACAAAAACAGAAGGATCTGATAAAGAGACACAGAGAGGAAGAACAGCGTTGGCACATGGAAATGAGGCGAGTCATCCCTTGGAGATCAGTTTCACAGAAATGTGGATGTTTTGGGGTACTGATGGATTCCTATTTATTTATTTATTTTTAATTCACACAACTGATTGGGCTTTGCGAGTGCAAGGGGTCTGAGTTTTGTGTCATAATCTTGAAAATTGTTATTTGCTCCTCTTCCCTATCTCTGCACCATTTACATGTTTTCATCTTTTGATGCTAGAAGCATCAAATCCATATATTTTCCAGGCATTGATGCAAAGGATTTTGGTCATATCCTGTTAAAAGTAGTTGAGTGACTGAATTGTGGATTTATAGGAAGGAAAAAGTTGACAACCCCTGTCAAAACAGAAAACTCTGCCCTGACAACAATATAGGGTATTTGGACAAATGGGCATATTTGGGTACAGATGGGTAGGGGGAATTCTTGCTTCTGAGTGAGTAGCAACTGCTACTCTATAATTGCTATGTCTGCCTGAGCCTGTAGAGATTCAGATGAGTTAAATCACTCTAAATTTAACCCTGGATGAAGAAGGGTTGAGATGGAATGGTTTTGCTACACTTCTAGCAGGGGCAGGCAAAATACGGCTGTGGGCCGGATCCAGCCAACCAGGCCATTCTGTCCACCTGGCGGGGCCACTAAAAAGTGTAGTAAATTGATATTTTTTTGCACTTGGGTGCCTGTCAAAGATGACGGGTGCCAGGGGCAGTAGGACCCAGGGGGAGCCAGCACCAGGACCAAGCAGTCCAGCTCTGCCCCACCTCCAGCCATTTCCCTGCCTTCCTGCCCCCACACTGCTCCAGCATCCCATGGCTCCTGGCTGGATTACCAGACCGGGGAACATGGGTGTATGTGTGTAGGGAGGGGCAGAGTGTGTGTGTGTGTGTTTGTAGGGTGAGTCCCACACGCACACCTCACCATACTCGTGCACCCCCACCTCCTCTTGCACTGCCATACATGAACACCCGCACACCTCCTCACACTCTCCAGTCACCCTCCCCCCACATCCTCCACAAACCCCATACCCACCCTCACCCCAGATATCCACCCCCCCCCACATGATCCCTCACTCCACCCCCACCCCTGAAAGACACACCCACACCCTCCCCCACAGCCCCCCTCAAACATATATCCAGAGGTGACCTGAGCAGGGTGCAGGGCCCGGGGTAAATCAGCCCATGCAGGGCCCCGCACCCACTTTGATCCCATGGCCCTGGACCTGAAGAAGCTGCCGCTGACAATGGCAGCGGTGGGAGAACCAAAGTGCAGGGCCCAGGGCAGTTGCGCCGATTCACTGCACCCTAGGGACAGCCCTGCTTATACCCACCCCCCCATAGGATACAAGAGTAAAACATCATTTTAAGCTATTGTGCAATCCCCATCCCCTCTATGTACACTACACAAACACATGTAAATTAGGAGAAAAATATTTTTTGAAATCAAATTACTGAATATTGTAGATGTTTGGTGTTTAGAATATAATTTGGTATTTTTCTGCTTCCGAAATGGCAAAACCCATTTCTGACTTCCAGGGGGAAGGGGAGGGACTTCTGGTGGCATAGTTCAGGGGCTAGGGGGCAGGACTTCCAGTCACAAGATGGTGACCAGGGGGCGTGGCACCTGTCAAGGGGCGGGGCTACTCATGCGGCCCTTAACAGCTTGCTAAAACTCGATAAGCGGCCCTCCACCCAAAATAATTGCCTGCCTCTGACTTACAGGGTTACAGAATCATGCAGACATAACAGTTGCATAGTAACAGCTTATATCTGTATCCTGTGATAGTGGTACAATTATTATATCAATCTGTACACAAAAATGCCTTAAAGCTGTGTCACCCTGGACCACTGTCTCTAAGTAAAGCTATTAAATAAGATGAGTTATTCTGTATTCACTGGCTGGCACACTACCCTGTCTGCAATTGTATCTGTAGGGTGGAATTCTCTTCCCCTTTGTGTACCAGTTTTCTTTCTAATAGATTTTTTTAATGCAACACAACAATCAAAAATACATATGTCTGTCACAAACAATAGGCAATAAAGGGGAAAAAGAGAAAATAAAGTAGTGGGGAAAGAAAGAGAGAGAGAGAAAGGAAGAAAAATGGCATGCCTGGATAGTTTTCATCCCTTCCTCTGTGATATATATGTATTTCTATATTTTTGTCCCCTTCCTCTGTTTGTCCTTCGGATGTGTAAGTGTACATGTCTAATGTACTGAGACTAATGACTATTAAATGCAAGGGGCAGGGCTAGTTAATGCCTAACCTGTGGTGTGGTGGCTACAGTATTGTGCTAGGAAATCAGAGAGGTTGGTGTAAAACCCCTCTGGGTAAGGGCAGCCTAGAACCTGGGTTTCCTGCTTCTGGTCAAGTGCCCTAGTCACTTGATTATTGGGACCAAAACTTGGGAGGGTCATCCTCCTCCCCTGCTTTTTCCTGGGCTTATGTTCAGGTATGCACACATGGGTCCAGCCAGTATGTAGCCTACTGTATATGCTCAGTGTATGTGTGCACACTTATGTGTCCAACATGTGGGGGTAGTAGAATTGCAATCTGTGGATAGGTGCCAAAGGACCATTTGTGTAGCTAGAAGACTTCCATTTAGGTGCACAAAAGGAAATAGAATCCTGTCCAAAATGTTCAGATATATCCAGATGTAGCTGCTTGAGTGTAAAAGGGAAGGGATTGTGCTGATTTAGGTCTATTTTAGCAATAAAGTTTGTCTAAGCAGTATACATTGTGTGAGTCAGATGCTGATGACTATGCAGAATACTGTCCACAATTTGATCTTTCTTCTCTCTGGCATATCAAGGTGACTGGAATGTTATTTACAGCTATACTACTCTAAAGTAGATGAATCTGAGGTAACAGCTTGCCTCTATTTTCCCTAACCATTGGACTCCCCTCCCCAGAAGTACTGGCCCAGGAAGTGACTCAAACAGTTGGAGAGTTGTGGGCCATTAATAGGGGCAGTAACTCCCTTGTGTTGAATTTTGTGTGGAATAGTAGAAAAGTCTCCTCATGCTTTTCTCTTCCTCCCATCCACTCTTTGCAGGGTCTTGACCTATTAATCATTTAACTCCTACTCATATGCAGTCATATCTAGCATGAAAGGTAATAAATGATTAAACAATATATAGCAGTGCTAGAGCAGGAAGTATAGATCAGTCCATGCAGTTCCGATCTTGGCAGCCTAAGCATATCACTGGGAATATTAATGAAATATGGTATTTTTCTAGGTGTCCTCCAGGTGGACTTCTCTTCACCAGATCAAGGATGACAGTGAGAAGTTATTAAGCTTGTGTGATAGGCATTTTTACACATGCTTCCAGGTGCGGGGTGGGGATTTAGTTAGAGCAGGTCTGAGAGCCGCTTAAATTAAAGCACCCCCAGCATTGCGTGTATTCAGTGTCCCATGCTTCAAAATGACAGTGGGGGCACTTTAACTAAAGGTTGTTAAAGCACCTCTGCCTCTCTTTTCAAGTGCGGGGACACTTAATATACATAATGTAGAGGCTGCTGGAACGTGCTAAGTAATACATGTCAGAGCAGATACCTGGCACATGTATAGGTGTCCTATAGACTCTGCCCGATGGGAGGACAATGGCTGTTTTGACCCCAGATGTATTTTAATATAGCCCAAATGTTACCTGGATTAGAGGTAGCCTCAGATAAAAGAAGAGAGAGTGAGCGAGCTCTACAGCCCAGACTTTTTTGTTTACATCTCCAAAGCCCAAGCCATGCTAATATGTGCCTGGCTATCTGCAACACCACAATATAGGTTCTCATTTATTCTGCCTGGAGAGACTCAGGAAGGAGGAGGAGGATGGCATGCAGACTGGAAGCAAATTGTCTTGTATCTACTGCATTCTCTGATTTGATTTTCCCTGCAGCCCATCTCCAGTATTTATATATGGTTGACTCTTAACAAGCTTTCTCTGATGGATTTCATTTAATTCCTCTGTTTTACTGAGACTCTGGGAATGAGACTGAACTAATTGTTCCATGGCCCTAGAATATGCCGAGCAGCTGGGATTTGTGTACTTGTGAAAATCACAATTTTTAGAAAGAGAATGTCTTATTTCCTTCCTTCAATATTTTTGGAATGTCATTTATTACTCTTCTCATCTAATCTACTTTATGGTCTTCTTCTATAAGGGTACCTTTGTTTTCACAAATTATCTAACAAAATTAAAGAGGTATAATTATCATAGAACAGCTATGGAACAACTTCTATATGTGGTTACGTCAGTCACTACTACTAACATTATTTTTATTTGTTTATTTAATATTTTTAACTTTATTTGGTTGTGTTAATAAAAAATAACCATAGCAAAAACATATGTAAAACAATATAACAACACATTTGGGGATACAAGCTGTGTTTCAGTAACTTCTCTCAAAGGCATTGTCCATTAGGGTTTGTTCAGGACAGGACTCTGTCATGCTTTTTTTTTTTATTTTTTGGGTAGATTTATATCTCCAAGTTGCAGTTTTTGTTATAGTCTTCTTAGGCGACATAAAAATCTTCGTACTTGTCTTTTAGTGAAGTAGATAGCTTTCCCATGAATAAGTCTCTTTTCAGTCACAGTTGAAGAAAGAAAAAAACTATTTTACATGGTTCAGTTGTGTTAAAAATCATCTTAGCTACATGTACTGAAATTTGTTATACATTATCCAATATTACAGTAATTAAGTCACAAAAATTATTCTTTATTGCAAAATGGTTGTGTCATATACCATTGTCCTTTGCTTTGGTTGGGTGCATCTACATGTGTGCTTTAATGAGCATTAGCCTATTTTAATACACATTAAAGCATCACAGAAAACTTCCACTTTCACTAATGCACACTAAAATAGGCTAACTTGCCTTTTTCTAGTGCCTCACAATGGAGAGCGCCTATACATGAGTGCAGAAGCTGCTCCAACATGCTGGAATTCCAGCACGTTGGAACAGATTCAGTTGACCAAGTCTGCAGGAGCGAGGCAATAACCACTCCAGCAGCCTCCTGCATATAATGTTTCACCTCCTCCTTCCATGTATCAGTGTCCCTGTACTTAAAAAAAAATGGGGTGAGGGTCCTTGAACTAAAGGTTGTTAAACAAACTTTAGTTCAAGTACCCCCACCACCATTTTTAAGAGTGGGGACGCTGGTACATGAGACATTACGGTGCTTTAATTAGAACAACTCTCGGAGCATGTAGAAAAGTTCCCGGAGGTGCTAAATGTAATGCACATTAGCATAAGCAAATTAATGAACATGTAGATGTGCCCATTCTCTCATTAATTCAGAAAACTAATAATAATACCTGAATAGGTAGATCTTAACCACAGACGAGCATGAAAAAGTCCCATATGCTTACAATTGACAAAATGGGAATACAGAGTCCATAACTTAATCATAAAACAACAAAATAAAACACCTGCAGTATAAAAAATAACAGAAAGCTTCATCTTTGAAAACTCCTGGTGATCTGGTGTAGTGTCCAAAGACTGGAAGAAGGCCAAACTGGTGCCTATTTCAAGAAAGGGAGGAAAGTGGATCTGGCTAACTATAGGCCCATCAGCCTGACTTCTGTCCTGGGGAAGACCTTAGAAAAGGTTATTAAAGAGGCCGTCCTTAATGGACTGGCCGACACCAACATCCTGAGGGATAACCAGCATGGGTTTGTTGCGGGTAGGTCTTGCTTGACCAATCTCATTTCCTTCTACAACCAGGTGACCTATCACCTGACAAGGGAGAAGAGATTGATGTCATATATCTTGACTTCAGAAGAGCCTTCAGTCTGATATCCCATGATCACTTCTTGGCCAAACTGGCCAATTGTAGCCTTGGGTCCACCACGATCCGCTGGCTAGGAAATTGGCTCTGTGGTCGGACCCAGAGGGTAGTAATTGATGGAAGTCACTCATCACGGTGTCCTGTGACCAGTGGGGTCCCCTGGGGTCTGTCCTTGGACCCATATTGTTCAACATCTTCATTAATGATGTGGACATTGGAGTCAGGAGCGGACTGGCCAAGTTCGCTGATGACACCAAACTTTGGGGCAAAGCATCCACGCCAGAGGACAGGTGGGTGATCCATGCTGACCTGGACAGGCTCATCAAATGGGCAGACGAGAGCCTGATGGTGTTTAACACCGAAAAATGCAAGGTTCTCCACCTTGGGAAGAAAAACCTGCAGCTTCCTTATAGGCTCGGCAGTGCTACACTAGTTAACACTACAAAAGAAAGAGACTTAGGGGTCATCATTGACCACAAGATGAACATGAGCCTGCAATGCGATGCTGAGGCTAGTAAAGCGACCAAAATGCTGGCTTGCATCCATAGATGCTTCTCAAGCAAATCCCAGGACGTCATTCTCCCCTTGTACTCGGCCTTGGTGAGGCCGCAGCTGGAGTACTGCGTCCAGTTTTGGGCTCCACAATTCATAAAGGATGTGGAGAAGCTTGAGAGAGTCTAGAGAAGAGCCATGCGCATGATCAGAGGTCAGGAAAACAGACCTTATGATGACAGGCTGAGAGCTATGGGGCTCTTTAGCTTGGAAAAGCGCAGTCTCAGGGGTGATTTGATGGCCACCTATAAGTTTATCAGGGGTGACCACCAGGATCTGGGGGAACATTTGTTCACCACAGCTCCCCAAGGGATGATGAGGTCGAATGGTTATAAACTACTATAAGACTGTTTCAGGCTGGACATAAGGAAGAATTTCTTTACTGTCCAAGCCCCCAAGGTCTGGAACAGCCTGCCATCGGAGGTGGTTCAAGCACCTACATTGAACACCTTCAAGATGCTTATCTTGCTGGGATCCTATGACCCCAGCTGACTTCCTGCCCCTGGGGTGGGGTGCTGGACTCGGTCTTCCGAGGTCCCTTCCAGCCATAATGTTTATGAAATCTATAAAACAAAGCACTTCATCTGAGTTCTTAAACTGTGTGTGTGTGTATCTGTCTGTCTGTCATAAAGAAATTACACTGCAGTTGAACAAAAAGCAAAAAACACACATCTATTTGCACCTAACTTCAAGTTATATCAAAGGTGTTGTCATAAAGTTGTGGTAGTATTAGAGAATTATCAACCCGTCCTTGCATCTATCTGTACCTCACCCCAACTGACCATAAAATGCAGTTGTTTCCCATCACTCCCAAATGTATTTTTCATGTAGATTTGCGATATTTAGGGCTAGCATGTCTTCCCCTAAACAATTTAACAACTGGAATAGGCTAACCAGAGATGTGTTTTTAACCAAGTAAACCGTTCCTGCTCCTCCCCTCCAAGTTACATCTGCTTAGTTACATATGCAAGGATTTTAGCTATAATTACAGTTACAAATTGATTATATTACTCCACACCTCTTTCTTTGAGTTTGCTTTCAGCAGCCACATCAATTTCAACTTCATTTTCCTTCGTGAATTGGAGTCCTGGTGGGAGATGAAAGTTTTGGATTGTTCCTTGTGAAAGCCTCTAGGTCTTTTTATCATTGAAAATCCTGCATCTTCCCTACAGTATGAAAGTCAGCCTTGCAAGGGACCAAATAGAAGCTTTTAAACCCAATTTAAACAGGTTTTCCATTGGAAGATTCCAGTCTCTCCTCTTTTTAAGTGTTTTTTCACTCACGTCAGAAAAAAATGGTATTTTTCCTTTCCTTTCATTTTTCCTCAAAGCCCTGGCTTCTCTCATCATTTCTTCTTTAGGTCTGAGAGGATCGCTTTCTGCTATCCATGGCTTTCAAGCTTTGTGTGCATGCTCTTTTTCTGGAGGGTTGCACGAGAAGAATTTAGTTCAGTTTGTATGAATTTCTGTGTGAATTTTATACAGCTGCCTTCTTCAATCTCTTCCCTGAAGCCTAAAAAGCATAGATTAGCCCTTCAGCTCCTATTTTCCATTTTTCAACCTTATCAGTAAGAAATTCTACTTTCTTTTTCATCAGGGAAAATTCTCTCTCCTCTTCATTGTAGTGGTCTTCCAGGTCAGAAATTCTGGCTGCTTATTTTGTACACTAGACTGAAGGACATCAGTTTTTGCCCTTGATCTCATTAACAGATATGTTGACTTCAGAACTTCAGCCTGGGTGTGTCTACACATGCAGTTAATTTGAAACAATAAACTCTGGTGCATATCTTGCCGTAGTTATTGCTTCTGGGCTCTGCATTTGCATGCAAGCCCAGGACCACAGCACATTGAGCCAGGTTGGAGCAGCCCCAGCTGGCCGGGGACCTGGGGACGGGGGTCAGCCTGCCAGCCCAGGGCTGCCCCAACCTGGCTTGAAGTGTTGTGAAGGAGTTGGCTCGGGACACAAGGGTGCTCCAGTGCAGAGCTAGCCCTCAGGCAGCCCCTGCACTAAAGCACCCTCATGCCCCAGTCAGCCATATCAGCATCTACACATGTGTTGCTGCTCACTAAAAAACTCCACCGCAGGATAGTATTTGTATTTACAAGTACTAACCTGTGGTAGAGTTTATTAGTTTACTGCGGCCTAATAGGACCACACGTGTAGACACTGAGATATTTAGTGCAGAGCTAATTAGGCAGTTCCGCAGTAAACGTCTTGTGTAGACATACCCCTGAGTCTTATTTTGCTCAGCTTGAGCATTTCTAAATTCTCATAGCGCCCCAGCTACAACCAAAACCCCTTTACATTCTCATCTCATTCTGAAAGGACAGTTTCCCAGCCAGCCCTTCCTTCTCCCAGGCTCACCTGCAGTCTGTCTGCAGGGCTATGCTCCTCAGCAGGCTTTGTGGAGCTGGAACGTTGACGGAAAGCCTCAAAAGTAATTTTACACTTGTTCTGGCTGTTCTTCATTGTGTTGTCAAAAAAGACCAGTTGTGTGAGTGAAAATGTAAATTATGGGCTGTTAATGTGGGTATTTCAACCAGGGTTTGGAGGAGCACAGGGAAAACAGTTCTGGTGCTTGAGCATGCTTAGTGGCACATCCCTACTACTAACAATCTTAATCTAAAAGTACACTATCACAAGGCTATCTATCACAAGATTTTCTTGTATACAGTTTCCTGCCAGTCTGTAACTCTACCTAACAGGAAGGAGGCTCTGGCTGGGGGAACGCTTGTGACTCAAGAGCCATCTTCCTGTCATCTGTTCATGTCTCTGGGCAGAGTTTCATGGAGCAGTGTTCACTGGCTCCTTAGACTCATTCAAGGGCCAGTGGGCCCCTGCTAATGTGCTCTGCTCAGTGCGTCTCCCCCCTACCTCCCTTTGGATCACTTATTATTAACCTTTCACCCCCTGTCCTGTCCCTGTTTTTTCCATTAGTTGTCCCAGGAATTCTGTTGATACATACTTAGTAACCCCCCTCTAATAACAGAGGGGGCTAACAGTTTTTGTGTGGCTCCAGGCTCACAGTCCCTATATGTACCAAATAGGCCTGCCAGTCTGTCACACCATTCTTTAAAGAGGACTCTGGAGGGAGACAGGGAACTAAAAATCAGGGAGCCTGACTTTTCTTCTTAGCAGATTAGTAGAAACTAGAATAAATATTGGATTGCCCTTCACATAGATAAACAGAACTTCCTAGGGTAGAACTACCTTGGCTTTTGTGAAGGGTGGTCATGCCTCATCAATCTAGTAGAGTTCTTGGAGGACAACCACAAGCATGTGGATTGGGGTGAGGTGATTAAAATGTTGTATTTGGGCTTTCAAAAAGCTTTGGCTGAAGTCCTTCATCAAAGGTTCTTAATGAAATTGGGCTTTCACGGCTTTAAAGGCAAGGTCCATTCATGGATCAGCAATTAGCTAAAGAACAGGAAAAAAAGAGAAGGTATAAGTGTTCATTTCTCACAATGGAGGGAGGGAGGCAAGCATTGGGCCCCCCAAATGTGTGTCCTGGGGCTTGTACTGTTTAACATATCCATAAATGACTTGGAAAGGAAGGCAGATAGCGACGTAGCCAAGTTGGTGGACGACACCAAATTATTCAATGTGGTTTAAAAAAAAAGGCTGAATGTAAAGAATTGTAGAAGGACCTCATAAAATTGAGTGAATAGACAGCAAAATGGCAGGTGAAGTTCAGTTATAGTAAGTGCAAAATGATGCATGTGGATATAGAGTATCATAGAGACAAAGGACCGGAAGTGACCTTCTGCAAGATCATCAAGTCCAGTCCTCTGCCATGGAGGAAGTTATTGGGCTCCAATGAGCTCAACAAGGCATTTGTCCAGTCTCATCTTGAACATCTTCAAGGATGGTGACTGCACCACCTCTGCTGGGAGTGTATTCCAGATTCTGGTAACTCTTATGGAAAAAAAGTTTTTTCTTACATCCAGCCTAAATTTTTCTTCTATTAGCTTGTGTCCATTGGTCCTTGTCTTCCCTTCGGGTTTCTTCCTGAAGAGTCGCTCCCTTAGATCTTGATGGTCGCTTCTAATGTACTTGTAGGTAGCTACCAAGTCACCTCTCAGTCTTCTCTTACTCAGACTGAACAGGCCCAGTTCCTGGAGTCTCTCCTCATAGGACCTGTCCTTCAGGCCCCTAATCATATGGGTAGCCTTTCTTTGTACCCTCTCAAGCTTATCCACATCCTTCCTGAAGTGTGGTGCCCAGAACTGGACACAGTACTCCAGCTGTAGCCTCACCAATGCCTAATAGAGGGGGAGGAATACCTCTCTGGATCTGTTGGCAACACGTCAGCTGATGCACACCAGAGTCGTATTTGCCCTGTTGGCAACCTCATCGCACTGTTGACTCATGTTCATCTTCCAGTCGATTGTGAACCCCAGGTTCCATTCAGATGCTGTGCCAGCCAATGGACCACCACCCATCATGTAGTTATAGTGAAGGTCATTCCTACCTGGATGGAGGGCCCTGCACTTCTCCCTCTTCAACCTCATCTGATTCTGTTCTGCCCATAAAACCAGTCTGTCCAGGTCATCCTGGATCCTTACCCCATCCTCTGATGTGCCCATGTTTCCCCACAGCTTAGTATCATCCATAAACTTAATCACTGAGCTTTCCACCCCCTCATCCAAGTCATTAATAAATATGTTAAAGACCACAGGTTCAAGCACAGATCCCTGGGGGACATCGCTGGAGACAGCACTCCAGGATGAGGCCATCCCATTGATTACAACTCTCTGAGGTCAGCCTCTAAGCCAGTTGTCCACCCACCTCACTGTAGACTGGTCCATCCCAAGACCCTCCAATTTAGTTGAGAGAATCTCATGGGAAATGGAATCCAAGGCTTTACTGAAGTCTAAGTAGATGATGTTAACTCATGTCCCTCGTCCAAGCTGGTAAGTTACCTGGTCATAGAAGGACACCAGGTTTGTCAGGCATGATCTACCCTTGAGAAAACCATGCTGGTTGCATCTTAATACCTCACCAGTTACCAGCTTGTAACTGATGCCCTCCTTAACAAATTTTTCAAAAATTTTTCCCAGGACTGAAGTCAGACTGACCAGTCTGTAATTTGCACGTTTATCCCTCTTCCCTTTCTTGAAGATAGGTACCATGTTGGACCTCTTCCAGTCATCCGGGACTACTCCTGAGTTCCACGACTCTTCAAACAGCTTTGCCAGTAGCCCTGCTATAAACTCAGCCAGTTCTTTCAGCCAGAATGATGGGCTCTACATTAATTGTTACTATGTAAGAAAGAGGAGTAATATTATTGTGCATAGTTCTCTGAAAACATTAAAGTTCAGCAGCAGCCAAAAATGCAGATAAAATGTTAGTAATTATTAAGAAAATTGAAAATAAAACAGAAAATGTCATTATTCCACAGACCTTGAATACATCTTGCAGTTCTGGTCCTCTCAACTGCAAAACCATATAGTAGAACTACAAAACGTACAGAGAAGGGCAGTGAGGATGATCAGGGTTATGGAGAGTTTCCGTATGAGGAAATCCTAAATAAGCTAGAACTTTTCATCTTATACAAAAGGTGACTGAGGGGAGGGATATAGTAGAAGTCTATAAAATCATGAATGGTGCAGAAAAAGTAATTAAGGATTTACCATCTACTGTCTGTCACGATACTAACATTAGGTGATATACAATAAATTTATTAGGAAGCAAGTTTAAAACAGACAAAAGGAAGCTCCTCACGCATTGTGTAATTGATTTGTGGAACTCATTGATGTTGTAGAAGCTAATCATTCAACTAGGTTTAAAAGAGGACTGGACAAATGTGTGCTGAATAGGTCAATTTGTGGGTATTAAACATTATAGTAAGGGGTTAAATCTAGAAATTAGGCCCTAGTCTCAGAATGCTGGAAGCTATGAGGAAAGAGAGGCAGGATCAGTTTGGGTAGTTTCATAGTAGGTAGGGTCGGAAGGGACCTGAGCAGATCATCAAGTCCAGGTAGGCCCTGCATATACGTTTCCCCTCAGTATCCACACTTTGCCACTGTGAAATACAGGATACTGGGCTAGATGAAGTCATGGCTGGACTCAGTGTTGCATTTCTTATGTTCTTTTTCCATTACTTGTTTGTCTATGAAGTCCCCTCTGGTTCAGTGGTAGACTCCTTATCTGCTACATGGGAGACTCAGGTTCAGTTCCTAGACATGTATATAATTACAGTCATCAAGGTACTGAATGTCTGCACTCAGACTGGCCTTTGGATTCTGTCTCAATAGCATGAAGGGGCATGGAAGGTCTAGGCAGCCTCCACTCCCCCAGACCTCTGCCTAGGCATATGTATTGATGGTCTGCATAACCTCTCGTGCATATGCCGTGATTTAGAAGAACTGGCAGTTGCCTGCTGCTGCTTGTTCATCTGGACATATTAGGTACTTTACACATTTTGCCAAACATGCCAGTTTTGACCTCTTCCGGGATAAATTTGGTGATCACTATAAGGGTACAGGCAGAAGTGATGTTTATCAAATGATCTGGCCCCTGAAAGTGCTCTACAGCTGTGTCATAACACGCATGGCTGCAGAGTGCTTTTAAAATGGTTGATCACATGAAAAATTAACCCTGGTCAGATCAGGTATTACATTAAGGCACTCTAAAGCAGAGCACCTTAGAGAACTTGCATTCCCTCCAGAGTTAAATTTTCACCTGGGAGGTAGGACACTCGCTGGTGCTACCAATGCAGCCCTGCCCCAGGCTGTCAGCTGGGGAGAGGGAAGGGAAAAGAGCTGCAATGGCCAGAGCTCGAGGGGGCGGGGGGTGAGGAATGGAATCTCTCACCCTGTGGGCAACCCCCAGCTACCCTAGCTGCACACTAAGAAACAGGCTTTGGGGTCATCTGCTTTAGCCACGCTTTTGCAACTTTGCCTAGGCACCTTGAAAATGGTTGAGACTGGTGACAATTTTGTTTCATACAAACTTACTGTTTTCTTACGTCTTTTCATGAAGGCGGTATGAAGAGGAAATGTACTGGTGGCAAGTAGAGGAAGAGCAGTTATACTGGGAAGAGCAACGGCGTCGGATGGCTGTAGACTGGCATCCACCCCCACTTATGGGCAGGCCTGGCATGGCTGTTCCACTTTTCTTGGTGAGCAACCCTTGATTACATTTCCTGAAAGGAGAAATATGAAACACTCTGACACCTTTAAAATCTGTTTCAAACTATAATGTGCCATACTCTCTCTCTTCTTTGAGTGTCGAATGTGTAATTTTGTATTTCTCCTGAGAATCCATGACTGAAATTTGGAATGAGCAATACATAAAGCTTAATGTCAGTTCTAGTTTGTGGCACAACATATCTCACTGAGACATGATCATTTTTATTTTATGTTGGACTACTTGGGAGTGTGAAAGGGTTAACACTTCAGATTATGAAGGGAAAGGGCATACAAACTGGCTATCATGACATAAAAGGAGGCAGGGTTTTACTACGTCACCTGCTCTGCAATATTGCCTGTGTACCCATTCTTACCCTGAGTTTTATCCGTTTTTCATTGAACAAGTATTAGTCTACCTGGGAAGTAAGACCATGCACATGAGCAACTGATACTTATGCACAGTTTACTATTGTATTACCTGCATAGTGTTGACACATGTCGGCACAGCTACTGAGCATGCACATTGGGTGGTGGGTGTATGACTACATTTACGTGTACGTGACTGTAAATTCTGAAAAATGAGGAGGAGAGCCCATCTGTTTTAGCTCTAATAACCTAGTGGTTAGGGTGTTCACACAGGAAACAGGGAACCCAAGTTCTAGGCCTTCCTCACCCAGAGGGAATGGAAGCTTATAGCTCTCTGACTTGCCACTACTGTGCCTAACCACCAGACCACAGGTTAGGCATTCTTCAGTGTTCCCTGCAGCCTTCATTGAAGCTGAGTCCCAACACTTAGCATTAATTATACATTGGGTAAAATGGCCAGAGAGCAGTGCAGTGCTCTACTGGGAATAACAGTTCTGGTTAGAACATATGGCAGGAGGAGTCTTCCTTCATGGGGTTTTCCTGGATAGATGTTTGCGATTTGTACATAACCAGTCTGTCTGCCCAAGTACCCAGGCCCATGCACCTACGCAGCCAGTGCATAGCACACCATGCCTGCTCTGTAGCTTTGTAGACATTTATGCATCCACATTGCACATGTAAAAGAATCACAGACTGTGCCTACGAATCAAAAAGGGTACTTACATGTCTGGACAGCTGCCACGTGGGCACATAATGTGAAACAGAGTTCTACAGTAAGTCTCCTCAACATTTATTAAACCTTCTCTTCAGTATTCATGAAATCCTTCCTGTCCATTTGCTTGGGCCTAGCTCTTGGCTCTCACCCTTTCTTTATTGTGCCAGAGGTCACTGCAGGAGGTGTGCCACTTGCCTGGAGCCCTATTCAGGACATCACAGAAAGATTCCCAGAGCTTATCCATCCCTCAGACCGCTATCCTTTCCTTCTTATCCCTGTAGGCCCCCAGTGATACCAGTAGGGCTGACACTGAGCAGATCAGAGGAGACTATGGGCTCTTGGAAAGAAAATTAAGGAAATTGGAACACAAGTAATATTTTCATCAGTCTTCATGGTGGATGGTAAGGTCCCAGGCAGGGACTATTGTATCATGGAAGTAAACATGGCTGAGTCCTGACATTGGACTTGGACCCATTTATAATTACCCCTTGCTTGCAGCTACTGAGCCAGTTGTCTAGCCACCCTATAGTAATTTTATCTAGCCCATATCTGTCTAATTAGGTTGTAAGAAGGCCAAGTGTGTCTTTGACAGAAGTATTACTGAAGTTCTGATATACTATATCCACTGCATTCCCTATATTTACCCATCTAGCTTTTTGTCAATTGAAATCAAGTTTGATGCCACTTGCTCTTAATAAATCCATGCTGCCTGGATCTATAGCTTCTTTGGTCTTTCATTTCTGATCAGCATATTTATAGAACCTCTTCCTTTTGACTTTAATTTCCTATGCCAGGTAAAGGTAATTTTTACCTCTGCATGCCTGATTTTGCCCCTGCAAGCTCTTGCTCTTTCCTGCTATACTTCTTTGGTGATCTGCTCATTTTTTCATTGCCTATATGTTTTCCTTTTGTTTTTGAGGCTTCCTAGAAGCTCCTTGTGCAGCCAGCTTGGTCTCTTATCATTATTCTTGCACTTCCATCATGTCAGAACTGTTTCTTGTTCAGCTTCCAGCACTCTACTTGAGAAACTTCCAGCCCTCATGGGACCCATTATCCTTCAGTCTGTCCACCCATGACACCATGCCTACTATCTCCTTGAGTCAGTTGAAATCCACCTTTGTGAAATTCAGTGTCTTAGTTCACCTGACCTTACGGTTTCCCCATCTCTGGATTAAGTTCTATCATACTGGGTTCATCTACACAAGACGCGTTAATGCACCTTAGCCTAAGTTACTGCACAGTACAGGGATGCGCCCTTACTACACGGTAGCTTAGGCTAAGTGCAGGTACCAGATGTACGTTTGATTAGTTAATGTGCAGCAATGCACATGTAGACATGACCCAGCACTTGGGACATACACACCAGGGAGCCTGAGGGAGCCTGTTCTTTGTTCAAGAGCCCAGCAGGCCTTGTGTACCCCCTGGATAGGCCACAGCCTGCCTCTGCCTGGCCTGTTCCTTCTGTAGAGCTGCTGCTTGGCCACGGGTGAGTGTTGCAGCTTGCTGCACCCCTTGCCCAGCCCTGAGATCCCCCTCAGGGCTGCTGCCTGTCTGTCTCTGGCAACTGGGCCAGCACCTGCTGCTGCTCACCCCCAGCAGCACATCTTTGCAGGTGCTGTGGTGAAGTGCCTCTGCTGCACAGCTCCCAGTCCATGGCCATGCCCCTCTGCTGAGTACTCCTGAGCGCCGTCGAGGGCCAACGTCTGGATGCAGGGGAGAGGCCACCAGCCCCAGAAGGGATACAGGCTCCGGGTCACTGCCACCCACCACTAGAGCTGTCCAGATGCACTGGCTGCCAGCAGCATACCAGGGACTGGACCCTCCTGCTCTAGCAGCTGGTGGTGGTGACAGAGGAGCAGGAGACACAGGAAGAGGCCTGGCAGGTGGAGAATGTTGCCTGGGAGGAGGCACGGGACCAAAACCACCAGGACCACTGGGCCCAAATGGAGACCCTGGAGCAGGAACACCTAGAGCTGCTCCAGCTTCAAGGACACCCTCCTGGCCCAGGTGGCCATGTCCATGTTCCTCACTGCCCGGACCCTGCCCATGGCCCTGCAGGACCCCTAGGTCCCACCCACTGCCCCACAGTAGGCTCCCACCTGACCCTGGGAGGGGGTCCTCAGTTGCCTCCTGCCCACCAGGCCCTCTGGCCCGGCCCCTGCCCCAGACCTGCCACCACCTGAGTGGCTCTGGCACTCTCCCCCACACCACATGGCCGAACGCCCAGCTGTGCATGAGGCCACCATCTGCTGGGGTCACCACAACCCCCAGACCTGCAGGGGGATATCCCAAGGCTGGGGGCCTGGGCACCTGCCTCGGGGCTCTGCCCTCTAGGCCCCCCACAACAGCCCCCCACTCTGGGCTCCAGGAACCAAAATATTGTAAATAGTTTTCCATATATAAATATTTCCATTTGTATATAGTTTTCCATTTGTAAGCAGGTTTTTAATTGTTGGTGGGTGGGGAGGGTAGTGGAGGGCCCCTGCTGATTGGGGGAGGAGGGGGTTCTGTTGGTTGGGGGGGGAGGGATGGTGATGGGTGTTGTGAGGGTCATAAAGTTTTTTGTTTCACCCATGTGCATGTCCTGAAAGTGGTGCTGGGGGGTGGGCAGGGGGTAGGGGGTGTGTGGGTGGCAGAGCAGGTGGGTTGGGTCAAGGCGTGCAGGAAGAGGGGGTCAGCCCTGGCCCCTGCTGGTGGATGCGTGGTTGTCCTGGGGCCTTGGGGGTCCTGCAAGCCCATTGTCAGGGGCCGGCAACTGCTGGAAGATGATAGTGTGGGGTGCTGGCCATCACTGGTAGGGGCACGGCTGGAGCAGCGGGTCACTGGGTGTCACTAGCAGGGGCAGGGACAGGGACTGGAGCAGCCTTGGTGCAGGGAGGCAGGGTGGGCAAGGAGGGACCTGCCATGTTCTCTCCCTGCACTGGACACATGGCTCCCAGGCAGGGAAGGGGCTGGCCAGGGCTAAGAGTTTCCAAGATGGCTGCCAAGTGCTGGCAGCCATGTGGCCAGAGACTGACACTCCCCCTGGTGGCCACAGGGGCACATGGCAGGGCTGCAGGGACTTAAACAGTAAATTTAGTTGCACTTAAATGCATGTGTAGACATGTCCTGAACCAGTGAATAAGTGTATGTATCGGTGGCATTTTGTTATATGTCAACACCTTTTCTCCCAGCCCTCTTTTTCCAAAACAGAGTGTACCCCTTGGTGTTGATGTTCCCGTCATAAAAGCTGACCCACCAAGTATCTGTGATAACAGTCAGATAAGAGTTCTTTTCAGGGGCTGTGAGTTGCAGCTTGTTTGTTCCCCATATACATATATCAGAAGTATTTTGCATTTTTGACCTACTTGTTTTCCTCTTGATTCCCTTGTTGCTGTTCTACAGCTCACTGTCCCCATCTCTGAGTTGAGCTTCTTCTGGTGCTCTCTCCTCTGGATTGTTTGCTCTGTGCCTGAAGGATTTTGTCCATCATCCCTCACAGAACCTCGTTTAAAGCCTTCCTTACTGAATTGGACTCATGGTGCCCAAAGATGCTCTTTCCAGTTCTGGTCTAATGGATCCTGTCTCTTGATAGCAGTCCTCCTCCCCAGAACATCTGCTCATTGTCAAAGAATTCAACGCTTTCATGCTGATATCAGGGGGTGTGTCTACATGTTCATTAATGCAGTGTAATTACAGTGCATTAAGTTTAGTACTGTAATAACAGGGACTAACTTAATGTGTCATAATTGGCGCATTAGTGCAAATGAACGATCTTTAAGTGAGGTTTAGGTTCAGACTAAGTCTGCTGCACATTATTAGCATATTAGCACGGTTTTTATTAGCCATGCTAATGCACAGTAGAATTAGTCTTCTGCGCATTAAGTATCTTGTGTAGATGTGTGCAGTCTTCCAGGAGTCTGTCCTGGAGATGGTGCTCTTTAACTTGTTTATTAACAATTTAGATGCAGGTTTCCTGAGCAAATTTGCAGATAAGATGAAGCTGGAAAGGTCTGCAAACACACAGGAGGACAGGGTCATTAGATGCAAGACATATGAGAAGTGATGGTGCTTCTTTTGTCAGCACCAATTAGGCCTCATTTTGATTACTGTATGCAGTTTTAGGCTCCACGCTTTACAAAGGAAATGGAAAAGTTTGAGAGGTCCAGAGGCAGGCAACAAAAATGATGACGGGCTTGGAAGGCAAGGTATATGGATAGAGATTGAAAGAAATAGGCATGTTCAGCTTGTTTAAGATGGGGCATGATAGTAATATTCTAATATCTGAAGGGCTGCTATAAAGAAGGAGGAAAACACCTTTCTTCATTTGCTGCGGAGTACAGGATGCGGACCAGTGGCTTGGAGTTGCAAAAAAGTAGGCTTAGATTTGCTATCAGGACAAATTCCGTCACTGTGATAAAACCAGGGCAGTGGAATAGACTGCTTAGGCAAGTTGTAGACTCTCCATAATTGGAGGTTTCAAGAAAAAGGTTGAATAAGCACTGGTTGGGGATGATCTAAGAGTGGCTGTGCCTGGAGTGCTGTATAAAAAACAACAGTTGGAAACCCAGGAGCACCTCCCCACCTCCCTCCCCACACACACAGATTGCTGAGAGATAATGAGAAAAGCTCTGCAGCCTAAAGCAGGCAGATACTAGAAAGGACTGTACTCAGCAGCAGGAGAATGAGACAGAGCTCCACAACTGGCTTAGTTATGAAAGAAGATTAAAGGAGCTGGGTTAGGTTTATGGAGGGAGTACAAAATAGGGAGTTCTGACTGTCCAGCAGTGGGTGTGATACATGGCTGTACGTTTGATGTCCCCAGGCTCTAGAGCAGAGTGGAGGGTGTTTGGTATTCCTTTGCCCATATGGGGCCAGGAAAGATTTTTTTTCCCTTGTTGCTGCAAGGATCAGGGATTTTTTTTCTACCTTCCTCAGAAGCATTGGGTCTTGGCCGCATCTAAGGCTGGAGATTTTGACTAGTGTGCCAGTGTTCCTGCTGGGCCTTAAACCGTGAAGTTCCTGGCTAAAGCATCTTGCCCCTCTGCTCAGGGTCAGACCGGTTGCCATATTTGGAACCAGGAATTAATTTTACCCCATGGCCTTCCTCTCTAGTAGAGTGTGTGGCCCCATGGGTGACTGGTGCCTTCTGAGTCCGGGGGGCATGTGTCCCCCCTGACACCAGTCACCAATGGGGGGTGGGTCCCCTGGCAGCCAGTTGCGCTGACTGGGGGGGAGGGTGGGGAGCTGGACCATGGCCGATCTCACTCACCAAAAAGCTTTTGCTGGAGGCCCTGCTCCCCAGCTGGCGCTTACGAGGCGGGGAACCAGCGCTGCCCCCTTGCCCATCGCCTGAACAGGGAGCACAGCCTGGCAGGGGCTGCACATGCACCCCCTACACAGCGACACAGTGTGGCTCTCTTCCTCAGATCTCTTAAGTGTATTTTAACAATACTTGTAGCAACCAGACACTGACCACCGTTGTTCCCCAGCTATACCTGTGGGCAGGTTAGGTTGCTGCACCTTATAGCTGTGCAACAGGGTTAATTGTGTAGTTTTATTAATAGGTTAGACCAGGGGTTTTCAACCTTTTTGAGTCATTGTACCCCTGGCGGCTGGTCAAGAAGTCAGGAGTCTCTCAGTGGCCAGATGAGCAGCCGATTGGCGACTGGGGAGGGGTGGTCCCCCAGCAGCCAATCGACGAGTGGGGAAGGGCAATTGGCAACCAGGAGGGGGGTCCCCCACGGCCAATCAGTGACCGAAGTGCCGGTGGAGTACCCCCTGATGCCATCAGAAGTACCCCCAGTTGAAAAACCCTGGTTTAGACAAGGATTTGTGCGGCATGGTTTGGATAGGCAGGGGGTTAAGACTAGATGCCCTCCAGATGTCCCTCCCAGCCTGACTTTCCTATGATCCTGTGACTGTATGGAAGTTCAGCACTTCTAATACTATCTGGACACTGAATGAGAAATATTACAATGCAAGAAATACCATATGCACATAAGAAAATTCAAACTTGCGTTAGAAAAATTGCAGCCCTTGCTAAATACTTTGTGATATTAGCTGTATACACACATACTATTACATACTAATACACATTATTTGCCTGAAGACATCCAATTTACATGCAGGTTACTAAAATGATGCTTGATTACATAAAAAAACCGTAGTGTAATGAGCTGCATTTTCTTGATAGTTCCCAGTCACTTGGAAAAATGTCTGAAGGGTTTCATGTGAGAGGCCAAGATTTTTCAGGGGCAGTAACTTTTCTTGGACCAGCTGCATGCTTGGAATAAAGTTGCAAGACATTCTTCATCAGGTCTGAGGAGAGAAGCAAGCAAGCACATTGAATGTAAAGAGCTGAGAGTAGAGCTGTGAAGATGAAGAGGGGAGAGAAATTCCCAGGGGTAGCCAACAGCTTGAATTGGTTTTATTCTAAGAGGCAACCGCTTTAATAAATAAGGTTCTTGCTGTATTCATAAACAGTCTGGACTTCTCTCTGCAGAAGATGTTCCTATTTTTAATCTCAGTGACTACTCCTGTTTAACAGTGCTATTACTTTACTTTTTAAGGCCCTTTTTATATAAGTGTACTCCCCAGTGGGTGCATCTACACGTGCAATTAATGCTTCTGAATTTTCTGCACAGAAAATTCAGATTATTAATGTGCTCAAGGCTCCCCCGGGTGCCAGCCCCAGCAGCTGTCAGGGGGGCACCGGGGCTGGTCCCAGTCTTTGCCAGGCAGGGAAAGCTGTGCCGTCTGCAGGAGTAGCTGTCTTCCCAGCCACTTGGCACAGCTCCCCCACACTGAGGTTTAGCCAGGTAGCACTAGACCCCCTGCTGCCTGAGCTGACCAGGAGCAAATTGCTCCTGGTCAGTGTCTGCATGCACACTATGGTGCATTAGCTAATATGCTATTTATCTAGTACCTGGTGCTAGCAAATGGTGCATTAGACTAATTTAATAAGCAGGAAGTCCCACGCACATGTAGACAATGATGCTTTACTGTGCATTAGGTTAGTCTAATGCACAGTAAAGCATCTCGTATAGACTTATTTATCTTGATCACTTGACACTGGGAGGCTTATTTACTGCTCTCACTGTCTCTTCTCACTCTAGTCGGTAGATATTGGCTAAGTTCCAACAGACTCCCCAAGGCACTTTTGTAAATATACTGATGTAGCAGATGTCTGAATTGCTTTCTCCCATATTGAAACACACCCACCACAGGTGAGGGGGTGGGGCACGTGCCCACCCTGAGATTGGTCCCTGACTCAGCACTGGTTAGGACAGGGCAGTTTTTTTGCTGTGAGGGCTGGTGGCATGGGGGTGGGGAAGAGGGGCACTAAGCTGTGGCACAGAAGTATAGGTGTGGATATGGGACTTTTGGCCCACCCCTGAGTCCGGCCACAAAATGTGTCCCCCAGACTCAGGAGGCACGAGTCACCCCTGACACCTACCATTAGTTTGGAAGTTGACACCTTCCTATGCATTACTTGGGAAAGTAAGATAAAACCTACGTTCTCCTGTCAAAATTACGGGGTGCAAGAAGGAGGCAGTATGTAAGAACCTTAGCTGAATTTCTGTCCACAGGGCACAAAATACTATTGTTGTTTAAGGATCACAAATGGATAGGTGTTTTGTTTAAATCTGATTCATAAATCTTCCCCTTGTAGAGTCCAAAACCCTCTAATTCTGTGATGAAACATTAGTGAATGCAGGCTTGAAGGGAAGGATGCCATTTGCTGAATCTTGCTTCCTACAACAGCTAAAATTTCCTTATTGTTTTCTTAACACAGAAACTAGTCATACGCTATGAGTCCCTGTTCTTGCTTGAATAATCAAAAAGGCAAATGCTTCCTTTTCTTTTGTATACATTTTTGCATCTTTAAATATAGTTCTGTAACTATGTGCAGTGTCTGATGGTGAGGGCACTGCTAAGAATTTTTTCAGCCTTTTTCCAGTTTAACCCAGGTCTCTATGGTAATAAAGTTTGTCATTTTATTTCTCTCAGTCTACTAGATGTCCAGATTCTTCAAATGACCGTCACATCATGACAAAGCACTCTAGCATCTACCCAACAGAAGAAGAGCTGCAGGCCATCCAGAAAGTAGTCTCCCATTCTGAACGTGCACTTAAGCTCGTCTCTGATTCATTTACAGAGCAAGAATCTGAAAAAGAGGAAGAAAATGAAGAGAGAGGGTAACACACTTGCATAGACTTCTCCTATAGGTAGTTACTACAGTATTATGGAAACGTGAGGTTGACAGTATCAGAGTGCTGGAGCCGCTGTCATCCTGAACTGTCTGCAGAGCTTGTTGAAAGGAATGAATATGGATGCTGTTTCAGCAAAATGAGAGTTTAAAATGGATAAAAAAGAAATCTCTCCTTTCTTACATGTGTATTTGCACTTTTTATTACCTAAACACTAGTTGGGTTAAAGCTCTACCGTCCCACCAAGTTTGTGATAACTGTGGCTTCCTCACTGAGTAGTTTTAAACTGTTTTCTGTCCTACAGCGCTAGTTTAATCTGTATTTAAAAGGGAGTTTTGATGATAATGTATGTTTCTACAGAAAATACTCGTCAGTGCATAGCTCTGCAGTCAGTTGGCAGCTAGCTATCACCCCAAAATTTGTAGAAGAAAAGCAGTCTTCCCACTGAACAAAGTTAAATCCGACTGTAATGAAATCTTTGTTCTTTTCCAGTGTATTTTGTAAGTACTAAACAACTTGTGCCTTTAGAGCAGTGATTCTCAATGAAGGAGCCATGGCACCCTATGGTGCCCTGGTATCCTTGCATGGATGCCATGGGGTGCTGAGCAATGTTAGCCCTGTTACGTGTACAAGCATGATTCACAAGATAAACCTATAGGGCACCTATACATGAGCAGCAAGGCTGCTCCAGCGTGCTGTAATTACTGCGGCTGTGCAAAGCTTTGGGTCTTCAGTGGCCGAATCTCCGAATCCAGATCGAATCAGGGGACCAATTTAAAGGTCTAAATTGATTCAAAGCTCTCCAAATCTTCAGAAAAGATTCAGAGAGCTTTGATGATTTGGGCAGTCCCTGGTGGCTGCAGCAGGGAACTGCAGCCACTCTGAGCTGGTAAGTACTAGGGGCAGGGGAGCAGGGGCTGGGGGAGGGGATAATGGGGTGACCCCTGCCAGCCCCCCTGTTCCCCCTGATCTCCACCCACTCCCCAAGCCCCCCCCCCCATGGCTGCCCCTGCCAGCCCCAGCTTGGTACTTTAAAAAAAAGCCCCGGTGCTCATCAGGTGCATCTGGGCAGAACGCAATCCCCGCTGCCCTCCACTGCCCCACGCTGCATGGGGTGCTCTATATGAGCCCCCCAACCCCCCCTCGCTCCCCCAGCCACCCCTGTGGGTGCCCTGCCTGGGCCAGCTCCAGCCCTTTAAGAAAGAAAACAAAACAAGAAAAGCCCTTGGACTCCCCGCTCCTGCAGCAGCTGTTTTAACAAGAGCCGGGAGCTGGGGTGGGCACAGCAGCCATTGCCGGGCTGGGAGAGGGGCAGGGGATGGGCCTGCCTGATTCGGAGATTTGGCAGCAGCCCAATCTCCGAATCAGATTCGGACAAATCGATTCAGGACAGTGATTCGAATCGCTGAATCGAATCACTGTCCTCTGAATTGGCCGAATAGTAGCTGCTTCATACAGGCCTAGTAATTACAGTGCATCAGAGTAGAGTCAATTAATTGAGTCTGCTGGAGCATGGTAATTACTGCACTCCAGCAGACTCCAACTTTTGATGAACTTTAGATAAAGTGCCCCCACCACCATTTTTAACCGCCACCATTTTCAAGCACAGGGACAATGATACATGAGACACTGGGCACTTAAATTCGAATAGTTCTCAGACTAATTAAAGCACACCCTCCCTGCTCCCAGAGCACATGCATAATAAATAGCCCATACATTTCAAATAGGCAGACAAGGTTCTTTGGGTAAATCTGATGTCTTTTATTAAACCAACTATGCCCTTAGAGCTTAGACCACAACCTATAGGCTACAACCTATACCCCTGATACATTTCAAATTGAAATTCATAGCATGAAAAATGTTCTGACCCATTGTGGTCTTTCTGAGTTCTTTGCAACAGAAAAATTGCCGTAGTAAAAAAAAAAACAAGAGAAAACTAAGAGCTGGCATTTTCTGAGTAGGGCCTCAAGTCTAATGGGTGCTTCCAGTCTAAAAAGATTGAGAATCACTGCTTTAGTGGGACATTAAGGGTTTCAAAGGCACAGGCAAAAAGTAAAGACATTTTGCTAAATCATTTGCCTGGTCTTCATAGCAGCTTGTTTAATTGACACCTGTCAGTAAAGCTGTTTCAGTGGTGTTAGTCGTGCAGCAGAGCCATAGTCGTGTGTAAAAATTGTAGTGCTTTTCTGCTGAAAGAAAAGAGCCCAGGAGTTTACTTACGGAGCCTATGATGTCATCCACTGCATTTTAGTTCTGCTTTACAGATATGTGGAGGTTGTTTGTGAATGACTCGGATTCCCTGTAGATAGCTTTCTTATTGTTTTTCTGTTGTTCCTCTCTTCCACAGAAAAGCAGACGATGTGCCCCGAATTCTGAAAGGTGTAATGCGAGTTGGCATTCTGGCAAAAGGGCTTTTGCTTCGAGGAGACAGGAATGTTCATCTGATCTTATTGTCTGCCCAGAAACCTACAGTCTCTCTCCTACAGAATATCACAGAACAGCTGCCCAAGCAACTTTCAGTAAGGGTGAATCCTGATACTTTTCTCTGTTTACTAGAGATTCTTTCTCCTTTCCTAAATGACAAGAAATAGATACCCAGAGTATAGAAGAATCTTATTTCTGCTTATTAAAGATTAAGTATGCCACACCACATGCAAAACCAAATGGATAAAGTGCTCCCTGTCCATAGGAGTTGCAACCAAAAGGAAACATGTTCCAGGGTTTTGCACAATGGACTTCAAATTGTTAGTTTCCTCTATATTAATGAGTGGCTTACAGGCTTGGTTGAACTGCTTTCTTCCCTTATATACAAGATGCAGGTTTTAAATGGCATAATATGGATCAGTCTTCAGTTGGCATCCTGTCTCTAATGCAATTTGTAACAATTAGCCTGAAAAGACAGTGTTCAGGAAGCTTTCCTGGCTTGAATGACAAGGTTTTGTATGTCAGGCCTGGGATATATAGAGAGCATGATCTCCAAGGGCCTACCGCAGTGGTCCTCAACCTTTTTAGATTCAAGACACTACTCTGCAAGTTTTTGGAATTTAGCTGCATCCCATTTCAAAAGTGAATATAAATACAGTATGAATATTGTAATATAAACAGCATATTATTAATTAATGTGTTATTAAATCATTGTATTTCTCTACTATAATATAATATAAGTAAAACAGTCATCTCTTGGGATTGTTCCCGTACCTCTGCCCGGCCCCATGCACATTTACTCCCAGCACAGCACTTGAACTCCACACATATGAATCCAGGCCACCACTGGGGACCAGGAACTGCCTGCCCAATTTCAGCCCTTAGTTATCTCAGGGTCCTCTCTCCTGAATTCCAGGCCCAGGGCCAAAATGGACAGAGCCTGAGAATCGCTGGCTACAGTAATCATCCAATGTGCTGTCTATTTACTGATATAATGGAAACTGATGGTAACCTTGCAAATGCAGTACTAGCCAGTTGATTAGTAAATGAACTAGTTGTTTTTTTCTGATTTATGCTTGAAGATGAAACAAGTATCCCTTTTTCCCCCCTTTTCACATCCTAGACATTAACTGAGGACAAGTATGAAGTTTCATCTGATGCTGCAGAAGCGACTATAGTAATCTCATCATGCAAGGAACCAAAAATGCAGGTCACAATTTCAATTACATCTCCCCTCATGAGAGAAGACACTTCTGTTGACAAAGGTGAGTAAATCAGTTAGTCTGAAATTAATTGAGTACATCAGATATTTTCTTAGCCTTTAAATACATAATCATTTCAAATAAGAGAACCATGGTGACTTGGCAGACGCTATTTGGTCATTTGTAGGCCTGTGTGAAGCAGCTAGTATTTGCTTCTGATTTGGCCAATTCGGGGCACAGTGATTCGAACTGGTGATTTGAATCACTGTCCTGATTTGATTCTGCCAAATCTGATTTGTAGCCAAATTGCCAAATCAGCCAGGCCCATCCCCTACCCGCCCCAGCTACTGGCACTTGGGGGGAAAAAGAGCACCAAGTCAGTGGGTGCTGCCAGGTGAGGGGCGATCCCTGCTGCCTTCCACTGCCCCACACTGCATGGGGGGCTCTGCAAAAGCCCACCAACTCCCCCCATTGCTCCCTCAGGCCCCCATGGGTGCCCCACCTGGGCCAGCTCCAGCCCTTTAAGGAAAAAAAAAAACCCGAAACCCCCTCCCAGACTCACCGCTCCTGCTGGTGGGGGGCGATCCTCGGTGCCATGTGGGGGACTCTGCACGAGCCCCCCCAAAGCCCCAAGGCCGCTGCAGGAGCAGTGAGTCCCAGGGCTTTTCTCTGTTTTTTTTTCTTAAAGGGTCGGAGCTGGCCCAGGTGGGGCACCCATGTGGGAGTAGGGGGGATGGTTCAGGGGCTCATGCAGTGGGGGCAGCAGGGATCACCCCCCTGCCTGGCAGCACCCAGTGAGCACCAGGGCTTTTTTTAAAGTACCAAGCTGGGCCGGGCAGGGTTGGGCAGGGGAGAGGGGTTGGGGGACTGGCAGGGGTCCCCCCATGGTCCCCTCCTCCAGCCCTACCTCCCCCACCCCTAGTACTTACCAGCTCAGAGCTGGCTGCAACTCCCTGCTGCAGCCACCGGGAACTGCCCAAATCATCAAAGCTCTCCTAATCTTTTCTGAAGAGTCGGAGAGCTTTGAATCGATTCAGACCTTTACATTGGTCGCCTGATTTGATTTGGATTTGGAGATTCGGCCACCGAATCAAACTGAATCTCCTCCGAATCGAATCAGCACCCAAAGTTTTGCACACCCGTAGTGATTTTGATACTGCTGTCACGGTGCATCTAAACATGCAGTCGATGCAAAGCAACAAACCCTGGCAAATATCACACGAGAGTTTATTGTTCCGATGCCACATTTACACGTGCACCTGGAATCACAGCATATTGAGCTGGGTTAGAGCAATCCCAGCTGCAAGGGCCCTGGGGGGTCAGCTTGCCAGCCTGGGGCTGTTCTGACCGAGCTCAACATGCTGTGGAGGGGCTGGCTGGGGCACAAGGGTGCCTCAGTATGGAGCTAACCAGAAGGCAGCCCCTGAATGTGGAAGCACCCTTATGTCCCAGCCAGCCTCATCAGTGTCTGCATGTGCATTGCTGTGTAATAAATAACACCACTGCAGGATAGTACTTGTATTTACAAGTACTAACCTATGGTGGTGTTTATTAGTTTACTGTGACCTAGATGAGCTATGCAGGTAGATGCAGAGACTTTACTGTGCAGCTAATTAGGCAACTACAGGAAACGTCTGGTATAGATGCACCCTCAGAGTATTTTCACAGTACTTTCTCAGACCAGAAAGTAGAATTCTCCTAAAATTCCCTTAAATTTTTAAAATTTTCCTAAACCTCCTGGGAGTGCTGGTTAGAGTTAGTTATATTCAAGATTTGCTAGTTTTAAAACATTAGTTTTAAAACACTGTTACCTACTAGTGGAGACCATACTCTCCAGTCACCATCTTTTCTGCATTCACTGTTAAGTCTTTGGGTGTGATTTCTATCTATACATTGTGATGCTGTTTTGATCCTGTTACATTAGAAAAAATTAAGATTAGTGCCACAAATCTTTTAATACAAATCTTTTAATTTAAAAGTAAAATCTTTTAATACAAATTAAAATAATACATATTAAAATAATATTAAAAAACAATACATTGTTTATCCTGTGGTCTTTTCATGGCTCTGGGTCATGAACATGTGGGAATAAATTATGAAAAGGAAATGTTTTTTTCTCTCTTAGAAGCTGCAACAGAATCTCAGCCTGACCCCTGTGATGTTTTAAGCCAGCATAAATGTCTAGAATCGTTGGCTGCCCTCCGTCATGCTAAATGGTTCCAGGTAAAGAGCTTTTCCAAGTTGGCACAAATTCCTTGAGATGTGTTGTGCAGTTTACTACATAGATTTACTAGTTTGACAAAAGGGAGGGAGAGAAAGAGAAGGTAGAAAAGATGCAGTTTTGCGCTGCTAAGCTGACCGTGTTTGAAGTGAAAGCAACATAATTGGGACATCCAAACACACATGTTCTGACCTCCGCACAGTGCATTCAAATAGAAATATTTCCAGAGTGTAAAGGAGACCATTGCTTTTTTAATGCAATTGGTAAAACCAAATCCTGTGGACCAGAAGACTGTCCTGGGAGGTGTGCTGTGTGCCTGAAGCCCTTTTTGTCTTCCTGTGATTACACAGCTTGCTGTGTTACAGATTCTTGTCGTCTTTGCTTTTGTGTTCTACCATAGCAGTGTTTGGAATGACAGTGCTCTATTACATCTTTTCAATAGAGCAGGTGTCCAGAGAGTGTTTCTCTTTGTAATAGCCTAGTTATTTAAGATCTAAAGTCTTTAAGAAACGTCTGATATCTAGGTTTTATGGTCTAATAGAGTTAATACTTTTGTCTTGTTGTTTTGATGACTTGGGCTTTTATTGTCTTATGTGTTTTCTATTAGCAGACATCTTGTTTCTTTTCATAAAGGCTAGAGCTAATGGTCTGCAGTCTTGTGTAATTATCATCAGAATTCTGAGAGACCTATGCCAGCGTGTACCAACCTGGGGGGCACTACCAGACTGGGTAAGGAGAGTGATGGCTCTTCTGTCACCCCCTTTGTTTTGGTTATCATTGTGTCTTAATATGTACAATCCCCAACAGCATGACTGTAAACAATGAGAAGTCAGATGTGTGTTTAGGGCTCAAGATCCTACCATAACTAAATCCGTTGCAATTAAAATGCATTATACTGTACTTAAAAAAAATACCATAAAACACCAAATCAGCTAGGTACTCCATAGTACACTTACTTCCTACAGAACACATTTGGGAATCCTGTTCCTGTTAAGTAAATAAACACTCAGTGGAGAATTTTATTACTGTCGAAACTCTTTACCACCTGGACTTTATTATTTTTTTCCTGTAAACTATACAATTATGGTTACAAAACTGTCTTCTAAAGGGCTGTTCCTGCAGTGCCGTGGCATTGTGGATAGCCTCAGTGAACTGAGAGACAGATCCAAGCAGGCATTCCCAGTTCTTAGATCCTATTTAGGTACTTAAAATCCCTTTCACTGGGGTTTCCATGGGAGCATCAGTACCAAAATGCTGCCTTGGATCTGGCCCAAAAAGTATAATTCTCAGGAAAAATGAGAGCTAGCTTGGGAAAGAAACTCTGCTAGTGCTTAAATAGCAGCCTCCAACCCTTCTAAATGGCCACGTTCAGTAAGCCACTGGTAGAGAAACAGTTTGCTTTCTTGAGACAGAAGCACATTTCGTCGTCTTTACAATGAGCACCCTTTCTTTCACCATTATCCCTACAGCTGGAAGTTTGTGTTAACTGTAGGACTGAGACTGTCTCATTATATGTCTTCACATGTTACAGCATGAGGTGGTAGTATTAGACTTGTGTTTAACATATGATTACACAAACATGATGAAAAACTTTTGGAAGAGTGCCAGTCAGGACCTGAAGAAAGGGCAGTTTGTTCCCAAAAGTTTGTCCAACAGCTCTCTCAACTATTCAGTTAGTCCCATAAAAGATATCACCAAAGCAGCCTTTCTTCTTGCATAATTCCTAGACCAAACAGCTACAACACTCCAACCCTACTGCACTATGAGTAGGCAAGCAAGGGGATTTTCCAGGAGCTGATGTATTTTCATGGGGTGCAGATACAGGGTGGACATTAGAAGATACTACTTCACCGTCAGGGCGGCCAGGATCTGGAACCAACTTCCAAGGGAAGTGGTGCTGGCTCCTACTTTGGGGGTCTTTAAGAGGAGGCTTGATAATTATCTAGCTGGGGTCATATGAGCCCAGTATTCATTCACTCCTACCCAGGGCAGGGGGTCAGACCTGATGATCTACTCAGGTCCCTTCCAGCCCTACATCTATGAAAATATGAAACTACGAAACATTTATGCCATTGCCATTTACATGGGTTTATGCACTGATATTAGTTATTCCAGAGTCTCGAGTGGACAGATAACCATCACCCTGGAGGTAGATGCCTGCAGTGCCTCACCTTTTGGGGGACAGAGGGAGTTATTAATACAGTGGGGTTTTTTGGCATACAATGTTTTTGAAAGGCAAAATGAAGAAAAAAAGATCTTTCCTTGTAATAAGTATCTGAGTAGCAGCAGCTTGGGAGCTGAGCCTGCTCATTTTCTGCTCCCTGTGGATGGTGAGAAAACCAGCTTTTTGTAGAGGATACAGCATGACTGTTTTTTAGAAATGTCATAGTTGCTTTGCTTGTGTTTTCTTAATGAAAGAATCAAACTTTGTTTCATCTTCTCTGCAGGCAATGGAACTTCTTGTAGAAAAGGTTTTAAGCAGTGCATCAAGCCGTCTAAGACCTGGTGATGCCATGCGACGAGTTCTCGAATGTGTAGCCACAGGAACACTCTTGATGGGTCCGTTTTCAACTAATATTTATATTGGTTCTCCATAAAATCTCTGGGACAGCAGTTCATGTCCTTTGTATTAACATCTCACATCCCATACCTTCTCTTTTATGGTTTCCTGTTTAACTGATATTGTGGCATGACAGTGGAAATGCAGTATATTGGTACACTGCTTTGTCTACAGCATGGTACCTGTAACTCAGACATATTGGTATCTTTCCTTTTTTCAGAAAGAGGAGTTGATACTTGGAGTTCTTGAAAAGATTTCAGCAATTTTGCCCCACACTAACTTCTCCCTAAACTGTCCAGAACTTAATATGATTTTCATTAAAACTTGTAAAAATACCATTGGAAAAATATTTCAGTTTAAACCTTTGTACAGCAGCATCGTGCCAGTCCCTAAGAATCCCAAGGTGAAACCAATTTTTCTCGCATAAAACAAATGACATGCAAAATGTAACCAAACAGCAAAACTAGGGAAGAGGTGTGTCAGTGATAAACCATAACTAGCAGCACAGCTAGGAATTGATAACATGTATTTTTTGTTCATTAGTTTCCCCTTTTAAACCTGGCCACGGTAAATTTATTGGTATCATGGTATCTTTCTTATCCCTTGTGTTCAGATGGACCTGGACTACAAGATCCCTGTGAGAAAGACAAAATGGATGCTTTAGAGACAATGACCAGTCAGGAACGAGAAGATGTTACAGCCAGTGCACAGGTAGAAAAGGACAGCAGTCATATATAAAAGCTTTGAGAAATAAGCTTCAATAAAAACATTGTCTAAGGAGAGGTGTATCATATATGTGGGTATGTGGGGTGAGTATATCCTTTTGCAGTTACAGATTTGAAACTACAGAGTCCATGCCTGCATTTGTAACACTAAAAAGACACATGGCAGATTTCCATGTGTTTGAAGGCTGCATCTATTGTTTGGGGTTTTTTTAAATAAAGGGGTATCTCAAAGTAAACTACGTTTCATATTGAAGGGTGAGGTTTTCTTTAAAGAAAATTAGTCCAATTCTTTCAGTGTTGCGCTTGCCTCTGTGCAACATTTTTCTGTCGCTTGTGGGTTGGAAGCGTTGGTGGGAGACATAAGGAAGATAGGAAACTGACTGTTGGGAAAACAGTGATACTCGGAGTGATATTCTGTTCCCTTCCTGGTCATCCATACATCCAGATCTGGTGATTTGCTTGGAATTTCTGCTCATCTAAATGCCAAAATGCCTCATACACCTCAAATAGGAATTCCGTTGCTGGATACATAAGCCTGCACACCCACATAGCCATCCATGTATGAACACAGGCAACAAAATATAGCAGGAAGGGACGATAGACTTCCTGTCCTTTGGCCCCAGTAGTTCAGTGGTTGGAGCATGCACCTAGGAAGTTCAGTTCTAGGCCCTCTCCTTTGCCCAGGATTATTTGAACTTGGGTCTCTCTGGCTTTTCAGCAAGACACTTGATACCACACCATAGATGAAGCATTATCTAGTGCAGTCTGTGTCCAGGAACAGAATTCCTACCTGGAGTGTTAATGGCATTTTTGGTATGTATACAGCCAAAAATGCCATGTAGATGGCCAAGTCAGGATACCTGGATGACTAGGAATGGCTACCCTTCCTGTAACACAGAATTATTGCCAAAAGCATAAAGCAAATACAATACTTACAGTTATGAAGGTATACATTCTTTGATCTTTTTGTCATAGTCATAAGCTTGCAAGTAGTGGGGAGGAAACTTCAACTATAAATTAATTTGCATAATATTTCTTTGTAATGCTATTAACTTTGTTGACGGTAGGGTGGTGTATCTTGTATTTGCCAACATCAAAACTTGAATTAATTACATATTGCATGAAGAAGAAAACTGGAGACTGTATGTTTTGTGCTCAATATCAAAACCGACTCCTTTTGGCCAGTGGAACAATGGTATTAGTACTAATCAAGGAGAAATGCCTGGATATTGTCAGTGTGACAGGGCACTTAATGCACACCTCTCACTTTACAAGGAGATGAAGCTGCAGAGGAGACTTGGATGGCAATCAAGGGGTGTCACCTGACTAGCATGTAAGCTCAGAGCCTGCGGTGGTCCAGCAGTCTAGCCCTGAGAGACGCAGAGAGAGGAGCTCTGGGGCAGCAGGGCTGCAGCAGGACTCCTGGGTAACAGCTGAGTTGGGGTAAGCAGCACTAGAGGTTTGTGGACAGGACTTAGGAGTAAAGGAAGTCCCAACAGGCTCAGGAGTAGGGCCAGAGGCCTGGGAGCAAGGTCAGAGCCCAGGAACCGGGAAGAGATTGGGACCAGGGGCCCAAAGCCTGGAGAGGGGCATAGGCATGGCAAAGAAGCCCAGAGATTGGGACCAGCACCCCAAAGCCCAGGAGGGGGCAGAGGTAGGAGCCTGAATGGGCAGGACACAGTGCCTAGGAGTAGCCCACATAGGTGAAGTGCCTGGGTAGGGAATACAGGCAGAGGTGCGGTACTCAGGAGTTGCCATGAGAGGCAGAGTGCCCAGGTGAAGGCAAGCCTGGAGTAGCCAAAGTAGGCAAAGTGCCTGGGCAGGGAGGCACAGTCACAAGGGTGAGACCATGGCCCAAAGGGGCTGTTGATTGATATGATTGATAATACCTGCGAGGCATGGGCGTGGTGTAAAAGGCAGTTGGAGCCACATAATTAGCTCTTCAGGCAACGAGTACGGGCACCTGTATTCATGAGAGGAGTTCTGACTTGGGAAGCCCTGGGGCAGCCTCCCTGTTTCTAAAAGATAACATCAAGGTGTGGCAGACAAGAAGAAGGAGAGAGTGCCCAAAGAGAGCTAGACAAGACAAGGGCTGAGCTGCCACCAGGGGGTGTCACACCACCGCAGGGACCAGTGCTTGTTACACTCAGGCAAGGTTACGCAATTTTTAAAAGTGAAAAATAGAATTTCTTGGAAACCGGCCAGACCATGCTGAGAAACAGTAAACATGGTTCTGAGTTTAACCAAGCTTGCCTGAACCCTGCAGGGTCGCAGGCTGAACTCAGATACTTGATGCAGAAATTCAAATTGATCCTGCTTCTGAGTCACGTATAGCCTGTGAAACAGTCTTAGCTCTCATCCAGGTAAAACACTGAATTTTCATCTTCCTAATTTATAGTGAAGTCACAAACTCTATTTAGTATTTTCTAACTACTCACAGCAAATACCAGCCTGTATTGGTGTCTAAAAAAGATGTCTAGGATTAATGGGTGGAAGACTTTAGAATCACTTTTATCAAAAAAGGAAGGGAGAGCTCATTCCAGGCTGGATTGGAGTATGGGCTGACAGTCAGATTAAAAGGGGGGAGTTCGCCTTATATCAGCAGATCACAGAATCATAGAAAATTCAGGTTGGAAGGGACCTCAAGAGGTCATCTAGTCCAACCCCCCAACTCAAAGCAGGACCGTCTCGACCGGACCAGCGAAGGCTTTGTCGAGCGGGGCCTTGGAAATCTCCAAGGTTGGGGATTCCACCACCTCTCTCCCCCACAGGTGCACCATAACTATTTAGTGTGTCCCTTACATCCTGCAATGAGTGGATGCTGAACTCTGCTGATATGTCGGTTCATGAAAAGTAAATCTTGTTTCATGAAGAAGTAAATTTACCTCAGTTTAGTTTCCTCTTACTGTGGGATAGATCAGAGTGGGTCAGCAACATGTTAATCCTCTCCTCATTTACTTCATCATCAAATATGTTCAGCAGTCCACACATTGGTTCCTTGTGTTGGAAGATTGCTACTTTTTATTTGTATTCTTTCTCTTGCAAATTCAGATATGGTAGTTTGTAGTTCTTAAAGGGCCTGGCTGAAAGCCCATTACAGCCCATAAAGACTCAACAACCTTTGAATGAGTCAAAATTTGGTCCAATTTTTCAGTGGAATAGACTACCTTGGCTTCCAGTTTGTTTGCTTAGGGCCTCATAGTAATGTATCAAATATAGATACAAAGAACATGTTGTCATCATTAACTATTACTTCCAGGCTGAATAGTATGTGACATTAAGGGCTGCTGCACACAGAAAGCATTGCAGACTGGTGTAGTATCAGCCCTGCCCCACCTACTACTATCCTCATACTAGTTGGATCCTTAATATTTCTCCTCCTTCTTCCCCTAGCATGCTTTAAGAATGCTAGCTTTCAGGCAGATACACAAAGTACTTGGAATGGACCCTTTGCCGCCTCCTAAAAATAGACTTAATGAACGCAACAGAAAAAGGAGACGAGACGTCAGTGAGACGACAGAGGGCGAGGGCGACGGGAAGAAAGACAAAAAAGAGGAAGATGACAGTGATGCCTAACCACTGCTGTGGCAGTCATCAGGACAAAGTTCACATTGCTTTAATTTTTAATATAGAAGCTGCTGTTTTGTCTGACATTTGACAATTGTACTATTTTTTTCCTTGAAATAATGTATTGTAGGTGTTTTAAATGGTGCTTAAATCATTGCTGAAATTGCATCATTCCACAGTGGTAAAGTTGCTCTGGCAACAGTTCTTCTTCTATTATGTCCCTTCCTATCCACCCCACTACAAAAGAAAGTACCCATAGCAGAACAGGTGGACTAAGGCAGGCATTTTTTAAAAATCTGACATTTCTTGTAAGCTCATAAATGCCCCATTACATGTGATGCAGGGGTGTCAAACTCAGCTGCTATCCCAGGCTGGATCCAGATCCAGAAGCTCTGGCCCCTGCCACGTGCCAGAGCCAGAGCTGCCACTGCTGTATGCCCCATGCCATAGTGGCAGCTCCAGCTCTGCCTCCGCTACAAGTCACACAGCAGGGTACTGACAGCTGGGGAGGTAGGGCCATGGCAGTGATGACAGGCAGTGCAGCTGTGGGGCAGGGGGGCAACTGGAGCTCTGTCAGCCCTTGCTTGCTCTCCTGCCACTGATCGCCAGGCCCACTGAGGTCTAAGAGCCTCGGATTCTGCAGCAGCCTGCTTCCCCAGCCCCCCACCAGGCATGCCCCCAAACCTGCTGGTAGCCCAGCAGGCTAGACAAAGGAGCTCTGTGGGCTGGATTTGGTCTGCAGGCTGCATGTTTAACACCCTTGACGCAAAGAAAAGCACAGGGTTATTGTATTAGTGTCTTTAAAGATGCTTCCTTGTTCACTTTAGATTTTCAGCCTGATCTAGAGTGTCTGAACGGACAAGATTTTGGGGGTTGGGAAGGGGCTCTTGCACTTTATGAGCTCCCATTTTGGAGCAGTACAGAGGTACATAAACCACTTCCTTAGCTATTTCGGGGTGGAAAAAAAAAGCCAACTTATAAGTGACAGTTGGGAGTGGAAATGAACCTGCAGCGATAGCAAAGTATTAAATATTTAATTGCTTTGGATTTGCAGTTCTCCATTAGACACGGTATGCTTTAAAACATCTCTAACATGCTACCTAAAAATAATAGTTTCTCTTGTTTAGTACTGTGGTTAAAAACTTTGCAGTTTTCTTTAGAGAGTGTTAAATATCTTCCAGCAGAAATGGCAGCCTGACTAAGTGCCACATTAAACCATCAGAAGTGGTAACAATCAGAGCGCTTACTTTCTAATACATGTTGTTTAATTAACCTAACCACAGGGAGATTCTCTGTGTCTCAATGAGTGCCTTCTAAAGAGAAGTGGCCAGGACTCTCGCAATGAAAAGCTATTCTGTAGTGTCTGAGGACCTTTCCTTTCCTTTCCTTTCCTTTTCTACAGTTTTAACTCTTGTCAGTTTGTGCAGGCAGGAATCTCTCAAAAATAGAAAATTCCAGGCACTGATGGACTTACTGTTATAATCTACCACTTCACAAAACCTGATGCTGAGCAAGTGAGGGTGTCTTTAATTCCATAAAGGGGAATGGGGATAAAGGAATTGGTCTTGGCCATTGGGTGGAATTCTCTCACTCTTTAGATGCCTAAATGGCACTGAATAGCTGTGTAAATGGCATTTTTGGCATGTATGCACAGTGTGCAATTCTGTTACCAATGTGTCTGCATGGCTACCGAGAGTGCATAGTAGTGTATGCACTAGCCAGGCAGCAAACACACCCATATCCTGAAAAAAGCAAGGCATTATTGTGTTATAATCTCAGCAGGTAAGGCATTCATGCAGGAAACAGGATGATGGGTTCTGGACCCTCCCAGCCTCTGTCTCTCTCTGATGTCGTCACATACTGCTTTAAACCACCGCGTGCCTGATTAGGCATTTTCCAAGTTTTCCTCCAGCAGCACCCTCAGATGCACCCCGTCCAACCCCAAGGACATGGACACGTTCAGTTTTTCTAAATAGTCCCTAACCTGTTCTTTTGCCACTGATAACTACTCACCTCCTCCCCAAACTGTGCTACCAGGTGCAGTAATCTGGGAGCTGACGTTGAAGACTGAGGTGGAAAAAGAATTGAGCACTTCAGCCTTTGCTGCATCCCCTGCGACTAGGTGGCCTCCCCCATTTTGTGAAGGACCCACACTTTCCCTGATCCTTCTCTGATCCTCCATGTGGATACTTAGGCATCTATGCTGCAAGGGTAACATAATCAAATTGTGCATAAGTGCCAAAAATGTCATTTACACAGTTGGTGAGTGCCCTATAGGCACATCAGGTGTAATGAATTTAGGCCTCGGTGTATAACCAGCAAGCCCTGCTGGGAAAGCTGAGAGCCTGGAGCTGGACAGGCCATACTATTTGAATGGAGCTGTATGTGGCAGGTTTCTCAGCTGGTTGCACAACGCATTTGTTAAGAAAGACCTTTCTTGATAGTATTGTGATTTATTGTCACTTAACACAGTTTGTTTGGTTATTTTACCTTATAAGTGTTTAAAGGACAGCCTGTAATGTGGCTTTAACATTTGATTGTCTTTGTAGTGCTATCCAGTTAAAAGGAGACAATTTTAAACAAATAAAGGAGTGCTATGCTTCCATTTTCTGTGTAATGTGTAGTGTTTAATCAATGAATACTATAAGAAAGTGCTCACTAGTCGGTTAGCTGAGAGCCTGGATAGTGATTGTCCCAAACATCCAGCACCCCAGTTCCTTAGTCAAATCCTCACTAAAACTTCCTGATCTAACTCATGGCACTTCACAGCATGTCCCATGAGGTAGACCGGGGCAGGCAATTATTTCGGCTGGAGGGCCGCTAAACAAGTTTTGGTGAGTTGTCGAGGGCTACAACAGTGGCCCCACCCCTTGACAGGTCCCACGCCCCCTGGTTGCCATCTTGGAACTGGAAGTCCCACTCTGTAACCCCTGACCTAATCCACTGGAAGTCCCTAACCTTGCCCCTGGATGTACTTCTTTTGTAAAGGGGGTTTGCCATCTTGAAACCAGCAAAGAAAAGATGCACTAAAAATCAAATATCCACAATAATATATTTTTATTTTATTTTTTTAAATTGTCCTGATTTGTGTGTGTTTGCATCTCATGTATAAATAAGTGATTGCAGAATAGCTCAAAATGAAGTCTTACTCTTGTATATTTTGGGGGGAGGGGGCTGGAGAGGTGTGGGGGGGTATGGGGAGTGTAGGGTTTGTGATGGGGGGTGGGGATAGATGTGGGTACGGGGGGGTTGTGGGAATGTGTGGGGGTGTGTGTGTAGATATAGGGTTTGTAGGGGGCTGTGGTGGGGAGGGGGGCTGGGTGTGTGTATGTGGGTGCATATGTGTGGTGGGGTATGTTCACGTAGCAGTGAGCAGGACTCCCACTAGAGGTGCACATGTGTGTGTCGGGGGTGTAAAGGAGAGTGTAGGTGGGTGCGGTGTTTGTAGGATGTGTTATTGTGTGTGGGGGAGGGTGTAGTTGTGGGGTTTGCAGGGGAGAGTTTGTGGGTATGGTGGGGTGTGCATGGGAGCCCCCTGCACGCACCCCCCTGAGCTGGTCAGCACCTGCCTCCGCCCTGCAACAGCCCAGAGTTCTCATGCCCTGCGGCACCTCCCCACCACACCCCACGCTGCCCGGCCCTGGCACTTCCTGCCACCCGCTGGGCATGCAGCATAGCTGGGGTGGCTCTGCAGCTAGACTGCCTTTCTGGGCAGCCCAGGTGGCAGCAGCTCCTTCTGGCTGCCGCTTCCAGTAGCGCTGTCTCCATGGTGGGGATCCGCATGCGCAGGCCCGACACAGAACGCCCTACACCTGTTCTGGAGTCGCCCAGGCTCAGCTGCAGAACAGAAATATTGCCCGGCATAGGTGGAAAAACAGCCCCTCCTGTATTTTAAGGTTCAGAGTGTCACAGGATCAGGCCCTTTGCACTTGTGTTAGGTCATGACTGTAGAGCACTTTCAATGGCCAGATCAGGCAAAAATTGTAAGTTGTCTGCACCTTCTGTTTCTAAAAAAATGCCATTAATAATTTACTTTGGAGCTTCAAAAGTAATTCAATATTTTAATCTCACAAGGCCTTTTCCAGGATTACTGATTAATGAAAAATTTAATTCCAGGCTCACAATTCACTACTAAATAGGTCTCAAGTGTATTTCTATAGAAGTTGTGGTGTTCATATTTTTTTTTTCCTTTGAATATGTTGGGAGAAGAGTTATAACACTTCTGCATCTCAGTCTAGGAGTTCCTCTAGAGGAGGTATCAATAGAACTCCTTAGTACAAGGGTTTAGGTTTATATTTGTGAAAACAGATGCATTGTTTGAGTTTGTGATGAATTCCTTACAGCATGCATTCAGGAAGAATGCAAGAAGTCACTAATCTGGGAGTCTTGGCATCTGAGGGTCTCTCATAGCACTGCCATGATTTGAATCCATGGTGAAGTGCTAGAGAAATGCCTTATTTAGATTGCTGTTGGTCTGTAAGACACTTCAAGGAATAGCAGCAAACAAGGAAAAGAGTCTACTTGTACATTTACCTTCACAACATGACTTACTTTTTCTGGGGCTACTAGGCTACATCTGTTTTCTCCTCCTTTTTATGCAGTATTACCCAGCAGCATCATTTTGATGCAGTGGGTTTTGGCTTCCTCTAACCCAGAGCTTTGTGACAGTGTGAGACAAGAATAAGGAAATGAGGTTGCAATAGCATTATTTACATGTTGGTTGAAGCTGCTGGAGTGCAGAAGGAAGCCAAGTGGGGCATTTGGGTTCTGATTCCTGTGAGATATCAGTGCCCACAGTCTGGTAGTTGTACATGAAAAAAATTAAAAAAGGACAGTAAATCTTCAGAAACTGCCCCTGGTTAATTTAGGGCTGGTTCATGCCATTTTAACTTACATTATACTGTGGGTCTTCGCAAGTCAGAGGGCACACACAGGACTTTTAGAAAGCGTTTGTATGCTCAAATAAAGCGTGGTTTCTATCGGGAGGTCCCATCTCACTGGCAGTGTTTAAAACCCATGTTACATTATTGTGTGTGTTGTATACAATGGACGTCTTTCCTTGCCTTTTATATATGCTCTTTGCCGCTGTGTCAGGTAAAATATTCAAGAATGACCAATTTGCAGCAGTGTAGGTTTTTAAAAACTATTCCTTACTTGCTAGAAAGAGACTGCATTTTTTGCCTAGATGATAAGCCTTGCTCCAAAAAATTAACCCTCCTCACCTGAAAGTAGAAAATGTAAAGGCTAGAATTTAACATTTCAGCTCAGTCATGTGCTGTGTTTTGTGGTACTACGCTTCTTCATTTTGCTAACAACGCACACTGTTGGTGGGAAATAAAACATCCTTTCTAGTTTGATCTTTTTGATCTTTTAGCAATGTTTTTTTTAAAAGACTGTGATGAAGTTTGTTTTTGTGCAGGTTGTTTTAAATAAAGGTATGGTATTATTTAACCACTGCCGTTCTGCTTGCTTGATGCTCTGTTGGTAACAAAAACAAGCGCCTCTCCCAGGGTAAAACCCAGTGACATCCTTCCATACAGTTATACATCAGAACTTGCCTAACCCCACTGTAAAGACCTGATTCGACATGGTGTGCTAAATACCATATATCACCAGTGTCATCTGTGGGTGATGAGGGTGGTCGGCATAGCATAGGAAGCCTTGCACCTTACCTGGACCAAAACATAGGAGATGGCACAACAGTTTCTCATCTCTTTGAAGAGTTTTCCTAGTAAGAATTGGGAAGTAAAAGCAGTCACTGGAATAATAAAGCACAAAAAGCAGGACCACTGTGACAAGATCGCAACTCAAGGCCATTGGTTGGGTGCCTAAAACTAACATAGGTTATACAGACTGAGCAACACGACCTGGAAAGTCTGTTAGTGGATCTGAAACATCCCAGCAAATTGTTCTGGTTTGGAGTAGGGATGCGCAGCAATCACGACACAGAGCAAAATGATCTCTGGCACAATGCTGAACTACTACACCAGCCCCTGGGTAGTTATGGAAACATGCGGTTGGTTAGTAACTGCTATGTCTGCATGCTCCTGTTGTATGCTCTTGTTGGGATACAAATGGTGTGAGGCCATTTTTAGCTCATTTCTATGGTTACTTTAGCAGGCAGATATGACAGTCACAGCTCCTTCCCCAACAGCAGCTTCCTATCCCTTTTTGAAGCAGCTAAAGTCACCTCTGCCCCTAGCCAGACTTCTGGTACTGTTAGAGTAATGTTGTAGCCAGGACAGTCCAGGAATTATGCAAGACAAGGATTTTTTGGAGGTGATAGCTTATTATTCCAACCATGCAGTCGGTCCAAAGTTAGACAAGCTTCAAATGCAAGGTATTCATCAAACCAGAGTTTGCATTTCAAAGCATTTTATTAGCATATAAGGACAGTTAGAAAGGGAGTTTTCCAAGCTCTCACAAACGCCAAGAGATTTCCTGACCCAAAGGAACAAGGACAGAGCTTGGAGAGGAGGAAAGAAACTACAATGCTGAAACAGTGCGTGGTGGAGCAGACTTGATGAGTGGAGTGTGGTTGGATAGTAATGAAGACTTTCGCGTTATTGAACTAGATTGTCAGCCTTAGAAACATAGATCAAGTTTGTTGCACCAGCACAGCAAGATCTCCATCCCATGCAAATCCCACTCCCTCATTCAGGTGTAAATTCACTGGTTTAAATTCAGGTGTAAATTAATTGAAAATATTTACTTTAAGCCTATGCTAGCTTTGCTTTTCTCTTAAAATTTCCCTCTCTCCAGCAATGCCAGGATTTGGGGCAAATGATTTCAGCAGCATCACAGAGGTCTGCTCTCACTAGGTATAGCAATATAGTGGGAAAAACTTCAGGTGCTGCCTGGAGCCTTCACGGCTAACACGCCTTTACACAGCCATTGCTGAACCTGCAAGCTTGGCTGCAGTGGCGGGAAGTGTTTAGAAATCCTTCCCCCATCCAAGGATAGGTATCACACGAAGCTTAAAATGAGATTTCTTTCTTGTCCCTTCATTAGAATTCTTCATCCCTCGTGTATTCAGCTGTAGTTGGTGCAAAAGAAAAGAATAATCTGAGAATGGACAGGAAACTGCTATTTTGTAGGTAGGCCTAGGTACTAACTAACCTAGCCCTGTTGCAAGGCTTTCTGCTTTTGATTGCCAGTTTCCTGAGGAAATGCATCATGCATAAAATCTCTAACAGTGGTATAAGTCTGGGGGTTGTTTCCAGCCTAATTTCAAAGAATTTAATTGTAAAGTTAACTTCAGATTTTAAAGAGGGTGGGTGGGTGGGTGGACAGAGGGAACATGCAACAGAAAAGTCAGTGCCGCAGCACCATTTTATAGCAAGGATAGTACCTCGACATACAGTTTTATTATCAGGTATTCCACAATCAGATCAGATGGAAACATTTTGGATAATTAGGATCTATGCCCAGCCTTGCTACTCAGCCATCATGCTTTCTCTTCCCATGCTTTGTTGGAAGGCTCTCAATCTGCTTTTATGCTGCCCATTGCAGCTCCTTCCCAGGTCCCACTTTATAGTCTGATCACACGAAAATGCTCCACCGCTTCTGGCACATTTATTCTAGCAACTCCCCCTTCCATACCACTGACTTTCACTTCTACCTGCACATTGCAACATGCCTAATTCCTTATGAACTTGTGTCCAGTTTTCAAGTTGCTTTTCCCTTTTGCTTCCACTTTGGCAGACAGGTGAGGCTGTTATCCTGTGACCCGAGATCCAGGTCAGGTTTCCTGCATGACCGTGGCTGAGTTCACTTCACTGGCCATCCGTTCCCTTTCACACATGGAGCCACTCAGGGTGCGGACAGATGTAGCATTTTGAAAGACGTGGGTGGCCATACATCCCATTTTCACTGGAACAGCCCCATTTTAACCCCCTCTCCCAGCTGTGTCAAATGAATGCCTGTGCCCGGTTCTCAGCAGGAATGCAGCAGCACCGATGCTGTCCATCTAGGGAGCAAGATAGAGGGTTGCTGATATTCTGGCATGTCACAGCTCACTTTCCCCACCCCAACGCTGGTGCTCTACAAAACCCCTTCACCCCCTTGTTCCCTGTGCTGAGACTGGAGTGATAAGGCAGCTGAATATACAGGAGAGCTGGGAAGGAGCAGAGTATGCCATTTGAGATTTGGGAAGTATGACTACCCTATTCAAATGCCACTGAAGCATGCCAGAGGGCAAGCCAGGCAGATATATGTGCCCTTTGAAGTGCTCCCAAACTAGTGGAAGTGCCCACAGGAATGGTGAAGGAAACAGCCACTTTTTAAAAGTGCTTCAAAATGACATGCTCTGTGGAGCACAACAGGGACCTCTGTGTCCTCCGGCATCCCATAGTGCTCCTCGGGTCCACCCCAGCTCGGACTGCAAGTTTCTCAAGGCAAGTGCTGTCTCACTGTTTATACTGGGCCTGGCACAGGGAACCTGTGGTGGTATTTGCAACTTTTTACAAACATGTAACAGAATAAAAATGAATCAGCTCTATAATTAACAGCAGGTCTCTGAAAAACACTATCAGCATCATAGCCCAGCCCCAAAACACTGTATTTAGATGAGTCACGGCATTGTCCTCGTGAATTGTTAGTCCTTTGCTTTTGTTGATAGCTAGGGAACTGCTTGGTTATATTTTTAATTCCTCATTACAACTTCCTTTTAATGAAAAAGCTGTTAATTCACTTGGTCAATACCCTTGGGCAGCAATAGCAAATGTATCAAATCACATTGCGAAGTCCCTGTTATATTGCATTGGTCTAGAAGTCGTTTCACAAGTAATCTTCAGTCATTTTCACAACAGCGTGTCTTGGATGCGGATTCTTTTCATGTCACCTTTCAAAATAGCCAGCCCAAGGTCTTTCCCTAGGATGCCCACCCCCTCTGACGACCCAGGTTATGATACATAAACCATAGGGCCAAGTCCCTCCAGAGTGGTATAGCTCTAGAGATGTCACCGACACTGTGATGGGTAACACCAGCTATCTGGGGGAGCTGCTTAATTGCTGGAAAAAAATGCAATTTTGCAGGGAATCAAAATTATCCCCAAGCTCAGTCTGAATCCTGCAGTCTCCACTGAAACATTAAGGAAAAAATTAGAAATATCTGTTTTGTTTTGACATTTCCAAAATGAAACATTGAACTTTTGCTCCAAAAATGACCATTTCAGAACTGGCCAGAGTTTCATTTGAAAAGGCTTAAGCTCCAAAATGGAATGTTGTTCCCTAAAATGAATGTATTTGTCTTTATCACTTTGCTGGAAAACAGCCCTTTTGTTTTAGACCGAGACAAACCTAGTAATTCTCAAATTTTTTTGGTTTCGTTTCAATTCCTGAACAAATCAATGATCTGTGAACTTCTGGGTATGGACACATGACATAATTAACTCAGATAAATTTAACGTATTTTACTCTATAATACAGTGATTCTCAATCAGGGTACCATGACACCCTCGGGTGCCATGAGATGGGTGTCATAGTATGCCATGTAATGTTAGCACTGTTAAAATAGGAACCAATGGTGTTAAAAATATTCTGACCTGTTATGGTCTGGGTTCCTTGGAAATGAAGAATTGATATATTATTTTTCTGTAGTCAAAAAACAAGTAAAAATGGAGAGCTGGCATTTTCTGATGGAGCCTCAAATCTAACCATGGGTGCCTTGAGTCTAAAAAGGTTGAGGACGGCTCCTCTAGTTTACTGTGTAGTAATGAATGGGCACATGCCCACTAGGGCTGTGCGAAACGGCACCATTCCATTTCGACTTGCATGTTGACGGAACAGCGTTTCATTTCAAAGTTTGTTTCAATTCGAAACTGCTGTTCCATTTTGTTTCATCGAAATAGTTTTGCTGTTTCAACGTTTTGCCCATAGGCTATAATGGGGAAGCTTGAAACTGCCTATAACTTTGTCATTTCTGGCCTGATTTGGATGAAACTTGCAGGGATGGGAGCCGCTTCTGAGGCCACAAAGCCTGCCAAGTTTCAAGGAGATCGGTGCAGGGGTTTCGGGGAAACTGCACCTCAAGCTGTGGACAAGCAAAACTCCTGCCATGGGTGACATTGTGTGTGTTAAGGTGCAGCAGGATGAAAGCTGCAAGGATGGTAGCCCCTGCTGAGGCCACAAAGCCTGCCAGCTGTTGAGGAGATCGGTTCAGGGGCTTCTTGGTTCTGGGGCCCTGCACCTCTAGCTGCTGACAGGCAAAACTAGAAGACACAGCTCAGTGACCGCCACCAAGGCAGAAAGCAGGGCAGTTCATACAATGCTGCCTTTTGTGCAGTTTTTCTATCCCTGCCCCAGAGCGCTGGGGTTAGAAGGGACCTCAGGAAAGGATGACAGTTACTGGCCAGCTACCCAGTCAATAATGAGAGCACTCCTTCCCCCCTCTTCCCTCTCTGTCTTCTTATTTTAGCTTCTGTTTCCCTGCAGGCAAGCCCAGCTTGAGCTTCCAAACTGGAAACGTTTAAAAAATCTCGAAACATTTTGACTGGCTTTGTTTTGTTTCGAGGCTGTTTCAAAGCTCTCTGTTTCATTTTGATTTCCCTGTTTCGAGCTCGCAACAAGTCAAAACAGCATCAAAACGAAACTGCCGGCGAAATTTAACACAGCCCTAATGCCCACATTGCCCAGGCTGTCCGCTTCCAATAGGTGCCACTGCAGCACTTGGCCACGCAATGTGGACAGCTGATTTGCATGGACCAAGGACTTCTCTTGGATGGGACCAGCTAGAGATGTAACCACAGGACCAGGACACAGATGTAACTTATACCAGTGGTGGCTGCTCCTCGCTTCCTGAGGGGTAAGGTTGTCCTGGAGCAGAGTGACTTACACTTGTACTTGTGTGTCCACTTCATTTTTACTGCAGTGTAAAGCCACTGTACTCCCTAGTAAACAGGTTGTGTCCACGTGTTCTGACTGTAGGGGCTGCGAGGGCTGCACAATCTTTTGCCTTTGTACAGCATCTGTGAGCTAAGAATCTCTCCATGCTTTGCAGTTACTCATTTTGTCCATGATGTGTCTGTGAGAGAGGTCAATATTTTTATCATCTGATTTAGTGCTGGAAACACAGAGGCCCAGAGAAGTGACTTTCTCACAGCAGGCAGGAAGGTCAGTGATGAAGCTGGGACCAGAATTGAAGGTTCCTACAAGAGTCTAATCACATTTCCCTTCTTGAAGCTTCAAAATATCTTGTGGGAAAGCTGCTGCCACTCATGATTCCTCGCGTTGTCGCCCGCTGGTGATTATGCAGTCCCTGCCACTAAAAATAAGTGCCGCTAAAAATAAAGTTGTAGGAGTAAATTGCACTCTGCTCATATCACTTGAATGTTAGTTTGCTTTGGATGTCATAAAATGCTATATTATTGCAGACCAGCCAATTGCCAATGCTTTCCTCGATTTCCTTAATGGGCATGTGTTATGAGGGGGCAAAAGTCACTCCAGGATTTAGCCTCAGCAACTAATGAATCACTGGTGAATAATAAACCTGACTTGGAGGAAGTAGGCACTAGGACCTCTAAGACATTACGTCTGCAGAAGAGCCAAACGAGAAGAGAAATCAGGAAATAACACTGAGGCAGCGTAACTACAGTAGTTTTCTGAGGGTGCTGCAGCTGCCCTGGGTGATAACGCTCCACTCCTCTGTCTGGATAGGAGTTTATTCTCCACGGATCTTGGGACTCGGCTCCAGATTAAGCTGCGGGTAAACCTGTACCAACATTAACACCAAGGACCTTGCATGGACACTCCAGGAAGGTAAGCGCAAAGATCCGGCTGGTTCAGTAATGCAGCTGCATGACGTGTTTTCTTGGTGGGGAAAGAGGAGCCCCAAGTGACTTGCAAATGAAGAGCGCTGCAGTCAGAGGGATGAGTAGCTCAGCACCACCTCTTTGCCTCTGTCCGTCTGTACCCAGGTGGCCCTCCTGATATCCCCTGTGGGTGGGTATTGGTGAGGCGGGGGTGCCTCTAGGAGGCAGATACAAGCATGCTGAGTTTTGGTGCAGAGATCCTGGTAGGCTTCCTGTAAGCTGCCAAAGCACATGTCTACTCCAAGACAGCACGTAAAACCCTTTGATTCCTTCAGCTCTCAAGATGGAGTAGTTCTGTGCACTGAGGGCATAGTTGTCTTATTGCACTTCAAACCAGTCTGGTTTCCATATGCTGGGCAATTTCCTAAAGCATGTGAGAATTGGTGCAGGAACCATAGATATGTGGTATCTATCAGGAAGTTTATTCAATATACTCAGTTCCACAGGCTAAGGCAATTGGGACTAGTTTCATAGATTTCATAGACATTAGGGCTGGAAGGGACCTTGGGAGATCATCGAGTCCAGCCCCCTGCCCAAAGGGCAGGAAGTCAGCTGGGGTCATAGGATCCCAGCAAGATAAGCATCCAATTTACTCTTGTTCATGTGGGTCAGAACAGGGAACGGGTAAATTGTTCACCTTTCGACCCTGTGTCCCAGCCTAGTGTAGGGTGGTGGCGGCTGCAAGTTACAAAAAGTGATTCTCAACCTGGGTGCCATGAAAGCCGCTTAAGTGTGTCACAGGGTGTAGCACAACATCACCACTGCTGAGTGTGCAACACGTACACACGATTCACGCGATACACCCAGGGATTGCAACCAGAAATCCAGAGTGTCCAAAGCATTCTGGCCTGCGCTGGCCTTTCTGCACTCTTTGCAACAAAAGAGTTGCTCCGTTATTTTTCTGCAGCCAAAAAGCAAGTGAAAACTAGGAGCTGGTATTTTCCACGGGGTGTCTTGAATCTAATGAGAGAGGCCTTGAATCAAGAATCACTGTTATAAAGAATGTTATAGTCCCAATGGCTTTTCTCCGAGGTACTTGACCAAATGGCTCTGACTTCTGGGTCCATGGCACCCAGCAAGGAGATCCACATGGACAAGGTATGCTCGAGGATCACAGGGCGGTGTAGGAGAAGTTCTTTTATAAGCTTTGGGAGTGGCAGAGAGGAAAAGGATGAATGTTGGCCTTTCTAATAAGCTGGTTTCTGCAGCTAGACCCCTTGCCCCTGATCACCAGAACTACTCCGTCTATCAGCTCTTGCCGACTCCTTCAAGCCAGGCCAGGCTCATAAGATGTGTTGCTTGGGTTGGGTGGGGCAGATGAACCTCTGGTTTGTTCTTCCCTACCCTGGACCCCCAGGCTCTCCAGCAGCCCACCTTCCCTCTTGCAGAAGTCACCCGCGGATGCGTGCTCCCAAGGGAAGATTCTGAATGGAAAACCAGCTGCTCTGGGGCATTACAATGCAGAGAAATGGAGAAGGCCACTAATGGCCAGCTTATCCAGCAGCATTGCAGCCCTTGCAGGCCCAGGACTGACCCCTCCTAGCAAAGCTAAAGCTCCTACTTCTTGGTATCTGGGAACCTGGAGGCGTGTTCCCGAGAGGTGCTGTTGTGGAGCACTTGTGTGCTTCCACACCCCCTTCCAGCTGTGCTGATCTGCCCACTGCTCCCTCCTCACAGGGCCGTTCACCTACAGCTTTTAGTGCACCTTCCTGCAGGAGGCACCCCCAGGAGAGGAGGGACCAAGACGTTCCAGGATCTGCTGGGACGTGCTGCTTTGGCAGGCATGGCTAGCCTTTCTGGTGGCTTGGGATTTGTTTTTGGTGTCGCTCGGTGCCACTCATCACTTCTAATTGTCATGACTGCTCTTCTTTCCCACCAGTCAGGTTTAGCTTGGTTCGGTTTGTTTATAGTGAGGGAAGAGTGAGTGGAAAAAGCAGCTGACTTGCCCATCCTAAGACCTATGACTCTCTATCTCAGTGTTTCCATGACCTTGGTCATGCAGGACCAAGCACTTCACAACACCCCAACCAGATTATTCCTATTTCTGTCTTAAAGATGGATGGGGAGACCCGTGACAGTCCAGCCTCCTAAATTCAGAGGCTGCAGTGGTGCTGCACTCTGCTGTGTACAGGGTTATCATGTCTTGTTTGGTCTTTGCCCCCGCTGGGATGGGTTGTTTTATACTGCCTTGCTGTTGACTCATGCCAGGCATGCTTTGGAAGCAACGAGGCTCCGATACCACCTCATTTGACTCCAAGCAAAGCAAGGAGCATTGCCAGATCAGCAGACGGCTGCCAGATGACTGCGTTCAGCCGTGGACGGCAGTGCCGTGTAGGGCCTGTTGGGTGTAACCATAGCATTGGGCAACCACACCTGGACAGCCCTTGAAGACTTAGCTCCCCATTACATCTGCAGCAACTTCCCAGTGCTCTTCATTTGTCATAGCCCTCCAAGCTGCTGTTCTTAAGGTCAAGGGAAAAAATATTCCATGTTCATTCCCTGCCCCTTCACCCCGAGGCAGGTGTGTGCCAGAGGACCCCTTTATACTCAAACAGCTGCCTGTTACTTGATGTAAAATCAAATGTGGGACCTGGCATCCTCTCAGCCTGTTGCGTCTGATGTTGCAGCTGCTGCCCCTAGCATTCACCCCTGAGGCCTTGTGCACAAGCGGGGAAGACGGTTCCAATGGGTGTGTTAAAGTAACAGGCAAACCCAAGTTTGGACTGGTGTTATCAAGTCAAAGAAAAATCTGGGTTCTCTTCCAGGTGGTTTCTTCATCAGGTAACACGCTTCACTTACAACATCTCATCATGAAATTGGTGGCAAACCCTAGGTAGCATGGCTTAAAAGTGCTCTTTCCTCCCAGTGCGAACATGGACCCAGTGTGTCCCATCTTGTGGGTTAATGTGCACGAACACAATGAGCTTCCCCAGCCTGGAGGGGCTGGGAGAGCAGAGGGAACGTCGGTCCTGCTGGGTCTCGTCTGGGCTGTGTTCATTTTGGGGACGGGCTGGGATCCCATCTCCTCAGCCATCTACCCGGCTCCTTCCCCAACAACCTCATTTCACTGCCAAAAGCAAGCATGGCACACGCGCTGGAGCAACGGCCGTAGCAGTGAGGACAAGGGGACCCTTCTGGCCCAGACACCTCACTCGTGTTAACGAGTGCTCACCTACTGCATATCCTTAGCCTTGCAGCAGTTGGACTTCTCTCTTCCTGCCAGTCTTCATCCGTATGGGGCAGTGCGTGAAGGGTCAAGAGGCCAGTGCGCCTAGCATTTTGGTAGTGCTAGCTACAACGAAATAGGAGGTTCAACCTTTGTGGTGCAGAGAATGACCGTGACTCACCTCTGAAAAGGGGAAGAGCGCCACTGCCAGTGTCTCCGCACCGTGATGCTGAGTAATCCCCCCACATCCTCTCATTCCCCACCTTCACCCTGAACAGCCAACCAGCTGCTGCCCCTCTCGTCTCCTTTCCCATTTGGGTCGGATGCTGACAGTGTCCCAAGAAATACAAAATGCCAGTTTTCTTGGAAATACGAATGACTTAAAGCCGCTTCCTGAAGGTGCCTGGGTATCTCCTCAATGGGGAAGTCAAGACCTCAACTCTGCATCTTGCACTGACTCATGGACATAACTAGCTTCCCTTCTCAGCTGTGCTGTGTTGCTCTGGGTTGCATATATATGTCCAAGAGACATGGTGAAGGTGCCCAGCAAAAGGGGAAGTAACTGGAACAAGGTCTTTTTTTCCTTTTTTTTGCTTCTTTACACAAAAGAGCTATACCAGGGTTTCCTTTCAGAGCTTGTTTCGTGTATTAGGAATGTCTCCCCTGTTGTTGCTAAAGATTTCCAAGAGGAAAACTGTGGACTTTCTCATTAGGGAGCACTGAATCTTTACCAGGGAGAGCTGTCTTTCCACTCTTTTCAGGCAGTCTTAACAGAAGCAAAAAAAAAAAAAAGTCAATAAAAATCATTTCTCCTACAAAAAGAAAACTTCCCAGAAGAGTCTGGTGTTTCACCAGCTGCCCATTGAGTTCTCCACTACAAAAATAGAAAAGGCAGGTGCTGAACTTACAATGCTAAGATGTATCAGGATTCAAAACTTCTTGAGTAGAAAGAAACAGGAGGGGCATAACCCAGCTTTGCCAGCACTCAAGATTTTCACTCAACTCTCAACAATGTTTGGTGCGTTTCATAAAGGCGCAGGTCCAGGAGTCGTGGTGACATGTTGGAGTCTTAGCCCGCTTTAAAAAAAAAGAAGTTTCTACTTCTTGTGACTGGAGAAAAACATTTAAATTCATAGATCTTAGGGGCTGGAAGGGACCTTACAAGGTCATTGGGTACAGCCCCTGCATTTGGGCACGGAAGACAGCTGCTGGGGTCAGATGAGTTTAAAAATGCAAAGCGAGTTTGAACTAACAGCTCAGAAACCAGAAAGCGATTCCAACCCCCGCCTCACATTTGCTATCAAAAGTCACATGAATTTTAAGGCAGTGCTAGGAATTGGGGGTGCTTCTCTGCTTTGGTGGAGGCTGGGGCCACTGCACTCTTGTGATGCTGCTGCAGGGCACACGCTGGGGTGGCACTGGTGGCAGGTCTGAGAGCAGAGGTCTCCGAGGTAGCACCCATAGAGATGTTTAGGCCTTCTCAGGTAGGTACAAGCAAAGCACATACACTGAAAAAGGCCCAACTACCTGCTAGAGAAGCCATGGACAGGTAACGAACACCCTGAAACAGCCGGGGTGCTGCTTCCAGCTCTGTTGCTGCCCCACTCCAAGCCTCTGCCAGCAAACCCGGGTGAATATCACCAGCACCTTCTCACCTTTGCAACATATTATTTATGCCATTTTGACCCAGCTGCGTATTGGTGCAAAATGACCTGGGGTGTCAGCCTCTAGGGAAGGTATAAATGGGACTAGTATGTGCATTTCAGAAGTGCCCCCCCCCCCCAAAAAAAAAGTGTGCCATCAGAAATAAACAGGTGTGCTGGGGAATTTTGCCATGGCAATGAGCTACAACAGGCATGAGGATGGGAAATGCCTTAATCGGTGTGCCACAGAAAATTTTTATTAATGTAAGTATGCCTTGGGCTGGAAAAGGTTGGGAAACACTGTAATGTAAGGACCGTAGATCTGTGTTAAGGTTCACTGGTGCTAGTGGTCAGTCACACGCTGGGGGTTAATATCCTCTCCCGTGCGTCCTGCTCAGATCTGCCTCTAGAGGCCTGGTTAGTCTGCTCCAGGCCTGCCTGCCTCAGTGGCTCTCTAGCCACAGTATAAGCCTGAGAGGAGTGGGGAGAGGGCCCCGTGCCATGTGGATCATTCCCTCCACCCCTCAAATCACCCCACAGCCCCCAGATCTCCCCTCCACCCCCAGGTCGCTGCCCTGCCACCCCAGTCCAAGAGCAGGAGCAGCAGGAGTCGGGGAGGGCTTCCCCCTCCATGCCTGCTCCCCAATCTCCCTGCAGCATATGCCACCCCCACACACCAGATCCATCCCCCGGGGGCCCTGCAGCTGCCCTTGCCCCTTCTCCGCCTGTCCCCCTGACTTGCCTTCCATTGCAGTGCCTAATGGGCTTGTTAGTGTAAGTGTAACGTGTAACAACATCCTTAGACTTCAGCACCTGTCAGCCTGCAGGGTCACAACCCCAGCTCTGGAGGGAAGTGACCAGGGCCTGCAAAGACGTTGTGTGGCTTCATGATGTGAAGCAGAAATGTGGTTAAACTACATTTTCCACCCGCACAGGAGCTGTAGGGGTCCTGTGTTACTTGACCCTGCAGCCTGAGCTCAAAGCAGGCTCATTGTGGGTGTGGGTGGAAGTCTGGGTAGAAGCAAAAACTTCTTGCCTCCTCCAGCTGGGGTTCCTGGGAGGAGTTCGTGGTGTCCCACAGGGTGTGCGCCTCTGGCACAGACGTGCCCTGGCAGAAACAGGGGCCAAAAAGGAGAACAAAGAAAAAAGTCTGAGAGTGAGTGTGGGCTGGTGGTTACAGCAGGGCACAGAGAGCCAGGGAGCATCGGCTGCAGTCCCTTGTGTGATCCGGAGCCTGGCAGCCAGGACTGCCATCCTATCCCCAGTTCTGCTGCTGGGTGAAGTGGAGCAAGTTGATGACAGTGAGACTTTCCAGAGTGCCCCCAGGGGAGTCAGGGATGCAGGACCCTTTGCATTCAAAGGGAGCAGCGTTCAAATATCCCGCTCCTCAGCTCTCTGTGCCTTATTGCTTTCACCCACAAAGTGGGAACGAGCTCTGCCTTGGGGTGGAGTGGGAGGGAGACGAAGGCTGAGGCACAGGCAAGAGTGAAGTGCAGGGAGGCTACCGGAGGGCACAAGTTACAGCAGGCCTCTAGGCAGAGAAACTGAGCACTCACAGGTAGGGTGACCACCTGAGTGGGACCCCTGCCTGCCCGCTTCCCCCCATGGCACGGCCAGAGCAGAGCCGAGCCGAGCCCATTGGGGTGGGGGCTGGGGTGGACTTCCCAAAGCGGCCTCGGGGCTTCCTGTCCTGCTGCCCTCCCCCTGCAAACCCGCACTGGCCATGCCATCATGGCAAGACACCCCCTGCCCACCCGGTAGCAGTGAGGGGCGTAACTCTGCTGCTGCCTGGTGCGTGTGGGCACCTTGCCGTAGCGGTGTGGCCAGCGCAGGGCTCCTGGGGGGCGGCAGCAGGGCAGGGAGCCCCAAGCCTGCATCCTCCCCTGTCCCATGCACAAATCGGGGGCGGGGGCATATGACCTCCTCCCAGGGAGCGCACACAGCAGTAGGGAGCTATCCCCCCTCAAATAACGAGCCACCCATGGCTCTATCCTACTCTCCAGCTGGGCTCTGCAGCTGCACTTTCCTGCCCTGGGGCCCAGGCACTGCACTGGCTGGGCAACACCCCCAGCCCCGGCTCCAGCCTCCAACCCTGCCCCACTCCCTTTTTCACTGTGGGGGCCTCAATCTGCACCACACCCCACCTAGACCTACCTGCAGGCAACTGGGGGAGCTGCTCTCCACTGCTGTTTGGGGCTGTGTTCCTGCCACATGCTTGCGTGCATGCATGCACATGCATGTGGCACCCTCTGCATCCCACTCCACGCACACAGCCCCTTGCAGACAAGATCTCTGCAAGGGGAAACCCACCATTTCCTGTGTTTTTCCACGGTGCATAGAAAATCCAGATCCCTGCATGATGCTGTGAATCTAGTACAAATGTGGCCTCAGAGTCAGGCAGTCCAGGACCAGGACTTGAAGTTCCCATTTCGGGACTGTCCTGCCCAATTAGGGACAGGTGGTCACCCTACCAACAAGGGTCACGTGGGGTGAGGTTGCGCTTGGGGAGAAAATGGTGTTGGACCATGTCATCGGCTGGCGGAAAGAACCAACCAAACCGAACGGCTTTGGCACGTATTTCATGGCAGATGCCCACACATAGGCATCTGAGCTCAAGTGCGTGCTTGGCAAATTTGCAGGCAACACCAAGTTAGGTGGAGTTACAGACACCCTGGAGGGCAGGGCCAGGATCCAGAATGACCTGGATAGACAGGAAAAAAATGGACTTTGATAAGTCAGATGATAAGTCAGATGAAAGCCAACAAATGCAAAATCCTGCACTTAGGACCCAATGATTGCACACACAAATGCAGACTGGGTAACGGCTGGCTGGGCTGCAGCGCTGCAGAGAAGGACATGGGGGTTACAGTACCCTGGGGTGGGAAAATGGTCACCACGGCCAGTGGCTGGACTCCATTTCCCAACAGCCCCTGTTCATGTCACTACAACTGGTTTCTATGGAGACCCCAGCAGGTGGCACATGACCGCGTAGGGCCAGGGTTTCCCTGGAAACTGGCCCCAGCAGAGCTGGCAAGGCTGTGGCGGGGCAGGGAGCTGCTCCAGGGCCGGAGCTGGGATCTGGCGGCCGTGGCAGCGCGGTCCAGAGCCAGGGCAGAGCGGGGACCTGCTGCCGGCAGGCCCCAGGCACCCCTTTCCCCTCCCCGATCGGGGGGGTGCGGGCGGCGGGTCCCACCTGTGCCCTGGCTTTGGACCGCAGCATCCCTGCCGCTGGACCCTGGCCCTGGAGCAGCTCCCTGCCGTGCACTGTCTCCACGGAAACGAGCCCGTGGAGGCCACGGTGGGTCCGGTTCAGCCCACAGGCCGGACCGTGCCTGTCCCAACAGTCGGCTGTAAAATAAATATGAGCCAACAGTGCGCTCCAGTTACAGAAAAGGCCGACAGCGCACCGGGTTTTATCATCAGGAGTGTCGCCTGCAAATCAGGGGAAGTGCTTTTTTTGCTCTGTGCGTCACCGGTGAGGTCTCACCTGGCTCCTGTGCCCGGTTTTGGGTCCCACGCGTGAAGAAGGGTGGGGACAGGTTGGGAGGAGTCCAGTGCAGAGCAACAATAATGACTCGGGGCCTGGAAGGCAGGACTTATGAGGAAAGGATTAAAAAAAACGGAGGTTATTCAGTGTGAAGAAGAGACGACTGAGGGGTGATTTGATACCAGTCTGCAACTCCCCGAAGGACTATTTATAGAGAGGACAGAGATGGGCTTTTTTCTGTGGCCACAGGGACTTAACTAGGAGCAATGGCCTCAAGCTTCAGGGAGGACATTTAGCTTGGCGAGCAGGAGGAGCTTTCTGACTCGGAGGGTGGTCAAGCACAGGAGTCGCGGTGTGTCCATCCCGGGAAGTTTTCGAGCGCAGGCTGGACACACACTTGGCTGGGATGCTTTAGCCAGGGATGACCCTGCCTTGAGCAGGGGGCTGGACTAGGTTGTGAGGTCCCCTCCAGCCAGACTTGCCTGTGATCCTGAAATCTAAAACTCAGCATCGTGCAGGCTGTCACAGCCTTTCAGGCTGAGGCTGGTTGGAGAGGCCAAAGCGGCTCTGGAAGGTAGTGCACACGTCAGCTGCAACTGAAGCATCCATCACAACCAGACACCACAGGACGCAGGCATGTTCCCCCGACTGAAATGCAGCTACTTCTGGAGTGGAGCAGAGCAGAGCTCTTCCAATGGTTGCTTTACACTTTCTCTTTAAATGCAGAAGCCCAGAGCAGAGGCCAGATGTTCCCCTGCGTGGCTATGCAGAAACCAGCAGTTGCTTCCTTCTTTTCACCAGGTAACTGCTGCACCCTTGGACGCAAGGCTTCCCCAGAGCGACTGTCAATGCACTGACAAGCCAGTCAGCATGTCAACAGTGAGTGGAGGGGCTGGTCCAGTACTAGCAAGACAACAGGAGTAACAGACTCTGGCTTTCCTGTGGGGCAGAAGTTTCCAGCTGCCATCCTCAGCACCTTCCCAGGCCTGTGTGCATGCACAGCTGCTGGCAGACAGCATGGGCCCCCACAGGGGGCCATGGGGACAGAGGCTGGTGGGCTTTGCCTGGACCCCAGCAGTCAAGAATAGGTTGCTAATAGCCCTGCTGAGACCCTGTCCCCATGAATCCTGGAGCCTCTTCTCCCCGCTTGGAGCTGCTTGCCCCTTCCAGCTGCACTGTGCATGCAGAAAGCCATCTCCAAATCCACGCAGAGCTGGTCCCCTCACCTCCTTTGCAGCTCTCCCAGAAGCCCCACCTGGTTGGGGAGCTAACCAAGCCTGTCATGCTCCAGGATGTAAGCCAGTCACCATTTGCCTGGGGGTGGGCAGGAAGAACTGCCCCCTTCCCCACCAACCACCCGCGCAGGCCAGTTATTGCATACTTGCCCGTGAGTGGGGATCCCTGCGCCTTCCCCTGCAGCCACTGGACTCGGGGAGACGGTGTCCTTTGGCACAGCTGTGCCTGTCCTCCCTGCTGACTCCCAAGGCCTGAACACGGGTCTGCCCTTCAGTGCCTGGTATTGTACCAGACCTCAAGGCAACAGGGACTGGGCCCTGCGCCTGCCCCTGGAACCACTGCACCATACTCCCACCCCTTGCGTACCATGTAAGAGGGCTCCGATGTGAGCGGTGAGTCCCACACCAGTGGCGTGGAGGGACCAATCTCAGCCCCGTGGTCCTGTAGTGTTTCAGCTGGCCCCTTGGGCCATGTCCTGTGGGAGGGCTGGGAGGTGGCATCCCCTGACTAGCTGCCACTCATGCTGCCCCCTCCTGCTGCAGAAGCACTGGCCCCCGGGGACACAGTGCATTGCCAAGCATGACCACAGCAAGCCCAAGGCTCGTGAGCTGGCCTTCCACAAGGGCGACATCATCACCATCATCGAGGCCTGCGAGGTGAGCCATCACAGAGGCACGAGTGGGGGGCACTGAGCTCGGGTGGGCGGGGAATGGGCCCAAGGGGGCAAAGCTGCAGCATCAGGCCAGTGGCAGGTGGCCCAGAGGGGCAATGCCAGGGCTCATCACTAGAGGAGGGACCACTCCCAAGGGTCAAGCCAGTGTGACGGGGACCAGCAAGGAGAGGGAGGATGCCCACCTTCTCCTGGCAGTGGGGCTAACACCCCTGCCTCACACCAAGAAGAAGTGGGGTGGAGCAGGGGGAGCACAAGGTGGGCTCACAGGGTGAGGGGAAGTACCAGACGCTCCTTCCCCAGAAGCAGACACCCCCCCAAGTGACAGCTATGACACCAAGACGTGCCACGCTCTCCTTGTTGTCCCTTCAGAGCAAAGGCTGGTATAGAGCCAAACACAACGACACTGGCGAGGAGGGGCTGCTTTCGGCCAGCTCAGTGCGGGAGCGCGAAGCCATCCGCGTTGACCCCAAGCTCAGCCTAATGCCGTGAGTACAGTCGGGGCCCCTCGGTGGCAGGGGCATGGGCACAGTGTGCAGGAGACATTGTCATGTGGATATGCCATGACCAGTCCTCCTCCCCTGTCACCGTGAAGGCCATTACAAACTGGGTTGTGGATGCTTTCGTAGCATGGGGAGAAAAATACACTGGACAGGTCTGGGAAGGGTTGGCCCTGCTCTGGCTGGAGAAGGGATCAGCTGGGGCCAGCGACTTTCTCCAGGTCTGGCAGTGGCTTCCAGCATGGTAGTGAGATGGCTGTGGGATTAGATGGGCCATTAGATGATGTGGTTTGGAAGAATCAAATTCACCCATCAACCTTTTCCCACTACGGCACATGGCACGTCTGGGGGAGGAGTCCCGGCAGCTGGCGGTGGGAGAGCCATGCCCGGCTGCGCTGGTCGTGGGGGGAGATGTGTCCCCCACTTAGACCTGGCAGCGAGGATGAGGAACCGTGGCAAGTTCCCGGCCTGTGCCACAGTCTCCTCTCAGCATCTGCCTTCTCGCCCTGTCTCCTTCAGCTGGTTCCACGGGAAGATCTCTGGTGTGCAGGCGATTCAGGCGCTTCAGCCCCCGGAGGACGGACTCTTCCTGGTGCGCGAGTCCATCCGGCACCCCGGGGACTATGTGCTGTGTGTCAGCTTTGGGAAGGAGGTCATCCATTACCGCATCGTCTATGAGGAGAACGAGCTGACCATCGACAACTCCATCCGCTTCTGCAACCTCATTGATATGATTGAGGTGAGCAAGAAGAAACTGTGGGGCCCCCGCTCTGCCCCGGCAGCAGGAACTGCCCTGGATCACGGGGTCTTCCTGTGAGCAAGGAAACCACCACCAACAAAACAGTCAGGCCCCACAGGGCGAGTGTTGTGGGATTAGCTCAGATCCTAGACCCAAAGGGGATGGCAGCCTGTCGCCCACTTTCCCAGGCTGCATTCGGCCATTGCGACCTACCGGACAGCAGCCAAAACCACAGGTTGTAAATATAGAGCAGCTGCCAAGAGCTGCAGTGCAGCGGAAGGAAACAGTGTGCTTCGTAGATACAGCAGTGAGTCTCTTCACCTCTCTGTCACCCTCTGCACGAGAAGACACAGGCATGAACTGGGGAATGCACCCGACGCTGCTCCATGAAGCAGACATGTTTCCTCACCCCATCCAGCAGGCGGGGAAACTGAGGCACAGGGAGAGGAAGTGATTTCCGTGTGGTCACACAGCAAGTCAGCTGCAGAGCTGGCGTAGACCCCGAGTGTTTTGGTGCCTTCATTCCCTGGGACACGCTCACTGGGAAGTGTCTTGAAGTGTCACCCAGCAGCTCTGACTGCCGGACCTGTGCCCCCGCCCCAGAGCCCGTCCATGCAGGCAAATGGGAGATGGGCCCCCAGGAGCATTCAGTTCCACCTCTGCCCCCCGTCATTGCGGTGCCTGGACATCCCAGGTCAGGGGCATGGCCCACATGTTACAGATTAGCACTTGAGGCACAGGGTGGATTAAGTGACTTGTTTAAGAGCGGACAGGGAGTCTGTGGCAAGGCTGAGATAAGGCTAGGTTTCCTGCTTCTACAACTGGTGCTCTACCTGCTAGGCCACGCTTCCTGCCCTGGGTTGGGAGAGACCTGGGCACTCACCCTGAGGCTAGGAGCTAGTAGTGCATTCCTGGGGATGAGAAGTAGGGAGATGAGTGCCGCTTGCTGGCCAGTTACCCAGCTCCTTTGCCTGTCACTAGCACCATTAACCTTGAATTGGGATTTGGGACCACTCCACTGACACAGTCACATGCAATTTCTCCCCGGCCCCTGCAGGTAGCAGGCAGTGCCCAGATCCCCTTGCTCCTGGGTGCTGCTACCCCCACCTCCCTCTGAGCACCCAGCTACAACCAGCCCCACCAGCCGCGTCAGCGCAGCGGGGTGGGATGAAGCTGCCGCACTGCCGCTTCCCCTCCCATCCCAGCACAACCCTGCCCCTGTGATGCTGGGTGTCAGGACCTCCCTGGACAGACCGCCTGACTCACCTGGTCTGTCTATCTGCAGCACTATATGAAGGAGCAGGGAGCACTTTGCACCAAGCTGGTGAAACCTAAACCAAAACCTGGGACAAAGTCTGCGGAGGAGGAGCTGGCCAAAGGTAAAGAGGGGTCAGTATGGAAACGCCAGAGAGAGGCGGGGGTAGGTAGGGGGACATGCTGCTCTGGAGAAACAGTACTTGTGGGGAGAAAGGAAACCCCCAGGTCCAGAGGCCTTTGAAGGACAGAGCTGGTTCTCTAGCTGCCTAAGCTGCGTGGGCCAGAAGTGGGCCAGCTCGTCGAGAGGCCGGAGCAGCGTGAGGCAGGGCGGGGAGGGCCCTGGACCGCCCGAGTAACTGCTCTGCTTTGTCTCCCCTGCTGAGCCCAGCCGGCTGGTTACTGAAGCTGCAGCACCTGACGGTGGGCCACCAGATAGGGAAAGGCGAGTTTGGAGGTGAGTGTTTGGGACAGCTGTGGGCACGTGGTGCCTAAGGCCCTGGAGGACCTGCCCACCCGGCGCGTGATTTAGCCTGCGGATGGGAGCCTGAGTCAGCCCGGGCAGTGAGAGCCAGAGCCCCCTGCCCATACGTGCTGGGACTGGCTGAATGGGGAGCTCTGGTCCCATAGTTTACTATGATGCTTGGATGGATGGGGCAGTGATATGCCATGGTGATCTGGGGCCTGTGGACACTAGCCCCCACGGAGATACGTGCTAGTGGCTGATTCCAGCTTCGGTGGCTAGTGGCTGAGCGGGCTGGGCTCCTTCCCAGAGATGGGCTCATTCGTTACACCTCTCCTCCCCCTCCGGCACACATGGCTTTGCAAGCTCAGTTCAGAGCTCACCCTTCCCTCCCCGGCCTCAAGCTGCCAGCTCAGTGTGGCCGTGCTTTCCCCGGGAGCTGACAGTGTTCTCCCTCTCTCCCCATGCTCGCCCACGCAGACGTGCTGCAAGGAGAGTACATGGGGCAGAAAGTGGCTCTGAAGAACATCAAGTGCGATGTCACTGCTCAGGCCTTCCTCTCTGAAACCGCTGCCATGACGTGAGTGAGCGGTGGGGCGGGGGCAGCCTGCCCCCAAGTCAGCCCTCTGGGGTCCCCGCACTCCCAGATGGGGAGTGGAGAGTGGAGACACAAGCAGTTGGGAGATAAATGTCAACCTGCAGGAAGGCTGCTGGGTGTATGTGAGCATTTGGGGCAGTGCGTGAGACTGGGAGGTTGCGAGCGTGTTTGCGTGTGTGCGAGATTCTGGGCGTGCAATGCAGTGAGCCCCAGACTACCCTCCCGTGTCCTCTCCTCCAGAGCCTGGCCCAACCCCCAGGGCTCAAGCCCTGCTCTGCTCCTTCCTCGCCCCGGCTCTGTGGCACAAGAGTGGCTCCCAGTGGTTAGCTGGAGAGATGAGAGGGGTAGTTCGCCATCTTAGAAGTCACTTAGGCAGAAGGCGGGTTTCACAGCATCTCATGAAGTCAGGTGCTGCTTGCGAAAGCATTTCAGATTTAGTTAGTTTATAAGGTGCAGATCTACCCTGCCTAGCCGGAGGAGTGTCGCACAGCCGGTCCTTCCCTGGAGTCCCCCGCTCTGCAGACAACAGTAGAGGTGGGAGACGGACGAGGGTAATTCCAGCGGTGTGCGCTTGTGCCAAGCACTCTTGCTCTGCCTTTCCATTTAAAGGACCAGGGGGGAGGCTTGCGGGCACTGTCCTGCATGTGTTTTCTCTCTGCAAAAATAATTATCCCACAAAAACCAGGGTTGCAGCCCAGGCCCTGTGTGCACGAAAGCTATTCACAACCCCAGAGCAGGCCACACAGCCCCTGGGCGGGTGCAGGGTTCACTCTGCGAACTCTCTGGGCTCTCTCTCCCTCACACAAATGAGAGGCTACACGTGTGCTGTCTCTCCCTCTTAGAGAGGCACAGAGGCTTTTGGCATGGGCCTGCATGCAGGTATGTGCATGGCCCTGGGGATAGCTAGATTGGCCCCCTCTCTCAGAGGTGCAGAGCTGCATGTGTGCATGCGTGTGTTCCCTGAGCCTTTGTGGGTGTGCACGTGTGTGCAGGTTCCCTGGAGACACTCCAGCTGCTATCCACTCTTCTCCACACACATGCTGCATGCAATTACTGCAGTCCGCCCAGATGCAGGGCGTTCCCTTAACCTTGTTCTGCCTCTAGGAAAGTCCGGCACAAAAACCTCGTGTGCCTGCTAGGTGTGATCCTGCACAACGGCCTCTACATTGTCATGGAGTTCATGAGCAAGGTGAGCGCTTCCTGGGTCTGGCTAACGCCCAAAGCAAGTCACGTCCCGGTAAGGGACAATGACTCCTGCTCACTGCTTCCCTTCTGCAAGCTCAGGGTAGTGGTTGTGGCCTGTAGTGCCTGCCCTGGGTCACTGGAGACTGGGACTTGTTCATCCCAGGTCCCTGCGGGAGAATAAGACAGCAGGGTCTTAATTAAGAGGGACTAGTTCTGGGGTCTGAGCCAGCCACAGAGGCCATTCACACAGGTGTCATGCAACAAGGTCATGGAGGCAGCGTATGGGTGGGTGAAGGCCGGGCTGGTGGGTCATCAGAGGGCTTGGGGTCACCAGAGCCACCAGTGCAGAACCCTGCCCAGCTGCCTCTGGTTTCTGACGAGTCTCCTTCTCCCTCCGGCAGGGGAACCTGGTCAACTACCTGCGCTCGCGAGGCAGATTGGTCGTCCAGGTTAAGCAACTCATCCAGTTTGCCCTGTGAGTTCTGCTCCCTGACGTGACAGGGTGGAGATAATGCTATTCTCACCGTCAGGACAAGCCCTCTCCTTCTATCATCCTCACGCTTGGCCCTCTCCCATCACCTCTTTCCTCCACGTGCAGTCCAGACATCCCGGCTTCACACCAGGGGAAAGTCTCCAACTTTATCCCTTTTTCCCAAAGAGACAGTGGCTTGCCGAGGGTTGCACTGCAAGGCAGCGGAAGAGCTGGGCCTAGCCCCGGGAACCCTGATCTCTGCCCTGCTCTCACCTCAGGGTGGCTAAAGCCAGAGACAAGAGGCGCTGCAGGTCCGAGGCTAGGGCTGTTTGCTATTCTGGGTGTGAGGGGATGGCCGGCCCATTCCAGTTCAGCAGTGAGTCGTCCTATTTGGATGGGATTAACTCCAGTGCCCGTGGCTCCAAGGTGGGGTTGGCTGCGGCGCGCAGGTGCTGAGTATGTCCGATCCCTGTTTCCCCCCAGCCTGACTAATGCGGTTGTGCTACGCAGGGATGTCTCGCAGGGGATGGACTATCTTGAGTCCAAGAAGCTGGTGCACAGGGACCTTGCCGCGCGCAACATCCTGATCTCGGAGGAGAATGTGGCCAAAGTGAGTGACTTCGGCTTGGCCAACGTTGATCCGAAAGGCGTGGACACCACGAGGCTGCCAGTGAAGTGGACGGCTCCGGAGGCCCTGAAACACAACGTGAGCGAGAGGGAGGTTGGCAGGGGCGTCCCCAACCAGCCCCTCTCTCCTTCCCTTCAGAGGGCTCCCAGCCTCCACCCCTTCAGATCCTGCCCCCTTGGCAACTTCAGCCAAGATTTGTCACCCGGTTGTGACCAGCTACAGCAGCTTTGTGGGTCTGTGCAGTCCAGTCCTGTGTCGCCCTGTGTTGTGCATGCCCCTCTGCCCCCTGCGCTATGTTTGTCTCCGGCCATTGTGAAAGGACCCCCCCACGATGCCTCTGACCCCCCATGATGCCTCTGGAGAGGGTGGACACCCATGGGACATGCAAATGCAGCGACACCTATGGTGCAGTGCCTACTGGGATATCCTAGCACATGGGGAGTTGGGGGAAAGGGGGTGCTGCCAAACCAGGTGCATGAAGACACCCAGGAGCCAGGGTGGGTGACGCAGCATCAGCCACAGGTGTGGGCACCGGCTCCATCTCGACCCCGTTGTGTCATTGCCTTGTTAGAGGCGCGGTAAGGTTACAGCAGGAGCCAGGGCTAGACATGCCTTGCAAAGGGCCAGATTGGTCCCCAGAACGCAGTCCCAGGGAGGACCCAGGAATGTGCCTTAGCCACCGGTCAGCAACCTTTCCCAGCCACGGTGTGGAATGACCCCGCTCGCGTCCGAAAGGCCTGGCACTAAGACCTGGCTGCCACGGGTGCTTCTCCCTGCTGCCCCATAGTAAGCTCCCTGCCACCACAGAGCATGGGGGGAGTGCCCAGCACTGACACGCCAGCTCGGTGTGCCATATCCAGTGGCTCCAGGGGCTGGATCCAGCCCGTGGGATGTAGGTTGCAGACCCCTGGCCTAGGCCCTTCAGCAAGGGGAGAAAAAGCCACAGGCCCTGGTAGCCTGTCATGGGGCTTTGTGACTCGCTGCTGCAGCTGCCCCTTTCTTGTGCTGGCCTAGAAATTCTCAACCAAATCGGACGTCTGGAGCTATGGGATCCTCCTCTGGGAAGTGTTCTCCTACGGCCGGGCGCCTTATCCCAAGATGGTGAGTGCCTTTCCCTGGGGGCTGGCCTTGCTGGCTAAAGGTCCTTCTTAGTAGTTGAGCACCTGGATGACCCATGGCTTGGGTCAAACGAAGACACTGTGTCTTGCAATGCCAAGCACCTGAGCATGGGGGGGAGCCAAGGCTGCACGTGGGGTAGGTGCCCTACCTGCGGGGATGGAGGTGGCATGGGGGCAGCGGTGCAGGGATGACTTGATTACAGGGAGTGATGGTGGCTTAAGGGATGGGTTGATCACGTGGATGGAGGGGCTGTGGCAGGTGTCTGGTGAAAAGCAGTGCCCCAGTGAGGGAGGAGGTGGACCTTGTTGTTTCTCTGTGGGCAGGAGGACTGTAGGGAGAAGGCAGGAAGGGGGCAGAGGTTTTCAAAGCAGGTCTCTCTCTCTCTCTCCCCTCCACAGGCCCTGAAAGAAGTGAGTGACATGGTGCAGAAGGGGTACCAGATGGGGGCCCCTGATGGCTGCCCGCCCTCCATCTACAACCTAATGAAGAACTGCTGGGAGCTGGAGCCAGGGAAGCGGCCTTCCTTCAAGAAGCTCACTGAGAAGCTGCAGAAGGCACTGACGCATACAGACAGCGCTTAGCCCTGCCAGCTCCTGCTCCCTGCCTGCAGCAGCGCTGGGCAGGGGAGCTCCACGCAGCCCCCGTTGAGGTCCCTGCCCTCGCCAGGGACCAAGCCACAGTGCACGGGCCTCCCTTGGTGCTGGGACCGGCCCTGTGGGCTCTGGTGGCTGTCTCCGCTGGCAGCGATGGCGAGGTTGGGGCGCTCACATCAGAGCTCCTCCTCTTCCCCCTCCGCCTCGGGTCTGACACCCTCAGCGAGATGACGACGTCCCTCCAAGTCCCCACGCGAGGCTGAGAGACTCATTTGGATGCAGCGCCCGAGAGCACGTGCACAGGCTGCCGATGCGCACCCGCGCCGGCTGAGGGGCGAGAGTATACGGTGCAAGCTTGCAAGGGGCATGGCCTGGGATCATGGTGCCAAGTCTTAGTCACACCCTGATGGTTTCTGGATCACTCAGGTGGTCCTGGTTCAACAGCCTCCTGCACTGATGTGGCTGTCGGAGGGGCGGGGGTTGTCACAGGGACAGCGGGGAAGCCAGGACCCCTCTGATTGCCACCTCCAGGTCCTGGGCAGCAGGAACAGCGGCAGCCATTGCTCGGGGCCAGCAGTGCACCTTTGTGGCCAGTACACATGCCAGCAGCACCCAGTGCTGTAGCTCCCCTCACCCCGAGGGCAGGGGGCTTCTCACATGAGGCCTCTTGTCGCAAGGCCTGGCACGTGTTGGGGAGAACAAGGAGAGCTATTCCAGTGCCCAAACCAGCCCTCTCCATGCTGCCGCAGCCATTCTAGGCTAGATTGGCTAAAGCCGGGTGTCTGGGGATGGAAAAGACCAGTTACAGTCCCTGTCCTTCCCCAGGAGGGGCTGCTAGCAACCCCCCTGCCCTGGACAGGGCACAGGAAAGGGGGCTGGGTATCTGCCCACCTGCCAGTTCCACTTCCCCACCTTTGTGCAGGTCTTTTCACAGCTAGGGGCTGCAATACTTTCAGGCAGCATAGGGCTGGGAGGAGGCTCCCTGGGGTGAGGGAGTGGACCTGAGTGTCTGGGTGCAGGGTCCTCACTGGAGACGAGCTGCTGCTCCCTGGTGATCAGCCCGAGACCTGGGTGTCGACATGCCCCGACTGATGCGTGTTTCCAGGCGTTCTCTTGGTGTTTTATGGTTTTAAACATTGTCAGTGACAGTAAATGCAGAGACTACTACAGGTCTCAGTCCACACTGAGCTCTTCGTCTGCACCTCGCCCCTGCTGGTGCCTCAGTTTCTCTTCCCTGGGCTCTCAAACCTGAAATCAGGCCGATAAGCCAGACACCACCAGTTTCCCCAGCCCAGGGCAGTCTGAGGATTTCTTTCCTCTGTTTGGGTCCTGCTGCTCAGTGTTTCCTTCTGCCCCTCATTATGGGCAGTTTTGGCCAACCCCCCCCTTCACACCTGGGCTCTGCTTGTCCCCTTTGTAGCCAAAGAACAGGTGACTGACAGGTTGTCACATGATCCCAGGCATCCGTCCCCCGCCCCCCCCCCCCCACCTGGAGGCAGCTAATTGTCACAGGTGTGGCTAAGCTCAGGACACTTAAAAAGGCCAGATCACCCCGTGACCCTCATTTCAATTAGACCACGAAGTAATGGATTGCTAAGGCTGTTAGTACCAAGGCCTGGACACCTAGATATGCATGCCCAAGGGAACATGCACATGCACAGAGCTGCCACATACGTATACAGGCACGTGAACACGCCTACGTACTCATGTACAACTATACTTGCAAACCTGGGATATATATTCATATGCATGCTCAGGCATCCAGGTGCATGGACTTTCTCATGCAAACACTTGCACATGTATGCACACATGCTCGGAGCATGTCCGTGTTCCTAGTGCCCCTCTCAAGCCATGGAGCCTGGAGAAGGGAGACCCCACCCCTCCCCGTCGGCCGGCTGGAACAGCACCGGACCCAAGGTTGCATATAGCTGGCAGCGTTTGGCGCCCTTGATTCTGACTCTCGGGTCTGAGCACCCGCGCGGCCCTGCTCTGCCTGCCAGGCAAGCGGTCTTCCTGCCTGTCCTGCCCTGCCCAACACCTCTGGCTACATACAGACATTGGGAGAGGTTAGAGTGAGTTAAAAATGGCCACCTGATCTAAGGTAAGTTGGGATGCCAAGCAGATTGTGTGGACCAGCAGGATCTGGGAGGGAGTTTGGGAGGATGGGGGGGGCCCAGCAGCTATTTTTAGCCCCATTCCCACCCCCATCAGATGAACAACCCTCCCAGCAAACCACCCCCTTCCTGATCCCATCTGCACTCCCCCAACCCTGTCTTAGTTCCTTGGTTCCCAGCACTGGGTAATTCTGGTAAAACTGGCACTGGGAGCAGCTTGTGGGACGGAGGATTTTGCAGGCCCAGGGGGCTGGCTAGTTTGCTGGGGGGCAGGGGGCATTGTCTGTCTTGGGGTGAGGCAAGCAACCAGGGGGCTAAAAGTAGCTTAGTGCCAGGGAGAGGATAGGAAAAGTGCAGCCCCAGGTCTGGAGCCCACGGCTCAGCTTTCCCAGCCCTGGGGCTGCACTGGGAAATGTGCAGAAGTCCATTTAGACTGGTCTCGCCGGACTTGATCTAAGTTAGACTACCTCCAAGGTACAGTTAACTTAAATTGGGTCAGCCATTTTTAGATTGATTTAACTTCCTAAACTTCTGTACAGTTCACACATAGATCAATCTAACTAGGGATCCAGTGTAAGCCCGGCACCAAGACAAACTAAGTTAGGTGAGGTGGCCATTTTTTATGCAATCTAACCTCCCCAAATGTCTGTATGTACCTCCACATTCTCTACCCCACCCTTGTCTTCCAACCTAGCAGGTCTGCTCACTGACCCCAACCGAAGGGTTGTCCGAGGACATCAGAGAATCATAGAGACGTAGAGCTGGAAGGGACCTCATCTAGTCAGCACCCCCCCCATCCAAACCATCCTATGCAAATCCATAAACTGACCTACTAGTAGACCTACACAGCCAATCCTGATACAACCACAAGACGTAATGTCCTAATGTGCCGCAGATGGCTAATGTCCTGCTGCTGCAAGCATTGTTAAAATATTCTTGAGAGATCCAAGGAAGAGGGCCATGCCCCCCACTACAGAGGAAGGCAAAACACCCACAGCCCATACCAATCTGGCCATGGGGTAAAATTCCTTGCTGACCCCAAATCTGGTGTGATCCTGAGCGGAGGAGAAAGACCCTTCAGCCAGGAATCTCCAGGTCTCAGTCCCAGCAGGAGCCCCAGTCATAATCCGCAGCCTTGGCTGCCGCCAAAAAAAAAAGCAAGTAGCAGCAGGAGGGGGGGAAAAGTCCTTCCCAGCCCCATATAACAACCATCGAAGCCCAGAACCATGGGCAATACCCATAGGAGAACGTAGGCACAACTATGCCTAGATCATCCCTGACCTGTGCCTGTCCAACCTCTCCTTGAACAGCTCCAGTGATGGAGAGTCGACAGCTTCCCTGGACCATCTCTTCTACTGCACTTAGTCCCAAGACGAAGAGGAGTCTAGGGCAGGTGCCTTTCAGCAGCCACAGAAATGCAAACAGGAATGTGCACACTCACCCCCACGTCCTTCATCTGCTCGGACTCACAATAACACCCTTGCATCCCTGACACCAACAACCACTCATACTGGCCTCACACACACTTACACAGCAGCATGGCCCTCTGGACACACTTTCCTCTGCTCACACTCACACCATCTCACCACTCTCCCTGATGCTCACTCCTGCTACACACGCTCCTGCAGACTGATGCTTGGGTGAGGTTTTGTCCATTTGCCCTCCCCGCTGCTCTCACGTCTGAGCCAGCCAGGGTTGGATGCCCAAAACTCCTGGTGAAATGTTTGCATCTCTGTGTCCTGCGGGTGCAGGTGTGTGCTTAGGAACCCCCTCTCTGCCCTGCCCTCCTTAGCATAACGAACACGAGGCCCTTTGGGTCTCCTTGTCAGAGGAGCTGGTGTCAGCTAGGGTGAGAGGTGGTCAGCACTGAAGATGCGACCTTCCCTGCCCCACCCCTGTCCTTGGCATGTTGGAGCAAGGAGCCCTGTGAACTTCATGCCTCTTTTGTTTTAATCAGGATGTCGACCTGGTGAACGCAGCAGCACTGGTACCAGCACAGCCCTCCGGACTGTGTGCTACCTGCTGCCCCTTCACCAATTCCCTCAAACGGGGAAGGTGGTGGGGTTACGGCTTTGTAACCGCAGAGCTTTGTCCTAGTGCCAGCTGCAGCTTTGAGCTGTGGAGGTCCTGGTCCAAGCCCCAGCGCATTGGCCCTGACAGCAGTCAAAACACACACTCGGCAGCAGCCCATCCAGGCAGGTCCTTTGGGTGCTGCCCTGATGCAGCAGTCCAGGGAGCACTCCTCACGTGCTCGCACTCCTCGCAGGAACCGACCTCGGGGTGGGTGTGTGGGCCATTGCACCCATGGGGTTACAGTGGTGCATAGGCCCCCGCACAGGGGCAAACCATTTGTTCCCTGCTACCACTGCTCCGTCCAGTACACCGGCCCTCGTACCCATTGACTAGAACAGATGGCAGCACATTGTACAACCGGGACCACAGCGTCAGCCCGGTTTGCGGAGGCTCCAGGCCCCACAGGGGCTACTGTGGAAACCCATCCAAGCAACTTAACTGGCCCATTCCTAGCCCCCCGGGTCTGGGATTCATTGACTCTCACAGCCCCCAGGGGCAGGACAAGGGGGTAGCCCCTTGTACCAGCTGAGATACGAGGCCCAGGGAGGCCACCAGACTTTCTCAGGGGCGCCCAAGAGGCCAGTGATGGAGCAAGGACTTAAAGGCAGGTCCCCTGATCGTGGGCTGGTATCTGAATTTCTGCTCTCCCATTTCCATCTCCAGTTCTGTTTCTGTAGCTCCAGCATCCTCCTCATTGCCCTCACCCCAGAGGCCCTAGGCAGCACTTTGGCCTGGCCCACCCCAGTGACACTGGGCATACGGGGGCTTAGACCCAAACTGACCCATGGCAGAGCCCTAGGCCTTGGCACTGCCCTTCCCTGTTCAGACTGGCAGGCAGCGATGCCAGAGACCTGAGCTGTATTAGGGAGCCCCACCGAGGTACAGCCAGGCCCGTTCAGGCTGCCTGGTCTCTCATGGGTCCCTGGGCCCGTCCATCCTGCCAGGACATACTGCTGCTTTGCTAGGAGTGCCCCCAGACACATTTTGGGCGAAGATTTGTGGGGGAGCAGGGGTCTTCCTCCTCGGGAACAGCTCCTGTTTTCTGGATGAACCTCCCTTGTGTAGGCAGCAGCAGCAGCAGCAGGAGGGGAAGAATAAAAGAGTCAGTGCCAGGAAGAGTCAAAGGCAGTCCTACCTCCTAGGGTAACTCAAAATCCTACTTGGCCCACAAGGTACCCAGTGCGCCTGCCTCCCTCTGCCCCTGTGACTTCTTGGCCTCGGACAGAGACGAGGCACACTGCCCCAGCAGCTGACCCGCCAGGGATTGAGCTTCTCTGATTAAATCAAAGAAATTAGTTCAACAGCATCCTTAAGCTTTGAGCTGAAATTAGACCTATCCCTGACGGGAGTGGGGTCAGCCCTGCTAACATGGAAATGGAGCAGACCTGGCTGCAAAATCAGAAGGGAGGTGGGTGAGCCCTTAGGGCTTTTCCCCAGCACACCACCCCCTCCCAAATGCGCCACACCGCCTCTCTGCTTCTTAGCCCTGGATCTGAGCCTGTCCCTTCTCCATGCTCTGCCTGGTGCAGGGATTACACTTTAATCAGAATCTGTGTGGGAAATTGCTTACATCTAGATTACAAGCGCTCGGCATCTACCCTGGGCATATCAGCCACAGCCCGTCCTGCCCGGGGATGAAACCCTACTGTCACGCTGGCTCGCAGACAATCTCGCTGCCTCGGCGGAGCGCAGATTAACGCAGTGGGGGGCAGGGTCTGTGTGTGGACGTGGGAGGGCCGGGCCCACACCAATCCCTTCCAGACTTGCAAACCTTGATTAAGTCTTGCTGCCTAATCCTCTTGTGTCTGTGCAGGGTCCTAGCACATCGGTAACCCCACAGCATTGTCCCAGGCGCAGCTCCACCCAGCACGGTCGCTGGGAAGCCTTTTAAGTTATCAGCCTGTCCAAAGGAGTGAGGGACTGGGGCATGGGCATCCCAACCAGTTTGAAGGGGCTGAAGGGTACCAAAAAGGGCTGAGACCAGTGCCTCTGCAGGACACAGGGGTGGGGAGGGGGAACTAGCGTGGCAGTGAAGGCCGGCTTGGAAGACGGGGTGTGACCTGTCTTCTCGTCTTGGGGTGATTCCTGTGCAGCTGCAGAGCTCCACTGATGGGCCCAGAGCCCCACGGCTGTCCGGCCGCCTGCGCGTTTCAACCCCGGGTTGCAAGGGATGGAGGGAGAGATGGACCTTCTCATGGAAACTGCACTGCTAAACTCAGTTCATCCTTTTCGTCCATGCAGCCACCTTCCAGCTCCCTCCCCACCCTGGATCCTCCCTGCCATGTTCCTCCTACAGGGATCATGGCCTGTCAGAGCCTGGCCCCCGGGTCTCTGAGCCATACTTCAGCTGAGGAGCCCTATCAAGGGCTCCTCAACGCGATCACACTGACTTGCCAGAGGCAGAGCTGTGGACTGGCTGGGCTTGGCAAAACCAGTGTAGCCAAGGCCTTGGCTTCTCTCATTTACTAAGCACTGGTCCCCCTGGATCACATGTACCAACCCTTGGCTTTTTCCAGCTGTTCACCCTCTGGCCACAGCCACTGCTCTTCTCTGACTCCTCTCAAACCCATCTCTGGGTGCCCCCACCCGGTGGCACTGCCCTGGCACGGTCTCCCTGGCACTGCAGACATGGGAGGCATGCTCCCTCGGTCCTCCTGGGGTCAGGGCTGCTTGCTCATTGCACAGAGGCCCCATCCTCAAGGCATCTGCACCAGCCAGGACCTGAACTAAGACCCTCCCCCAGGCCTCAGTCCCACCTGGCTACTCACCTGGGGGCACAGGAGAGATCCCAGGGCCACCCTTGGGAGGGGGGAGAAGAGTGACAAGGTCTCTCCACCCAGGAGGCTTTAGCTTCCCCTCCTAATACCTTAATCCTGCTCTTATCCCTGTGAGTCCCCGTGACACAGAGCGTCCTCCTGACCTTGCAGCACAGACAGCCCCTCCCCAGGGAGGGGGACCTGGCAGCTCTCGGCCCCGGTGCTTGCCAGACACAAGCGCTCGGAGGCTCTGTGCCGCCAGGATCCAGCATGGCTTCCTTTTTCACGGCAGCCATGAAAAGCTTTAGGGGCGGAGGTGAGGAGCAGGAGGAACCCAAGGATGGGAAGAAGGCAGAGCTGCCCAACGGCATGTCCCACGAGGAGTTTGAGGAATACCAGCGGCAGCTGCTGGAGGAGAAGTAAGATTTTGCCCTCTGTGGCCCTCTGCCGCCTGGGTCCCTCTGCGCCCACGGGCTGCCAGCCACCAGCTGGGTCTCAGCCCCGCGGGAGGGAGGGGGAAGGCGCACCCAGCTGCTCCAGGCATGGACAACGCGCCAAGCCGAGGCAGAGGCCAGCTGGCTCACCAGAGCCCCGTGGGTGTGGGGAAGGGGCTGTACTGGCTGCTCCTCCACAAGCGTCCCTTGGATTGAGGTCCCGACCTGGTGAGCGGTGGGGACTTCTCCAGCCCAGCCCGAGGAGCCGGCCAGGGGGCATGCCCCAGGTGGGACGTCAAGACTCAGGAGCCAAGAGGAGAGGGGAGGTGGTGGGAAAGCAACAAGGGAGAAAGGAAGAGAAGGACAGGAGTGCTTGGGCAGGGAGAGGCTTGGCAGGGACACAAAAGCCCCTCCATCAGGCTGCTCCCCCAGGGCCTGGCTCTCAGTCTGTAGGGATGAGGAACGGCCTCCTTGAAGGCCAGCCAGCCAGGATCCCTGCCGGGTGAGGGCAGACACAGGCCCATTGACAGCTGTGGGCTGACGTACAGGTGCTGAGGAGCATCCTTCTCAGAGCTACGTTTGCAAAAGTGGCTCCTGATTTTGGGCACCCAATTTGACAGTGGGTGAAGCCCAATTCTTGGAAGTGCTCAGCACCCAAGATTGCTGTGGGTGGCCTGGAGCCGCTGAACTTAAACCCCACTTTAGAAAGCAGCAGCCTTCAGGACTGAGGCAGCTCCCTGAGAGCTTCAGATGAAGATCAGGATGGGGCCAAGGAGCAGGACACTTACGGTGCTTGGAGACTGCCCAACTAAATGCTTCACTAGCTCACTGGCTGTTGGCACTGGGGGTCCTGGTGCACAGTGCCATGTGCAATCAATATGTCAGTCCATCTTCATGCCAAATTTAGAACCAAGCCTAGCCCTAGGTGGTGGCACAGCAGGGCTGCATCCACATGCACCAATGATTTGTTACCTGTTGCTAACAAAGCAACGTATGTCTGGACTGTGACCTTCATTCTACCTCTGCAGAAGCTCATGTCTATCTAAAGCACTGAGAGTTTGGACCGGGCTGTCCATCCTGCTCCGAGTACGTCTGCCCTGTGTGGGATAAATGAGTGTGTGCAGTGTAAGGTGTGGTCACTGGAGGGCACACTTGCTAACTTGGCAGATTATCCAATACTTTCAGGCAAGGTATTTGCGAGCGGCCACTGCCTGGGCAGCCTCAAGTATTCAGGGATCTGATCTGAGGCATCCTGGACCGCGCAGTCAGCAGTGCTGGGCTCCCGTGGGCCCTGGGGATGTTGCTAGGTGAATGGGTCTGCCGCTGGGTAGAGGGTCACTCCGGCTGTTTCTTGTTCCTTCCTGCAGGATACAGCGGGACAAAGCCTTTGCACATAAGAAGGCAGAAAGAGCCACTGTCCGGATGCACCTCCGGGGGAAGTACCGCCTGCCACAGGTACGGGTCGCTTGCCCTCTGCTCAGCGTGAAGCCTGGCAGTGCCCTGAGCAACCATGGGCCGCGCTATCCCAAGGCCGCACCAGAACCAGGCTCCATGCTTGCACCAGCGCCTGCAGGGAAAGTTCTCCAGCTCCTGGGAGCCAGGGACACGCTCCCTGACAGGAACCAGCCGTTCTCTGCCATGCCATTCGTTTGGCACCTCTGTGAGCCTCCAGGGAAGACCCAAAGCTGGGGCTTCTTCCTGGCGAGGGCAGCAGTATGTTCCTCCGTCTCATGCGCACACCCCGGCTGGTGGCATCACACTACTGCAACCCCGAGTTGTAACCCCCAACCCTCTTGCGTGCCTGCAATCCAGGGAATCATGTACCGGCCTGCAACGTGGCATCGTACCAGGTGCAGCCAGTGTACCTCTTGCCCACAAATGCACCCTTCTCCCAGTCTCCAAGGTTTCCCCCTTGAGATCTCTGCTTCCAGGGTTTCCTAGCTCAGAGAGATGGCCTGCTTTTTCTGACGACCAGTGTTATTGAGACCTACCTGCTCTGACAGCTGGGGTAAGTCAGCAGAATAGCTCCTCATACCATTCAGGGTCATAAAGCACGATCCTGTCACGCCACTCTGCATCCCTATTTGTCCTCTCTTCTAATCATCACTTCCATGACTAGGGCACCTGCAGCTATGGCATCCCTGGCACCCACTGCCATTTCAGGGGGGCCCTGAGCTAGAGGCAGGGCAGAGGGTTCACTGGCCTTCTTTCCTCATTTCAGAGTGAACAGGATGGTGCCCAGATCCAAGTGGCTGGAGGAGATGTGGATCTCCCTGAGGATCTGGCTGCGATGGTGAAAGAGGAGGAAGAGGAGGAGGACGAAGGGTCATACTCTTTCTTGGAGAAGCTGCAGGAGATGGACTTGGAAGCCTTGAAAAGTAGAGCACAGGGCACATTTGATGAGGTGAAGGGGAAATGCGTGCTGATGTAAGCCCTTGTACTGCTGCCCAGCTGGCCTCCTGCTACGTGAGCCCATGCTCAGGTCTGGGGCTCTGTCACCAGGTGAGAGCAGCTCAGTCAGGCATGCAGGTGGGTCCGAGTCTCCCCCAGGGATGTGGGTCCTCAGAGGTCTGGACATTCAGGTTCAGGGATACCGGGGCTGTTTAGGGCTCCAGCTCCCAGTGGTTTCAATAGGAGTTTGATGGCCATGTAGAAGTGACACACTTTAATGCCAATGTGGGTCTGGGTCTTAGATGCCATGGAGCTGGGTGCCATATAAAATACAGAATAGCCCCCGGCTGCTCTCTCTTCTCCCTTAGCCACAAACAGAGGCCGCATGCAGGGCCCCCAGCCCATGCCCCAGCTCTTCCTGGGGCAGCAGAGTTTGCTGGGGGCAGCGCTGCCTGGCCCTCTGGGGCTGCGCGGCCCTGAGCCCCCTCACCGCACACACAGTCGCATTCAGTTAACCTGGTCTCTCATGACCGGCTGAAAACTTGGCTCTGATGGCAGACTGCTGCGGAGCCTCCTTCCCAGGAAAGGCTTTCCTTATCCCGCGGCGCCGGAGGCAGCTGGGAGCTCTGCTAATACTCAGCCTGGCACAGCTCAGCCCAAGGTCCCATCCACCAGCAGCTGGAGTTGCAGGGAACTGCAAGGTTGCATCCCAAAGGCTGGATTCAGTCTTATTCTTCGCACACCGTGTCGGTGGATCACAAGTGAGTAGCAACACAGTGCCTTGGCGTCAGAACTGGACCGGAAATGCCCTGCACATCACCTACACAGCCAATTTTGGCATCTTTTCTGCTTTTTGATGGACAGGGCAGTTGCTGGGATTGTATGCCTCCTGTGCTGGGGAGAATGCAGTGTTGCCCCAGGAAGGCGCCCTGTCTACAAATCTGTAACTCTGGCATTTGCAGCACAGCAGTGACGGTGCTAGAGGAGACCTCTTTCTGCAAGGGGTAGGAGCAGGAGGCAGGCTTGCTAGCCGCAGCGAGCACATGTTACCCTGCCTATCCATCTCCATTCCTAGCCCACTGCTTCATCTCTTCCCAGCCAAACCTGCACAGTGACGATTTGGAAACGCACAAAATCCAGAATCAGCCCCAGAACGGAGCTGCATGTAATTCTTAATTAAAGCTATGCACAATGGGAAGCTAGTGAAAATTGTGCCCTTTTTATTTTTCTCTTGTTAAAATATGCTTAAAGGATCACCCTTCTTTTTCATGAGACTTTGTGGTGCAGCGGGCAGCACCGCGGCAGACCTGCCACCTTCCCCTTGCTCTCTCTTGGGCAGATAGGTTGTGCACACTGTTTGGGGTAGGAGCCATCCCTGCCAGTGTGGGGCCCTCACAACGTGTCCTTGATCTTAACAGGGCCCTAACTGATAATACTTGGTGCACAGGGCAGTTTTCTCTCCTCACTGTGAAGTACCAAGAGCACATTGGAAGGTGGGTCTTGTTTCCAGCCGGGGTTGTTTCTACAAAACCGACTCCAAACCCATTTCCCTTCAGACCCAGACTTGGTTCGCGCTCAGATCCCAAGGCGAGTACGTGACATTCTCCCTCTTTAAATGATCGGACACAGAGCTGGGACTCTGCTTCTCCTTGCCTCAAATGCTTGTGTAGGCAGCTGGCGTGTCCCACCCCAGACGTCACCGCAGTTCAGTCCCTGCATAATCCTGTGCTGTAACCAATATGCACTGATATGTAGGGGGGTGAGGGGCACTAGATCTGCTCCCAGGCACAGGACTGCTGCCAAAGCTGTTGCTGTTGCTACTAAGCAGTAGGCTGGGCAAGTAAGACTACCCAGAAGTATCTACACAAGACATTTGCTGTGCATCTGACTGATTCACTGCCCTATTAGGGCGCTTGAAACCAATAAACTCCACGGCAGGACAGTTCTCATAAATACAAGTCCTACCCTGCTGGGGGAGATTTTTTTCTGCGCCGCAACGCACATGTAGACATTGAGCCAGCTGGCTAGGGCAGGAGCCTGCTGGCTAGCCTCATGCCCCAGCCAGCCCCTCTGCAGTATGCTGAGCCCGGATGGGGTAGCCCTGAGCTGGCAGGCTGACCCCTTGGGCCTCCTGCCAGCCTGGGCTGCTGTGACCCCGCTCAATGTGCTGCGGTCCGCGCACATGTGTAAACCATGCACCCAGGGGAGTTTATGAACTGTGGCGCAATAAGCTCATCACTTTATTGCTGCTAGTGCAAATAGGCCCCCTTTCTCCTCACCCTTCCCCCGCTTCCCAGTCTACTGTGGTCAGCATAGCCTCCTCCGGCAGTTCCCCCGCTCCTGGGCACCCTGGAGTCGAGCACTGGTGCCTCACAGGATTGGGCCTTCACAGATGACCACAGTTCCCATCAGTGGCCCCACTACGCTACTTTTACTATTCGACTGGATTGAAAAGAAAAGGGAAAGGATGTTTGCTCCCTCCGGATCTGACACAGCCACAGGTTAGCCTCATCTCAGGATCTGGATGGTGAATAGGTCCCTTTCTTTAGAAGGCACAAGACTAGAACAATTATATGAGGACTGGTTTTCATCTTGCAGGTTATTTGCTTGAGTGCATTCCCTTGTTACATACATTCAGCAGGTACCGTAGGCTTAAATAGGGCAGATCAGAAAAATAGCTCGGGGAGGCTGAAGGCTGCTAAGGTCACTAATACCTGCCTATTTTAGTGAAGCCTAATCTGCCTGAATCTCTTGTCCCCAGAGGACTAAGCCAGCTGAACTCATGTAAAGTATACTGTAGGATTCTGCAGCAGTGAGCCCCGATGCTGCTGTGCCCCCCTGGATGCCACGGGCTTTAGGGCCAGGTCTGAAGAATATGGGTTTAGTGAATTTTTATCAAAGCAAACAGCCTGTCCATGTGCAGTCCTTCCCTTCCCCCAGTGTAAACCCACTGGTTCCCAAAATCTGCTGAGCTGCTGGGGGCAGAGACACCATCTCCTTGTACATCTGCCCATTCCTTCAGCCTGTAGCGTGACGGAGGCAGGGTGAGCGGGGCAGCAGCCCCAGGTGCTATGTTGGGGGGCGGAGGATAGGGAGGAGGACAAAAAATAGCAGCTGCCACCACAGCCACACCAGCAGCAGGCGGCAGCGAGAAGTCATCACTGCACCATGCATTGCAGCTGCCCCAGGTGCCCGCTGCCTCGTTACACCTCTGCCTACAGCCCACACGCTCGGGGAAGGGTGCTGGAAAACATGCCAGGCACATGTGAGGGAGTGACCTGCCCAAGGCCATGCAGCCAGCGGGAGGCAGAGCTGGGCCTAGGCTCCTGCCCTGGAGCCCTGGGTGCCCTTCCGCTGAGTAACCACTAGGCTTCTCTCCCGCCCAGCATTTCATGCAATCTGGCCACATTTGCAGCCAGTAACAAACCAGGAGCTTGTGGCTGGCACAGAGAGTCCTTGCCCTCCTCCTCCGAGAGCTGCACGCTTGACGACTGTTATCTCTGAGCAGTTCTGGTGGCTGCCTAAGACACTGTAGCCAAAGCACTTAGGAAACATGATTTGGTAGCAAAGACTCAGACATGGGAGTCCCTGACTCTTCCTGGCCTTGTGGTTGGCTTATTGCATGGCCTTGGGCAGTTCACGTCTCTGCTCTGTGCCTCAGTTTCCCCATCTGTAAAATGAGGCCCATAATCCTTCCCTCCCTGGGAGAGTCTGTGGATAAGGGGTCTGCAAGCACCCAGAAAGGTTGAGTGTTATCAGTGTTAGACGATAACACTCTGGTACCACAGAACGGAGAGGCAGGAAGAGACGCTATTCTGGTAGGTCATAGAGAGCCCTCTCGTGACGTCTGCTGCCCTCCATTCCCGTTGCCTTCACTGCCTTCTGAGCACTTGCAGGATGCGGCCACAGCTGTAACAAGGCCACATCTGGAGAGGAACATACACTGTAGGAGCATGCGGCCATTCAGGCAGGTTACACCGACCCCCCGGAGGCCTGCTGCACCCTGAGTCCTCAGCTGGGAAGGGCTCCTGTGCCACGGTCCCTGCCGCCAGGGCTGTTTCGGAAGTTTGTGTTAAATAGTGGGTCGAATCAGTCACCAGAGCCCAGGGCTCCTTCTACCCCAGGCAGTGTCTACCTTGCTGACCAGAGAGCCAGGCTGCTCTTGCTCTTCTTGTGGCTCGTGACTTCCCGTTCGGGCTCCCCAGGGGCCTAGCGATGAGAGGAGGAGTAGAGACTGCTCTCAGCCCGACTTGCAATCTGGGCATTTGAGGTTCCAGGCGTTGTGGATGGGGGAGAGGTGGGGTCAAACCCCCCAAGGCCGAAGAGAGCCTAAACCCAAGCCTTTTATATTAACAGGGTTGCGAGGACTCGGGCAGGACTGCTCTTAGGCACCTAATCGGTGAACTAGAATCTGGCCCCGCGTGTCTGCAGGGAGAAGAGGGTCACCCAGAGGGTGCCGGGGGCTGCCTGCTAAGAGAATGGGAGACGTGGGCTTCTTAGAGGCAGGACAGGCTCACTCTCCTGAGCCTTGCAATGTAAGTTTGAAGCAAATGGTAGCTAAGTCTGTCACCTTAAAGGCAATATAGGATTTGAGCCAAAGAGTCACAAGATGCTTTTTCCTGCTCTGATGGACTTGTTGGCAGAGAGGCAGGGCTTGCTGTGGTCAGTAGCAAGGAGGAGAAGGACTAAGGGAAAACCCACACCCACCTCCTTCCCTCCCTCCTGGGGATGGTGAGTGTGGGGTGGGATTAAGGGGGATGAGATGCCAGCTCCCGCAGACTGCCTGAGAGGCACAGCTCAGACAGGCTGGGTTACCTAGTCATTCCCTGGGTACTGGGATGTCTTCGGAGACCCTAACCCACCCCTCCTTGCCATGGAGTCATAGACAAGTTGGGCTGGAGCGGACCTCCTGCGGCCATCTAGTCCAGCCCCCTGCTCAGGGCAGGATCACCCCATCTAAGCCATCCTAGACAAATGTTTGTCTAACCTGCTCTTAAAAGCTTTGTGAACAACCCTCACACGCATCATCTAGCAGGCACAAGTCCTGGAGCCTCAAATGCCCTGTTCAGACATGGTTGGATCCTTGCTGCTCCATTCTGGACACCGAGGGCGGGATCTTATTGCACCGCGTGGATGGTCGAGGAGCAGCTCGAGAACAACTCAGAGCTACTCAAGTAAGTGCGTGAGTGAGTCCATTACCCCCTGTGGGCACGTAAGTGGCCCCATGATAGGAACAGGATCTCCCTCCAGAGACGCACAGGCATCTCCCTGCTCCTTACGTAGTGCGGGTATTAACGCCCCCCTGTCCTTTAGTCAGGTACGTCAGAGTTAGTGGTGCTTTGGTCAGCCTCGGCGTCCAGAATGAAGCAGTAATGACTGATCGGGGCAGAAAGCCACTGAATGAGCAGCTCGCTAGAGATCTTACCTGGTATTAAGGAGGAATAAATCCCCATGAGTGTAATCCAGGGGACTTGGAGGGACAATTCTCCCATCAGCTCCCAGAGGCACACGCGTGTGAATCCTACAGACCCATGCATCAGGAGCAGCACATGTCTCTTAGCCAGGGCGGAGCTGTGGTCTCTGCCAGCCACAGTGCCTTTGCTTGCAGCCACTAGCGTGTTCATGACAAGCGTGGGGATAATTCCCAAGACGGTTCCAAAATCTACTAATTCAAGGAGGCCTCTGGTGTTGTTGTCAGACCCTGTCTGCTCTGGGAAGGATCTGCCACATAAGCCTCTGGAGCAAATGATCATTTTGAGTGAAAATGGGCATGGCCGGATTAACAGATAGGCAAGCTAGGCACAGGCCTAGGGCCCTGAGCTGCAAGGGGGCCCCGGTCCTTCCCTCCATGCTGGTGGTGCAAATGGCTCCATATGCCCCCCTTCCCTTCCTGTCCCCTCCGCCAGCCTCACAGCCACTGCGGCTCTGTCCTAGGGGCAGCTCTGAGCCCCGCTCCCCGTGAGCAGCAGTACCAGCTGGGGAGGAGGGCTCAACTGGCCCGGGGCCCATGAGTTTGTTTGCCTGGGGTCCACTAATGGGTTAATCCAGCCCTGAAAATGGGCCAGTTCTACAACCCCTGCCCCCCCCAAAAGGGGGCAGAGGCAAGAACCAGCAACCATTGGCAAGGTTACATTACACGCGCTCGTGCTGGTACAGGTTGATTTTCTCACTGAAAACAGAATTTGGAGATGGCTGCACTCGGGGACAGCGCCCAACAGCAGGAACCACGTGCTGAGACTGGCTGTCCCTTGCATCAGGCTAGGGCAGACCTGCAGTCCCCACACGGTGACCGTCCTCCCAATGAAGTCAGGGGGTTCTGCTTGCCGAATGTCAGCAGCCAACCGAGCCTGCCCTGGGTGTTGGCAGGTACATCCCCTCCACGGGATTTCCAGAGAGCTACGTCACACAGTCAGAGCCAGCCCAAAGTTTTCTACACCCACGTATCCAGATTCATTATTTTAAAGCAGTAGCGAAGGGGATAACACCCGGTACTGCGCTGAATGATTCCCAGGAGCTCATTAACCCTCCCCTAGCCTGTTCATCCACAGATCTCAGTTGCTTCCCGACGCTCATGGACTTATTCAGTTTTGCTGCAGTCTTGCCCTGGGGATCGGTGAAGCTGTGATTCCCGAGTGTGTGGTGAAGTGTGTGGGGCTTGGGTAGGTTCAGGCAGTGGGGCTGGTTGGTGGCAGGCAGGGGAGGGGGTAGGATTCCCATAAACGCTGAACAGTAATGATTGGTGCCACCTCCCAGGGGAGGTACCGGGCTGCATTGCATCTCCCAAGCCCTTCGGGCTTGTCCATGACAGAGCTCCGCTGCTGTATCTACAGTAGCTGGGTCTGTCATGCTGAAGGAGGCAAGGAGACGGAGAGGGACAGGGGCCATACAGGAGTGGCAGGAAGGGTATAACTGTGGCACCAAGTCCATGCCATGTCCCCATCCATCCGTAATAGGGAAGGGGAATGCCACTGAGAGATCTGCTGGCTGTGGTCTCAGGCTGCCAAGTCCAGAGCAGATCTTGGGAAAGAGAAGGAAGGAGACATTTCTCTAAGTTCAAGTTTGCCCCTACTAGGGGGGAAGCAATGAGACAATGCCATCACAGCCCTGTGACCCAGCTAAACTCCAGCTGTTTACTCATGAAGAGGACACGAGGCACATGTGGCTCTGCTGGCCTCTTCTTCCCTGCCCCAAGACATGACTGAGATGCATTTGGATCAGGGGCTGGGGTAGCTCATTCCCAAATGCCCTCCTGTGCCAGGAAGTACAGAGCAAGGGGAACCGAGTGTCCCGCTCAGCAGTGCCCAGTGCCACCCCCCTGCTCGTATGGGGGCGCAGGCAGCCCCGGCACCCGCAGCACCCTGCGTTCTAGCCACAAATCACTCTCGGTGTCTCCTCTTGCCCCACCCCGAGAGGCCTAAGCAGCCTGGGATGGGTTCATCTCCGGCTCTGGATGGAGGCGAGCAGGCATGTGATTCAGGTCAGAAGCTTCCTCCAGGTCTCCTTGGCTAACAGCCCTGTCCCCCCATGCCACCACCTGTCCCTCCTCTCAGTCCACCCTGCCTTTCCGGGAACCGTTCCTGTCACCCGCCTGCCTCCCACCCCCACCCCCAGCCTCTTAATGAACTAAAAAAATTATAAATCCCTCTCAGAGCTGATCACATGATACCCCCACCTCCCAGCCTCCCCTGCCCTGCTCCCCCCCCCAGCCTCCCCCCACAGTAAGCTGACGCAGCGTCTCTAAGCGTTAGCAGCTTTGGCTTCTAATAGGATTAGCAAGGTTTAAAACTGTCATTTGAGTGAACTAAACCTCCTGATACCCTGCATTGCACCTTCTTAACCAATTTGCCTTCAATTAGGGTAATTGGGAAACTAGCAAAGAAGTATAGCATTAATATTTTAAAGTGATGAAGCGATTATGGGCCTCGGACTAGGAAGCAAATCAATTTGCTATCTGTGCCTAAAAGGCAATTATCATCATTTGCAAATAAGTCCCCTCTTCCCCACGGCCCCTCCTCCTGTGCTGGCCAACACCTTAAGGAGGCTGGATGGGAAGGCTGTGAGCACGCAGCCCTTATGGGACAATCCCTGCCAGGGACCTGCAGGCTGTGGCTGGGCAGTCCTCCCACACGCACAGCACCTGCAATTCAGTTTGCCCTTCCTTACTGGTGAGAGCCATGAACTCATGGCCGGCTGCCAGTTCTCACCCAGGGATGATCTCTCCCACGGGCAGGACTGGGAGCAGAGGAGACAAGCTTCCTCGGGGGCCTCTTTGGAATGGGGCTCCTCCTCCCCAGTGACACACCAGCTCCACTTTCACGCGTGAAGCTCTGCCTCCGCAGGTGCTTCTGCACGCGGTTGGCCAAGTGAAGTGCACTTGTGCACACAAACCCAGCGTGCACCAGACACATGTGATCACTTCCTTTCATGTGTGCTATGCAGGAATCACACTCAGGCACACACTCAGACATTGTCACACCTGCTCACGTGCTCTTACTTGGCTCTCAGGCCCAGCTCCTTAAAGGTCTTTAGACACCCAACTCTGATTCAGTGGTAGGTAGCTGCGTAAGTACCTTTAAGCATCTGGGCCTTAGTGTCTTGCACAAGGTCATGTAGTAAGTGAATGGAAGAGCTGAGAACATAACCCAGGATTTCTGTCTCCTGGGCTCTTGGACTACATTTCTTCCTAGTCCCAGCTTGACCTTCAAACCCAAATACTAGAACTAGTCAGGAAATGGGGATCCTTCTCTGTGGGAAATGTTGAGTTGTTATGTCTTGGCACAGAAAATGTCTGATTTGAGGGTACAAATATTCAATTGTGGGCAAACAGTTTCGTTTCCCGAGGAAACTTTGAAATGTGCCATAGAGAGGAGATATTTTTCATACAAATTGTAACTGAGTTTTCAATGATTTTTTTCAATCCAATTGGCATTGCAAAAGAGTTTCAATGGGAGGTTTTCAACCCATCTGTCCAATGATAAACGCACAAGCACCCAGCAAACTGACTCCAGTGCTATAACAGAAGGCAGCGTTTCATGTACTGCCTAGTCCTTAGTGATGCAGAGCCAGTCAATAAAAGACAGCTAATGGCATCCAGATGTGGCCAGTTCAAAGCTGGCAGCCTGGCAACCTTTTTATCCACAGCGCATGGTTTGTCTGTGGAATCCATTGCCCCAGAAGATCAGTAGGCCCAGAGCCTGGCAGGATTCAGAAGGGATCAGACACTTCTGTGGCTACCATGAGTTGCTACTGTACATATTAAAAATAAACAGGGGTTTTTGAAGGGAGATAAACCACCCTGCTTCAGGCGGAGGTATATCTTACCAGGGTCTGCATCCTGCAGCAGGGATGGCAACAGAGTCTGAATGTCTGCCCCATCTAAACGGATGTGTGCAGCTGGAGCCTGACCTCCCACCTCTTGTTGCACTACTGGCTTCAAGGTATGAAGACACCTCTGTTCATGGACAGCAGGACCCCTTATCCCAACAAGTCAGGTTTTCTTGCATCTTCCTCTGAAGCAGCTGGTGCTGGTCACCAGCAGTGCAACACCACAGCCGGGTGCTCGGGGCTGCTACCGCCATGATCACAGTCAACAGCTGTGGCAAAAGCTGTTCTTTTTGCCCCCAACCCCAGCAGCACCCAGGGCAGTTACCCTGTCACCCTGCCCTCATTCTGCCACTGCTGATCATAGTCAGAGTCAAGCTCTGATCCAAGGAAGCAATCCTATGTTCCCCTGAGGGAGCCAATGGGTTTTTTGCCTGAGTCCCTGCATGCACCCAGAGGCACTAAGCAGCTGCAGTGAAGTGGTGCAATGGTGGGGCAGTGGGAGGGCAGGGGGCACTCATACTAACATAAGCGTGTGCATGTTGTGCTATTTCTGTACAGAAAGCCATACCGGAAGCCAGAACCACTATTCTGCTCTCACTGCATCCACACCTGGGGTTGTCCCAGTGTAGCAGTTAAAGTTTGCACCACTAACTGCAGTTGCTCCACTGATTCAAATGCTGCGTGTAGGCAACGCCTAGGAAGAGACTGCAGAATCAAGTCCCATAGTGCATCTAACATAGTAGTTCCCCCTGTGTTTAGGAATGGCAATGACAGTTCTCCACTTGCTTTGTAATCCAGATCCCAGGCACCCCAGGGCATGGGATGCTCTGGATCTGGATATTGTTTGCTTGCTCTTGCCTTCTCTCTTTCTAACACAAAAGCTAAACGCCCAGGCAGAACCATCTCGCTCATGTTGAACTTTGTCAGGATATTTAAAATCTCTTGAGCCAGGCTCTGTGGAGTCACTCCAGATGTAAATGAGATCATGTAAATGAGATCAGAATCTGCCCCATAGTAGTTTCTGTATTAACTGAACTCTTGTGATAAAGCCTTGAACCGAACAAGAAAGTGTAAGGGATGAGAAGCACAGCCAACAGTTGGCATAACTGAGAAAAATCAGCATCCTTTTACTAAAGCTATGCAGATTCACACCAACTAAGGATCTGGACCCGAGTCCTTCTGCTCCAGTTGGAGAAAGAAGCTATAACATCAAGTAACTGGGAACCAGCAGAGAGCTCCCTCGTCACACAGGGTGCATCTACTCATGCAATTAATGTGAAGCAATAAACTCCAGTTTATTGCTCCTGGGTGCTGTGTTTACACATGTGCCCAGGACCGTGGCACACTGAGTCGAGTTGGAGCAGCCCCAGCTGGCAGGGGTCCAGGATGGGGTCAACCCGGTGCCAGCCCAGTACTGCTGCGCCCTGCCTCAACATGCTGCAGAGAGCCTGGCTGGGTCACAAGGGTGCTTTAGTGTGGGGTGAGTCAGCAGGCAGCCCCTGCACTGAAGCACCCTGATGCCCCAGCCAGCCCCATTGGCATCTACATGTGCGCCGCTGCGCAGTAAATAACACTGCCGCAGGTTAGTACTTGTATTTACAAGTATTAACTTACGGTGACATTTATTAGTTTACTGCGGCATAATAGGGCCACACGTATAGACATGGAGACTTTGTTGTGGAGCTAATTAGGCAGCTCCGCAGTAAACGTCTCATGTAGATGCACCCACAGTGACAAAGAAGGAGGTGCACAGTCTTGGGACAGGGCAGAGATGGGATTGCAAGACAGAACCAGCAGAACAGAAGCATGGCATCCAACGCCAAACACAGTGTGAGCACCTAGCTGAGGCCTCTGCACCTGCCTGATAGAGACCTGGGGGTCTGTTCATTCCCTGCCCCTCAGCAGCACTGCGTGGCTTCTCAAAGAGGGGCAAGGTGGATGATTAGAAATCTGATGTGTGCCTGGGGAGCCCTGTGTCCCATTCCTGACTGCCTCAGTATGACCTTGGCAAAGCCACTTCGCTTCTGCTTCACTGTCTGTCTCAACTCTTTAGATTTGGATCTCTTCAAGAAAGGAACGGTCTCTCACCGAGGGCTGTCCAGCACCCAGCACCGTAAGCCCTGATCTTGATTGAGTATCTGTTACTCTGATGAATTAATGTTATATACAAGTGCTGTGCTTAAGGAATGGTAAACCTGTAAAACCAAACACTTGCAAAACAGGAAAATCCCGGGCTCAGACTGCCCTTACACTGTTAATTCAGTGCCCTTATTTATATGTGATGATACAGCCTTTAATTACATGATCAAATATGTCTTAAATGAGACTCCTGCCTCTCTGTATACAGGGCGGATGGTGCTCTGGTCAATATTGCCTTCTATCATCATTTTTTGTTATCTGGCTCCAGGTTGTATTTGCTGACTATGCTCTGCTCTCAAACCCAAATGATTCCTTTCCTTGTATGATTTTGTGTGCTGCTCCCATTCCTAGTAAGTTAGTGCTTCACCAACATGAATAACTTTCTCTTCCCTGCCCCTGTGTGCAGTGGAAGGGTGATGTTATCCCTACTTAATAGATTCAAAAGGGAAGAAGTCATAAAAATCACAGAGCTCATACAGAAGGAGGGCTGGAAGGGACCTCTAGATCCCTTGCCTAAGGCAAGATCAGCCCTGTTCCGACCATCCTATACAAACCCATAATCTAACCTCTTAATAAAACAACCATCAACCCTAGCATAACAACACATAGCACCCTAACCTGCCACCAGTAAAGCAATGGATGATGGCAGCCAACATGCTCCTTTGGTAAAAGGCTGTTAATATACATATGCTCAAAAAATCCCAGGTAGAGGGCCATGCCCCCCGCTGCAGAGGAAGGAAAAAAACCCAATCTGACCATGGCGTAAAACTCCTTCCTGACCCCAGCTATGACAGTTGACCTGACCCTGAGTAGAGGGGCAGGAGCCTCTAGCCACAAACCTCCAAGTTAAAGTCCCAGCAGGAGCAATGGCTCAGCCCAGTCACAACCCCCAGCCTTGGCTGCAGCCAACATCCAATGCCCCTGAGGAAGAGTTAAAAAAATTGCACCTGGCATATGTAGCAGAAAAGGGAGTGAGGAGCAATTCCCTCCCAGCCCCATGCAGCAACCAGCAACACCCAGAGGCATGGACAGTAGAGCATAGGCTGATATCGTCCCCAGCCAGTGGCTGTCCAACTTTTTCTTGGACACCTTCAGTGGTGGAGTCCACAGCTTCCCTAGGCCGTCTGCTCTGCTGCCTCACTGTCCTAACAGTGAAGAAGGTTTTCCTGATATCCAATCTAAACCTACTTAGCTGCAACTCCAAGCCAAGTGTTAAAGGTGTCTGGTTGAGATACCCAGGTGCCAATTTTTCACTGCTAGGACATTATCGGGCTGGCATTTCATCTGTTCAAAGCACAGCTTCCATCAACTTCGGTCGTAGCTGTGAGCGCCAAGCATTCCTGCACACCAGGCCTCAGGGGCTCAGTTGGGTCTCCAGATAATAAGAGACACGTGGTGAGTAGCCCACTTGTGAAAGATTTGCTTTGAGCAATTTCCCCAGCATCAGACAGGGAACCCCGGGTCCTGCAGGGTGCTGTGTCCTAGTAGTTACAGACTTTCTGACCCTGTTCCCTCCTGCCTCACTCCTCCTGCACTTTTCCTCTAGTACAACACCCCACCCTTGGCTCCTATCCCACCAGACTGTTCCCTGTTCCCCAGTCCCAGTCTGCTCCTGTCCCTTCCTCCCTTCTGCATTTGAATCAGGTTGCTCCTTCCATCCTCTGCACACTGCAGTGGGAATGAGACTGCAGGAGAGAGAGGCTCTCTGATCCCAGTTCAGTTTCCCAGCACCACAGAGCCCCCAGCACCTTGGAAGAATTACAGGGAAAGTCCTGCTTAGCTCCAGTTCACATGGAAGCTACAGAGAATTTAGCTGCCAAACTCTAACCAGCTGGATATAGCTGAAGAAAATTATTCTCAGGCTTAGAGCTTGGCTGAAGCTGGGTGGATGATCTGAAGGATGGTAAAGGGCATGTCCCTGCATCTCTGATGATCCTTTTGATGGTTTTCCAGTGCCTGCTTCACTGGTCTTCCTAGTACTTGCTAACAAAACAGTTTATAAGAATTGCCGTATGCAAAATAGAATCACAGACTCATCATGTAATTTCCTCAGAGCTTCATTTTTAGAGGCTGTTGGACCAATTTAGCTGAAGCTTTCAAAGCCCCAGCATGAGACGGTCACTCTGAGTGGGAAATTTCAACACAATCAGTTTAGACAAAATTCTAAGTGATGGAAAATAGGGTTTTAGGGTCAAGCGTGAGGCCACCCGAGCAGCAAGCTTTGCTACCAGCTCTGCCTTTATTAAGAACAGTAATGAAGCCAATCTGATTTCCCAGACCTGGGCCCACCTCTGACCAGGAACCCCCCATCGTTTTGATTTCCTGACTCTTGTGTGCTGGAATTCATAATTATAAATCATCTCACCCCCTTGGCAAGTGACTGCAGACACGTGTCCCAGGGAGTCTCAGTGTACTTGTGCAAGGCAGTTTCCGCACCATAACCTGAGGGTAGGATCAGTAAACCAAGGTGCAAACCACAGCAATCAAGGGCTTGGTTCTGTAAATCAGGAGAAAGCCCACAGGGGTGATGGTATTACACTGGTGAGAAACCCCTTCGAGACCAGAAACAGTCTTCATCATGATGCGCTAGAATTCAATCTGTTCCTGATGCAAGATCCAGAAGAGCATCCAACTCTCTCTGCCGCTGTGCAGATCGGGTGGGTCTAGCACAACAAAAAACTAGATCCCAGGGAAGTAGTTTGATGAAAATGCCTGAATTGCCTCCAGGTCAGAGCACTGGCTTAAGACCCAAGAGGTCTTTGAGTTCAGCTCCTGGTATTTGCCATAGATTTCCTTGGGTAAGTCATTTTATCTGCCCTGTACCCTATTTCCCTGCATGTAAAATGGGTCTAGTGCTGCATAGGTCACTGTGAAGGGATATGGGCAATATAGAAAGACAGAAATAATAAACACTTAACATCTGCCAGTGTAGTAGACAGGTGGCTAAATACCAGAGGGAACACTCAGCATAGTGTGGTCCTGGTCCAGGACTTGGGCTCTGTGTTACTGCTACAAACATGATCATCAGTGGATGAGGCACAGAGGGTGTGACATGGATAACAGGGGCAAAAGTTGTCTGGGGTACTGGAAGTGTGATGTATGTCCAAGGGAGGGGGAAGGTAAAGGGCTATGGGCTGACGGATATGACATGGATGAACATAAGGAATGGATGTGTGGTGCACATCTGAGAGAGCAGGAGGGGCTGTTGCTTGAGGTTTTCATCTACAGTTGGAGCTGAGGGTGAGAAGCTAGGAGGGGTGGGAGGGGGTGATGCTTCAAGAGCTGTGTTGTTGTGGAACAGGGCCCCGGAGGAGATCATAAAATCATAGAAAATAAGGGTTGGAAGGGACCTCAGGAGATCATCTAGTTTACCCCCCGGTCAAAGAAGGACCAGCCCCAACTAGATCATCCCAGCCAAGGCTTTGTCTAACTGGGTCTTAAAAACCTCCAAGGATGCAGCTTCCACAACATTGCTGGGTAATCTGTTCCAGTGCTTTACTACCCTCCTGGTGAGAAGGATCTTCCTAATATCTAACCTAAACTTCCCTCGCTGCAATTTGACACCATTGCTTCTTGTTCTGTCATGAGTGGAAATGGGAGAAGCTGGCTGTGGGGATGCCCCCAGGTTCAGCTCCAGAAAGCACCAAATGGTTAACCAGCTGGTCAGTATTTTGCTGCCCTGAAGAGGACCACCAGAGCCTGTCTAGCTTTGCAGGCTGTGTTGTGCTGGGTGGCTGGGGATGCTCGCAGCAACAAGGCTGGGGAACAGTGTAATGGTTCCCTGGCAGCAAGCAAATGCCCGATTCTCTAATCCCTGTGACCTCATGTCTTCATGGCGGCTTGTAGTGTTACTGAGAGTGGCATCATAGGGGGCACCTTAAGATGTCTCCTTTGTCCCCTGTTCGGTTGCCCTCAAGTCTGTCCACCTTGGTGTTCAGGCCCCTGGCCTGCCACCTCGCAGCCCCATTCCCTGTCTGCCTACTCTGGGTCACCCGTAGACGTGACTCCTTTCCTCCGCAGTTGGCTCCAGGATCCAGCTATACAGCTAAACCACTGCATTCTTGCACATCTCTTATCATGTATTTCCTTCCCATGGAAGAATTGTAATCCCATGCAGCCTGCCCTGCACCATGCTCCTGGCAATGAGCATGGGTGAGACTCCAACAGCTCTGAGTCAGGGCTTCTGCTTCAACAGCTCATCTGCACTGGGGACTGGAAAGGGAACAAGGACACGCTTTCAAGACTGACGTGGCAGGGAACGGGTCACAGGTCAGGACAGATATGAACTGGGTGTGGGAGGCCTGAGTCTGAGCTAGCAGGGCATGACTATGGCAGACTTGCATCCTGGTGTGCAAGCCATTGCATTCAATTCCAGCCAGAGATCTGTACTCTCCCTTTCCCATCTGAACTAAAAGTGACTGCAGTACTATGGAGCCAGCTTGAAACAAGCCTGGTCAGCAGGTACCAGCAGCACAGAGCTCAGCATAGGCTACAAAACCTGCCCATGGAGGATTAGCCCATGCTGAGCCCCACACTGCTATGGTGCTAGGCCCTTCTTAGGCTGAGGGGCTTAGAGACCACATTGCCTACTTTCCAAGGAAGTGTCCTAGCCACAAGGCTATGGTCTGAGCTAGACCTCTGCCCTTCCTGCCAAAGGACAGCCAAGAATGTAAGATCGGTGGGGCAGAAGGAGAGCAGACTAGATGGGGCCTGACCCTAGAGCCCAGTGAGGTGGGCAATGGGCATTCCTCTGGGAGGGAGTGACACCGCATTTCAGCCCCAGACCCCAATGCTCTTCATGCATTTGATGCTGCTAAACACATAAGCAGTCCCAGGGCACAGGCCCTGCTGAGCATGTGATGCTGGGTGCTCTGAGCACTGGCCAGATCCCCAAGGGGGTTCATTGCAGGAAAAGTTATTTTTAGCCCATTTATGATCAACCCCCCCCTTCACTCTAAGGGGCACCAGGCACAGCACTGCTGCAACTAGATGCCTGCTTTAGCCTGGGCCTGGGTAAGACATGTCGGAGGAGCCCATGTGATTTAAGTGACTACCAGTTTATAAAGCAGTGGCTATTGTTATGTCCCAGTGGCCAGGATGGCTGACTACGAAGGGTCACATAATAGTGCGGGGCCTAGATTGCTCTGAAGAGCAGACTTTGGTTTTTGTGCTGTTGATGAAGGCTGAGGCTAAAATTCCTCAGGGTTTGATACAGGCAGACTAGGTTCTTTGAGTGAATCTGATGTCTTTTATCAAACCAAATTAAATAGTTGGAATTTTTTTTGGCAAGCTTTAGGGTTTAAAAACCCTTTGTCAGGCTGAGGACGTCTCTGCAGTTGGTGTGCGCTCTTCCTGGATGCAATGAATAGTAAATACAAAGGAGTTCGATGGTCAGTAAAGCACTCCATCAGTCAGGAAGGCAGAGGATAAACTAGGTCCCTCAAATAATAGGGCCCTTAACACCATTCATGATCACAGTGGTCTTTAGAGCAAAGGTTCCTTTTCTCATTGAGAAAAACAGGACTCCAATTCCACAGAAAGCGTCATGGAAATCTCCATACCCTCCCCCACCTCCCATTACCACTAGTGAACCTTTCAAAGTGACCAGCCAAGGCGTGCAGTCCTTGTCAATGAACACCAAGGTCTGAGGTGGGGAACATGCTTTTTTTTTGGTAAAAATATATGTCTTTATATTTTTTTGCAAATTATATATATATATATATATATACACACACACACACACCCCTTCTAGTCGCTGATCATTGCCTTCTTAACCCACCAGAGGAACCACGCAATTCAGCAATTCCAGTTCTGTAAGTCCATTGCCAGGTTTTATGAACAAGGGCAGCTGTACCCTCTCAGTAGCCCTGTACCAACAATCTGATTAGCTACTGACAGATAACAACCCAGGGTAGCATGTTTCCATACAGAGATGGCCTCATGCTTGTCCATGCTGAAGGGGGCAATGCGTGTGCGCTGGGGATGGCTAGGGGAACCATAGATGGAGAGGAAAAGGAAAGATACATGTGCACTGGTGGTGGACAGACATTTGGATGGTTTAGTCAGGGATGATCCTGCCTTGAGCAGGGGACTGGACTACATGATTTCATGAGATCCCTTCCAACATAGAATACATGTGAACTGTGCAGCTGAATAGTATGGGTGCACTGGGGGCAGAGCAGGATGCCATGTGGGTGCAGAAAGAAGCTAAGAGGAGGGAACCGGGGGCTGGGTATCAGTGCGGGGATGGGGAACATATACAGGGTGAATATATAGTATAGAATAGGGTGCATGTAAAGGAAGAAAGGAATAAGTGGGTTATGGGTGTATTAGGGTGTGAGATGGGGTGTAAGTTGTGTATTAGGAGGATTAAATGTGGAAGGTAGGGATGCATAGGAGGGACAGGCCTACTGAGGATATATGTGCACCAAGGGAGAAGAAACTGGGGTGGCATATGTGCATTAGAAAAAGGCAGAGTAAAGGCAAGACACCTGATGGATGCAAGGTCCATCTCCCTGGGATGTGCTGAAGCAGCATCCTTCCCAATGCGCATATTCCCTTCTATGCCACTCCTGCTTGTGGCTCAGCCATCCACGGGAAAAACAGTTGGAAGTTACCATGTCTGCGAAAGGACTAAACAGAGGGAACAGCCTTTCAACCACCCAGGAGAGTCAGACTGGGCTCCTAGGAGCTCCCAGCCAGCACCCCAGGATAGTGGAAATTCACTGAGAGGAAGAAAGAGAGAACATGGTCCAGGCGGCAGGGCTGTGGCAACCTTTTGCTTGTAGTTTTCAGAATGGAAACCTCTAACATCCCAGCCCACATGCCCAACACAAGTTATTCTTTGAGGGGATGGTGATAACTTGGAGGGTTTGGCCATCCTGTAGACAGATATTACACTCAAGTACTATTGAGATTACCCAGCATTATAACACCCTAATATTTATTGAGCGTAACTTTATCAGACTTTAACACTTCAGTCTGAAATTTTCTGTGCTGAGAATTATCGTAGAAGATTTCGACTTAAGCAGCCCTGCCATTTCTACAGATAAGTCCAGGGAAAAAACTGGTTTTCAGTATTAAAAAATGTGGGTGCACTTTTTGAGAAAGTCCTAGACCTCCCATTGCTTTGGAGCAGGGCTGGGAACTGAGCCAGGAAGAGGCTGTGTTTTGCCATTCCTGTGAAGATCTGCCTCAATTTGGCCAAAACTGGAACTGGCTGGGCAAGGAGACCATGACCAGGAGCTGGGATGGAAACGGGAAGAGATACCGAGATGACGCTTACGGGAAACAGAGCAAATGAGAAGCCAGGAGGAGACTGGAAATGGCACTGAAAGGAGCCTGTGACTGGGAACACATTTTGGACCTAAATAGTGTTCCCATCAAGATTTTTAGGATCCCATCAGGATTATTACTCCATGTCACAGGAAGGTCCCAAGTGACCACGGCCAGCATTTGTGATTGCAAAGCCGGCCCTCCTCGCTGCAGGCAGGCTGGCAAATCACGGTGCTGACTGCGAGCCTGCTCGGGGCTGTGCCCACCACAAGGCAGGCGGGAGGATGGGGGAGCTCCTTTCCCCTCCGGATTGTGCTCGAGTCCCCGAGTCAGTAAACTTCCCCCAGGAAAACCGCGGAGCTGCTGAAAAGGCCAAAGCAAATTGTTTCTCTTTCGCCCTCTCCTCCACCCCCTCTGCCTTTCTTCTCTTCTCTCTGTGTTTCTAATTCTTTTCCTCTCCAATAATGAGGGGATTACAAGGAAAACTCCAGCAGGACGCCTTTGTACAGGAGACAATCTGAGCGGGGAAGGCAGTTCCCTTCTTTGTCCATCGCTGGACTCCCCCTCCCCTGGACTGGGGGGACATTTAGAGCAATTACTTGTCCAGAAAGTAACTGTCAATCATTCTTAAAGGGGAAGGCCTCCAATTAATAACCTCGGCTTAATCCTTTGGACTCGTTTCCAATCTGCAGGGCCTGGTGACATCTGCAAGACTAAATAAAGATTCTTTCGAGCTTTAGTGAGATGGTTCTGTGACAAATAAGAAGACTAGAGGGAACTTTGGCTGCCAAGCTGCAAGATTGGTGAGGTTGAGCCGCTTGTTTGCTTTCCAGGAGGGACCTTCAGAGTTAAATACTCCTGGAAAATCCAAGTTGGGCCCATCAGGTAATATTGTTTTCTTCCAATTCAGTAGAAAGTGCAGGGGGCAATTGCTTAAAAAAAAAAGAGGTCTCTAGAAAGAAGTACAGGCGCTGCACTAGTCACTAATGGGAAATGCAAATGGGACTAGACAAGGAGGGTGGTGTTGGCCGCGATGTGATATAACATCAGTCCTGGAAAGGAGCAGGAAAGAAATGCTAAGAAAACTGACGGCCCCTTGCCCTGGGTGTGACTTTGGTTCTCATCTCCCTGGCACCACAGTAGCACCAGCACTAACTTCCCAAGGCTCCCTCCTGATCCACACACAGGGATTTGGGGGCAGAGTCCCCCCCACTTCATTCACCTCCTGCCAAAGATAGCACATCCAAATAGGAATCCTGCTGGATACCTACTGGGACTTCTTTTCCTCTTTCCTTTTGAAGAAATAGATTCAAAAAGCCAATCGGTAAAACAATCGCAAATTAAAAAACAGCCCCTCAGTAACGTGCCTTTTCTTCCTTTCTTTCTATTTGAAACTTCAAACTTGCTATAGCAAAATAAAAAAATTCCAGCTGGTTTCCTAATACGCTGCTAAGAAAAAGTTTGACTTTTTTTAAAATTTATTTTACTTGGTCTCTCTATCCTTTTTCTCTCAGCCTGAAAAAAAAAGTATTTGTTATAGTCATACAGTTCATTTGGGTTTGGGGTTGAGGTTTTAATAACAGTCAGCAAATCCCTCCACTCCAAATTATAATTGTAAAAGAATAAAAATATATTTAAAACTACAAGCAAAACAGAGGCAAATACCCAGGGGATTTTGTGCCTTTGGTGTTTTCTTCGCTAGTCGTAAAGCCTAAGCACTCGAAACCAAAAATTGCTGTGATAGTAGAGTTCATATTAAAATACCAGGATCCACCAAAGACAGACATGAGAAAATGAAATTAGCTCTTTCCGTTGAGTGAATCTCATTACAGTGCTTTAAAATGTCTAGAAAATATGCATGAGGTGCACACTGGATGGAGATGGAGGTTTCCTTCTCTTAGATTTATTTTCAAAAAAGAATGGGATTCGCAGACAAAATTATTTAAAATGGGTGCAGGGAGCAGGGAGGCTCAAATCATACATTACCAGGCACGATCCTGCGAAGTTCTTGCTCAGGCTACATGCCCAGTGTTTACCTGAGCAAAGACTGTGGGATCCACGTCTCCTGTCAGCTCTGTTTCTGCAGCCAGTAGAGTTTATGATGTGTGGTGCCATTTATGTTTGCTGGATCAAATGCTCGTTCCATCAAGGAAGACACAGGTGAAAATGAAATGGTGAAAATTGGAGGCAGGACTGTGAATAGTAAAAGGAGGGGGTGACTCAGGGGATCCCAGTGGACCTTGCCTCCCCAACCCAGACCAAAACGAGGTGAAAAGGGGAGCTTTTCTTTTTTCGGGTTGGTTTGTTTCCAATAGAGAGACAGGACAATAAGCCACAATGAGCAGAGGAAAAAAGTAATCACTATCCCAAGATAAAGTTGGGGTTTAAAAAAAGTGGGGAAATGAGTCATTTCAAACAGTCAAGTGCAGATGATAGACCAGGGCATGGACAAGGATAGACAGATAGGCAGAAAGCCTTTGTCCTTTTATGTAATTGTACTGTTTGTTTCTTAATTATTTTCTAGTTTAGTCCCCTGTTCATTTGTCATTCTCACCTCTGGCTTTGCTTCATGATTTCCAGTTACTCGTATTCGCTCAGTTCCTTGCTTATTTTATTTGTGCTCCTACTCAATCAGATTATTTCATCTTGTTCTTTCCATTTGATATGTATCCTTTGGTTTCTTATTTGGCTGCTGTGTGTGTGGATGGAGGACATTTGCTGGCATTTCACAGCGTGTGAAACAGAGATGCGATCCCAGGCTTTCACTCCCATGAGCCATAACCTGGGATCTCAAGCACAGGGGCAATCCTCCCAGCCCCCAGCTGCCTGCACAATGCTCCGGCGTTTTTGCGCATTATTGGAATTTCTTAATCACAATTTTTCCTCGTCGAAGGACAGACACCTGCTAATCCTGGCCTAGCCATGGATCCCCTCCTGTCTGCACCCTCCTCTCTGCAGCAGGATCAGGCTGCTTGAGGTTAAACAGGGGATGTGATCCCACCCTAGGAAGCAGAGAGAAAATAGAGACCCTCCGTGGGGCATTTTCTGGCAGGCCAGGCCAGTCTGGGCACGGTGTAAAGAGGACCATCTCAACAGATAAACGGGTGCATAGGCAACCAGTTTTCCCGCTCTGAAAGAAAATCTCTGCCAAAGACCAACCTTGTGGGAGAGGACTCAGGCCTAACTCAGACCCCAAGATCTATGCCCTCCCGCTGCCGTGTCTCCTCTGCCCGCCATGGCACCGACTGGGCAGCACAGGGCAGAGACAGGGTGGGGAGGATCCTTACTGCTCCCCCACGGGGGCTGAGAGGAAGTCTGCTCTGACAGGCTGGCCTGAGTCTACTTATTCGCACCCCAAGCAAGCAGACCGGGCATAGCTCGGCAGCGCCGGGAGAGCCGCGGCCCCGCGGGGAGCTGCCAGGGACTACACCCCCTAGAAGCAGAGGTGGGTTTGGGGCTGGGGGTGGCCTGGCTTCTCTAGCCCAGGGCCTCTGCCCCGGCCTGCTCCTGCGCTTGGAGCCTGCGGCTCCGGCGTGGCGGGGGGCTGTGGCAGGGCCGAGCCAGAAACAGGGGCCCAGCACGGTGCCCACCCTCCTTCTCCTCTTCCCTCTCTTCTTTCCTTGCAGATGCCAAGGGCTGCGCAAAGGAGAAGCGGGTGAGAGAGAGAGAGAAGAGGACAGTGCCAGGAGGGGAGGCTGGTGGCCCCCAGCACCTGTGCCACGCTCCCGCGGGCCCCCGCCCCGCCCCATGCGCCTGGGCCCGCAGCGCCTGCTCGGGCGCCCGCACAGCATCGACGTGATCCTGGGTCAGGACGCGGGCCGAGCGGAGCCGCCGCTCAGCGCCCAGCCCCCGGGCTCGCCCCGCGACGAGGCGGCTCTCCACGGTAAATCGCCCGACGTGCGCCGTCGGGGCTCGCAGGCCCCGGGCCCGACGTGCCGGCGCATGCGCGGAGCTCCCGGCCCCGGCCCGGCCCGGCCCGGCCCGGAGCAGCCCGCCATGGCGGCGGCTCCTTTGCTTCCCCCCTGGCCCACCTGACAGGAGGCCGCCGACCCTCCTCGCCACAGGAACGGGAGGGGAGGTCAAAGGGGAATGTGCCTGAGGTTTGGGGCTGGGCTGAGGGGCGCAGAAAAACCACCCCCGTTACAGGCAGCAGCAGGAGTGGGAGCACAAGGAGAGAAGGAGCTGCCGCAGTTGGGGCTTTCCTTGAGCTGCGCCGGGGTTTTGGCCCCACGGGGTTGAGGGCGGTTCAGGGGCCGGTGAAGGGAAGGGCTCCCTGGATGGAGCCCGGGTGTGAAGAAGTCTGGCGTTTATCCGACCCGTCTGCTGCCTACCTGCATTTTTACATCATCACTTTCCAATTTATGTCAAGTGCAGCGTTGTCCTTGGCCAAGTCAGAGTTTAAGTTACCGCTTCGAAAGAGCCGTACCAGAAAGACGACACAGGAGGAAAAGGAACCAAGCGCTTGTTCAGAGTCGGTCTCCGTTGAATGGGAGTTTGGCGGGAATTATTCAGGGGGTGTATAGTTGTTTTTGCTTTCAAAACCCACCTACTAGATCCTATTCTGATTTGCATTTCTAAAGCCTGGGTTATACTGGCGGGACAGCTGCGTGTTTTGGTAAATACTGTCGTTCCACGTGTTATGAGAAACTCAGAAGTAGCTGCAGGGTTTTTGTGATTTTCTTACTTTGTCTGGGTGGCATGGATAAATATATCCTCAGAGGCATTACAACGGTGTTTAACTGTGTTGGGCCAAGTCGGGTGGGGAAGAGTTTAGCACAAGAAAGGACACAAAGTAAGAAATGAGGAAGAAAAGACATTCTTGCCTGTAAGACTAAAATATTCTGACACTAGCTGTTTCTGCTTTTTAAGGCCGTATAAATTGAAACTAAAAGAATTTCCGGGGTGAGGGCTTTTTAATAAAATCCTGTTGAGATTTCATAGGAAATGTAGGTTTTAATCTTTTTTAATCTTTGTTTTGATAAAAGTTTCCTTGCTTCATGTCTGTGATCACTGGCTTTCCACAAAGAATTTAATAATCCTCTATGTAATATAGTATCTATCTGGCTGTTTAAGGGAAGGGCTGGCTAGAGAGCTGCAATATATAATCTCTAGTTTGTCATCTAGTGAAAAATTGGCGTAGTTCTGTCGAATCCAATGTTGATTTATCCCAAGTGAGGATCCAGCTGAATCATTAACTAGGCAGAGCATTGCCAGTCCTTGTCTGTATTAAGGAAGATTGCGCACTGGCCTAAACGGCTGCTAGATTGCCGCCTCTTAATCGGTGACCCACCAAAATATGTGTCAAGGAGTAAATCTACTTCATGTAGCGAGGACCACAGCAGTGGATTGAAGAGGTTTGTATGTGGGTGCTTTAGCTACAAGCACACTTTGCAACTTGCTTGCTTCGTACTGGATTGTATTAGGTCCTGCAATATCTTCTCAGCAGAGCTCCCATCGTGGTCAGGCAAGAAGGGTCAGACCTATTCAGCAGCTTCATTTTTGTGCCACCAATTCTTAAATATAGAGTCGGTATCCAAATATGCCTGCCTGTGAATTCCCAGTTCATTAGGTTCTAGCTCTGTATGGCAGGCGGGTAGCCACCGGGTTAGACCCTCACGTCGAGTAAATCAGCCTCGGGGGTGCTCTGGCAGTTGGCCCACTCCTTCTGTGTGGCATGCCAAGGGGTGTTGGGCTTGGACCTTTTCTCCATATCCATGAATAGTCTGAACTACCCCAACTGAAGTCAGTGGAAAGATGCTCATCAGCTTTAATCGGAGCCAGGTTGGGTCCTTGTTGTCTCATCTCACCCAGAGGCACAACAGGTCAGCTTTGTTTTCAGGGAAGCAGCAGTGCCCGGGGCAGTGCTAGCAGCGGTGCTGCAGCCAGCTGCGAGCTCTGGCAGCAGGTGTTTGCACTCCCCCCAACGGTGGCATCTGGAGCTACTGCCCCAGTTGTCCCCACTCAGTTCTGCTCCTGGTCCCAGCTTTCTTTATCTGTCCTCTCTCATTCCCGTGAATGCGGTGATCTGAAAGGCAGGCCCAGTGGTTTGCTCTTTATAGTCCTAGTTTGAACAAATCCAGCTCTCTCCCAAGGAGCTCTGGCATTTTACAAAGCAGCCGGAGTTGCTGGAGTTTTGCTTGGATGCTGTCAGGAGAGTGCTTCACCCCCCGCGCACACGTGCAAACACAAATCTAGATCTGGTTGAAGCTAGTGGCAAAGCTCCCATTCAGGACTAGGGAATTAAGCCATTGAAAAGCCTCTGGCACATCCCTGTGCAGAGGTCACATGCCCAGTCTTTTCTCTTCCTTCATTCTAACCGTGCCACTTGGCCGCTGTAATGGAAGGATTTCAAAACACTTCACTGTGGTGGAAATAATTTTACAGAAGGGGAAGCTGAGGCACAGAGAGGAGAACAGATTTGTTCCCAGCCACAGAGGAGATCTGCAGAGCTGAGGCTAGAACCCAGGTGCCTAAAAGCCAAGCCCTTTGCTCTAGTCACTAGACAATGCAGCCTGTTTTAAATCCTAATCCCCTGGGTTGGGTAACAACACAATGGGCTGTTGTGGATATGATTGTGATGTCAGAGGGAAAGGATTATGACTTTGTATAATGGAACAAGCAGCAGGAGCAGATGAACTCTTAAAGGAATGAACAACCTGAAAATATCTGTCTCCGTGATCATGCAGGTTGTTTTGAGTATTTTGGTAAACCTAAGTTATGTGATCAGGTGCATGGCTAATTTGTAGTACCAGAGTAGCATAAAAGAGTCTAAGTGTGGCTGTTAATCTGGCCCTCAGCTGTTGATGCCCTTGGATGCCAGGTGTCCCTTTCCTTTCTCATGTCCTGGCGACAAGGTATTTAGCAGAATTCACAGATTCAGTGGAGTCTGACAGCCCATGCCGTGAGTGCTCCTGCTTTGACCTTGTACTTGCAATCATGCGCCTTAGTGCCCACGCCACCCCAGCTGCCACCAGCTGTCATTAATCATCAGTGAGGGGCTCAGAAGTACCTGAATCTCAGCTCTAACATCAAGATTGTTTCTAAACAGAATATGTTTTGTGAGATCCCCCAGCACTGTGAGGAAACATAAGTGAAAGGGCAGGAATAAATGAGTAGTGGCTTCTCTACACGTCCCGCTGAAGACAGCACCAAAGAACCCCCTGCTTAGATCCCATCTACCAGTGTCTGCAGGCTTGCTCCAAACCTCCAAATATGCCACCAAAGCCACACTAGGCTTGTCCCCGTATGCCTGCTCCTGGTGGGCTGAGAGCAGGTGCTAGGCATGAATCTGCAGAAACGTCCCTGGTGAATGTCTGGGTTTGGAGTGGGTCAGCAAGTGCAAATGGGCAGGGCATACTCCACACCATCTTTGCTGGGTTCTGCCACCACTGCAAGGTGGGCAAGTCCTCAGAGGCTGGACAGTCTTGTTTCTTCACCATAGCTCTTTATTGGTCTCACAAGCCAAGCAGGGTGGCGGCGGAGAATTCTTTAAAAAGAAGATCTCCAAAAATGGAGAACTGTTGCAGGAGGCAGAATTGATGGTTCAGGAGGATGTAGTCTTCCCAGTGGGTCAGTACTGCACCGGTGAAAATACTGGGTCTAGTGTGGACTGTAGGGAGCAGGGGCAGATCCAGATGGGGTGCATTAGTGCCGCTGCACCCTGCTTTCAGTCCTGCTCTATCCAAAGTTCAAAACCAACTGCCTGACAGTGGCAGCAGCATTTCTAGTCAGGCAGCAAAGAGGGAGTCATTAAAATCTACCTGATTTCTTCTACATTCTTCATTCCACAGGTGTTAATGACCCTGTCTCCTTTTTAATGGTCTTGAGGTTCCACTAATCAAGCTAGCCTTTCTTCTGCAGTTCTTCTGTCTATTAGTTGCGCCTGGTAATGTAGCTCCTATTTCACAGCCTTGTAAACCATTTTTAATGCATTCCACTTAAATTATGTTTGTTTTCACTTCAATCTTAAATCTTAGGCCCTAAACATATTAGTAAATCTTATGATTTCTTTTTGCCTGAAGAAAAAATGTGTTGTGTTATATGAGATGATACACCACACCATCTATACCCTCTTTTTCAAAATCCTAGATCTGCCCCGGGTAGGGAGAATCATCTTTTGGTCAATGAAAAGTAACTATAGCATTGTTTCCAAGGGCAGGAGGATTGGCCTCTCTGTCCAGACAGACAGTTGTCCAAAATCCTCCATGAAATTACAGTTAGGACCGACCTGCACCCTGTTTTTATATTGCCAAAATGTTAATTCACTACAAGCCCCTGGGGTATCTACAGTTTTAATGACACAATGGTGTCTGAGCCAGTATAGCTTCTCAGAAATGTGTAGTTTCTAATCAATATGTGTATGCAGACCAGCCTGTAGATACAAAATTCTTCCTCACATACTGTCCTTCTTCTCTTGTACAGTTATGCACCATGTGTGGCTTATTCTGCTGCTGAAGTAGCTGCTTTTTAGTGACAGATTAATTGATTTGCAAGTCGAGTCTATAAAATGCTTTGGGACCCCTTTGAATGGAAGGTGCTGGCTAAAGATATGTGTTAAATTTCTTCTGCTGTCCTTATGCTGCGATGGAGGGACCTGTTTTTCTAGCTGTCTGTGAGGGTAACATTCCCAGCCGGGCTCCACACTAATCCCCAACTATTGTCCTGTTCACAGAAGCCAGCATGTTCCTAAATAAATGTGAGGGGGAGCTGAGTGAGCTGAGGAAGAGTGTGGACAGTGAGGGCACCACACCAGACAACACTGAAGAAGAGCAGCCCAAGAAAAAACACCGGAGGAACCGCACAACCTTCACGACATACCAGCTGCATGAGCTGGAGAGGGCCTTTGAGAAATCCCATTACCCTGATGTCTACAGCCGGGAGGAGCTGGCCATGAAGGTCAATCTTCCAGAGGTCAGAGTGCAGGTGAGAGAAGCACAGCTGCTTCTATTACGTCGATGCACCTAGTTAATCTACAGCACATATGCAAGCCTTTCAGTTCTCAGTAACTGGTTCAGTAGTTGTGCTGTAGTATCTGTGTACTCCAGGGGTGGGCAAAATGCAGCTCGCGGGCCAGGTGTGGCTTGCCAGGCCATTCTATGCAGCCCGTACAGTCCCTAAAAAATAGAAAATTAATATTTTTCTGTCCCTGCCTACCTGTCATGTGGCCCTTGATGGCTTGCCAAAACTCAGTAAGCGACCTTCTGCCCAAAATAATTGCTCGCCTCTGGTGCAGTCAGTTCCTAGTGGTCAGGAGTCCACGCCGCGGTGCACACTAGGTGAAAGAACCAGCAGCAAAGCCAAGGAACGAATGAGCCAGGGAGCCCAGACATCCCTCTCCACTCTAATGGCAGGATTTCTTTAGCCCAGAGCTCAAGAGCTCTAGGTCAGGGATGTGGAAGAAGCTTGTCTTGCTGCGGTGTGTGTGATGTTGCCTGTTACATGAAGACAAAGCATCAGCCTCCAGGATTCCTCTTCAGCGCTCCTTCCTGGAGAAGGATTCATCCTCCTAACTGGGGCAAGTGCCTACTTCATGGAGCATTGCCAGCATTAGAGCCTCCTCTAACAACCGCCTGCCTGGGTAGACATGCACACATGTTCCTGTGGCTCCTTCACTGCCCCTAAATAATCTCTGTTCACTTGGTCCTCCATTACCTGCAGTGCTGAATCCTGCTGGCTCTCAGGCTTCTGCAGTTGTCTGAGCCATTCCTGAGCCGCAGATGCGATCACACTTCAACTGCATGTATGCACAGAGGGCAGCAGGCTGCTAGAGCTGGCAATATTAACTACAAGAAAGGAGAGCTCCTGCTTGCCAGGCTTGTGTGTGGCTTTGATATCAATAGTAATGTTATAGTGTTGGTGTAATCATGATGGTCCAGGGAATATGTGAGAAGCAGGATTTGTTTCATATCTTTCACTGGGCCAACTTTATATTAGAAAGAGATGTGAGACACAATTTGGGGCACAAAATGCCCTTTCTCTGAGGCTTTCCTCTGCTTTACAGTGAAGCTTGATCCAGAAAACCCCAGCTTCTGGTTCTAACTTGATGTGACTGCCTGGTGAGGGAGACCTGGTCCTGGTCGTTTCCTTGGAGCTGAGAAATGTTTAAGACACTTTAGAGTGTAGCGCATCAGACAGATAGAGAATCTGCTCCAAAATCTGCCACTAGCCTGCTGCTGATCTCAGGCTTGACATCGCTCTTCTCTCTGCTTCACTTTTCCAGTTCATCAGAATGAAGATGATGATACGTTCCTTTTCTTAGAGCTTGTAGAGATTTTTGGATGTAAAGCGCAATACAGGAACTAGACCTCAGCGTGAACTTATTATCAGTATCAAAGGAGTTTGAAAAACAAGGGAAATGACATCACAGGAAAACTGATATTTTGCAGTGATTTTCATTTTACAAGGCTCTACTCTTATGTGAAAAATGTCACAGTCTGTTGCATCGTTTTCCTGGGAATTTTCTCAAAATATATAATTTATTGAAAACCACATTTTCTCAGTGAAAATTAGGTTCTTAGTAAAACAAGATACAGGGAGTGTGATTTTGAAAATGATTTTGATATACATTTTAGTTAAAAATGTTGTGAAAAGAAAGGTGCATAGGAGACAGAAATTTCTAATCATTATATGACCTCAAGAATTCTAGAGCTAGGAAAGACTTGAGTTTCATAAGGTGTAGATTTTTTGATCTTGTGATATTCTGGAAAATTCTAGATCTGGGATCAATGAAATCCTGGTGTATTCTCGAGTGTCAGACTTTAGATGGTGTCTGTTTCCAGAATATAGAACTTCATAGACGCTGAGGTTTTGTTTCTTGAACTTTTGAGCACATTCCCCTATTGCCCAAAACTGGTCTGAAAAGAAGTTGTGCTGCCACGTATTTATATGTTAGAAACTCCCGCTGGCGAGCTAGAGGATGGTGAGGGGCAAACGTCAGTTCATGTAAACTGACAACACTAGAGGTCTAATTTTCTTTTTTAATAGTCCATAGCCTTCACTAGCAGCACAGGGAGGGATGTGCCAGAAAGCAGTGATCCCTGCTGGAACTGAATGGAAATCACTAGGAATGAGTTGGACCCATGGTTTTTGGGAGCACCATGCCTTCTGGAAATGACTGTAAGCAGTACAGAGACATAAAGGACAGAATAAAGGAGGGAAAATTCAGGAAAACTGGAAATAAATTTACAGAAAAACTAGCAAAAAATGAGCTGGAAGTGGGAAGAAGTGGAAAACCAAGTCACTCCAAGGAGCAGCAGATCTGGTGGTTAGAGGGCCCCATTTGTGGCACCAGACGTTTCAGTTCAGCACTGTCTTAGGTTGCAAATGAAATAAATTTGGTGGTTTTCAACCTATTTCCCATCATGAAAGTACAGGCTGATTTGACATGATTGGATGCCTCTGTTCAAGAGATGCCTAGCTGTCAGACCAACCTGGTTGCCTTCTATGACCAGGTCACAAAATCCTGGGACACAGGCAGGTGTCGCGGTGGACGTAGCCTTTCTGGACTTTAGGAAGGCCTTTGACACTGTTTCTCACCTCCTTAAGAAATAAAGCGACTGGCATCGATGCCTACACAGTCAGATGGGTCACAAATTGGCTAGAAGGCCGCACTCAGAGAGTGGCGCTGGACGGGTCTTTTTCGACCTGGAGGAATGTGGGCGGTGGGGTCCCCCAGGGCTCGGTCCTCGGGCCCGCACTGTTCAACATCTTCATTGGCGATTTGGACAAGGGGGTTCAAATTCGCGGAAGACACTAAGATGTGGGGAGAAGTAGGCACACTGGAGGAGAGGGACAGGCTACAACTAGATCTAGACAGGTTACGGGGTAGTGGATGAGTACAGGATGGGATTCAATACTGACAAGTGCAAGGTACTACGCCTGGGGAGGAAGAACCAGCACCATATCTACAGGCTGGGGAACTCCCTTCTCATCAGCACAGAGGCAGAGAAAGATCTTGATGTCATTATTGATTCCAAGATGAACATGGGCCGCCAATGTGGAGACGTGGTCAGGAAGGCTAACCGCACCTTGTCATGCATCCACAGATGCATCTTGAGCAGGTTCAAGGAGGTGATCCTCCCCCTCTATGCAACACTGGTCAGGCCGCAGCTGGAGTACTGCATCCAGTTCTGGGTGCCGCACTTCAAGAGGGATGTGGACAACATGGAGAGGGTCCAGAGGAGGGCCACTCGCATGATCGGGGGCAGCAAGGCAGGCCCTATGAGGAGAGGCTACGGGACCTGGACCTGTTCAGCCTCCACAAGAGAAGGCTGGGGGGGATCTAGTGACTGTATACAAATTGGCCAAGGGAGACCAGAAGGCTATGGGAGAGTCCCTGTTCCCCCAAGCACTCCCGGGAGTAATGAGGAATAATGACCATAAGTTGACAGAGAGCAGATTCAGGCTGGATATCAGGAGGCGCTACTTCACTGTCAGGGCAGCCAGGATCTGGAACCAACTTCCAAGGGTAGTGGTGCTTGCTCCTACCCTGGGGATGTTTAAAAGGAGGCTAGATAATCACCTAGCCGGGGTCGTTTTAACCCAGTACTCTTTCCTGTCCGTGGCAGGGGGTCGGACTTCATGATCTGCTCAGGTCCCTTCCGACCCTACCAACTATGAAACTGTAAACTATGGAATAAGAACTCATGAACTGGCATTATGGATCCATCAGAACAAGGCTTCATCTAAGCCGGTGTCCTCCACTATCTCATCAGTGAAAGCAATCAGTGACAGATGCCAATTTTTACCTCTTCATAGGGGTGTTTTCCCACACACTGATTATTCTTGCCACCATACTTGTAACCCCCTCTAGGTCTGTTATCTTCTTCTGGAGAGTGAATGACTAATACTGCAAATTAGGGCTGTGCAAAGCTTCAGGTGGTGATTTGATTCAGAGGAGATTCAGCCCGATACGGTGGCTGAATCTCCGAATCTGAATTGAATCAGGGGACCAATTTAAAAGTCCGAATAGATTCATGGATTTCATAGACATTAGGGTTAGAAGGGACCTCGGAAGATCATCAAGTCCAGCCCCCCGCTCAAAAGGCAGGAAGTCAGCAGGGATCATAGGATCCCAGCAAGATAAGCATGCAATTTACTCTTGAAGGTGTTCAATGTAGGTGCTTGAACCACCTCCGACGGCAGGCTGTTCCAGACCTTGGGGGCTCAGACAGTAAAGAAGTTCTTCCTTATGTCCAGCCTGAAACGGTCTTGTAGTAGTTTATAACCGTTTGACCTCGTCATCCCTTGGGGTGCTCTGGTGAACAAATGTTCCCCATATCCTGGTGAATACCCCTTATAAACTTATAGGCGGCCATCAGATTGCCCCTGAGCCTGCGCTTTTCCAGGCTGAAGAGTCCTGTAGCTCTCAGCCTCTCATCATAAGCTCTGTTTTCCTGACTTCTGATCATGAGTGTGGCTCTCTTCTGAACTCTCTCAAGCTTCTCCACATCCTTTTTGAATTGTGGAGCCCAAAACTGGACGCAGTACTCCAGCTGCGGCCTCACCAAGGCTGAGTACAAGGGGAGAATGATGCCCTGGGATTTGCTTGAGAAGCATCTATGGATGCAAGCCAGCGTTTTGCTCGCTTTACTAGTTGCAGCATCACATTGAAGGCTCACATTCATCTTGGGGTGAGTCCTGATCCCCCAAGTCCCTCTTGTCTGTAGTGCTAGTCAGTGTAGCACTGCCGATCCTATAGACATGCTGCAGGTTTTTCCTCCCAAGGTGGAGAACCCTGCATTTTTCTGTGTTAAACACCATCGGGTTCTCGCCCATTTCATAAATCTGTCAAGGTCAGCCTGGATTACCCCCCTGTCCTCAGATGTGGATGCTTTACTCCAAAATTTGGTATTATTGGCAAACTTGGCCAGTCTGCTTCTGACTCCAGTGTCTACATCATTAATGAAGAGGTTGAATAAAATGGGTCCAAGGACAGAGCCTTGAGGGACCCCACTGGTCACAGGGCACCATGACACTTGACTTCCATCAACCACCACCCTCTGGGTCCCACCACAGAGCCAATTCCCCAGTCAACAGATCGTGGTGGACCCGAGGCTGCAGTTGGCCAGTTTTGCCAAAAGGTGATCATTGAAGTTGAGATATATGACATCAAACTCCTCTCCCTTGTACAGGTCACCTGGTTGTAAAAGGAAATGGGATTGGTCAAGCAAGACCTACCCACAACAAACCCATATGCTGGTTGTCCCTCAGGATGTTGCCATCAGCCAGTCTGTTTAGAATGGCCTCTTTGATGATTTTTTCTAAGATCTTCCCTGGGATAGAGGTTAGGCTGATGGGCCTATAGTTCGCCAGATCCACTTTCCTCCCTTTCTTGAAGATAGGTACCACATTAGCCTTCTTCCAATCTTTGGGCACTTCACCAGAGCTCTCGAAGATCCATGCCAGGGGCTGAGCTATGATGCAGGCCAGCTCCTTGAGTACCCTGGGGTGTAGATTGTCAGGGCTGGCTGACTTGAAGGTGTGCAGCCTCTCAAGGTGTTCCTTCACAAGATTGGCATTGATGGAGGGTAAGGAACCACCCTCATTTAGGCATCCCTGTCCCGTAACGGGCAGGGGCCATGTGAAGGACCGACGCAAAGTACCCATTTAGCAAGTTGGCTTTTTCCTGGGTGTCAGTCATCGGTTCCCCCTTCTGGTTTAGCAGGGGTCCAGTGTTGCCCTTGCTTTTCCTCCAGCTCCCCACATATCTAAAAAAGGACTTTTTATTGTCCTTGATATTTGTGACCAGTTGGAGTTCAGTTGCAGCCTTAGCTTTCCTGATTTGCTCTCTGCAGGTCCGGACCAGTGCAGTATATTCCTCCTTGGAGGTGGATCCCATCCTCCATCCTTTGTAGGTCTGTCTTTAGATGCAGGAGGACCGCTAGTTCATTGTTGAGCCAAGGGGGCTGCTGTGCCCTCTTGCTGCCTTTCCTCTGAGACAGAATAGCCTTAGCTTGTGCATCTAGGATTGCTCCCTTGAGGAGCAACCACTCTTCCTGGACTCCCCTCCCCTTGGCCTCATGGTCCCTTAGGGCCTCACCAACAAGTCTCCTGAGCTTGTCAAAGTCAGCCCTCCTGAAGTTGGGGACCTCTGTACTGCTGACTGACTTGACAGCTTTTCAGCAGATGGTGAAGGTGATCAGCCCATGCTTCCTGTCACCCAGCTTCCCTTTGATCTTTAGGTTGCTGATTCAAAGCTCTCTGAATCTTCAAAAAAGATTCAGAGAGCTTTGATGATTCGGGCAGTCCCCGGTGGCTGCAGCAGGGAGCTGCAGCCAACTCCAAGCTGGTAAGTACTAGGGGTGGGGGAAGGGGGGGAAGGAGGAGGGGTCCATGGAGGGACCCCTGCCAGCCCTTCCAACCTCCCACTCCTCCAGCGCCCCCGTGGCTGCCCCTGCCCACCCCAGCTCCCAGCATTTAAAAAAAAAAGGCCCTGGTGCTCACCAGGTGGTGCTGGGCAGGGAGCAATTCCCACTGGCCCACACTGCATGGGGGGCTCTGCATGAGCCCCACAACCCTCCACCCTCGCTCCCCCAGCCCCCCCATAGGTGCCCCGTCTGGGCCAACTCTGGCCCTTTCAGAAAAAAAACACTGGAGAAAACCCCTGGGACTCATCGCTCCTGGTGCAGCTGTGGGGGGGTTGTGGGGGGCTCGTGCAGAGCCCCCACGTGGCGCGGGGCAGGAGGGGGAAGCAGGGATCACCCCTGCTGACAGGAGCGGTGAGTCTGGGGGCTTTTCAGGTTTTTGTTTTTTTTCCTAAAGAGCCAGAGCTGGCCCAGGTGGGGCACCCATGGCGGGGCTGGGGGAGCGAGGCAGGGTTGCGGGGCTCATGCAGAGCTCCCCATGTAGCGTGGGGCAGTGGAGGGCAGTGGGGATTGTCCACCACCCAGCAGCACCTGATGAGTCTGGACTTTTTTTTTTTTCCAAAGAGCCAGGAGCTGGGGGTGGACGGGGCAGCCATTGCCAGGCTGGGAGAGCGGGCAGAGGATGGGCCTGGCTGATTCAGAGAGTTGGCCGAATCGAATCAGGACAGTGATTCGAATCACCAAATTGAATCACTGTCCTCCAAATCGGCCGAATCCAAATCCAAAGCAAATACTCGCCACTTTGCACAGGCCTACTGCACATGTAAATCCCTGGCATTAAAGGACGTTATTCTCCATCCTAGTCTTAAGGATCCCTCCAGAGTTTCTCTAATTCCCTTTGGATTCTTGGCTAGTTTAAATAATCTGGTGCCCTGCAAATTTTGCTACCTCATTACTCACCCCCAGTTTCAGATCAGTGAACAGCAGCCTTGGAGTCCAGGATCTGAGGCCCACACCGTTAAACTTTTGCCATGCTGAAACTTGAGTACTTGCTCTTATTCTTTATTTTCTGTCTCCAAACCAGTTTCTGATCCCTGCCAATATTTTGCCTGTTACCCAATTACTACTTAGCTTCTTTACCAACTTCTTGTGATGGGCTTTGTCAAAGGCTTTTTGAAAGTCCAAATAAATTCTATCAGCCACTTCTCCTTTCTCCGCTATTGTGCTGAAAAGTTCGAGGAATTCTAATAGAGCATTAAGAGAGAATTTTCCTTTGCATATGCTGTGCTGTTCAGATTCTGCTATATCATCGTCTTTTATCATTCTGTTTTGAATAACAAGCTTTAGGCCTGAGGTGCAGTAGCAGAGTGGTATATACAGGAGTGGTATATACTAGCAGAGTGGTATGGTGGGAGGTCCAAGACTATAACAGAAGTGAGGCCGCAGGGCCAAGGTTGAGATGTATTGCTAGATTCATGAGGGACACCTCTGGCTAGTCCTTCTTTTTGCAGTGGAAGTGCATGCTCCTGGAACATGCTCTAAAGCAAGAGTTTACAGTTGTGAAGAAGCCTAATGCATAACATGTGGTTAAAAGCTCAAACCTGACTGTATTTGTGGGGAAGAAGACAGGGAGCAGGTCCCCAGCGGTGAAGAGTGGTGCTGATGGAGTCCAGCAGGAGTCATGGCCAGACTTGCATGGGGGAGCCTAAATGAATGGGATGATGGAGGCAAGGGACAGTGAAAGGCCACATGGTTCTGAGCTTGTTCCACATAAGGATAAAGATGGATTGACTACAGGATATAAATACCTACATGGGGAGAAGGTTGCTGATAGAAAAGGGTTTTTTAATTTACCAGACAAAGCCAAAACAGGGCCCAGTGCCTGGAAACTAAAGCTAGACCTCAGGATTCCTGGGAGAAGCCCTTTGGCCTGTGCAGTGCAGGAGGTCAGTTGAGGTGGCCTTGAAGTATGGTCTAAACTAGAGAAGTCAATCTCAGGTGCCCCAGGGTAAGAGCACCTTGGTCTGAGCAGCAGCTTTGGGGTAAAGCATCTTTGTATAAATGGCTCTTCCCTGGACACCTCTGTTTTTCCTCTTGTTCACATCACACCTCGCAGCCTCCTTCCCTCCTCTTAGCTACTCATAAAGTGCTTGGGGATGAGGCTTGCCAGAGGGACACCATACAGAACTGTGTGTCTGAAACATCCCAGCAGAGGTGACTGTCCTGTGGGTAATTATGGAAACAGCACTCAGCTGTCACACAGCATCTTCAGTTCCCAGTCTTCATGTGGTACCAGGATGGGGAAGCACTGTGTGTGGGGCTATGTTATCGCTGCCCTCTGCTAATAGACTTGGAATTGCTCAGCTGTGCATCATAGACCCTGTACGGCAGGATTCTCCTTTAGCCCAGTGTGTGGCAGGGGTGATTTGGGAACAGGAGACTCTAGGTTCTCTGCAGATGGCTACTGTGGGCAGTAATCCTACAGTCCTGGATGTCTATGGCTGTTGTGCTGAATGCTAATTAAATTAGTTTGGTGTGAGTTGGTGCAGCATAGGTATACCTGCAGTTAATCACTGTTCAGCATCTCCCATTGCAGGTGTGGTTTCAGAACAGAAGAGCCAAGTGGAGACGGCAGGAGAAAATGGAAGCCAGTTCAATGAAACTCCATGACACCCCCATGCTGTCCTTCAATAGGCCCCCCATGACTGCCAATGTTGGGCCTATGAGCAACTCCTTACCTCTGGACCCCTGGCTGACTTCCCCTATCTCTAGCGCTACCACGGTGCACAGCATTCCAGGTTTCATGGGACCTACCCAAGCCCTGCAGCCTGCCTACACTGGCCACTCCTTCCTCAACAGCCCGCCACCAATGTCTCAGACCATGCAGCCCATGGCACCCACCCCTTACCAGTGTGCCACCACCTTTGTGGACAAGTACCCTTTGGAAGACGTCGACCAGAGAAGCTCCAGTATTGCATCATTACGGATGAAAGCCAAGGAGCATATTCAGACCATTGACAAAACCTGGCAGCCTATTTGATAAATGGTCACTTCCCTTCTTCCCTGCAACTCTCCAAACTCCTATGCCTGTCACTTTGGCTGCTCTCCATTTTGGGTTGCACTGAATAGATGTTGGACACCGTGAAGCCCCAGCTGAGGAGAAGGGTGGGGAATTGCTAGGACCCTACTATGCAGCAGCTTGCCCAGCTGCTAACACACTTTCAATGCCATAGCTCAGTGCTGGGGGCAGAACCCTCCTCTCTGCCCTGTGTTTAGAAGCCTCCTCTGGCTGAATCAGTTGGGGTCACAAACAAGGAAGCAACCATGGAATCTAGCAAAAGGCCAAGACACCTAAGACCTCCACAAAGGAGAATTCAAGAGCAGCTACTTTGACTATCACCTCCACAAAGCCAAGTGGACAGCACCATGCCTGTTTGAGCTTTCATTTTCTTTGTAGCTGCAGAGGACCCGTTCTTTGGCTGGAGCCATGATAATTTACACCAGCTGAGGACCTGATCCACAGCTTCCCTTCCCTTCGGACCTGCACCAAAACAATCCTCCCAGGCTGCTAATTGCCTAGTGAGAGGTGTGAGAACAGGATTGGGCTCCATGCAGGGGTGACATTTGCTGGCCTTCCCATCTGGGAGGTCCTGTATCTCCAGAGCCCTGCCTTTCAGGAAGCCTTGGCTTCTCGCATCAGCGAGTGGAACAAGCAGCCCTCTGTACCAATGACTGGCAATAGAAAACTGCCAGGCCCCCACAGGGACTCTTGAACTCCCACAGATTGGTGAATCCCTGTGAATTAAACCAACAGATCTCTGGCAGCCTGTTGTAATCTCCCTGGACTTGATAGACTGTGCTTTCCCCCGGATAGCTGTTCCTCAGCCCCTTTGTCTTTACTCTTATTCCTTTTTTATATGTTGCAGATTTTAAAAAGATCAAAATGAAATGATCTAGTTTCCTAGAGAACAACTTTTGTTGGGGTTTTTTTACCCGTGTCAGAGGATGATGGTGGCTCTATTGAGAAATGCAGTGAAAGACGGGCCTGTTCTGAGTCACTGTTGGGCACAGGACCTTCCCGGGCACTCTTTTTACTGCTAATACAGCAATAGTAGATGGTTTGTTAGTAATAATTTAATAAGCGTATTTTGTCTCAAGTTTCCTCGGTGCTCCTTACAGGCTGTGCTTAATGTAGGAATTGCTTAATTTAACCAATGACTAAAATACAGCACTCTGGTGTGGAGAACGACCTGACAGCAGCACTACAGTGTGTTTTAAGGGAGGTAAGAGACTAAGGTTAGAGAGACAGGATATACTTGCCTGAGATGGGGTCTGACCAGAGTGCTGGATCTACTTTCATTATTCTTTTGAAAAATAACACCTGTTTGTTTGTGGGAACTTGTTTTACTGAAGAGTGCTCCAGGTCTGTGCTCTGAATTACAGACATGGGAAGACAAAGCAGTTTTGCTGGGTCTTGTCCATATTTTCTTATAGGAGCTTTTGCAGCATCCTGAACTGCAGTGTCCTGCCCTCCAGTAGCATAAGGAGGTGGAGTGAGTGGGGCACTTGTCTTGGCACTGATTCCTGGGTGGCAGTAGCAGCTCATACAGGGGCAGCAGCAGTCCATGTATGGCGGGGTAAGACTGGGGCTCGGCACTCCTCTCCCCACCTCCCAGGGTATCAGAATTCCTAGTTATGTCTCTGCTGCCCCCACCCATTCCCTTTGGTGACGGTTTCCACTGGGGCAATTTTCCCTAATATTCACCTTGCTGCTTACCAAATGTCAGTCCATTTATCTTGCAGCTTTCATGTCTTGTAGCAGGTTCCCTCTCATAACATATTGCTGGGCTCCAGGGGCCCCTGCTCCACTCTCCTCGCAGACAGCAGTACCCAAATGAACTGTAACCAAGGTGACGTTGCTGGATACCAATGATGTGTTTTATGGTAGTGCCCAATCTGATCCTGACTCCGTGGTAGTGGGTGCTGTACAGGTACTTGACCAGAAAATGGGCCCTGCTCTAAGGATCTCACAATGCAAGTAGGTAGGAATTGGAGGAAGAAGGATGGAGTGGCCTCTTCAGAGTCATACAGGAAATCCCTAGGAGAAACAGGAGGTAAACTCACCTATTCTGAATCACAGGCTAGTGCCTTCACCACAAGGTGACCCTTGCTTCTGCTTATGAGCCTCCTGTGAGCCTGTGAGAGCATAGGACTTAATCCAGGGTCATGCACAAATAGTACAGGTGTCCTGGGACTTTAGGGAGGCTTGTCTTCTTCATTAGTTTTGCCCCCTCCTGCCTGGTGCTTTAGGCCCAAACCTTGGCAGACTTTTGAGTAGCCTTAGGTTCAGAGGCAGTTAAATGCCTTAAATTCCTTCGAGGAGTTGGCCTTAATATCTAGCCTGGCTGCAATTAGAACGCCCGGCTGCTGAAATGGCTAGGCCACCCCTGGGACTTAGCTAACCAACCGGAGTGGGTGCCCTGTCCCCACAGCCTGTGGCCTGCTCCCATCACTCCTTTTGTCTCACTCCATTTGCATTTTGCTTCTTAGCACACATCTGGTACCTGCAGGGCCAGTGAGCAGTGTCCCATGAGCCAGCTGCCTGCTGGGGATGAAGGCTGCCATACAGGTGTCCTGACCACTGTCCTGCTGTGCTCATCCATGGCAAAGCAACAAGGGGCTGGACAGCCCACCAGGCAGAGAACTCAGCCCCACACGTCTCAGGAGGGGAAGGAGCAAGCTGCAAGTCAGCAGGGACTGTTCTACAATGAGTAGGCGGTGGGGGACACTGTAGCCTGGGGACAGGGAGCCATAAGGACAGGGATGGGCTCAGGGTTTGCTTGTGCCCCCGATGTGCTCATCTCTGCCCCTCCCAGTCCCCTCTTCATGCTTCTCAGTTCTGCCTCTCCCCATCTGATCTCTTTCTCATTCACGTCTCCCTGTTTTTTGCCTTGCTCTTCCTTGTGCTCTTTCATCCCCACTCTTTGCTCCAAAGTCTTTCTTCCTTTCTTTCCTGCACCCCTTCTCCACCTCTGCCTATTGTGTGTCAGGACTAATTCCATATTCCATGCATGGGTGACCTGACACAAGTTTCCAGTGAAAGTCTCTCCCAGGCCCTGGCCTGGGAGCTGGTATTGTTATATTTTTAACAGGCAGTGTCATGTCCCTTTTGCTTGTCAAGGGGAATCTGGTCTCCAATCACTCTGGAGCGGTGCGGGGGGCTCCGCCTGGGGGCTGTGCCTTTCCTAATTGCTCTCAAGCAGTGACTGCAAGGCCACATGTTGGACACACAAAGCTGCAGTAATTACATAGTTGAGAATGTGAATTTCAAAGAAACACAGATGGAGCTGCAAGGAACAGCAGCCGCCTTCCTGGGGCTCCACAATTGGGGCCAGGGAGGAGGAGGAGGAGGAGGGTGCCCACCGGTCTGGGCTGGCCCCAGGAGGCTGGGTGAGGGCCATCCCCATTGTTTCCCTGCCAGGTTGGTGTGATCTGAGGCGTATTTTCCAGATCATTTATGATTTCCAAGGGCTCTACCCCCCTGCCACATGGCAGTTGAGTAGGAGCAGGGTGGGGAGTGAAGTAGCAACAGCAGATGCCGCACAGAGAAGACAGGAAGACCCCTCAGGCTGCTAACAGTCTTCCAAGGGGGCCTTTCCTTCCCACCCTGCCTCTGGCACAGCCCCAGCATTCCCAGACCAAGGGCTGGCTCTGGCTCCGCGTAGATGCACAGTCCAAGGCGGGTTGTAGCCTTGAGGAGCCTTCCCCCTCAACCCCACAGAGTCCGGCTGCTACAGAGGTCCTACCTCACCCAGGGGTGTTGGGATGGAGTCTTACAAATGCTAATCCCAGTGCCTAGAAACTTCACCCATGGGACTGAGCTAGGGAGAGCCCCAGGGTCGATCTACAACCAGCACCCCAGGACAGAAGCATCTCTGTATTCATGAGAGCCGAGCCCTGTCTCCTCCCTGCCATGAAGACGGTATGAGCAATAGGGCTAACACTTATACAGGCAACAGCTTCCTCAGTGGAGCTGCAGAGAGGGCAACTAACAGGCCACTCTCCCCTGTGCCTGTCACATAGGGTGGCAAGACAGACATGTAGTGTAGGGGGTAAAGCCAGGAGCAGCCTGTCAAAGCATGTTACCTAGAGCTGCCAGCGTAGCACAGCTCCCCTCTGTCCCATTATGGGAGAAAGGCAGAGTCAGACCCTTTTCAGATAGATAGCGCTTGACCTAGGGCCACCATTTGGAGTCTGCTGGATCCTAACATAGGCCATTAAAACCCCTGCTCCCAAGTGCCCCTTACAGCCATTTCCCCCATCTCATTTCTCCGCATGGTCTCTGCTTCTCCAGACTGCGTATTTGCTATTTGCATGTGTTACACGAGTGCCCAGAAGTCCCAAGTAACATTAGGCTGCAAAGCCAGATGTGTCAGTCAAGTTCAGACCTCAGGCCAAGAGGATCCTAAGCTGTGTGAATAACTGATGGGTGCGGGAAGGAGGTTGCTGACTGAACTGCAAAAATGTGATTAAAAAGTCGTGTTGGGGTTGACCTGAAACAAAAAGCTAAAAGGATTGATTAGGGTTGAATAAACAGTCGTACTGGGGGTTGGTTTTTTTGGTGGGGGGTCCTCTCTTTTTATTCTTTGTTTAAATTTAGGTAAACAGAACATCATTTCCAAAGGAGAAATCAAAATGGTATGTTCCTGAAGTGTCAAAATGAAACATTTTGACTTTTCTTTTTTTTTTTTCCCTAGCTCCTTGTAGACCGAAAACTCCACGGTTTCAAGGCAAATTCACAAACTCTTGTGGCCAAGCCAAAAATACATTACTTGGCAAAAATTTGCCCACAATAGTTTGCCCAGCTCTGGCCATAATTGCAAATCTAAAATGGCTTTGGTGGCTGTGCTGGTGGCAGCTGCACAAGCTAGACGCATAACGGAGTGGCGTGACAGCCGGCTCTGGTTGTCCCCAGCTGCTCCGCAGTAGAGATGCTGTCTGCATGCTAGACTGCCAGGGGTCATGTCCCATTTGAGAATTTTGCAGTACTCTTCTCCCTGCCACTTTTGCTCCCTTTATTCCTTTTTTACCATTTTGCCCCTGGAAACAGGAAAATGGGAAGAAAAAAGGAGTGAAAAGGAGAAAATGGAAAAAAAAAGATCCCCCCCCAAAAAAACCCATTGAAAAAAATGGGGAAAAGGAAAATACCTTTAAAAATCCAAGAAAAAGTCACTGTCTCCAGCGCAGCACCCATCAGAGTGGACCTTGCAGCCCAGGTTCTGGAGTAGGACTGGTCTAAAAGCAAGAGCACCAGAGACATGGAAGAGGGTCTTTTCTGAAAAGCAGATGCTCAATTGTATTTCTCCTTCACTGAAGACTTGGATCCATTCAGGAATTTAGGCCTCAGGGGCTTGCCCATCGGTGACCCTGGGGCTCAGACAGATCCCTGACAATCGAGCCATCCCAAGGGCCAGGTAAACAAGTCCTGGCCTATAATCAAAGGAGCTGCCCCATGTCCTGGGCCAGGCTTTGATGGGTAGGGCCGGAAGAGCCCTAATCCCATGAAACTAGACACCTTTCCCCCTTGTTCCTGGCCGTTAGATTCTTCTGGATCAAGGCCTGCCCGTTAATGACAATTAAACCTCTAATGACCAATTAAAAGCAGAGTCAATTCTTCCCCTGCAGCCTGGCCTAGCTAATGGGACCAGGTTTCGATTAACAGCCCCATCAAGAGGCGCACTCCTGAGCAGAGATAATGAAGCAATGGCAGTGGAACTAATGGGGTTTGATCTTGGGGATGGGCTTCTCTGAATGGGGGCTGCTGTTTCACATGACATAATTGGAGAGGCCTATCCCACTGGCGCCGGCGCCACGGCTCTGTCAGGGCAACCAGGCCCCTCTCCCGGCATGGCTTGCCGCAGCCTTTCGAGTCCCAACAAAGGACGGCTGGCCAGGAGAAACGGGAGTGGAGGGCACCGTTCCCACCAAACCTTCCAGCTGGATCCTCCAGTCCCATCTTCCCCCTTTAATTGCCCCCTTGACCTGAGTCACCAGCTCAGAAAGGCAAACTCACCGCTTGTTCCCACAAAGGGCTGTGGGAAGATGCTAAGTAAATTCCCTCGCTCTTCACTGGATCTCGTGGAAAGAGGCCGGACACGAAGCATGGCAGTTTTGGGGCTGTTCTGCCCAGCATATTTCTACCAGAGCTGGCTGCGCGAGCCGAAGGCAAATGACTCCATGCTGGTGCTTTACACGTAGCTGCCCCAATAACTTTGCTATTCCAGATGTAACCACTTATTTGTATCGTTTAAATGAGCCGAGTTGCATATTACCAGCTCAAAAGCAAAATGGCACATGGCTTGAGTGCCATGGCATGAGGCAGGACTGGGTGGCAATGGTGGGGAGAGAGCACCCAGAGAAGCCACAGCCATGTAAACCACACTGGCCTCCCCCTGCCCCACCCCGGGACATGACCTGCCCTTCACAGCCATCCTTCCTCTGCACGTGAGCCAGTGGAAACAAAAGAGCCTGAAACTAGGACTTCTTGTATAGTCCTACATGGGATGCAGCTCTGGGGGTTTATTTGGGCCAGAGGCACAGCAAGCTCTTCCAGTGCCGAGGGGCAGGGGGAAGGAGTATGCTGACCACGGGAGAGCAGGGGAGCGAGGGAGAGGAGTCTTACCTGCTGGGGTTCTCCTCCTGCTGCTGCCATAGCATCCTGGGCTGGAGCTGCTGCCACTGAGGGGCCAGCAGCAGCCTGGCCTCCTTGGGGGGCTCCTGGTGCCATTTGTCCCCCCGCCCCTGGGGGCAGGGTTGTGCCTCATGGCAAAGCCTCCAGGAGTGTCATTCCACCTCCCCTCCCTGCAGAGACACAGCGTGGCTCCTATGGGTGGGCTGCACCCGCTGTGGCCAACTTGTACGGGGAAGAGAGCCAGACTGGTGCCCCCTCTAAGTCAGTGCCCAGGACTGGTGCCCCACTTGCTCTGCCCTAACAATGCTACTGATCTGGGCCCCGTGCTATAGCTTTCCAGGGGCTCTTAGCTATTCCAAGTCACAGTAACTGTTCCTGTGCAGCTAGCTACTTATCTACTAGAGCAGGTCAGACATTTTCCAGTTGGGGGAAAATATCTCTTCCCTCACTCTGTCCTTGATGGTGGGGGGGAAAGCCGATAAAATACAACGGAAAACTTTGAAACAACTGAAAACACTTATTGTTCAACTCTGCTTCCTTTTTTTTCCCCAGCCACTGTCCTTTGCAGCTCTTGATTGCCCCATTCCCTGTCCCTCCCAAGAGGTGACCCACCGAGCTGAGGGCTCCAGGCATTACTGCAGCGGCGGGGGCAGCAGGGCTGGGCTCCATGAGCAGCCGAGCGCTAATGCTTCTCCAGGTCTCGGGGTCTTGGGTTTTGGTTCACTCATGAAAGCCACATGGAGGCACTTCCCTCCAGCCCCAGAGCAACCTCATTTTCCTGCCCTGGCTCCCTGTAATCCACCCCCTTTGGAATCACCCTCTAATCTGATTATTTCTCTCCATTTCCCCTGTGCCCGAATTAACCTGATTGCAACAACAGCAACACCTTGTGTGCAGCTGATCTCGGCAGCAGACGGGCCGTCGGACAGAGTTGCTGGGATGAACTGCATCCTGCAAACCATCAGGGGCTTGGCAGCACACAACCCTGCAGGGCCATTGGTCCTCCCAGCAACTCCCCTGGCCAGGGCTGCCAGTGCCCGCAGAGAAGAGGTTGCTGGCTGGCAGCAGGCAGTGCTGAAAAGGCAGGGCTGGCTGGTACCAGGTACAGCAGGCCGGGAGGCTGGCGTGGGCAGGTCTGGGGCTGGCTGGTGGCAGGATCTCAGTGGCGTTCAGTCCTCGGGGCAGGCGGGGATGGAGGGGCCAGCACCCTCTGTCCTGCTTTGTCCCTGTAATCTTCCTGCCGATTTGGGGTATGCTCATATTTGCATGACTGTAACAGCTTGGTTTCCTTCTGCCCAGCTGCCAAGGACACTGCAGCCTCCTTAATGCTCTTGCCTAAGTCCCCGAGTGTCTGGAAGTAGATTTATGTTCCTTAGCTGCAGCAACAGCTCTGACACGGACCCCACTGTGGCTTTCAGGGCATCCCAGGATACACCGGGCCCACAGCTGATTAAAGGGCTCGTTCCCCTTGGAGACTTCCCTTTGCTCTGTTCCTGGGTGTATCACGGTTAGAAAGCACGACACTGGTGCAGCATAGCACCAATGTGTTGTTGTATCGGGGGGGAGATGGAGCAGTGTTTTATCATCCCCCAGGTGGTTCAAACAAGGGGTAAGTACCAGAGAGGCACCACTACCCTGACCTGGCAGGGAGGAGTCTTCCTTAATGGGGAGTGGGGAGTCCTGGGCCTGGGTCTGCCAGCCAAGAGGATGACTGCCCAGCAGGCAAGCAGCCCTGACAGGGGCAGTAGTATGGTCACTGCCCTCCAGAGCTGCTGAAAATCTTAGGGCACATAACACGTTGGATGAAGAATGCAGTTTGGGGGCAAAGCCAGCCACTGAATGCAGTCCTGGCTGGTATAGATCTGGGACCAGTTTTTAAACAGAGATGGGAAAAAGTCCCAAAGCTTCATTTCAGCATTTCTGCAATGGAAGGTTTTCAGTCATTTGTTTTAAAGGAATGGCTCCTGTTTAGGAATGTGCCTTAACTGAATCAGGAAAGAGCTAAAATTGACTAAAACCCCCGGTATGAAATTCTTTGGTGACACCTACCCCCACTTCTATTTTTTGGCCAGCCCTACTAGCCACAGCAAGGGGATCTCAAGCTACACACTTAGAGGGGAAGCGCTCTGGGCTCTGGTTCCAGTCTACTAAGCCAGTGTTTCCCAACCTTTTCCAACCCAAGGCACGCTTACATTAATAAACATTTTCTGCAGCACACCTGTTCAGGCATTCGCCATCCTTATACCTATTGTAGCTCATTGCCATGGCAAAATTCTGCGGCACACCTCTTCATTTCTGATGGCACACTGGTTCGGAAACACGGCCCTAAGCCATGCAGGCCCTGTTTCCACGCAGAAGGCCCAGCTGTTGTTTTATAGAAGGTTGTACCTTTATTTTCTGTATGAGTCACATGTAGCTCCCTGTGACCGCCATACAGAGGAGCCTGTATGGGGAATGCCGCTATGGACGCAGCATTCGCTCTTTAACACCTTGCGTGGGCCAGCAGAAAGTCCTGGGCATGAAGCAGGGTGCAGGTCTCTGGCCTGTGCCAGGTAGGAGGTCAACCTACATGGTCACTGCCAGGCTTTCCAGTCCTCAGACTAACAAATCCAGAGGCTTCTTTCTTGGGCAGCTCCATGGTTGTGCCAATGGCCTGAGCAAGAGGTTTTTAAGACCCAGATAGATAAAATCATGGCTGGGATGATCTAGTTGGAGATGGTCCCACTTTGAGCAGGGGGTTGAACTTGATGTCCTCCTGAGGTCCCTTCCAATCCTTATTTTCAATGAAGAGGCCCAGGGCCTGGCTCTGTTCTGAAGTTCAGGGGAAGGATCCAGCGTGTAGCTCTGTCCTCACTTAGATGGAGAGGCTGAGGTGACCCTTCGGCCAAATGGCAAGATCTACACGGAATTAGAGGCTGGAAACTCAGGACTCAGGTTCTCCTCTGGGGTGTTCACCCACTGGGTATCATCGCCACACCAGCTGCCAACATGGGAGCCAGAAGGGAGACTCCTGCAGGCATCAGAAGCAGCCGGTGACTGTGAGGTCTCCCCAGTGCTTTGGAAAGAGCCAGTAAAGACATCTGCACACACATCGATGCCAACCAGTGGAGAGTGGGCGCTGGCAAAGCCCCCTGGCCCATCACTGACACAGAGGTTGAGCTTTGCAATCAGCGGCTTCCCAATATTTACTGACTGGCTCTCCTCAATAAAGTCATCAATTCCTTGGTATTGGTACTGCAGGCAAATGGTGAAGGTCAGTTCCTTCTGCAAGGGCACCAAGAGCAGTGGTTAGTGTCCAGGAACATGATAAGAAGTGCAACAGCTTTCATTGCCAGACACACATTGCCTACTGTCCGCCCAAAACCTCTCTCCCCAGCAGTGCTGCCTGGAGAGTCTGCCTCCAGCCATGCAGTAGTAACCCCATCCCAGAGAGTCCTATGGAGAAGGCACAGGGCGCTAGGCTCTGGTTTGGCCACAGACCCTGGGTGTTCCTGGGCCGAAGCACAGCCTAGACATGTTGAATCTGTAGTGACTAGGTGAGAAGGGATGAGCACCTCCCGACATGGTGCTTCTGACCCCTGGATCAAAACCCTGATGCCCAGGAGGCAGCAGAGACACCAGGGTTCGCATTGTCCCTCCTTCAGTTCTTGCTGTCTTTTGGCCTTGCAGGGATGACAGAATGAGCTGGATCTCTTCCACCTCACTCATGGCCAACAGCACGGGGGGTTACATGCAATTATGACTGGAACGCATACCCTCAGCACCACGACAACACTTACTTTCAGCTTCTGCAGGCCACAGAGCCGGCTGTAGAGGCAGCAGTCTGGGAAGTGGGTGCTCGAGGCCTGGGGGAGAGTGCTCCCCACCTCCTCCGGGCTCTCCTTGTTGGTGAACTTCAAATCCACGTCCAGCTCCTGTCACAGACAGCATGGTCAGTAGTTGGGGTGGGGAAGGCTACCTCGAGGGCACAGCCCAGCATAGCCAAGCCTGAGGGAGTCTCTGCACTGCAGCTCTGCCCACCCAGGGTTCAGGAATCAAACCTCCCCAAATCATGGGGGGCGGTTCAAATCTGGGACCTGCCTCTTTGTCTCCTGCTGTTAGAGCCTTTGATGTCACACTCTCCCATAGTGGGGGATGGGCTGAACCTGGCTGGGTTTAGTGGGTTTAACCAACATCATTTGGCATAGTTGGGGGAGATGATTAACCTCCTTTGCGGAAGCAGCTGTCTGAAAGCAAACAGACCCCAAGCCAAAACACAAGGCTTTTGCTTCCTCCAAACAGAGGAGGAGGAAGAGGGGCTTTGCTGCATATTGTTTGAAGACAGGGAGTGGAGGCGAGACGGCCCTGGTGGAGATGTACAAACAGGTCCGTAGCAGAAGGGGAGCCGGGGCAGGCGGCACGGGGCAGAAGCATCCCATGCTGCCAAGGCAGTAGCTGGGAGTTGTACCTGCTCTGCCAGCACTGGCTGGTTCCAGCACTGGGGCTAGTGGAAGGGGAAACGTCTTTGTGCCGTCTCCTTGCTTGAATCCTCCCCCCACGCTCCAGACTGGTGGGATCTCGCCAGTCCACTCCAGAGAGGGGCTGAGCGAGACAACAGCGGTGCCCAGCCAGAGCAGTGATTCCCAACCACGGTGTTGCAGCAACTCGGGATGCCAGGAAATCCTTTTGAGGGTGCTGCACAATATTAGCACTGTTAGACACCTGCACAACCGATGAGATAAACCCAGAGATTTCAAAAAGTGTCCAAACCACTCTGACTCCCTGTGTGGTAGGACAGAAGAATTGCTCTGTTATGTTTCCATAGCCAAAAAATGAGTGAAAGCTAAGAGCTGGTATTTTCCTGGGGGGCCCTTGAGTCTAACAAGGGGGAGCCTTGGGTCTAAAAAGATTGAGAATCCCTGAGCTAAAGCTTCCCTAACAGGGGAATGCAGGTTTTGCTGCTTGGGTCCACTCTACTCACCTGTAACGACAGGAAACGTGCCTCCGTGGGAACAGGGCCAGGCTTGGGCCAGCGCTTGCACAGAGCTCAAGGGCCCCTATTGCTCCCAGAGAGCTGAAAGCCAACCCTACGCTTATCCAGAGCCAGATCTCTGGGCTAACCAGGGTCTCTCACCTCCGGGATGTCCGTAAGCTTTGCCTCACACCTGGTGATCTCTTTCGGTGTCACCACTATGTGCGTGTAGATGATCAAGATGTTGGAGAACTCGGCGGCAAAGCCCAGCTGTACTCTGACCCCGCAGTCAAACTGGAGGTATCGGCTTTCTGGGAGGACTGCGAACAAAAGGGAGCGATGCTCAAAGAGGGGGTCACATCTGCCACCTACCGGACTAGGAACTACTCACAGGCTCTCATGGCCCTGTCCTACTAAGCTGGTTCCTGGGGATGCTCCTGCAGCTCATGGGCTGGGGCCGCATTTCCAAAGCAGGCGAGTGCTTGGTCTTGTAGGTGCAAGACTCTGCTTTGCTGCACCCATTTGCCTTCCTAGCAGTGCCAGGGCTGGGCAGAGCAGGAAACCTAGCCGTGGAGGCCTCCTCTGGCTCACACCAGTCCCTGGGCACTCTCCTACTAGTGTCTAGCATGACCCCGAGCAAGCCGACCTCCCGCTCCCCCCCAAGGGCCTTGCCTAGGTGCTCTGGCTCAAGGACAGGCTTCTCAGTGTCTGCTTCTGCCCCCTCCCACTTTGGAGGAGGCCAGACACTCACCGTGAGCCTTGACCCATTGCAAGTTCCTAACAGAGACTTCCTCCGGGCCCTCAGATGGCTTAATTGGATCGGTGAGGGCTCGTCTCTCACATAAGTTGCTCCGTAGCTCCAGCGCCTGCCGGCCTTTGGTGATCTCTAAGGTTCCCATGTCTGAAAGACACAAGCAAGGTTGGGGAAACACCTCCGGCTTGGCAGGGAGTCCAGGATCTGTGGGTCACCTTGAGCTGTGCTTCCAGATGAACTCACCTTCAGCCACCTTGTCTAGCAGCACTGTGATCTTCTCATCCTCCAGCAGCCACCTCTTCAGGAAGCTGACAAAGATCCCATTGGAGAGCTCTCCCTGGCTGAGCTCATAGGCCTCTGCGTCAGCACATCTAGGAGAGGGCACCCAAGGAGGCTAAAGCCACTGGGACTCTATCAGTGGGCTGAACCTTCTCGACTCCTGACCGCTTCCTTCCTTGGCCCTTTCCTTTAGAGGTTTGCAGCAAAGATAACTCGGGGACTTCTCTCCTATGAAGCTACTTCAACCTTAGTGAGACCTGGGAAAGCTTCTGCTGCAGGAGGAAGGCTCAGGCTCCCCGTGGCAGAGAGCAGCCTGGAGCCATCTCATACTGGGGAGAGGCCCGAGCCCAGAGCCCCTGGTAGTTCAGGTTTGGGTGTGGAACCAGGCCCTGGGGCTTGGTCCTTCCATGACAGCCAAATAGCTGAGAATTTGGGTTGGGTCCTGCTGTGTTTTAAGCCTGGAGTTTTCAAAGGGAGTTTAGAGCCTAACCCCCTTCTTTCCAGTGGGACTAGGTGCCCAGCACCCTTGGGCTTCTTTCAGAAGCCCGGCCCCAGGCTTTCTTTTCTCCCCTAGGCCTGTTTGGGGTGGAATTCATCCCACTTTTCTTCTGCTTTGCCCTTCTCCTTGTACAGGTCCCTCCCATGCGGCCTCCGCAGGGCTGACAGGCACAGAGACCTGCAGAGCAGCCTGTTCTCAGCTGTGCTGCCCCTGGCAGAGAAGCAGGTGGCAGCCCCACGATATCCTGCTGGTTCAAGGGAGGGTGGAAGGGGCTTTGGCTTGGGATAAGGAAGCTGGACCAATATAAATAGCTCCAACAGCTGGAGAAGACACACAGAATAGAGCAGCACTTTTCGAACTGTGTTCTGTGGCCACCGGTGGTCTGCAAACCCAAGGTGAGCAGTTCACAGGTCGTACGGGCCCCGTGCGCCTTGAGAGTGTTTCCAGCTTGGGGACAGGGTTGCAGGACGGGCCGGAGAAATTGTGAGGGCAGACAGCTGTTGCTTGGATGGAGCCCAGGACTGGGAGGCAGGGCTCTGGGGCCTCTGTCCACCCCCGCATGGGATGTCCATGGAGCCTCCAGAATGCCAGCTCCTCCGGCCAGGGCTCAGCTCCCCTCCTCTGCCACCTCCAAAAGGTGAGGACCTCAGGCCCTGATCAACCCCCTGGCCATGCCCATCCCACTCTGCAACTGCGGGACACTGAAGACCGAGCCGGGGCAGTGAGCGTCCCCGTGGGCAGCAGGAGGCACCAGCCGATACGTACGTGGCATAGCCAAACACAATGTTGGCCGTGACCTGCAGCGCTCCCACCTGCGGGATGATGTCGTCGTTCAGGTTCCTGGGGGGAAATGGAAGCAGCATGAAACATCCCCGCAGTTCCCAGTGCAGCACCCAATGCCATAATTTGGGGCCTCCATTTGAACTGGTGCCCCTGGATCTCTATCAAGAGCATTGGCTTTGGGGCTGCTGCCAGCTGCCTGAGCAATGTGGGGAGGAAGGGGGGCTCTGCTTGGAGGCTGACTGGTGTCACCATCAAATGTCCCTCTAACACCTCCCACTCCAGCCTGCAGACTCCCTGGCATTTGTTACACCCAAACCAGCACTGTCCTGGGTCCTCTGGGCCGGGGGAAAAGGGACTGTGACCCAAACCTCACTCTGCAGCATCCATGTAAGGATACACCTCCCTGTGCACATCTCCCTGCATCCACATGTGTACAGCAGTACGTCCCTGCCATGGGAGAGCATCAGCCTGCCCCCACCTCCTCCCCAAGGGCAGAGACCCCCTGCCGCTGCCGGCTCGCGGGCTCCGGTGCCCGCTCACCTCTTGCGGCACATGTCCAGCAGGAAGATGTTGAGGCCGGTTTGCCGCTGCTGCATGCTCTGCAGCACGCTCTGCACGCACAGGCAGTGCTCCGACGTGTAGGATCCCGGCGCATCTATAGGAACCATGAAGCTGTTCCCGAAGTTCTCGTAGCCATGGCCGGCGTAGTAGAGCAAGCCTGGAGGCGGGGAGCACAGCACATCAGGAAGAGCTCTCCTGGCGGTTGCCTTTATCTCCGACTCTCCTCCCTGCTGTCCCCGTGTCCCACCGGCCAGCCTGCAGGGAACTCCGGCAGCCTGCTGTGCCCAGTATGTGAAGCCAGAAATCCAGCTCAAATTCTCTTTTCCTCCTTCTCAGCCTTGCTCCTGTCTGCCCTAAGCCCTCCCGCACACTGTTCACCTGCGCTGGTCACTTGGGGCTGCCGTTCCCTCCCCGCCTGCATGCACCGAGACCCTGTGGTTGCACGTGCTGTGAAACGAGAAGCACACGCAGGACTTGTCACCGCCCTTCTGCTGCTGGGATCTTCTTCCTGGATCCATGCCCTGACTATACCACCCCACTGGCTCCTTCTCTTTCAGTGCCCCAGTACAGACGTGCCCTTTGTTACCATTTAGCCGAGACCTGCTGATCCAGCCTGTCTTCCCAAGGCCATCTCCTCCCTTTGTTCAGCACACGTGCAACCTCCAGGCTCCCATTTTCCGCTCCACCCATTTTGCTGTACCCTCACGTTACGTGGGAGAAAAGCTCCCTGTCACAATCTGAAAGCCACCTCCGTGCCCATCCTCGAGTTCCCACGCTGAGGCAGTTTCCTGTAGGCACCCCGGTAACAGACTAAGGGCCAGACTAAGGGCTTGGACAGATATGATTATATCTGTGTGATAGCATTTCACTAGTATAAAAATGTAGTGGACAGACAACACTAGCCCCTAAACCAGGGGCCAGGGCAATTATTTCGGGCAGAGGGCCGCTTACTGAGTTTTGGCAAGCTATCAAGGGCCACATGACAGGTAGCCAGGGGCAGAAAAATATTAATTTTCTAAAATTTTTAGGGACCCCACAGGCCAGATAGAACAGCCTGGCAGGCCACATCTGGCCGGCAGGTAGCATTTTGCCCACCCCTGCCCTAAACCATGGCAGCTTTGCTCAAGTTAGTGTGCAATTACCCCCAGAAGGGTTGTGATAAAACTCTACTGATGTAGATTATACTGGTTTAGGTTTGTCTGTCCACAACCGTGTGGAGTTAGCTGTTTGGTTAGGGCAAACAAGCTATTACCTGTTTCCTCACCCTTTTCTGGTGAGGAACAGTTTTAGCTGCTTATTGCATGAACTCTGAGTAGCTGCAGGTCTGTCTGTTCCTAATCCCAGGGTAATTTATATCATCTCTGCATTCATCCATTCCCTAAGAAATATACGTTTCCTATTATTTGTATTACCCTGTCACTTCTCCACAACACACACACACACACACACACGCACACACACGCACACACACACACACTCGCCTCATTGGAAGAACTTGCAAGGAACCTGCAGGTTGGAACAGGAGTAATAGGAGGGATAGTTTGGAGAGTGACACTGGTGCTTGGTGCAGATGTGAGCACCTAGTGTGGCTGCAAACAATGTTTTTAATAAAGATTCAGTTGCTCGAGCCCAGATGGAGTCCCTGGATTATTGCACAAGGCTCTGTACTTGAAACATGGTGTCAGCGCCTGAGAACAACAGCAAAGAGAGAAAAGCGTGTACGATTCAAAGCATCACTTATGCAGCAAAGAGAGCAGGCAGCATGGAGGGGCTCAGACGCCCTGTGCATTTGGATTTTCAGTCAAAGTACCTAGCTGTAGCATGGAAATATTGCATTATTGGGAAAAAGGACAGAAAAGCGAGTGCAACATTTTTCCTGGAAGGGCACAATGCATTAAAGCAGCTGAGGAAGGCTTTTGATGAGAAAAAGGGAGACTGGAAAGATACTGCTTTTTTACCCAGAATAGGGATCTAGAAGAAGGAATAGATAATTATGTTACAGAACTGAGAACGCTGGCATCCGTGTGCCGTTTTGGGAACATAACAGATTCCCTTATTGGAGACAGAAGTAGTTGGGGGACATCTGATCCTAAGCTAAGGAAGAGATTGCTAAGAGAGGCAGATCTGACTCTGGAGAAACACCTTGAAATATCAAGAGCAGATGAAATATCTAAAGAAAGAAGCAAAACAATAACTGGTGCAGACCCAAGACATGGGGTCAATTTAAAGGAACCCAAGAGATGCAACAAAGATCGGCCAACTGAGAATGCAGTGCTAGGCTCCAGTACTGGTACTGCGGAAAGCAGTGTGAAAGACAGAAAGTGTAATACTCGGATTATGGGCAAAGATGCCTGAGCTGCCTTTTTGTGTCTCCACAGTCCCGGGGGAAATAAAACAACAGTACACTCAGCAGGAAAGGAGAGTGAGATGTTTTATAAGGCAGATGAGTGACTTTAGCAGATCCAACTACTCTGAATATACATGCCCTACAGAAGAAAGCTACTACACAGCCATCTGCCATATTTGCAGCTATTTTAGTGGAGCAGCAACCAGTCAGATGCTGGCAAACAGCTCAGCAGTTGTATCAGAATGGAGAAATGAGAGGAAATACTGATGCTATACAATGAAACAATTATACAACCAGTGGGTATATTCAGACTTTCAATACAACATCCATGAAGCAGAAAACAATATCCCCTGCATTCATGGCGGTTGACACTGAAGAAATCCATCACTGCTTTGCTGTTCGGCAGCCAAGCAGTGCAAGCTGTGGACCTGATCTCAGTGCAGCACCACGCTATCATCCACATGAGGAGGGAGAAAACCCAGCATGGTCCGTCTCAGGTATTTTAAGACTTCAAAGATGTATGTGGCAGACATGGTTCTTCGGGTAAATCTGATATCTTTTATTAGACCAACTCAAATAGTTGTAAAAATTCTTCTTTGCAAGCTTGCAGGTACAAATACCCTTTGTCAGGCTGAGGAAGCATCTGCAGTTGGTTTGTGCTCTTCCAGGATGGTTTTGAGGAAGATGTATTTGAGGAAGACGAGCGCTAGGGGTAAGCTCAAGTTAGAAATAAACCCACATGTACAGCCTGTACAACTGCTGAAAGAGTACCACTAACCCTGGTGGAGCCACTCAAACAGCCTAATAAGCCTAACAAGAAGAGGGATTATTAAATCAATGGAAATTATTAGCGCCAACCGGGTCAGCTGCCAAGTAATGATAAGACCATCTGACGGACTGAGGATTTATATAGACGCAAAACCTCTTACCAGGGCATTGGAAAGAAGTCATTAACTTTTCACTCTTGAGGACCTCCTGCTTGAAATATTGGGGGCAGAAATATTTACAGGCTCTGCTGTGAAAAATGCATTCTAGCATATCAAGCTAGATGAGCCTTCAAGCCATCTGACAACATTGCAGTCCTCTTTAGCAGATACCACTGGGTGCAAACACCCACAGGCATCAGTTCTGCTTCAGAGGTGGTCCAGGAATCAGGATTGTAGTAGATGACATCCTGGTGTGGGAGATAGAAACAGTGAGTCCAGGACCATGATGCTAAGCTGTGATGGCTCCTAAACAGGTCTGAAGAGCAGGATATTAAACTGAACTCAGAAAACTGAAGCTGGGGAACATGGAGATCTCCTACATTGGACACCTGTATTAGACACTTTCTGACCTCAGCAGAACTCCAGCCTGACCCTGATAAATTGAGAGCCAGTAAGAAAATGCCCAGACCACAAGATGTGAAGGGAACCCAGAAATGTTTAAGCATAGCTAACTATCTTTCCAGACCCTGTGCTCACCTGTCAGAGGCTTGCAACTCTTTGAGACAGCTGGTACCCAAGAAACATTAGCAGAAGTCTATCAGCAGGCATTTAAAAGGAAAAAAAGTCCTAAGTGAGGCACCAGTCTTGAAGTGCTACAAGCTACAGAGCAACAGCAACTGCAGTGTGATGCCTCTGAAAAAGGCCTAAGAGCAGTATTAATGCTGAACCAGCAACTCATGGCGTTTGCCAGCAGGGCCCTGACAGATACAGGAAGAGGGTGTGCTCAGATAGAAAAGGAGCTCCTGCTGTGCTCTTTGGAGTGGAGCGATTTCACCAGTTCACCTTTGGACAGAAGACAGCTGGATCACAAGCCACTGGAAGGCATTATGAAGCCACTCCTGAGTGCACCAAAGCAACTGCAACCCATGCTGCTGAGACTTCAGTGCTGTGATGTGAGCATCAGGTACTGTCCAGGGAAGCCACTGCTCGTGGCAGATACTCCGAGCAGGACCTACCTTCCAGAGCACGCCACACGTGGCTCTGAAGAACAGGAGACTAAATCAGTGTGCTACAATACCTCTGTATCTCCAAAGGAAGTCTCCACACAATATGTGAGAGTGCAGAATTGGATGGATGGCTAGAGACTGTGATAAGAATCACACCCCAGGAATGGCAAGATCTCAAGGAACAAGTACCCCAGGAATTCATTCCTTACTGGCGGGCTAGGGATGAGCTATGGGCACAAGATGGAATCCTATTTAAAGGAGACAGAGCTGTAATCCCTGCCAGTTTGAGGCAGGATATTATGAAAAGAGTCCATGCTTCACACCTGGGAATAGCAGCATGCCTGCAGCAAGCTCGGGAATGTCTACTAGTCTGGTAGACAAGGTGCTTTGGGTAGATGTGATATCTTTTATTAGACCAACGAAATCAGGGGTGGGCAAAATGCAGCCTGGGGGCTGGATGCAGCCTGCCAGGCTATTCTATCTGGCCTGTGGGGCTTCCAAAAAATTTTGAAAATTAATATTAATCTGCCCTGGGCTGCCTGTCATGCAGCCCTGGATGGCTTGCCAAAATGCAGTAAGCAGCCCTCTGCCCAAAATAATTGCCCGCCCCTGAACTAAATACTTGGAAAAACTGTTATTTCAAGCTTTTAGGCACAAACACCCTTCTTCAGGCATAGGGAGAGTTTGTCTATGTCCTGAGACCAACAGCCCTACTAGCCAGGTGTGCATTCCCAGGTGAGGACACACATAAAGCACTGTGAGCTGTGCAAAGAGCATGGAGACAGGTAACAGAAGAAGGTGTTGCAGGCTCATGAGATCCCAACATGACTTTGGGAAAAGGTTGGGGCAGATTTGTTCGTGTTCAGTGACAGAATCGTTGTCACAGTTGGTTCCTACCCCGGTGTTCGGGAGGGAGGTGGACTGTCTACAGGGCACTCGGATGAGAACAGTAGTCCAGTAGCTGAAGGTACACTTTGCCAGATAAGGCACACCCAGTACCAGGCGTTCAGACAGTGGGCCACCCTGTACAGCAGAGGAATTCAAAAGATTTGGCACAAAAGGGGAATTCAAGCACAAGACTTCTTCCCCAGGGTACCTACAAAGGAAGGCAGAATGAACTGTCAAAACAGCCAAAAGACTCTTAGAAAGGGCAAATGGACTGGATATGATTCTTATATGGCTTTGTTGGACCATCACAGTGCCATCTCTTGGACTTGATGGAAGAAGTGCTAGACACTGATGGGAAAAGCTGGACCAAGAAAAGGACCTAAGGCATCTGCCCTAGGGCTAGTATCAGCACAACTGCACCATCTTGAGGGATTATTGTTCTCATGCCCCTAATGATCTCCTCTGTCCAATGAAGATCAGGCCTTGGTGCTCATAGACAAATGGTGCTCACCACAGCATCTGATGAAGTGAGATCAAGGTTGCAAAAACTTGTGTTCTATGTTTCTTTTTGAGTTAGTTTATAAGGCGAATAGCTACCCTGCCTACTGCCTGACCGCAGACTAACATGGTAACTACTTCTCTCTTCTCATCATTTTGCCATTGCTAGATGGACCAACGTCCTGACCTGCACTTAGAAGCTTGGTCTGTGCAACCAGGTCAGATCTCCTTTCTGTACCCTGAGCACAGACCTTAGAGAAGACATTGTTATAGCGTTAGAAATGTCCTTTTGGCTTGGAATCAGAGCAGCTGATCCTATTTGGTGAGTAGATCTAGGATGCAGCGGCCAAGAGCTCTTGCCAGCGTAAGTAACATCTCCACTAGGTGGTTTGCCAGAATAGCTGTCAGTACCAGCAAACCCATGCTTGTACTGAGAAGGCCTCACTTGCTTCCAAGAAGCGTGTGCTGGCAACAGTTAGAAATCAAATATTCAAATATAAAATGATTGCTCATTGATATATCACTGTGTTCTAAATATTACTCATGCCTCCTCCCCTGCCCTCCCCCATCCCCAAGCCATGCTACAGCTTGCTCATCCTGTTGGGAGACAGGAGGAGACAGCCTTGGCCAGCAAAGACCACCCTGCAATCATCCTAGATGTCCCCACCTCCCTGTATATTTACATAAAGCACCTCTGGTGTTATGGCAAACCAGGGGTTAATCCTCCCCGTCCCTGGGGAAATGGGTGCTCCCCTTGTACCATATACGCCCTTGTCCAGGAGGAGGAGGAATTCGTTGACAGCCATCTGCATCTCGGCCTTGCTGAGGTCCAACAGGGAGACTACCTTGAAGTTCAGCTGGCGGAGCAGGTTGGTCAGCTCATGCACGTCCACCATGGGGGCTTTCAAGTGCTTGTGATGCAGGTAGGTCATGTTCCCTATCAGCAGGGCCACTTTGTCTGTGGCTGTCAGAAAGCAGAACGTGATTGTGGGAAGAAGCAGGGGAACTAGCTGAGTCCTTGCGGTGAGCATTCACTCTCTCCCATCCCTGCTACCTGACCTTCTTCCCTTAGCAGCCACCCACCCAGCAGTGGATGGAGCCCCTGCAACAGCCATGGCCAAAGACATGAGGCCTTACAGGAACCAGAGTTTAGCTTTGGGCCTTGCCCCTTATCCCAGGTCAAGGCAGAGCCCTGCATCTAGCTGAGAAGAAGAACAAAGGGTGTCTCCCAAAAGGTCACCCTCTGCCTGAGCAGCCAGCACGTGGTCCTCACTGCCTCCTGTAGTCACACACAACGCCTAGCCCAGGCTACATGTAGTGTCAGCCCATCAGGGCAGGAGGGCAGGCTGGAAGTTGTGGTGAGCTGGGGCAGGACAGAGCCTGAGAAACACACTTCAGGTCAGGACTAGATCCTACTTCTCCCCCTCTCACATTCACCCCAGCTCTGTGCTCAGCAGCTCGGGACACTAGGTGGGAGGAAGGGGAAGAGCCCATATGAGGATGCATGACCAGACCTAGTGTCTTCCAAAACACAGCCCTGGGGAGGCAGCGGCTGGCAGGGCATTGAGCATGTCTGCCAGAGGGTAGATGTGGGAGGTACGGGAAAGGGCTTGAAGCTGGGTTTCTTGAGCCATGCCTAGGTAGAGGTCTCATGTAAGGTTTTGCATGGAACTGCTTACCATACAGCTGGCTGTGGCCACCCTGCTCTGGGACAGTCCCTGGAAAGAATGAGAAACACGGTTAGTGGGCTGAGCAAAAATGATAATACAACCACAGGGGCACCACAGCTTGACTGCACCAGCACACCTGACCTTGGGAAGGGGGAAGGGATCTGCAGACACCCCACTCCCAGCCAAGAAACCCCTAAGAAACCAGGGCAGGCAGAGCCCTACAGCCAAAGCTGCCTACCACAACAGTATCCAGGTAGGTTGCTACTGGAGTTACTCAGGCCAGCAAGGCTGGTTTCAGGATTGTCTAAGGCCTGGCCCATCAGAGGCTCAGAAGCAGTCTGTTCCACTACTGCCTTTGAGGGCCATGTCCATAGGCAAGTGCAAAAGGCAGCTTGAGGAGGAGCTCCTAGTCTGAGCCAGGCGTCTCCACCATCAGATCGCCTGCATGGAGGGGATGGGTAAGGTGTACCCGTGTGTGGATGCATGCACTACTAGTTCAGCTCCTTGTCTTCCTTGCAAACTCCTGCCAAGGTGGCATACACACGAACACAACATCTCAGGTGCATTGAGACCAAAGCATAGCAACAGCTGTCGCCAGGTCTCCCAGCCGGACCCTGCAGTAAGGGGGAATGGCCCAGTCTGTGTTCAGGTGTGTGCTTTGGAGTTCACTTTGGAGTCCTTACATACCAGCCTCTCCCTCCTGCCAGCCTGTCCCGGAGGTGAACAACCGTGGTCCTGTGGAAAGAGAGGGGAGGGAACAGTCAGACTGGGTAGACCAGCTGGGTATCTGGGGAGAGCCAGCTTTGGACTGCAGAGACTTGAGCTAAGTCATGCCACAGCCCTCTCCTGGCATTCGCATCCTCTCAGCACTGGTGAAGGGAGGAAAGGATGAACAGGACGGCTCCTGCCTGCCGTCTGCCCCCTGCCCCTACACGCCTGGCCCTGCACTGCGATGAGGGATCATTGGACTGCGAGCTCTCTGGAGCAGCCTGTGCTCTGGCTGGGATGTAGCCAGGCTGCTTGAAGCAGGCAAGACCCTTGGCATGAGTCCCTAAGAGTCTGCTCCTGAGCCCCTCACTCTGCCCTTGGCTAGTTCAGAGCCCTGCTCTGTGCAGGTTCTCCTGCTTGCCACTCTGAGACCAACACCTGCCCAAGAGGCACCGTGGGTCTGTCCCATGAGACGAGCTTGTCCCACCGTGGCCTGCCAGGCAGCTTTAAAACTTGGCTGCAGGGATTTCTGGTGTCTTGCTATGCGGGCCACAACCCACAGCGGAAAGAGCACAGCTGGTTGAATGGAGGGGCACAAGCAGCTGGAGCCCTGAAGACAAGGGTGCAGCAGGGGTGTGCGGAACAGGCTTCTACAATTAGTCTTCCATACTCCTTTAGTGATTGACCAGCAGAAGGAAACAGCCTACTATTGCTGCCAGCTATGGGAGACACTCTTTTAGCATGAGTGATAGAGGCCTGGGCTTTGGTTCAGAGCCTGCTGCTGGCCTGTGGTGGAGGACACACACACACACACACACACACATGCACACATACCCTGCCCCCCCCAGCCACAAGTCCTCACCAATCTCCACATCCACATCCTTGCTCCACACCTCATGGAAAAGGTTGAACACTTTGCAGGAGTAGCAGCCTCTCTCTGCAGTTGTCACCAGCTTCACCTGCAGAGGGGAAGAGGAGGAAAGGTCCATGCAGAAGACTCCCAGCACCTCGGCTCAGGTGCTTGTTGTGAAAGAGCCCAAGGAGTCCTGGCAAGCTGAAAGCTCAGGGACTAAATGCAGGGACTGGGACTTCTCAAGACTGAGCCAGCAGGCTGCTGGCTCAGCTTCTTACACTGCAATCCACCACAGGGCTGAGGATCCTGACGCCCCATGAGACAGTCCCTGCAGCCTGTTATCAGTCCCCTACACAACCAGCACCATGGCCTCTCCTTCTTCCCAAAGCAGGTACCTGGAAGCAGGGGTCCCGCGCCCCCTCGATCACACTCCCATTTCGGAACCACTGGTACTGGGGTGGGGGGTTCCCAATGGCCATACACTGCAGCTGGAGGGTTTTCCCTTCATCCAGGGTGCAGGGCTGGGGCTGCTGGAGGATCTGCAATCCCACCATGGTTGGGCAATAGCCGGTTGCTGGAGAGGATGCTGAGAACAAAGAGCACGGCATCTGGGTAAGTGCATTGGCCTGCTGGACCAGGCCCTGGGGCAAGGGTGGTCTGTGTACCCTCTAAGGTAGCAGGTGGTCATCTTCCCCTTTAGTCCAGAGATGCAGCCAGTGGAGACTAGCAGGCACGTGCACCAAGCTGGCAGTGTATCATGCCAGCTTTCCCAGTTCCAGGCTGTCCCCAGCTCATCAAGCCTACACTCAAGAGTAGCTTGACAAAGCCCTTTCAGTCCAAACAGCAATTGTCCCTACAGGTTTTCATGGAAGCCTCCAAACACTTCACAAAGGAGAACAAAAGCAGAGGAGTGAAGAGGAAATTCAGGCCAAAACTCTGTTTGGGGATCACAAAGGCTCCTCAGGAAGAATTCAGCAAACAGGTTCAATAGAAAAAACTAAGAAAAAAGTTGTGACAGTTGAATGAGATGCCCCGATGTTCTTTCTGCAGTAGCACTTGGGTTTGAACCTGGCCTAGTATTAAAAATGGGCAAATAACTGAGAACCAAACCAACCCATCTCTGGCTGACTTGAGCTGGAATGGTGCTTTGCTTCTGGCATGGACACCACCAAGCTGCTCCTGGGAGATAATATGGTACTGCTGGAGTCAGTATCTCAACCCCCATTTTACAGATGGGGAAACTGAGGCACCGGGGTGGGAGGGCATACACATGCTCAAGACTCATGTAGCAAGCTAGTGCAGAGCTGAAAGTAGACCCTAAGTCTCTGGAGCCCTGGCTATGCCCTCTGAACTAATCCCTGCTGTCCCATCAGTTTGAGAATGATCCCAGGAAAGTACTGATCCTCCCAGGCTGTCAGGTGGGTTATGCATGGGCTGGGGTCATGGGCAGAGCTAGGGTTCAGGTTCACAGATTGATGGAAATTTGGCATGTGGCAGGACTGCGGTCCAGGGCACAGATGGATCCACTGAGCATGCAGACCTGTCACAGGCACAGGCCTTCAGCCAGGATCCTGCAGGAGCTACAGCCCAGGAGACTGTCCACCTCCAGGTTGTGGAAAGGTTTTGAAAAATCAACACATCCAAAATCAGGCCTCCCCTCCCCAGCTCAGCACACTGCAGGTGGGGTGGAGAGTTGGAGGGCTCTGCTGCTTCCCCTGCTGCTGCAAATAGAGTTGGGACCACCTGAGGCTGGGCTGCTTCTTCTCTTGACCTGGACCCGGGCCCATTTAGAGAAGGAAAAGCTGGTCCCACAGTTCACTCGGCAGATGTACCAGGCAGGCAGGGTCTGCAGGGTAGCTGGGTCTATCACCAGCTCAGGAAAGGTGGCACCGGGTACCTAAAAAAGACATGAAATACTTTGTTCCAGGTCTAAGGAGAGCAAAGAGAGAAGGGATGATTAAACCACGCACACTCCAGAACACCTGCCTCCGGCCAGCCACCAGTGCCCACATCCAACAGGTAGCACAGGCCCCCCAGCCGTGGCTCAGCAGTCCTGCCCCAAACACACCCTGCCTGTGTGGAAAGCTGGAACGTGGCTGGAAGGGGCTGTGCTGCAAAGCTTCATGGCATAATAAGCAGGTCAGATGCTTTGAGTGCTGCCAGGCACCAGCTAATCCCTTGGCTTTGGGGTGAGCTGGGGATGCTCAGCTCCTTCAGGTCTCAGGTTGTGCCCCAACATCTGACTTGCCTGGTGCTTTGCCAGGGGTCAGAGGACAAACCCAGATTCAAGACCAGCTCCCAAGCATACTGCCCTCCCACAGGGCTCTTCCCTCAGCCTCCTCCCTCTCCGGGCTCTCACCTCATGCTTCCCACAGAACCACTGGTAGCTGAGTCCAGGTGGCCCGCTTGCCCAGCAGGACAAGGACACGCGAGTCCCTTCTGTAACCACCTGGGATTCTGGCTGCACCGTGATCCGGATGAATTCTTGGACTTCAAGAGAGGATGGATAAAACCCTGAGCTTCCTGATCCATCCCTTCTCGCCCCACTGCATGCGTGAGTCACTCGTCACTCGAACACTCCCCCTGCCCTCCCCTTCCTGCCGTCCCTTTGTGGATTCCCATAAAGCCCCAGATCACAGTCACCCTGCTTAAGCCATTGCACCGCCATCCCTGCAATCCAGAGCGTCAGTCTTCCTCTCCTGCCCAAACAACCACACTCTCCCAACCCAGCTGGCATTGCAACCCAGGAACCCTACCACCCACTTTCCTGGACCAGCCGCTAAGCCCCCCACTCATCCTGCAGTACAGATCCAAGCCAACCTCTTCCCAGTCTCTACACCTCACTCTCACCCTAGAGCCGGGAATAAAACCCAGGCGTCCTGGCTTTCCTTCCCCAGTGCCCTCCCACAGGCCATACCAACACTGCTGACAAACTGGAAGGCCTCGGTGTGTCCCATCTTTTCTAAGCAGCAGAGCAGGTACTTAAGGGTGCAGTCTCGCTCAGACAGCAGCTGCAGGAGGTGCTGGCTGGGGCTCCCACGGGCCTCCAGGACCTTCAGGGAACATACCTCCAGCTCCTCCTCACTGAGAAACAACACAAACACAAAAGCACGATTAACCTCTTGGCCCTGGTGTAGACCCTGCTCCTTTATCTGCTCCGACTCCTCTGTCTGGGCACTGAAGAGAACAAGGCCTGAGAGCCAGGAGACCTGGGGTCTAATCCTGGCTCTAGCTCTGTCCTGCTTTGTGAACTGCCCTGTCTCAGGGTCCGTGACACCATCCTGTCTTGTGGGCTATAAGGGAGAAGGGCTTCAAGTTATGTCCTGGCCACACTGTCAGTCCTAACAGCCAGCCCCCTTCCTTCTTCCTCTATCAAAACCGTTCACTGAACTTCTCCGTCCCTGAAGTCGGTCTTCAACGCTCAACCCCTGGGGGCTGGAGGAGGGCACCGAATGGGTTTTCCACAAGATTGAGGTAGAGATAGGACTCAAATCAAAATCCAGGATCTGGACAAGGGAGCTACTTGGATCTGGACTTGGTGGTGTGGTCTGCTGTCCACAGGCTCCTTCTTTCCTGGAGGGACTGCTTTGCTGTGACTGTGCAAAGTGCCAGGCACCAACTCAACAACCCACCAGCCCTCTGCTTTCAGGGATCTACATGCCGAGGAGATGGGATCAACGAAGAGCTCACAATGAAGGGCGGGTTTAAGTATAATGGGGCAGAGATCTTCCCTCAAAACCCCACGGACAACAGCAGCAGTGACTCTGCCCAAGGCAGGGCAAAGGGCCCATGGGAGCAGAGTGCAGTCAGCTTCACCTGGAGTGCAGGAATGCAGGCCTCCCATGCACAGCTACAGCAAGAGCCTCAAAGCATCACGAGGTATGTTTAAGGGACACGTGAATCACTCCGGGCAGGGCTGGCCAGCATCCCACAGCCTTACACCAGAGAGCTGGGAACCATACACAGCAGGATGAGATCTGTGGAAGCATACACCTGGACAGGTGCCCTGTGCACTGGGACATCTCCCCCTGCAGACAGCCCAGATACACATGCACAGGAGCCACAGGCACAAGCACCCCAGAGAAGCAGCTTGGATACACAAAAACACAGCATGCATCCACATGCTCAGGGACCCCCAGAGATAGGAGACACCAGCATACATGCACAAGGACATGCCCTCCCCCACCCACAGAGCTCACATGGGGCCATTATGCACAGATGCACACAGGCCTCACACATACCTGCACACAGGTGCCCCCTCCTGCACAGAAGGTCCCAGCCTCCCCCTTCACCCCCACCAGCATGGGAAGACTATAACTGGGGAGCATCAGCTGGGGACTTTTAAGACTCCAAATCAGGTAAGAATCCTCCCCCCACACGCTCGGCACTGCTTCCCTTCCCCTCCATGCTCAACTGCACGCCCACTGCCCACCACCGCCACTGCCCCCATTCTCTGGTGGGGATGGTTGGGAGGAGGAGAGCTCCAGAGCTGATCCTGATGGCTCCAGATGGGCTGTGTGGGGAGTAGGACTCACCCAGGGACAGCGACAGTAGCAGGTAGAAAGGGGTAGGAGGGGAGGGGAGGGGAGGGGAGGGGGTGGGATGGGTGGCTGAGCAGAGGGGAAAGGAGGGGGAAGTTTCTTACCTGCTTCACGGACTTAAAAATGCCCCCGCTTCTGCTTCAGCAGTGTGGTCTAAAAGCGGGGTACAACCGTGCCACTTCACCCCTTCTGGATCTACCCCCTGCACCCACATCTCACACACACACACACACACACACACACACACACAGATATGCTCATGCACAGTCAGTGCAAGCCACCTGCTGCTAGCAGCACTGGCGTGTTGCTCACAGCGGTCCACCCACCTATACCTGTGCCTGACGCCCATAATGTCCCCAGCTCTGCATCTACCTGAATTTGAAGCGTTTCTCCGCACCAGCGACTTCAGCCAGCTTTCGCCAGCTCCGGCTGGAGCTGTCCAGGAGCTCAGAGAGCCTGGCCAGGGTGGCTTCCCCCAGGGTGCTGAGTGGCACACTCCAATCAGCCATCGGCCCTCCACTTCCCTTCTTTCTCTTTCAAGCCCTGAGCAACGGGCTGTGTTGGCTCCCTGCTGCGCTCTTTGGCACAGTTCACAAACCACCATCTACCTGGGCATTGAAAACACAGAGACCATCTGTATTAGGCGGGGAAGCCGGTGGGTGGAGTTTGAACAATGGGGCAAAGCTTCTGGATAAATTCCTGCCTGAGCTCAGCTTTCCAGATATCTCCGGGGAATAGCTCCTGCCTGTGACTCAGTGGTCTGACTCCCACGTTTCCAGGTGCAGGACCATAGGAGCACCTGGGTGTAGCAACAGGGGGAGTTAACCAAGGTTGCAACAAGCAGGAGATGCCAACAAAGCAGCAGTGAGGGCTCGGGGGCCTGTCCCACAGCTTCTTCTGAAGCACAACCTCCCACTCCAAAGGATCAAGCAGGAGGCAATGAAATAAATGGAAACTCTGGAGTTTCAAGCCCTCTTGATGCAAGGCCCGGGGCCTTGGGATAGGTGCCTCTGCTTTTTAGACAGGAGAGAAGTGGAAAAGCCAGCACGCTCTAGGTTCATGTGCGTGAAGCAGGACATTGCTTTCCCTGTGACCATGTCCTGAGGTGGTGGCTGGAATACCTTTGTGACTGGATATAGGTAGCAGGGTCATGCTGCTATTGCCAGGTCCACAAAATGCTCCTGGAATTGGGCAGGAGTGTTATCCTGGGAACCAGGCTGAAGATGGGGGTTTGGCCCAGAAGGGTGCACAGCGGGGCTCAGCTCTAAGAGAAAGCATCTGCCTGAAGGCCTTGCCTTGCTCTGGATTCCCCCGCCCAGGGGAGTTTCCATGCATTGAGGGCAGCTGGGGGAGGTACCAGTGCAGAGCTGATGTTACCATCAAGCCTGTAGCAGAATAGCTCTGCAGCCCAGCAAAGGCTTTGAGGCCAGTTTGACCATGCCCAGCAAGCAAAGCAACCCAGAGCAGATTGCATGGTGCTCTGGGCCAAGCCAGCAGGAGCAGGTCTGCTCTGGGCAAGAGCAGTCTGGCACAGGTCATCCTTGACTCCTGCTCAGTCCAGTGAGAGCCAGGTGTGTGTCTGGGGCAGGATCTTGGAGTCTGTCTTTATAGCACAGTTATCTTGAATTGTCTGCACTTCTCAGGCACCCTGAAGGAGCTGTATCTTCTCAAGCTGGTGCCACCCTCACTCACACATAGCACTAGCTGTCCTGGTCCTTTGTGGGCAGCAAGCTGAGCTGTGAGAGAAGTTGTCTGTCCTTTTGAACAGCTGGGAGGATGAGAGGTGGGGGGAGGAAAGGAATTAAAAGGATCTGGGGGATTAGCAGCACTTGAATGGAGCTAGGCTGTGTCCATAGCAGTCGTGCCGCATATGAGGAGCGTTTTGGGCACCCTGTCTGCTGCAGCTGAGTTGCTTAAAGTGCAGCAGCAGCTCATGTTCTCAGCTCTGGAGCTCCCCTGGTTCGGTTCCCCATCCAGTAGCCAAGAGGTCTCATCGCAGGCCAGGCAGCTACATTCAAGGTACGAGCTTGTGTATGGACAAGATCCTGGTTAAGGGCAACGCTCCAGTTAGCTCAGCAGTGAATACCAGCCCTGGAGCTCTGCATGGCACCCATGACTGAATACAAGGGAAAGAGGGACTGCAGTGAATGTGGGAGAGCCTCCTGCAGCCTGCAGAATAGACTCAGGCATGGGGAGGAGGCAAGTGACTGGCCACAAGGGAGCTAGTGTTGGACAACCCGCTCTCCAGGCCTGTGCCCAGACCATGGACTGCTCTGCCTCCAGCTGAACATGGGAACACCAGGCCTGCATGCCGGAGGACTTGTTGCAGGGACGTCATGTATTTTGTTGCCACGGAAATGGGCCAGCGTCCAGGCTGCCATTGCAGCGATGCTGGCTCCCAGATGTCCCGTACGGAGCATTTTGCAGGCACGCTGTGTTCATCGCTGCCCTGCAGGGACTGGGCTCTGTACCGCAGGGACACGGAGAACCAGGCAGTTCCCAACGGATGAGGCTGACTGTCACAGGGGTGCCAAGAGCCTGGCCATTCCCAGGATAGTCACTGGAAGGGTGCTGGAGCCTTAACAGGGTGGTGACCTAACCTCCCTCCTCCCTGGAGCCCCCTCTTTTCTTCCACTGATGTTACTGAAGCCCCCAAAGGGAACTGCTCTGCCGGGGCTGATGAGCCGTCTTTTCATTTCTCATCACCTTGGTCTGGAGCACAGTAAGCGTGGGAGACAGCCGGGGCACAAACGCAAGCCATCTGGGGTAACAGCACAACTCTGCAGCAGGCTTGGGAACAAGAACCCAGGTCCCACCCACAGCCTCAGCCACAAGCCTGCACTTTCTGCACCATTCAGCATGGCTGGCAAGACCAGGAGCACACTGATGCCAAAGGGATGCAGGGGGACTCAGCAGCAGGACGGGCTGACCCCTCGCAGGCACAGGCTGTTTGGGTTGGCGGAGGAGAGCTGCAGGGAGAGGATGTGAATGGAGGGGGATGCGAATGGAGGGACAAAGGGGGTGCCTAAGGATGACAAAGAGCAACAGAGCATGGGAAGGAAGAGGCGGGTAGGCAAAGACATGGTCAATGGGAAGCTGGAGCAGGACCTTCCAGGGACCAGCCAAGCCAGCATTCACAGAGCAGACTCACCTCGGGAGGCAGCCGAAGCCCGGCAGCGGGGACACGGGGCCCTCCTGTCTCTGCCCGATCACAGCCTGGAGCGGGTGGTGCTCATGGTGCCACTCAGAGGACCCTACTTGGCCTCAGGCTGCGGATCACAGCTCAGCGAGTGTCGATCCCCACAGAGGAAATGGGGGTTAAAAACAAAAGCCGCCCCAGCACTGTGGAACGCAGCACTTCTGCTTTCCTGAGCCGCTTCCTGTGCTGCAGCTGCTGCAGCGTGGCTGGGGTCAGACAGTGCAACACAAACACCTCTGTGGCACGTGGGTGAGTCTGGCCCCAGCCCAACAGCTGCATCAGAGCCCTCATGTGGAAGCAGCTAAAATACGAACCTCTGAGCTGACACGCCAAGCTCAGGGCTGCAACCCCGCTCCCCACCCCGCGCCTGGGCTAGAAGGGAGCGGAGCAACTGCTGACTTCTGGGGGCAGGACTCGCTCAGTCCCCCTGGCCCAGCTCTCTATGAAGTCCAGCGGTGCTGGGCAGGGAAAGCAGGCTTGGCTGTGGCCCTGCTCTGACACTCTCCAACTCACACAGGGGCCAGGTGGCCTCGGATGCCACGAGCGAGGGGTAAACCCTGCTCAAGTGCTGCTCTTCTGCACCTTCAGCATCCACCCTCTTGTCTCCTGAAAGAGAACCAGGCCTATGCCCCTGAAATCAGAGCAGTGCAAGGACAATTTCTCATTGAAAAACGTCTTGAGAGGGCAAGAGCTACAACTCAAACAGCTGTCCTGTGCGACCGAGTTGACAGGTGTCAGTCTAGTGCTGATGGGATTCTGGGGACAGCCGAACAGGTGCTAGGCCTTATCTAGACCCCGGGACACCTGGCGGATCGCTCCCGGCTGTGTGCCCCGCTCTTTTTTAAAACTGCGAACAGGACATTTCTCTCCCCAGTAACAGAGCCAGAGAAGCCAACCCAGCATTGCAGGGCTCCTGAGTCAGAGCTGGAGAGAGAAGAGGAAGTGAGAGCATGGACGGAGGCGGAGGCAGAGATGGGTTGCATGTGTAAATCCCAAAGGGTTCATTCAGGTGGGGCTACGGTAGGGCCCTGCCAGGCAGATGCCTTCCTCCCCATCACTAGTCACTGCTCAGCCCTCAAGGGAGTTTTACCAGCACCAGAATATTCTCCATCAGGCCCTTACCGAGTTGGCAGTGCAGCCCTGGCAGTCTCAGAGCATGGCGGGCCCTTGGCTGTCCTCAGGGGTATGGACTCTGCCTGTAACACTTACAAATGTGAGCCCCAGCTCCCACTCTTTCTTGCAGCTTAAAAATAAATAGGTGTCAAAGAATTACTAAAGGGGCAGGGTGACAGCCAAAACAATGATCAGCAAAGCACGGCTCTTCTAGGAACCTGCGCTGCAAAACCTGAGCTTTCATTGGGATCGAGGTGAGGGCCAGAGGGAGCAGGAGAAAGCCTCTACCCTTTAATTCTCAGCCACTGCGTTGCAGCACTAAGATCCTTTTAAGGGTGCTGCACAATACTAGCGCTGCTAGCTGTGCAAGCTCCTACACCATTCACAAGATAAACTCAAGAGATTCAAACAGGAATCCAGTGTCAAAAACAGCCTGACCTGTTCTGGTCTTTCTGAGGTCTTCGCAGCAGCAAGCTGTGCTACTTTTTTCAGTAGCCCTGAGCGATGGCATTTTCCACATGGACCTCAAATCTAACAAGGTTGAGAACCACTGCTCTAGCCCATCCGACTGAAATAAGTGTATACTCCTGCTCCATGTATGAGCGAGTCTCCAAGCCTGGAGAAGCACTAGGACAGCTCTCAGGGCCTATTTCAGCTCCAAGCCAAAGCAGAAAGAGGAAGTGCCATGTACCAAAACACTCCTCCGGTAATGCCAACTGTCACGAAACCATCGCAGGACTCGGGATTTCAAAGTCAAAATAACTCCAACTTGTGATCTCCCAATCCCACCTTCAGATCTCCACATTTTCCCAGCTGGTAAGGGGAGGGGGAGGAGGGCAGGGGAAGTGGGGGGGCAGATCGAGGCCCTCGCAGTGAGGGAGGGAGTGGGGCAGGAGCAGGAGCAGGGGCTGGGATGAATGGGGCCCCAGGGCTGGGGAGGGGGGGGAAGGCCTGCTGCAGGCTCGAGCTCTGCACCCTGCTGCCTTGCCCTGGGAGCTCAGGCGCGCCCCGTGCGCCTCCTGCGGCTGGGCGGGCAGGTCATGTGCCGCACGGCCAGCACACCCCACATCCCTTGCCCACCCGGCAAGCAGGAGGGGCATTGTGTGGATGAGCTCCTGGGGCAAGGCAGCGGGACGCAGCGGGCAGCCTGCCTCTGCCCTGCAGGGGCACGTGCCCCCGTGCCTCCCCGGGGGGGTATGCCGCTGCAGGGCGGCCCACTGCCCTCCCCTGCACCTATGGATGGCCCACCCTGGTGCCCCATTCGCCCCTGCCCCACTCCCTCCCTCCCTCACTGCGGGGGCCTCGATCTGCCCCGCCACCTCCTTTCCCTCCTGGCTGGGGCTGTCTGTGTCTCTGTGTGCGCGTCTGCGCCTCACTCCCAAACCACAGCCTGCCCAGCCCTGCTGCGGCTTCTCACTCCTGACCCACTGTACCCCGCCCCCTGCCAGGGTGTGTGAGGACCCCCCTTTCCAACCTCTCCCCCACACACCCACAGCCCCCGCCACCTCCACAAATAACCGCCCCCCACACACACTTCAAAAACAGCATTGCACGATTTATGTGCCAAGCTCTTGATTTTAAGCACTCGCCCCATGGTTTTTGGCATGGTGGGGTTGGCAATGCTGCTCCCCTGACGAGGATCTCACTTCTGCACCAGGCAGCAGAGCACGGTTACTGAGAGCACCACTGCTTGCATCTGCCACATTCACCACAGCCACGGAGAGAGCGGCGCCCGCAACGCTCGATTTCCACGGCCGTGCCCACCGCGTCACGAAGGGACCTGGAGAGAGAGCTCTGGTCCAACAGCCTGGATGGGTGGGAGGACAGAAAGGGCAGCATCCTTCATCGCACGAGAGTGATTTATTGTCAGTATTACAGGAAAAATAAGACGCAAGCTGGGGAAGAGGTCCCAGCTGCTCCCGTCTCCTGTCATTTAGTTCTTCTCCTGGAGCCCTGTACACCCCCTGCCCCGGCAGGAGGGCGCAGAAGGGCTCTGCGCGCGGCCCCTCCCTAGAATTTCCTGTTCTTCCTCAGCTTGTTTCGGTGCTGGGTGTTCAGCCTCTGCAGGAGCCTCCAGTACTCGGGCGTCTCCGGGTCCAGCTCCTCCAGCTTCTTGGGCGGGCCGATGTACATCTGGAACAGCCTGGGAGCCGCACAGCGCGGGGGGAGAGGGAACAGATCAGCGCTGTCCCGGCCGCTGGGGCCGGGCCCGACTCCGCGGCCGCACGCGCCGCGACGGGGCAGGGCCTCGCGCTAACCGGGCCCCAGGCCCGAGCACACGGCCGAGCCGGCCGGCGGCTGCCGGACCCGCTCGTCGTCCGACACCGGCGCCCCCGGGCAGGCGAGCCGGCAGGCTCACGCTGCGCGGGGGCGGGGGCGCGCGTGGGCCGCGGGCCCGAGCCACGCACCACTCGGGGTAGTCCGCGTCGTCCTTCAGCGCCACCTCGGCGCCCTCCTTGCGGTAGTTGACGCCCACGGCATGCGTGGCCAGCACCGCGGGGTCCCCGCACACCTCCGGGCGCTGCAGGGGCTCCTGCGCCGCCCCCTTCGCCTTGGCGCCTGCGGACGCAAGCGGTGTGAGCGGGACTTAGGGGCCGCCGCCCCCGCCGCGCTCCCCGGCCCCGCCGCCCCCGCGCTCACCCCCCGCCTTCTTGGCGTAGCCGCTGGCGGGGACCCTACACACGGCGCCCGCCCGCACCCACGCGGCCCGCGCCAGTGCTGCCATGGCCTCCAGACTACAACCCCCGTGATGCCCCGCGCCGGCGCCGCCATGGCCCTCGGACTACAACCCCCGTGGTGCCCCGCGCCGCTATGGCCCCGGACTACAGCTACCCGTGGTGCCCCGCGCCAGCGCCGCCGTGGCCCTCGGACTGCAAGCCCCATGGTGCCCCGCGCGCGGGGCCGGCCCGGGCCGGTGCTGCAGTAGGTCCCGGCTCGGCTGCAGCGGGGACGGGCCCCTGACAGCCCGCGTGTGACCAGGGCCCGGGACCGCCCCGTGGTGAGCACTGACCGCTCGGACCGGACAGGGTGGGAGCAAAGCGAGCGCCCCGAGCGGGGCAGGGCCCTGGACTCTGCCCGGGGGAGGAAAGCAGCCCCTTGGCCAGAGCCTCCCTTCTGGTCAGGGACTTGCCAGCCTGGCGAGGCGGTCCCGGGACTGGATGGACGGCAGACGGGGCCTAGGTAGGCCCAGAGGTGGAGGGAGGACCTCTGCAGAGGGGTGCACCTGGGGTGCTCCCGGGAGGTGTTACAGCCCCGCCAGCAACTCTCCCAGCATCTTTGCGGCCTGCGCCGTGCGTGTCAAGATGCAGCGTTAAAACCTAGGGGGAGAAACGGGCCTTGTAAGGTGGCTGGGTGTCATCCTGTCGGTCTGTGTAGGAGCCCTGCTCTTCTGATCCCGGGCTGCCCCGGTTTCTAAATATGCAAAAAAGACTTTAAAAACTCTCTTTTGTCCCAAAGATAATTTTGCCCGAGCTCATCATATCGCCTTTAGTTTAACTTCCCAAGGAGACAGTAGGTTGGACACCCCCATTCCCTCCTTTGGAAATGCAGGTTTTCCCCCACGACCTGTGGTGGATGATGCAGCCTCGCAGCTGCGCATGTAGCTGTGCTACTCGCCTACTCTTTGACTCGGACAGGTCGTGTAAGGCAGTCTTTGTCGAGTGAAGAGCTATTTACGTGCCCAACTTGTGAAGCCTGTGAGGCGCTGACTAGGAACTGTGCAGACTCAGCACTTCTGGAATAATCAATCCAGATGTTACGAGCGCCTCTATCAGTGGTGACCTTTGAAAAATGTTAGCCCCAGTGTCTCTGTGTCTCAATTTTTGCATCTGTAAATCAGGGATAGTGAAACTGGCTAGTCTCCAAGGTGGTTCATTAGATCAGGTTCATACCACACTAAGTACTGGGGTTTGCTCACGCTATAAAAAGCCATGTTCTTTATGCAGGTTGGGTAACCTGGGTTAGAGCAGTGATGAAGACACAGGTTTTAACTGAAGGCAGTTGCTTGGGGTTGAACCTGGGTTGCTAACTCAGGTAATGAACTGTTTTGTCCTTGCTGCTGTTCTAATTCCAGCTAGGGAAGCTAGAGCACATCTTTGTTTGCAGCATCGTCACCCTCAGAGAGACAGGCTTAGTCCACATGCAGAGTTCTGGCAGCCTGGTCCGGCCAGCTAGAAAAGTGAAAAGATCCCACATCTGGATACGGCTCTGCCGACAGCTGCTGCGATTTGTGGCAGCTGGTATAATGTTGTTGGTAGGAAATTGCCTTGATGTGTTTGCTGCATCTTGACTGGGGCTGTCCACAATAGTTCAGCCAGGTGAAAGCAGCAGCAGCCCCCCCCTGTAATACAGACAACTCCAGCATGGGTTTGCAAACTTGTCTAGTGCTGTCCATGTGAGTTCTGTGCTAGGAGGGACTCTGCAGAGCTGCTCTTTCAGCGTGGCAAACTCTTTTGTCAGTCCAGCCCTGCTCCTCTTAGTTTTGCTCTGCTGTTTCTTTCCATCCAAAAACCACAGCACCAGGTCCTTTCTGGCTTGAAAGGGACAGCTCCTTTGAAGGACAATGGAAGCTGTGACCCACAAAGTTGCTTGTCCCCTGTTGGTCAGTGGTGCCTTTCTTTAATGCCAAGCGCTTCTTTCCCTCTGTCTTCAGTGTAGGGTGAAATTCTTCTGCACGGGGGCAGGAGCAGCCATGACGGATAACAGCATGGAGTTTCAAACAGACACGCCTTCAGCACCCAGCTTCAGCAGCCTTCCTGTGGAGTTCCTGGAGCCTCCGGCCATGGACTTGGAAGAAGGTGCCTTGACAAAATCTGACTTACCAAAGACCACGGAGCAAAGTGTTCATAGTCTCCAGCAGCCTCGCTCAGCCTTCAGTGTCCTGTGCTCTGAGCTTTGCTCCCCTGCCTCTGACATAGAGCTGAGGCTTGGTGCTGCCACTGAGAAAGTGGCTGTCTCTGAAAGCACGGAGAGCATAGTGTTGGGAGGCCCGGATGCAGCCCCTAGCTCAGTGACTCTCCTGGGCTTGGACCTCCAGGAAGCAGGTGCAGAAGTTTGCAGGGACTTGGGTGGGGCAATGGAAAGCAGTGAGGATGCCACAGTACCTGGGACGGATGCAGACTGGAAATCCCCTCATAGGGTAGAGGGCACCAGAGGCCCAGTAAGCTCAGGACAGAGTGACTTGGTTTGCATGGATCTGGATGAGGAGCCAGAGGCTGGTTCCTGCCTGGGAGGTGAGGAATGGACCGATAACGATGAGGACGGTCAGTTAGAGATCCAGGGCCTCCTTGCCCAGCTCCAGACCCTCAGCCCCAGCTTCCGTGATGACTCGCCCACCTCGGAGGATGGCCTGCTGCCACCCTCGGAAGTGGGTGACTGTGGCGTGGACTGTTCTGAAAGAGATGCTGTGCTTCCCTGCAAGGGGGCCTCAGGGGCTTACGGCATCTGTCAGGGGTGGCTAGATGAATGTCATCCCTGCCCCCTACATATTGCCACAGGGAGAGGCCTGGCAACACAACCCTGCCATGCCCCGCACTCCACCTGCTCCCGGAGAAGCCGGGAGTGCCATGGCCTGCTGTTTGCAGAGGCCAACAGGGAGGACTTGCTGAGCCTCCTGCGCTATGAGGGAGGGCTCCCAGTGGAGACAGACACCGAGACACCCCTTGCCAGGTCGGATGTTCTGGCTGGGACCAACCTTGAGGTCTTGCACTCCCAAGAAAACCCCACGGCTTTGGAGGTGGATGAAAGCACAGCGGAGCTGGGCACCTCGAAGACGGAAGACTCCTGCCATTGGTATCAGAGCCAGGGTGTCTGTGAGGAAGACTCTGCCTGCTTGTCCCCATGTAGCTGGGATGGCCCTCCAGAGCCTGCATGGACAGTGACGTCCCCACCTCGGACCCAAGGACCAGAGCAGGCCCCCGGCGGGAGTGCAGCTGTGAGTTCTTTGCATGCCTGAGGCGCTGGAGGAGTTGGGAAAGCACCTCAGCTTGAGGCGGGAAGGATGCAGAGAGCAGCTGCCCTAACTCCTCTCCTCTGAGGTGCTCTCTGGGGTATGTCAGGGGAGAGTCAAAGGTTCCTGTGAGTGCAGAGGGCTTCTTTTGCCCATTACGTTCCTCTCCTATCATGTGCACAGCCCAGTATCCTGCATGATGGCTTGGGAATCCCAGAGCCTTGGTAGGGGCCAGCCCAGACCTTTTCAGTCCCTTGCCATGAGACTTGCACACATCCTGTTTTCTCGGCTCCCATGTGGAGAGAGCGAGTCTGGGGAGCTGGTGGGAGCTGTGTTGTGGTCTAGCCATGTATAAATGGAGCATGTGCCCTGTGTCCTACCCTGTCGTCACAGCTGACCAGAGTGACTGACTCCACCTCACTGACCAAGCTTGCTGGCTCGGCCAGGCCTAGCACATACTCCTTGTGGCTGCTGAGCTAAACCAGAGGCCTCTGCTTGACAGCAGCTTCATGTTCCCACTTGTAGGCAAACAGGGTCAGGCCTGCATCCCACACATGCATCATCCAGGGCCTTTCCATGACCCCACTGCCTTCTCCCCAGCCTCAGGTGGGGCCCCCCTCACCTCCTTTACCTGTTGTCCCTCCCTGCTCCTTACAGTTTCTCATGCGGAGTCTCTCCCTTTACCCGCTGTCCTCCCCCCGAGATGATCCCTCTCAATTCTCAGCGTTTTGGACCCCTCCAGCTTATCTTGTTTGCTCTTATTTCTTACTCAGTCTTCAGGGGCTCTGGTTCCTAGCAGCTAGCAATCGCATCATGCCTGCAGAGTCCCCCTGGCTCTAGGAGCAGATGTTAACTGATGTTATGGTTGCTTTACAGACTAAAGAATCCCTGTCCTCCTATCCGGCCTTCAAAGAGGGTGAGTAACTTGACTGCTTACTACCTGGCACAGCCCACTATTCATGGCACTGTCTCCCTGGAGTCCAAACTGCCAGTCCACCTGCTGTGGTTCTGCTGTCTCTCTGGGGTGCTTCAGGTCCCAGGGGTGGGTTCCAGTCAGGACTGGGAAAGGCATCTTCTCCCCTAGAGTACTTAGACGTACACCGAGAGGAAGGCTACAATGGCAGGAGTGTCTGTGGCATCCTAGCTCAGGAGGCTTTTGAGGGGCCAGCCTGGGCGAGCAGGAATAGAATCTAATGGCTCCAGGTCATGTGTTTGAATCCTGCTTTTTGTCACAAATAACAATTTGCCACCTGTATAGAACAAGTGTAGAAGGTCTAAGTCCAGAATCCTGGCATGTAACCCCCATCTCTGCTGTCTCTACAGGGGTCATCCTCTGTGGGGATGCTGAGGACCCAAGTAGCCACAGAGACTGAGCTCCCTTCTTGCCTTCAAAATGGGTTGTACTGACTCAGGCCCACAAGCAAGGCGGTCATGGGAGCTGGCAGAGCTGCTGCTGGTGCTGTTGGTTTCTGGGGCCATTGATGTGCCCTTCCAGTAACAAATACAGCAAGAAGAGTTGCCAGGTGGGGTCCAACATACCCAGCTCCAGCTAACCAGTCACTGGGCCTTCTAGACGAACATCTCAGGGAGAAGTGGGGGTGTCCCCCTCCTTCCCAGAGACAGAGGCAGCTGCCCTGGCCCTATTCTGCCTTTTTCCCTCCAGAAGCATGGATTCAGTGGAGTGGGCGGCTGGTGCCCGAGCTGATCTGGCTCATGAGGGTAACTGAGGAGCAGTAGTATTGGCAACTCTCAGAGGAGGTTGGAGTTAGACCCAGATGCTAGGGTCTGCACGTACCTGGGAATACATGGCTACCTGCACATGGGCTGAGATGAAAGGCCCTAGCATGGTGGGGGGAGACCCTACTCCAAACCCACAGTCCCTGTTGCAGTTGGCAGAGGCAAGGCCTGCTGCTTCCAAGGACTAATTTGGGTGTGGGGGGAGTCCTGTTTTGGCTAATGGCTGTCTGTGTGCTTCAGTTCCAGGTCCCTGTGACCCAGAGGACCTACTGGACGGAGTGATCTTTGGAGCAAAATACTTGGGCTCCACACAGCTCGTGTCAGAGAGGAACCCCCCAACCAGTGTCCGGATGGCGCAGGCCCAGGAGGCTGTGGACAGGATCAAGGTGGGTGGGTGCCGGAGGGAGCTGGGTATCAGCAACTCAGCAGAGTCCATGATCCCTGAGTGAGAAGCAGCTGCAGCTCATATTCACCTCTTGTCCTCCATGCCAGGACCTGCAGGCAGCTATTGTGAGAGTGCTCTGGGTGGCTCCCCATAGTCACAGGCAGTGACTGCTGCCTGCTGGGAGCTGTAGCCCAGCTTGGTTGGGGCATGCCAGCTACAGTGGCCTCTAGAGATGGCAGCACTCTCCTAGGCCAGCCAGGGAGTGATGGTGATGGTCACCTTACCCTCTCCCAGGCATGCAGACTGCAGCCTCCGCCCTCATCCATCTTCAGTCCTCTCTACCCCTGCCTGTCAGAGATGAGCTCCCAGGGTGAGTTGGGCCAAGCTGTGCCTGGGAGCAGGCATAGTAGGCAATCATGGGTATTGGCTTTGGGAGACTTGTCCATTCCCATGTGTGTGTCCTAGACTGCATGCAGCTGGTGAAGTCTGGGCCTTGCCAATAACTGGCTTTATTAGGGGGTACAGGAATGGGGCACCCCTCCCTGCTGCTGATTTTGCCTGACTCCAGAGCAATATTTTTACTGGAGTCTGCATGAAGCAGGAGTAAGCAGCATCCAGGGCAGGTCACTCCTGTACAATCAGTAGCAGAGCCCAGCTGGATACAGAGGTCCATTTCTCTGAGCTGGTGAGGACAGATTTAAACAGGATGCCAGCACTAGGAATGCAGGGCATTGTGGGAGAATAGGCTAGTGGTTAGAGCACAGGCCTGGTAGTTGTATTCCTCCTCCTCTGCTGGGTGACACTAGGCAAGTCACTCTCTTGCTCTGTGCCTCAGTTTCTCTACCTGTAACAAGGGAAGGATAACACCCTATCATGGGACTAGAGTGTGGCCACCTAAAGCATTTCCTGTAGATACTGGGCATGAGTCCTTTGAAGCTGAGGCAGAGAGGGAGAGGCAAGCTTCCTCACTGTGGCTCCTGCCTGCCAGCACGTTGTGAATCATGGTAGCCACTGCCCAGGTCTGTCCCTTCCCGTTACAGCATCTTGGAGTGCTTGTCTTTTGTGATCTGTTGCTCTTCCAGGGGCAGGATCATTACCCTGTCTTCCAGGGGCCCAGTCAGGGGGACAGGACTGTCCTGCTATTGTACAGTCTGTGAAAGAGCCAAAAGGAGGCCTCAAGTCCTGTCTCCAAGTCCCTTGCTCTGCTTGCCTGCCATGACACTGTAAGTAGCCACTTACACAGGTGCTCTGTTGTTCCTGTGCTGCAGGCACCCGAGGGAGAGTCCCAGCCCATGACAGAGGTGGATCTGTTTGTCTCCACGCAGAGGATCAAGGTCCTTACAGCCGACACACAGGTGTGTAGGAAATGTGATAGTCTTACAAAGCAAGTCTGTCTGCTGGGGCTAGCAGGTATGTTCCTGTCCTTACTAGAATCCTAATCCATCAGGAAATGCTGCTCTGCACCTTGCTTTCCCTGGCTCCAGCCAGGTGCTTGGCCCATGTCAGAAAGCATCCTGAGCGGGAAACCATGTCACTTGCACTGAGTGATGATTGCATGTGGGAAAGGTGTCTCATGTCCTATTCAGATCTTGATAAAGGCACCTTTCCTCTGGGAGGGACCCCAGGCACTTCAGATGGGCCAGTGAGGATCACACAACTACTGCAGAAATCAGCCACTTCTTAGACGGGTGGGTGCTTACGTGCATGTGTGTGTCTAATATAATTCAAACCTGGTCCAGAACAATGTGATGACCCTTGTAGACATCAGATGACTCCCATAGTTAGTAAGCCTAACTCCGAGTATACCTGCAGGGTTTTGCAGCTGTGTAACTCAGCCAGTTTGCTGCTTCACAAGAGATGAAGAAATTGCTGCTAGATAGAGAAGGCCAATGAGAATTTGCCTTCTGTGTTATGAGGCATGCACAGATTTGTCCCTACAGGCTTTTCTGTGAGCTCTCTGCAGGACCTGGAAAACTGGAATGAGGGATTTTATTCGAAGAAATGCTGAAACTTTACCAGAGATAGGATTTCTCCTAATTCCTGGCTGTGTATTTGAGTCATACAGATGCTAACCATAATCAGCTAAGTCAGTTTTAAATAGCCAAAAGAGCCTTGTCCTCCTCAGTTAGTTAAGCTTCCCTTTCCTATGGCCTGTGCTGCCATCGTCCTCCTGCCTTTCCAGCTGTCCATGGTGGTTGGCAGAGTTTTTTACATAATGCTGCTTCCTGCAGGAGGCCATGATGGACCATCCGCTCCAGACCATCTCATACATTGCGGACATTGGCAGCATCATTGTGCTGATGGCACGTAGGAAGCTGCCACGGCGGACAGACGCCTCGGGGGAGAAGCGGCTCTATAAGATGATCTGCCATGTCTTCCATTCGGCTGATGTGAGTGCGATAGATTGGGCTCCCCCATGAAACCAGGCAGGGCTGAAGGGTGCATCATTGGGAAGTTCATCGTGCAGGATGTGTGTGAGGGGAGTGGTACAAGGGTCGGCTCTGAGGTCCTAGGTGCCATGGCCAGGAGACTCACTGATGGACCTCCAGCAGGCACCGTGCTGGTGGCTGTACCTGTATGGGGTCTGGGAGGGACACGGGTCACATACCTTACTGCGAACACCCTTGGGTTCAAAACCTCCTGGAATCCAACATAGGCAAGAGAAGTGCCTTGGGCCAGGTGGGGAGCAGTCCAGAGTTAGCTTTGTCCTAGCCCCGTGGGTCACAGGCTGCCCTATAGCTAGGGTAGCAGGGTTTCAGTCTGTGTCTGTGTCCCTTGGGGGAGTCCAGACCAAAGGGATGGGCACTGGGTTGGGCTTGATCCCTTCAAGCCACTGGGCTCTGGCAGTGGGTGTGCAGGTAGGTGACCCCAGCTCCTAGTGCCACACCCCTGCATGCTGAGCTGTTCCAAATGACCCAGGATGCTGTCCTCCACAGGCACAGCTGATTGCCCAGGCCATTGGGCAGGCCTTCAGCGTGGCCTACCAGCACTTCCTGCAAGTCAACAGCATTGACCCAAGCCAGCTGAGATTCCGCCAGCAGGGCCACAGCCCAGAGGACGAGGAGCTTTATAATGGGGACCTGGCCCACTTCTCCAAGCAGGAAAACAGCAAGGAGGTAAGAACAGCCCATGGGCAAGTCTGTGTGCGGGTGTGCTCAAGTCATTTTGCAGCAAGGGCTTTACCTTGGCCCCCTGAAGGGCTCCCTGGTTCTGGGAATTGGCCTCCTGCTGGAAGAGGCTAGGATTGAAGTGGCCATGAATCTTACCAGAGCCCCTTTTTGGCCTTCCTCCAGAGTGAGGTCTGGCGGGGGGGATGAATAATCCAATTCAGTTGGGGGCAGGCAGATGATAGGACTCAGCTGCTGCCACCACTTCTCCCCACCTCCCAGCACTGGCACAGTATGGTGAAAGCCCCCTCCCCTGGAGCCCCAACACTTGGCTGAGACACAGGGCAGGGAGAGCCCTCCAGTTCAAAATGCTGCTGAAGCCATGGCTCCATGGCAGGATCCAGTCTGTGGGCCAACCCCTGTCTCACAGTGTTTCCTGTGGGGAGAGGCTGGAGCTAGAGTAAGTGGGGGTCCTACATGGTTAGTGCTCATAACCTGCTGCCAGCAAGTCTCCTGCTGGGTTGGACTGGGACTGGAGTGGTCATGGACCCCCTGGCTCCCCAGTGCCAGCCTGGCTCTGTATGGCCTGGCAGGCCTTCTGCTGGAATAAATCAGGGTAGGGCTGGCTGAGACCCCAGAGGGTCAGTGCTGTGCCTCTTCTCTTCATTGCCTCTGGTTGGGGAGGCCAAGCCTGACATGGCTTGTGCCTGTGCTGTGTCCTGCCCCTGGCTGAGCTCCAGAGACACTGTGCTCTGGTTGGCATTCAGCTGGACCAGATCAGTCCATCTGCTGAGAGTCAGCTCAGCCCCTGGACTCCCTGTGGTGCATAATGTGCTGTCCTGCATGCAGGTCTGTATCCAGAAGCAGAAGGGGGAGATCCTGGGCATTGCCATCGTGGAGTCGGGCTGGGGGTCCATCCTACCCACTGTGGTCATCGCCAACCTCATGCATGGGGGTCCTGCAGAGAAATCTGGGGAACTAAGCATCGGGGACCGGCTCATGTCCGTCAATGGGACCAGCTTGGTGGGGCTGCCTCTCAGCACGTGCCAGAGCATCATTCGGGTGAGGCTTGGGGCAGGACAGTTCAGCGTAAGAGCTGCCAGAACATAGGACTGTGTGCTCTCCTGCCACTGGTGCTGGTCAGCTCACAGAGCTTCCAAGCCAGGCTGAGCACTGTGGGCCAGTGTACTGCCTTGGCAGGTGGTCCTGTAGCAAGTGGGATGAGAGGGTGAGTGTCGTGTGGGTGGGGACAGCCAGCTGCTCTGCAGAGGAAATCTCTTGTTGGACTAGTAGCACCTTGAGCTGTGGATGTCACTAGTGCTTAGTTTGGGTTCTGGTTGGGGAGCAGGGGAGTGGTGGGACCAGTGGTCGGTTGGGAGTAAGAAGGGGACAGTGAAGGTGAAGGGCATCCTTGGAGAGAGTCATCCGCTTCCCACTGGGGGGGTCGAAACACTTTGTGTCCAGATCCTGAGGATCCAGAGACCTGAGGGAGAGCGTCCCAGCACTGTGGGGACAGAGCCAAGGGTAGAACCTGTGGGAATGGGCCAAGGAAGCTGGGGCTACTCAGATGACCTCTGCAAGCATGTATAGGCCTTACTGTGAACTGGGACTGGGGTTGTTCAGTCCCCTGAAACAGCTCTCGGGGAGCTCAGGAGTCTTTCTCATCCGTTCTCGCTTCTGACAGGACCTGAAGCACCAGACAGAGGTGACCCTGAGCATCGTGCACTGCCCCCCTGTCACTACAGCGATCATCCGCCGCCCAGACTCCAAGTACCAGCTGGGCTTCTGCGTGGAGAATGGCATTGTGAGGAGGGGAGCACGTGAGGGCTGGAGTCTTGGGGAAGTGTGGGGGTGGACTGCTGGGGGGGCACCCAGCCCGGTTCACCTGTGGTCTGAGCTGCAACTCCAAGCACCCCTTCTGTGCCCAGGCAGACCAGTGAAGATGCTGTGGTCAGTGGCCCAAGAGACTTTCTGGCCCTGACAGAGGCAAAAACTTAAGACCTGCTGCTCCAGGTGCGCTGGCGGGTGTCCTTGGTGTTGGAGGGGGATCTCTCAGCCAGAGGAACCCTATGGATTGTGGCCTTGTGTCACTAATGGTGGCTTCCTGCTGCAGGAGAACTGTTGTTTGCCCAAGGGCAGCAATGTGCCTGGGTGTTACCCAGTCCTGAATGAGGTGTTGCCCACACAGGGAGCAGTGTAGGTTTGGGCTGCGAAGGGAGGCCTGGTACCTTTATTCCACCACCAGCAAGCCTGGCTCAGAAACTGTCTCCTCACCCGCTCCACAGCACCAGCTGTATGGTAACCCCCTATGCAAGGGGTCACTGGCCTTGGCTCTGGTGATCATGGCTCTCTCCTTTCCAGCTCACCTGCAATGCTTTCTTATTGCCCCAAAAGCAAACATGTAGCAGGCAGCCCCATACCTCTGCCATGAGGAGGCACTAAGGCTGGTGCAGCAGGGCAGGAAGTACAGCCTGGACTCTGTGTGGGCACCTTGAGTCTGGGGTCTCCCGGCTCCACTCAGGACTTAGCAAGACTCACTGGCCCCTGGCAGCCTGAGGCGAGCACTCCTTGGTTCTGACCAGGCTCTCTGCTCCTCAGATCTGTAGCCTGATGAGAGGGGGGATCGCAGAGAAAGGTGGCATCCGCGTGGGCCATCGCATTATCGAGATCAACGGGCAGAGCGTGGTGGCCACACCACACGAGAAGATCATCCAGATCCTCACGCAGGCAGTCAGCGAGGTGAGCCCACCCACAGGCCAGGCCCAGGACTTGCTGAGTCCTCTTTCCTGCTGCCTTCGCTTCCTTCCAGCTCCCTGCTAGCTGGCCCAGCAGGTTGCTTCTCAGGGTCACAGCTCTGCTCTTGCCCCTGCTTTGCAGGAGCTGTGCCCCCTGCTGGAAGGGCAGCCCTGGTGTCACTTGGCCCTGGCTCCTCCTTGCACAGGGTGTCCTGTTCTGCAGAGAATGTCCTGTCCCCCTGTCCTTCCATCACTCTCTTCAATTGCAATAATGCTGAACCTTCTTGTCCCACAGACCAGATGGGCAGTTCTTAGCCCATCCACAGACCAGATCTAGCCCATGGGCCCAATCTGGCTGTGTTGGGGCGTGGCCAGCAGTGCAGGGGGTGAGGACAGGGCATGGACTAGCCCCAGTCCAGCTGCATTGGGGTGGGGGGGTATCATGGCTTGGTCACACAGGGCTTAGGAATTTGGAAGTGGGAGAGGGGTGGCAGTATTAATTGACACTGCTCCCCTGCTGTTACATTTCCTGACCCTGTTCTGCAGGTTGGATGCCAGGGCTCCGTGGGCTAGATCTGGCCTGCATGCTGGGGGTTGAGCATCCCTGACCTATGGCAAAATCTTCCCCTACCTCTCCCCAAAGTAGGTGAGCCTGCTCTGGAACTGCAGGTGCAGTGGCTCAGTGGGGTTCCCTGTCCTCAAAGTCTGAGCCCTCACAGGCGGCAGAGCAGGAGCTCCAGTGTCCCCAGAGCAGGAGAACCCTCTGCAGCGGCAGTCCCAGCCAGTGCTGGCCCACAGGCAGCAGAACTGAGCCAGTACTATGCTGAAGCACTGTCAGTGTCGCATTTTACTGTCAGCTCTGATGTAACTTGAGTCATCTTTGTCAGGGGTCTGACAGCCCATGAGCCATGCACCAGTGCTCTACAGCTCCAGTACAAGGAGGGAGGCCAGTGGGCAGGGGTGACTGGTGTCTCCTGAGTCTGGAGGGGGCACGATTTGTGGGTGGGCTGTGAGGTGGGCCAAAAGCCCCATATCCACTCCTCTACTTCTGTGCTGCGGTTTAGTGCCCCCCTCCCCAACACACCGCCAGCCAAAAAACTGCCCTGTCCTGAGTAGTGCCAAGTCAGGGGCCAATCTCAGGTGGGGCACATGCCCCTCCCCCCTCCATGCCCCCCTACCAGTCACCTGTGCCAGAGGGGCTAGAATAAGGACTTAGCCTAACGCCATGTGTAGCAGCTTGCCTGCCCCTTGCACATCTCCCGCTGGGGCCTGGGGATCATCCTGGGATATGATTGAAAATCCCTCCGGTGGGTCAGCACACAGCCCACTTGGGCCAGTCAGTCTTCTGGCCTTGTGTCCTGTCATCATTGCTTTGTGCACGTGCCTCTGGGCACAGTTAAGTGCTGCTCAGTTTTGCTCTAGGGGTAGCTGCATTTCAGCAAACGGAAGTACAGCTGGCATCTCCAGCATCTGTGGACCTCAGAGGGGCAAGGGTGTGTGAGGCTCTTCTCAAAAAGCTGTTCCCTGGGTCCCTTCTCCCAATGCAGGGGAGGGGGCAGTGGTTGTACTCTCCAGGACTCAGAGTCAGGGAGAGCATCTGAATGGAGTTCTTGTGGCTGATTGGCCCTGTTTCTCTAGGTCCACATCAAGACCATGCCGGCTTCCACATATCGTTTGCTGACGGGCCAGGAGCAGCCGATATTTCTCTGAAGAGCAGGAGTTTGTGTTTGACTGCCTGGCTGGCACCACACGTTCTACCTGCTTCACTTTAGGGTTTGGGAGGAAATTGCTGCCTGCGAGAGGCCAGAGCTGGGCTAGAAGAGGGTGTGTTCAGCCCCCACCCTGTCTGGCATTGACTCTTTGCCTGCTCAGGCTCTCCTGTCCTGGGCCCCAGATGAGGGACATGAGGGCAAAACCTTGGGGCTTTTGTAGAAGGTGCTTTATGCGGCCTCACCATGTGATGGCACCCTGCTTTTGGCCTTAGTATTGTTTCAGGGCTTAGGCAGGGGCCCTGGCCTTTCTCCTGTACCTCAGTTCACTTGCTGCCTTGCACCCCACTCACTCAGCTGCTCTATGCAGCACAAGTGGCCCATCTGGACAGGGCACAATCCTGGTCCTTCCTGTTCAGCTCCAGGGCAAGGTAGAGCCTCTCTCTCGGCTCCCTCTCCATCCCTCAGGCTTGGAGTACAGGGCAGTTCTGTGTTCAGAGCAGCCCATGCGAATGCTCCTAGTCTCACATGCGAGGACCTTTAATCCAGCAGGTTGCGTTAGCAGGAAAACGCTACTGCTGCAGAACCAGTGGTCCCCAGGGTGTTGCGCTGGAAGAGGGATCACAGTAATGTTCAGGCAGGGCCCTGGCTGCCCTGGGTTGTGACCGTACACTGTGACGTTCTGCTCCTCAGGCAGAGGCCCCAGCCTTGGCATCCCTCCCTGCTGAGAGCAGAAAAGCTAACTGCCTTATAGCTAGCAGCTCCTCCGAGAGCTGCTGTCCCCCGAGTTGGTCCAGGCTGCCTGCTCCACCCCCAGACTCACTGCTTCCTCTAGCCCTGCTGTCAGGCTCAGCTCCTGCAGAAAGTGGTTGCCAGACTTCCTCAGGGCACGGGGTGGGGGATGCATGGAGAGAGTCTGCTGTGGGAGCTGTTGACAGAGGCTTCCCTTTGCCCCAGGGAGCACCAGCTCTGTCACTTTATCCCGTCTGGTTGGCGGGTGCAGCAATAAAGGCTCTTTGGGACTTTCATTGGTGGTTGCGCTTGGATGGACTCTTGCTTGGGCATCTATGCAGTGGCCAGTTTGCAGCTGTGGGGAGAGTCTGTGGCCAGTCCATGCACAGCCTCACCTTTACAATCCTAGGAGCTCCATGGGCTGTAGTTCTTTTGGGATGACCTTCCAGCTGCCCCAGAGGGACCTCCAGCAGCCACATGCTGCTTGGCTGTTGCCAGGGACATGCAGAGGCTAATGGGCCCTCCGGCAGCATGAGGCCAGGTCATTCCCAGCTTCTGTGAGCTGCCATGGGAGCAGCCATCTGCTGTCTTGTGTCTCCTAGAGCATGCAGCTTGTGGCCATGGGTGCCAGTGGAAAGGGTGTGGTGGAGAGACTGGTGCGTTAGTGCTGGCAGAGGTGATAGCAGCTTGCTGCCAGGTCTGCTCTGGGCCCTGGGATCCTTCCTACAGCCTACCCTTGCCAGCTGGCCGGGGGCTGTCCAGATGGCAGCCTGTGGGCCCCATGTGGCCTGCAGGAGGTTAAATTGCAGCCCCCAGGTTCCTGCTCAGCTGCCAGTCCCCCAACACTAGCTGTTTCAACACAGCCAGTGTCCAGGCTCCCTGCTTCTCCTCCAGCTTTCCCTGCCCGCTCTGGTCCCAGGGGATGTGGGCAGGGGAGCTGAGGGTGCAGCAGGGGAAGGGCAATGGCGGGGGCAGGGAGGTGGAGGACAGGTAGCCTAGGGCTCTGCAGAGCAGCTCCTGCTGGGGCCTGCTGAGAGGTTGGACAGCCCTGATTTAAACCCTCCAATGCACCCCCACTGTTGAACAGAAACAGCAAGCACTAATGAAAAGGACCCCTTTATTACAAACCAAACCCTGGGGAAAGGCTGCCTGTGTCTGTACAGCACTGTACATGCAGCTGCTCTGTCTGTAGGGTCACACACGGAGACTTGCAGGGGCCGCAGCTGGGGGAGCCTGGTGCCACACGTCACTGAGATGACACTGGGTTGGTGTTGCTGCAGGCAGCTGGGACAGGGCAAAGACCTGGGGCCTGGCCGCACACATGGCTCATGTGTAAGCAGCTGTAGACTGCAGGTGCAGTTAGACTAGGCCTGGCCGATGCGGATGCCATGGTTTAGACGGAACCAGAGCTATGCTGGTCTGCAGATGGGGCAGAGCCCTCAAGGGGCAGATCAGGGCTAGGCCAGCAGAGCATGTACAGGACGGAGCTGGGCCTGGGCCTGCCCCTCATGGAGCTGGACTGGGGAGTGCACAGCGGAGCGACAAGGGCCAGACCACAGCTCCAAGGGGAACAAGTCCTCAAAGTCCTCATCGTTACACGTCAGTGGCCGGGCCCCAGTCATAGTCTTCATCCTGGTCAGAATCATAGTCCCTGGCCCGTGTGAACTTCTTCTTCAGAGCATCATGCTCATATTCCCTGTGGGAAGAGGCTGGCATCACATCCTGGCCAGGTGACAGCAATGACCCAAGGACGGGTATGGAGAATCATATGGGCAGTTTGGAGCCCCAGGGGTTTTACTTCATAGCTGTTGGCCAGAAACTCCTGCCCAGCTCACTCCTCCCAAGTCTCAGTAGACAGCACCGGCCCTGCCCCTTGTCCTGGACAGCAGTGCCCACGGCCTGGGCTGATCCCAGTTCTGGGGACCACGGGGCCCGGGCTGAGCTGTGCATAAAGATCATGTGGAGACACCTGGATGGGAAAGACTGTGCCCAGCAGCAAGTCCCTCGACTGAAGAGCTGCTAGTGGCCCATGGTTATCTTGCATTCAAACCTGGCCTGGGACTAAATATCAGCCCAAACTGCTTCCCTCATCCTCACCCAAGTCTACTGAGTGACAGAGCTCCCACCACAGGGACCTGTGAGGTTAAAAGGATCCCAGAACTGAATCCATCGCTCCAGCCTGGATCTCATCCTGCCTAAGTGAAAAACCCAGGGAGTGGAGCCAGGCTTGGGGCAGGAGCAACTGTCTTGAGCAGCAATTCCCCAACCCAAGCAGTCATCTACCCCTGCTGAAGGGGTCTGTTGTCCCTGGAGGGTCCCTCCCTGCACTTACCGCATGCTGCTGTACTCCTGTCTCCACTGGCCCTGAGCTTGTTGGTCTCCTTCCTGGGAAAGTGGAAGTGAAGCAGTCAAAGGCTGCAGGGCTTTGTGGGGGGGCTAGCGTGCTGCAGCCCCTGGTGCTGCCCTGGCAGGGGCTCAGCACAGAGGGACACTAGTGCCAGGCTTCCCCTTTCAGCCCCTCCCAACAGGTGAGGCAGGGTCCAAGGAGCTTGGGGAATCCAGGAGCTCTGGAGCTCTGCACCTGCAGCAGTCTGAGCTAACGCAGCCCCAGACAAAGATGTGCCAAGAACAGGGAACATCCCGTGCCCAAGCCCGAGTTTGTACAGCCCCTTGGTGCCCCCTCTGAAGGGATGGTACTGACACCTTCCACACGACGCGGCCAAAGCCCACAGAGCAGAGCTTGGCTTGCGGGGCACTCATCACAAACAGGCCCATGAGCCCTTGCCCAATGGCCTGGCTTACCTGCGTGGTGGGATAAGCCAGTGCAGCTGCCACCCGCTCGCTCAGGTTATGGGTCGGGTCTGGCTCTGCTGGCTCCGACGACCAGGCCAGCGCCGGCTCCGACGACCGGGCCAGCGCCGGCTCCGACGACCGGGCCAGCGCCGGCTCCGACGACCGGGCCAGTGCCGGCTGGTCATAGACATCCTCCAGCTCATTGTCTGTGTAGGCACCTGCCTCGCCATCGGTGTCCTCGTAGTCACTGTTGGCACGGCTGTCACAGGTCAGGTAGCCTGAGCCCAAGCCCGTGGCGCCCTGCTGGTTCAGCAGGTCCAGGTTCTCCGCAGGGGAGGCATCCACCTGCACGGAGAGGAGACAGGTTAACTGGCACCCTGCATGCACCCCTGCCCTGTGTGCGTATCTTTGGCGGGCGGGAGAGGAGTAGGCAGAGACAGGAGAGTGCACATGCACATGGCCACCAGCAGCCAGAGCCAGCTCCTGAAGGGCCACCTGGTCAGCCTGGCATCTGGATGACGGCCTTCCCTAGGACCTGCACCTCTGCCCACCTGTTCCCTGGCTCTGCTCATCCCTACAGGCTGCCTCTGCAGTGCTCAGTGCTGGGGAACTAGGCAGCAAACCCGGACCAGACGCCATGCAGCCCTGGCCACCCGCACAGGCTCCAGCTGTGCTCTGCCAGGACATCATGCCCATGGACATCTGGGCCTTGCTGCCAGCCCGGGGGGAGGGCTTGCGCTGTCAGTACAAGCAAAGGGGCCAAAGCATGTGGGAACTACAGGGGAAGCACGGTATAATGAGGGCGCCTGCAGGCACCTGCTCCTCTGTTGTCCAGATAGGCCGGGCCTGGTGTGTCCGGATGAGGTCTTTCAGGGTCTGGTACCAGGTGTTGCTGCTCCCGCTGAGGCTGATGGTGGCAGTGAAGAGGTGGCTGCAGTATTTCTTCATCTTCATAGCCTGGGCGTAGAGGCGCCGAGAGCTCTTCTTGGAGTCAGGCACAAGCCACTGGCGCAGGGCCTTGATGCCCTGCCGGCTGTCCGGGTCACAAAACACCACCACGGGGTAGTACTGCACGTAGTTGAGGCGCTCCACTGCCGAAGGCGTGATGTCCAGCAGGGCGTGCTTGTCCTGCAGGGGGAGAGGGAGTGAGAAACCTCTTGACAGCCAAGGGCTGGGACTGGGCAACATGGCCAGGCACATAGTGTAGGGTGTCTACCCCTGCACCAACAGCCCTCTGGACCTCCCCTGCCCCACGGGCCCAGAGCAGAGGCTTGGGAAGGGCAGAGCGCTGCATGCTCCTGGCCCCGGTGACTCACCCGCTCAGCAATCTGCCGCACCGAGTCCAGCTTGATGACCTTGGATGACCCTGTGTCTCGGGCCACACTCACTAGGGAACAAGAGAACCGTGGCAGGGAGGGTGCAAGCAGCTGTTCAAGCTGGATGTTCCCCAAGCGCCACTGTGGGGGTGCTGAGCCCCGGTGGCCTGATGACCCAGCCAAGCCCAGGGCTGCATTGCACAAGGGACAGCCTGACCCATCCCAGACTGGGCACCAGCAGAGGCAGGAGAGCGGAAGGCTCCAGACGCATTTGCTCAGGCTGCAGGCAGCCCAGGGCACTCCTGGCCGTAAGGTTAGTGCTGTATAGCAGCTAGCATGGAGGGGGGGGCGGGGGCTCCTATGTGCAAACGGGAAGGCCCAGGCCCAAGCCAAGGAAGCAACTAGGACCTCAGCCATGGGCACCAGGGCTCCAGACTGCAGCAGCTGCTGAGCATTAGTTGGATGGTGCCAGGGTCCCTTCACTCTGTCCCCCTAACCCTGGTCCAGGCAGAAGCCCTGTGTTCCCTCCTTACCCCCTAATAGGCCTGGCAGGAGCAGACACTCCTTTGCACTTACAGGCAATTTCAAACTCGTTGGGCATCTCAGCTGCCAACTTCTCCATGGCGATGTCAGCAATGGGGCCCAGGATCACAACGGGCCGCTTGAAGCTGGCTGCAGAGAGGAGAAGTGTAAGTGCAGGGCAGCAAGTACGGGACACAGCCTGCCAACCCCATCAGCCTCTGACCCCGCAGGATCTGCCCAACCTCCTGAGCTACTGGGGGAATATGCATGGTGGAGAGATCCCAGTCTCCCAGGAGGCAGAGACCGTCTCTGAAAACCTGCTTGTTTAAATGGCAGAACTGGGCTCCAGATAAGGAAGTGAGTGGGGTTGAGACGAGATGCACCCAGAGTTGGCTACGTTTGGAGCATGTGGCCCACGGTGCAGCAGGCTGTTCAGAGACTAGCACAGGCTGGGCAGCTAAGACCTTCCTTGCCACCCACCCAGCATCTGGCCCACAGCTGCTTCCCAGCCCCGTGTATGGCTGGAGCCTAGATACCCAGCCAGGGCGGTGCTGCGAGCAGAGCGGGCTCCCACGGGATGGCGTAGCTGACCCCATTGTGTGGGGCCGAGGCAAAGGAAGATCAGCAGCTCCCACTTCAGCCCTATCCCTGCTACTGGGTCAGGCAGCTCATCAGGAGCTGCTGCTTCATGGGCCTTTGGCAGCTCCCAGGAAGGTAAAAGCCAGTGAAACATCCCCCCTGCCACTGCAGCGGGATGCACAGCTCCTGGCTCCCTACACCCCAGGGGCAAGAGGCTGCCAGGCCCCCAGCAGGGAGCTCGCTGCCCGCAGCCCCGCTGACAGAAGCCGCAGAGAGCAGGCACACTGAGCAGCTCCCCTTGCCAGGAGGTGGCAGGACAAGGGCCCAGGGCAACACTGCCTGGGTGATCCCAGCCCAGCCAGCTATACTGGAGAGAAGTGGAAGGGCATGGGGGCTCCAGTCAGCAGAAAGGCTGAGACAGCATCCAGCCCTCAGCCCCAGAGAGGGGAGATTGTGCACAAGGGGTGGCTACATCTGCACTGGACATGCAGGGACCTGACTAGTTGCGGGGATGGTCCCCGCACAGCATCTCCCAAGGCACCACTGGCACTGCAGCCCTTGTGCTGGAGGAGAGGTCCTGGGGTCTGTGCCATGATACAGGGCAGCGTCACTGCTTTACCAGGCTGAGCTTGGAGCAGCACAGCAAATGCCTGGAGCAAGCACAGGCCACAGGCCCCAGCAATAGCCACATCCGTCCCTGCGGGAATCTGAGACGTTGCTGCTCCAAAGCAAGGCCGCAGCAGGCTGAGCAGCACCAGCTCTGGTCCACTGCAGCAGCGAGGGCAGCACCCCCACACCCTCCCGACCCAGACCCACCTTCCTTCAGCACCACCCTCTCGTAGGGAGGGTAGTGGCCCTGCTTGGTGAGCACAGACAGGTCCTCGCGGCTCTTGCGCAGGTTCTTCTTGGCTCCCCTCAGGCCCCGCAGCTTCCAGAACTCAGCCCGGGGCCCAGAGGAGCTGGGGGCGGCCGCGGCTTTCAGCACCGACTCCAGGCTGGCAATCTGCTCGGCCCTGGAGTGACAGGGCAACAGCCTCAGCAACGGAGCAAGCGTCCCTGCGCTCAGTGGTGCTCACCCCCCCGGCTCTGCCACGGGCTGCTTGCACCCCCAGGGCTCCTGCTTCAGCATCCACTGGCAAGTGCTGCAGCCAAGAGAGGTGCTGGCAGCCAGGAACCGGGCTCCCCTTAAGCTGAGGATGCCAACTCCCCATGCAGCCTCAGGCAAGTCCTGCCGGCCCTCTATCCCCCTTTGCTTGTCCATGGGGAAAGGGTGAAGCAGGGAGCCAGACAGCACCTCTTGAGAGCCCAACTGGGTGCAGTCGCATCAGCATGGAAACATTCCCTCTTGGGGCACGTGGCCTCAGTCACTGTCTCTAAAAGCCAGGACCGGCTTCTGCTCTCCTTCCTCAGGCTGGCTCTGCCCCGGTTGGGGAATGGATGTCTGGCATGAGGTGACACTGTGCAGACCCCATGCCAGCTTGGTGCTGGGAGCAGGAGAGCTGCATTAGCGCAGCGCTGCCAGGGTAATGCACCCAGCTTCTCAGCACACGGAGCCACCTCGGGCCTGGCAGGAAAGAGCTGCCCCTAGGGGTGGGAGACAGCCCCCTGCCTCCCAGGAAAGTTGCTATCCCCATGCACAGAGCAGACCGGGCACAGAGGAGAGACAGTCCCACAGCAACCCCAGTGTCCTGTGGTTTGGGCCCTGGACAAGACTTCCGCCAAGGCCATTGAGGAAGCAGCTCTTCTTCTGCCTCCTTCTCCCTCCACAACTGGACTGGAGCCTAGCGAGTTGGGTGGAGCAGCTCAGGGTGCCCAACATGGTGCTGGCTGGGTGCAAGACTCCATGGCAGCAACGTGCCTCAGCCTGGGGTTCAAGCAGATGCCCTGTCCCCCTTGCTCCTCAGTGGCTGCCTCTGCACAATCTGGCTGGGTGACAGCCCAGTATGGAAAGGTCTGGCTCTCTGGAGGGATGGAGGGCCCAAATCACTGCCGTCAGATGACCCGCAGCTGCGCACTCCCAGGGCCAGGGAAACCATTGCAACCTGCTCCCCACATCAGACACTGAAGAGCTTTCTTCTGCATGGGCAATGGGGTGTCTGCTGTCCCTCGCCAGCCGCTGGGCCCCTCCTTCCTTCCCAAGGTCCCACCTGCTTCTGTTGGGGATGATCCCCTTATCCAGCTCCTGCAGGTCTCTTCCCACGCGCACAGCCAGCCAGCTGCCCAGCTTGCCCCGGTACATGGTGTCCACCACATGGAAGACCTCTCCCCGTGTGAAGCTCAGCCCAGAGGGCGCGTCCTTCTCAAAGTCGAAGTGCGTGCGGATGTAGAACGAGTCGCCCACATTGGACTTGATCATCTTCCTGTAAACTGGGCAGCCCCAGGCAGGAGAGACTGTCAGGGAAAGAGCAGCCCAGGGGCAGGCAGCAGGTACCCGGGAGTGTCAAACTATTGCTCAGAAAGTCTGCGGGCAGCACTATACCAAGACTCCTGGTGGCCCCGGGCAAACATTTAGTATAGGTCCCCTCTTTGCCAGAGATAATGATAACAGTAATCATTATTTTCACCATTTTCAGGCCCCCTCTCTGTCATGTCTGTGTCTGGCCCTGTCCATGGGAACTGGGGTCTGCCATGCATTTGCGCAGGGCTGGCCACTGGGGCCTGGTATGAGTTGTCCATGGGAATCACTTCACCCCCACCCAGGCACAAGCCTCCTCTGAAGGCACGCGTGCTATTCGATGAGTGGTGACGCCAGGGGTGCGGAGAGGCTTCATGGACAAGGTCAGGCAGGTTCCTGACCAGGCTCCTCTGCACCACAAAGGCAATGGCCGTGAGGGGCAGGGGATGTAACCACAGCCATCAACATGCCCCCTACTTCCTTGTGCAGATACTCCAAGGAGGCCAGCCTGAGATGTTGCTTTTGTACCACCACTGGGAGGGGCTCATGGGGGGGCAGGGGCAGCGGCTTCTCCTGGGAGGCAGTAGAGATGCGAGTCACAGCCTTCCTCCCCACTCCCCCGTACTAGAGGGGCTTCGGCTGCGGCAGCGATTGAACATCCCCAGAAACTTCCCAGTTCCCCACCAGCATCAGAGGGGACAGCAGGATGAGCACGGCGCAGGGGTGGGGTGGGGTATAGTAATTGGATCCTGAAGAAAAGGCTGAAAGGGAGAGACAAGCACAAGGCTGGGAAAGCACCCATCAGCAGGATGGGAGCTCTTTGGGACAGGACAGGATGGGGCTGGGGGTGGTGTTGAGAAGCCCAGGAGCCTGCAGCTCCATGCAGGGGCAGAGAGTCACTTACTGTCCTGCTTGCACTGGGTCTGCAGGACCACCTCCTCACCCGGCGGCAGGCTCAGGAGGTATTGCACGGCGTCCTCACGCGGCAGGCTCTGGAAACTGGTGTCATTCACCTGCCACAGAGGAAGAGGCCTCACAGCTGGCGCCCAGCAGCTGCCTCTGGCCAGCAGCGGCCAGGGCCTGAGCATGCTGAGGTCCCAGCCAGAGAGGGCAAGGAGGGCAGGCTCCGCAGGAAGCCTCTGCAAGACCTGCCGGGTGCCATTCCCACCTCTCTGACCTTGGCCAACACATGGAAGACCTTGGTGCTACCCAGCCACTACAGGCTCAGTTAGTGATGGGCTCGGCAATCCTGGCCTGCAAGCAGGCAGGAGTCTTCCTGATCAGCTGCTGAAAAAGGGAAGCTCCAGGGCAATGGGGAGCGGGGACTTTGTGATAAAAGCAGAAATGCCCAAGCTGTCCTAGCTGTGCTGCCTCTGGCATAGCTCAGAGCAGGGCTGCTAGGCAGAAACACACCCTGGCAGCTTGGGCAGTCTCACAATCTCTGGGCAGGGCAGGGTACAGCTGGCAGGAGGTGGCCAGAGGTATCCCCAGTGTTTCCAGCCAGGGTCAGCATTTGGCATGAGCAAGCAGGGACTGGGATGATCACAGGGCTGGAACAACCGCAGATCACTTGGCACAATGCGTACTGTGGGGCATGCTGGTGGGCCAAGGTCCCCGGCTGACTAGGCCTCCTCAGGCTGACCCCACTCCCCCACGCCGCCTGATCGGGCAGAGCACTGGGAGGGGGTCCAGTCAACTCTGCTCAGAGACACCCCATTGGGGGTGGCTGTGTGGGGAGGAGGCGACTCCAGCAGGACAACGTCCCTTGCCGGAGGCACCAAGGAGCACACGTGCAGGGACGTCAGCTGCATAAAGCAGAGTCCAGGCTGTCTCAGCCCAGAGGGAGTTCAGACTTCTTCCTGGCCTGAGACCACAGGCACCACTACCCTTCCTGGGGCCCGACGCCAAGAGGGGCAGGGGCTCGTCACCAGCCCCACGACATAGCACTGGCAAGGCCCTGCCAGCAGGGAAGGGGAGCCAAGCAGCAGTTTCACTGAAGTCTCCTTCCCTCCCCCTGCCCAGGGCTACCTGCAGGATCTGGTCCCCTTCTTTGATCCCCTGACCGGCTGCAGGACTCCCTTCTTGCACGCCTGCCACGAAGATGCCCACATCATTGCCACCGGCCAGCCGCAGCCCGATGCTCTTGGCCTTCACAAAGCGCACGATCTTGGCATCCGGGCTGTACCTGCACCAGGAGAAGGCCTCTGTGTCAGCCTGGGGGAGGCCAAGTGATCCTGGGGCAGCAGAAGCAGCACAGCTAAAGGAGCAGAGGTCACCCAGCACCAGCCTGGGAGGCTCGTGAGCACTTCACTACCAAACAGAGGGGCACTGCCTGCAGGGGCCAGCACCTCTTCGGCTGTTCCTAGCTCAGCTCGGCTTCCTGGTCTCACAGACTTGCTGGCAAGAGCTCTGCCTTTCACCTTCCAGGGCTTTCACGCACCACATGGCCAACCACCCAGCCACCATCATGACCTCCCCAGCCAGCCCAGTGCCTCCCTGCTTGTCCAAAGGCTTGTCCTAGGCTTGCATCTGCCCATAGCCAAGTTGGGATGCGTTCCCCGGCTCTGCCCAGTGTCTCTGCACAGCACCAGAAAGGGCCTGATCCAGCCATCCTGGCCACACATGCAGGCAGCTTCCCAGAACTGCTCCTGTCCCAGGCAGGCAGGAGAGGACCCCAAGGCTGGGCCAGTTCAGGCCAGCAACTCACCCCTCCTTCTCGCTGGCTCTGGGAGTGGGGGAGCCGTAGGTGATATTGCAGCCGCTCTCCTCAGCAGCCTCTGGGGAGTCTGAAGGAGAAGATGAAGCAGTAAACAGTTTGCTTAACCCCCCAGGATGCTCAAGCTGCTCTGGGGACCCCAGTAGGTTTGCTGGGGGGAGATTTAGAAGTAGGGGATCATGGGACAGCTGAGGGGCTTCTGGAGGGCAGAGAGAGCCTGTTACTGCACAACTGTGGGAGGCAGCACAGAAGTGAAAGCTCAGGAGACGGTTCCCGAATGGAGCACCCATGCTGCTGGGCTCAGCTGCGTGCAGAAGCACCATGTGGCAGACAGATCTCAAGAGGTCCTATGGAAAGGCTGCCTAAGAGATACCTCAATGCAGCTATGAGCCAGAGCCCTGGAGACTTCACACTGGGCTGCTGGTGACAACCACAGTCACTTTGCACTGGGACACTAGACACGGTCTAGCTACTAGCGACCCAACTCCCAGCTGTCTGGAGCCGGGGCTATCGCCCTTCGTCACAAGGTCTGGTGAAGCAGCAGACTGGAGACCACTGCTCATCTGCACAAGCAATGCAGCAGGACAGAGGCAAGATAGACATCCCAAGCCCCAGCATCCCCTGGCGAGCCATCCTTCGCCAGGAGAGACCTCCTTTTGGGGCATGGGAGTTCAGTCTCCATAACCTCACCCCAACCCCTCCGGTAAGACAAGGGCAACTGGAAACCTGCTGTCACACTGGGGACTTGACGGCCAGGGCTCGTTTCCGGTGACCACTCAGCAGAAAGGAACTAGCGAGCCGGGCCGGATGGCCCCGTGGACTTATGAACGGGGGAGAGCTGGACACTGCCCACAGACTTGTTGCTTCACCGGGCAGGCACGACTCACCTGAGACGGGCACTTCATTCGCTGGCCTGGCAGCTGCTGGCTCTCTGCCGCCCGGTCTCCCCTCTCTAGAGCAAGCAAGAGGTGACAGAGTGCAGAAGAGCTGCTGCAGTTTGCTGGCTCCTGGGGAGAGGACTGCCCTGACCCAAAGAAACTGTTCCAGCAGCTGCTGCAGACAGTCAGGCTGGACATGTGGACCCATCCCCACCTGTGCTCCGTGGGCCAGCAGGAGAGCACCCCCCCAACTTGACTCCTGATGGCACCAGCTCCAGACTCTTCCCAGTCCACCAAGAAGCCCTTAGCAGACCCACGTTTCTGTTCACCTCCCAGCCAGAGAGAAGACAGAGCTTGCCTGCCAGACAGCCCCAGGCGAGTGCTCTCTCCAAAGGAAGCCCAGGGCTCCCCTGCCCAGATCCAGTGACCACTAGCCTTGCTAGGGAGGCTGCCCAAGCTGCAGCTGGAGCGTGAATGTTACCTGAAAGACTCCAGCTTGTCCTTATTGGAACAGGCCGTCTGGGAGACTGTTGGAGGGACGGGACTTTTCACTTGCACATCAGCGTAAAGCTCAACCATGAGGCTGAGGGGCTGGCAGGGGAGGGCCTCCCAAGGCACCGGCCAGGCCGGGGAAAGGTAGACAGAGACTAGAAGGGGGAGGAGGGGGAGAGACAGGTGGAGGCTTACGGCAGTGAATTCATCCCGGGGGGCCCTGGGAAGCGCTGGGCACTCTCTGCTGAGGGCTGATGGGACAATTCAGAGCCGATGTCCGAGATGTCTAGAACCAAGAGGTGGGAGAAATTCTCATTAGGAAGCCTCCAAGCCATAGTGCTGGGTGCTCCAGAGTGAAGTGCGCCAGGGCAGTTGTTCAGGACCCTCAAACCGATGGTTGCGGCAGGGCACATCCACCCAATGGGCAGTCAGAGGATGGCGAGGGCTGAAGGGCTCTTGCTCCCTGGTGCAGCAAGCACAAGAACCCCGATGGTCTCCTTTCAGAAGCCAAGTCTGATGATTTCTTGCAATATTGCTTTTACCTTCAGGCTTGCGCTACAAAGGAGCAGCTACCAACCAGTTTCATTTCCAGGTTCAGGACAGAAAACCCCTCTATGCAGCAGCTCTGTGATGGGACAGTCTGACCCAGGAAGGGAAAGTTTTCTTAGTGTCCCTTCAGAGTGTGCCACGATTGCCTAGTGGAGTCCAGCAGTCGCCTGGGGCTCCCGCCTGTGACCAACAGCCATCAGAGTGTCTGAACCCCCTGCAGACTCAGTCAATGACCCTTGGGTTCAAGCCCAATTGCAGCTATGGCACCTTCCCTCCCACCCCCGATGCCACGAACAGCGCTGCCAATCCTCTGATGCCCTGGCTATGGACACCTAGGCTGTTCCCCATGGCCCGGCACCCCCCCTTACCATCCATCTGCGAGCTGTCACTGTCACTGTCTCTCACTTCAGGGATGCTGACCAGGAACTGCCGGTTGTCCCGGAGCACGAGCAGGGTCAGCGTCCCCTCTGACCGTTCAATCAGTCTGCGGGTGTCAGCCAGAGACATGTTTTCACTCGTGATGCCATTGATCTAGAGAGGAAAAAAGTTAGAACGGTGCTACCATCTCTGCCCTCCGCAGGAGGTCATCGTAGGAGCCTTTCCTTGGGCTGGGAACAGCCAAGAGCAGTGGCAGGGGCAGTTTGAAGAGATCACAGGATCCCAAAATCTAGATGTCCCATTCCTGTAGGCAGTGCTCACAGATTAGAAATCCAATGCCAGGCAGCTGGTCTCACCACTTTAAGGGCATGCCCATGCCAGAGTTCCTCATATAAGGGCTCTTACCAAGTTAGGGCAGAGCTGTTGACTCAATGGGGCTGGGCCCAGGCTGTCTCAAGTTCCTCATAACTACCTCATAACCAGGAAAGGGATTCCTCAGAGACACCTTGGGGAGGTCTGAGGCCAAAACGAATCTCCTCGAGCGCTAGGACAGACTCTTGGATACTATATTAGAATTGTAGAAAATGAGGGCTGGAAGGGACCTCAGGAGGTCACATCTAGTCCAGCCCCCTGCTCAAAGCAGGACCAGCCCCAAGTAAATCATCCCAGCCAAAGCTTTGTCTAGCCGGGTCTTAAAAACCTCCAAGGATGGAGAGTCTACAACCTCTCTGGGTAACCTGCTCCAGTGCTTCACTACCCTGCAAGTAAGGACCTTTTTCCTAATATCCAACCTAAACTTCCCTTGCTGCAACTTGAGACCATTGCTCTTTGTTCTGTCATTTGTATCGATGACAGTGAGAAGAAAACAGTCCCCAGCACTGCTAGAGAGGTTTTCACTCAGGGCCTCCAAAGCACTGCAAAGGTGGTGGGAAATATCACCGTGGCTTTCTAACTGGAGGGGAAAGTTGAGTGAGGAGGAAAGGACGGTGTTAGGGCATGAGTGTACTTGGGAGGCACATACACACATGTGCACACCCAGGCTTGCTCTTCTTCTCTTCCCAGTCTGACCACTTAAGCCGGGGACCAGGAGCTGCTGGACGGATCTCTCCCCATGGAAAAGAAGGGCCTCTGATCACACCAACAAGGAGTGCTCCTGGATGCACCCAAGTTGCAAAATGTACTTGCAGATCAGTAGAACTGTAACTGCCTCTTCCATATCACCTGCCCAGAGAGGTGAGACTTTAGACAAAGCTCTCCTAAATTTTTATGCACTAAAAAAGCATCACCTCCATGCCAAGGCAGAGTTGTCATCTGCAGCAATCAGGTGATGCAGGAGGCAGCTGGCCCCTTCGAAATGCTACATCTAAGGAAAGGCTTGGGGTAAACCCTGGCACCCAGGGACCAGCAAGAAAACTACTGCCAACAGACACACTGAGGGCTTGGCTGCAGCAGGAGATGGCAAGATCTCCAGGACACAGCCTGGTTTTTGATCCATGTTCATGCAATGGCTAGTGAGGGGAGAGAAAGGTGGTGGGGTGGGAGGCACTGATCCTTAACAGATTCCTAAGCACTGCTGCAGCATGAAACCACTCGCATCAAACTCTGCATTAAAATAGCAGCACTCGGGGGGCAGAGAGAAGCCCCCAGTGTTAGGAAACACCAGGAGGCTTACTCTTTATGAAGATGGAGATTTTAGATTCAAAGGACTCCTCAGCTCACGCATCCCCATGACAGCTCCATCCCATGAAAAGGATCAGGACTGACCAGCAAAGGAGACTGTTGTCCCTGGGACCCCTGGCCCATTTGCTGGACAAGTTGAAGGTGTCCAGTGAATGAGAAAGGCCAACACCCTGGAGAAGCAGATTTGATCCCTGCCTCTGCTACAGAGTTCCTCCATGATGCTGGGCAAGTCACCTAACAGGACCCACTGTGTGTCCTTCATTGTCTGCTGATCATTCATGCTGCAACTAAATCAAGGTGACCAGTGCTTTGACACATCCAGCTTTGCAAAACATCAAGCACGGAAAGGGTCAGGTCCTAGCACCCTAGAGTGGTGAAAACTTTTGACCTTAATCTTTGTCCATCTCCAAAACAGCACAAGGAGTAATACCAGGACTGGGAGAGATCAGTGGCAATGTTCCTGGGCAGATCCCGAATCACAGCTGAGGCAGCGTGCCATATACCCCGTAGGCACAATCCTGGATGCCAGTTTGTTCTCTGAGCTCTCTGACATGTGGCGCTCCAAGGGCTGACATTTTCCATGACCTTCCCTCTTTTTGTCTGCTGTTGAATTTGGGGTGGAGTGAGGTTGGGAGGGAGGCGATAAGGGAAGGGTAAACAGTGGCAATGCTCACCCGAAGCTCCAGATCCAGGTAAAAGCAGACACCGCACCAAGCAGCTGGTGAGCTCAGAGCCCACAGCACACATGGAGCTCCAGTAAGGAGTTGCATGGTAATGCCAATATGCTCAGGGAACTCACTATGCATGCTATACACAGCTGAAGTTGGGCGCAACTCTGTCCCCACACCCCTTGGATCTGTCCCCAGCAATATTTATTTAGTACTCTGACACAGTAGTAATAAAGGATGCAGAAGCAGTGCACGAGGAAGTGATTCTCTCTTCTGAGCTGGGTGTGAATAGTGTGAAGGAAATGGAAATATATTATGCGGCCACTGGTTAAACACCAGGACTGGCTGAATACCAAATAGCTGCTCACTGAGCCTGCTACGAGGCAGGGATGTTGTGGGGGAAAAATAAGTGATTGTACAATAGAAAACTGTATCACAGGGTATGTACGCAGACAGGCAAAGTGACTTGGCATTACCTAACTTTGAGCATTTGAATTCACGAACCTTAACAATAGCCTTTTTCAAAAAACATTTGGGAACAAAATAAACACACATGAGGAAACGAAAGACCACACAAACAAGCGTAACAAATTCCCGTCCTGGGACACCATCTCAACACCCACAGCTTTCCGAGCTGGAACCTCTCTCTACATCCTTTGCCACCTGAGCTGATCGAGGATGTTACTGCGGTGGGGAGAGAGTGCCACGAGAGGGGGAGGCAGGGCCATCCCTAGGGTACGGCAAATCGGGGCGACTGCCCTGGGCCCTGCACTTTGCAGGGCCCTCCTGGAGCTGGCGGCTCAGCCCTACATTGCAGAAAAAACAGAGACTGTCCCCATGCCGGGTACCATGGCCCCAGGCATTGTTAAGGGGGCCATGCACAGGCTGATTTGCCCGGGGCTGTGCACCCCCTAGGGTCATCTCTTGGGGGAGGAGACATTGTCCAGTGGGTTTCGCGGGTATTCGCTGACCGTGAGACAGCAGCAAGACTCCAGAATCTCAGGTGCCATCCCAGACTCTGAAAGGGCTCGTCCTCTGTGGGGACAGACTCTTCTGCCTCCTCCAGTCTCTTCTCATCTTCTACCTCCTCATGACAAGCCCATTCTCCTTGCCTAGCCAGTTCCCCTTTCCAACTTCTTATACCAGCCCCTTTACCCAGCCAGTTCTGGTCTCCTTTTCCATGCTCACAGTCTAAGCCCCAGTTGCCCCACCTCCATTCCCACCTCCTTGCTCAGTCAGTCCCAAAACCCCTTCCCAGCTCCTCATCAAATTGGCCTCCCCCACTGTCACTGGCATCTCATCCAACCTCATTCTCTCCCCACCCTAACTCTTTATTCTAGCTTTGCTTCCTCCCACCAGCTTCTTATCTGACCTTGCTGTTCCTGATCCCAGGTCAACTGAGATAGACAGAGACTGATCCCTATCCCCACATCCAACAAGTTGTCTTAGGCCCTGTGCACAGAAACTAAAACAAATTGGCTAATTGTTTTTCTGTCCTAGTCACTGGGGGGAGAGAGAGAAGGGGGAGAAATTACTTTTTTCAGAGCAAAAAAAGTTCCTAATTAAATACAATTTAAAATCTTTGTTTTTTTAAACCAACTTGAGTAGTATCTAAATAGCAGGCTCTCACATTTGCATGCCCACAGCCTGCACTGAAATAGCTCAAGGTGAGACTTGCAGCTGACTGAGGTTAGATCACAACTTGAAGATGAGACAGCTAGCGCAGGACTGGCTCAAATCTGTTGCACTCATCTTTCAGCCCTGCCAGAGGAGTGGCCCGGGGCTAGTCCATGGGCCAGATCAGCCTCACATGTCAAGACTGAGTCCACATATCCGGATCAACCCCATGTTGCCTCAACTGGCCCCTGCATGCTGGGATCAGACCCCAAAGCCCCAAGCTTCCCCACCCAGCCCTGCGTGTCCGTGCCACCCGCATCTGACCCTGCATGCTGGAACTGGGCTCTGGGACCCTGTGCCACCACCACACACTGGGATCAAGCCTCACACCACCTTGTGTGCCTGATCTAGCGTGCAAGGCCACAGCCCATTGGGCTCCCCGTGGATTCATGCTGGATCTGGCCAGGGGCAGGGGCTGAGTACCCCTGGCCTGAATGGTGCATGGTCTGGTGTGAGCCCCTGCATTTGCATGGATCTGGAGCCCAGGGGGTGAGCACTGCCACCATTCCCCATTCCTATCCCCCCCCTCCAAACCCCCAAAATTACTCTTACATCACCTGCCCCACGAAAGCTAAGTAGCTGGCTAATGGGAGGGCAAACCTGCCCTTTGTGCAGTAAAGACAAAGCCCTGGTTAACTTTGTTTCTGTTTACTGTGTAGGCAGAACCAAAGGTTCATTGGAACCAGCTGAAAGGGTGCGAAATCCAGTGCTATGCATGCATTGTCCACTGGGCGTTCCCCTCCACTTGGTGTAGACCACCCAGGGGGACATCCTGTGCCAGGCAAGGAAAACCTGGGGCAGGCAAGTAAAATCACTGCCTGTTACACCCATGCACCCGAGGGCTCTTTGGAGGCATGGATTGCAGCTCTGTAAGTAAGGCTTTGCATGGTATCTCTTTAATGGAGCTTTCACAAATCTTTCCACTTTGCTTTGGTCCCAAGTATACTTTTGAGAGGAGTGCTCTTGAGTGAGCAGTGCCCTAGGGCATGGGTGGATTTCTGCTCCGGTGGTTCTCCTTGTGCATTGCCTAGCTGCACAAAGGCGCCGAGAGGAGCGTGCTCTGCTGGCACCTTTATGTCAGAGGAATTGCCCCCAGCACGTCCAGGAGTTGTCCCATTAACTGTATGAACAGAAGAGCACACCCTTCCCAGAGCAGATAAAGCAGTGCAAAAGCTGCCTCGTTCACGGACACTGGGCCTACAAGGCTTTCACCAGTGTTTCAGGCAGGAGGTCTCAGCCATTTCCGGAGCCTTTTGGGTTCACACCACAGCAGGCAGACCCCTCACGTGTGAGCCAATTATGCTGTTCTGAGGGCAATACCACCACGGAGGTTTCCGCACTTAACATCACAGAGGTTGGGCCCCACCACTGTCAACGGACTTTGAGCATGAAACTCCCGCAAGAGTAAAATTTCAGACACCAGAAAAGAGGTAGAAGATGCCCGTGGCTCCTCCAGCGTGCATCCTGGAGACAAGGCAACATGGAGTGGTAAAATCCTGTTAACCAGCTTGATCCGTCTCACTTGCACCCACCTTTAAACCCTGGTGCAGACAAAGCCATAATGGCAAACAAATAACCTAACAGGCGATGGAATGATGATACAGTCACCCCATCTACAAACCACTGTGGGGAGACGGGGAATAGTGTAATATAGCGTCTCACTCGCCCACCAGGCAGCACCCAAGCGTCCCTAGAGGTCATCTAGGCAGGAAGAGCGGTAGGCCCTGAAGTGAAACATTGCAGCATCGGGGACAAGCTGACCCCAGTCCCTTTGGTCCTCCACCTACCTTTAAGATGAGGTCCCCCTCCTGCAGCGAACTGTCCTTGGAAGCCAAGCCGGATTCTGCTATGTGTTTGATAAAGATCTGGCTGCCCAGCTTCAAGCCATATTCTGCAATCCAGGAAGAAGAGCAAGGGTCAGCAGATGGGACTAGAGGAATCCCAGCCCTGGTGTGCAAAGCTGAGAGCTGACCATCGGCCATGGATCCCAACAGGCACCTCCCCACACCCTCACGACATCTGCTGCGGAGCTCCCCGGGTGATACCTTACTGAACTAGATTCTACATGTCGAAAATTTAGGAGTTTGTTATTGGGTTCTTGGTTGTGGCCGTGTTGTTCTAAGGGCATAGGCAGGCCAGGTCCTTTGAGTAGGTGCGATATCTTTTATTAGACCAGCTGAGTAGCTGGCAAAAAGTTCTTATCAGGCTTTCGGGCGCCGGCGCCCTTCTTCGGGCACAGGGAGTCTGCTGGTCTGAGAGGCCAGTGAGACTTCCTCGGAGTCTCGGACCAGCAGCGCCTCCCTGTGCCTGAAGAAGGGCGACTGAGCCCGAACGCTTGATAAGAACTTCTCCCCCGAACCGCTCAGTTGGTCTAATAAAAGATATCACATCTACTCAAAGAACCTGGCCTGCCTATGAATTCGAATATTACAAAAGCCCTAGTCTGACTTTCTGCCTGTCCATAATGCTTTATTCGTTCTCTGATTGGCTGACTGAAACAGCCAATCAGAGTGTGAATAAGTGTTCAGACAGGAGGTGGTGGTGCAGCGGAGCACCACCATGATGGTGGGGACACAAGGGAGGGAGTGGTGAGGCCAGTAGTGCTGGCCTTGCACCCCCCTCCCCCACTCCCTGCAAGTGGTGACAATGAAGCAGGTGGGGGTGGGGGCGGGAAGGCCACCACTGGCCTCGGACCGCCCCTCCCCCCTTCCATCCTTGCCACCTGCGGGGCTGACAAGGGCTGAGCAGTAGCAGTGGGGGGAGAAGCAGACCCAACGTGGGTGGGGGGAAGGGGAGGAGCCGGCCCCATGCGGCAGGGGGAGGGGAGGAGCGGGCCTTCTCCCCCACCTCAGGCTAGGGCCCACTCCTCCTTTTCCCTCTACCCCCTCCCCCCCATCAGCCTTGGGCCTGCTGCTCCTCCCCCTCCCCCCCGCCACGGTGGGCTGCCTTCTCCCCACCCTCAGGCCTTGCCCTTCCCTGCATCAGACCCGGGCCTGCTCCTGCCCTCCCCCTGTCACTGAGGTGTGGAGTGGGGGAGTGGGCCTGGATGTGGGGGGGCGGGGGTATGGGGCTCTGTCCTCTCCTGCTCTATCCCCCCCCAAAAAACCCCCAAAAAACAAAACAACCAATCAATCATTCTTGACGGGCAATTGGCTAGTTTGTTATAATTTTCCATACACAGAATTTAATTATTGGAGGTTGTAGCAGGGCACTGTTGGTGCCTGCCAGTTTAAGGGCTGGAGCAGGCAGCAGCCAGGTGCTTGGCTGCGGTGGCCATTTTTGAGATCAGGCTATAAATAGGCTGAAGCAGCAGTTTGCTGAGAGAGACATCAGTTAGCCGAGTGGAGGCTCAGGAACACCTTGAAGGTATGAGCTGGGGCTGTGGGGATGGAGGAAGCCCCAGGTCCTGGGCATGACCTAAAACTGCACCCTGCCAGGGTTGGTAGGCCTGGTGGGACTGCCAGTGGTGCAGCAGCCCCAGGAAATGCCAGGACCATGAACCTCCCTGGTGAAAGGTGGGTAAGGGATGCTTAATAACCTCCAGCCCACACACAGTCCTGGCTGGGGAAAGCCCAGGCCGGGGAGATCTTTGAAAGGTCTGAGGATTATGTGGTCCAGTGGAGTTGTGAGGGTAAAAGCAGGCATGCAGCTTAGACCTGACCCAAGGGACCTCGACTGCTTTATGTTGGGTCAAGGACCCAAAGCAGGGGTTGAAGGACTGAGGTGTCCCACCACGAGGGATACCCAGAGAGCAAGAGGCTCGGGATCCCAACTGGCTTGAGACAGGGCCAGGGCCTAAGGGAGAGCTGAAGGTCCCAGAGAGGCGACCACAGCTAATGGGGTGAAGGGTACAGCTGGGTTTAGCTGCCTGAGATGCCATCTGCGAGGCTCAGGCCGCTGTGTAGGGGTGGAACGGAGCTGAGGATATTCCCCTTTACATCAGGGTTCAGACTGGGCAGCCTCCCACCTGAGTGAAATCGTAATCATTTATCATCAAGGCGTGGCAGACAACAGAGGTGGGTGGTTAGCCCGCCTCAGAGACATGTGGGCAGGTCAAAGTCAAACCAGCCCCAGGAAGGCCCCGTTACAGAGTGTCATCTTAAATTCATACTTCCCACTGCTACAGTAGACAAAGGAGCAGTGGCAGTGGGGAGTCAAGCAGCCTGATCCCCACCCCTTTCTCTCCCACACTTTGCCCCCTGCTGCCTCCTTCTGCCTGCCACCACTTGCTCTCCTTCTGCCTGTCCCCTCTATGCCTATGCCCCCTAGCGCCTGCCCCTCCACCAAGTGCCCAGAAAGGTGGGGTAGAAGCAGTGCAGAACAGAGGCAGATGCAGGCAGTTAGCAAGAAAGAGCAAAAGCAAGGAGCTGGGGGAGGCCCAGAGATCGTGGGGGGCAAGGAGTGCAGGCCAGCAGCTCCAAATCCAAGCCAGAGTTCTCTGTCCCTCCCATATACTCACTCAGTAGCCTCTATCACATGTGGGGACTAAGGGCTCAAGAAAAGGGGTGCTGGTTACAAGAAAGGGGTGGAACAGTCTAACAGGATGGAGGGCAGGGAGAGTGAGAAGCAAAAATGGGGAAGCCTCCATTTGAGCTGCTCCCTACCTTCGTTCTCCTCTTGCTTCACCAGAACCGATTTGATGGGTTTCATGAGGACATCCTGGCGTGGCAGCCTCTTGAATCCAGACACTAGAGCCAGCCCGTTGGCATCCTCTTCCTTGCCATACCCATTGGTGGACTGTGGCCTCTGCCAATCCGAACCACTATCTTGACTGTGCCTCCTGTAACCACCGTCTTGGCTCTTCCTCCTGCCTTTGGACAACTGTTTCCGATAATTGCTGTCATCCCGATAGTGGCCCGAGCTCCTCTCACTAGAGGAATCTCCATCGTACCCTCTACTGTAATCCATGTCGTCCTGGGGCCGGCTCCTGCTGTAACTGTCATACCTATACTCTTTCCCTGGGCTCCGTGGTGATGGCTCGTCTTCCTGGTCTTCCCCATCTGAATCATATCGGGCAGTGTTGGCAGAGCGTACGGAGTTGCCAGGGAGCGGCTGACTGCTCAGCTGGCTGGTTTTGGTAACAGGAAGATGAATTTTCTTTGGTCTCTTCAATGTCTGTAGGTGGAAAGATGATTGCACTGGTAAAGTAGCCTGGCTTTGCTAGACACAGACAACTCCCCTGAGTCCAAGGCAAGCCAAGCACTTCTACAGTGCTTCTCAAGCGCAGAGCTCCAAGCACTTCAGATGGGACAAGGTCATTATCCCCAGCTGACAGGTGTGGAAACCAAGGCCCTGAGACAGTACTGCATTATGAACAACACAAGCCCCTACCTAGTGTTGCTGCTGTTATGTTAGTATAAGTGTGCTGGTTTACCGGAAGCTATCCTCGGGGAAGGGGAATAACTACACTGGCTTATATCACCTTTCTACTGATATAACAGCCTCCACACTATGGTTTTTACCAGTATAACTGTCCAGTCATCATACCTCCTACCCAAAGGGTGGTGTACTGATGTTGTCAGTAAATGGGGATCCAGATCTGCTGCACTGCTCCACATGCATGAATAAAAAGGAAACAAGAAGAGGAGGTGATCACCAGCTGAGCTCCACCCTTTGTTCTACATCCCTTCTGCCAATGCTTGTGTCTTGACTGCCCTTTCCTTTCCACCACTCACTCCCAACATCATGTCTTAACTCCCTGCTGGCCCATGGCTTTGCAATGGTCACATGTGCCCAGCTACCCAAAGGGCTACCCATTAGATTCAATATTCCTTTTAGTGACCATGGTTTGAACCATGGTGCACTTCTGTGGTGCACTGCTCCAAACTGCACTGAACACTGCCTTTAATTTCCAGGCTCCTTGAGGTGCACTCCCTCCAGTCAGGGCTGCACAGCTCCACTGCTTCAGCAATGATAGCCCAGGTCACAGAGCCACTTTGTCCACAGCATCTATTCAGGAGAGCAGGACAGTGGAGGGCTGCCCACCCCACGTGTAGAGGCCTTCCAGGCTCTGCTAACGCTGGTCTCAGGAAGTAGTCGTTTGAGCACAGGACCTAGAGCTCATGGTTTGAACCTTATCCTGGGGAGCTACATCCTGGGACCCTTTAATGGAATCGCCTTTGTTTCGCAACAGCTCTGGGCCAGGCCAGAGCCTCACGCACTGATTTTCAAAAGCTGTTCTGATTATGCATGTGATTTAAATTCCACTGCTGTTTTAAATGATGGTGTTTGCTGCTTGCCATCCCATAATAACTGCAATTGGCTTCCAGCTGTGACTGCCCAGGGTTATTCCTGGATTTATCCTCTCTTACAAGTTTAGAACTTTGCAATGAATCAGCGCCCTGCGGTGATTTAAGATGCTGGTTTATTCTGGCAAGTCAGGTCTCATGTTAACAGGGCGCAGGAAGTGTCAATCTAAACAAGTGACATCACAAAAACCTGGAGCTTTTAGCTTTAAAAGTCTCCCAGTCCACAAAAATGAGGATGTGGGCCCCAAATCCAGCCCTAGTGGGATCCCACCCAGGTCCGGGTATAACTTGTCTGGCTCGTTATCAGCTGTCACGTTACTTCTCCGCAGGCACCTCCAAGCCATTTCCTCAGAGCGTAAGGGCACTGAGAAGCACATCCCACCTCACCCATCCTCCCTGAACCCATCCCAGACCTGGAAAGGAGGCAAGTGAGGGCACCGTGGAGGTGTCCTGCCCCCACTGCTCTCACTGTCTGGGTTGGGGACACCCCACTACAACTTCGCTGCCTCCTTTCCAGGTTTGGCATGAGCAGGAGTGTGCAAGTGGGACCAGGTTTTTGCACAGTGCGCTCCGGAGGGCTGAGGGAGTGGAACAGACACGCTCCAAGTTAGCTCAGCTCGAGTGAAAGCACTCAGTAGCCCTGCCCTTATTTATGCATGGCGCCAGGTCTTCCAGGGCACATCTCATGCCTCTTTGCACTGCTCGATGAAGTTCTTCCCACTGAACTGTAGGAGGAACGAGCAATCCCTTCTGGACAAGGCAGGGAGGCACTAGAGCACGAGTGTCACTCGAATGGAGTTAGCCTATAGCAATATTGCCCAGGTTGTGTTTGCAGCCAATGGATTCAGCTAATGTGGGTTTAGCCTACACCCCAAAAGGGGCAGCTAACTCGAAGCTGAGCATTCATGAGTGACAACTCGAGCTCAGGGCAACATCTGAGCTAAAGGCGAGGGAGGTCAAACCTTCAGTAGAGCTGCACCCAGTCCCACAGGCTGAGTTTGACCCTCTTGTCTGCCACTGGCAGCAGAATTTGAATCTATGTTGGTCCCTAATAGGCTCCCTTCCTGCCCAAACCAAACCAGCTCCGCTCCCCAGCAGGCTGTGGGACACTTACAATGTTGGCCAGTTTGCCACAGGTTTTGAGCGTCTGGATGGCGAAAGAGGAGGACACGTTCTCCATGGAAAGGCCGTTCACCATAACAATGTTATCTCTTGCCCTGGAAAGGAAAGAATTAGGTTGGGCAGATCCCTGGGCAACACTCCCCCAGCAGGGCACCGAGCCATTGTGAGCAGAGACACAACTAACCCAAGTGCGATGGCACCCTCAAATGCCTGAGAGCTGCCCCTCAGCCACGGGAAGCTGCAGGGAGCCAGATGCTGTTGCAGCTGGCTCTGTAGTTCAAGCCTGACCCTCCCATGCTCTCCAAAGGGCAAGCACACATGCCTGCATCTCCCCAGAGCCAGATCCCCACCAAGGCAACATGATGTCCTTTAACCTTCACCCATCCACAACCCTAACTCCTCTCCACCCACCCGCTCTGTCCCCAGTCTGACCACTGCTGGAAGCCGGGCTGCCTCAGAGTAAGATGGGAGGCAGAGTTCCTCAGCAAGCTGACACTGATGGGGGGCTGGCAGCTGGGATCTGCTTTTGTAAACCCGCCTAGAAAAAGACCCAAGTTCTCCTGCCTCTGCCCTCCGCCCACCACACTAGTAACTCCAGCCGACCTATTTCCCAACCCTGGCAGCATTCAATCCTCATTCGTCATGTCTAGAGCATGATAGAAAACCAGAACCCCTCAAATTCTAAGCCAGGGTCTGCCAAACTCACTCTGTTGCCTTGAGAGTCAGCATCCCCACCTTTGAAATGGGCATAAGGATAGTGACTAGCAGCTGCAGATCAGTCAGCAAGCATTTGGGCTGTTCTGTCCACTGACTGAGATGGAGCCAGCTCCCATACACCCCAGGGACCGGGAAGTCCAGAATCCAGCATGGAGCCTCAACCCCACCTCTGGTCACAAGACTTTCCCTAGTACATTCCTCCAGCCCCGTTTTCACTTACTGGAGCCTGCCGTCAGCTGGGCCCCCGGGTACCACATCAGAGACAAAGACAGAGGTGTCCCCATTCACACCGCTGGGACGGTCCCTTCCACCTGAGACAGCAAAGCCAAAGCCTTTCCGAGGGTCCTAATGCGACAGAAACATGCACGGTTAGACAATGCAGCCAGAGCTGGAATCAGGAGTTACCAGCTGCTGGTAGACGAGGGAGGGCAGGAGGCAGAGGGCAGCAGTAATGCATTGCTGGGAACAGTCTCCTTTGACTTGTGCAAGGAAACTGCCCTCCGGAGTCAGGAGAGTCAGAGCACAGGGCTATAAGACAGGATCCCCAGCTGGCACACCGCTACTGGGGAGCTGCTGGGGCTACTTGGTGGTGGCAACACTATCCAGGCTTATGCACAGCTGGCCCCATGAGAAATGCTCAGGAGAAAGCAGGCAGAGCACTGGGTGCCAGGTGGCATGAACAAGACACTTTAAGGGGGCTCCTGCTGCCAGGGGGCCAGCTCACGTTAACAGGAAAGCTGTGGACTGGCACTCAAGAGACTTGATTTCTGTTGCAGACTCTGCCACTGCCTGCTGGGGACGCTGGACAAGACACTTCCATTTCCTATATCTCGGTTTCTCCATCCCTACCATTGAGAGGATGCTGAGCACCTTTGTGAAGCAATCTGATGAAGCACCCAAGTATGACCATCATTATCCTACTTTGGCAACACGGGTCTCAGTGAAATCCCAGCCACATCAGAGGGGCACCTCATTCAGGAGGCTCACAAGATAAGCCACTGCCAGCCACCTACCCAATAAAGCTACTACCCTCGACTGCAGTTCCCTAGGAATCAGAAAGGGTTGCCACTCACCTTGCTGAGCGTCACGGTGTACTGCTCCCAGATGACCATCTCCTCCATGTCTGTAACCTGGGAGTAAGAAGGCAGGCAATCAATTAACCACATTTGATTTTTGCCCCAGAAAAGAGAGATGGCGCAAATCTGCTCCTCATACCTCTCTACAGCCCCAGAACGGTGCACTCGAAAAGGGAAGAAGAATCACAGCTGCAAAGGCACTAGCAGCCTCCTTCCAAGAAGTGCTCAACCACTGAGAGATCTCAGCCTCCTCCCACCTCTTGTTCCATGTGCCCAGCCTGTAACATTTAAATGACTGCCTCTCTGCTGCAACTGGAGAGGGGAGTGCCTCCTATTAAGGGTGTGTCCAGGCCAGGTCAGGGGTGTTAATTCTTCCACAAATAGATACCAGCTCCCAGCACATGGGATGTGGGCTGTATAAAATGAGAGAATGCACAAGCATCCTTCGCTCCCAAAGCGTCAAGGGCAGGGTTCAGCAGGAGTACAGAAGATATGGAGCATGTTAACAATAGTGTTAGATAAGGCCCCAAGCACCAGGATCCTTGGGGCTCAGCACAGGCAGGCGCCCCCACGCCAGGGTAACTCCAGCCAGCGTGGGCAACAAAATCAGTGATGACATGCTCGAAACAGCTTCACCATGGGCTGTGGGAGCCTGCCTGGCCCATGGGTGCGAACTCTGCTTCCTAAGCCCACTTCATTGTCCTAACTGCTGTTACCACCCATGCTGGCCAGACTGGAGGTAGCTTGGGGGAACCTTATCCTGGCTGCAGCTGCAGTTGTGACCTTGGCTGCAGAATAAGCGCTCCACAGAGGAAAGCAAGCGACTCCAGCACTTGAAGGCCAGGTTTAACTCAAACCCATTTTTGAGAACGGCTTCTTTTACACCTATACATTTGTATGGAAGCTAGTCTGGTAGATAAGGGTTCAATAAAGGACGGAGCTCTAACTCCCTGCAAGCCTCTGTGTACCCTTCCAGCACCCACCCCAACACAAAGGGTTCAGTCTCCCACCCACGGGGGCTTCTGTGGGCCCCTCTTCCCACAGTTCAAGGCTGCATGTGGCGCACCACCCCCACTTCATTATTCTCTTTGTCTTTTTCTTTCAGTGTCAGCATTTTAAAATAGATCCTAAAGAAGCCAGGGGAGTCCCCTGTGATTCAGTGGTAGCATCCTTGTCTACCACACAAGAGACCTGGGTTTAGTTCCCGAATGCTTATACAACTACAGCCATGAAGGCACCAAATGTCTGGACTCAATCTGGCCTCCGGATTCGGTCTTAAAGAGGGGGTGGAAGGTCTGGGCAGCCTCTGCTTCTCCATACTACTGCCTAAGCATATGTGGTGAAGGTCTGGGTGACCTCGCATGCATACACCACGATCTGGAAAGATTGATGGTGGCCAAACCAGAGAAAGCGGCCAGGGGAGATGGAAGAAGCTGTCCTGGTAAAGTGCGGCTCCCAAGGATTTCTGCATCAGACCCCTTGTATTTCCAGCAGCTTTGTTGCCTAGGTACTGCCCCCAAAACATGGCCAACAGTTGGGACAGGGCCAGGCAATTATTTCAGGTGGAGGGCCGCTTACTGAGTTTTGGCAAGCCATCGAGGGCTGCATGGCAGGCAGCCAAGGGCAGATAAATATTAATTTTCTAAATTTTTTAGGGGCCCCGCAGGCTGGACAGAACAGCCTGGTGGGCCGCGTCCAGCCCGTGGGCTGCATTTTGCCCACCCCTGAGTTAGGACCACACTTTATTTAACTAGGCACATGACCATAACTCAGCTCTCCCAAAGGCCCATGTACAAGGAGTTTGTCATGAATCACAAAAACCAATATATCAAAAAACTGATTGGAAGGGACAATCTTTAAAGCGAATCAACCAAAACGTTAAGGGTAAAACAACTGGAGGGGTGATGAACTGTATGCCTGGCACTTCTGCGAAGAGCATGATACCCAGGCAGTGATCCCCTTAACCCTATCAGCTGGTGCAGGGAACAACAGTGTTGAGACAGCAGGGTTTCTGCATGGTTTTATTAACTCAGCTGCCACTGGTAACTAAGTCAGTCAAATTATCTTATTTGGCTGCATAATGGACTACTACGTAAGGATAGAAGCACCAAGGCAACTGAAGGGAGTTTACATAAAGCCCCTGCTCTAACATGGAGTATTGGATTTTGCTGAAGACAGCTTGACATGCTGGTGGGCGCAGCCCAGGTGCAAAGCTAGCCCATGGGCATCCCATAAATGGGCCCAAGAAAGCAACCTGAGGAAGCTGGCACTGAGTCGAGCTAAATAATCAGCATACGGCCCAACATGTCTTATTGCACGCACTGCTACAGCACACGATGATTTTCATCAGGATGCTGGGACTTTCCATACAACACTGCAAAAGACAGAAGAGGCATAGGACACTTTTGCTTGGCAGGAGAGCAAGGAGCTCCCTGCTTAATAAAAAGGACTGTATTTTCACTGGCAAGCATTCTGTTAATTCTGTCTTCTTAAGTCCTGTGTACAGAGACCCCTGCAAAATCTAGAGAGAACAAGAATCCAGCTGACCTAATAGCATGGGTGAGTCAGCTGTAGGAAGGCTCCCTAAAGAAAGCAGTCATCACGCTGAAGCTGAGCTGGACAACCCACTTTCCTGCCAATTCTCATAGACAAGCAGTAAAATGGCTTATACCTGTACTGTTTACTCAAGCTAAATGCTTCTCAGAAGGGGCATTCCAGAGTTAAACCCTCTGAATGACTCACATGCACCTTGGGTACTAGCGCTCCACCACCAAGGGCTGTCCTGAAGTTACATTAAACCGTTTATAGGGCCTGGAAAAATGCATCATCAGCTCTGCCTACTAATGTTTGTCAATGGAAACTACTTCCCTTCAGAAAAATAGATGTGGTAAAAAAAAGTAGCAAATGTTTCAGAGATCTTCAGGAGGAACAAAACCCCCAAAAACACACCATCCGAGTGGCTGAGAGAACCGGCAGCTTCTCGCGGGAAAAAGCAGGAAGCAGCTTGGAATCGGCTTGCTTCTCCGAATCTTTGGTGAGTGACAAGTACCTACAGCCAGGGCCGTCCCGGGGGGGGGGGACACAAATCAGAGCCCTTGTGGAGCCGGACTGGCTCTGCCTCTGGCCACGCACCACCCCACCCCGCCACCGTCGCGTCTGGGCCCCGCACAGGCTGATTTACCCCCGGCCCCGCACCCTGCTAGTCGTCTCTGTCTAAAGCCCAGGTGAATTCCAGAGATTTTAGTAAAGCTTCATAGAAGCATTGAAAATGAGGGTTGGAAGGGACCTCAGGAGGTGTAGTCCAACCCCCTCCTCAAAGCAGGACCAGCCCCCCCTAGATCACCCCCTGGGCTGGCTCGTCCTGTCCTGCAGAACCTGTGGCCGCAGGGGGCCCTGCAGCCAAGGGGCCGTGCCCCACTCGCCCCCCGCCACCTGCACCACGTTTAAAGGGCTCGGTGCAGGCAGGGAGCCCCTTCCTCGCCAAGCGGGGAAGGGGTTCCTGGCCCCAGCCCTGTCCCCGGCCCCCGGGAGGGAACTCAGGCGTAAGCAACACGTGCTGCACCCACCTCGCACCCCCTGTAGTGTGCAGCCACCCCTGACTTTTATTTCAGTGAGTTTATACTGCAATTAATCACAGTTTTGATCTTGATGGATTGGGGGCCCCCAAAAATTGTGGGCCAGCCCTGATCATCCCAGCCATGGCTTTGTCTAGCCAGGTATGCTAAAAATCTCCAAGGATGGAGATTCCACAGCCTCTCTGGGTAACTTGTTTTAGCGCTTTACTAAAAAGCACAGGATTAGCTGCCAATTTTTCACAGGATTAGCTGCCGGTTTTTCACAGGATTACTTTCATTCTGCTGGGGGCACCGCCTGCAGTGGTGCTGCACGCAGAAGGGGCAAAACCTAGCTTGCAAGCACCCCCCTCAGACCTCCAAGGTAGTCTCTCTCTGAATTGCGACCCTGTGATATAACTGGAAAGTCACACTGATTTCATTGCACCCACCGGGAGCTCCTGACAACCCTCCATTCCCTGTGTGCTCCCTCCCACCCCCTCCTATTTCAGAGAGTCCCTGCAACTGCCCCATCTGGATTCCCACCCAGGTTTGCCACCTGAACAGGGCAGTCTGTGCATGCACCTATTCCCAGCACCCATGCCAGGGACTCTGTGGCTCCCTTCACCTTACTCTTACTCCTTTTCTTGTCCTGTCAGTGGTAGCTTTTTAAAGCTCTTTTTTGGAGGATGGGCTGAGATGGGGGATGCTGTTATGGCAGAATGTGCTAATGGCTCCCATCAACCAGCTCTCTCCTCTGTAGATACATTACAGAGGTAGCTGCAGCTGGTAGCTCCACTAAGCAGATACCATGGGCCCCCTATTTCACCCTTCTGACCATTTGAATTGTCACCAAAGCCATCAGGGTTCTGCTCACCGATGCCTACATCATTCCCTCAAAATGTGGAATAGATTGGACCTGGCACCAAAAGCTCTCCATTACCTCCAAGCACAGAAGAAATACCACCCAGCTCCGCTGCTTGGCCAGTCCAGGAGCTTTCCTATCACTTTCAAATGCCACCATGGCAGAAACAATCTCATTAATTCCGTTTGCACTTAAACCTGATTGAAATACATATAAGGATCCAGAGTTTTACCTAGTATGAAGACATCATCTGCTCAATGAACTGGGATAAAAGCCCGTCATTATAACAAGATAGCAATGAGTCTGTGAATTAACCAAATGGATTTCTCTCTTGGAAAGTGTTTTGAAACAGTTGCTTGGTTTTGCTTACTAATACTGTTTTGGTAACTTTGGAAAAGCTGCTTTGATTACTAATATTAAAAATCGTTAACAATTCCTCAGTCTGATCTTTAGCTAAGGGACATTGAATAGTGAGAAACCTAACAGAGGTGGCTGGTTAGTTAAACGCTATTTCAAGCCTGTTTGATTGATAACCTCTCTCACACGGGTCATCTAAGGACAAGAAAGAACAAGCCAGTGTGTTTAATGCAGGGGTGGGCAAAATGCAGCCCGGGGGCTGGATGTGGCTCACCAGGCCATTCTATCCGGCCCGCTGGGCCCCTAAAAATTTAGAAAATTAATATATATCTGCCCCTGGCTGCCTGTAATGTGGCCCTCAATGGCTTGCCAAAACTCAGTATGCGGCCCTCTGCCCGAAATAATTGCCCTCCCCTGGTTTAATGAACAGCAGTTTTCCCAGGCCTACCCTATGCCTGCATCAGAGAGGAATCTAGCCAGGTTTATTCAGAGCCACACCGCCAGGTGAGTGGCACTGCAAGCCACTACACTAGTCTCCATCTCTGCAGGCTCAGCTGCAGCCTGTGAAGCCCTTCAGTTCTGTGCTGTTTGCAACTCTGAGCCAAAATCAACATACCCCTTTCCGTGGAAAAGACCCAGTCAGAAAAGGAACCAAAATGGCAGCAAGTGCAGGAGTTAATTAGCATCACCCCTTACTAAAGACCTCCTCTCTGGCCCAGCCAGGAGAGTGAACCCCCAAGGCAAGACTTGCTGCAGCTCCCTGGCAGCACTCCTTTGCTTTCCCAGAGTCAGGCGGGTGACCCCCTTATAACCTAGCTTATTATCTGTGGCACAGTGATTAACATATGTTCCAGTTACGAAAGGATATCAGAGTTGTATGCAAGCCAGCCAGCCTGCAGTACGTATGGCAATTCCAGCTGCACGTCGGTCTATCAAAGATCTTCATCCTATTATAGGCATATAAGCGGTGTATGGAGTAGTGAAATGAATTATCCAAACCCCTTGGAATGACAAGCTGAGAAATAGCACCAGATCTCTCAGTCCAAGTCCCATACACCGCCCCACGGCACAGTGCACCGCTGCACAATTCAGGAGCATGAAGAGGTCAGGAATCCAAGAATAAGTGCAGCAGAAGCAGGCAGCTTCTCAGCCTGGCCGCAAGTGGTGAGCAGACCGGACCCTGAGAAAGCAGGTCCATATTCGAAGGGTATTATGAGAGAGAGCCCTGACACCCACTGTCTCAAGACTATCACAATCCGGAGTATCTAAACACTCTGAGTTACAGATCTTAATTAATAGCCTCACCTACAAAACCTAGATGATGATCAAAGAACTTTGATCAGACTTATTTATGACGAGGGATTAGGATAGGATTGTCAGGAGGCCTGAGACTGGGCAAGAAGGGAGTGGCGCAGGTCTGAACTGAGAGCAAATAAATGTTTTGAGGCCTGCGTGGAAAACGCTGCTGCACCGTGTGAGACCCCAGCCTCTTCCCCATCCCCACGATCCTGGGCTTTAATTATAACAGAGAAAGGGGAAAGTCCAGAGATCTTCCATTTCCTGCCCATCCTTCACAGCAGTCTCTGAGCCCTGGACACCACCCTTGCCACACACTCTTCCCTTTCCCAGCCTCGCACTGAGCAATCGCAGCTTCCAGAAAATCAGCTGCCACTGCCAGTGGTCGCTCGCAGTGGAGCCATCGTTAACTCTCTGCTCTGCACTGGGACAATTTCACCGAGACCAGTGGAATTACAGGGGTTTATGGCGATGCAAGACAGGAACCTTGGGTCCAAACCCTTGTAGTACTGACGATAAAAAAGCAGCCCAACCCAGGCAGACTGGCCGTCCTGCTCCACTGAAAGGAGTCTTTCTTAACCAGGTTTCTTGGCAGCAAGAGACATTCCAAGAACCCCAGAGGAGGATTCCTCATAGCAATCTGAGCAGGGAAGTCATCCAGCTGCCTCGAGAAAGGAAAAGCTAAAACACGCTGTAAACAAAAAGCCTACCAGACAAAAAACCTGTTCCAGGAGCTGGAGGGAAGGATCGAAATCCACCATGCACAGCCCAATTAAACCAGTGCCTCCAAGGCCTGTGTCATCGCGCTTCTGCTCCAGGAGTACAACCGTGCTGTGATGCAGCTAATACCCTGCCAACGGCACGTGAAACGGTGCAGCAAGAAGAGAGAGCGAGCCAAGACGGCGGCTGCAGATTTAAAATGCCCAACTTGGAGGTTTAAATCTACTTTTCTGGCTCAATTAAAGCGTCCCTCTGCAGGGGAACCGGTGCCTCCACGGGAACGCCGAGGTCCGGAGAAGTCATTCCACCCAGCACAGCTTTTCTGAGAACAATGGAGTGGCGAAGCAGCTAATGCAGTGTGATGGGAATACAAAATACATCACCCAAGTCTGTGTATGATTAACACCAACCTTCGGCAGGTTGCAGCATGAAAAGTGATAGGATGGCACATTCATATAGAAGCAAAACCACACGGCCACCGTAAACAGCAGCTTTCAGAGGCCGACCCTATTCCTGCATTGGAGAGGAACCTAAGGGGAACAAGATAGGCAGCAAAGGGACTTCTCCCAGGAACACAGGAGTGCTTCCGGCCCCTTTGCTCTGAACCTCAAAGAAACATCAACAGGTTGCTGGTACAATTCAGAGCAAGGTGGTCATGAACAGAAGCTGCTGCCACTGGCTCAACGTGAAATGGGTTGGGTTTCAATCCATCCCCCTCCAGCGACCCCACCACAGCAGCCATTTCAGCGAATGCCTTGCAGTCTTTTAGATCCCGGGGGAAGCACAGGGCTGGGGACAGCGTGTAAGAGACGCTTGCCCTGCCGCTGCTTTGCATCTGCTCTGGGTACTTCCGTCCCCACGCAGTTTCCTTTCCCAGCACTAAGTTCACGGGCTGGAAAAGAAGCTAAGGGCACTAACCCCCTGCAGAGAGCCAAGGGGTTCAGCTGTCTCGTTGACACCCACAAAGAGAGCAACATTGCAGGGGAAATGCACCTCCCCCTCCACCTCCCCTTAGACCAGGTGGTTTCCTCACCCCACGGTTCTCATCCTTTGTGGAGGCAAGTTACCAGGTTTATCCCTGCAGCCCATTCCCCCGCTCCACTGGCCGTTGTTCGGTGTGGGGCATGCAAAGCTACCCGCGCAGAAGTGCCTTCTTCAGACACGCGCACCTGCTGGGATAGATAGAGACACTTGCCTGGAATCTCACGTTCATATTCCACGGAGGCCCGGACTGCTGGCTGCTCCCATGGGCAGCGCTGAGCCTCGCTGCCTTTCACCCGGGAAACAACAAGGAGCCCAGGCGTGCCTGGCACCGGAGGAGATTATCTTCTCAGAGCAGGTGGGCAAAGGCCGAGAGATTTTTCGCTTTTCAGTGAAGTTCAGGCACTTCAAATCTGCTCTTCCTTCTCCCAGCGAGATGTGGACTTACACCTGCTGCTCCACCTCCTCTGCTGGCCCCCAGCCCCACCTCCTGCTGACACAGCAAGGTGGGAGGCACACCTATTCCAGGCCAAGCCTATGTGCTCAGGTGCTCTCTGCCAGGCAGCAGAGTGCTTTCCAGCCAGGCTCCTACATTTGAGCCATTCTCCTTTGGCAAAAGAAATCCAGACCAGGGTTTCCCTGCAGCTAGCCCAGGGAAACAGTTCTGGCTAAGGAGACTTGCACGGAGGTCAGGTACGGCCCGGAAGCCAGGGCGCAGGAAAGGATTTCTGGAGTCGATTTCTTCAAGGCAGCAGCCATTGGGGGCAAAAGCAAATCCAGAGCAAAGACAGATTTTGCCACTGTGCCAGCAAACTAATGAAGGACACGGTCCAGGTTCTGTATAAGGTGCGCTTACTCCACCTCAGCTTCAATAGTGACTGCAGCAGGAGCCTGCGTCAGGGCTCTGGGAAGTTTATATTTGTAAGGAAGAACGTGAGTGTGTGGGTCAGAGCCCCTGGCTCTGCACCCTTGGGCGAACACTCAGCCTCTCTTCCCTATCCAGTCAACTGGAATCGTAACCCATGGCTGCCACCCCTCTCGGCAGCGCATGGTCACAGACATGGGTGCATTGCTTTCACGGCCCACGTGAAAAGAGCTACAGAAGCGTCATGCACTTATGCTCCCATATGCAAGAATGACTGCATAGATCAGGCCAGGGATTAACAGGCCACACTTCAGCCGGGACAGATTTGCAGGCACCTCCCCTCCCATTCAGGATCACACGGGCTACCTTCCGCCCTTTGCCATCAAGGAACAGGCGGCCCCACCTAACCGCCCAACTATGCTGTGGCAAAAGTCAGCAATGTTTTAGATGGCAAGTAATGATAGGTAAGTATTCCAGGAATGTATAGTTCCTTTTAATGCGTACTAGCATCTGGAAGGAGGGAGGAGCAATTCTCTCTGCAGCTTGCAGCTTGCAGCTCGGGAACCTCCAGATCAGCTGGCCTCTCCCCTTTCCTATGGGCTCCCATCTCCTGCCTGTTCCCACAGTGATCCTGTACCTCTGGCTTTAGCAGGGCAAAACGGTGAAGGCTGATCAAGGGAAAGAAGCGCCCCTCATTTCCTTGTTCAGGCCAAAGGGTGTGGGGCACTGCCTGGATCCATCTAACACGCAGCATGCTTAGATGCACCTCGCTGAGCGACACATGCCACAGGCCTCGTCTCCTGCCCTGGCTTGCATCATGTTGAGACTTTGCAGGCAGTGTTTACACTTTAAGGCAATAGAGCAGCGCTGGCACTAACCACAGGATGACAAACAGCCCCAAGGCCAGCACAAACACACAGGAGCTGCCATAACGCGGTCTGCTCTAGTCTTCCTGGGTTTGCACACTCTAGCCATTGGCTGCGGTACTGAGCACCTTCCAGAAAGACATTAAGCAACATAGCTACCTATTGTCACATGGCTGATCCCTCCTCCCCTGCAGCTCCTCTGGCCGAAACCTGTGCAGCAGAGCGCTTTGTTCTCAATTTACTCTCGCACACGCCTCCCTGTGTCTGATACAGAAGGCAAGGTCAAAGGAAACACTGAGCACACAGAGCAGTAGGCAGAGAGTTCCCCCGGGAGTTGATTCTTTCCCTCTGTCCCAAAGGTAACTGTCTCCTAAGCACAGCTGATTCCCCTGTTTGTCCAGCATCCTGCCCCTAAATCAGGGGTGGGCAAAATGTGGCCCGGGGGCTGAATGCAGCCCGACAGGCCATTCTATCCGCCCCGTGGGGCCTCTAAAAATTTAGAAAATTAATATTTATCTCCCCCGGCTGCCTGTCACGCAGCCCTCGATGGCTTGCCAAAACTCAGTAAGTGGCCCTCCGCCCGAAACAATTGCCTGCCCCTGCTCTAAATGCAGGCAGTACCAAATGCTCTAGTCTAGATTAGATGGGGCATCAACCCCCCCTTTTTATGCCCCCAAGGCACTCTTATCCCTTTAGCTTTTGCTTTCAAGCTGGAAGGTTTCTGTCCCTTCTAAAATTGATTGTCCTAATTGTGCTAATTGTGTCCTTGCCCTTTTTGTTTTCTAATCCTGTTTAGCGTTTAGCCTTGTGGCAATGAGTTTCACAGATTAATTATGCCTTAAGTATTTATGGTGTCTTTTGAAATTTCAGAGATTTCCTTCTCTGCTACAGCCACAAATACAGCCAGTTTCAGGCTTTCCTTGGTACCAGGGAACAGAGCTGGCCAGGAAGAACTTTTTTTTTATTCAAAAAAGCAGTAACAGTTCACATTTAGAAAGCAGCTTTCACCCGAAAGAATTTATGAACTACTCCTATGCAGGAAATGGAAAATACACCTTTAAGTGCCTTAGCAAGTGGATCAGGACCTGTAGAATAACTGACATGAAATCAGCTCTTGGGTGAGACATTGACAGCTGATTCACACTTGGGGAAAAGGGAGACAGAATATGTTCCCTAAGGATTCCTTGCCTTTTGCATCATTGCTGGACCATTATGGCTACCACATCACTGTTATACTACCCTAAGGGTTCACAGCATATCCATGGCAGAACCAGGGATGTAACCCACATCACCCAGTCTTAGGCTTTAGCCACAAACACTCATCTTTTCCCTAATCAGTGGGCCCGATCCATTGCCTACTGCTCTGGTAAATGCTTCTTTGGGCAACTGGCAGGGGGCATTTGTTTCAGTGGCTGTTTTTCAACAACCCTTTTCATTTTACACTTCTAAACTGTGGCCGTGTTAGTGACCACCTGGGGAACAAGGGCACAGCTATCCTGGGAGATGCTCACAAAGAACCAGCCAGATTAAGCCCCAAGATAAGAAGAAAAACCAGCCAGCACACTCAGAGCCCAGGCCTGCCATGCGCTCCAGCACACAGTCAGGAGGAGCCTGTCTGCTTGATGGCACTGCAGATGTTTGGAAGGCCAAGGACACGTGCAAAGGCGAGGAGTGGGAAAATGAGGCAGGGGCAGCTGCACTCTAGGGGAATAGTTTTGTTCATATTGAATCATAAAGGCAGCATAACCATAAAGGTGGTTAGAGCCATACTCAGTTGCTGGGAGATCTGGTGGCAGGCAACAGGTGCCATCACCAAGGCATGTGCACAGTAACACAGTGCTCAGTGACAGCAACCGCGACAAGGACAGTGAATGAGCTGAGAAAGTAAACCCCCAATTGGGGCTTGGACTGAGACTGCGTTTGGGTTAGGGGAGGGTAGAGGGTGGGTGCGCGGGGGTGCAGGGGTGTGGGTGCATTTATTGTGACAGCAGCGCGGGCTTCCGTTTAAGATGTGCGATGGAAAGTTTATGATAGAGGCTGTGTGTATATATATATATAAGTCTATACATATATATAGAAAAATATTTTAATAAAAAATGTGCACACCCTCATGTAGTGATTCTCAACCAGGCTGCCAGGGCACCCAGGAGTGCCTAGATCCCTTGAAGGGTGCAGCGAGGTGTGAGGAGATAAGTATGGTGTGAGGGCCGATCCCCAACCCCCACAGCCCAGCCCTTCTGCAAGCACAGTGGTATATCAATTCAGTTTGGAAACTGGGTGCCACTCGATTGACAAGTCCAGCGAAAGGCACTCCAAGTTCAATGAGGTTGAGAGCACTGCACTGGTGCTGCAAGCAGCTCCGTCTTTGACTCCGCTGCGGCAGCTGAGCCGCCAGGATGGGCAGCGCGTTCTGGGCAAGTGCCAGCTGCTGTGTGCGCTGTGGCAGCCTGCAGAAAGTTCAAGAGCACCTCGGCACAGCTGCCAGGCAGAAGCCTTGCTCCCCCAAGCAAGGCGGTTGCGCTCTGCGGGCAGCGTGGAAGGCTGTGCTGGACAGACGGGCTTTGAGCGCAGACGTGCTTCAAGGGTGGCTGGCACAGGCCAAGCCTGTTTGTCCAGACGCCCATTTTCTATTTCCAGCTCAGCCAGGAGCCTTGAGCAAGGGTCTGTGGGGCTCTCCCCTTCTCCACAAAATGCAAATACGGGGGGGGTTTTAGGGTTGGTTGTAGCCATGTTGGTCTAAGGACATAGGCAGGCATGGGTCTTTGAGTAGATGTGATATCTCAACTGACAGTTGGTCTAATAAAAGATATCACGATACAGGGGGAGGGAACCCAAGGTTCATCCTCAGTGTGAGGCTGAAGTTGTCGACCAAGACAGATTGTTACTCCAGTGAGGGCTCACGGGGTCATTCCCACACAGCCACTGCCCTCTTCCACCTCCCCAACCTACTGCCCTAGCCACCATCCCTCCTGCCTCCCCAGTCTTCCAGCATCTGCTTAATACAGCCTTGGTGTGGAATACAAAAGAAAAAAGCTGTGTTTAAAAGCAAGCCCCGATGCAGGCAAGGTGAAGACTGGGCCCTGCTCATTCCTGCTTTTTTTTGTCGAGTGAGGAACCCTGTCCTGGTCCTGCCTCAGCTCAGCCAGGACACTTGACAGTGACCTGCAGCCCCAAGCCTGCATCACCTGAGCAAGACCCCTGGAGCCCAGGTTTGCTTCTGCAGCCTGGATGGAGCCGTCCTTCTCTCTTGGGCCATTTAAACACTGGCCTGGCTGTTGTGTGCATCTAATGCTAAGGGACTGGAAGGTAGCAGGAGCCCGATCAGACAGCCAGAGAAGCTGGTTCGGCAGGTTTCACTGCAGAAACCGGCCCCCACCCTAAAACAAGCAGGGAGTAGAAGTATCTGAGCTAATGCTGGTTTGACCGCAGCCCAGCCTGAGTCACACTGAAACCTGACAGGCTCCTTCCCCCTGCAGCCCACTTCACCTGGGCCCAGGAACCTGGTGCTCTGGGGGGCTGCACACACAGTCCGTGTTTAACAAAGCACAGGCCAGCCTGCGCGGACTGCCCGCATCGGGAAGACCTTTTAAAAAACATTTGCAGTACCCAGTTCCTCTCTATGGCCTGAGGGTAGGATTGTGGCTTTACACTGGAAACTTTGGAGCTTGTCCCCTGGAGTGTGCAGAGAGCACTGTGAGCATTGCTAATGATCCGCCTTTCCTGCCTACCACACAGTTTCTTGCTGAACTACCAGTAACCTGCAAGGACACAAACAGTTTGTGGATATTTGACAAACACAGCTGGCTTCTAAGTCTTTTTCATGGAGCTTTAAGCTCAGCGAAGGTCCCATCTGCAGTCCATGGGGAACAGTGTTGGAATCAGATCGCCTACCTCCAACATTAATGGAAGTGGCGTATTTGCATCCTGGAGGGTATATCCTTCTGCAAAGACAAACCTTGCTGGGGTTATTTGACCCCAGCAGTCTTTCCTGCCTAGAGCAAGGGGGCTGGATCTGATGATCTCACAAGATCCCGTCCATCCCTAAACTTCTGTGAATCTGTGACACAGGAGCAGATCTCAGGCACACTTGTGCAAAGCAAAGCACCAATTGGACAACCTCTTCTAAGACGGCCTGCAACCTGTTACAGCTCCTTGTTGGACCAGAGCCCCGTGCAGTCAGTCTCCTGCTCACCTATACTGCTGCTTGACTAGGTGAACATCAGCTGTGCTGCATGGTCATCAGAAAGGACAGACTGTTTATCATAGAAAAGTGGGACCAAGAGGGTCTTCAGGGGATAATCCAGTCTATTTCCCCACACTGAAATAGGGTCAGCGCCGGACAATCCCTAGCAAATATTAGTCTAACCTGGTTTTGAAAACCTCCAACAAAGGAGATTCCACAGCATCAGTTCTTCACTACTTCGTAGTTTGAAAGTTGTTCCTAAATCATCTTTTCTGCAAATGAAGCAAGTTACTTTTTGTCCCATCACCTGTTCCCATGGAGAAAAATTGATCACCATCCTAGACAGCACATTGGAAGCCTTATCATGTTGCTGACCCCCTGCTCACCTTGAAGAACTCTCTTTCCAAGGCTAAACTATCCAAGTTGTTTTGTGGCTACAGCAGAGAGCTGTGTTCCCCACTGCCCAGGGGAAGGAGGCCTTAGACCTACAGATCTGATGGGGTTTAGATCAAGTAACTAATCAGACAGTGGGAAAATCCACCCAGGAAATACAGCTCACAACTTGAAAACAGACTCCTCCAGGCTGCCACTTCCAGGGCTCCGGGTTCAGCCTAGTGTGAAGTCACTGGCTGTGATTAGCAAGATACTGCTGCCAAGAGCGAAAGGCCAGTTTGCTGGGAAAAAGTTGCTGCTTAGGAAAAAGCTCTGTTTGCAACCCTCCCATTTGGCACCTGATGCAGTAATTCTTTAAGAAACTTCACAGGAGTCAATGAGAATGAAAAAGAGAATTTGTAACACTGCTCTTTCCCTGTTACAGGGGAGTAGCAGCTTCTTTGGGGGCAAGACACACCAACCTAGAAACAACTGTGGGTCGGAAAAACCTCCTGCCCTCCCAGGAAGGTATGTTGACAAAACGGTGGCAAGTCTGGGGTTTTCCCAGAGCAGAAGAATTTCTGCTCTTTCCCCCAGTTACCAGCAATACTAACTCCAGTTAAAGCCACAGATTCAAGCGGAGTTGGGCACTCACCTTCTGGAGAGAGGGATATCTCCTCCTCAGCAGGGTATAGACATTCACCTGACTGCAGCCACCGGTGGGAACAGACTCCCCTGGTGTTCCCCTACCAGGAAAAGCCAACTCTCCACTCACCAGGTAAAGCCTGCTGGAAATATGCAGCAGCAGCTTTCATTTCAGGGCTTCTTGCGTAACCCTTTGTGGGCCAGACTATGCAGCAAACAATGGGCAATGGGACACCTAACCTCAGGGAAACGGGGCTTGGGGAGCTTTGCTGGCAATCAAACGCCAACACCAGTGCTGCAGACACTCTTCACATCGCAGAAAGCTTTCAGAGGCAGCAGCAAAGGGGGCAGCAGTGATAGAAGACAGCCTTGCCCATTTCAGCTGGTCCCCTGGCCCCTTGGAGGACAGCTTTTTCACTACCATCTTTTTACCATAGACAAGTGAGGTCAGAGCCTAGGCTGCTAAATTGTCGGGAGGCTCCTGCAGCGCTAAATACAGAGACTTTTTCACCACCTGCTATAACTCTGCGGCCTTGCTGGAGCCTTGAGGCCTCCTTCTCTGCTACATGATTTATTACCATATGCCTCTAGCAAAGGCTGGCTAGGTAGGACTCTCCTGGGATCTGACCAGCACCAGGAGAATGATTATCTACTCCCTGGAGAGGTGCAGGAAGAAGAACAATGGTAGAAGCAGATTAGCATCATGAACTCTGACTTTTCCAGGGAGGAACAATTGACAACCCAGGGGTAACCAGAAACGGCCCCCTTACCTTTCAAAATGCAACCAACAGAACTGAATGGGCCAAAAGGATGCCCACCCCCGCCCAAAAATGGGCCAAAAGAAATGGGCCAAAAGGATGGCCCTCCCCCGCGCCCAAAAATGCCTCCCCAATGCTCTCAGTACAGGCCATTTTCTCCCCCTGGCAGACTGGACCCTGGCTGCAACCTCCTCACCTGTTCCTCTACATCCTGTTTTCACTTACCCTGCTCCCCTCCTCCCACCCTCTTCTATGCCCTTCTCTATCCCTTGCCTTCATGTCTAGCAAATCCTACCACAGACACACTGACTGAACTGCATCAGGAGCTCGGTGACCAAATGTTCACTAGGGCATCCCTGGGGAAGACGAGGATCAATGGGTACCGACTCCTAGAAGGCTTCAGGATTAATACCAGGAAAACCTTCACAGTCAGGGTGTCCAGACTGTGCAATAAACTCCCTTCAGAGGTGGTGCAGTCACCTACCCTGGAGGTTTTCAAGAGGAGACTGGATAGTCACCTCACTGCGGTCACCTAACCCTAGTAGTCTTCCTGGCTAGGGCAGGGAGGGCTGGACCCGATGATCTCCAAGGTCCCTTCCAGCCCCTAACAATTTATGAATCTATGAAAAACAAGGATGTCCCAGCAGTAAGAGTGATTTGCACTGTTGCAGTACATCCTCCTCCCATGTTGAGGGTCTCCCTAGTCTATTTGTACCATTGTCCTTGATGCAGAGGCTATTTGTTGCACTATATGGGGCCAGGTGCAACACAGCCTTGTATTCAGCTGATCATTATTAGGTGCCACCATAGCAGAAATGTTGTTGGTGCTCAGAAGTGAGCGTTGTCCTCTAGTCTGCCCAGGGTAGTGCTGGACAAGATTTTTAAGTTGTCACAGTGGGTATGTAGCTGGGCCTGCTGGCATCAGTGCCGGATTTGACCCACTTCCCATCACAGAGGAACAGTTTGGGTCCAGGCTCATGCCCCTAGCAGCAGTCAATATTTGTTACTAGTGAGGAAATCATTACAGCCACATAAAACAGCTAACTAATTATGCAATACTGTGCATTGCATGGGAAGAGGTCCCCTAACCTCTGCAGTCATGGACTTCCATCCCGAAGTGGGAGACATGATTAAGCTCCAAACTCAGGCCAAGTGAGCTGCTAATTTCATTGCTACTCATAGAATTGCTGCTCTTTGTTTTCTGTTGAGCTCTGTCTAGATGTAGGGTGGGGCCACTTCTTAGTACTAATTATGATAATTGTGCCCATGGGACTGGGCAAAAAAAATCATCTGTATTTCAACTTTGTTATCTGTGAAATGGGGATAATACTTCCTGGTTTCACACGGGATTCCTTGAGTAGTATCTGCACGTGGCAGTGAAGATGTGAAATGCTACTGAATGCTACAGGCTGTCAGTGTCTGACACCACATTATGCAGGTGCACTGCTGATGCCTAGGAAATAAGGTTTCCCTTGGCTTGCGGATAATGCTGAACACCCATTTTCACACTGAGGTGCTGTTTCCTTTAAGCCCTTGTTCTTCCAAAGTACGAAGCGGTTTGTGTTGTGCTGCTTCTTTCTTTGCTGAACTCTATGAGTGAACCCCCTTCTCTGTGCTGGAGGGATCCCACCTGTCTTCCAAAATAGTGACCACAACTGAATGCCAACCTCAGATACCGTGCGTGATGATGATGGATGCTTAGATGGCACCTTCCATTAAAGGATCTCAAAGAATTTTGCAGAGATGGAAATTACAAAGCACGCCTATTTGGCACATCAGGGAATTGAGGCACACATGGATAAGTGACTTGGCCCAAATGAAACAGCCACTCAGTGACCAAGCCAAGTCTTGTGATTCTCGTGCATCCCTTCATTCCTAGTCCAGGCTGTAGCACATCTCCTGGCTCCCAGTGTCCTGCTGTAACCACTGAATATCACTACCTCCGTAACCAGATGAATATAATCAAGGAATAACTGAAGGCAGGAGGGTTTGTTTGTATTTTTTTAAATCAGAGCCCTTGCTAGATCACTGTCAGTCAGAAAAATTGTAGGTATCAGCTGTGGTGTTTCCACTTGGGAGTCTGCTGTGGCCCAGTTCTACAAATACTTGACTTTACTGCAATGAACAGTAGAAGCATACTCATGGTACCTAGTAAGTGAGTGTGTGCACATGTGCATGTAGGATTTGTCTGTGCAGAATGAAGCCACATTCTCACTTACCTTTCTCAGTCCCTAGTGATATGCAGCAAATTTGCATTCATCAAGGGGGACTAGAGATAATAGAAAAGGATCTTGAAAGCTTCCTGCTGCGTAGAACTGGGCAAAACCCTTTCAAATTGGTCGTGGTGGCCAATGGACTGTTCTCAGCCCAGCAAGTTCCTAGATCGTTGGATGGGGGGAAGCGCTACAGGGCAACAGGAGGTACTTCCTGGGAGACGTGGTGCGGTATTTCCCTTTCATTGTACTTGGCTGAATGAGTGACACTAGAACATTGGCTATGCAGCATGTGCACGCGAGGCCTGTCTGCACTAGCAAAAACAGGTATATTTCGAACGTGTGTTGCTATCCTAGCGAAGACACAGCAGTTGTGTTAGACCCTGGGATTTAGAGTGTGCCTGTGCCAGCTAATGCATATTAAATCTACAAGGGCCTTGTCTTCAAATGTTAAAGATTAATCTCTTAGGGCGTCTACACTTGCTTTTACACATGCCTAAACTTAATGTGCATTTGCCTGATGCGCATTAAGGCAATTGAGACGTGCATCAACATGCAGACGTGCTGAGGCGCATTAATACGGTATGCAGACTAACTTGGGACTAAAGTTAGTCTCATGTCAGTTGACATATACAATGTTAATGCGCCCTAGCCTATCTACATGTGCATTAGGCACTGTAGCTATTCACGCCTAAATCTGACACCTGCTTTTGCTTTTGCAGGTACCAAATTTAGGCATGAGTAGCCTAAAATTGCCATTTTTAAGGTGCGTTGGGGCACATGCATGTAGACCTGCGCCCTAAATGCACCTTAAAAATGGCTAATGTGCCTTAAATCGGCACACGTAGATGTGCCCTTAGTGAAGATGAAGCTGAAATAGAATAGAAGCAGACACAAGTGCAGACCTCTACCACTAGATGGTACCATTGTATGGGGGAAAGACTTGCAAGAAGCCTGCAGAAAATTATGCTGAAGTCCTGGCCCATGGGAGTTGGAAGGAAGACCATGACAGTGAATGGGTTGTTTAGATCCCCAGTGGCTCAGCAGAGTCTGCTGAAAGGCACATGTCTGGTGGGTTATTACAAGGAAGAGGGGGCTCAGTGCCTTCAGTCATTTCTTTTAAAGGAGCATATTCCACAGCAGATAAGATATTTTCTTTTCAAAGATATGCTTAGAGACCATTCTCATTGCTACTAGGCAAAATATCCTCCAATTGCATTGGCTAGCTCAGCCTTATACTGGAATCTGCATGATTGCTACAACCCCCAAGGGTATATCATGCTGCTATCAGAGAAAACTTTTACTGGCATCTACATAGCCAGTTGGCTGCCTCACAGGAATGGTGAGTACTACAAAGATAGAAAAGGAAGGTAAGACAGAAAAGCATGCACATGCCCGGTGGACCTCTTTCAGCCCTGATGTAAAGGACTGGTTTGCTGACTTCCGTGGAACTAAGCTCTCTTATGTTCAGGCTGAATTTGACCCAGTATTAAGGAAATGGAAAAAGATGTTGGAGCTGTGGGACGTTAGTGATGGAGCTGCTGGTTCAAAGCTGAGGAGGCAGAGCCAGCTTGAAAACTAGTCTACTGTGAACATTATTACCACGTTCTGATCAAGCCACATCTTCCAGGAATGTCGCAGTGCCAAGGAAACTGCAGGACTCTCCAGGGGCACAGTGATGCTGACTATGCATTAGGTGCCACTGAGCATGTAAAGCATCAACGTGGCACTGAGTGGAGCCCAGAGATCATGCCCTGTCCCTACACTGGGGTGGGCCCTGGTGCATCCAGGTATCGTGTAGGAAGAGCAGTTCCCTGTATTATCATCATGCCGTGTCCTAGCACCTGCCGGGTGATGGGGGCAGGGCACATCCAGGCACCTTGTCAGGCCACAATGTTTCCCACCCCCAGCATCAGGCAGGAAGGAGAATGCTGCACGCTGCTTTAGTGTACATGATACCAGCCTTCACTTGACATCTGGCATCATAGTGGTACCACATGCTGCCAGGGGCAAGGGAGGTAGCACATCCCACTCTCTGAAGTCTAGTACTGTCAGTAAGTTGTCCTGAGCCTAAACTGTGTCAGCTTGATGCTTGAGGCAGATGGTGGCAGTTGGCTCTGTGGGCAGAAAGTACCTATGCCCTGTATTCACTGGGAGAGAATTATCCTCCCTTTTTCCTCCCTGTCTTCCTCTGAGTCCCTCTCATCCTTCAGCACCTCTCTGTGGTCATGTTGGCATGGGATGCTAAGTTGGCACGGGATGCAAAATGCATCCTGTTTGAAGCCAAGCCCTCCCATCAGTTTGATGCAGCCCCTGGCTTCTGTATCACGCCTTCCTTCATCCGCAGTCAGCTGTAAACAACTCAACCTCATTGGCATTTAAGATGTCCAGGGTAAGGTTAGAGTTCAGCCTCCATGAGCAGCAATGTGTGAAGTCTTCCGATGTAACCAAGATCCTGGCTGGAAACCTCTAATTACCTCCAGGGTGGGAGAGCTTCAATGCCCAGCTCAGCTGGTAAATCCCCTTAAATAAACAAAAAATGGCCTGAACATCATGGGCAGCATTGCCCTGGTGAACTCCCTAGGCTACAGCTGCACATCTCCCATCTCTGGGGTGTGCTTTTCCCAGGTGGACTCAGTGGCTTCTTCCTCAGTCTTCGTTACACTGCTGCTACCTCCTTTTTGTCTTCTTACTACTCCCCAATCCCCACTACAACACCTCTCACCCTTTGGTCTTCACAGATCACTTGATAAAACATGAAGTGCTAACAAATCCAAGCTCAGGGCTAAATTGAAGGACCCTTAGGGCTTGTCTGCAGGTGGATAATTAGCGGCAAAAATGATATGAGTGTAATGGTGCCATTACAGTTATATCAGTGTAATAACCTGAAGGAATACTCTTATTCTGGTGTGCACATTTATTTTTTTCTAGTTTAGCTTGTTGCTTTGAAAATGGCATTCACGTAACCAGAGTAATGCCCTCCTGCTGTGATAGGAATGTCCACAGGCTATGGTATACTTTGGTACCAAGACCAGTGAAATTACACTGGTAACTGCTAATACATTCCCCAGTATAGACAAAATGCAGATGTCGCAGGAGTTGGCCTGTGGTAAGAGCCTACTTTGCATGAGTGGGGAGGAGGGGGCAGGATCTGGCCCTCAGATTTTAACCTTTGAGGCTAATGGGTGTGAGGCTTCTGCTGTGTTCTTCATGGAGATGCTTACAACAGCTCCAGACGGGAGGTTGCACTGGGGCATTCCTGTTACTGATATTTTGAAAAATGCTTGAGATTGCCAACTTTAGCATTTTTGACCTTCTAAAGTGCTTTTTGATTGAGAAGCTGCACAGTCAAAAGTGTTGCAACACAACTTTACTTAAGATGAGCAGAGCTTTTCAGGCAGAGTCCTTTAAAGCCCTTTTTATTAAGACTACAGTATGAGGGTGCCTTTGCAGTTACTCCTAGCAAAGATTTCATGCTATATAGTAAAACAGACAGGTAGAAAAGGCAACCACACTCATTTTTTTTATATGAAAAGCAATTGAGCGATGGCAGCTGGATGAGAATTGAAGTTCATGCTGCCACAGCATGATGCTTCAGGCACAGGAGTGTTTGTGGGGGTGCGTTTCCATTATACAGTTCAGTATAGCACTGTCTTTCAAGCATAATAGGACTGAGATTTATTCCATAAAACTTGTAATGTAGCATTTTAAGAGTGAAAACCCTGTGGTCCACACTCCCACTCCTCATCACAGACCACCGAGGAGGATGCAGAGCATTCAAGAGTTGCAAACACAGGTGCTCTTGCAAAGAGCCCTGGGCTTGAGGGAGAGAGAGAATGAGGAGAGTGGGAAGATGAGAAGAGGCATGGGCAGATCTTCACCAGAGGCACATGCCAGCACAGCAGCACAGTCCTACCCCTGAGTCACAGAATGGCCTGTTTTATGCACAAAAATGGAGCTGAGCAGCACCAAGATCTTTGACAGAAAGAGGAACAGACTTGGGGTTCAGCTCCCCCCTCCCACCCGCACAGCCTGGCTCTGTCCCGTGTTGAAGAGCAGCACATTTGATGTGCAAGTGGTGTTTAGGGTGAATGGCATTGGGACAGCCCTGCAAGCTCAGCCCTTCTTCCTCCTTTTTCCAAGATCCCAGGGTCTGGAAGCAGGGCAGGGAGCCGAGCTGCAAAGCCCAGGTTTTGTTTTAACCAGTATTTTTTAGAGAAAAAGACGTGAATTTTTGCCAGTGCCTGGGAGCACAGTCACTAGAGGGAAGGCTGGGTTCCTTCTGCACATTGGGGCAGGGAACAGATTGGTTCAAAAGCAGGTTAAAACCTGGGGCATGAGCCAGCTTGCATCCTTTGTTGCCACAGTGCCTCTTGCTGTCTTGGTCTTGGCACTGAGGGATTCTGTTGCAGGAGCTTGCTGCCCTGGAGCAATTTGCCAGGAGGGCTCTGTGGCCATTTTGCATAGCACACCTGGTGCAAAGTGAGCACAGGAGTTAATTCCTCTCTGCAGTCTTGCCTACGCCAGGCAGTTCTGTCAGCATGCAGTGGCCACTGTTGCTAAGCCATTTATATGTTGTCACACGTCTTCTGGCACCATGCAACCATACCAGTGCATTGTGAGGTAGAGGGGCAGGTACATCATGGGACATCCAGGCCACCAAGAAGGAGTATTAGGCAAGCACCACCTTCCACCAGCAGCACCTTTGTCTCTGCCCACTTTGCCTTTTTTGCTCCTGTTCCTGTCTTTTTGCCAATGGCTGCAGTGTGCTGCAGCACCCTGCTCCTGGCATGGAGGCTTCTGTAATGTCCTTTCATCACAAAAAGAACCATTCTGGGGGAACGTTTGTTCACCAGAGCGCCCCAAGGGATGACGAGATCGAATGGTCACAAACTCCTGCAAGACCGTTTCAGGCTGGACATAAGGAAGAATTTCTTTACTGTCCGAGCCCCCAAGGTCTGGAACAGTCTGCCAGCGGAGGTGGTTCAAGCACCTACATTGAACACCTTCAAGAGTAAATTGGATGCTTATCTTGCTGGGATCCTATGACCCCAGCTGACTTCCTGCCCTTTGGGCAGGGGGCTGGACTCGATGTCTATGAAATCTATGAAATTCTCATGGGTCTGTATGGAGTGGTATGAGCAAGAAGGACCACAGGGCAGCCATAGGTGAGACACAGACAGAAGACAAAGAGTGGAAGGTGTAGCAAATTTAGAAGCTGTGGAGCACAGCTGGATTGTGGAGGCCATCACAGACCTTTTGACCACTGCTGGGTAGGGCTGTGTGAGGCTTCAGGCCGTGCTTTGGATCTGGAGAAGCTTCGGACACTTTGGCATCTGAAGCAACATGTCCGGATTGAAGCACTGGCTTCGCTAGGCTTTCCAAAGCGCTTCAGAAAAGCTTCGGAGCCACCTCGCAGATCCGGCCGTAGGGTATTATGGAGAATCAATGAAATATCTATAACTTTGCTGTTTTGTGTCTGATTTGGATGAAACTTGCTGAGAGCATGAAGTCTGCCAAGTTTCAAGAAGATTGGGTGCAGGAGTTCAGGGGACACTGCACCCCAAATTCTTGAAAGTAAAACTCATGTCACATCTATGTGTTACCCTACAGGGAGGTGAAAACTGCAGGGATGGTAGCCCCTGGTGAGGCCATGAAGCCTGCCAAGTTTCAAGAAGATTGGCACAGGGGTTTGGGGAAAACTGCACCTCAAGCTGCTGACAGGCAGAACTTGTGACATAGATGATCCTGTGTGTGTTAAGGCTCAGTAGGCTGAAAACTGCAGGGGTCATGGCCCCTGCTGAAGCCACGAAGCCTGCCAGCTGTCAAGGAGATCGGTGCAGGGGTTTGGGGGGAAACTGCACCTCAAGCTGAGGACAAGCAAAACTCGTGCCATGGGTGACACTGTGTGTGTTAAGGCGCAGCAGGGTGACAGCTGCAGGGGTGGTGGCCCCTGCTGCGGACACAAAGCCTGGCAGCTGTCGAGGAGATCGGTGCAGGAGTTCTGGGTTCTGGACAATCAACTGCCCCAGGACAGAGCCAGTCAGTTGCACAAGCACCCATGTCACGAGTTTTGTCTGTCAGCAGCTAGAGGTTCACCTGGCAGCTCAAAGCACACTAAAAACCCATTACGCAGTTCATACTGTGCAACCATGCGCCCATGCACCTAGCTCTATACCTGTACCCCCACCCACTGCCCTCCTATCATGAAGAGAGTCAGGAAGTGCAGGGTGCCCTGAATACCTCCTACACTCTTGTGGAATAGGGAAGCTGGGTAGGAGCAACCTGCTGGGTCTGGGGGTCTGAGTTTCTGCCTGAGGAGCTGTGTCATATGCTGTTCCCCTCCCCTCCGGGCCTTCTGCTCCTTCTGGCATTCTTAGAGCATCCTCTCCTCCCACTTCTGTTTCCAGGTCTCCTATTGCTTGAACCATCCCAACCTCCTATCATACATGTTCCTCCTTGTTCTCCTCTTTTGCTTCCACATCAGTCAGCCAGGGACTGCTGAAGGCCTTGCTGAGGCCAGTAATGAAGACAGGAAAGCTCAGGCACAAAGGAAAGCAGTGAAAACTCTAAACGTTTCCTCTCCTAGCCTTGCTAGAGGTGGCAGCACAGATGCTGCTCAGCCTGCAGGGCTTGCTTACTGCTAGATGCCTGTTCCACTAGTGACCTGGTGAGCTTGCTGGGCTTCTGCAGAGAGAGAGAATAAAGTAGGGAAATTCAAGCCTGCCCACAGTGCTAAGCAAAATGTTAAATTCTTTGTAGGCAGCTGATCTGGGCAATGTCTCCCTGCTGTGGGTCACCAAGGCTCAGAGGAAGGAGATGCTGCTGGAGACCGGGGAGCATGTGAGCCACTTCACTGCCTGCCTGTCTGCAGCAATACTCTGTTGGGCTGTCCTCCCTTAAGGCTGCTGTCCCCAGGAACCTGAAGGAGTGGAGGAGTGGCTGTGGGAATATCTGCTATGGCACTTGCTCTAGGTGCCCCAGGGAGCAAGGGATGTTGCTGTCTATTCAGGCAGGTGGCGCAGCCCCTATCAACTGCAAAGCTGAAGTTTCTCAATGTGAGTCTCAAGCTAGCACTTTGCTACTGCACCATGACCTCACTAAAACTCCCTGGCAAGACTGCATCTTCTCCCATCTGCCTCTGCGCATGGTACTCCATTGCTTTCGAAGCTCATGGCCACCCAGTATTTGCAAGCAGCTTCCCCATCAAGACGCCGCTCCTGACTGAGTCCCTGACCCAGCAACGTGCCTGTGCACACACGGCCCCATCATGCTCATGTTGCAGCACACTGTGCTCTGCAGGACAGAAAACAATCACCACCTCCATCTGAGTGAGGAAGGGCACTTTTTAGGGTCCAGGGAACAAATCTTTTCTTCTCTCCTTTATGTGCCCGGGCAAGGAGTGGTCAATAAAGCAGCTCTTACAGCAAAATTCAAACAGAAGGGGTAGAGTCTGCCAAGGAACAGGCAGGCACAGGGGAAAACAAGAAGTTATAGCGTTTGCCAGAGCTTGTTTCTTGAACCTTGCTACTGTCCAGCTGCATGGACCATCCCTGGCTGTGACTCTCCTGGGTCTTAAACAGCATCTGGCCATCAGTGGCTCATCCCATTTCTCCTCCTGAGAAAGGCTGATCAGTTCCTTAGTGCAGAGCACAGTCATGTTTCCTCCCTGTGGTTCACTGGACTGTCGTTCAAAATGTCCACTGTCAAGACATGGACTGTGGTAGGGGCATAAGCGGTGAAAGGCTGGGGCTAACCGTTAGCACCCAAAACTTTTTGCTGTGTCTGACAACAGCAGCAGAAGCATCGTCCCACAGCGCCCAGTGCTGTTTGGCATGCAGCCACTCCTTCATCGCTGCGTACAGCACCAGCACGTGTTGGCTCTGCAACAGCCATCCGGGAGGGAGGGGCAGGGTTCAGGCAGGGCTCAGTCCCCTCCCAGTAATATTTCCCCCCACCGCTTATGGATAGGGCCTTGCCTTGGATTGCCTCCAGCTCCATAAAAAGAGGGCATGTCTTAAATGTTCGTTGTGGAGGACCACCCTGTGACAGGCCTGCAAACAGCTTTCATTTGCCTTGCACTGCTTGCTGTTCAGTGTGTTCCCCCAGCCTCCTTTCCCACAGCCATCTCCTCCAACACATGGTGGTTCCTTCATGGAGCTGGAATTGAACAGCTCCTTGAACCCACAAGCTTCCTTCTACTCCAGTCAAATGCTTAGGCATTGCATGACAGCCTCTCTTGGCTAGTCAACTTGCTGACTCTCCCATGTGTTGGTGATAGAGAATGGGTGTTTTCAGAATGATGGACTGATTTTAAAGGGGGGTGGGTGGGGGACAGTCAGTTTGGGCTGTAGTCGGTGGAGTCTAAACCAGACTCCAGAGAGGAAGTATGAGATTGCTTCTGAAGGATTGCTGTGGTTAGCACATTGCTCTTGGGTGGCAGAGGGTTTCTAGGTAAAGCTAAGGGATTTTTCTACCTTGAAGGCATGTTGTGTGTAGATACGTGCAAACTTCTGCCAGCAAAACTTACATGGGGCAGCTCTGCATGAGATAGGCACTCACTGAGAGAAACTCTTCACATCTTCTCTCTCTTCAAAGGTTTTGAAAAACTACCTGATTTCAAACTTAAAATACTCGCTAAAACAAACAAACAAACAAATTTAATGCAAAATTCAAAGCCACACAGACAAGAAAACCAACAAGAGATTATGTATCTACCAACATCCTCTCTTCTAGTTTACACATGCACAGACACTCACAAACACACCCCGGCTGTTTTATTGTGAAAACAGCCAGTTACCAAGGTCACACCCAGACAAATGTAACTCAGCCTATTGCAAGTTCCTGGTGAATTAAAAGTCTCCTGGATAGAAAATAATAAATACTGTAATACTAGAGACCTCACATCAGTGTAGGGAACAGATTCTTGCTTTCTCATTCAACCAGGACTGAGTACATTGCACAACAGGTGTATTTGCTTCCATGGGAGAAGGGGATACAGCATTTTTCACTGTTAATAGCAAGGCCCTGTCATCCAAAATGAGGCTTAGATGTTGTATTTGGTTGAAGACTGTCCACAGTCAGTTCCTGGTCTATGCCTAGGGGCCCTAAGTGATACTGCAATACACATAATAAATTATGATTAATATTTTTTAATAAATGACAGTAGCGAAGTGGGACTTCTAGGGTTTGTGTCTGGGAGATCTGCTTCCTTTTCTTTCTCACACCATCAGGAAGTGGTGCTCTGGTGAGAGAAAGGGAAGATGTGCAACAGCTTGCAGTAACGTACTACAAAGTCTTGGAACGCATTCAATTTGTGTCATTCCAAGTGCATTTGTGACATCCCAGAGTACAAGCAGATACACTTTCAAGCCATTTGTGACACTGAAAGTGTGAGGAAAAAGTAAAAGTTGTGCCCTTTAGGTTTAGGTTTATCTTGAGTGACATCAAACTGTGTACCTGCTCCACTGAGATATCACGCTACTCCAGCATCCCAGAGTGCCCTCTGTTTCTCCTTATGCTCCAAGGCTCATCTCTCCCTTGACCCAGACTCTACTTCAGCGGTTCCCATCCTTGGGTCATGACCCAAATGAGGCTCATGGGGGCAATGCCAGCAGTGCTGGGCACAGGGGACCGTCTGTGTCGCATGCTGGGAGATCCCTTGCTCCTGGCCCTGCCGCTGTCACACACCACTCCCAGCAGCGGGTCATGGCAAAAAAAGGTTTCAAAATGCTGGGAAAAAAGCAATCCTAGAAACCTCCCGAAGAAACCAAGTGTGGCGTGGACAGTGCTCAGGGCAGTACAGTTTGCTGGCAGGAAAGGGTGGGGCAGAAGGGGGTAGAAGTGGATTAATTTTCCATTCAGTGATTTGGAAGCAAGAATTAACCATTAACTGTTCCAATGAGCAGTGAACTATTCCATGAGCCCTTTCCACATTGCATCAGGGGCTCGGATTTTAACAGGGTACAAGAAAATGAGCAGGGGGGGCCCTGACACCAGTGTCTCTCCTAAACCTCAGTTTCTCAGTTTTTCCCATGAGCCCTCTGGCCCCTGTGCCTCAGTTCCCCTCAGCTAGGGGCAGTGTCAACCAGACAAGTAATCAGCGCTTGCTTTCCTACCCTGTTCTCTGATGTCAACTAAGGCAGGGGACCCCCTGCATACTGGGATACCTGCTCAGCCCCCTCAGGTGGTGGAGTGTCAGCAGGGTATGTTCAGACTTGGGAACATGAACCAGAGCCTGCTCCTCACATCCCAGCTCTGCTCGCAGCACACAACTGCACACACTGGGAACGGCACAAACTGAACCTGTGCCAAGCCCTAACTGTATCCCTATGAGCCAGCTCTGAACCGGCCAGTTTAAGGAACAGAGGCCATCTGGCTGTGCTAATGCACTGGGCTAATTAATATGCCCAGCTTCTCAACAGAAACAGGCAGAGCTCTATGCCAATGCAGCAAAATTTATTTCCAGTGCCTAAACTGGCTCATCAGCTCAGCTGCCTCAGCATGACGCTGCACTATCCCTTGCAAATGTGCTCCAAGAGTTGAGCTAGCGACAGAAGCTGTGCTGCAAATTCACATCCTGTTGTACCGTACGCCGACTGCTGTGCGTAAACAAGACTGAACCTATCCTAAGGAGCTGGTGTGGACAGGTCAATGGGCGTTTTAATGTGCGATAGAGGAGTCTAGTCCAAGATGGAAGACCAGGTTTGGACCTCGACCAGTTCGCTAGGTGTTAAAGCAGGAGCTTTGCTGCGTGAATCACAGCCTCGTTAAAACCTGTTAAAACAATATCTTACAACCCTGGGCTGGCCAGAGCCAAAATGGAGATGAGGGAATGAGTTATTTGAATGAGTTATTTATTTTCCAGAGGAAAAACACGGGTATTGCTGATGGTTTAGGGCGGTTTTATTTCTCAAGAGCTGCTAGTCGGCCGAATGGCCACCCAGGGGATGGGCCCATCGGCCTCATCCTGCCGCCCCCGGGATTTTCTCGGCCCTGGAGGTCCGTCATGCTGCCAGCAGAGCAAGCCGACACGGGTAGCCCGGCCACCGGGGGCTGTGCAGAAGGAGGAGATGCACGCCCCAATTTAGCCCCGAGACCACGTGCAGCCCCAGGCAAGCCGCCTCTGGCCCCGAGTAACCCCCAGCGCCCAGCCCCGGCGGATTTCCGCTCAACGCACCGCTCTAGGCACGGATCACCTCTATGGTCCCCTTCCCGCCGGGAATGGCCCAAGCCGGCCTGCGGCCCGTGCAGCGCCGCTCTACCTCTGCCTCCCTGCTCTCTATGGTCTCCTCCCGCCTCTGGGCTCCCGGGGGCGTGTCTAGTCGCGGTGCCCGCTCTCTGTGGTACCCGCGGCCCGTCACGGCTCCCAGTCTCCTCAGCGGCGGCTCGTGCTGGTGTCAGCGGCGGCCGCGGGAGGGGGCGCAGCGGCCGGGCCGGGGCCGGGGTCGGGGTCTGCGTTTGCGTTTGTCCAGCCTCCCTCTCTCCCTGCGCGGCCATGGAGCTGGAGGTGCCGGACGAGGCGGAGAGCGCCGCCGCCACCGGCGCCGGAGCCATCACTCCCGAGGCTGGACCGGACGCGGCAGGAGGTAAAGGGGCTTCGGGGCAGCCGGAGGCGACCTGCTGAAAGGCAGCGCCCCCCGCCGCCTCCTCCCGGAGAACCCCGAATGGTAGCGCCTTGTCCCGTCCTGCCCCCCCCCCCCCCCAGCACCCTGAATGGTAGCGTCCAGCCAGCACCTCCCCCCGTGCTGCACTTCGGGTGACAGAGCTGCCTGGCCTGAGCCCTGGCCGACGAGCCCCTGACCCTGTGATGCCCCGGGCGTGGGGCGCGTAGAGGAAGCCGGGCGCTGGAGTCCCAGCGTGGAGTCAGGCGCAGCGGTGGCAGCAGCATGTCTGGTGAGCGGTGGGAGCTCTGTGGCTAGTGCGGGGCGCTGGGCAAATAACCTGTTGCCAGCCCATATCCTGGGGGCAGCCTTGGGCTTGTCCTCTAGCCCCCCAGGAAATGGTTTTGTGCCCGGCTGTCCTGCAGCAGGAGCCCCCTGACGAAGCCAGCTTGGGGTTATCGGCCATGTAAAGGGCTGCAGGGCAAAAGCCACCTTTTTTTCCCAGCCAGATCCTGCCAGTCAGCAGCCGGTCTGGTGACACAGGCAGGCATGCCTGTCGATTAGCTTGCCATGGTCTTTTCCCTGGTTTCATCCTTGCAGTGTCCTAGCAGTCACGCAGGCACTCTCGACTTCACAGCCTCCTTGTAATGGAGGGAAATGGTGATCCCCATGCAATAGATAGGGAGCCTAGGACACTTGCATGATCTGGCCAAGGTCGTGTATCTGATGAAGTGGCCATCATTGATGAAACCCGGTGCGTCTGAAACAGTCCTAAGGTGCCACCCTACCCTGACTTCAGGCAAACACAGCTAGCCACCTCTCTATGGTTAGTCTGGGAGCTCCTTGGCTTCAGTCCTGCAGTCAGACCCCAATGTCATCCATCCTCTTTCTCCTGAAAGTGCGTTTTTAATTGAAGCTGTTCCTTACATGCTGTCTGTTTCGTTGATGAAAAACTTGAGCTCTGTAACGGTCCATAGGGTTAGGTTTCACCTTGTTTGCTATAAGCAATCGGTTGTGGAGGGGTATGGGGGGGGGGGTTGGTTTTCCATCATTGGTCTTTAACGCTTTCACTAGTTACTTGTGCTTTTCCTGTGTTCTCCTCCATCTGACCCTTATAAGTTGTGAGAATTTTTCCGGTTACAGGAAAGTAATATTTCTGTCGTCTTACCCAATCAAGATCAGAAGGCTTTGCTTTCTGAAGGCTGTTGTGAAGTGATTATTAGGCTGGAAACAAGCTTATATTAGGAGGTCTGTCCATTTCTGACCATATTAAATGAATTTGGGAGCCTCAGATAGACGGGATCAGAAACGTGTTGCTTGCAAATCCACCTGCATCTCTTCCTGCTGTCTAAGTAGTTCACTACAACTTCACCTTACACTGTCTAGATACTTGCATAGGTGACCATGATGCAGCCATTCTGTGCTGTTAAGGTAACAAGTTCCATTGTGGGCCTACGTGCGAGGTGCTGAGCAACTATGACTCCAAGCACTGCATTTAGTCATAACATTTCAGAAAACCAGCTGAGTCTTGTTATCTTATAAAAATACTCTCTTTTTCTTTGGGGTTTTAAAGTAAACTTTAAAAATGGACAGAACACTGCTTGATTATTTTAATGATGCCATGTAATGGGATTGGCAGTAATTTTATGTATTTATATTTGTTTTCTTGAGAAATAGAAACCAGGCCCTGGGTTTTGTTTTCACTTGAGCTCTGCTAGGAAAATGGAGGGACTTGCTGTAAGTGAGCTCTAAAAAAGTAAATGGGGGAGTCCATTGGTTTCTTTTTCTAAAGCACTGTGTGAGATTGGTTTAGCAAAACACGGTGAAAGGCAGTAGCTTTATGGCTTTTGATGCTGAGAAGAAAAAAAATGATTGTCAAAGAGTAATAAAATGGTCACTTGCTTCCTCCAATTTCTTTTTTCCCTTTTTTGGTTTCTTGAAAGTATTGGAGGCTGAAGTGTTTTATTTTGATACTTTGAGCAAATGAATCTGGAAGATGTTGCTCAGCTGTGGACTTTAAACAATGAGTGGATAATTTTTTCCTTCTTCAACAGAGAAGCATGATGTCTGGGCATTAAAAAACAAAACAAAACCCCAAACCCCATAGAGTAGCTTGACTTGTTTGTGCAGCATCAGATAGATGCTGTGTGAAGAGTATTCTTGTATAGATGCTTTCATTTGGGGCATGGGTAGTTATTCTTTACTTGTGTAGTGTCGTAAGTGTACTATGTGTGGCTCCCCAAAGTGCCTGGAGTAGAAGTTGGCATAAGGGAGTGGGAATAGGCATACAGTATGAGATCCATTTTTTTCTTTTTTTAATGATTAAAATAAAAGGAATACAGTACTCAAATCTGAAAGGACCCAAACATCCATGAAAAAGCCATGTTGAAATTCTGCATGGTCTGGGCTGCTTGCTGTAACAGGCATGTTCTGAGAATTGGCATTTCTATGTATGGGAATAGTCTTCCAAAATAATATAGCTGAGGGCAAAGGGGATGAATGCTTTCCACATCACATGTTTTTCCTTCGTGTCTCTGGCTAATTCTTTGCTAATGAAGTTTTCCATCCACTGCAGCTAGTGTTTGTAGTGCCAATGCCTTAATCATAACATGGTGGGCAAAGCCCTTGTTTCCATCCACATCTACTCTCATGCCTGCTACCATCAGTGAAGTGTAGGCCCCTTTCTGGTTGCTTGCCAAGAAGCGAGGTTGGGTTGGCTCAGTGCTGCACTTTTTATTAAATGAACTTGACAGGGTTAATCCCCCAGGGCATCACCCAGGTCAACAAAAGTCTTCCCAGAATACATGGGGAGAAATTATGTGTTGTAAACATCAAGCAAGAGAAGAATGATTAGCCATGGTGCATAGGGTTATAACTAGAAGTAATAGGAGGGAGGTAAGAGGAACCTGGGCTGAATATCAGGAGACTCTTCTTGAGAGGAAGACGGATTTAAGCTGTGGTGACATTTTAAAAGCCTCATGCTGTGCCATTGGCAATTGGGAAGCTTTCATTCATGAACACAAAGGTCTAGTTGTCAATTTTCAGAGCGTTTTAGCTAATCTGGTTGCAAAGACAACATTTCAAAACTTTACAAATGCATGGTGACATAGAGCTGTCCTCCTGAATCTGCAGCCAGTCTGGTCTGGACAGCTGCACGTAGCTTTACCAAGGAGCTGAGTGAATGTGAGGACTCTGCTGCAGAGTTTTGCTGCAAGCAGCTCTGAAACTGCTGCGAATGGTTTTACTGGTCACTTCAAAAGTTTTGATAAGGAGCAGCAGAGGCAGGCATGGAGCTATTCAGGAAGGCATACCTTGTCCTCAAAAGGTGGCTGGATGAGGGATGGAAGAATGGTCCTTAATGGCTGCAGGCAAGGAGTGCTTTAGGGAAGGTGATGAGCCTGAAGGGTCTTGTCAGGGATAGAGTTCAAATGATCAGTGAGACAGCCATACAGACTGGTAGAAATGGTAGAAATCATGGTGTTGTCAAGCAGGGGCTGGATGCTCTTGTAGGGATCTTTCATGTGTAAGTGTCTGGCCAAATTTTCAAGTCCTGCCCTATTATTTCGGACTCAAGAGACTGGCCAAGGCAAAACCCTGAAAATACTCTTGAGGAATGACTCCTTTGTTTCTAAAGAGATGGGCTTGTTGCTCTAATACAGTGGTTTTCAATGTTTTTAGACTCAGGGCACCCCTCAGAAAATGCCAACTCTTATTTTCCATTGGCTTTTTTGATTGCAGACAAATAGAGTGATTTTTCTGTTGCAAAGAATTCAGAAATATCACAACAGGTCAGAATGTTTTGAACACTCTGATTTTTCCAGTTGAAATTTCTGCGTTTATCATGTGAGTGTTTGCTTACCTAACAGTGCTAACATTGTCCAGGATGCTTGAAAGGATCTAAAAGGGCACTGCAGTGTATTGTAGCACCCTGGTTGAGGATCACTGCTCTAATTGGTGGATTCTAGGATTTGACTTGGTGCAGTGCATCCTGTTGTGTCCTCAGATTGGTATTATATAGAAGAGAAGGGGGTCAGTTTGCTCCTAGAACCTCATCTTGGAAGGAGGTAGTATTTGACTGTCAGCACATTGACTGAAATTGTAATGTTCATTCTAGAAAGGGTAAAGATTTCGGGTGCTGACAGAAGATAAGGACCATGTAAGGACATTATTTCAATTACACAGTTGTTCTGTGGTTGAAAATTCCTCCTTCATTCCATAGATGAGACAAAGTTAGAAACAGCTTCTGCGGGGTTAAGGGAAATACTGGTACAGTAGTTTTATTTGGTGAGCAGAAAGAGATGAGATGAAAACACCAAACATAAACCATCACTATTACTAATGTGGTACTCAGGGAAACAGAGGGAGACCACTTCTGGAAACTTGAACCCCCCCCACAAATATAAACATCATGCCAGATGTGTGGTTTAGTAAAATGGCATATACCACCTTGGCATGGAAACAGTGTGGTGGGTAGGTGACAGCAGCTAATGGCATTAAGAGAATCAGCTGGTCAAAATAAACCCCTCTACCCATTGGCCTTCTAACAAACCTGTCTCTTGAATAGCTTCTCACAAAGTCAGTCAAACATATAGCCCAGATATACGGAGTTAAAAGAAAGGCTTTGAAAATTAAGCTTATTTTAACTGGCTTAGCCAACTAATTGCCTTTTAAGACAAGAACAGGCCAGAAGTAAAGGAAGGTAGGACAAGGTCTGCTGGAGTTGGAGCTGAGACCAGAACTAATTGTTTTCAGTCACAGTGCAGGATGGTCTAGGCAGTGATTTGAAAATCCTCTAACCCAAATGTGGATATCTTTACAACTTGTTTTAAAGAAGATTTGAAGCCCTTGGATAAGATTGACCTCATTTTGACTACCCATAGCTTGGCATAATCATCATTGACTTGTATACCACAGCTGGTCTTGTGATCCTTTACTGATGGGACTGCCTGAATTGCTGCCATTGCATTCCTTTCTGGAAGCAGTCTGCCCAGAGACTTTCTTAGGGAATGCCCTGAGACTGATTGTACAAGCAGGATATAGTTTGAGCACAATGATTAAATGATTCACTGATGTGACCAGTATGGGCTCTCACCAGATGCACAGTCTGATTTTTTTTTTTTTTTCTCCCCCCTGTATATGGTTGTTTCCATGTAAAAATAAAGTATAAATCCCAGTGCTAGCTTTTTTCATGTAGATATACGTCAACAGCACTTATCTGAGTCCAGAAGTAGGCCTGACCAGTTTGTGTGAAGTTTTGACCAAGGATTGGAGTGTTGTACTTACCACATGTTGCTTGCTGCTTTGGCACATCTTATGATTCCTGTTCATCTCTTCGGACTGCTGAGCATGTCTCTGCAGACTGGGATTAATCTGCCAGAGGTTGACAGGTGCTTCACTTCTGACAGTGATGATGCTGTACATTAGTAGGCTCTAAGTGGTGTGTTTTCCAGCACAAAATCAGCTCCCATGTGCACAGACAAAAGGGATCTGCAGCTAGTTAAAGGGAAGTCAGCTTGAAATTTGCAAAGTCAGAATATGTTACATCTACTGTTGGCCTCTTTTGGGGTTATGTGAGAATTGCATAGTTTGTGCATTTGACAGCCCTCAGTTCATAGTCCATCTCATTACATTTGAGGATCACTTGTAAGGGCCTTGTTCACACTTTCTCAGGACCTGCAATTGAACTGTTGGACTATAGCTCTAGGAGAGAGTTTCCTTTTCCAGATCACCTGCACAGAGCTGGGGAACCTCAGGAGTCATCTGCCTTGTAGTGTGGAGCTGTACAGGGTCTGCTTCATTCCCTAGACCTTTATGTAGGGCTGGGGAGTAACTTGGGGCTGGAGAGGCATAGTGTCGTGTAAGCAACCTTTAAGTTCAGTGAACCTGCAGAGGATCTGGGGAGAGATTCAGCTTGTCTACTGCTACTGAAGAAGCATGTGTATGGAGCACAGTGAACTTGAGGATTCAAACATCAGCTGGCAGCAGAAATAGCCTATCTAACTTTTCACAAATACCTTTTTAAACTCTGCATTTATAGCGGATTCTTCCAGAATACTTTTAACAATCCAGTCGGCATTGTTCATCTCCTTCATATACCTGGCTTTCCCCAAGAGAGATGTCTTGTTCTGGTCTTGTTACAGCTCTGGGGTACAGAGATATGACTGAGAGCAAAATGCAATATACTCTTTTTTGCATTAGTCACACACTGCATGCCCAAAGTGCTGGACTTGCTCCTTTTTGTGTGCACAGAGCAGAGAAACTTGTTTCATATGCCATGTTATATATTCTAGCAGAGAGCCTCTGTTCTTTGGCATGGGTTCCTAGTAAGTGACTGTTGTGGGAGACAGGACCTCCGTATGATATTACATCATTTCTTAATCCATCTGTGGATGGAGCAGGGACTTGTAGAAAATGAAAATATTTCGTTTCTGCAAGTCTTTGGCAAAGCAAACTGCTTGCCATGCAAACCTTCCCTCCTTGCACTGCCTGCCCGTGTGTATCTGAATGATCACAGAGCAATGTGTCAAATCCAGCCATTAAAATGCTCTGTTTTGTGGAGTGGAAGATGCCTTGATGGAGGTCTGTGACATGCCAAGCACCTTGCCGCACAGTGCTGCCCATCCGTTCTACTGTAGTGATACTTGCATGGCAGTTAAGTATCATCAAGATAAGTCAGCCTATTATTAGTGACATAAAACAAAAAAACTTAATGGTTACTGAAGTTTAAATGACAAGAGCACAAGAAAAGAGGCAATGGAAAAGTCTGTTACTTGGTGGCTTGTATGTGTCTTCATAGCTTGACTGGTGCTTTCAACGTGGACCGGGAAGATCCCACACTTAGCTGTCAGGGTTGAGGCATTGTGGTGGGAATGGCATTCATTATTTCTTCCCAGGCTGCACATGTTAAGGGGTGGTAAGTAGAGGATTTTAGTTTGTAGATGTCAGCCTCTTTCATCAACACTAAAGGAGGTAATCATAGAAGGATAATGTTTCTGCCTTGTCTTCTTGTAGGTAGATCTCAGGAAATCTTCTGTTCTTAGAACAGCCTGACTCTCATTTGTGATGTATGTTTTCAGCATTGCTGGTAGCCGAGTTAACCTCAGAACTTTCTGGGAAACATTTCTAGTAATGAAAGGAAAAGCTTAAAAGGATCACAGCAGCTTTTTTGTCACTTGGCTTCTCCTCACCCACATAGTTAAACAAAACCTTGTCAGCCTGTAATTAAGTGTAGTTGTTTTCCATCATGTATGTTCTTGAGGCTTCCCTAGGTTACGTGTGGGTTTCTTCTTTGGCTTGTGGTGAATAATCTAGGCTGAGTCAGAACGTATGCAGAGGCAGTAGGTAAATCCGGAGGATTTTGCGTGTTCTGTCTCTGTTGTTGGAGTTCTCCCAGCAGTGGTTGGTCACTGCTACAACCTGACTTGTTCTCAAGTCTTTCATAGTTTCATAGTTGGTAGGGTCAGAAGGGACCTAAGTAGTCGGCCTGTGCAAGTCGGCAGTGATCCCATTTGGCTTCAGATCTGGCTGGTTTGGATGGCTGGGATCTGATCCAGAGCTCCCGACCGGGTTTCCACCTCAATCCGGCCGAAGCGACTCTGTAGCTTTGGAGCTGCCTTGGAGATCCCACCATAGGGTATAATGGGGGAATCAGTGAAATATCTATAACTTTGTTGTTTTTTGTTTGATTTGGATTAAACTTGCAGGGATGCTAGCCTCTGCTGAGCGCATGGCACCTGCCAAGTTTCAAGAAGATTGGTGCAGGGGTTTGGGGGGAGCTGTACCCCAAATTCTTGAAAGCCAAACTCCTGTCACAGCTGTGTGTTTGATCCACAGGGGGGGGTCAAAACTGCAGGGGTGGTAGCTCTTACTGAGGCCACAAAGCCTGCCAGGTTTCAAGGAGATAGGTGCAGGTGTATGGGGGGAACTGCGCCTCAAGCTGCGGACAAGTGTTGCACATGGGGAGGAAGAACCGGCACCACACTTACAGGTTGGGGAACTCCCCTCTTGCCAGCACGGAGACGGAAAAGGATCTTGGAGTCGTCATTGACTCCACGATGAACATGGGCCGGCAGTGTGGGGAGGCAGTCAAGAAGGCCAACCGTACCCTGTCATGCATCCACAGATGCATCTCGAGCAGGTCCAGGGAGGTGATCCTCCCCCTCTATGCGGCACTGGTCAGGCCGCAGCTGGAGTACTGCGTCCAGTTCTGGGCGCCACACTTCAAGAGGGACGTGGACGATATGGAAAGAGTCCAGAGGAGGGCCACTCATATGATCAGGGGTCAGCAGGGCAGGCCTTATGAGGAGAGGCTACGGGACCTGAACCTGTTTAGCCTCCACAAGAGAAGGTTAAGGGGGGACCTTGTGGCCTGCTACAAACTGGTCAGGGGGGATCAGCAGGTATTGGGGGAGTCCCTGTTCCCCCGTGCGCTGCCAGGAGTGACCAGGAATAACGGTCACAAACTGGCGGAGGGTAAGTTTAGATTAGATATTAGGAGGCGCTACTTCACAGTCAGGGCGGCTAGGGCCTGGAACCAGCTTCCAGGGGAAGTGGTGCAGGCTCCTAGCCTGGGGATTTTTAAAAGGAAGTTAGATGAGCACCTTGCCGGGGTCATCTGACCCCGGTGCTCTTTCCTGCTAAGGCAGGGGGTCGGACTAGATGATCTACCTAGGTCCCTTCCGACTCTAGCTACTATGAAACTATGAAACTATGACAAGCAAAAATTGTGCCATGGGTGACGCTATGTGTGTTAAGGTGCAGCGGGGTGACAACTGCAGGGGTGGTGGCCCCTGCTGCAACCATGACGCTGCCAGCTCTCAAGGAGAGCAGTGCAGGGGGGTTCTGGGGCCCTGCACCCTAGCTGCTGACAGACAACACTCCTGCCACGGGTTCTTGTGGGACTGACTGTGTCTGTCTTGGGGCAGTTGATTGCCTGTATTGATTCTTCCCTCTCCTTAGCCTGGTTTTGTAGGTCCTAATTGATGGTAATTAACTGGCTACATTAGCTAGGTCCTGTGTATTGAGCTGTTCCCTGAGTAAATCATGATTGATTGATAACTGGTAACACAGTAGCTTAGTGGCCAGGCCTGCAGTAGTGTCTCCCCTCTGTCACCCAAGACAGACACAGTCAGTCCCACAAGCACTCATGTCACGAGTTTTGTCTGTCAGCAGCTAGGGGTGCATGGCCCCAGAACCCCCTGCACTGATCTCTTTGACAGCTGGCAGGCATCATGGCCTCAGTATGGGCCACCATCCCTGCAGCTGTCACCCCGCTGCGCCTCATGCCATGGGTGACACCGTGTGTTGAGTTTTGCTGGTCCGCAGCTTGAGGGGAAGTTCCCCACAAACCCCTGCACCGATCTTCTGGAAACTTGGCAAGCTTCATGCTCTCTGCAGAGTCTACCACTTCTGAAAATTTCATCCAAATTGGACAAAAAACAACAACGTTATAGATACTTTATTATTTCCCATTGTACCCTATGGCCGGATCTCTGAGGTGGCTCCAAAGCACTTTGGGAAGCCTAACGAGGCCAGCGCTTCAACCCGGATGTGCTGCTTCGGATGCCAAAGCGTCCGAAGCTTCTCCGGATCTGAAGCTCTGTCTGAAGCCTCGCACGGACCTACTAAGTATATCATCAAGTCTGACCCCCTGCCCTGGGCAGGAGAGAGTACTGGGCTCATCTAACCCCAGCTAGGTCATCATCCAGCCTCCTCTTGAAGACCCCCAGGGTAGGAGCCAGCACCACTTCCCTTGGAAATTGATTCCAGATCCTAGCTGTCCTGACTGTGAAGTAGCGCCTCCTGATATGTAGCCTGAATCTACTCTGTCAACTTATGGTCATTATTCCTTGTTACTCCTGGTAGTGCTCAGGGCAACAGGGACTCTCCTATAGCCTCCTTGGCCAGTTTGTAGATGATCACTGTCTTTAAGCTCTGCAAGAAAGAGATAAATCCTATCCATGGGTAGTTCTACATTGGATGTGACTTTTATAGGACATTTGGTCAAGAACAGTGTAGGAAAGAGTAATAAAAGCAAAATGCTGCCTCCTTAATGATTCTCTTAAATAACCAAATAGGGATATGGGCAAGCAAGTAAGTAGAAAAGAGTTACCAGAGAATGGGGAATAAGGTATTTTGGGGGCACTTGTTTTGTTATACGTTTTTTTTTAAAATCGTGTTTTCCTACATTATTTTGCCTCTAATTGTAAGCTGCCTTAAGCCTTTTTGATGAAGGGCAGTATATAGTAAATAGAAGTGAGAGCTAATGTGCAGCCACTATTTATGTGCATTCAGGTAGACTGCAGTAAGCTTAGGCTAAACTGGGACAAGTTCAGGACTAAGTTATCTTGGTTTAGCTGTTGCTTGTCACAGGGTAATTACAGCACATGAGCAATTGCTGCATTTCAGCTGTTGCTCAGTAAGTGCCCACCCCCTGCTAATATGTTCTTTTCTGATTGTTTGTGTATACGCTAAATATATGAACCAAGTGATTGTGTGATGTAAATGGTGTTCTTAAGTGTTTGTTGTAAAATAGGAAAGGGTCTGAATACTCAGTTTTGAGCACAGCATTTTTATGTAGAGTTCATGCTACACGTGAACAATTATAACCTCTTTATATAAACACACAACTTCTGTCATTCACACCCGGATCACTAAATTAGCACCCAGATCACTAAGTGTCAGCATCACTAAATTAAACTTCCCAATGCAAAATAGTTTGCATAATACTTGCATTGCTGAGAGTGCAAAGCATATTACAGACTAAGCAGGAAGGGATTGTGGTCTTCAGTCTCATTTAATCTGTAATTAGCAGTATCTGCAGTAGTGTATGAGATGCTTTTTTGCCAAGAAACCATTTGTTTAAAATAAAGGAATCTTTGTATAAGAAATACTGCATTAGAAGCTGAAAGCATGAGCAGTAACCATACAGAAGCATTGCAAACATACCTGCTCTTTAAATGCTACTCAAAAAGCCAGGGCAAATATTGGGAAAACCACCTGTAGCTGTGTACATCCATACAGGAAACATTGATTCAGGAAATTAAAAGCAGCCTTGATTTAAGAGGCTTGGGCATGTCGCAAGAATGGCTTTGGCAAACACATTTTCTTTGAAAATGGTTTGTAGACAACCTGAGTGGGGGCATTTTTCAAAAAAACTGAACACAGGGCAAACCAGTTTTTTTCCCCATTTTCCAGTAAGTATTTTAAGATGTCTTAAATTAGCACAGTGCCAGTGGATTACAAGATAAAGGGCACTCTTGTCTCGTCTTCACCTAGATCTGTCAATTATTTATAAAGCACTGAAATACATTTGGTGTTGTTCAGCTATGAGCAGCTCACATACTGCCTTTTTTTGGTATAACATTGTAAAAGTCTTTCAGTAACATGTGGAAAAGGTTACTTATGATTAATACAAGCTTAAGAAAACCCTATCATAAGCATCTAGAGTTGCTTATTATGTTTCTGCACTGGAAGTTGTCTCAGTTTGGCTTTTTCCAAATCTCTGTGGTATGAATAGCCACTGTTGTGGACAAGTTGTGCAGCTCAGTTGCTTTTAGCGCCGGGCTAGGTGCAACGATTGACAAAGCCCTGGATTATTAGGCAGTTGTGCGCAGTTGTACACAAAGCGTAACTTGGAACATCTTCAGAACAAACAGAGTATTTAAAGGAGTACACCTCAAGTTTGAGAGTGAGATGAATCACATTTCTGTCTGAAAACTGTGCTCGTGTGGCAATTTGTAACCCCTAAGAAGTGATAACTAACAGGTTGCCACCTTGTCTATCTTTCCATTTTGAGTGTTTTCCTTGAGTGGTTTCTGTTTCTCTATTCTCCAGTAGCAGAAGGGGTAATTTCACTTGTAATGAAACTTGGCAATGTTTCTTCTGATAAGATTTTGTTAAGTACCTGGGCTGACATTTTCTAAGCAGGCTGAGCTTAAGGTAGAGACTTTTTTATTTAATTTTTTTTTTTTTGTTACTGTTTCAGCAAAACCTGATCAGCCACTTCTAAAAATTAGGTTAGGGGAAATAGTTTTGCTGAGGTTAGCATTTTCCCAGGCCATTTCTTTGAAATATTCTATCTCCTCCACACTCTGGAGTAGGTGTTTGATATTTCCCAGGAGGATAATAATGGGATTAAGGAAATGCCTTTTGGTGTCCCCAAGAATATCTACCAAGATGTGACAATTAAGCTACTGAATAAAGATCATCACTTGTTCATGATTAGCAAGGCTTGTGAGAAGCTTTTTGAAGAAACCTCTGAACGCACTCTGTACTGGATGTGCTCCAGACCCTCCCTGTTTCCCATTTTTTCCCCCCTTACAACTTCATCATCATCATCAGCTCACTTAACCTAGGGATAGAAGTATTTTCCTGGCAGCCAGGAGAGAGTTACAAAATTGAGTCCTTTTGGGACTGATGATTCTTTGCATTTCATGGCTCTTGGAGAGAGCCTTTATATCCCTTCCTTAGGAGATAGGCAAGTGTTTCTTCCATTTTCCAGATGAATTTGCACAAAGTTCTTTCTGATCTAACATGACTACTTCTGGCTATCTAAAGATGCTGCTTTTTAAAATGCATGTTTCAGGGCTTGACTAGGTCACCTGTAACCATTAGGCAACACTTCTGCAGGGTCAAGGATAGAGACAGATTGTTTCCCAGCTTTCTTCTGCCCAGCAAACAGCTGCGTAAGTCATTGACAAAGCATCTCGAGTCCCCTTTCAGATGCTAGTCTTTATTCCTTTGCCTCAAGTAATAAAGATTTAAAACATTGTTTTAAAGGACCAGGTTGCCAACTCTCCTGGGCTTAGGATCAGTATAGCTTACCTTGAAGGAACGGAAAACCAGGAAGTCTTACACACAAGGCACCTTAAGAGAAAGTTAAGTTTGCCAAAGTCAAGTACTCCTAAGTTAGGAAATGCAGGGTTAAGGTGTAGTTTTTTCTCTTTGTGCATATACAGCCTTTAATTATGAGTTTGTATTACTTGTACAGGCTCATTGTATTATTAATTGAAACAAGTAAAGGTTTGTAAGAAGATGAATGTTATTCCCTTGTGTTTTAAGGTACGGTCCCAGAACCCAACAGACCAGGGCTCCAGCCCTGTCTCTCCCATCTCAGATGTGATGGGTACTATACTGTTGCAAAGGTGCACAAGGGAGCTGAATTGAGGAAGCATGGGTGACCCCAGGTCTCTGATTCTCTAACTTTGGAGTTCTTTGCAATTTTGGTGTTCTTCTTTCGTAATTTTATTTAATAGCAAAAAATCATAGCGGTATGAGGCCATATGTGTGTTCATATGTTTTGAGATGTTTCCCATTTTTGGGGACAGGACTTTGCAGAGGGATTCTATGGAACTCATTTTTGAAGTTCAAGTTTACAGCAGTTTTTTAAACTGTTATCTCTTTCTTTGGTTTGTTCTGTATAAATCGGTCAGTTTGGCATTTACTGAAGCAGCACAATGACCATGCAAATAACTACCTAATTATATTTTTAGTGGCAGGAATGTATGTTTTGTTTTTGGGTTTTTTCCCCAGTTTTATTCAGGGCTCCACAAGCTCAGATAATTGAGGTCACCAACTTGAGGAATGTGGATAGCAAGAGTAATTGTGGTTTGAGGTGCTAATCCTTTGCGAGTTGTTCTGTTGAGGGAATGTTCCCCATGTAACAGGCAGGCTTGGAAGAATTCACAACACCTTTTCCTAGCTCATGAAGCACATTTTAAATAAGTGAATATTCTAGTATTGCACAGCTCCCAGCAGTCCACGTTCCCTTGAAATGTTGGGTCTTATCAGCATTCATTGTAGCCGTAAAAACAATGGTATCAGGAAAAGCACCCAGATCGTGCTTTCTGTGTTGACGAGATTGATAAGCACCTAGTGCTTTCTGCATTTGACAGAAGGCATGGTAATGTATACTGCATTTTCTGGAATATAGAACGCCCCAAAATAAAACTCACTTTGCTTTTAAAAGGCCAAATGAAAAGAGATTTTTCCAGATGTATGGCTGAATATAGCATAGACAGAGCCTAATCTTCAGCTAAGTTGCCTTCCGTTTTCTCCTTAGCTTAAGCTGAAACCTTAGCTGCTGCTGAAGAACAGTTTCCATGGGTGGATCTATGACTTTGCAAAGAGCTGAAGAGTCTCCGTGGCTGTGAAATAGAAGATAGACCAGGAGCAGCTAGCAGATAGCAAAATTAATCTAAAAAAAGTTAGCTTGACTTCTGGTTTGTATGTGTTGGTGCTAATCCTTTCTGAGCTATACTGTTGGAGGAATGTTTCCATGTCATGGGTGGGCTTGAAAGGGTTAGCTTGATATAGTGGAACATCAAGACCAGTGTAAAGGAGAGAAAAACGTTAAACTATCTGGAATAAAGAACAATAACAGTTCAAACAATTGACTGAATAGTAATGCCACAGCTGCTGTATTGTGGAGCAGGAATCAAAGCAGGGTGCTTTTATCCAAGGCAGAAAATCGGCTCCCCTGCTTAATACACGTGTCAGTTTGGGGGGTTGCTGAGTTGGTTTTTGGAGGGAAAGGTGTGTGTTGTATGCAAGGAAATATGGTAGTTGCTGGTACTGTGTGTTTTAGTAAGAATGAATAATTATCTGTCTTGCCCCATGAAAGTCAAGGGGGAATTCTGTCGGCGCCCAGTCCTACTTTTCTATGATTTGTATGATTCTGTGTTTTCTTAACCGGTGTTTCTTACAGTTACCACTAAAGTGGTTTATTCTTTTTTAAAAAAAGTCTAGATATCATGTTAGAGCACTGGAAGCTGAAGCTTGCCATAGAAAATTTGATTTAAGGTGCTAGGTATTATTCTATTTCCCTGCATCTGTACTTGTATTCAGAAGTGCTGTATGGGCTGCAGCACTTGGTGCTGCCTTCTGTGAGGCTGTAAAAAGACCTCTGTTTTGGGCCCACTCACTTTCCCTCAATGGCTTTGCTCCTTGCTTTCTACACACTACAGTACAACACACTGCAAGTGTTAGTGCGCTTTGCAGTATACCCAGGACATGATGGTCTTAGACAGAAATGGATGCATTAGGCTTACTTCCAGGAACTCTTGTGGCTGTTTTTGCTAACATTTTCCTTTTGGAGAACCTCCATGTGATTCTTTCAGCAACTTTAAAACATCCAGCACATTATCTCCATAGTGCACATGGGGAAATGTAATCATAGATTCACAGGTTTTGGAAAGGACCTCAGTCACCTGGCCCAGCACGGTGGATGTTACGCCTCAAAAAGGAAGCAAGAAGGGCGAGGATTGGCAGCGTTGGAGTGACCACGTAGCTCTGGAATCTTTCATTAGTTTTCTACGTTCTCTTGTTGCTTGCTAAGGGCTTTTTGCAAGATTGTCATCTCTGGCAGGATTCGGATTTACAACCTTTGAAAACCTTCCGCGCTATAAGTCCAGCACACTATCTAAGGCAGGGGTTGGCAAAATATGGCCCGCGAGACCATTCTAGCTGGCCCGTGGGGCCCCTAAACAGTTTAGAAAATTAATATTTATCTGCCCTTGGTTCCTGTCAAAAATGACAGGAACCAAGGGCAGTAGGACCAAGGGGAAGCCTGGTGGGCTCCCACAACAACAGGGCCCTCCCAGCCCCACCCCCCCAGCCGGTAGCCCAAGTAGGGGCTTCTGGCCTGAGACCGGATGGCTTCCCTGTGCGGGAAACTCACAGGGAAAGGGCAGGGAGGGACCCCAGGCAGGGAAGGAGCCCTGGGAAAAGCTGAGCTTGCAGCCTGCATGGGGCTTCCTGTGCCTGCTCCAGACAGCCTCGCGTGGGCTGTGAGCGGCTGCAGCAGAGAGTCCTGGCCACGGGGCGGGGGAGGGGCTGCTTCCTTCCGGGCTCAGCTTTTCCCCGGGCTCCTTCCTGGTGTGGAGAAAAGAGGCCCCTTGCCCGCCCTGTGCCTGGTGCTCTCTGCTGCAGCCGATCGCAGCCCTTGTGGGGCTGTCCGGAGCAGGCACAGGCAGCCCCAGGCAGGCTGCGAGTGGCTGCAGCACGGGGCACAGGGCAGGCGAGGGGCTGCTTTTCCCCCTCCACACTCGGCACCCTGGGCTCGCCCATCGTGGCTGTACACGGTGGCAGCAGGTGCAGCCCCCCCGCTTGCCACACCAGGCAGTGTTTGGCACCACCACCACCTGTGGGCTGCCCAGCAGCCAACACTGCCTGGTTCAGCAAGTGGTGGGGCCACAGCTGCAGCCACTGTGTGCAGCCCCGACTGATGATCCTGGAGCTGGTGTGGGACCCAGGCTGGCAGCGGGGGCAGGTTACAAGCTGGTGCTGAGCATGGGGTGAAGCGGCCCCTTGCTCACCCTGTGGCCGGTGCCCGGCACTGTAGCTGCTCACAGCCTGCGTGGGGCTGCCTGTGCCTGCTCCACAGGGCGGGCAAGGGGCTCCTTTTCTCTGTGCTCAGCACCAGCTTCTTCCCTGCTGGCAAGCTGGGGGTCAGGGCTGTGCGGTGCCCCCTGCCTGTACCCTGGGGGTGGGGCGGACACTGGGAGTGAGTGGGCGGGGAGCCAGCTGGAGCACGGTGCCCACACCAGTGTCCTGGGGCCAGTGCCGGCAGGCCAGAGCAGGGTGGCAGGAGTGCAGGGTCCCAGCTGGCAGGGTCTCTCTGGAGCCAGGCCAGCTCCCCCCCCCAATGTTGCAGCCCAGCCTGGCTCTGCAGACCCCTGCCAGCCTGTGTCTCACTCTGGGCCCCACCAGTGCTGGCTGTGGGACATGGGTCCCAAGACATTGGGACATGGGTCCCAAGATGGTGACCAGGGGGCGTGGCACATGTCAAGGGGCAGGGCTACCCATGCAGCCCTCGTCAACCTGCCAAAACTGGGTAAGTGGCCCTCTGCCCAAAATAATTGCCCGCCCCTGATCTAAGGCATCACAGAGAGGCTCTGTGCTCAGAGAAAGGGAAAGGCTTTGAAAAAGCGACTAGTAACTGTTGGGTGCTGTGGTTGGGAGACCATGGAGGGGGCTGATTTCTGTAGGACAGGAGTTTAACACTTTCAGAAAATCAGCTCCTGTTCAGATGTGTCAAGCTCAGCACTGAAAATCACTGGTTAATTTTGGAAATCTTGGTCAAAGTAAAATGTTAAGAATGGAATCACACTGTCATTTTCCTTGAAAGCTTCCTGCTCAGTACACCTTCTAATTTTCTAAAGTTATTTTCAACAGAAACTCTTGCATCTCACGGTCTTCTTTCTCCCTCTCTTTAACCCTCTCTTCGGAATAGGGATCTTTCACTTGTATGTTAAAAGGGGAGGACAGTTGCTAGAATCCTTCTCACTGAATTTCTTACCTATAGGTAGCACTTAAAATAATTACATTATCAGATGAGAGAGAAATTTAGTTTCACATTGGGTTTTTGACAGTATTCTGTAGTCAACTGCACTTTTTTGCCTGTGCAGTCAGTTCTTTTATATTTTTCCCATACAGTAACAAGTGAGAGAGGGTTTTTTTTAAAGAAGAAAAAGAAATATGATTCAAAAAACCTTCACAGATTGTTAAAAGGGCTTGGGGGGCAGATGTAACACCTGAAAGCACTTATTTTTTTTCCTTTTTAATATGCCAGTTTCAAATTAGTACCTCTTTAAAATGGCAGCTTTCTTTTCTGTATTTATTCTAGTGTTTCTCACCATCTGCCCAGATAATTATTGGTGGGTGGAGTATGCTCAGCTGAATAGAACTTGCTGCCAGAAGTACAAACTATAGAAGTACAAAGTAGTGTCTGACAACAAAGGTGAAACTAAGATAAAAATATTGTGCAGCTCTGACTGTACCAGAAACTCTGCTTTTGGGAAGTTAGGAGAATATGTCCTATTCAGCTGCTAGTCCAATATTTTGCCTAGTTAAAATGGAGAAGTAATGGTAAGGGATCACCGTGTGCATAGGTGGTTTCTGCTAGTTTTAAATCCATACACAATGTTGTTTACAGGCAATTTTTTGTATTAACAAGCATTATTTTTTTAGTAATCAAATATGAGGGCTTGGAGGTTAACCTAGGTCTTTTCTACATTCCTTCATTTTTTTTTATGTTTTGCCAAGACCATCTATTAGGTCAATACTGAAGTTCCTGCAGTGGAACGTGAATTATGCTGTTTTCTCTACCGCTTAATCTTGCACAGTTCTTCCCCCCACCACCCAGTAATAGTTTATTGAATCTCTTTTTGGACCCAGGTGGGAAGTTAATCCTTCCAATCTAAAGGCTGCTTTTCTGGTGGTAGAAAGGATTGAGTTCATAGGATGCTTTCCTTCAGACAGCATCTGGGCATCTCTTCAGCCTTTAATGTATTTTGGTAGACGAAAACTGTTGATACAGCTTTTTTTACCTCAATCCCTAGGGCTGGATGTTTATTTCTACTTTGATATGAAATAGGACTTACTAGTGGATTAGCTTTCTAGGGCTCTCTTTAAACTAAGAAAGAGGTTTCTGGAGCAGTAATGCCAGAAAATGCTTAATAGAGAACCAGGGGCGGGGGGGGGGGGGGGGGCGAAATCTTCCTAATTTGTTTTCTGTGACGTGTTCATTTACCAGCCAGGTCCATTTTTATATTTATAAATACTTAAGGACTGAAGCTTTTATTTTTATTTTATATTTAAAATAAAAAAAAGCTTCAGTCTTTTTCTCCCCTTAACCCTCACTCAATAGGACACCTGAATTGCCCTGACTGTGAAATGTCTCTTTTCTCCACTGACACGCACATTGCTGGGAGGTGCTTCTGAGCTCAGGAATGGAATTGGGAAGACTCTTTTGCTTTTTACCTTGGTTTATATAGGCAGTGTATCCGAAGGGAAACCAGCACGGGTTACATCCAGTTTTGAGGGGGAAAAAAAAAAGAAAAAAAACCCAACCAGATTTGATTTGAAGATCTGGACTCCCTAAATCTGCAAAAGGCTCTCTAGCTTTGGGAGAAATTCTCTTGATATCTCTCTGCCTTGGTTTCCCTGTTGGTAAAACGGGTGTAAAGTGTTTTTTTTACAAGGTCTCTAGGCTTAATATTTGTACAGTGGTGTGGGATCTGAGATGAAAAAGAGGATATGAACGGACAAAATGGTTCCTCAGAAACCATCAACTAAAACATTGCAACAAAAATGATTCTTTTGAAGTTTGAGAACACTGTTAGCCTTGAGGTTTGACTCCTTAAAACTCTCCTCCCTTGTTGTCAGTCCTACCCCTCTCTGTGTTGCAATATTGTATAAAAAGAAAAATGTGAAACCAACTGATAATCAACAGGAACCAGATAGCTAAAACTGACCAGCATGAAAAGCAAAATGTAACCCACAAGAAAAACAGCAAATAAATGGTTTTGTACTGTAGGTCCCTTTCAGTGAATCCTAAGCTTCAGTTTTTCTGTAACGATGCGATGTGGAAAGCCATTGATTTGTTGGAGAACGTGTCTGAGCCCTTTGTGAAAGAAGAATAACAGATATCTGAATAGAAAGTGCTCGCATAAAGGAGCTTTTCTGAATATTTTGTAGGCAGGGCTCGTGGCCTGGAGGTGCTGCTTTGTTACTGATCCAGCTCTCAAACACATTTTTTGATTTCTCCATCTCAGCTGGTCAAGTCATCAGCCCTATGGTAGAGAGGCTTCTTTGAACAGTCTGCAATCAAGTGTAGCTCTGACGTGTTCGTGTATCACGGTATTGGCAGTGGGCCGTCTCTCTGCCATCTAATGCTTGTCACACTTGCTTGATTGCCTTCTCCACTTGTAGATCTGGTATTATTTAAAAAAAAATCTCAATTTTTAAGTTACTTTCAGATCACAACTGTATCACTATTTGCCATAATGCACGGATGCTTCCATTGGACATAAAAGGAGTTTCTCTTTTAATGTCCACTGATTTTTGGCAGCTCACCTAATTATTTAATCTAAGCTTGTTCTGCTCTGGGCTCTTTTGTTTAAATGAGTCAGGTGCCTCATTGCATGGTGGTCTGGTTTTGCAGTAAAATATCTCCAGTTGCTGAGGAGTGAGAGTATGTAATGGAAGTCTGTGGCATGATGGGCAGCTCTTCAGTCTCAGTTTCTGAGTGCTCCTTGTGGCTGGTATTTGCAGCTCTCAAGGCTGCTACCTTTTGGTGTTGTAAGACTGCGGGATTGTCTTCTTTTGAGAACAGAACAGATCAGGTCAGGTCAGGCCAGAAGAGTAAGATCTGAGTTGGGAGCAGCATGGGACTTGCTGAGCTGGGGGAGGAAGATGGGAATAGCTGGCAGATCTTGGAAGTTGGGTGCCCCAAACATTAGGGATGCACTCAACTTAGAGGGGGCATATATAGGGCATCTGGGGTGGAGTCAGAGGAGTGAGTCTGGAATCTAGACTCTGGATGCTAATTTGTGCTTTATGGGTGAGCAATGTGGTTGTGGTCTAGCATTTGTCTTTAGGAAATTCAGGCTGCATCTTGGCTAGAGTTTACACCACCCTTACCAGAATCTTAGGGGGGAAGGGTAATGGAGTAGGGACAATATTAAAACATTGACAAGCCTCATCTAGACATGACTTTGTCATTGGGGTGCTAAGACATCCTGAAGGAGACTTTGGTGATGTTACATGTTATACCTAGACCACACACAACCTGTGGCATGTCAAGTAGTGTTAATGTTTGGATGTGCTGTGAGCAGTTGCATGTGAAGGGTTAATACTGGTTCTGGTCTGCACAGCTCTGACTTTCCAGGACAGGGCTGGTGAGCAAGGGCATGGGCAGGAGCCAGGCCACCTGGGCTCTATCCCTGCTCTGATAGGGGTGGGAGGAGCAGTGCATCCTGGGATGCTGAAGGACTGCGACTTGCTTGGTTTATCTCCATGGAGCAGACTGAAGTTACCCTAACATGAGCTAGGTAACACAGCCCAGAGTTAACCCTTGCCCAAAGTGATGTAAATTTGAGATGTTCAGAGGGCGTTTAGCACAAGTTAACAAGCTTTAACATGCAGACACTTATGTTTTAAGTGCCTGTAGTTGGTCTAAGTGTAACCTGTAAATTCACCCTTATCTGCTAGGGTAGGCTTTGCCAGGTACATCTGAAAGCTTGCATGAGCTTTGAGCTTGATGAGTTTCTGGTTACAGCTAATGCCAAAAAAACCCTGGTCTGTCTAGAAATGGGTACAAACATTTTCCTCGTCTGTATTTGAATCTCTTTTGCCCCATACCTGGTTTCTGTATTGCACGTTTTTAGAGGGGCATAACATCATCAGCTTGAAAAATCATATTTGTCTGAATTTTGCGTGGGACGTATTTTTTTAAAGATTGAATCAGGAACTAGTGCTCTCAAAACAAGTCAGTTTCAAAACCTCCACTTGAGGATGTTCATTTCAAAATGAGAATTTAAAAAGATAGGAGTTACTGCCTGTTCCTCTCTTCCTCTGACCCAACCTGTTTTGGTTGTGTGTGTTCAAACCTTGTCAACAGTGCCTATGGCAACTGCAAAGTGCTTCACATAAGAGTTTACTCACCCTGATGTGAGCAGCCTTGCAAAAGGGCTTTGTGTCCAGTGACGCATGTTGTTACACGACCCCATTCACAAATCCCTTCTTAGTCTTCACTCTTTGAACACCCCAGGAAAATCTCCCTGTCAGGCAACATTAGCAAGGGCAGAATGAAATCTTAAAGGATTTAGTCAAGCAGCTTTTCTACAGAGCAAATCAGGAAATCCCCCCACTCCTTAAGAAAAATCCAGGTATATCTTTGGGGTGATCCATGAGACACAGCCTTGGTGTTTAGACAGTTGCTTCTACAATGGGTAGAAGATTGTATACTTTTGGGGTTTGAGCTTATGGGGTGCTGAGTGCAGTGACATCTGAGCTGTATTTGCTTGCACCTGGTGTGAATTTGGCTTTGGTAACTCCAGAATAGCCTGGTATGGTGGTAGGGAATGGATTGGGAAGTCTCAGGGAGATGCATCTTCCTTACTCGCATATTGTTAGTGACTTGTCTTAGTATACGTTTTTAGATGTTGTTACTTTCAATTTCTAACAAGACTTCTGCTTCCCCCTTTTGGAAGCCCAGAATATATTTTATTTCTGCAATGAGGAAATGCCTTTGTAGGGCTGGTATGTTTGGTATACATACAATAGTGTTATAATAGTGCTTGGGTAATGAGCAGTTAGCTTGCTCCCCTTGCTTAGAAGTTATCTCCTATAGCCAAACTATCTAGTGATGGAAATGTGTATTTTCTTTAGGTATTATCTGAGTTATCTTGTCTAGATCCCTCTTGTGCAGTGGGAAAGTCTGACTTTCTTCTGCAGATTCTTTTATGAAGTTGGGAAGATACCATGAACTGCCATTTCCACCCTCTCAATTGCATTTATATTCCCTACCATTTTCTGTTTGTTGTGGAGCTGTCTGACTAGGGCAGATAAGGGTGCTAGACCAGGGGTGGGCAAAATACAGCTCATAGGCTTTGTCTGCCTGACAAGTGATTCTGTCCATCCTGTTGCGAGTCCATTCGCCCCATCCTGCCCAGACTGGTTTCTCTGCACCTGGGTGTGGAGGAGCCACCTGGCACAGAGTACAGCCTGCCTTATCCTCACACATGACTCTTGGGCACACTAGGAGCTGTAGTCCTCAGGGCAGGGATGACAGTGGCAAGGTAGCAGTTCACCTCTGCCCTTGGTTTCTGGCTGCTGCTGCCAGTGTCTCCACTGCTGCTGCCAGGCTCCCTGGCTTATCTGCCCTGCATCCACCGCTGGGGGTGCTGAACAGAGCAGGCATGTGGGTGGGTTTTCCATGAAGATCAGCCCAGGACCCCCACAGACAGAGCGGGCTTGACCAGGAGGGTGGGGAGTAGTTGCTGGGAACAGGATGGGTGGGCAGGACCGGGGCTGGGATTGTGGGGCAATAACAGCACAGGGCCAGGGCCCAGGCCTGGGGCAGATCTGCATCCTGCTCCCCCGGTACCTCTTGGGATGGTGGCTGTGTCCTGGACCTTGACCCTGCACTTTCACTGTCCCACAACCCAGCCCCACCTGTCTGTCCCATTCCTGGATGCTGCTCCCTGCCTGCCTGTGGCCCCATCCCATCTGCTTGGAAGAGTGTGCCCTGCTCTGCCTGCAAGACCCCACTTTATCCAGCACCCCCAGCAGCAGGTGCAGGGCAGGCAGGCCTGGGGCTGGATAGGACCAACTGGCATCTCCCCAACCCCACCACCCTCTGCACCAGATGGTGTAAAAAGCCCTCCCCCCCCCCCGCCCTCAACAGCTCACCAAAACTTCTTAAGTGGCCCTCCTATCCAAATAATTGCCTACCCCTTTACTAGACCTTAATTGAAACCCTTTGGGAGGTTCCTCAGAATACATGTGAAGATAAGGACACCAGCTGGCTTGAAGGAATGAGAAAATGTTGCATAGTGACATTCCCCTCTGTTAAAAGATTTTTTGCCTCAAGTTGACTATATCTTCTCCCTTTACTTGTGTATTTGGCCAGGCAGGAAAGTGGTGCAGCATAGTGGAGACAACCATGGCCTGTCTTTACACACAGGCATTATACACGGGTCACTTTAGAATGGCTAAATCCTGCTTTGGGGCAGAAATCTGCAGTTAGCTCCTAAGCCTGAATGCTGCAGTGAAGTGTGTGGTCTAGGTGCAGAGGGGAGCTGAATTGTAAGGCCTTGCCCTAAATAGTGCCCTGTCAGTCCCATCAGTTCTAGCAAACAAACAGTGTTTTGTGTCCTGCCACCTCCATTTGAGTCAGACTGGTGAAACAGCTGTGTCTAGTAGTCAGCAAGAAAGCTGTAGGCTCTGCCTTGTGATTTGAATTTGGAGTTCTGGTGATGGTTTGATGAGGGTCCTAGGGCCCTGTGGGACACGGGTCAGCAACCTTTTACTACCTATTATTAACTGAATTAACTTGGCTCAGCCCTAAGGTCAGTGTGTCATCATAAACCTTATAACGTTAATGTGGATGCACCCTTACTGGTCATGTCAAAGGAAACTTGGGGCTGCCAGGCTCTGGAATGGGCTCCCAAGTGAGGTGGTACTCTTTCCTACCTTGGGGGTCTTCAAGAGGGGGCTGGACAGATATTTGGCTGGGGTGATATGACCGCGGCACCCATTCCTGCCCGGGGCAGGAGGTCAGACCTGATGATCTGTTTAGGTCCCTTCCAGCCCTAAGCACTATGAAACTGTTTCATAGATATTTCATAGACATTAGGGCTGGAAGGGACCTTGGAAGATCATCAAGTCCAGCCCCCCGCCCAAAGGGCAGGAAGTCAGCTGAGGTCATAGGATCCCAGCAAGATAAGCATCCAATTTGCTCTTGAAGGCGTTCCATGTAGGTGCTTGAACCACCCCCGATGGCAGGCTGTTCCAGACCTCGGGGGCTCGGACAGTAAAGAAATTCTTCCTTATGTCCAGCCTGAAACTGTCTTGTAGTAGTTTATGACCGTTCGACCTCGTCATCCCTTGGGGTGCTCTGGTGAACAAACGTTCCCCCAGATCCTGGTGGTCACCCCTGATAAACTTACAGGTGGCCATCAGATCACCCCTGAGCCTGCGCCTTTCCAGGCTAAAGAGCCCCATGGCTCTCAGCCTGTTGTCTTATGGTCTGTTTTCCTGACCTCTGATCATGCACGTGGCTCTCCTCTGGACTCTCTCAAGCTTCTCCACATCCTTTTGAAATTGTGGAGCCCAAAACTAGACGCAGTACTCCAGCTGCGGCCTCACCAAGGCCCAGTACAAGGGGAGAATGACTTCCGGGGATTTGCTTGAGAAGCATCTATGGATGCAAGCCAGCATTTTGGTTGCTTTACTAGCCGCAGCATCGCATTGCAGGCTCATGTTCATCGTGTGGTCAATGATGACCCCTAAGTCTCTTTCTTCCGTAGTGCTAGCCAGCGTAGCACTGCCGAGCCTATAAGGATGCTGCAGGTTTTTCTTCCCAAGGTGGAGAACCTTGCATTTTTTTGTGTTAAACACCATCAGGTTCTCGTCTGCCCATTTGCTGAGCCTGTCCAGGTCAGCATGGATCACCCACCTGTCTTCTGGCGTGGATGCTTTGCCCCAAAGTTTGGTGTCATTGGTGAACTTGGCCAGTCCTCTTCTGACTCCAGTGTCCACATCATTAATGGAGATGTTGAACAATATGGGTCCAAGGACAGAGCCTTGGGGGACCCCACTGGTTATGCATTCTTTGTTGCCGTGACAAAGTATGGATGAAACAGCAGGTTGTCTCGCCTGCTTTTCACGTGTCTGCACAGCAACACAGCTTGACAGAACCATTTTACTGAGCGTGCTTGACAGATCTGGTAGTCCAAGTGCATTTTGAGATTTGCTGTTGAGCCCAGGATGTCCTGCATTTTTTGTTCAGAACACAGTTTTTAGTCAGTTTTCAAATATCTAAGGTGACAGTGAGCACAAGAGGACCAAAGAATAAAATCAGCCAGTCTAGCTGTAGTCCAAGCTGAGCCAGCAGCTGCAGTGAAACTGCTACCAGGGCCAGATGGCAGGAAAGCAGGTCTGCGCACCAAGAGCAGGTAGAGGCAATCTTAGACACAACTGGCATGACAGGAAGAGACGCTGGCTAGTGGGAGGTATGGAGCCAAAGCAGGGTGCCTCTTCCCTAGTGGGACAACTGCCTGTGCTGGCGTTCAGTGGATCCCCAGGGCATGTGTGCAGGGTGAACAGAGCAGAGCTGCCTAGGTCCTGACCTGGCCCCACAGGGAAGGGAGAGGCTTTTGTCTCAGATGCCAAGACAAGCTTATCCCACCCCTGGCACCTGCCCTGCCTGGTGCTCTGTTTCAGGATCCACCCGAGAACAGGCTAAACTTCACTTGATTACTGCTGCCTCCTTTGACCTAGGGGCAACTCCTAGCACGTCCTATGGGACTTGGGGGACCCATTGGAGTTGACAGCATCCCCCAGCCCCTCATCTCTCTCCTCCCTGGAAGGCTGTGTCCTACTCTGGGTCCAGCCCAGGCCTACAGTCACCTCTCCCCCATCTGCAAAATAGAGATAACACTTTGTCAGTGCACCAATTTGAGAAAATATGCTTTGCTCACCTTTGAAGTGGTCCTATGCCTGCCCAGCTAGGAGGGGAAAGCAAAGTTTGCCTTTAATGATGGAGAACTTGTAAATCAAAGTTACCATGCACATCCCCCTAGATTGCATAATTCCACAGCTGAATGTGGAGCAGCGCCTTGTGCATAATGCCGTCTGCTGCTCTTGATTAGACTTTTGTTGTCGTTTTTTCATAAGACCTGTCACAGTTTGTGCTAAGCTCTTTAAAATCATCCTTCCCCTCCAGGCAGCTGATTTAAGACAATAAAACAAATCAGCTCTTTTAATTTCATTTCACTGGCCTTGTCCTGCTCATTCCAAGCTGTAATTGGGCTTCCCTGCTGCAAGCGCTTTTCTGGTTAGTTGTCAAGGAAACGCTGAGCCCGGGCATACTCCGCTAGAGCAATCTGTCCTGTGTAAGGAGGACGGGACTGCTGTGAGCCCACAAGGGAAAGAGCACACCTGTGGTGAGAGGTGGCCGGGGCTTGGAGTGAAACCTGCTCATCCCAATCCTGAATCCCGTTTGTCAGGCCTTGTGGGATAAACAGATTATTCCCAAACTAGCAAGAGTTTCTGCCCAAGAACTCAAAACTAGGCTAGTAGATGCCATTATAGTGCAGAAGCATCCCATTTGTTGCGGCTAATTCCACTAAAGCTTTCCTTTGACAGGGCATTTTGTTCTATGGCTTAAGTTATGCAGCACGACACAGTAATGAGCCATTCTCCTCCTTTGACATTGTGTTGTAGCTGCTGCAAGAAATGATTGCAGAGCACTAGTCCCAGGGGAGCCACCCCACCTTTGGTCTAGTTTTACCCAGCCCAAGTCTTATGGGAGATGCTATGGGGGCATTACAGCTGTAGATTGTTCCAGGGAAAGGTGTTCACAAGAGTGTTGTAGGGCTCTTGCAGATATACCACCTTCTGATCATAAGAGTCTTTGCAGGAGTGATATAGAAACCGGGGCAGCTGCAGCCCATTCAGCAATTGTAATGTAGTATTTATATTAAAGTAGCACTGAAAGACCCCAATCTAGATCAGAGTACTTTTTCCCAGGGGCTTTCCCAGTTTTATGTTTGTACAAGACACTTCTTCCTCCCCGCCCCCCCCCCCCCCCCCAAAAAAAAACAAAAACCAAAAAAATATATTTTTTATTATCTAAATAATACCAGGGGTGTAGGAAAGGCATACTACATACAGTCAGGGCATAAAATGGAGATTGGCGAATGTCATCTTAGTTGCTCAGGTAGGGGGGGTGATGGTTCATTCATGCTGTGAGCAGCAGTGTAGATGGTATTTAGAAGTGGGATGGGATGATAGGGAAAAAAAGAATGTGCAGGGGCCAGCGCTGAAGCTCAATGGAGTGGGGTGGAATAATGTTTGGGCATTTCTCTTCTATGGGATGATCACTTAAGTCTCCTGTCTGAACTGACAAAGGCAGTGTGATGCCACCAGTGGTGACCAGGGGATTTTGAAGGTGCATTGTGCCTGCTGTTCCTGCTAGTGGCTCTGGAAGGATGGATGTGATTTAATTCCACACTCTTTAAGGGCAGCTTTCAGTTGCAAGCTCTCTGAACCAGGGCTCGAGGAGGGGAGGCGTCTGTCATCCTTGCCTGTGATGCTCTAGATGTAGAAGGCCTTGCCTAAAGAAAGCTATACCTCTAGGTGCAGAGGATACACTTAGGATAACTTCAGGTGTGTAATAGGGACTTGGTTAAACCAGCCCAACTTCTATGTAAACCAGTCCAAAGTAAGTCACTGACTGATTCTTTTCAGCACTGAAACTGTGTGTTTTGCTTCTTAGAGGCTGCTCTCTCTATATGTGTTCTTCCCCGTAATGAATGCAGTTTTGCTCAAGTTGCCCTAATTCACAAATTCTATATGTTCACAAATGGCAGAAACAACTACATTTCCTTCACTCTGAATAGTTAGCTAGAGCCTCTGCTTGCAGGATTGTGCTGCTTAAACGACACACTGCTCTGATTCTTTTTATAATATTGGGTTACAGGGCATGTATCAGCTGAATTAAGCTGTGTTTTAAGGGAAGGTTTTCTGTTTAATAAACTAAAGTAGGTCACTAGATCTGTGGACAGGCCAGCTTGTTAAATAGCTTCCCCTTCCCAGTGAGGTTACTCTGGGATCTAGGTTTGGATTTCTCTTGATCTTGCTTTTATCCCTAATTACTGCCTTCAGATTATCTGATCTCCTGCTGCCTGGTAGGAACCAAGACTGCACATTTGGGGCGAAGATAAAGGTTCTTTAAGAGAGGCTTCTTCAGTTCATTTTCCCTTTTGACCTGTTGGAGATGCTGCCAGTGGTTTCTCAGCCTTGTTTTTTTTCTGCTTCAGAGCTTATTTTCAGCATGAGATGCACTTTCTGGCAACTTTTCTGATTTGCTTTTTGCTTTTATTTCTTTTTATGATTGCCACTTATGGAAAATAACAGCAGTCCTTCTTGATAGATGTTTCATTTCCAGTTCCCCTCTTTGTATTCCTTTTATAACGTGTCTGGAGTATATGTTGTCTTTGCCTTTTTATAGCTCATGCCAAGCCACTTTCTTCTTTCTTCAAGTGCTTTGTAACATAATGTATTGAACAAAAAAAGACTGCAGCTAGAACTGACTGATCTAACACTGCATTTTAGCTTCCTGGTTGCTCTTTTCATTTTGCCCTATTGTCTAGACAGGTTAGACCATGCACATAATCCATTCAGATACTTCGTATCTTTCTATTGCAGTTCATATTCATTCTGCCCTGATTAAAAGAGCATGAAAACTAGTATGTACAAGCCTCCTTGAGTATCCTTGTGTATGTATTGGGTATTGGCATCATTGTGGTATAATTTACTACCTTCTAGCTGATTACAATGGGTCGGCAGTCAAGAAGTGTCAGGCTTCTAAATGTCAGTGTTACTCATAATAAAAAAATACCAGCACAATTCTTCCAGATACTGTTTTTCAAAGTTTAGCTGTGCTGACTGCAGTTGCTAATGCTCAAATTGCCAGTCAGAGTAGAATAGTAAAAGGTCAAACTGTTTGTCTGTTGCCCCCTCCCTCTTTTTTATAGCATCAATACACCTTCCAGCTAACATGGTGAGTGTGTTTATTATTCAGATGCATCTAGTTACAATCAAATTCATGTTTGTCAGTAAATACACAAGTGATACTTTAATAAAATGTATGAATTATGCATCCGGTGCTCTGAATTTACCAGCTACAGAATTTTGTTCTTGTCAGGTTCCCCCAAACATAACAGTAACAATGATATATTTGTAGCAAAGATGTCTTCTTTGCAGGATATCTGAAATAGGGTCTGATAAATTTTCTGAAGAAGTGTATCCTTTGGCTAAAAATCTCATGACTGCTCCATAGTGTCGGGAGGGCTTGGTTACTCTTTGTTTCTCTGCCACTGAGAGATCTCTATATGGAAAAATGTCTTCTCTCTCTCTCCTTTGAGCCTAAATAAACAACAAACTTGGTTTAAAAATTTTAATATTGTCATAGATCTTGGCAAATGGAGGGGAGGCGTCCTTTTGCTTTTGAGACCCTTTGGCTCGGAAGTGGAGTACTGGTGACTGATAAGCACATGTCGGTGTCTGTTCCCCGCTCTGCAGTCATGCCAGGTATTATGATCTGAGGCCTCGCCGCTGTTTCCAACTGTGCCCTGATCTGCTTGGTGACTTCAGACAAGTCATTTAATTCCTTATTCTCCCCTTTTTTTTTTCCAAATGCAAAAAAGGGCTTTCCTCTAAAAGAGCATTTTAGTGATGTATGGATGGTCTATGGCTTACATGTTAGCCAAAAGCTAAGCTTACTTTTAGACTCCTGCACATTCAGATAGTATAAGCAAATTGCCTTGGGATGTCTCTTCTCTGGTTCGGGTCAGCTGCCTTCCTTCTCCTCTTGTATGTGTTGTGGAGTTGTGATCGCAACTGATATCCTGACTCCTCCCCTAGCACTGTATGTGTCAGCACAAGAGGGTGTGCAAGAGTAGGCTGCATCGAAACTGTATTCTTCCCCCCTCATCTGAAACAACCGAAAGTTTCCAAACAGTCACTCTGAGCTCCACACCTGGCATGGAAAATTTCAACCCACAAGCGTACTTGGGTCAAGTTTGTTTTTTCTATGAGCAATGACAACATGCTTATACTAATGGCAAATTTTAGCCTGTCTTAAATATGCTTCTGTTGGCTCCTCATGTAAATTCCTAATAGGGTTGTGTTTGACTTTTTATAGGCATGTGATGTTTCACCAAAATAGCAACTATTTGTAACTATGTGTAAATATCTGTTCACTAGCCATGTGTTTTTATTGCAAGTAGTAACTAGGATGGGATTGCCCAGCAGGTAAAATGAGTCATCCCTTAGTGAGGAGACTGCACATGTTAAACTGGCTATTCTTGTTAGCACAGTGCAAATGTCTCTAACTCTGCTAGTGCTCATGTGCCATCCAGATCACTAGATCTTTTGAATCTACTGTTGAAGTGGCAGAGCTTTAAGAATTTACATTTTGAAATGTCCACTCCTTTTCAGTCAAGATCAGGGTGTGGCTGTTTTACATTGACTTGGATCAAGCACTGATTTGTACAGCCAGCACTACCAATTCTGTTCCCTGCCTCCTACAAGCACCTGTTCTGCTGCTGATTATTCATAGATTCGAAGACATAGAGCTGGAAGGGACCTCACGAGGTCATCGGGTCCAGCCCCCTGCCCAAAGGGCAGGAAGTCGGCTGGAGTCAGATCACCCCAACAAGATGAACATCCAGGTGTTTCTTGAACATATCCAGAGTAGCTGCTTGCACCTCTTCTGGGGAAAGTTTATTCCAGACTCTGTAGACTCAGATAGTGAAGAAGTTAGTTTTTCCTTGGGTCCAGTGCAGAACAGGCTTCCAGCAGTTTCTGACCGTTAGACTTTGTCTTCCCTTAGGGTGCCCTGGTGAACAGACGTTCTCCCAGTTCATGATCCACACCCCTTATGTACTTATAGGTTGCCACCAAGTCCCCCCCATAGCCTTCGCTTCTCCCATGCCTCTCAGCCTCTCATAAAGCCTGCTCTCTTGACCTCTGATCATGCATGTGGCTCTCCTTTAGACTCTCTCAAGCTTCTCCACATCCTTTTTAAAGCATGGAGCCCAGAACTGGATGCAGTCCTCCTGCTGCAGCCTCACCAAGGCTGAGTAAAGCAGGAGGATAACTCCTTGGGTCTTGCTTGAGATGCAGTGTTGGATGCAAGCCACAGTTTGCTTTGCCAGCTACGGCATTGCATTGGTGGCTCATGTTCATCTTGTGATCAATCATGACACCCCCCCCCCCCAGTCTCTTTTGGTCTTGGTGCTAGCAAGTGTAGCACTGCTGAGCCTGTAAGTATGATGTGGGTTTTTTCCCCTGAGGTGGAGCACCTTGCATTTCTCCACGTTGAATGCCATCAGGTTTTGATCCGCCCACCTTGTGAGCCTATTTAGGTGCCAGTTGTTTATAGCAGTGATCTCAGACTGTGTTAGGGAGCAAAACTGAACTGCATGAATAATCTTATTGGTATGTTGGGATTGCTGAGGATGCTGGGTGGGATACTGATTATGAACCCATCCCACGGTTGCTACCATCGTCTTCTGCATTGCTCTTCTAACATGCTCACTATTAGGATGCTTTTGCAACAAGTTGCCACGATGTGCTGAACTCCTCAGTCTGGTCTTGGAACCAATATTTAATTTTCAGTAAATATGTGAGGGACTTAAATCACACAATTGTACAAGGATCAGTATTAAAAAAATCTTACCACTTGACCCCTTACAGGACCAACTTAATTGCTATTCCTTTTCATACTAACATCTCATCACAATTAAAGTAGGTCAGGAATCATACTTGCAAAGTTGAAAATAGGCTTCATTTAAAGCGGGCTGAAGGAGCATAAAATAGGGCAAATAAGTAGCAATAGGACAACTCCAGCTGCATCAAGCAAGGTAAAAATGTTTCATTTACCTTGTTCTGCAATGTGGGGAAGTGTTTGAGAGTAGGGCCCCAACTCGTGCATAAAACCAAATGGCTCTTGTGGCGGCACTACCCCTAAAGCTGTAGTTAAATCAGTTTTCAGAAGGCCATCTGTCAGCTTGTTTAAGAGATAAGCACAACCTAATGCTTCACACTGAGTAGCCAGTGGAATATTTTCAGTTCCTGCGCACACAAGTCTGTGTTTATAAAGCTGATTTTTTGAGGGTGATGCTCCTTGTTCATCTGAATTTTAACTTGTTCCAAAGAATTGCAGCTAATTGTCTCGAGTGGCTGATTTGATCATCTCTCTGTCTGCTGACCCAGACAGTTGGTGAGGCTGTACTTGGTACATGTATAACATTGGACACTAAAGTGCTGGGAATTAAAGCTTCTTGTGATAATTAGCTCCAAATTAAAGATAATCTCTCTCTGGAATTCTGACAGTGTGGAGGAAGGAGATTAGTGCAACTCCCCTGGATTACAAGGCAGTGGGAAAATGGCCTTTGCCTCCAGCTTCTTACATTTGGCACAGTAAATTAGCCTTCGGCTCAGCTGCAGCAGCTCTGTTATTTTCTGCACTCCCATTGATTGTAACAAAGCTCTGCTGGTGTCACTGGGAGGAGATTCTGGCCTGTTAGACCAAAAAGAATGGTTTGGGTTGAGTGGCTGGCAATATTGAAAACCTGTTTGGGTCCCAAAGAATTTACTGTCTAAATTAGGGGCATCAAACATATGTCCCATAGTCTGGATGTGGCATGTGGAGCTGTACGTTTCAGCCTGTGGGTTGCTGGACTGACTCCATGCACCAACCACCTCTAGCCCTGCATGCTGCATGCAGTGTGTGGGCTGGACTGGCAGGCAGCCATGTGCCTTACATGTAGCACAGGAATTTGGTCCGAGGCATGTGCTGTAGCCAGTGCCCCCGTGGCCCAGCCCTGTGCACTGGCTCTTCGTGTTCTGGATTGGGTCATGCCAGAGCCAGCGTGCAAAGCCAGTCTGGTGTCATGTGCAGCATGCACACCATGCTGGTTTCTTGTGCTGCATGCAGTATGCATGGCCAGTCCAGGCCCCCGTGCTGCATGCAGAGGTCTGGGGCACAGGCTGCTTGCAGTGCCTTGGACCAACACCCTCCTGCATTATTGGGTCTAACCCACAGGCAGTATATGCCCTGTGCTGGCTCCACGTGCTGTGTGCACAGCAAGCCCCAGAGCCAACATATGCTGCTGCATGCAGTGTGTGCACCAGACCCAGCACTGTGAGCACTGCACGGGGGTTGATTGTGGTCCAGCCTGCAGGCCGACCCAAGAGGCGCTTGATGCCCCTGATATAAACGGGCAGCACAGGCACACAGGAAATGATGTTGTTTCCTGTGAAAACATTCGCACTATTAATATTTTCTAGGAAGGAGACAAAGAGAATCTTCAAAATGGGAATGAGCAGTGTAGTTAATAAGAAGTATAATGTTAGGATGATGAGGCAGGAGGTAGGGCAGAATGGCACGTTAGACTAACTGCCTAGTATTTATGGAGGCATAAGCTTTCATAAGCAACAGCTCACTTTACCAGATGCTATGAATTCATTAGTAGCATCTGCCAAAGCAAACTTGATTATGCCTTGGCGAATTAGGTAGTCTATAAGGTACTGTTCTGCCGTGCCTTCTGCCCGACTTCAAACTAGCACAGGTAGCTAACTTCCATGGTGCAGTGGAAGAGGTTCTGAGATCAGCTTGTAATTCTTACTGGTGACTTATCTGTTGGACTCAGCTGAGGGACATATTTAACTAAAAAGTTGGCCGTTCCTCCAATACTTGCTTAATTCACTGACGTATGCGAAGTGGAAGGAGCGTGAGGTAGGTTGACTGTTGCACCATGTTGACCACACCGGTCTTATGGAAGCAGTTGGTGGTCTGGTATGGGGGGGCAGTCTCAGCTGTGGAAAAGTGTTTTTGTGTTAAAGTAATCCCTAGTGGAAGCGGGGCAGTGAGATCATCTTGCTTCTGGTCAAAAGCAGCTACCCCCTCAGCCAGCAGGAAGCACTTTTCCTTCCTATTCTGAGATCGGTTTCCTGAAATAGTCGAATCACGTGACTTGGTTGCAAACCTGTGACTTGGTTACACTGTCGTTCTAAACGTACATTTTTTGATGCGCTTGTTTGGAACCAAACCTTACAATGCTGCTGCTCGGTTGCTTTTTAAGCTCTTAAAGTGGTGTGCTTAAGCAGTTGGGGTGCTGCACTTTTTTGGCTTAGTTATGGTTTTCCCTCTTAACTGTTTTTTTGTTCTGTATTTCCATAATGTGTGGGCAGATGGAAAAAGTGTTGAAGTGATGCCTAGCTGCACTGGTCTGCATTGCTCTATGCAACCCTATAAGGATGCTAAAAAAACTGGAGTGGGAAAACGTTCTTTGTTCCCTGTGTCACTGCACTAGCTAGCTCCTCTGACCAAAGGAAAGCTGTAAATTTGGGCCACAAGTGGGGAGAAGTGGCTGCTTGATGATGCCTTTGTTCTCTGCAGAATGAACTTCAGCGGTCTGCTTACGGGTCTCCTGCAAAACGAAATCCTCCATTCATGGGGATTAAGGATTGTTTAATATTCTCCTGATCCTATCATTCTTGTAATTCTAGAAGCATTTTTCAAGGGCCTTGTGAATATCAAACTGGGTAACTGGAGGGCCGTGGTACTAGTTAGGCAGCCTCAACATTAAATCCATTATTTCTATTCTATTTTAAAGGTGACTTTTTCCCATTTAATCAGTTGGTGCTTAAAACAGTCATTACTTACAACCCTCGGAATAGCCCGATGGGGTTGAGATGTGCTGCCAAAAGGCAATTTTTCTGAACAGCTCTCAGTACTTGGATGTGCCCAGAACTAGCTTTATAGAAACCACAATTCAGCACTAGTGTTAGTTGAACTGTTGATATTTAGATATTTGACTCTCTTTTTTTTAAAATGGAAACTTAGTAGAGTGCCTAAAACTGTTCTGTTTCCTTAATGGTTTATATGCCAAGCAGTTAAAGAGGCTTTTCTCATCCTTGTCTAGAAACAGGTCCTAAGTTGCAAAATTTGAAAGCAAATAAGTGGGAGAAAGTGATCTTGTGGTTACAGCATTGGACTGGGACTTGCCCTGTTACTGATTTCTTGTGTAGTCTTTAAGCAGATAGTGTTTCAGCAGAAACTGGGGGGCAAGGTAATACTGTAATCCCACTATAGTAAAATATCACTGACTGTAAGAAGTAAAAAGTGCCCATTGAGCTTCTAAAAGCAGGAATCGTTTGAGTTTGTTTGGTAACTTCAGACCCTGCACAAATGAGTTAGATAAGAATGGAAAAAAAGGGAAAGAAAGATTAATACTTGGTGTTTTTGGTTATCTGCTTGAATGACAATCAGCCATTGTGATGAAAGCATCTGACCAGGAACCTGCACTCATCCTTTTACTGAGATACTTTCCTTCTCTTTTCAGGTCTGGCACCAAAGAAGACAGCTGTTACTGAGGTGAGTCATACACAAATCCTTTATTCATTCTGCAAACAGAGGAGCCAACACAAGTAGCTCTCCTGTGGCGCCCTCAAAATGAAGGAATGTGTCATTTTGGGGAATCATGCTTTTAAAGTAAATCTTGGGGTTAGTGCAAATGTGAAGCAGGAGAATCAGGCACTCTATCTTTATTCAGCACAGCAATGGGGTGGGTAGGTGGTGATAAGGTATCTGAGGAACATCTTTGACCTGAAGCAGTCGCATCTGGTAGGTGCAGGGGTGACTGGAGTTTATTCTTCAGCACACAGGAGGACTGGATTGGCCCCGACTGTCAGCAGTAGGCCCAGCTGTAATGGCAGATTTCATGATGATAATTCATGACTGTTTGGAACTGGACTGAGATGCACCAATTAATTTTAAAAAAGAGCAAGTGTATGCTTGATCTAGAACAAGCTCTTTGCACCGGCTCCAGCTGACTGCGGTTTGTAAATCCTAAGTAATTGGGGATCAGTCCCAGGGATCGGTCCTCTTTCACATCATGTAGGTTACAGTTTGCTGAGTCACTGTTGCCTTTTTGGAGCTGAATTCTTCACAGCTGGCAGCAGGGATTTTTAGTAGGAGGATTCCTATCCAAAAGCTCTTCCCTTAAGTTCATCCCTGATCCACTGTGCAAGCAGATGTTGTTTGGTCCAACTTTGAGCAACGTAACAGGTTTGGTGCTTATTGACGCTGGGCGCCTGAGTCTAGTGGGTTCTGCAGCTCATACTAGGAAGGGCGAAGTAGCATTAACTGCATTCATTTGGAGTACTGAGTCGGAGGTAACTCAAGTTGCAGTGTAGAGCTGTCTGAAAACAAAGTAGGTCTGTTTATAAGGAAATAGACACTCCAGTGGGTCCTGTCCAGGATGGTTTCTATCAGCTTTGCAGTTGAATGGAAGTATCTGCAAGCTCTTGATAGAAGCAGAAATGTGAGGCTTTGCTGCAGTTTTAACAGAATTGAACGGTCCCAGCTATAGGCATTGGTTCTGATAGATTATCAAGTGCTGCAGCATAGCCCAGTGCCAACAGTGTAGTGTTCATCCTTGGCAAACTGCTGTGGGTCTTTGCAGATGGGTTTAGATTAATGTCTAAAAACAGGCCTCTCGATTTATTAAAGGCTTTAACACAAAAGAACGCTTGAGCAGTATTGCTCCCTCAAAACATATGTGGTGGTACACTATGCTGTTGGTCAGTGCTTGTTCTTCTCAATCTATTTGGGTTGTGGGTAGGAAGAAATGCTCCAGAGCTGTTTGTAGACATAGGGCTACAAAGCACACTTCCTAAGACTTGACAATGTACAAGTAGCTTGATATACAATTAATGAACTGTGGCTGACTTGGAAAAGACTGGACAATCTAAATTAGTTGTGGTAGAATAGCTGGAGCAAAGAACAGGGGAGATTATTGCTTCTCACCTTGAGTATTGGCACCTGGACTGCTTTTTCCAGACCTTTGCTAAACTTCTAGAGGAAACTGCTATGGCAGTTCATCTTGTGTGGGCTTGGGCCCTGAATCATTTGTAAACAGCAGCTTGCTTAAATGGATTATCTCGATGTGAACAGCACTGGTGCTTCATTTGCATTGGCTGCTTTTTATTTCTCAGTTGGAGTATAGAGCACGGGCTTAATGCTGTAAAACCGTGGTGGCCTGAGACTTTCCTATTTGAATTGAGTGTCTGCCTGACTTGGTATTTGACCAGCGTACTTGAGCATCTCACCGATTAATGAAATTTGATGCCATCATCCCCATGAGGCAGGGAAATAATGTTCTGTTAACTTTACAAATGGGGGAACTGAGGCGATGAAATAAAATAGGTGAGTCTAATAGCTGGGAAACATAGCTAGCTCTCCTGAATCAACTGTCTTAACTTACATGGCACAATCCTACTGTGGGTGTCACGCACACAAGTGGGTATTGTATTGTACTTCCTGGCTTGAGGGATGTATAATTAACAGATGGTATGAGCTAGCCTTGCTGATGCCAATTACATCTGCGTGCTTTGTAGACTCTTTACACAGTGATGGAGACATCACTACATCATTTATAACCTGACAACCTGGTCTTGCCTGTCCTAGTGTACACCTTCCCTTCAGCTAGGGTGGTTTTTCTCCACTGGTTTAACCATAAAACCTACTCTTTCCTAGGGCCCATCATTATCAGGACAGCCTGGGGCTGGCCAAGGGAAGAAGATAGGTCATCGTGGAGTCGATGCTTCTGGCGAAACCACCTACAAAAAGGTTTGGTTTCTTAACTTTCAGAAAATAGCATCTACAGAAAAGTAATGCGTTGGGAGCAGTGGTGGGAGCCAGGGGCCTAAGAATAGCTTGTACAAACTATAAGACATGGAGATTTCGGGTCTGCTCTTGGCAAAGTAGAGAGATGAGATTTTTGCTCCCAGTGGGTTATATTGTCCTTGTAGCTTATGTACATTGTACAGTCGTCATGCTGCGCGGAAGACTGAGGCAGTCTGTGTAGAAGCCTGTTAAATCTGTTTAGCAGTACCAGAAGCATAGGCATAATTATGAAATTGGAAGGTTACCTATGTAGAAGTCCTGTTGCTATAATCTACAGTGAAATGTGCACTGACTGTTCCTTTCTTTCTTCCAGACTACTTCATCCACTCTGAAAGGGGCCATCCAGCTAGGGATTGGATACACAGTAGGGAACCTGAGCTCCAAGCCTGAAAGAGATGTCCTGATGCAAGATTTTTATGTGGTGGAGAGTATTTTCTTCCCCAGGTAAGACATACAGGAGAGAAACAGAATTCAAGGATGAGTTATTCCCTTCTTTATGCTGTTCTAAAGGAAAATGGACACTTTGAGTATTGAAAATATGCTACTATTTCTTACCAACACATTACTGGAAAATAGTAAACCAGCAGTGCTGTGGTTAGGAGATGGGACATACTGGACTTACTAGCTGTGAAGATTTTTATCAGCTTTGTTTTCCTTGCTATCAGATAATATGTAATTTGTCCTTAGATAGAATACATTTGACACTGAAAGAGATTCATTCCTGGTACACTTCCTGATCGTATTCCCTTGACATCTCCAGCTATTGCATGATTGGACCTGCGACTAGGCAGAGCTTGCAGCCCGCCCCTACCCCAGTCTGCAGGATCTCCTGCTAGTACGGGCACTAATACAATACAGCATACTGCTCACAAAATATCTTTTCCATGCAGCGAAGGAAGTAACCTTACTCCAGCTCATCATTACCCTGACTTCAGGTTCAAAACCTATGCACCTGTGGCTTTTCGGTACTTCCGAGAGCTATTTGGCATTCGTCCAGATGATTATTTGGTATGTATGGGTCTTCTATTTCTTTGCAATTAATACCATATATATGAATTGTCCTGAAGAGTTCCTGCTTTGCCAAAAGCATCAGCAAAATTTAGCATGACAAATGTCATATACTGGCATCTGTGACCAGCCACAGGGATTTCACTGCATATGTGTGAAGTTCAGTTTTCAGCTAGTACACTGAAAAATTATATAAAGCCTTCCTTATGAAGTGCCTTATGAAGGCACCATACCTACAGGTTGGGGAACTCCCCTCTTGTCAGCACTGAGGCAGAAAAGGATCTTGGAGTCGTCATTGACTCCAAGATGAACATGGGCCGGCAGTGTGGGGAGGCAATCAGGAAGGCCAACTGTACCTTGTCATGCAACCACAGATGCATCTCAAGCAGGTCCAAAGAGGTGATCGTCCCCTTCTATGTGGCACTGGTCAGGCCGCAGTTGGAGTAGTTCTGGGCGCCGCACTTCAAGAGGGATGTGGACAGCATGGAGAGGGCCCAGAGGAGGGTCACTCGCAAGATCAGGGGACAGCAGGGCAGGCCCTACGAGGAGAGGCTACAGGACTGAACCTGTTCAGCCTCCACAAGAGAAGGCTGAGGGGGGATCTGGTGGCCTGTTATAAACTACTCGGGGGGGATCAGCAGGCATTGGGAGAGTCCCTGTTCCCCCGAGCGCTGCCAGGAGTGACCAGGAATAACGGTCACAAGCTGGCAGAGGGTAGGTTTAGGCTAGATATCAGGAGGCGCTACTTCGCTGTGAGGGTGGCTAGGATCTGGAACCAGCTTCCAAGCAAAGTGGTGCAGGCTCCTACCCTGGGGGGTTTTAAGAGGAGGTTAGATGAGCACCTTGCTGGGGTTGTTTGACCCCAGTACTCTTTCCTGCCATGGCAGGGGGTCGGACTAGATGATCTACTCAGGTCCCTTCCAACCCTAGAAACTATGAAACTATGAAGTTCTCAAAGTATTGGATAAAATAAATAACTACTGTACTTGTCAGTGGGGAAAATGAGGCAGTATTAAGTTTGGCAGTATCACATGGTAAGTCAGAGGTAGATTGGGGAAGAAAATATTAGCTCCCTTTTCTTTGAGCCTTCCTTGTGGCTGTGTGTGTGTAGTGGAGAGTATCTGTGTGGTTGAATCCTTGGGATAGGCAGAATCTATGGTCTAGTACAGGGGTTAGCAGTGTTTTTTCCAGTGGGGATCCTGGAATTACCCAGTTTAGATCTAAGGTATTGAAGCAGTAGGACCTGGCTGCCTTTGCCTTTTATTCTCTGCCCTGTGGCTCCAGTGCAACAGATAGCACCCCCCATCCTGCTGGAGCTGTGCCACCCATCTGCTGAGAGCTCCCCTTCTGCCAAAGCTTCAAGTGTCTGACTATGACATGGTGCAGGGAGAGTTCCCCACTTTGCCAAAGTCTCAGGCACCTGGCTGCAGCAGAGCCCTCTGCTACTGAAGCCACAGCTGTAGCAGATCCAAAAGCTGCACAGGCCAGATGTGGCCCATGGGCATTAGGTTGCCACAAACCCTAATCTAGCACACCAGACAGATGCCAACTTTAAAAGAAGCTGTGGTGTTTTATTCTATTAAGTCTGAGACCAACTAAAAGAGAATGGATCAAATGTGATCCCTGTCCCCTGGAGTGTCTATCTGCTGTGGCCTCTTCAATAAATGAGGTCTGAGAACCCACTAGCTTCTTGTTTATGAAACCAAAGCTACTCAGCTGAACCTTCTTCTAAAAGGAAGCTGGTAGCCTGTGTGTGGGATAAAGGGAATAATCTGCTGTCAGGCTCTAAACTGCATTTGCTTAAAATGCGATTCCATATGTTTTTATTTGGTGATAACACAAAGCATGCCCTGTTTAAAAGCAAAAAGAATGCATTCTGCAGGATGATCCAGTAAAGACTCGTGGGATCTCTGAGTGAAGATAGGTGTTTTACCTTGTGCATTCTCTCAGGTAATAACATCATTATGCTGAGAGTGCAGAATGCGAGAGCCAGGCTAGAATCTAGCTTGCTGTCCTGATGCTGTTGATATGGCTCCAGAACAAAATAGAATTCAGAAAAATCCCAGCTTGTCCAGTTGCGAGAGCTGACAGAATTGGGAATACTCTAGGGTTACATTTTCCGCTCAGCAAGGCTGTCTGTTGTAAGAGCACAGGGAGCAGGTCCGAGAGACGTGATACTTTCTTATATGTGGATCTAATTTTCTGACTCCAGCTGTGGAGTTGGGCAGTTGGGGCTGAAAATGCTCAAGCAAAAATGAGCCTCTGCTATGGGGCAGCTTGACAATAACAGCTATCCCAGATGGCACAGATGGGGATAATGCTTGCTGATTTGATGATGGAGGTTGAAAATTTGAGTGGGAAGAGAGTCTGCCTAAATTTCAAAGGTCACAGATCTGATTTGCTGCCACTGTGTCCCGTCTTTCTCTTGCCTGCCATAGCAGCAAACATCTTTATCAACTTAATTGTCTCATGCATAATTAAAGTCTTGGATTATTAATCCATGCAGTGCTGAAAGCTGTTTTCAATATGTAATAATGAGTGTTCAATTTATTGCTTTGATTATGTCCTATATGTGTTCTGCATCTGCAGTTCCCTCCCTTACTTTCATATGGCAGATATACATAATGCTGCCCTAACTCTGACACCTGCAGATGTGATGAGATTGTTGTAGCTCTACTGTGCTCCCCCCTTTCCATGCTGCCTCCTCTCTGCTCATCAAGTATATTCTCGTATAGGAATCTGTTGTTCAGATTTATAGTTCCACATATGCTTGCCTGGGTTGTGTCTATGCATTTAGACCCCATGGTTACGTTTAGCTGCTTCTAGCCTCTGCAGGTAGACTCTGCCTATTTGGACATGAATTCTGTCTGCTGCACTGAAGGTGTGAGGTGTGTGACTAAACCACGTTATCTCTAATGTCAGCGCATGTATTACCAAGACTAGAGATCACCATCAAGAACAGCCAGTGCATTTTGTTCCCCTCCTAGCATCGTGACACGTGCTCCCTGAGCAAGCTGTCTTGTCTCTTAGAATCTGATCTCTGCCTGTGCTTATGGTAATGCACGGAAGGAAAGAAAGGCAAACGTGTTGGTCTTGTGCTGCACAAACTAGAAGATGAGATATTATGCTGCCTGAATGTTATTGAGAGCAGGAAGACTCGCTTGACTTGAAACAGTTGGGGCATTCTGGAATATAATGTGTACATCTATTTGTAAGTTGTCTCCTGCCTAGGCTTCTGAATCCTAACCTGCAATGAGCACTAAGTCTAAGTTGCATAATTTCTGTGCCTTCTAGAAGTCCAGGTAGAGGTGTAGGAGTACCTCAGAGAGAATACTCTGGTCCAGCTTATTGCATGGTAAATGAATCCTACTTTATTTTTATTTTTTTTCCTAGTATTCATTATGTAATGAGCCCCTGATTGAGCTATCAAACCCTGGTGCCAGTGGCTCGCTCTTCTATGTCACAAGCGATGATGAGTTCATCATAAAAACTGTGATGCACAAGGAAGCGGAATTCTTGCAGAAGCTTCTTCCTGGTTACTACATGGTGCGTATCTTTTTGTGCAGAGCTTGTTTTGGTTTGCAGGACAAATGCTACAGACTGGAGTACTGTGTGTCATGTGGAGCACTTGGTAACCCAGAAGGTTTTCCCTTTGCCTGCCTGCCCTGTGATACCTGAACAAAAGTATACACGTTAAACCCAGAGACAGCACTTTCCTGGCCTACTGCAGCCATGTGCTGACAAATGCTTTCAGATTTCCCCTGCTTTATGCAGGGCATCACAGGGCAGTAGGTAAACATGCCTTGTGTAAGGGGATCAGAAAGGATGTAATTTGCTTCCACTACTATGTTGCAATCCAACCATTTTTTTTTCCCACAACAGTAATCCTCTTTTTGTGGGTATATTGACTCTGCATCTTTATGCCCCTCACTTGTCTCCTCTTTGGATGTTCTTTGTTCTTCTATGATTCTGTAGCAGCATCAAGGGAGAGGTACTACACTGGTTTTGCTACATCCAGCTGTGTTAATTTTCACTCCACTATCCTGAGTTTCCTTGAATGTGTAGGCTGCTTAGTAGAGCTTTACTTAGCAATAAGGGGCATATTCCTTTGCTGTGGTTTCCAGTCACTTACAGACCGCGATACCAATTTGTCTATTAAAGAGTTTTAACAGTAACATCCAGGAGCTGTAGCTTTGCACCTTTTTCTTAACCTGCATTACTCTCAGGCTCAGTAATGTCGTGGGTTAATGAGACTCTGCAGGATGCGTGTATTAAAAGGGATTTATCAAGAGGAAACAGCTAGTGAGTAAGGACTGAAATCAGTGAAAATGGGAATATGGGTGACCTTAGTAGCAAGAGAAATCTGTGCCTACACAGCTGCATCTTAAAGTTCAGCTTCCTATGGAAAAGGCATTGTAAGAACACAAAGGCTACAAAGGGAAATCCTACTGCCCTGCTCTACAGTCACTCATATCTTACAGTAGAGTATAAGTAAGTGATCACGTTGTTTTCCTTGGGACCCCAGATTCATTCAAATCCATACGAAGTGAAAGCTTCAGTAGTATCTTAGGGACTTTTAGATTCTCACTGTAGTGTTTATAATCCTGAAACTGCAGCCTCATTTGCTGCAGACAAGTTGAGTGAAAGCAGTGACTAGATCTTTCTTGTTCCAAGTATTATAAATTGATGGATAATAAATATAATTATAGGGGATGAAACTGACTTAGTGCCCCATTATAAAGCCTTTATGCTATTGTTTCTGCACATTTCATAGAGAATTACACTGTGCTAAATGATCTTCCGGCTGCTATCAAAATCAGCTGTATTGTAAAATGACCTGAGAGAGCACAGCAGTTGATGCTGAGTTGCTTTAAGTCTGGAGAGTGAAGTTCTGCTTTCAGTTCCTGGCATGATAGTGCCACTAAGTTGCACAGTGTCAAATTACACACTCACAAAACTCACTCCTGTGTCTAGTTAAGCAAGATGAGATGAGGAGTATTAAATTTTAATACAGTTGTAATGCTCCTGCTTTGTATGGAAACTGGCGGGTTCATCTGTTTCCTTATAGCTTGTGTAACTTTATTTCCCTTTAAAAATGCTTCTCAGAACTTAATAAGCAAATAATGTTTATCATATCATTTTTAATAGCTTGATCACCTAAAATAAGGCAAGTTAGCAGAGTTAGGACTAGCAATCTGATTGAGAGACTGCGGGTTTTATAAATTCAGTTTTTCTATTGAAGATGAACTGATTGTATATCCTGCTGGGGCTGCTTTCATTTGTAGATTTGTTTTATTAAATGTCATGGCCTTAGTTTATTTGGTCCAGGGAGTATCTTTTTGTTTTAAAATATGTCACTGGATTGAGGATGATGTATTTTAAAAATAGAGTTTCTGCTGAGCAGCACTTTTTGGGGGGGCTTGAGGGTTCCCTTTTCTTACCTGCTGTTTTGTGAAATCTGGGAATTTGTGCAGTTGGCTATTTGCTCAGACACGTGTGCAAAATCTTATTTCCTGTAGTCAAGGCACAGAAATCTTTCCAGCGCATAATAGAAGGGATCCAGGTGAAATCATTGAAATGCTGAGGAGTTTGTTGAATTCAGATTATGGGAACTCTTTATTCTGCAGGGCTTTATTCTGCAGAAATACATTCTAGGTGTGCAAATGCTATTCTGCTGATCCTTCCTAAAATCAATATTAACTTGGGCCTTTGAACACAAGAGAAGGCTTCTTCCAAAATGTATCTTTCTGACTCTTGCTTACCGCATCACAGAACCTGAACCAGAACCCACGGACCCTGCTGCCAAAGTTTTATGGCCTGTACTGTGTTCAGTCAGGGGGGAAGAACATTCGGGTAGTGGTGATGAACAACATTCTGCCCCGAGTAGTGAAAATGCACCTAAAATTTGACCTGAAAGGTTCTACCTACAAACGCCGGGCATCCAAGAAGGAGAAAGAGAAGTCCAGCCCCACATACAAAGACCTGGACTTCATACAGGACATGCCTGAGGGGCTAATGCTGGATGCAGACACCTTCAGTGCACTGGTGAAAACACTGCAGCGAGACTGTCTGGTAAGGAAGAGGCAAACTGAGAATGTCAGACTATTGCAGCTATGCACACAGAAAAGCTAGTATTTTAGAAGCTTTCTAATGTGTAAACCCCACAGCTGAATGAATCGCCCCAGTGCTCAGTGTATCTAAAACCAAAGTGCTTCGGTTAGGTTTCATGTTAGAATACTAGTTTTCAAAGATTACCTTACAGTCACTAGTTTCCTATGAAACTTTGAAACCAAGCAACATTTGCCCAACACACACGAATAGCACTTGCATGTTGGTATGCAGTTCCTACAACTTAATTGTATTGGTTCCCTTTTTCAGGTACAGGAGAACCTCATCATTCGCAGGGGATACATTCTTGTGATCCTTGCGAATGACTAAATCCACAAATAGGGCACTGCATTCATGAACGCAGTGCTCCCAGTGGCTGGGGGAAGGGCACAGCTGCACTGGCGGCAGTGGCAGTGCGGCGGTGGGAAGTGCGGAGCTCCTTTAAGTGCATTTAAGATGTGGGTTCAGCATTTGCGAATTTTTGAAACTGTGAATGCCGAACCCGCGAATAGCGAAGGTTTCTTGTAATTAGGTCACCTGCAGCTGGATCTCTGGGATGAACTGATGAATGGGCTTCTACTGTTCAGTGTGCTGTAGATAATTGCAACAGTTCTTTGTGAACCCCTCAGCCCTTGAGAGAAGTGGAATGGCAATGACAGAAGTGATTAGAATCACTTAGAACCAAGCCAGAAATAATGTCAATGGTGAAACAAAAGTTAACAGTTAAATCTGAGATTCCCTCTGGCCACAGCAAAGTGATTGTTAACTTAAGTTCGTTGTAACCAAGGTGGACTGTTCCATGCTTTTGGGTCTGTGTTGCGTTTGAAGTAGTATGTGAGAAACTACCAAATTGACTAACCTTTTGTTTGCTTTGTTCTTAAACTCATCACTAACCTGTAGGTGTTGGAAAGTTTTAAAATCATGGACTACAGCCTGCTGCTCGGCGTGCATAACATAGACCAGCAAGAACGGGAGCGGCAATCTGAGGGAGCCCAGAGCACGTCTGATGAGAAACGTCCTGTTGGGCAGAAGGCACTTTACTCGACCGCCATGGAGTCCATCCAGGGTGGGGCTGCCCGGGGGGAGTCCATAGATACAGATGACACGTAGGTGATAACCTGGTTCTCTGAACTGCTGTACTGGTGGAAGCAAAAGGCTTTAAGTAGTAAATTCCCCAAGCTGGCCAGTGAATCTGCCACGAGGAAAATAAAAAGCAGCCGCCAAGAACAGCATAGTGGAAACTGATGGGAGCAGCCAGAAGGCTATCACATTTCATGATCAGCTACCTTGCACTAAGTCATTTAATGGTCATGACAGGAAATTATACCCCATGTGGTAGGTTTCTGGGTCCTTCAGCAGCCTGCAGGCACAGAACTGTTGTCTTGGGAGGAGAAATTAGGGGAAGCCAAAGCTCAGGTGGTAGATGATGTAGTGGAATTACAAAGTCTTTTTAGAAAGAGACTTGAATTCGGTTTCTGATTGGGTCACGAGTCTGTAATTTGATCCTTGTGGAATACTTGACCAAATCCTAAAACGGTCTTGACACTCTAGGATTTGGCCTGATTAGCTGCAGCTTCTGCTCAGGAGAGATCCAGGCATTGGAATAACAGGGTGTGACAGGTGAGGATTGTAAATGCATTGGTGGAGCTGTGGGCCAAGGGAAGCTTATCCAGTGCCTGCTTGCACTATGCCTTAGGTGCAGCTGTTGAGCCACATGTGGCTCTTGCCACATTGTGTCTTTCTGCTTCTGTGGACTGGGCTTACTAACAAATGGTGGGGTTTGCTGCATTTGTCTGCTGGGTCTGTGCTCTCTGAAACCAGCTGCTCCATTTTGAATGTTAGGATTCTGTATGGTTAGAGCCAGGAAATGTTTGTGTTTCTGGTCTGTCAAATAATAATCCTAATTCCAGGGGACTGCCTGATATCTGCATGTTGACTTGCTACTAATTGTACTGTAGATTTGTCAGGACTGGTACGGATGATATATTGTGTGTTTGTGGCGGGGGGGAAATAACTTGTGCTTAAAGATACAGGTTCACTTTCTGCCCTCAGTTCCCACTGACTTCCTTCAGGAATTGTGAATCTTTGTCTGAGGGTAGTCTGGCCCTCACAGTTCAATGCTTGCAAAGGGCTCTGCTAATACTCATTTTACTGCTTGGGGCAGGCAGCAGCCTGTGTGTGTGGCAGGAGGTAGGATGTATTTTGGGGAGTGGGGGATATTTGTAGGTTACGACTTTCTTGAAGTGCTGCCAGAGTGTCCTGGCTGAGCCATTCCCAAGTATGTTTTATGTTCAGAAGTGGAGAAATGAGACCATTCTGGGGTTTCGCCCATAGCTAATTTAATCATATAAAAGACCAAGGTCTTGAGAGTGACTGACTGCAGCGAGTCCTAGGGCATCTTTACTACTATCTTTCTGGACTTGGGTGTCTGTAAGCATGAGGAGCTATTGGGGAAAGATCTGGTTGGGACAGGGTACTGCCACCTTGTGTAATGTTCACCTAGGCAGCCACAAGAGTTGAGCAGGAGGTTCTTAAATTAACATGTTTGAAAGGATGGCATTCACAGTGCAGTATCTCCTCGCTTTTCACTGGACTTACCTTTTGTGTATAATCCCTTTTCCCATTGTAAGACCAGAACTCCCTGACTGGCCCAGGGAGAAAATTACATCTGACACTATAAAGCACCCCCCAGTCTCCCCCCCTCCCCCGCGCCAAAAGACACTTATATAATGTTCACAGCCACGTGCACATACTAACAGAATGAAGTGCAGTATGAAACTTGCCCTAGATCTGGACAAAGTGCATCACTTCACAGGTGATGAATGAAAGCTTACTAGAATATTCTTGAAAAGCAAAATACTAGACCCCCACCCCCTTTTAATGTGGATATATGGCTTTGCTATCCAAAGTAAAGCATGTCTCCAAGGACAATATGGCTGTTTCCTACATAGGTGCTAACGTTGTTTTCTTTACTCTTCAGAATGGGAGGAATCCCAGCTGTGAATGGCAAAGGAGAGCGCCTTCTGCTGCATGTAGGAATAATAGATATCCTTCAGTCATACAGGTAAGGTGGTTTAATCACGCTCTGCTCCTGAGCTTTGTTAAGTCACCTTGTAATACTATTTGGAAAAATCCTAAAACCTTCCCTTCTGAAGTGAAGGGCCCTGATGATATTGAGTACCCCAGTCTGACTTGGGGTCCAGTGCATAGCTGAAAATTGTAACATACAAAGTCCTGTAATAGCCTGTGGTGTTGAATCCATTTTCTTAATGATAAATGAATCTTTTAAAGAAATTTCCTATTTCTGTGGCAGAGGATAGGAAAAAGTCTCTCCAATAGAGTATTTTGTCATTCTGCAAGGAAGAAGTCTTCAGCTTCACCCCCTTCCCCTTCTCCCACCTCCAGCAGTTCCAGGCGGTCCTAACCTTCCAGCTACAAACACCTAAACCTTTGCTTAAGAGGCGTCAGCCTTGCTGTCTTGCTTGGAGGGAGGTTGCATTCTGAGAACAGGAAAAGTTCACTAAGGCCTCTGCTGTAAGGCAGTGTGAAGGATGGTTTGGCAGGAAGGGGAGGGAGCACATTTATCCAAATCTCTTTCTGCCCCCACTCTTTTTATTTAAACTAGGTTCATCAAGAAGCTAGAACACACCTGGAAGGCCCTTGTCCATGATGGGGTAAGTGTTCAGTGCTCAAAATCTTGAGCAAGAATTGCTCTTAGCTAGCTGACTCTTGGATTCTACGCGCTGCTTTTATTTATTATGTTCTAGTCTGTGCTATTTGTAGTGCATTGGCTGGTACAGTTTTGAAAACAGTGGAAGGGAGTAACTTTTTGCTCCTAAACATCTATCAAAGTAGTAATTCTCTTAGATCACACCGTGCCAGTGTTTTAGCTGTAATACACCAAGCTTGTTTTGCACCATCCTTTTTCTACTGCAGTATTGTGTGTGTGTAAAGAATATTGTGTTGGATAAATTATTATCTAATATAAAATATATTTTTTAAATATAATAAAATATTGCATAACTTCATTAACAGTCTGGAAGATGGGATGGAGTGCACACTCAGCAGGTTTGCAGATGACATCAAACTGGAGGGTGTAGGAGATGCACTGGAGGGTGGGCCCTAATGTGATGACCTAAACAAATGGGAGGATTGAGCCAAAACACATCTCAGGAGGTTCAACAAGGACAAATGCAAAGTGCTGCACTTAAGTTGGAAGGATCCCACGCACTGGTACAGGCTTGGGACCAACTAGCTAAGCAGCAGCACTGCAGAAAAGGACCTGGGGGGGTTACAGTGGACAATCAGCTGGATTTGAGTCAACAGTGTGTGCCCTTGTTTCCAAGAAGGCTGGCGGCATATTGTGCTGTATTAGTTGCCAGCAGATTGAGGGAAGTGATTATTCTGCTTTGTTCTGCACTGGTGAGGCTACATATGGAGTATTTTGTCCAGTTTTGGGCCCCCCAGTATAGAAGGCATGTGGACAAGTTGGAGAGAGTTCAGCGGAAGGCAATGAAAATGGTTAGGGGGCTGGAGCACATGACCTACAAGGGGGGGCTTAGGGAACTGGGCTCATTTAGTCTGCAGAAGAGAAGACTGGGGGGTGGAACTGATAGCAAGGTGGTTGCAAAGAGGCTGGAGCTGGACTGTTCTCAGTGGTGGCAGATGACAGAACAAGAAGCAGTGGGCTTAAGTTGCAGCAAGGAGGTTTAGATTGGGTATTAGGAAAAACTTTCTCACCAGGAGGGTGGTGAAGCAATAGAGCATGTTACCCAGAGAGGTGGTGGAATCTTCATCCTTGGAGGTTGTCAAACCTGGGCTAGACAAAGACTTGGTTGGAATGATCTATTTGGGGCTGGTCCTGCTTTGAGCAGGGAGTTGGACTAGATGTGACTTCCTGAGGTCCCTTCCAACCCTCATTTTCTATGTAACCTATATATGCTGTGCACATACATACCCCACACACACAGTATGTACCCTTGTATATGGCTCAGTTCTCTGGGTTTGGTCCCTTAGTGGTGATTGTTTCAGCTCCACTATATTATTTGCTAAACTAGCCTCTTCCATTTGTTTTTCCTGCCATCCCATTCTTTGTCGCTGCAGCCAGTTGTGCTGCTACAGAAGGTTGACTTCAGGTGTGAAACTACTAGTTCTTCAGAAATGCATCCTAACTTTTGTGTAAATCTCCTATTAAAGGTCAAGGCAAACGCAGTTTATGGTACTCCAGAGACATGGTAACAGAACGAGAACATCAGAGCTCTGAGAGAGAGCTTCAGCCTTAGCACATAAAATGAAATACTTAGAACAATTAAAGTGCATTGATATTCTGTTGCTAAATTTTGTGACCACATCAAAATCTGCTGTATCCAGGTGTGCTCTGAACTTCAGTAACTGCATGAGATTCCCTCTGGCTTTATTCATATCATCAGGCTATTGCTTCCTCCAAAAATCTAGGTACCCTCTAAGCAGCAAAATTATCAAAACCTAGCATGAAATTATAACAAGAACAAAATCAAAATGCAGTCAAAGTAAAGGCAGTGCTCCAAGCTTATTTATAGCATTAATCAGATCATTTCAGTGAAGGCTTTCCATGTTAGGGCACTATCAGTGCTAAATGATGAAATAAAAAACAAAATCCTTATTGGCCAAACCAATAATTCCTTACTTTTGCATATTTTTAAGCATAACTATGAACACTTCTCCTTTTTTCTAGGACACCGTGTCAGTACACAGACCCAGCTTTTACGCAGAGAGATTTTTCAAATTCATGACCAACACAGTGTTTCGAAAGAATTCCTGTAAGTGCCCATAGGTTCACTGCCTTGGGGCTCCAGCTACAATCTCTCTCAAGATGTCGGGGAGGGACACCAATGTTTCCCAGTCTTGCCACTTCCATTGCAAACTGTCATGTAGAAGTACCCTTGTTGCTCTGTTCACAAAAGGCAGAGGACTGTTGACTTCCCCAGTCACCCCTTCCATTTTAGAAAACAGTTATATGGTGAGATTAGATGAGTTTTACTAGAAGGACCTATACTGTGCCAGAGTTGTCCAATTTATTTGTCTCTGAACTGGATCCAGATCACAGTGCTTCTTGCAAGCTAAATGACCCACCTCTGGCAGTGGGGCAGGAGCCTGTCAGCACAGCTCCAGAAGCTAGGGGGTGAATGCTGCCATTGCCTGCTCTTTTTCCTGCTGCCAGTTTGAGTTGCCAATGACAGCCAAAGATCTTGAATTAAGCAGTGGGCAAAGGAGTGGAGGAGAGGCAAGCAGCAGCAGCGTCACCCCTTGGGTTCTAGAGCTATGCCAACACGGGGGGGGCTCCAGCATCTGTGCCAACAGGCCCTGGGGGGCTGCAGTTTAACCCCTCATGAGCCATATGCAGTCCATAGGCTACCAGTTGGACAACACTGCTCTAAGGTCTCACAGCTGTGTGGTATTACTGAGGTTACACAGCTCTTTTGGTTCTCTTTTTTGTCAGCGCAGAGGATTCTTTAGAGCAGGCATATGAAAATGTCTTAAAATGCTACCATCCAGAGATCCAGTGTGAAGGTGTAGCTGATGAACACTTGCTAAGAGGACCTTGTGCTTCTCTTGTCACCCTTCCCTACGTGACTTAACTCTGTCAAGGAGCTGGGCTCTCTCCATTACAGTTCAGGCCTAGGCTAGGAAATGACAGAGGCTGGGGAGCTACCTTAACTTTTCAGCTGGACACAGTGTCCTGATTCAGAGCTGGAAGCTCTATAGACAGTCAGGTTCAACATCCCAAAGCTACGCCTTCATGGGAAGGAGTCCTTCTGTCTCTGTGTGGGGAGTTTATCTGAGGGTTGAGGGATCTTCCCTTTATCAGAAAGAGGGTTCCTGTTGTGTTGGGTTCGTTGGTGGACACAGCAGTTTCATTTTGTTAATTCTTCCCACTCTAGCTCTAAAATCATCCCCGTCTAAGAAAGGACGTAGTGCCTTGTTAGCTGTCAGGACGCCTGGTCCAACGGCTGCATTTTCAGCTAGCCAGCTCCCCTCGGAAAAGGATGATGCCCAGTATGATCTACGTGCTGCCAGAAGTTATCCTACTCTAGATGATGAAGGTAGTGATTTTGGGTTGGTGGTGGGCAGCTGTGTGGTTCCCCTCTCTCCCCTAGCTCTGCGTAGCTGTTTCTTAGCATCCTCCCCTCAACTTGTTCAGTCCCCCTAGTGTGCACCATATGCAAGTTTCCCTTGACAACAGCTTTCCATTTCTTGCTGTGCTTTGCAGGTGCTAAACTTAACCAAGACAGGGGGGAAGGTAAGACAGATATTGCCTTGTCAGTATTAGCAACTAGTATACTGGATGATCAACCTGAAGGACTTTGGCTTTGAGGAGGGTGGAGTCCCTGCTCTGCTTGTAGAAGGAGCCAGCACTAAATGGGATCTACAGCAAAAATGGTCACTCGTGTCCCTGCTGCAAGTTGATTATTGCTATTAGGCATCAGTAGTGACGGCATTAACAGTTCAGTTGGCTTCTTGAACTACGCATTGTTTGCAGGAAGAGACTTGGGTATATGGAAGATAAATCCGTTGGTACTCAGGTACAGCTATAATGAACCAGACCTTACCTTTGCCAGGAGAAAGATGGCGCTGATTGTTTGTCATCACTTACTTGCATGAGATCAGCACGGTCAAAGGCAGTGGCAGCTCAGGCTCATAAGTATTATGTCTTTATAGTGTAGTCGTGTGAAACCTTGACAGAGTTCATCTCTTAGGACACTTGGATTTTTATCTCTGACAGTCTGAGTTTTAATCCAGTTTGGGTTCCAATGAAGTTTAAACTCCTGCACAAAGCATTTCATACTGGTTTTGTGTGTTGGAAGAGATGTTCATTGTCAGAGCTGTTCAGGATAGCATTGCTAGTGTGCTTTGTGAATTCCATCAGACTCTTCCTGTGCATATTGTATAAGATTTGCTTAATGCCAGTGAGAGTGTAGATCCCAGTGGTGGTACAACAGAGTGACATGGAACTGGTTGGAAATATCCAAGTGGTGTTTGCTTTTAACTCATTCAGACTTTCTCTCCTTCTTCCCCTTGCTTGGGGGCCTAGCAGGCAGGCCAGACCTGCTTCCCTGCACTCCTCCTTCATTTGAAGAAGCTACCACAGCCTCCATAGCAACAACGCTGTCTTCAACTTCTCTCTCTGTTCCTGAGCGGTCTCCCTCTGAGACCTCTGACCAGCCCAGGTACAGGTAAGGCCAGCATTCTTAACCTGGTTATCCTAGGGCTGACTGGCTTTAGTTAGCTTTTGCACTGAGAACCTTGGCAGACTTCTGTATGCTGTGCCATAGAATGCTAATGCTGATTTTAATTGAACCTCTTCTGGGAGCAAGCAGACATGGCTTTGATGGGATTAATTATTGCTGGCAGAAGTGTCAGCTGTTAAATAGAGCATCCCCCTTGGGGCAGGGAGGAGGACAGATTCTTCTTACCACCCAGTCAGGTAAACCTGTGTTGTGATCTGTCTCCACAGGAGGCGCACCCACTCCTCAGGGCAGGATGGCAGGTAAGATGTGCCGAATCTCCCCATGCACTCTGGGAATTGGTGTGCAGATATCCCACCCAATTGTCCATGGCAAGTAAACATGGCCAAGCTCTAATTAAGAAGTGATTTTTTTCCCCCCCACACCCCGATTGTAGGCTCAAATGGAACTGCCCCCTTTCCCTTCTTCTCTGCTTAGGGGTGAATTTCTCCCTGTGACCTAAATTTAAGAATCATTATGTATAGCATCTTTAACTAAAACATCTTAAAATGCCTTCAGTTTACAGATGAGAAAACTAATGTACTAAGTGAAATGACTTGTCTCAGGTCAACCAGTGGCAGAGCCAGGGATAGAACCCAGATGTCCAGAGCCCTCATCCAGTGCCTAGCTACTCAGTCACACTGTCTTACAAGCTGACACATCCCTCTTATGTGCAGTCTGTTGCCTTGATGCTATGCAGATATATCAAGTAATTCTTTTCTTAAAAGCTTCTGCTCAAGTTCACTGTGGGTAATACTTGCTCTTGGCACCTGCAGAAGTTATGCTAAATGTCACTGGAAAAAATATAAAAGGCCTAAAGCTCATGGCAACATGGAGCAAAAAACCTTGTATTATGTATTTATCTTTACTTGGATCTGATGTTAACATCATGCAGCTGTACAGAATTACTTGTGGCAGTAACATTGATCACACTGAACTGGAGTCAAGAATCTGTTCTGGTACTGGCTCTGTCCCCAGTTTACTTGGCTAAGTCAAAGGTCAATCTTCAAATGCGACTTCTGCTGTGGGGTGTTTCAGTGTTTGAGTGCACAGCACTATGCAGGAAATATCAGATGGGGATGGGGGCCAGGTCAAAGATCCATTTGCTTCCTTATCCTGTCTCAGGTGGGCTGGCTTTGTAGGAAGCTGAGAACCCTACGGTAGGTAATATAGGATAAACTGCTCAGGGTCTTACCCTGGTCTCTAATAATCAAGTTGGGCAAGGGCCTGACATAACATTTTAACAATCATTTCTCCAATTTATTAGGAATGACAAAAGCTCTTGAATGTTGTCCATATAACTATCCAGGCTCATTTTGGGTGCTGGTATTGCTAGATGCCAGGGGCCTCTTACAGAAGAGTGTTGTGGACCCATAATAGCAGTTGGCATGAATAGATGTATTTAAGCACTCCAACTCCTCTTGGGGAGGGGAGGGGAGTTACTTTCCAGGTGCAAAATGCCCCTGCCACCTTCCGCCCCCCCCCCTCCGAATTCAGACACCTGTAGCTGGATCAGACAGTGTTTGAAACTGTGGGCCTTAATTTTGGGATTTGTTTGCCCCTGTAGTGCTGATGCCTGTGTGCATTATCACAAGGGAGTCAAAGTACAGAGTTCTTGTACAGAGCATGTTTATGCATCTGGTGAAAAGAGGGTGCAAATACCAAGTTATTAATGCATGAATCTCAGTGAAATTACATATCTTAGCACATGAAAGGGAACTTACTGAGTTTGTTCAGATCCCCATACTCTTGCTTTGAGCAGGGGGTTGGATTAGATGACCTCCTAATGTCCCTTCCAACACTGATTTTTCTTTGATTCTGTAGTGTCATACCTCTGAATTACTATAATCTTATGGAGAATTCCCTGGTTTTGGGGGTTTTTAACCCACCACTGCAAGAAACAGCAGAGCCCAGCTGCTGAGTTGATCCAGTAGAACTGTGTGAGAGCTCCACCTGCTGGCTCTGCAGCCTCCACTTCCTAACAAGTGTGCTCATGCTGTATCGTATCTGAGCTTGACGCAAGTACTGTCAAGGGAAGCACCAGGGACAGTCATGGTATCATCTCTCTAGCAAATCCAGGGCATTAAATGTAACTTTTCTCGCACTCATTGTGTCCGTTACTTAGCAGTTCCTTCCCATGAGGGCCATAAAACAAACTAGCTATTCTGGAAGTCTTGCTCAATAGAGAATTACTTGAATACTATAAAATATTAAACTGAAGACAAATCCACAAGTTATATGGCTCTCCCTGGGGTAGGCATTTATAGTCTAGACTAAAGCATATATTAACCCTTTAATACTTAAACAATGTTGGCAAAGCAGGAACCACAGAAGAGGCGAAAGGGCTTTGGCCAGCCTGAAGCGCTAAAACTGAAGAGCTAGCCAGCTGCTTCCCATGGGGCAGCTATTCTCTGCTTCCTTCTCCTGTGGCAAGCAGCTTCCATCTGTCACCCAGCCAACAGGAAAATGGGATGAAGTACAGGTCTTCATGTTGTCAGCTGGCCTGATCCAGCTAGTCTTGCTGCTTCTGTTCTCTTTTATCTACCTCTCAACTTCTTGGAAAATAAAATTTGGAAAAAACTGACTCCTTGATCTAGGAAGTTAGGGTGTCAAAAACTGTCTAAAAAGATCAACCACTGGAGAGATCCTGACTCCTGTTTCTGATTGCAAGAGCTGAGGTAGCCACACCTCTGCTAGCAGCAGTACTGCAGGTGGATGTTCACAGGCTATTACTTTTGCAACAAGTTGCTGGGTGCCTGTACCAAGGCCAGACCAAATCCGCTAAGTTGCGCTGCTGACTGCAGCATGTGAGGCTCTGATTAGTCTGACCTAAAGCAGATTTGTGATGATTGGGTATTAAAGACTGAACACTGGAATGGAGGAGAAAATAATAGGCTCCGTCGACACCAACAGGTAGGACTGACTGTAAGACCATCCTCAAGCCCATCCAGCTATACAGTCAGTTTCTAAACTTGACTTCTAGTAGCAGTCCAGTTAAGCCTGGAAGCTGTTGAACTTCTGGGCATGAGGCTGACCAGCCTGCATTCAGCTCCTAGCCCTCCTCTTTCTGCAGTGTGTGTAGAACTTGTCTGGGTGCTGCAGTCCTCAAACACAGGATGCTGCCTTGGGTGTTCACACAGTGCTGCTTGAGGCCTTCCTGCATCCTGCTTCCTTGTTCTGGTGCCTGCAGAATTAGAAGCAACACAGGAAGAGATGAGTCATCCATGGACTAATTCTTAAGCGGACTGTGCAAAGCAATATGGGGTACCTCTTAGTGGTATGCTCAAAAAACAAGCACAATGTAGACAGCTTTTGGTGATGGCCAGAAGGAACAGATGTTGCATTTGTCCCTGAACGAGGTGTCTGTGCTTGTCCTGGAACAGAAATGTCCCAGGATTGGCATGTACACACATTGCCCTTCTAATCGGGGTTTAATGGGTGGCTGAATGCACTGCCACTCTTCTGCCATTGATTTAATGACGCAATCTTGGGATAACCCTTCAGATGCTTTTTGCAGTGTCCCAGGATAAACTACTAGTACTTCTTATCCCATGAACCTTTTTTTAGGGTGTATCCTGGAACAGTAGAGATGGATGTCTGAACAATTGCATTTTGTCCTAGGATAAAATAATTTATCCTGGGACAAATGTGGCATTTGTTTGTAACTGGTGTGTGATACACAGGGTAGGTCAGCTTACATGGCTCAGGCTGGTTGTGGATGATTGAAAACTTGACCCTGAATATCACTGTAAACATATACAATGTGGAACTGAGCAGATGGGTTGTCTTCCCCTTGCTTTTGCAGGTCACATGAGGAAGATCGGGTTGAAGAAGAGCTCCAGCAGATAAATGTAGAGCTAGAGACAAAGTGTGACATTGAGATTGTGGCTCCGGAAGAAGATAAAGGGTAAATGATTTATAAAGGAAAGTAAATAGGTCTTTGGAGGCTTCCATTGCTGTTGGTTATGAGGAAATGCCAGCATATAGTCCTCTGACATGGGCTGCTTCAGAGCTGCCCACCTGGATGGTGGATAGCTGTGGCACTTGTGAGCACTTGGAGGTGGTGGCAGGCAGATGCATGGGGACAAATGTTCTCCATGAGTCATGACACATTTCACTACTAGTTTAGTTCCTTACCCAAATAGATCAGTGGAACAGCATTGGTCTGTATCATGTGACCGTGACTTCTGAATTTTCAGCTGAACCTTTTTTAGCTCCTCTAATATGTTTTCCACTTTGTCCCTTTTTTAATTAAGACAGATCGTCTTCTTTTCTTTGTTCTTTTTCAGGGAGGCAGCTTCTTTAGCCTGTGCCATTGCAACATCCACGGCTACAATAGAAGTGGAAACGGCTAGTCAGGCCTCAGAACCAGCCAGCCAGGCATCGGATGAAGATGATGTGCCAGTCACAGACATATACTTTGTAAGATACTTAAGCTACATAGTCTCTGTTTTTAAAAATGTGAGCTTCGTGTTCAGGCAAGCCTGTAACTGGGTTTGAATTACCAGAACAGTAAAATGAAGAAAAATATCTGATCTGGGTAATCCATATGTTATAGATCAGAAACATTTAACTAGCTAACTGCCCACTCATTGGTTAGTTAGAAAGGTTTTTAATCCTGTTATCTCTGGATTAAACCTTTAAGTAATAACAAGAATTCTGGCAGAGGGATGAATGCTACTGCTGTCTTAAATGTACTGTATAGTTGTGTCCCTTTGCCTTGTTCCTCTTATAGTTTTGCTACCTATATATGCACAAGTCGTAGAAGGGTTTAAATAGATCAAGCTGTCATGCTTGGGAATCTTGTGATAGGCACACTGCTTGGAAATACTAAGATTTAGATTATATCCTTGTCGTGTCCTGGAGACAAAACTGAGAATGTTGCTGTGCCAGCTCACCTCGGAGGTTTGTGATGAACTCAGTTTTTCCCTCCCCCGCAGGCAAATGCGTTAGATGCTACAGTGGATGTTTAGTACTAAATCAGGGAGTAAGTGAGATGGTTAGTGGATTAGCATCAAGAGTGTTGTGTAGCTTTGCACTGGGTTTCTCTGTCGTCTCTCACAATGATTGAGCACCTTCTGGAGACTAGAGATTTTTAATAGCACAGAGCTGCTTCTCTCGACTGTCAAAGGTCAGCAGAGAGGATCTGAGGCAGCCTGTGTGGTCTGCAACATCACTGCTTCAACTTCCTCCTTGCATTGACACTGGCCATGGCTAGGGAGCCCTTCCTTAAAGACTATGAACTTAAATGTCCATACTGCAACCCTGCTGGCTGCAGCTGTTGTAGACCTATGCCCCCTAATTTGACACTTCGGTACAAACAGATCACTGCAACGAGAGCAACATTTGTCTTTCCTTGTACTCATGTGACTTCTGCAGAACTGCTCATTCATTGCTGAGTAACTTTGCTCGAGGGAGTTGCAGAAGGAATCGGCTCGGTTTTAAAAGATTACCTGTTTGGATTTTTATGCATGTTGTTCAAAATGCAATTTTTTCTAACCCTTGCTGCTCTGTTTGCCTGTGAGTGACAATTGAGTGCGAGTTCCTTCAGGTATGGTCCACTTTTACTAGGAAGTGACTTGTAGCAGGGTTTGCCATCCCTCCACCCCTGAGCGATCATATTATTTCACTAAGTTTCTGGGGAAATAATCAATTGTTTGCAGTGTGCACAAATAGCCTAACTTCATCTGTCATTGAGGTGCTTTGGTTCCAAATGCGTGTGGTGTGTTGTGCAGTGTTCACCTTAACTGAAGGGAAAAGTTGCTTTTAGTTCCCACTGACACTGTCCTAGGAAAACTGCTTCAATGGAAACTTGGGTGACTTGGCAGCTGAGCATGATGTAGCTCAGGACTGCAGGTGCTCTGTAACAGGTGCATTTTGGGATAGTCGATGAAAGGATGCTGTGACCAGAGGAGAATTGGTAGGGAGTCCCAAGGTACCAGATACTTGCCTGTAAAAATCTGCTTTTAAATGCTTAAGACAACAAGTGGTGGGGAGGATGCACTTTATCCCCACACTAGTCTGGAGGGGAATAAAGGTGCAGATCAGCGTGACTGGGCCCAGGGGGCAATACTGGTTCTGTGCACGGCTTTCCCTCCATTTAATCCATTCAGGTCCAGAGATGCCCAGTCCCTCTGTTACTTTTTCTTTCATCCATTCTTGCATTCATCCTTTGTTTCCTTTCTCATCTCACTTGCCCTGGTGCCATCCAGTTCACAGATGGGAGGTACTGGATTTACTCTCCCCGCCAACACAGACTCCGAGCCGCCTCGTTTTCCTCTGGGACTGTAAGTGAACGTGCTAGTGCACAAAGGGAGCCAAGCTGTGGCTTTGAAACACTGGGGTTCAAGCTAATTCCTACTGGTTCCATCTCCATGGCTGCTCCACAGGTGGCTTTGCTTTGTGGGGATTTTGGACTGGAGTTCAGGCCCAACAGGGACAGGCGTCATGGCCATAAAGACCCTGTTTAATGGATTCCCTACAGCTGTTCCTTGAAGCTACTGGATGAAACCTTGGGAATGGATTTGAATGCAGGAACTCATGTTTTTTCCCATTTTCCTCCTTTTTTCCCCCAACTTTTTCTCAAGGGTAGCTACAAAGCTCTTGGTAAAATTCAGCCTGTTATTTAACCCTTTACTGCCAGCATGTTTGGCAGCATGTGACATTAGCTAAGATGTACTTCAGTATTTGTGTAGCTCTGGCCACATACTCCTGGATTTCCAGAACTGGATTCTGAAGGAACACTGCTTAGAGAAAAGTCCAATAAATGTGACCTTTTAGGCTACAGGATGCTGGCATCTAGGATGCTAGTCAGCTGCTAATACTTAAAGACCTTCTAAGAATCAGCAGGTGGATGGGAGGGTTTCTTCCTAGAAAGTGACTTCTCTTTTGTGGTCCCTCCTGGCTCCCACTCCTCATCCAGTGCTACCTTTCCCCTCTGCTGAAAGTTTGCAGAATAAATATGCCCGTCTGCCTTCAAAAGGAAGCGGAGCAGTAGCTTTGTGCAGTAGCAGCTACCAAGGGTCTGGGACTCCAGTTTAGGTTCCACCACAGCTCACTCTGACTAGGCTAATCGCTGTACCTTTGCACACCTTCAAATCATCCATGATTGGTAGGTTATGTGGCATACCCACCCCGTTCCTCTGCCTGCAACCAGGAAAGGGAGGAGTGTGGGGCACATGAAGCAGTCTGGATGAGGATACGGCAAGGTGCAGACTGAGCATCGTGAACTGTTATGTGAGGGGCAGTGGAGAGGAGTAGTCAGAGCAGACCTATGTGTAAGAACAAGAATTGCTACTCTTACTTGAGCCCATTTTACTCTTATTCATCATTGCATTAGGAAGCCTTGGCACCAAAGACCAGGCATCAAATGCTACTTCTTCCTCTCCACCCAACAAAGACTGCGGTTTTAGTCGCTGTCTCTTTCCATGTGTACCTAGTGCTTTCAAAAGGCTGAGGAGGTGGCTACATGGTTCAACCAGAGCAGTAATTATCAGTCAGGGTTGAAAGAAGCTGTGGAGTAACGTGGGTTTGGTGCAGCATGCAGGCCCATTCCTGGGTTTGTAGCACTGGACGTTTTACCCCCTCTTGGCTGCTCTTTGTTCTCACAGCCTGCAATTATTGATGGAATTCAGCATGTGGACCCCCCCCAGTGCTTCAAAGCTCTGCTGCTGGTGCAATGTAGCTGTATGTCCTAGACTCTCAGCATTGTTTCCCTAGGCTGGTAAATCTCTTTACCAGGCTTAATCCAATCCTCCTTTTTACCTCATACCTTTAAATGCAACTGGGAAAATGAAACAGTCTTGTGATAAAAGTGGAGTCCTCTGGGACTATGTCTGAAATTGCAGCCAGGCTTGAATTTTGGCTGCAAGTTTCTTCCTGTAGCCTGGAAGCAGAAGGTTCTTAAATATTGTTGCGGGCTAGTAAGCTCTCTAGGCTTTTTACCCAGAACAATCCAGTTGCGTGTTGCCTCCCTGTTGTGTACCTGTTCTCTATTCTCCATTTCCTCACTGTCTTACTGGTTTACGTAGTAAGATCCCTGTCATGGCCTGTGTTCACGATGATCAAAACCTGCCAAGCCTCCACACTTGGCTAGCACTTAGAGGGGGAGGAAGGTGTATCAAAAGATTTCATGTTTTACCATAAGAGTTCCTTTAAACTTCAAGTGACAGTAACTTTGAATGTACTGATGCCACCTCCAGTGAAGGCATGCAGAAAGATGGCTTATGGATAGAACATGGGGCTGGGTGCTGAAAGAGTTGGATTGTAATTCTAGCTTGGTCCCAGACCTGCTGCCTGACTTCGAGCAAATTGCAGAACTTGTCTAAGTGTCTGTCCCATCTCTGTGAGGATGTTGCTGGCCGTACACAGGAGTTAAGGCTCAGCTGATGCCTGGGTTACTTTTGTGGATCCTCATGCAGAAGGTGCTACAGCAGTGGAAGGAGGTGGTGCCACCTCCACTGTGGTGGAAGTAGAGGCTCCATTTAATAGTGCTGATGCTGGGCTGCCCCCTGTGATAGGGCTGAAGTATGTAATGATAGGAGAGGCTCTTTCTCAGGCATTGTGTGTTGAGCTCAGTTTTCTGGTGTACAGCTGTTCTCACTGTATTGTTTCCTATTCTTTTATTTTCTCCTTTTATTTTCTCCTCTTCTCTCCTTTGCTTCCTATTCTGCTGCTGCTGCTCTTGCACTCTCCCTGCCGTCTCTGGCCACTCTGGCAGCCTACAGACGAGAGGAGTTGGGTTTACTCCCCCCTCCACTATAGCACTCAAGTCCACTCTGTCTCTGATGAGGAGAGCGATACAGTAAGTGTAATAAGAAAAATTCAGTGGGTGCCTGGTGGGTCAAGCTCAGGACTTGCACTGCATTGCCAGCATGCCAGCCAGCTCATGGCTCTAGATGTTGGCTTGCAAGAGAAAGTCACCTTGGCCTCTGTGTGCTTGCATGGCTGTAGTATGGTCCCAGCATAACTTCAACTGGTTCTTTGGCAGCAGGCAAGATCTGCTGCACAGTCAGGATCAAGGTAGAGGTTGACAACACAGCTGCCTTTAGCCTGCTAAATCATTTAGTGCAGTCAAACCTCAGTGATCCATAGCATTCATCTCCAAATTGCCCTGTTACTGGAGGGCCCAACATGAACATGGTTTTCTCTTCAGACCTCTTTCTTTGTTCAAAGGACTTAAAATGCAAAGATAGATGAGATTCCTACAGAGATGCTTACATGTTAACTCCTTTCTCCCTGCTTTTTTCAGTAATCACTGTGCAGACACTGAAGACTCAGAGACCAGCGTTTCCCTCTGCAGGTTGATGTGTTCCCTTTTCGTTGATGCAGCCATTCCAGAGGGATGGGGAAGAGCTTGCTGACACCAGTATTGCTGCACTGCAGGATCCCAGGCACTGCATTTCAGAATGGAGCGCAACTCTAAACATGTATTTATATCTATCCAAGATGTGGACAGCAAAGAAACCTGCTCAGGGCTCCCAAAGGAGACTTTCAACTGGGTGGTGAGAATCCTGGGTAGTAACAAAGTGTTTCCAAACATGCACTACTGTAGCTACCTACCTGTGTGTGATACTGTGAACCTTTTTAATTTTGTAATCATGTATTTATTTTATCTTTGCACAGACACAGCACAAACGTGCTTTTTTAAAAGTTTAGTTTACTGCACTTTTTTTTTGGTTGTCATATTTATGTGCTTCATAAACAGTGTGAAACCTCACTGGAGGTGGCAAGAGGGCAGATCTTCACTGGGGAGGGCACAACGGGAATAGCTCCATGATTGAGGCAGCAGTGTGGTCTAACCCCAGACAGCAGGACTGAGAATCAGGGGGGCCAGAGTCCTACCCAGACTCTCACTGATTTGTTGTGTGACCTGTCTAAGTCACTGAACCACTCTGTGCCTCAGTTTTCCTGTGTATGAATGGGAATAATATCCACTTCGATTTAAAGCACTTCGACCCTTGAATGAAAGGTGCTATATAAATGCAGTGTATTTAAAGGCTATTCAGTAAAATTGTTCCTATACTAAAGCACTCCAAACTAGACATGCTGTTTCTATCTCAATTTTTGAAACGGTTAGTGATGGCTACAGTTAATTTGTAAACCTGTATGGAAAGCAAAGAAATGTGGCAATAGTGAGGTGGTCACCTTGGCTCTCCTCTGACAGGGATGCTGCTTTCACCATATGCTCTATGTTGGGCTGGAGATCCATCCTACCCTTCATACTTGGTCTGCTCTGTCCTCTTATCAGCTAACATATGGATGTTCCCAACAGACTGCTGTCCATGGAGGTTGGTGAGTGGGCATGGAAAGATGAGAACTGTGCACGTCTCCACAGACTTTCTGCCGCATAAATATGAGTTCGAAAGCCCCCGTCACCCACTTCTGGTGTAATCTGTGCTGCATTCTACTGAAATCACTTAGTACTTGGCATATTCATAGCTGTATCTTTTGATGAATAAGCAAGGGGCACAGAACAGAAGGTTCACAGGTGTCTGCCCCTTCCATTCTCCTCTCCTGCCCCTCTGCCCCTCATACCCCAAAAAGGCTGGTCGAGGAGATGTGCATGCACGCACATACACCCTGCATGTTAAAGGCAGTAACAGAAGCCCAATTCTTGGCTTCTGTCTGTGCTGGGGAGTATGATGCATGCTACTGTACATGCAGTCCTGGAGAGCCAGATGGGTAATATAGCACCTGGGCCTCTGCTGTGGACAGCTTGTTCTTTGAGGCCTGCAAGCTCTGGATGAGACTGACAAAATGTGGCTTTGCTTTGCCATGAAATAGCATGAAGCAGCGTTCTGCTGAAGCTCATCCTTGTGGTAGCAGGATGCAATAATATTGGGTCCAGGCTTCTCTAGCAATCCTATCTAGCAATAGAAGCCTAGAAACAGAGGGTTGGATTTTGTTTGTGCCCTCCATTGTGTTTGGTGAAAAGAGGATTAAGGGTTGCTTTTTAATGCTGTTCTCTAACTTCCCCCACAAAAGCAGTGGGTGGGGGAGGGGAGGAGGAAGGACCCTGATCTGGAGGTGTTAGATGCAAAGAGCTGATGAGTTAGTATCAGTCTGTCCAGTTTGTGAAGGACATCAGCACTCAGGGCTGTCTTTAAATTCAGGTTCCAGAAGGCAGGTTGGCTGGGCAGGAGCATTAGAAACTTTCCCCAAATGGCTACCAAAGTGCTACGGGTCTTCATCCAATGACTTCTTATCTTCCTGCCATTAAAAGATGTAAAGCCCAAATTTCTAATTCTTCCCACACAGAGACTGAAGACTTGGTAAATGTGTAGTGCTCCAGGTCAGGACAGGCTTCTCGGAGCTTGTTATTGTTTGATGTCCTGTATTTATTAATCTAGAATATTCTTTTTTAATGCTTTTTTGTTGTTATTAAAGGAAACACTCTTCTCTTAATAGCAGCCCTTAAAATATGCTGCCATTACACGTACCATTCAGGTAGCAAATCACATTGCTCCATAAGGGCCCTTTCTCTGACAAGTTCACAAAGGCTTTATCAGTCACAGTCCTGTCTCACGTTAAGCACTGTTTTACTATTTGAACTCTCCCGTTTGTCAGTGGTATTTTTGTACGGCTCAGTACAGGCTCACCCGGTGGCCAGCTCTCCGAAGGAGTTTGGGGGAGGGGTTTGGGGAAGTGTGCAATATGTCGATTTAACATACCTTGGAGTGCTGAAGATAAGAGATTTCAAAACCAGGTTAAACTTCTAGCCTCATTTTTCCAAAGTGCTGAGCAGCCACAATTCCAAGCAAGGTTAACAGGAGCTCTGATGGCCCAGATCCTTCTTTCTCAAATTAAAGAAATTAGCCTTGAGGAGTAACTTTGAAGACAGGCCAGGACAACCTCTTCCAGAACTTGAAAGATAATGTGCCTTCCCTTTGGTTAATCAGATTTTTAGCATCAGTAGATCTTTTAAAGACTAGACTGACTAAAGTTTGGCACCTCTGATTGCCCAAGGCTAATGAGCAGGACTATTAAGACTATTAACCTGTGCATCTCCAGCAAAAAACAATAATGAGTCTCTGCATTACAAAGACAAGGCATCTGTAGTAATGAACTTGGCAAGTGTAGACTTCCATCAGTTACTAACAAGAGGCAAAGCAAAGCCCAGAGCCACCTTTTGTGATATGGCCCTTCAAACATTCTTGTTTACTGTGTGTTTTCTAGACCAAAATATGGCTTTTGAAGGTAAATTCTTGCGTATGCAAATCTTTAGCTTCTAACCCTTTTCAGCAGGCACGTTGGAGTTGCATTAGGATTCCAAATATCTAGGCACCTTGTGGCATGCAGTGTAACTGTAACAGAGCAACTCTACCCACCCCCCCGCTCCAAAACAACAAAAATACAACAATCTTTTTCCCAGTGCAGGGGGAAAGCAGGGAGAAGTTGGTCAGTCATAGAAATCATGTTGTCCTGTTCAATCCTTCACTCAAAAGCATTGCACTATCATGTGTATTGTACAGTTGTGTCCACAACAAGTTGCCCTAGCTGAACTCCCATTTCCATTACTAGAGAGGCTCCCTGTGCAGTGTGAATGATTGAAACTCTCTCCTTTTCCATCTTTTGGACTAGAGTATTTCCACCCTGTGTGGACTTCAGGCTGGCAGCTTTGTGCAGTTTACTAATCCAGTAAGTAGCTTTTCCTAGGGGCTCTCAGTTTCTTTCTTTTGAGGCTCCCTTGCATCTGAGGGGTGTTGTTTGTTCCAACATCCCTCAACCTATTTGTTCGCTACCTTGAAACGGAGCTTTGTCAATCTCTGTTGGTCCTCTGAATCCTCTTAAAGAAGCCCAGCTACCTTTTATGTAGTTCTGTTTAGGATTTTCTTTAATTTATAGTTCTGCAGCTGATGGTTTGTTTATACACCTGCACCTGTGAAGGTCTGTATTGCTTGATGTCTGCCAGAGAAGGCAGCTTCTTCATGTCTCCTTGAAATATTAAATAAACACCCCAACTGCAATCCAGTGAGTCTAGACTTCAAAGCAGCTTCGTTCATCACTGCTGTCCATCATCTCCAACCCTTCATCTTGTATCTCTCAGCCCTGCTTAAAGAGCCTGGTGTGGGGGTAGGGGGTATTGCCTTCTGGTAAGACTATTTCTGAAGTCAGAGGTACACGGTTATGAAGGGACCATGTCATGTTAGACTCCAGGGGCCTGGAGCCAGGCAGTGAAGTGCGATTCTGACTCTACAGAGAAATGCCGACTGAACTCGCAAGGTTCAGGTCTGTGGAGTGGCCTGTGATCTTGGAATCTGGACTTGTTACTTGGCAGAAATGAACACTAGGAGTTATTCGGTCACAAATGATCTGAACTTTTCTAGTTGAGATCACTACTAAGGGAAGCCTCAGTTTGAATGACAAGATGAACCAATTAAACCCAGAGTGGGCTATTTTGCAGCTGGGAGTTGTACCATAGAGGACAACCCCGCCGGTCTCCAGAGGTGACCACAGCACTTCTTTTACACAGCAGCATCCAGCTGTGGGCACTTAATCATTAAAAAAAAACAACCCACAACTGCAAACACTGCTGCTCCAGAGGGACTTTGTCCAAGTCTTTGAAATGAAAGCCCCAAGATTCTGGTGAAAGAATCTGGTGGGATCCTCAGCTGTATCCTCTACTGCAGCTAACTCTTCAGCATTCTGCTATTTTGTTGTCTTTCCCCCGTTCAGTAGTATCTAGCTAAGCAAGCTGAAATTGCACTTCTGGAGGCCTTCCTTGAAGCCACAAAAAGATGAATCTTGGCGCTGAAGCTGGCGTGGCTGTGGTACATGGCAGGGGCACCTGTGCTGACAGGAGCTCTCTGCTTGCATGGTCCCAGTCCTCCTCAGACAGTTGGCCCCTGAAACATTGCTCTGTCCACTCCTTCAAGTAGCTAGAACCAGCGGTAGTATTTGTTTCTTCACACTCCCACCCAGCATCACTGCCCTGTTTATAAACGGAAAGGCAAATGAGATAGCTCAGGCTTTTTGGATCGTGTCTGATTTCTTTGAAGTCTACATTAGACCCAAGTATATTGTTATATCTGATGTTCAAATTACAAGGTCATTTTTTATGTATGCTCCGTATGTGTGCATCATGTAAAGAATGTATGTAAGTAGGGTATTTTGGGGAGGTGGGGGGGTGGTTCTTTGGTGGAAAATATGATGAGAGTCCATGGATATTGTCATGTTTTTATTTTTGTTTGTTTTCTAAGTCATGAATGCTTTTTTGGAAATCTTTTTTCAGAGAACTGTAAATCAATGGTAATTGTTCCTAGGCTATGTGATAAAGCATATAGTAGTCTTTGATGTAAACCCAAGAGGCAAACAAACTATTTATAATGTCTAGTGAATTAACTGCCTTACCCAAAACCCAATGGGAACGGTTCCTAAAATATTTTTCCCATTTTAGTGTAAAAAACAAAAACAAAAACAAAAAAAATCCTGTAAATACTCTTAAGCGTGAGATTGCACCCTGTTTTGTCTATGATGGCTGCTACTGCTAAGAAAGTGGATACTATTTGAACTATTGTACTGTATTAAAACAAAGGCATTTTGTGAGACAGTTTAGATGCAATGTTCTCCTCTTGGAATCATGAACTTAGCTCAAATGCAATACTCTTGTCAATAGTGGAGTCCTCTCATCAAACTGTTGGTGATTTTTGTTTCCTAGACTCCATAATGTGCTCATTCTTGAGATTTTTTTTTCTTCTCTCTCTCTGTGTCTCTCTCTTTCCCTCTGTATCTGAAATTTCTATGACTTCTAGTTTTGTGCAGACTGGAGTTAATTGGCCATTGACATGAGCTAGCTAATGTCTGTAAGTACTCCCAAGTGTTTGTTTCCTGGAATGAAAACTTGGACTGTGACCACTGACCTTTGCAAGCATGTGGTCTAACTCCAGCAAACCAATTTCCAGTTAATGCAAGTTAAATGCTGGACAAAACCCTTTCTTTCTTTCTTTTTTTTTTTAAATGGTATCAAGTCATATTTCTGTTCTGTTTTACTCTGTGATTTATGAAACTGTGCATGTCCCTTAACTCTCTAGGAGGCTTCCACAAGACACCTTTTTTGTCTGATACTTTGACAATCTCTAAGCTTGGGTTCCTTTTTTAGAGGGGACTGCACCTCTGAATCCAGAGCTGTGGCATTTCTGTATAAACCATACAACTACTGCTGACACGAACTAATGACACTTGTATGCAACATCCTCCTCATTTCTGCTTCCCCTTCTGCCCTTCCCTTTATTTTTTGGAAAGGATCTCTAATAAATAGGTTATTAATGCATTTGTCTCTGTTTCTTTGTATTCCTTGAACTGGATGTAACAAACCTACTGTTAGCAGCGTTGTCTTGACCAGGTTCTGTTTTGGGGAACATTTTTGCAAACCTTGAAGTCCTCCTTAGCAAGTGCAATGACTGCCTGCATGTGTCACACTGTGCATGTGGCTGCTGTTCGGCCTTGCTGGGTCTCACAAGCCAGGCAGGGGCCGCCCCAGCCACTTACTGAGTTACAAAACTGTAGGAAGCAGCTCAGCATATGAAAGACATGATGAACCTGTGTGTAGCCCTGGGAGGGTGGGGTTTCTGAACAGTGTTGACAGGTCTTGAATATGAAATTATTTGTACTGGAAACTCAAAATTATTGTATTTGCTGAAAAACTACCGTACACTGAAACAATATGCAAATAAGAATGCAAATTCAGTCATCATCTTATTTTATATTATTCACTATAACTTGCCAGTGAGTGAGAACTGGTTCATCAAAGTAGAGGCGATATTTTTTTTTTTTTATTTCGAGGCAGCTGATGTCCAAGTGCCGACAGCAAACCCGGAAGTTGGTTATGGCTCCTTCCGAGTGACTTGGGATTGTAGGTGCTGCCTCAGAAAGGGTCAGGTACGCTGGCAGTGCTGTTTGTAGCGGAGTCGGGTAAGGCTGGGGCAGACACGGTTCTGGGGGTAGATGTGACCAGTTTGACCAGCTAAGGGGCACAGACTCCTGCCCCGGCTGCAGCTGTTCTCTGCTCTTCCTGGGCAGGACAGAGCATTTTGCACGCTCACTATTATTGCACCGCAATATTTTTGCACGCTCACTGTTACTGCGCCGGTATTTTGCACGCTCACTCTTGCCAGCACCTCAGCCAGCACCTCGCACCTCAGCCAGCGATGGGGCTGGATCCTCCCACCCACAAGGAGCCGCTAGAGGGCCCCGCGCCTCTTCCGGGGCGGTTCCCGCCCCCGTCGCTTGGGGCCTCGCCTGTGCCGTCTCCTTCCCCCCCCACCAATCCATAGCTGCCCTGGCCAGTGCCTGCCGGGGGCACCGAGCCGCTGCGGCCCGAACGGGTACGGCGGGGCGGGGCGTAGCGGCGGACGGGCGCAGGACAAGGCCGACTGCAGACAGGCGCGGCACGGACACCTCGCGCGAGCCGCGGCGGACGAAGGCCCCCGGTGGCCGGGAGTGCGCAGCCTAGCAGATGGGCTCGGGGTCGCGCAGCCCCGCGGACCGCCCGTCACACCGGGGCCGCCGGCCGGGCGAAGCGAGGTCCCGGTCCCGGTCGCGGTCGCGGGGCAGGCGGCGGCGGCGCCGGTCGCGGTCTGGCGGCAGCAGCGATGGCGGCGGGAGGCGGCGGCGGCGGGAGCCACGCTCGGGGTGAGCGGTCGAGGGGAGCGGGCCCCGCCGCCCGTGGCGTAGAAGCGCGGCCTGGTGCAGGGCGACAGCGGCCCGGGGACACTCGCGGGGATCTTCCCCCGCCGGGTGGAAAGAGGCCGGGGCCCTTCGGGCAGAACCGTCGCTCCTCGCTGCCCTTCTCCGCACCGCCTGCGGCTCCGGGGCGGGGACCGGACCCGGGCAGCGCTTTGCCCTCCTCTGTGGGGTCTCGGGTCGATCCCGACGACGATTCTTCCAAGCGGGACGTCGGCTGCCCGGTCCCCGGCTTTACCCGTGGTGGGGTCGGGCGCTGCGCGGGGTGGCTTGGATGTGGCTGACCCACCTCAGACCGGTGGTTGGGCTGGATGATCCCGGGACGTCCGGTCCAGCCCCACGTCTCGGCTCTGCGCCGGGTGCGGGTGCGCCGCCAGTTTGTGAAGGGCCGTAGGGTGCTTTCAGGGTTTTCTTCAGGCTCCCTTCTTGTCATCCTGCTGTTTTGTTTACCGTGTCGAGACGGGCCGGGCCGAGCGCTAGGCCTGTGTGAAGCAGCTAAGATTGGCTGCCCTCCCTGCCCGGGCTCCCAGGTGCGGCTGGGCAGGGGGTGATCCCTACTGCCCCGTGCTGCACGGGGGGCTCTGCATGCGCCTCCCTGCCTCCCCCTGGGTTTCCCACCCGGACCAGTTCTGGCTCTTTAAGGAACCGCCCCCCCAAGAAAAGCCCCGTGCTCGCTGCTTCTGTCAGTGGGGGCAATCCCCGGTGCCCTGTGCCACATGGGGGGCTCTGCATGAGCCCCCTAAACCCCCGGGGGCCACTGCAGGAGCAGTGAGTCTTGGCTTTTCTCCATGTTTTTTCTTAAAGGGCCAGAGCTGGCCCAGATGGGGCAGCCACGGAGGGGCTGGGGTACGTCAGGAGGTTCATGCACAGCCCCCCATGCAGCCTGGGGCAGTGGGGGGCAGCAGGGATTGCCCCCTTCCTGGCAGCACCCGGTGAGCACTGGGCCTTTTTGTTAAATTACTGGGAACTGGGGCGGGTGGGGCAGCCATGGGTGGGGTCTGGGGGAGCGGATGGGGGTTAGGGGTCCCCCAATGGTCCCTTCCCCCCCTCCCCCTCCCCTAGTACTTACCAGCTCAGGGTGGCTGCAGCTCCCTGCTGCAGCCACCGTGGACTGCCCAAATCATCAAAGCTCTCCGAATCTTTTCTGAAGATTTGGAGAGCTTTGAATTGATTCAGACCTTTAAACTGGTCCCCTGATTCGATTCAGATTCGGAGGTTTGGCCACCCAAAGCTTCACACGGCCTTAGTGAGCTGATGTTCTTAGTGGACTGTCCATAATGAGTCCCAAATCCCTTTTGTTTCTGGTAACAGCTAATGCAGAATCTATTAGGTACAGTTTGGGTTATTTTTGCCCATGTGCATCGCTTCCCACTTACCTACACTGAACTTCATCTGCCACTATAGAGATGCCACTATATGAGCCAGGTGTGTACGCGGAGTACCATAGAGGCACTGAGTGCTACTCTGCAGTGTTTCCTGGGGTTGTAGCTATCTCTAGAGTGTTGTTTCTCTCTCCTAGTTCTGACTCTGGGGAGGAGAGACGCAGCTGGAAAAAGAAGACAAGCAAGAGCAGAGACGAGCACCACAAAAGCCAAAAGAAACATGGCTCTCGGTCACGAGATCGTCCCTCCAGTTCAGACTCAGAAGGAGAGAGAGAAAGGAGGAGAGGCCGCAGCAGGGACAGGAGAAGGAAGAGATCCAGCTCCAGGTCTTCGGTGTCCTCTGTCACATCTCCCTCTCCCTCACGTTCCCAGAGCTCCAGGGAGGACTCGGGGCAGCAGCTGAGCCTTAAGGAGCGTCTGAGGTTGAAGGAAGAAAAGAAGCAACAGGCTGCACTGATGAAAGCTTTGGAGACGCCTGAGGAAAAGAGGGCCCGGCGGCTGGCGAAGAAGGAGGCCAAGGAGAGGAAAAAACGTGAGAAGATGGGATGGGGCGAGGAGTACATGGGTTACACCAACACCGACAACCCCTTTGGGGACAACAACCTGCTAGGCACCTTCATCTGGAGCAAGGTGAGTTCTTATTTCAGACTCAGCCAGCTGTGGGGTGCTGGAGAAATGGGGTTGCCTTCCCATCATCAGATAATTGGGTCTCAGCTGCCACCCAAGGCAAAGTTCAGTTTGAGTGAGTTACCCAAATTGTGTAAGGATAAGAGAGGACAAAGGTGTGACAGCAAAAGCTGCTCCAGGCCCTGCAGGAGGTGCCCTCCCTTGTACCTGCACTTGCCTTCTTGGAATCCTTGCTCAAGCCATTTGGCCTTCTGTTAACGACCTTTCTCTGCAGTTGGGGGCAGCTGCTTTTGCAGTCCCATAGCCATGTTTCAGGGTCATATGCCTTGGGTTACAGACAATGGAACGAGCTAACCCACAGCTGCCAGTAGGGCCGTACAAAACTTAGTCCCTGCTTCAATTTGGTGCAGGTTTGGCCCAATTCTGTGGCTGAATCCGGATCGAATCAGAGGACTGTTAATGTCTCTGAATCAAATCGGAGCCCTCCGAATTGATTCAGGGAGATTCAGACATAGAGACAGCTTTGAATGTGTTTTCTATGTACCTCTAGGTAGCAGGGACTCGTGAATTCTGTGATGCTGGGGCGCATGGAGCATCCCGCAGAAAAGCAAGGGACTCCCAGCGCGCTCAGCAGCAGACCCAGAAGTGGACCAGAAGCACTTCCAGTCCACTAACCGGTCTGCTGGGGAGCGTGCTAGGCCCTACCCCCATACCTCCCCAGTTCAGTGACTGGTGCCTCCTGGGTCTGGGAGGGCACCCGGGGTTCCCCTGCAGCCAGTCACCAAGATGGGAGGGCATGGGGAGGCCTCCCAGTTCATTCCCCAGCAGACCTGGAAGTGGACTGGAAGTAGTTGTCTCCTATGGGACACTCCATGCGTCCCAACATCACAGTGATTACAAGTTGTGCCTGCTACCTCAAGGTATGTAGAAAAAAACTTTTAGAGCTGTGTCTATGTCCAAATCACTGATTCTCTGAACCAGCATCGAATCTTTAGATTCAGATATGGCCAAATCGAGTCACTGTCCCTGGTTCAGGCTGAATCTGAATCCGAATTGAACAGGGCCCGCTTCGCACACCCCTAGCTGCCAGTTAATGCACTTATTATCACCTGAAATCAAGGGGAGATTTCTGTATATTCAAACTTGAAGCTAAATTTGCGGTGCCTGCCAGCTAGTTCAACCTCAGTTCTAGTTCAGTAGCAACTTCTCTGGGAGGCAGCAGGAGCTAAATTCTTCCATAGCCTGTTGGGGAGTTGGGCGCGGGGGTCTGCTGTTGAAGGGTATGTATGGCAGGTACCGAATGCTCTGTGTGGAAGCCTGTTAGGAGTTGGCAGCTGTCAGATGGCAGCTGAGAGGTCTTTTGAGGGACATGGGGCTCCACACATCCTCTTAATGCATGAATGCTTTCAGGCCCTGGAGAAAAAAGGGATCAGCCACCTGGAAGAGAAGGACCTGAAGGAGAGAAACAAACAAATCCAGGAGGACAATCGCCTGGAACTGCAGAAGGTAAGTACTCCCTCTGGTTCCCAGCGCCTGCTCTCATGGACCTCCAGCTATCCCAACTCAGGACGAGACCAAGCAGAGTCCATGAGGGATTGAGTGCTGGGCTCTGTTTAAAGTACTGTCTGAGTTCCTGTTCTCAGATCAGCACTGTGGGGAGCAGCGGCCCTGGTCTCTGCTCCATACCAGCTTCCCCCTCTGCTGAGTAGGTGAAGCAGCTGCGCTTGGAGCGGGAGCGGGAAAAGGCGATGCGTGAGCAGGAGCTGGAGATGCTGCAACGGGAGAAGGAGGCAGAGCACTTCAAAACCTGGGAGGAGCAAGAGGACAACTTCCACCTCCAGCAGGCCAAGCTGCGGTAAGCAGGCACCAGTGGCTCAGCTGTGGGAAGGGCTGGTGGAGGGTCCAGGCACCCAGTGCTCACCCTGGACCCTCCTGTCATGTGCAGATCAAAGATCCGGATCCGGGATGGCCGTGCCAAGCCTATTGACCTGCTGGCCAAGTACATCAGTGCAGAGGACGATGACCTAGCAGTAGAGATGCATGAGCCTTACACTTTCCTGAATGGCCTGACGGTATCTGACATGGAGGATCTTTTAGAGGATATCCAGGTACCTGCTCTGTGGGGAGCACAGACAAGCACCCTCCTTCCTGGTCCATCCCTCCTCACCTTCTGCCACCAGGGCTTCATGTTCTGCTGATGAGGTTGGGAGCTGCTGATGCTTCCTCCTTTCCTTTACCCACAGCTTCAGTCCCAACTTGCACTCATCCTTTTACCTGCATAGTAGTCAATAGAACAGCAGCACCAGCAGGGGCCAACAGCCTGATGCAGACAGCAGCGAAGGACAGACCCCTGACTTCCGTATGCTCCTTAATTGCAGGTTTACATGGAGCTGGAGCAAGGCAAGAATGTGGATTTCTGGAGGGACATGACCATCATCACTGAGGATGAGATCTCCAAGCTGAGGAAACTGGAGGCTTCTGGGAAGGGACCAGGTGAGAGGGCAGGAATAGCTGCCTGCCAGAACTCACAGTTAGGGGCAGGCAATTATTTTGGGTGGAGGACCACTTACTGTGTTTTGGCAAGCTGTCAAGGGCTTGGGTAGCCCTGCTCCTTGGTAGGTGCCCCACCCCTGGTGGCCATCTTGGGACTGAAAGTCCCACCCCCTAAACCCGAACCTTTGCCACCAGAAGTCACTCCCCTTGTCCCTGGAAATACTCCTTTCAGCAAGGGGTTTTGCCATCTCAGAACCTGAAAAATATCGAATTCTAAAAATCAAACATCTAGAGCAGCCATGTCCAACATACGGCCAGCGGGCCACCATGTGACCCACCAAGCCATTTTCTGTGGCCCAAGGTCCCTCACTGAGGACAGGCAGGTGGGGGAGGGGAGGGGAGCTGCTCCCCACTGCGGGGCTGGGCTTGCGCGACCTCCCACGTCACGTGAGCTGGGTCCTGTTGCCACCCCGAGGGCTGCACATCATGGGGTTGCCCTGGCTGCACCTGATGGGACGAGTTGAGGACAGCGCCTGCTTTTACTCATCTCCGGCTTGGCCCCTTGCCCCCGGCATCCTGTCCACCTCCTAGGGCCTGCCGGGCTCAGTGGCTGTGGGGCGGGAACGGGGCGCAGTGCCCAGCACAGGCAGCCAGCAGGGCAGCCCCAGGGGGGCCTCAGCAGGCGGGGTCCTGGCGTGACCTCTGCGGGGTGAGGTGGTGGAAGCCGGTGTCTGCCGGGCCTTGCGCTCCAGGCTCGCAGTGCTGAGCCCACCGGGGCTGTGTGCACAGGCGGCCAGGCACCATGGTGAGCAGGGCCATGCGGGCGGGTGAGTGAGGGGCTGCGGTGCAGCAGCTACCTCGCTCCGGCCCCCCTTGGACTGCACTGCTCAGGGCTGGGAGGGGGGAATTGTTGCTCCCTGCAACTGGGCTGGGCGCTGCTTTCCTGCTGCGGCGGCTGCCTGTGCCCTCCTGGGGGCCATTTGCCTTCACTGCAGGGAAACGCGGAGGAGCGGAGCCTCCCTGGGCAGACCAGGCCTGAGACCCTGCCAGGCTGGGAACCAGCTTCGCTCCCGCAGTTCCACCGTCCCCCATCTTGCGTGTTGGCTTGGCCCCAGCCGCATCTGCCTGAGCACTGCCAAGACTTTGGGCAGTGGTGTTGCTGGTGTGGGCAAGGCCTGGGGAAGCAGTGGCATAGGTGGCCCCTTGGCCTGCGTGAGAGCACTGTTTACATCAGTTTGGTTACATATGTTAATACGGCTGTCAAATATCTTCTGGGGCTGCCTTCAAGTGGTGGTCATAGTAGGCAGAAGGGGGGCCCCAGCTGTTGGGATGGCTGGTCCAAGACATCATTTGCTGTAGTTTGTCACTAGCTGAGCACAGCTGGGGGTTTATGCCAGCTTTGCCTTATTTCAGGCTTGTCCAACATACAGCCCATGGGGTGATAAAATATGAATATGGCTCGCCGGCCCACTGGGTGATAAAAAGTTCACGATCCAGCCCCACATTCAAAAAGTTTGGACACCCCTGATCTACAACATTCATTCATTTGTTTTCAAAAAATATTTTTGTCCTGATTTACATATGTTTGTGTAGTATACACAGAGGTGATTTGCACGATAGCTTAAAATGAAGTCTTACTGTTGCATACTGTGGGGGGTTGGGGGCCATGTGGGGTGGGTATAGGTTTGTGGGGGGCTGTGGGGTGTGGGGAGGATGTGTATGTGGCGGTTTAGTGGGGGAGTGGGGGTGGGGTGAGGGAGCATGTGGGTGCGTGTGTGGGTGTGGGGTTTGTAGGGAGGGAGGCTGGAGTGTGTGAGTATAGGGGTCTGCATAGATGGCAGTGCAAAGGCGGGGGGTGTGTACATGTGTAGGGTGAGGGGGGGTGTGGGACTCTCCCTATAGACACACGTGCCCCTCCCACTCCTGGCCCTGAGATACTGGTGCAGCCCCATGCTCCCACAGTCTGGCAGTTTCAGCCCAGGGAAGCTGGTGCACAGGGAAGCAGTGAAAGCCAAGGCAGGCAGAGGCTTCTGCTTGGGGGGGTGGGGCTGGGTTGGACCAGACTTGCTCTTGAGTCCTGCTGGCTTCTCCTGGGTCCTATTGCCCTGGCTACTGTCATCTGACAGGCAGCCAGGAGCAGATAAGTTAATTTTCTCAACTTTTTAGGTACCCCATGGGCCGGATAGAACAGCTTGGCAAGCTGGATACAGCCCGCGGGCTGTATTTTTCCCTCCCCTGGGTTAGGAGGAGCTAATGCAGACTTCGCTGCTCTCCCTGCCCTTCAAGACAGAGTTCAGGACAAGCCTGGGCAGGCACAGGCCAAGCTTACATCAGACAAGGCTTTGTGGTGAGAGCAGCACAGCATGGACCATGGGCCCCCTGCCCATGAATAACAAAATCTTGGCATGCTCCAACTTGGCAGTGGCATATCTCAGCCTGGCTTCCTCTGCAGTCAGGCAGGGAGCACGCAATCCTGGAGGACTGGGCTCGTGGGCACCCCCACTCTCCTAGCTACAGTTCGGGGTCCCATGCCTATTGGAGCTGGGAGACACTAACCCTTTCATGTCCCTGTGGCAGGAGAGCGTCGAGAAGGAGTCAACGCCTCTGTCAGCTCAGATGTGCAGTCTGTATTCAAGGGGAAGACGTACAACCAGCTGCAAGCTCTCTACCAAGGCATTGAGGGCAAGATCCGGGCAGGTGGGCCCAACCTAGACATTGGCTACTGGGAAAGCCTGTTGCAGCAGCTCAAGGCGTATATGGCCCGGGCCAGGTAAGGGTATAGCTGGTAGGAACTGGTTGGGCAAATGGGGCAGCTTTGGGTAGGTGACACAACCACGAAGTTGGACAGCTTTCCAAGCCCAGAAGTGGCAGAGCTCCTGCCAACTGGCTGCAGATTGCGTCCTTTCTTGGCAGGGGGGTGGAAGGGATGGTTTGCATTCCAAGTCATCCCGACTGGGCAGGAGGAAGCATGCAGCCTGTGGTGCAGAGGGATCGGTCCAGATACTGTGGATGACAAAGGCAGGTGTCATTGAATCCCCTCCTTCTCTCTGAATGGAGAAGTTCCTGCTGCCTGATACTGAGCCCCCTTTTTGGCTGGGAGGGGACCTGAGCTCGGAGCCAAAGTGCTTTACGTTACTACAGTCTCATGCGAGTGGTACTGGACTGGAGTGGGTGGGCACCTATTCTGTCAGGCCTGCATCAGGAGCAATTCAACATCTGCTGGTAACTGCTTCCTTGCAGGCTGCGGGAGAGACACCAGGATGTGCTGCGCCAGAAGCTGTACAAGCTGAAGCAGGAGCAGGGTGTGGAGAGTGAGCCACTCTTCCCCATCCTCAAGAAGGACCCATCTTCCCCCAGTGACAGGTACGTTTCTTTCTTATGTAAGTTACCCTGTTAGCTTTCTATGATGCCTTTGGTCCCTAAGGTGCAGCATGGGCCAGCAGACAGCACATGGGGCTCAGAGAAGGCCCCTCTGTTCAGTGCCTGCCACTGCTCCTGCCCTACCTTGACACCTGTTTCCTGATTTGTGAGGCATGCCAACAGAATGGGGTGGCCTGAATAAAACAACCAGAGCTCCAGGGGCAGGAACAAGGGACCAAGGGCAAGTCTGAAGGGCTGTGAGGGGGCTGCTGATCCTTGAAGGCTGAGCTGTCCTCTCAGGGTCTGGTGTTGGGGCAGACTGACTCAGTGCTGGTGCCTCAACTATACTGTGTGCCTGAGGGGGTCCATCAGGCATATGTAGCCCCAGTGCAGATGTCCAGCCCTTGAATGTTGCTAATATTCCTTTGCGCTTCCCTTGTTGACAAAGGCTTCGTGCCCCTGTGTAGTGAAAGGCCCTATCCAGTGTTCCTGAGCCAGGGAGATTTTGCATCCAGGCAGTACAGCTGAAGTGGCTACAGGAGCTGTTGCAGTGGAGCACTGCAGGGCAGGTTCTCTTCTCTCACACCTGGAGAGTCCTTTACCAAGTATTCTCATTCCTCTGGGGTCAGGAAGTCCCCTACCATTTGGGAGAACCCAGGGCCTAGCAATTATTGGGAACGAAGGGGGAGTGCTGATATGTAGGCTGCAATAAGCTTCCCCTTCTCCTTGGCTCTGCTGCCCCTACACCCCTTGCACAGCACTAGTTTCTTTCCTGAGGATCGCAGAAAAGAAGCTAATGTGCTAGGGGTCCCCTGATGTTCAGTATCTGCCATCCCTGCGAGAACTATCCTGCAAGGTGCTCCCAGCCTTCCACAGGGAAACCTTAGCGCACCGGGCCCTTCCCATCTTGCTCCAGAAGCTGTGGGCTGCACTGGCCAAGGAATGTCCATTTTTAAGAGAGGCAGATGCGTCACTCAGCCCATGGCTGCTTCCCTGCTTCGAGATCTCTGCAGTGTAGGTCACAACATGGTTTTGCTCAGGATTAAACTGAGATATCAGTGGCCTTAGGATGGCTTTAGGAATAGCCATGCTTGTGCGGTGCTTGGGGCTGGTTTGGCCTCTGTGGCCTGCGGCTCCCATAGGGTAACTTGATGACACCCCCAGTTGATGGCTGTGGAGTAGGTCTGGGGTGTGTCCAGCAGAGGGCAGCACTGAGGCATCCGTCCTCTGTCTCCAACTCCTGGAGTACAGCCCTTGAATGTGGTCTGGCTGATCACCCCAGCTGTCACAATGAAGTGTCTAGGGCAGGGACTCCTGAATTAGGAGACACAAATCCCATGGAGCCACTGATTACCCCATGTGCCCACGGTTAATGGGACAGGGCACCAGCCGTCCCCTGTCCCACAATGAGAGCTACATCAGGGAGCTTGTCCCTGACTGAAGTTGCTAAGTCATGCTGGGTTTGCTTTTGCTTCCCGCAGGGTAGGAGCAGTCTTGCTTGCTTACCCTGAGCAGGGAGATGTGGGGAGCCCTGCACATGAGCAGCAGCGAGCATGTGCAGGGGTTGCAGGTAATAGCCCTACTGCAACTGGGGGCCATGGCTGGAAAACGTTTAGGAATCATGGGGGCTGGGACTCTCCCAGCGCCCATCTGTGTCACCTATCTCCTCTGCCTTGTAGGCCTGACCCAGAAGAGAGCACCTCAGTGCAGCCTGGCCCCTCCTCAGAGCCTGGGGAAGAGGCTGAGACGGAGGCCAAGGGGGATGGGGAGGGGGAAGCAGTGCTCATGGAAGAGGACCTGATCCAGCAGAGTCTGGATGACTACGATGCCGGAAAGTACAGCCCAAGGCTGCTGGGCTCCAATGAGCTGCCCTTTGATGCTCATGTTGTGGAGGCAGAGGAGGATCTTCAGCGCCTGCTGCTCCTGAGGCAGCAGCTCCAGGTCACAGGTAGGAAGTGCCTGGTTGGTTCATGCCCAAGGGCCAGCTGGGCTTGGAGCTTCCACGGCTTTGAGGAGATCTGGGTTGGGGTTGTTCACGCCTCAGGGTCTGCCCCAGGAAGCACAAAACAAGAGGCTCTGGGAGAGCAGCATCTGGAAGCATGTTGTGCGCAGTGGTCATAGAATCCTAGAAAATTGGGTTGGAAGGGACCTCAGGAGGTCATCTAGTCCAATTCCTTGTGCAAAGCAGGGCCATTCCCAACTAGATCATTTCAACCTGGGCTTTGTTGAGTGGGGCCTTAAAAACCTCCAGGGGTGGAGATTCCACTACCTCTTTAGGTAACTTGTTCTAGTGCTTAACCGCCCTCCTAATAAGAGAGTTTTCCCAATATTGAACCTCAACTTCCCTTGCTGCAACTTAAGACCATTGCTCCTTGTTCTGTCATCTGTCACCACTGAGAACAAGTCCAGCTCCACCTTCTTTGGAACCCCTCTTCAGGTAGTTGAAGGCTGCTATTAAATCCCGCCCCCCAGCCTTTACTTCCACAAACTAAATAAACCCAGTTCCCTCCATTGCTGGGACCCAAACACCAGGGGTCCGGGAAAAGTCTGGCAGTAGCTTGCCTTGAGGTGGTCTAATACAACATTTAACAAAGCCCAGTGCTCAGCCCAGGTCTGAAGGCGTGGTGGGTTTGGGTGATCACAGATTCACAAAAGTTTAGGGCTGGAAAGGACCTCATGAAATCATCAGGTCCAGCCCCTCTGCTCTGGGCAGGAAAGGCTGCTGAGATGCACCTGGAGTGTTCCTGGCATGCTGGGTGTTGGAGAGCTCTCACCAGGTTATTGCCTGTGAGCTTTGTCAGTCCCTCAGCCAGCGCCATCCTCTTGGAGCCTGACCTACAGTCCAAGGAGATGGCCCCAACCTCCCTCTTCTTGGTGGTGCCATGAGGCGGGGTTCACTAGCGCAGCTGCTGGTATATGGATGAGGCCTTGACCAGTGGAAAAGTGGTCCCTCTGTCCTTGGCATGACTCTCAGCAGCTCCCACTAAAGCAGCTGTTAGAGAGAGAGGCGCTAGGCCCTCATTCCTCTCTGTAGTGTCTGGGGTGCTGCTGGTCCTGTCCCCACTCTGAGCCTCTCCCTGACTCGGGTCTTGACCTTTCCCCACAGGAGATGCCAGCGAGAGCGCGGAGGATATCTTCTTCCGCAAGGCCAAGGAGGGCATGGGTGCCGACGAGGCTCAGTTTAGCGTGGAGATGCCCCTGACAGGCAAGGCCTACCTGTGGGCTGACAAGTACCGGCCCCGCAAACCCCGCTTCTTCAACCGGGTGCACACAGGCTTTGAGTGGAACAAATACAACCAAACTCACTATGACTTTGACAACCCCCCACCGAAGATTGTCCAGGGCTACAAGTTCAACATCTTCTACCCTGACCTGATTGACAAGCGCTCTACGCCCGAATACTTCTTAGAGGCCTGCCAGGACAACAAGGACTTTGCCATCCTGCGCTTCCACGCCGGCCCCCCCTATGAGGACATTGCCTTCAAGATTGTCAACCGCGAGTGGGAGTACTCCCACCGCCACGGCTTCCGCTGCCAGTTTGCCAACGGTATTTTCCAGCTCTGGTTCCACTTCAAGCGCTACCGCTACCGCAGATGAAGGAGCTAAGCTGGGCACTTGGCCAGGCTCTCCCTGTTGCTGCTGGACCCTATGGGGCAAGGAGTACAGAGCCCCTAGCCTGTCCCTTCTCTGATGTCTCTTGCGCTAAGGGGTACCATTTCCTTGGCGTTTGTCTGTGCCCTGTGCCACTTGGACATTCCCCACCGCCCGGCCCTGAGGCTGGGCTCTAGTGGATCAGTATGGTGTATCTCTCTGGAGGCAGGGGTCCTCTCCTCCCCCTTGGGAGGAGGTTTTAAGTGGTTCTAGTGTGGGATCTTGGGATGGGTGAGTCTGGAGTGACTCATCCAGCAAATTAAACCTATATTCTCTGAAGTGCCTGGTTATGTTTGTATTTGGTGTGGTGTGGTGTGGTTGTGTGCACAGGACCAGCCAGGAGAGCCTGAGGCTGGCCTGTAGGGTAAGGGTGGACAGTCTTTTGGGGGGCTAGAGTGCAGTTTAGGGAATTCTGGTGAGCTGTTGCAAGGAGGCAATGCAAATTAATCCTGCCTAGCCCATCCACACTGCACCCACCGCCAGGAGCACCAGATGGAGTAGACGGGTGGGTGTGGTCTCCATAGAGACTAGCCTGGGACCCCAAGGGCAGGGCATGCTCTGCTGGGTGGATGAGATGGGGCTGTGGGTGGGCAGTGCCAGGATCATGGGGTGGTGACAGCACGGGGCCAGAACCCAGAGCAGAGCTGCAGTCTGCTCCCTGCACATCTCTGCCCTGGGCCCTAGCCCCATGCTGTCACTCCCACATGATCCTGGCCCCACCTTCCCATCCCACTCCCAGATGCTATTCCCCACCTGCCTGCAGCCCCATCCCATCCGCCCAGCTGACCAAATCCTGCCCATGGGGGACACAGCCAGTCTCCGTGGAGACCCTGCCTGCCGGCTTCATCTGTTGCCTCTGCTCCCAGGGTCCCAGGGGGTGCTGGGCCTACCCTGTGTTGCTCTCTGTGGTGGTACGGCTGCCTGCGGGGTCTCGGGCCTGCCCCTCCACTCCCTGGGAATGATACATGCCCGCGGGCGAGCAGGGGCCTCGGCAAGGGACACAGTGAGGAAGGGAGTATGCAGAGGAGTTTGGCTGCTCGGCAAGTGCAGCTGGCAGGCTGTGGGTGCTTCACGCCTCCTGCCTCTGCCTCCGCTTCTGCCGCCATGGCAATGGGTGTAGGGCAGATGAGCCAGGGTGCCCAGGAAGCAGGGCTGGGTCTGGTGGTGGCAGCAAGACTGGCAGCGGCACCTGGAAGGAGCTGCTGCTGCTAGGGCTGCCAGGAAACAGTCCTACCACCATGCTGCCCCAGCCCTGTTGCATGCCTGGAGGCAGTGGGACCAGCTGCACATGGGCAGAGCTGGCCCCTGTGCCTGGCGGGGCCAAGGAACCCCCCAGGGGTCCGATTAAATCCCTTGGTGGATGGATCTGACCCGTGGGCTATACTCTGCTCACCTGTGTTCTAGGGCAGTGTTTCTTGACCCAAAAGTAGGTCACAAGAATTTATGACACGGTCACAAACAAATTTTAAAAATGGATTCTCCTTTAAAAGAGAAAAACAGGGAAATGGTGGATTTTGCCTTGCAGGCTGGCAGAGCTCCAGCCTGCGAGGGGCTGCTTGGGGTCCCCCATGCCCCCCCACACCCACACCCACCCACACGGGAGGGGAGGGTGGGGGGCACTGGGGCTGGACTGGCCACTGATATTTACAAATGGGTCCTGGTACAAAAAAGATTGAGAACCATTGTCTTAGGGGGTTGGAAGTGTGTGTGTAAATGAGGGCTAGATAGCTGCTGTGAAGTTGGCATTGATGCCTACACAGTCAGCTGGGTCCCAAATTGACTGGAGGGCTGAACCCAGAGAGCGGTGGTGGATGGGTCAGTTTTGACTTGGAGGAATGTGGGCAGTGGGGCCCCCCAGGGCTCGGTCTTTGGGTCCACACTGGTCAACATCTTTATCAGCGACTTGGACAAGGGGGACAAAGCACCCTGTTCAAATTCGGAGATGACGCTAAGATGTGGGGAGAAGTGGGCACGCTAGAAGGGAGGGACAGGCTACAACTAGATCTAGACAGGTTACAGGGGTGGGTGGATGAGAATAGGATGGGATTCAACACTGACAAGTGCAAGGTGCTGCACCTGGGGAGGAAGAACCAGCACCATACCTACAGGCTGGGGAACTCCCTTCTCGTCAGCACAGAGGCAGAAAAGGATCTTGGAGTCGTCATTGATGCCAAGATGAGCATGGGCCGGCAGCGTGGGGATGCAGTCAGGAAGGCCAACCGCATCTTGTCATGCATCCATCTCAAGCAGGTCCAGGGAGGTGATCCTCCCCCTCTATGCGGCACTGGTCAGGCCGCAGCTGGAGTACTGCGTCCAGTTCTGGGTGCCGCACTTCAGGAGGGATGCGGCCAGCATTGAGAGGGTCCGAAGGAGGCCACTCGCATGATCAGGGGACAGCAGGGCAGACCCTACGAGGAGAGGCTATGGGTCCTGAACCTGTTCAGCCTCCACAAGCGAAGACTGAGAGGGGATCTGGTGGCTGTCTGTAAACTTACCGGGGGGGACATGCGGAGAATGGGAGAGTCCCTGTTCCTCCGAGCACTACCTGGAGTAACAATAACAGCCATAAGTTGACTGAGAGTAGATTTAGACTAGACATCAGGAGGCGCTACTTCACGGTCAGGGCGGCTAGGATCTGAAACCAAATTCCAAGGGAAGTGGTGCTGGCCCCTACCCTGGGGGTCTTCAAAAGGAGGCTTGATAATCACCTAATTCTTTCCTGCCCATGTCAGGGGGTCAGACTTGATGATCTGCTCAGGTCCCTCCTGGCCCTATCAATTATGAAACTAAGTTTTTAAATCTTCTCTGGGATACAGAAGGTTGGGTGGGAGATCTGGGATGAATGAGGCCTTTCTGCTCCAAAATCTGTAGGTGGATCTCGTTGCAAGGAGCAGGATCGAGGTTTACGTCACTTGGCAGCTCGTATGAATCTGTACTCAAGCACCAATATCATTTGAAGGAGTGGGGTGGGGGGTGGAATTTCTTCCCAAGTTGCACATGAATGTTTTGCAGTGTCGTTAAGATGTTCTTTTCCCCCCTCATGTCTTTAATTGTCTTCTGCATTCTTAGTAGGATTGAAGTGTAGTTGTAGCCATGATAGTCTAGGGCAACGTTTCGGAAGCCATGGGTCGTGACCCAAAAGTGAGATGCAAGAATATATGAAAGGGTCACAAACAAACTTTTGAAAAATGGATTCTCCTTTAAAGGAAAAAAATGTGGAAAACGGTGGGTTTCCCCTTGCAGGCTGGCAGAGTTTCAGCCTGCAAGCGGCTGCTTGGGGCTGGGGGGAGCAGGAGGAGGGCGATCAGACAGGCGCTGTCACATGTATGCATGCACACGTGCACGTGGCAACCAGGCAGGCAGCATGGGGAGCAGCTCTCGCAGTTTCCCATAGGTAAGTCTACGGGGTGGGGGCATAGACGATGCATGGGGGGTGGTGCACAGGCAACATGGGCAGGTATGGGGGGGGAAGTGCTCCCCACAGACTTGTGTGCTCACTGCAGGCATGGAACTGCAGTCTGGCCAGACTGGCACAGGCAGGAGCCACCTCCACAGCCCAGTGGGGAGGGACCAGCAGAGCAGGGCAGTTAAATGTGTTGCCCACCCCCCTCAGTCCATTATTTCTCGCACAGCTGGCGGGGGAGAGTCCTGCTGGTGGCAGCAGCAGCAACAAGGCCTGCAACCCCCCTGCTCCACCCTCCCATGCTGGGTCCCACCTACTAGGCCATGGAGGAGGCTCCTGCCTGTGCCAGTGTGGCCAGGCCTGTGCCCACTGTGGGCGCACAAATCTGGGGGAGCACGTGCCTGCCCAAGGGGGGGGGGCTGGGCCTGGGAGCAGAGGGCAGTGGGTTGGGAGTGAGGGGCACCAGCAGGGCCAGGGGGCTGTTTTCTGCTTGAACTATTTGATGGGTGCGGACTGGCCATTGATGTTTACAAATGGGCAAAAAAGGTTGAGAACCATTGCTCTAGGGATAATGACCACAGCCTTGCTCTCCAGCGGCCGCCAGAGGGTGCCCGGCACTTGCTGCGGGAGGTGCAGGCCCCTCGGCAGCACTGCTTGAGGCTCCGCTGCAGAGCGTGGCGGGGGAACGAGCCCAGGCTGGACGGAGGAGCTCAGCCTTTCCAGGGGGCCAGACGGCTGCATGGCTGCGCAACCTCCTGCCACCCTGCTGATTTGAAGTGGTTTTATGCCCTCCTGCTTCGCTGCCAGTGCTGCCCTGCAGGGAAGAAGCAGGAGCTCAGCGCGTTGGAGGTGATGTCCTGGGGTGCTGACGGTCTGTGGTCCGTGTGGTGCTGTGAACGTGCCTGGCCGCGTGGACGGGATGCCTGGATCCTACCGTGTTCACCTGAATCCAAGGCAACTTTTAATTTAAGATGACCTCCCATAATTAGGTGGGCAGCAAAGCAAGCAGGGGGCAGGTGCTGAGGGGGTCAAGTGGCCTGACCCTTATCCCTTGCTGCCTGTGCCCCCTGGTGCCTGCCGTCACTTGCTTTCCTATCACAGCTTGTTCTCTGGCTGGGTCTCTGCTCCAGCTTGGGGCACAAAGGACGGGCTGCCTCCAGCCCCCATCTGACCACACAATAGCGATTGCAATGGCAACAGCTTTGGCCTCAGCCCCCAGTCGGGGCCAGAGCTGTCACTTCTGCAGCTGCATGGCCAAGCAGGGACCAAAGACAGCATGTGCTCCCTGCCTCAGGCCACAGCCGCGATGGGAAGGGAAGTGGCAGGTGTGATGTCAGGGAGCAGAGGTGTGGGGAGCAACTGCAGCTCTACCCCCAAGCCCTGGGTTGGAGCCGCAGCTGCTGGCTCTCCCCCCCTTGTACTCAAATCTAAGATGAGGGGCTCTTTCCCCATGTTGAATGGGGGGACAACTTAAGTCTTGGATTTGAGTAAATATGGTATTTCCATGTTGGAGGGGGCAGGGGGAGGGTTGCTGCCTGATGGAATAGGCCCCAGGAGTCCCGAGTCCAGTCCCTTGCTCCAGGACCTGACAGGCCCTGGGGTTGCCTTTGAGCTCCAGGTAGAGCCATCCAGCCCCTGGGAAGATTCTCCTTTCTCTGCCCCAGGCCAGGACAACGCCCGGACCGCGCTCGAGCAGCCAGCGCCCTCCGTGCTCGTACTCCCTCGTGCTGCGGAGCTGAGCCAGACTCCTGCAGCTGGTGCAGACAGACTGTCCTCGGTGATGTTTTCCAGGCCTGATCCCATCGGCCCATGCCAGATCTGTCCGAAGAGATGTTCCCCAGCTGTGGCTGTGGTGCCCTTTGCTCCGGGGGCTGCGCCTGTAATGAAGGATCTCATTGCTCTGCTCCAAGTCCCTTCCTGGCCAGATTCCTTTCAAGTCCCTGCTGGGATTCATGCCTGCCCTTGGTCCGCGCTGCTGGGATGAAAGGCCAGAGGGTGGCCGGGTGTTGCATTATGGAGCTGACCTGGGGTGTCTCATAGCTGTTGTACATGGAGAGAGCTTATCTTACGTGGGGCTGTGCTGCCCTGCAGAAACTGCCCTAGGGACAGCGTGGGATGACAGGAGCCACTTGGCAGCAGGCATCTCCCAAGCTGCTGGGCCTTGCCCCTCTGCCTCCTGGATGTGTGCCAGCATAATTTTCTCGAACAGCTTGCCTAGGATCGAGGTGAGACTAACCGGCCTATAGTTTCCTGGGTCCTCCTTCCTGCCTTTTTTGAAGATGGGGACCATGGTGGCCCTCTTCCAGTCCTCCGGTACCTCACCAGAGCACCACGAGTGCTCGTACAACCGTGCCAGAGGACTTGCAATGATCTCGGCCAGTTCCTTTAGAACTCCAGGGTGGAGATCATCCGGGCCGGCTGCCTTGAATATGTCCACAGAGTCAATGATGACCCCCAGATCCCTTTCCGCCTCCATGCTGATACGAGGGGAGTTCCCCAACCTGTAGGTATGGTGCCGGTTGTTCCTCCCGAGGTGCAGCACCTTGCACTTGTCTGTGTTGAAACCCATCCTATTCTCGTCCGCCCACCCTTGTAACCTGTCTAGGTCTGATTGTAGCCTGTTGCATCCTTCCAATGTTCCCACATCCCCCCACATCTTAGTGTCATCAGCAAATTTGAACAGGTGCTTTTTACCCCCTCATCCAAGTCGCTGATGAAGATGTTGAACAGCGTGGGCCCGAGGACCGAGCCCTGGGGGACCCCACTGCTCACATCCCTCCAGGCTGAGAAGGACCCATCCACTACCACCCTCTGGGTGCGGGCCTCCAGCCAGTTGGCGACCCATTTGACTGTGTGGGTGTCTACACCACAGCCCCCAGTTTCTTAATGAGAACGGGGTGAGAGACAGTGTCAAAAGCCTTCCGGAAGTCCAGGAAGTTTATATCCGCTGCTACCCCTACATCTAATGATCTGGTGATCTGATCGTAAAAGGCCCCCAGGTTGGTCTGACAGGACTGGCCACTGATGAACCCATGTTGGTTGCCCCTAAGCTTGCAGTCCCCTGCTGGCCCCTCCTGACTGACCACAAGATGAACATGAGCCACCAGTCAATGCCGCAGCCAGCAAAGCAAATACAACTCTGGCTTGCATATACTGGTGCATCTCAAGCAAGACCCAAGAACTGATCCTCCTTGGTGAGGCCACAGCTGGAGTACTGCATCCAAGTCTGGGCTCCACACCTTAGAAAGGACATGAAGAAACTTGAGAGGGTGCAGGGGAGAGCCATGCACATGATCAGAGGGCAAGAGAAGAGGCTTATGAGTCGAGGCTGAGAGGCATGGGACTCTTCAGCCTGGAGAAGTGAAGGCTTAGGGTGACTTGGTGGCAGCCTGAAAGTACATAAGGGGTGTGCATCAGGAACTGGGAGAACATCTGTTCACCAGGGCATCCCCAGGGAAGATGAGGTTTAACGGTCACATACTGCTGGAAGATGATTTTAGGCTGGACATAAGGAAAAACGTCTTTACTGTCCGGGTCTCCAGAGTCTGGAATTGACTCCCCACCAAAGTGGTGCAAGCAGCTACTCTGGATACCTTTAAGAAATGGTTAGATGCTTATCTTGCTGGGGTGATCTGACCCCAGCTGACTTCCTGCCCCTGGGGCAGGGGCTGGACCCAGTGATCTCGTGAGGTCCCTTCCAGCCCTAATGTCTACGAAATCTACTCTCCAGTGTATCTACTACTTCCCCCCAGCTTGGTGCCTTCTGCAAACTTGCTGAGGGGGCACTCTGTGCCATCTTCCAGGTTGCTGATGAAGACATTGAACAAAACCGGCACCAGGACCAACTCCTGAGGCACTCCACTTGGTACCGACTGCCAACATTGAGCCTTTGAATACTACCCTCTGAACCTGATGCTCCAGCCAGTTTTCTATCCATCTTACAGTTCATTCATCCAACCCATACATCCTTAGCTTGCCTGCATGAATGTCGTGAGAGACCGTACCAAAAGCCTTGCTAAAACCAAGGTATACCACATCCACAGGTCTCCCCACGTTCACAGAGCCAGTCACCTCGTCATAGAAGGCAATCAGGTTGGTCAGGCATGACTTGCCCTCGGTGAGTCCATGCTGACCGTTCACAATCACCGCCTTCTCCTCCAAGTGCTTCAAGACGGATTCCTTGAGGATCCGCTCCATGATTTTTCCAGGGACTGAGGTGAGGCTGACTGGTGTGTAATTCCCTGGATCCTCCTTTTTCCTGGGCCATGCCCCTGCAAACAGAGAGCCCGGGCCTCTGCCTACAGAGGAGGTGGACTGAGGGATTCTGACTTGGAGAAGGCCTCTGCAAATGGAGAAACCTGGGTGGGCACTTACAGGGGATGCCCAGGCGACACAGGATTGGGCCCCTGAAGCCCTGGGAGCACCTGCCCGGGGTGGCTGGAGAGTCGGCGAGCCCCAGGCTGACTGCGCTCTCCCGCTGCAAAGCAAACAGGCGTTTGCTCCAAAATGGCAGCACTGATTTATGCCACCTACTGTCACGGCCACAACCTTAGGCCATTGCAGTATGCCAGGGCCACAGTGTTTGTTCACCTAACTCCCCCCTGCTATGGGACCATCCCAGTTCCCGGCTGCCTCGTTAGATTAGGGAGCATCCCTAAATGATCATTTTTATCAATCCATCTTCTCTTCTAACAACGTGACTACAAAGATCAATTAACACCCATCGCTCCTCTGCAGCAGGGGGTCAGCAGCCTGAGGCCGGAGGGTGCGGGGACGGCTGCTGCAACACTTTGCTGTGTCCCTATGACGCTATAATGGGTCGTATACCAGGCAAGGCGACGAAGACACAGTTGTCCTAAACTAAAAGCAAGTTTATTGACCCCTAACGGATACCATTCTAATTAGAACTGAGGCAGCATTTGCAGTTTAAAATGTGAGGTTTGTAGCTAGTCAAAGCAGATGCTCACCACCCTGCAATGTTGTGAACATGCTGGTCGCTCAGGCCATGAAGTCTTGTCTGAGGCCTGGTTCCCACGTCTGCTGCTGAGACAAGATCTTGGATCAGTGACAGGGTCTTTTCAGGGGTGCTCTGAAGGGGGTACTCTCTCACCTCTTTTTATATACCATAGCGCTTGCATTTCTTAATATGTAAAATTAGCTTAAGCCTTCCTCCTAACGCATGTTAATACTCTTGCTTCTGTTTGCCAAATATGGTTACCTTTAACTGTCAGTTTCTATTCGGAAAGAAATCTTTTCATTTGTCGGTGGGGGTAGGTTTTGGTCTGACTGTTCCTCTTTTGCCCAGGTTATATTGATTCAATGTAGTTATCCAACTTCCTGATTTGTATTTTTCCATCTGCTCTTTTCACCAGGTGCATGTGTCAACCACAATACAAGCTAAGCATGCAGCTTGAGCTAAACACAAGGGTCAAAGTCAGGCTTGAAGGCCTCTGGGTCCCAACAAGGGCTTCACCCATTCAGGACCAGGGGGCAGGAAAAAGCAGCCTCGGAGGCACGGCAGGGGTGGGAAGAGGGGCAGTGACTGCAGCTGCAGGGGTGCAGCTGGGTCGGAAGCTGCCTGCACTTGGCACTAAACTCCTTTGAAGTGGCCCCTGCTCCAAAATGCTGCCAACCCCTGATCTACAAAGGAGAGGGTACTAGCCCAATACTCTGGAGCGAGTCTTTAATGCTCACTTTCCTATTCATCCCTTTCTGCAGCCCCTTTACTGAGACCCTGCGAGACTTGCAGGAAGCTTCACCTTCCTCTCAGACCCGGGATGTCTCAGACCCCCTGAGGAGCCTGAGTACCTCGTTTACCGATGATCTGGTTCTCCTCCTTTTGGTGTGAAGGTAGGAATACGTACCTGGCAGGGGAAATGCTGCCACTAAGGCATTTTTCCCAAGGGCAAGGGATAACCCCCTTTCTGGCATGGGAGGTTAATGTATAGTTAACCTCCCATGTTCGTGTCCCATGGGAAGACCTTGGCTTTATGCCCACTTTATGGAAATAGGAGACTCCTCCCTAGCTCACTCCTGCAGCTGTATGGCTGAGGGCGAGTGAAACTCGGGGGCATCTGAACCCCAAGCCTCCGGGCTTGGGCCTGCAGGTAGGATGCCCGCCAAAGGATTTGGAAACATCCCCAGGTGAGGGTGGAGGATGTTTGCTGGTTGTAGGGCCACTTATGGTTCTGGACTGACTTATGAATTTGGACTTGATTTGGCTTGAAACACAACAAATTTTACTTAAAAAAAAAAAAAAAAGTCTGTTGAGGACAGTCCTCGTCCATCTACTTCGTCAGGTGCTGCGAGCTTTCTCGAAGCCTGTGATCATATTCTTTGGTGCAGTCCAGATGATATCACCCACCCCAGGCATCCACACCCACATGCTCATAAATCACCTGTACAGTTTTGTGATGCATTTTTGGGGGGCAGAACTCATGCCAAAAGGCAGATGCAGAAATCCATCCCTTCCCAATGGAGTAGCACCTGAGCCTACCTCAGAGCCTTCCTCTGGCAGCTTCAGCTGCCAACATCCCAAAGTGGCATCCAGCTTCCTGAAAAATTGTGCATTTGCAGATGGGGCCCCAATCTGTTTGCTAACTGCAATTTAAAATGTTCTTGTTTGATAGCCTTGTTGGGACCCCTCACATGCAGCTAGGTATTCTTTTTCTCCACAATAACTAACTTACCCATGCTGCAGGTTCCTGAGTTTTCCAGCCTAGCCTGCCAAAACAAAGGCTGAGGGGTGATGTGGGTCCTCTCCATAAATCCATGAGACCAGGGAGGAAGAAGACTAAAGCTAAAGGGCAATGTGAAGCCAAGAACACACAGGGGGCTAAAACTGGCATGAATGACTGGCTGAACATTAGGCAGAGGTCCCATCTGTCCGATGAGAGGATGCTCCTAACCAGAGGTGGGATGAACTCCATACTCTGTCTAAGCCTGGCTTCATTAGCTCATGAAAGGCATGCTACAGCGTGGCACCAGTGAGGTCTGGGGGGTCCTTCTGCCCAGTTGTCCTGAGCACTTGCAGCTGCACTGCACGGTGGTGACGATGATAAAGCAAGTGTTGCCACACTCGTGTCAGATGCATACAGGCTAGAAAGGCAGTGGTAGGTAGAATGGTCGATGTTAATAATACCTTGGGCACCTGACGGAGGCTGTAAGGGCATTCACAGGTGATGCGGTCGGCTGTCTGAGCTTGAGCACCACAGCTGCAGCCAGCGTCATTGGAGAGGCCCCAAGAGTGCACGCTCACCTTAAACTGTCCAACACCCGTTCTGGGTTAGATTATGCAACCTTCTTGTAGTCCACCCCTCAGTACCTCTCTGGGGGAACCTAATGCCACCCTTGTCGCCACCCCCACATTCAGATTGCTACCCGCTGAGGGGCTTGTGGGACCACCAGCTGGGTTCCCGCACTGATCAGGGGTCAGCAGGGCAGGCCTTATGAGGAGAGGCTACGGGACCTGAACCTGTTTAGCCTCCACAAGAGAAGGTTAAGGGGGGACCTTGTGGCCTGCTACAAACTGGTCAGGGGGGATCAGCAGGTATTGGGGGAGTCCCTGTTCCCCCGTGCGCTGCCAGGAGTGACCAGGAATAATGGTCACAAACTGGCGGAGGGTAAGTTTAGATTAGATATTAGGAGACGCTACTTCACAGTCAGGGCGGCTAGGGCCTGGAACCGGCTTCCAGGGGAAGTGGTGCAGGCTCCTAGCCTGGGGGTTTTTAAAAGGAAGTTAGATGAGCACCTTGCCGGGGTCATCTGACCCCGGTGCTCTTTCCTGCTAAGGCAGGGGGTCGGACTAGATGATCTACCTAGGTCCCTTCCGACTCTAGCTACTATGAAACTATGAAACTATGAAACTGAGCATAGCACCCTTTTTAGGGCAAGTGGTTACAGCCCCTGGTCCCAGGCTGCTAGCAGGCAACGAATCTCTGTCTACCGTCCTGCAATCAACTTCGAAGGAAGCAGCACAGCTAAGCTCTCTATTAGTCAGATTGCTGCTCAATGCGATGTAGCTGTCCCCCTCCTGCAGGAAATGCGCTGCAGATCACCTGACAGATGGGAATGGCAAGGCTTTAGTCTGGCTGCCTTCATCCTCAGCCAGGCTTATGCAGCCTTTGGCAGAAGAGAGCTTGAGTGGTGCCAGGTTGCTTCCTCACCAGACGGCGACAAGGTTGAGTGGCCGCTCAGCGTGCTCACCTGTGACAGCCCCCTGGAGCAGCCTTGTGCAGGACGCTGACCCAGCAGGGAGTTGGGCCCAGCCCTTCAGCCCACTGCCCCTGAAAGCCACAGGCCAGGAGCAGCTGAGTGGAGCTGGGGGGAAGTACCGAGAGGAGGGTGCGTCGACGGAGGCGAGAGCTCCAGCCGTGGCAGGCATGCTAATGTGCCGTGCTGGGGCGGGCTGTTGCCCCTCCCTGCATGGCCTGGGGGAGGGAAAGGCTTCGGCAGGCTGCCCCGGAGATCACCAGCACGGCAGACCCCTCCCACAGGTGCCCGGGATCTCGGGGTGACTGCTGCCTAGAGGTGTGACCCATGGGAGCCCCGGTCCTATTTGGACCAGCTTGTTCTGCAGCCGTCCCTGGCTGCGCATGGTGCTGGGGTCTTTACGAGCCAGGTGTGAGTCCAGGGCTGCCTGTGGCAGCCGTGCCCCAGGGGGACTGTGACATAAGGCCCAGCCCACGTCTCCTGCGGAGAAGCTGAGCTGGAAGCGGGCTCAGATCCCAGACACGGTCATGCTCCAGCCAAGCCAAAAGCCCCGTCTGCACGTCAGGGCCATCCCTGGTGCCAAGCAGTGATGTGTCCGTCTGTGCCCTGGGGCCTGTTTTCTGGGGCTGGGCGAGGCCCTGGCATCCACATTGCACCAGTCACTGCTGGGCTGGGGCTCAACAGGCAACGGGAGGCAGAAGGTCTGCGTCTCCGTCATCTGGTCCCAGTCCTGCCCCAGAGTGACTGAGGAGCAGAGGCAGGCGCTGGCTTGCCCTCAGTGCCTTCTGCGGCACAGCACGCAAGCTGCTAGCGGCTCTAGTGAGACTTTCCAAGGCTCGGGCTCTTCCAGTCTGGTGCTAGGGTGCAACCCATGGGCGAGAGACTCTGCCCTGCTCGCCTGCCCCTCCTGTGGCTGCGTGGGCATTGGAGACCTGCTTGCGGGGTAGGGGGGGCAGTTGGCTGCTGAGTACCAGTGCGCCCCTGGGGAGTGCTAGGCAGCCCGGCATCCTCCTATTTCCTGGCAGTTGCTACCTCAGGGCTCCCAGGCTTCCCTGGAAATCTGGTGCTGGCGTGCCCTACCCCTGCGCAGTGCTGCTGTCAATGGGTGCTCTGCGCTGAGCAAGAACGGGCTGTGAGGGGCCTCCCGGCACCTGCCCTGGGCAGACACGTGAGCCGCGCAGCGCGTGGGAGTGACGGGAGTGTGAGTAATGGCTCTGAGCACAGACTGTAGTTGCACAACCTAGGATTTATGACACCTGGCTGTTGGGCTACTTCCCCACTGGGAGCCCTGCCACATCCCGCCCTCCTGCTCCCAGCACCGCGGGAGCCGGGCCAGCAGAGGCCTTGCTCTGGGCTGGTTTCCTTTCTCCAAGCCCCAGGCTGGGCTGATCATCCCCCTGCCAGCTCTGCAGCACCACAACTGCAGTGTCATGGCACCCTGCCCTAGCCTGCTCCGTGGGCTGCTCCCAGTGGGGTCCTGGCGCAGCCTCCCCGTGGGGTTAGGGAGTCCTCGAGCTGTGACCCTCTGGGCAAGGCTCCAGCCTGCTCCTCGGAGCCAGGCCTGTTCTCCATCTCCTCTGGTGAGCCCTTGCTGCAGCCAGTGCAGACGCCAGGTTCTTCCCCTGAGCCAGGGCGAAGGAGGCAGAGATGCGAGTCCTTGGCCGCCCTCCCGTGACCTCCTTATTAAGCTCCTTAAGGGGAGCCCCTTCTCCTGGAGAGAGGTGAAGTCACCAGGAGCGAATCCCCGCAGCACAAGCAGATTTACGGCTCTCTTCCCCACCTGGAATCCGCACCAGTGTCTCTTGCTGAAGGCGGCCAAACCGAGCTCCCACGCTGCAGCTGGCAGCTGGCAGCTGGATGCAACAGCAAGCTCCAGGCTGCTGGAGGAGGCTCCCTGTGGCCTGTGCTCTGGGGCCGGGCGGCCTCAGCGCTGCGCCAGGCCCTGGGTCCTGGGGAGCCAGATCGTGGCGGAGGCTAACTCAGCAATGCCCCAGCTTTGCTCCCGGGGCACCGTTACCCTGTGGAGTTCACAGCCACTGGGCATCAAGGGGCTGAGACCTCAGGGGATCCAGGGAGGGACGAGCAGGTCTGTGGCTAAGGACACTGTCTAGGACGGGGGTGGGCAAAATGCAGCCCGGAGGCCGGATGCAGCTCAGAAGGCCATTCTATCCAGCCGGCAGGGCCCCTAAAATATTTAGAAAATCAGTATTTATCTGCCCCTGGCTGTCTATCATATGGCCCTCGATAGCTTGCCAAAACTCAGAAAGCGGCCCTTTGCCCAAAATAATTGCCCGCCCCGGTCTAGGACTCACACAGCACATCACAAAAAGCAAACAAGAGCTACCCCAGGGCCTGGGCCACCCTCCCACTCTGGGCACCCACAGTCACCCTCCCTTGGGTGGTGCCAGGCTTCTCCCTGCCTCCGGCAGGGCTGGTGCTGCCCAAAGTCAGACTGGGGTACTCAGCTGGATGGACCATGATCCTGACCCGGTCTGGCCTCCCTCAGGACCTATGAAAATGGGGGAAGCCAGCAGCAAACTCAGGAAGGGAGTCGCAGCCAGGGCTCCGGGTCTGGCACACACAGCTGTGCTGGCGGGGCCCCTGCTGCGGGCACGGCTCTGCCAACAGAAGGAGGCTTCTGTTCACGGCCCTTGTGCTGATGGCTGGTGGTGAACTGTACTGGCAGGACTGCCCTTGCCCTTAGCTATATCTCCACTGGGGTGCTGCTGACATACCCGTCGGTGCCTGCACAGCTGTAGACAGAGGTCCCCTCATGCAGACAAGCACGAAAGGCTGGAAGGGGTTGGTGACCAGTGGACTTCTGGCTCTCCCAGGGATGTGCACATCCCCGCCTTCACTCTGAGGCTTACACATGACCAGTGAAATTGCTAATGAGGATGATTAGTGACACTGCTAATGAGATGAGGGGTGCCATCTTCAAGGTTTGCCCTCGGCCCCGTGGGGATGGCTCTCAGAGCTGCTGTTTCAGGCTATCTGCAGACTCCGGCAGGCAGCACTGCCCGGCTGTACACTTCTCGTCAGTGGGGATATTTGCATTGCAGGCAGGAGCTCTGGGAGCATCAGTCGCTTTGTCAATTAAAGTTGAGACTTTAGAGAAGCAGTTCTGCAGCTGATTCCCCCTCCAGGGGTGACCAGGGACTGTGGGGTCATCTCCTCCCTCACTGCATCTTCAGCAGTGAGATCCTTTTAAGGGTCTTGTGCAATTAGCACTGTTACCACCTCCACACAATTCACAAGATAAACCCAGAGACTTCAAATAGCGATCCGTGGCATCAAGACCATACTGACCTGTCGTGGTTTGTCTCAGTTCTTTTCATCCGAACAATTGCTTGATTATTTTTTCTGTAGTCTAAAAATGAGTGCAATCTCAGAGCTGGCATTTTCTGAGAGGGGCGGGCTTGAGTCTAGCAAGGGGGTCACTGAGTCTGAGAAAGGTTGAGAACCACTGATCCAAGGGTAGGAGGCTGGACTAAAACCCATCTGGGGTCTGCTCCTAGATTCCCCCAAGCGGTAGAGATGAGACAGGACCCAACTGCTATGCACCTAAAGGGGAGTCTGGTAGATGCAGATGGATGCTGTAATTCTCACTCTCAGGCTCCCAGCCTGGGCTGGCCAGCATCATCACAGTGAGTCTCCCTAAATCCTGGCCTGGACCAGTACCATACCTAGCCTCCTGGCAGCCCTGGGCAAACTTTTAGTATCTGGCCCCCCTTCACCAGAGATAATGTTAATATTAATCAGAAAATGGAAAAGAATTACAATTTTGGGGCCTCCTTTCTGTCTGGCCCTGGGTGGTCACCCAGTTCATCCATGCCTCTTCATCTGTCTCTAGTCTGGACCATGCATGCCTGAAATGAGCTGGTGGTTACACCAGCCCCCTTCTTTCCCTGGCCCCTCTCTGTAGCAGTTGTGCTGGGCTGCTTCTCGGCAGGCTTGGAGGGGCTCTGCCACATAACAAGTCCTGGGGTTCTCGTGGAAAGCCAAGGAGGATTTCCAGAGACCACCAGCTGTTCAGTGGTGGTGACTGGTGTTATTCCAGAAGATGCAAGACACATTCCCATTCCCAAGCTATTGCTGTCAAGGATCGTGCATGCAGCACTAGTGCTTGCTCAGCAGGTGCTCACTGCAATCCCACACCCCTGAGTGCAAGGTGGGGTGTTTGTACTGGGGTCTATTCCCATCCAACAATGACAGCCTTGATTATCTTACCAGGTGGCCTGACCAAGGCCTGACTATTCAGTGCTCGTTCTGTGTTTGGAGGACCTGTAAGACTGCAGAGATGAAAGACAGAAAATGCCCATCACTAGGTCCAACTGAGTTCATTGCCCACTGCCAGAGGAGCGAGTTCACAGCCCAGCACGTATGCTGTCAGGAAGCTTTAGTGGCTTTCCCCGCGTACGGCACTCCCAGCACTTCAGCATCACCCCTCGTCCCAAGTCAAAACTCAAAGGCCACATTTACTAAGGAAGGAGAATTCCTGAGTATTTCATCTCAGAAACTTCAAACCAGCCTAAATGAAATATTGTTTCAAGCACATCAAAGCATTGGCCCACATTATTTTTATCATATCCACATGTAATATAAGCAGGAAGTTTTAGGCTTTTCCAGCTACACTGCAGCAAACACAGCCTAAGCGTCAACTTGGGACCGTTTGACCCTGTTGGTAATTTCCTGGAAAGGCCCTGTAATGGCAGCCCAAAAAACTTTGTCTGTAATAGCATGGACATTTCCTGCTCAGCAAATGGAGGCAACTTTCCACCCAGCTCAGGCCCTTCCTGACATGGTAACAGTGTTGTCCTGCCTGACCCAGGCCCTGCCGCTAAAGAAAAGCTTTTTTGATGAGCAAATGTGAGTCCCTTTCCCAGGGGGATGCAATTCCTTCTCACAGCTGCTGTTCTTGACCTGTGCCTGTGCCCTGGCCTGCCCTGGCCCCACCTGTGTGTGCACCTCCAGGCCACCCTGTCTGTGTAGGATCTGTGATCTGCGGAAACCTTTTTTTGGCAAAAAGCAAAAGCAAAGAAGAAAATTGCACAGGCAATCTCTCGCTCTTCTCCAGAGGGCTGCCAGACCTGGGCACTGGGAGCTCACCACAGCCACACACCGCTCTCCAGCATATCACCCCATGCTTGTTCTGGCTCCTAGAAACAAACAGAAAAGCTGCCCTGACACCCCCAAGCTCCTTGGAGGCATTTCAAGAGTAGCCGCAGGAGAAGGGGCACCCCGGAGCTGCTCATTGTCTCCTTTCTGGGTCTGATGCATGCAGAACAGGAGGGATGGGCAGGTGAGTCTCCGGGAGCCCAGTGGCTACAGTATGGATGTGCCTGTCTGCCTCCTTGTAGATGCCAGCAGCCTTTGAGAAGATCCCAGCCCCAAATCCCTGTAGTGACCCAGAGGCTCCCAAATCCAGCAGGCTCCATTCAGATTTCTTGGAGAGGCCAACGGGCCTGGTCTGATCTGGGAGCAGCAGCTTGTGGCTCTTAAAGGTCTGGCCAGGACAAAGGCAACTCCAAGAGCAGTCCTTGGCACGGCGCTCCAGGTCCTGGGGGGCTGATGGCAGCTGGAAAAGGCTTCCCTTAAGACTGTGGGGACGGGGCTGAGCCAGGGGAAGGCCCCAGAGGCACCCACTGCCTGTCCGAGGGTGGCATGTCCAGATGTATAAGGCCAAGTCTGGGCTTTGTACTCGCTCCTCTCTCATCCATGTGAGGCCTTTGCTATACTTTGTTCCTGCAGTTCTCTCATGTGGGTATTCTGGGGAGATGTCTCGGCCCCGAGCCTCAGCCTACAGGGCACAGGCAGGGTTGGGACACATCTGCTGCCTTTGCCTCATCTTCCACTTTCTTTTCTCCGGGTTTGTACAGCACCGTGCACTGAGACACCACACTTTGCATTACTAGGTGCTACTGCAACAGACTCAGTTGCAGTTGAAGGGCTTTTCTGAATGACAAAAGTGATGCTTCCCCTTTCTGTGAAAGGCTAATTCTTCCCGTGGTTGCTCCCGTGGTGAAGGGATGCGTCCCAGTGCTTCTCATCCCTTTGATTTATTTAAAATCATCAAGGGCCACTCAGACGGAGCAGATGAGCCGGGGCTATTTGCCATCCACGAAGCAGATGGTGTGTGGGATTCCTGATCCTGCCGAGGGAAGTGTGCACAGCGGGGCCTGCGGTTTCTAGGTCCCAGGGTGCAAAAGAGCAGGGACAACAGGCACGAACAAATAAACTGCTGATGGTTCAGAGGCAGCCTGTGCTCTGGTCACCGAGCAGCTGTGGACCTGCGCAGCAGCTGGCAGGGCCTGCTGCAGGGAGTGCGCTCCGGTACAGCTACGTCTGTGCCTCCGAGGGACCCCAAGCCTGAAAGTCTGGCCAGCTGAGTCCAAGCACCGCTTCCAGGAAACCCTGCCTGTTTGCTCATCCAGGAGTCTCATCTGCCTCCTGAGATGCACGAGAACCTCGTGCCTGTCTGCAGCTTGGGGGAAAACGGGCACACAGTGGTGAAGCAGCTCATACCAAGTCACCCATCAGGGCAGTTGTAGTGCTGGGGATAGAGCCCAGCTCTGCTGGCTCATCATTACATAGACACTAACAGCACAGCATCTTGTTTCATCTCTGCTGTAATGCAGGCCGTTAACTTTATACCCAGATACTTGATCTTAAGCCCAGAGGCGCTATCCCAGGTCCCAGGCAACGACAGGAGAGCCCAGGGCACTACTGATACCCAAGGCCCCTGCTGTGTCTGGAGACTGATGGCATGAGATCCCCCATCATCCCGGCAGGTGGACCATGCCCCACGCCGCAGTGGAGGTGTTGGTGGGGAGGGAATCTGGAGCTCCTGCTAATCAGGCCACAAATTTAGGGACCAGTATGGTCCTCAGCCCAAATTTGGGGACCAGTATGATCTTGAGCCCAAATATGGGGAGCAGTCCAGTATGATCCTGACTATGTAAGCAAGGCTGGGAAAGAGGAGTCTCCCATCTCCACCCATTGCCAGCCTCTCATGCTTTAGAGCAAAGGGGAAAAATCCTGAAGCCAAATTACAGATTGAGTGGGAAATCCTCCCTGACCCCTACAAATAACCAGCTGATGCCTTGAAGCATGAGATTTGATTATAATCTTTATTTAAATGCCAGTGCATGAGCATAGTGAGGCCATGCAGACAATCTTGCTCCCCCAACAGCTTATGAAGGGAAGGGATGAGCAGGTGAACTCAGACCCCCTGGGCATCCATGGGCAGTCAAATGTCTCCCAGCACTGGATCAAAGCATATTATTTAAATGCTTTTGGATCTCGCTGTAAGGATTGTGGCACTGGTGCCCCTACCCTGGCCAGCTGCTCCGGTTCTTACTCACCCTCACTGCCAGAAGACTGAAACTTATTTAACAGGCTGAATTAGTCTAACTGCATTTTCCAGCCACTGGGCCCTGTTCTGCCTTTGTCAGCAAGACCGAGCCCTGCCCCTACTGTCCAATGTCAGCACGATGCTCAGAGCCCCTGCTTCCACAAGCCAAATGGGTCGTGCTCCTTAAACCTCATACCCTAAGGCTCCTTTTCCAGCCCCTGGATCATGTTTGCAGCCTCCATTGAACTCTCCTCACTACTTCCTCGTCTTTTTAGAAGTGAGGAGCCCAGACCTGGACACAGGTGCTAACAGAGGTGTTGCCAATGCTGCATACAGGGACAAGAGCCCTTCTTGTCTCCTGCTGCGTGACTGTGAGTACACCCACGGGGGCCTCAGGCCTTTCTCCATCCCATTGCATTGAAAGCCCATGTTGAGGGTCTCTGGAGTGCTGCTGTCCAAGGCAGAGTCGCCCATGTTTCTACATGTCACCAGGCACTTGGCTGTATTAAAAGGTATCTGGGGACACGGTGACCATTGAGCCACATGATCCAGAGCACCGTGTAGCTGTAGCTCCTCCTTCTCATTGTGTGCTCCCTTGCCACAAGAGTGTTATCTGCAGATCTACCAGCAGAGATTTTGCATCCTCCTTTAAACCACTGATAAAACTATTAGATATCCTCGGCTCATGAAGCTGTCCCTGGAGGGCCCTGCCAGAGGCTGCCCCACGCCTCGATGTCTCCTCATTAAGAGCCGCATTGGGAGACCTGCCCCTGCGGGAGCTGGCGTAATCCCTCCTGCGGGCCCTGGAAGTCCAGACGGCACAAGCACTTTAGTTAAAATATCACGTGACCCCAAGGCAAATGCCTTGGGGAGACCAAGCAGGAAACCTCCCTGTAGCTCAGGGCAACCACTCATTACCACTGCTAATTACACTCTTAGCCTCTGATTCTTTGTTGCCCGAATCTCCAATGAGCCATTACTCTCCCCAGCTCGACATCACGTGAACCCAGCTGTGGTCCCCAGCGTCACAAGCAGCCACAGCAGGACCGCTTCATGCCTCCCGATGGGACCCAGGTGGGAAGAGTTGTCCAGCCCCCCCCCGTTCTTTGCTCTCCGCTGCCTCCCCCTTGGCACGGGTTGCTACATGTGCTGCACTCCTGGGCACTAATCACCACATACCTCCTTCTGGGCAGTGACAACCAATGTCCTAGATGCCTTTAGGCAGTGGTGGGTGCTGTCTGGGGCTTCTGTGCTTAGCTTCCTCCTCTAGCCCTGCAGGTATAAGCGCCTCTGAGCTGCACCCCCTTCCCTGGATGCTGTAGCCCTGGATCTGTGTCCTCCCTCCCCTAGCAGCAAGGAGAGCTTTCAGCTTTGAGGGGAAGAGAAGGTCTGAAGCCACCCCCATCCCATTTCCCTGTGGCCACCTGTAATAGGAGGTGCCCTTAACCTTAGATGAGCCTAAAAGCCTGCACACCTCCCCTACCTCGAGCTGGGAGAGCAACTTCACCACAGGGCCCTCCTGGAAGGACCATGGTGCCGTCTCCCCTGGAGAATTGGTCCTGGGGACAGGGCATGGGTGCCTGTGAAGACGAGGGCTGTAGAGGTACAGGTGGCAGCTGGTGTAGGCAGAAGCAGGCACCCAGGACCCTCTAGGCACCCAGGACCCTCTCTCCAAGCCGGAGGCAGATCTCCTTAACTGCAGCTCTTAGGGATTCCCCAGCCAGCAGAGAGAGGGGGACAATCACAGCCCCAGGAGATGATGAGATGTTGGCTTGCCACTCGCTACACAGTAGCGGCTGCTGGAAGCTGGATCCCTGGGTTATTTGGAGAGCTGGCCCCTTGGCCCGCTTCCCTCCTCTCTCAATGCCCAAGTGAAGGGAGGCCTGAGGGGTTTGGGGGTGGGCTCACGGCCCCTGAGTGCACGCAGAGGACAAGGTGGCAGAACGGGGCTGTCTCCCCGCAGAGAGTGGCTCCATCTGGATCCAAGCTGGGCACGCGGCCCCTTGGCACTGGCACCCGACAGGTCCGCTGTCAGCCAGGCGGTGGGTATGTTACAGGCTCTGCCCTGTGCAGCTCTCATACAAACTCCAAATGCCTTCAAGTGGGTGAGTGGTAAGGCTATGGGAATGGGCAGACCTGCAGCCTCTCCAGTTTCATAGCCCCCATAGCACCCAGCGCTGGGCCACCACAAGCAGTTGTCGGAAGAGCTCAGAGGTGTTCAGCATTGGTCTTTACCTCTCTGTGCCTTCTGCCCCATTACAGATGGGCAGCGTTGGTGCAGAGCAGGGCACCAACCTGAGTGAGGTCATCCTGTGGGTCAGTGCCAGCCCTGGGATCAGCACCCACAGCCCAGGCCTGCAATCTTGATTGCATCGCTGCAAACTGTGGGATGAGGTGCACACCAGAAGGGCAGCGTTTGCATCCACTTCGCCCTGGTGGGAGGGTGAGCTCAGAGGTGGGGCAATGGAGGCTCAGGCTCTAAGTAGCACAGAGGCTCAGGGCCTTTGGGACTGATCTGCTTGCAGAGGTGTAAATCAGGATGCCTGACTCTAGTGAGGTGTCCATGCTTGTCCAGCATGGAGTTGTTGCGAGTGTCGCATGTGCCCGATGCCCCTGGTAGCTGCCTCCCCCATAGCTGTGATTTCTTCCTGGACAGGGGGCAGTGGATGCCACACGTGCACTGAGCCCTGGAATTACCCTGGGAAGGTGCTTCATGGGGAAGTGGGGGGCCCTTGGCCCATCGGGCTGTGTAAATGCTCTGGGAGCTGATGGGGCAGGATGGCTGCAGCTGCACTTGGATCCTCTCCAAGCCAGCCCTTCGCACCAAAGCCAGGGCTTTGTGGAGCCAAACAACAGCAGAAGCTCTTTCCCCTGGGTTTGGGGCTACGTGAAAACACGGCACTCAGCCATTCGTAGAGTTTAAGGCCAGAGGGACCATTAGAACAGCTTGTCTGACCTCTCGCATTATGCAAGCCATTAAATGTCACCAAAGTCCCCTGTGCACTGACACTGCTTCCCAGAGCACTGCCGGCAGTGGGGAAGGGAGGTCCTGGGGCACGGCTTCACATCCTGGATGGATCAGTGAGGTGCAAGGAGCTAGGGGGTCCCAACTTTGCAGCGAGGTACTGAGAAGTCAGGGCCTCAATCCAGCTCAGGTGTGCAACACCACCGATTGCTCTAGCTCAGCAGTCAGCAACCCCCGGCACGCGTGCTGAGCATGGCACGCAAGGCCGTTTTGCTCGGCACGCCACTGCCAGCCCGGGCTCTAAGCAGCTGCTGCCAGTCACGGAGCCCAGGCTGCTCCCAGCAGGCGGCTGGGCGGCTGCAAGCCCTGCGGCAAGCGCATCGGGCTCTGTGGGCCGGCTGCAAACAGCTGCTCCGGGCTCCGGCATGGCGGCACTCTGGCACCTTCCAAGGTAGACGTGTTTTTTTCAGCATTCTGGCCAAAAACCATTGCCTACCCCTGCTCTAGCTCCTTTATCCAGGTCTGACTTTGGCCTCAGAGCCTCCGGAGGACAAAATCTCTGGGGCATGCAGGGCCCTCATCACCCCCCAAAGCCTAACACAGATTGGACCCCAAGCCAGTTCACATAATAAGGAGGATGGGAGGTCAGAGCCTTTAGAAAGCCATTTAGACACCTAATTCATCCATCCACCTAGTCCCACAAGTCCCTTGATGCCACTGTCCAGGTACGCCTGGTGTGACAGCTCCTGGGCTTGGGCTGATGCCCCAAAGGGCAGAGGGGAAGGAAAGGACAAAGAGAAGGAAAGGATGAGGAGAAAGAAATGAAGGGAAAAAGAAGAGAGACAGGAAAAGAGGAGGTGATCTGATGAAACAACAAGAGAAGGATGGGGAAGGGGAGGAGGCTTGCACATCCAGCTCCCTGGGGAGGAGGGAGGGTTGTATTTACACTTCCCACCGAGTTCACAGCAGCTCACTAACCCGGCTGCCCTGTCGTTCCTGACACTTGGCTGCTAGTAAATGACCTTATCTTGGGGACTGCAGATTGCTCAGGCCTCGCCGCCCCCCCCAGTGTGTCCTGACACCTACCCGGACACTCTTTTCCTGGATCGCTCCAATGTAAACTCCTCTGCTCAGATCCCTGGCCAAGAGGCGCCTGTGCTGCAAAACACTGCCAGCTGTTCCAGCCCAGCCAGATGCAGGAGGTGGGTGAATGCCACTGCGGAGCTGCCGGCTGTTTCTCATTAACCCCGGCTTGAAGCCAAGGGCTTTGGGCTGTTGTAAGAGAAGAGCAACTACCCCAGGATCTCTTGCACGGCCCCCACCCCAACTTGTTCCACAAGCGTGGCCGTGCATGGGAGTTTAGGAAGGGCTCCCGAGGCATTGGTTGGGTGCGTGAGGAAGAGAAGGAGTCTGGGGACTCTGCAGTCCCAGGTGGGTGCAGCTAAGAAAGTGGTGTTGGGAGAAAAAGAGCCCGATCTTCACCGGGCATCACCAGGCCTCAGTGGCACTAAGCCAGCTGGGGAACGTGGCCCAGGGATAGAGGGGCAGCAGTGATGGGGGAAGAGGATGCACTAAGAGGAAGAAACAGGCAGAGGCTTGACTAGCAGGGTTTGGGCTCTGGGTAAACGGGGTGGGGGTGGAAGGGGGGTGCCACACAGCACTGGGGGGACGTGGGTGCCGAGAGAACACCAGGCACCAGGGACCCAATCTTACCTGCTCCAGGGACTCAAAGGAGACTCAAAGGAGTCCCCAGCTGCTGCTGCCAGAGCATGGTCTGTCTGCCCATGGCAGCAGCGTGACGTCTGTGCGCCTGACTACTGAGCGCTAGAGAGCAGAGGTGGGCATCTGTGCACCTGCACCAGCAGTGGGCTGCTGCTGGGTGCAAACTCCCCAGGGGCGATGGTATTCTGGCACCCCTACTAAGTTGGTGCCTGGGGTTGGTGTCTTGTTTGCTGAAGCCAAGTTATTCTACTGCAGACAAGAGTGGAGCTGCCCCGAGGAGAGGGTGGCAGTAACAGGAGCTGGGAGAGCCCTAAGGGGAGAGGAAAAGCAGTGGCAGAAGTGTGAAGGGGTCCGAAATGGTGGATGGTGCTCCCTGCAGAGGGAGGTGTGGAGGCAGGGAGGTCCTGAGGACCCTGGGGGGCAGGTGGTGAGAGATTCCCAAGGCTCTTAGGTGGGTGGCAGTCATAACGGAGCAGTCCTTTTCCACCCATGCCCACAGGCTCCTTTTGCCCTCTGCCCTGCTTCTCAGCTCCTTTCCTGACTCCCATACTGGGCCCTGCCATAGGACACACACACTGCCTGTGTCGATGAGGCTCACGTCCTTCAGTCCATTGCAACCCCCTTGGCACAGACGACCTGGTCCTCAAGGCCCCTCCAGAGCAAGGCTGAGAAGAGGAAGTCACTTTTCACCTGCTCTTGCAAAAACAGGCTGCTCGGCCTGGGCTCCTACAGGTGACATTCGGCTCTTTCCTGGTCATCTATGTGTGTGACGTGGTCGCATACAGAGTCGTCTAAGGACCAAAAATGTACATCTGGGTTGAAATGCTGTTCCTGGGCACACAGTCCTGCATGTGTGGATGAGTACATGCAGGCCAGACAGGGGATGTGCACAAGAAACAAAACGAAGGAGAACCAATGCTCGCAGCTTCACCACCCAATGGCAAGAGCACTCAGCTGGGATGCGGGAGGTCCTGGGCTCCCCTTGTCTGGGGGGCTGGAGTCCAGGGCTCTCTGACTTCCCAGTACAGTCCATCCTGCTAATCACCACAACACAGGTCAGCCACATGTCCTTCCAGAGCTGGCCCCTGCCAGCAAAAGGGAAATGGGACAAGGAGGAAGAGAGCAAGACTCAGGTGGCTTCTGGCCTGGAAGATGGCCTCGAATCCCAACCTGTGCAACAATGGTATGTTTGGGACTTAGAGGACGGAAATGCCATGTAGCCCATATCTGGACACTTGGACACTGAGGAAGGAACTAGACGGTCACCCCTAATGCCCCTCAGCCTAAGAGCCTGCCACCAAAACCCTGTGCCCTCCCTGAATCTCTGTGACGGGTGGTTACCGGATTACAGCTGAGTGCATGTAGTAATTCCTGGCCTCAGGCCCTGATTACAGGAGAGTCCATTGAGTTAAAAGCTCGCTAAACTCATAAGAGAGCCTTGAGGAGCCAAACAATCTCCTGTTTCAGTGCGGCAGCTGCCACAGCGCCACTCGCCTTTCTCCAGGGGCGGCAAATTGGATTTCCCAGGCTGAGGCACGGTGCAAACGGGGCAGCGCTGCCCGGAACGGCTCAGTGTGCCCCTGCGTTTCCCGGGCTTTGGGGAGTCCCCCAGGGAAAGGATGAGAAGAGCCTTGGAGCAGGGTCTTTTCCCTTGTTCCCTGAGGGTCTGCACGCGGCTCCCTAACTCGCCAAGACAGGCTCACCCCACTGAATTCTTTTCAGCGTCCTAACACCGTTGGACAAACACTGAGAAAAGAGTTTGGTGGGATGAACTTGTCGGCTGCACAGAGCTGGCCTCAGGGGTGGGCAACATATAGTTGGGGCTGGTCCTGCTTGGAGCAGCGGGTTGGACTAGACGTGACCTCCTGAGGTCCCTTCAGCCCTCATTTTCTATGCTCCTGTGACATGGGCGACCACCCAGGGTGCTGTGATCAGGGGGCACGTGCAGGCAGGGTGGTGCCCTGGGGAGGGGGCTGTGTGGGATCCAGCCACAGGTGATGTACAAGGCACCAGCATGAATACCAGCTCTGCTCTTCAGCCTCTACCCTGTGCATTTGATAGTTCGTTGTCCACCCCCTGAGCCGCCCTGCCCTCCCGTTGGCCAGGGCCACCTGAGTCCCACCCCTCTGGTGCCTGCTGGTCTCTCACCAGCTCCTCTGGGTCACTCTGGTCTGCCCTTACTGCTCTGGACACATCCCAGCATCCTTGCTTTGCCGCCCTGGATCACCTGCTCCCCTTTTTGCTGGGCCGGCTCCATCTCGTGGTGTACGAGCTGGATCCCAGCCAGGCTCTTTCTGCCTCTGTCAAGCAATCCTTTCCCCCCACCAAACAAACTGGCTGGCTCCACGGCTGGTGCCACGGCTCTTCCTGCTCAGCTGCCAGGAATCAGCACACATGGGATTTGCCTCTTTCTTGGAAACAACTTTCCCGACAGCCTGTCTCAGGGTGACAAGGCAGGTCGGGGAGGAGCCCCACGCGGGGAGGAACAGCTTCTGTAATGCCCCTCTTTGTTCCCTCTGCAGGTTGTGGGCCGAATTCGGGGCCATTCAGGCCATAAGACACTTGACATGCAGCCGATAACAACAGCAGTGCCGCGCACGGTTCTCTAGCACTTCCCAAACACCAGCACTGTAGGCCCGACAGGCCCCTTGTGGGATGGGGAAATAGCATTTTACAGATGTCCAGAGAGGCTAGTACTGACTTTCTAAAGAAGCCAAATGGCCCAGGGGACCTGGGGGCAGGTGCTAGTCCACCTATTAGGTGTGTGAGTGGAATTAGGCACTTAACTGCGACTCTGCTCCACCCTGCTCTAGCCCCTGAAAAACTCCTAATATAAAAGCTTCCTCCTCCTCGCTGCTTTTCAGTGACTGAGTCTGAAAGGCACGATGATGGTGTGCTAGAGAAGGAGATGTGTTAGTGGACTGTCAGGACTCAACAGTGTGGAATAGAATTGCATTTATTACTTAATTCCATTTACATGCCTAATAAGTAGCATTGTTTCCAGCCCCTAAGGGCCAAGTCATTTTTATCTATTAGGCCTCTAAGTGCAGCTCTGTTACATCCTGCCAGAGTCCCTGAAAAGCTGTTATACAAGTGGTGGTGAGTCCTCTTCCTCCTCACTGCTTTTTATTGACTCAGTCTGATCGGGAAGATGCTGGTGTGCTACAAGAGATGATGCATTAATGGACTGTCAGGGACTTGACCAGGGTGGAAAAGAATTGCACGTAGACACCTAAGTGCACTTATACGCCCAATAGCTGGTGCAGGGTCTGGCCCTAGGTGCTCTCACTTCCCACTGAAGTGGCTACAGGTCAGTGGCCGTGAGTGTGCAATCGGAAGTGCTCCGGCACTAGCACTGTGATGCATTCGGAGTGATGATTCATTGTGCTGATGCTGTATGGAAAGGTTCAGGAAGCTGCAGTTTGGGACTGAGCTGGGCCTGGGTCCCGGGGATCTGTTCCCAGCGAGGGGGAGAGGAATCAGTTAGTGGTTAGCGTGCAGGACACAATGTCTGTGAGCATCTGTGCGACAGAGAGAGGAAAAGGGGAACTTTGGTCCTGGGACAAAGCCTCTGGGAGGGTGGCTGTCTGCAAGGGACACCTTAGTCTTTAGCCCATAGTTGTTTTTCAGACTGAGCTCTGAACTCCTTAGTAAATACAACCGCGGCAGAGAGAGGGGAAGGAATGAGAAGCTGGGAGTAAACGGCGGCCCCTGGGCTGACGGGTTAGACCCTGTGGTGGTCAGAGGCTCCTGGACTATTTCGGGTAAGTTTACTGGGCAAATCCAGGAGGACTCCAGCTTCAAGGCTTGCAAGTGAATGCAGTGGAGTGGGCGCAATGGCCCGGGAGGCCCTGCCCAGCCTGTGTGCCGGTGCACCCCGTTCATGGATCCTCAGGGGAGTCTCACCTGGCAAACTCACTGGCTGAGCTCCTTCAGAAGCAAGATATCACCCTGCCAACCAGGGCTGGTCTCCCCAGAGACTGTCTGGTGGGACTCGGGGAGCAGCACTCTCAGAAGTGACAAGTAATTTAGGGGGACAACTGGGGGATGGCTGAACGGGCCCTGACCCACCACTGCAGAGCACTGCCCTTTCGAAGCCAGGGCCTTTGAGGGATCAGATAATGAACCTACAGTGTCGTTGGTCACTAGGAGCATTAATGTGCCACAGTATAACCTGCCTGCCATCTGATAACCCCGGGTAACCCCTCTGCATTTTACCAGCTGCATTCCAGCACCAGGTCAACATGCCCTCCTTTTGCCCCCCACCTACCTGTCTCATACCTATTGTACCTCCCGTTGCCCCTGATCCTCACTGCCACCCATTTCCATTTTCCTGCATTGTACGTACTGGTTTTTATTCCACCCAGCAGAACGCAAAACAACAGCAGACTCTCCCTGTGCCTGAAGAAGGGTGTTTGCGTCCAAAAGCTTGCAAAGAATAATTTTTCCAACGATTTAGTTGGTCTAATTAAAGATATCACATTTACCCAAAGAACTTTGTCTACCTATGTCCTTAGACCAACACGGCTGCAACCAACCCCCGCAGTGCATCTCCTTGGCCATCAGCCGGGGCAGTGAGGCTGCAGGTGTTCAGAGCTGTGAGCCCCGGCGCCACACCCCCAGGATCTGATCCAGAGGTAGGTAGGTACCAAGGCTGGTGAGTGCATCTGCTCTGGGCTTGTGCTTTAGGTACATGCTTTGGGTGCGACCAGGAGTCCCTGGAGGCTGATGCGCCTGCGCTGCCATGAGACAATCCTGGTGGTCTTCATTCCTCTCTGGAAGGCAGAGTCAGTGCCCCGGCAGGTGCTCAGCATCCTTTACAAGCCGTCAGGGACTGGCCCCGTACCAGCCTAAGGGAGCTGAGCTTTAGGCCTAGGACAGGAAGGGAGGCACAGAGAGCAGAAGCCACTTGCTCAGGTTCACCCCGCGTGTGCGGAGCTGGGGATGCAGTTCAATTATTCTCTAGTCTCTGTTCTCCAACCCTCAGACCTCGTTCTGCCCAGATGAGAGAAGCGAGCGCCTGGGTACTGAGACGTGACCGGGGAGGGGTGCGTCGGACCCTCGCCAGCCAGCCCGTGTCACTGCTCTACATCCACTGCCGTTGCCTTCATGTGAACTGCTGTATGCCCCGGTCTCAAAACAGCACCAAGTGCCTCCACCAGCCCAACGGGGCCTGCGGGACAGGCAAGGCTGGAGAGGTGTGGGAACCCCTGGGCGGGGTGTGGAGGAGGACGGCAGGTCTCTGACAGCTGTGCAGCTCTGAGGCCTACCCCACCGGCACCAAGCTGCGTGCCTGGGAACGGGAGAGGCTGCCTTCCCCTGGGACGGATGTGGCCCAGTGGCCAGAGCACAACCCTGGGAATCTGAGCTGCACGGTCCCAGCCAAAGCACAAAGAGCCTGTTTACACGAACTGAATTCAGGGTGACATTTCCAGAAGTACTGGGTATGATCAAAGCCTCGGAGATCAAAGGGTTCATGTCCTGCTGCTGCAACTGCCTTTGCTCCTCGCAGATCCAATTAACTCGGTGCAGGCTTTTGGCAAGGAGCTCCTGGCCTGATTGGGGTGGGGGGGCAAAGAGGGGAATCTCCAGGGCTGTTTGACTTGAAAAGATAAATAGGGACAGCATCAAGGAGTGGGTGATAGCTGGAGTCAGGCTGCCTGAGTCTTGGACATCCAAGCTATGATGGTGTTAGGATCACAGAGTGCAAGGTCAGAACTGGGCAGGCCCTGGATGAGTGAACTCCAAGGCATGGGGGATCTAGTTGAAAAGGGGGTGCAGACGGTGAGGTGCAAATAACACATATATTTCTCCAGTTAAAAATAAATCAGAAGCTTTACTAACATCCTAGAGGCCTAGGGCTGTGTTATTCGGTTTAAGAGGGAAGTAAAAACAAATATAACTCAATTTGGAATGAGTTAAAAATGACCTGTAAGGCTGTGAAATACGAGCTTTGGTACCAGCAGCAGCCGACAGACTGCAGAATTGCAGGGTGAAGGCTTGCTTGCTTGGCAGGACATCAAGACCATCAAAAAAGAAGAGAGGGTCGTTAACACCTGTGCAATGAAGAGCTGAGAAGGAATCGGGTAGATGACAATGAGCCAAGAAGTCCATTGACTCCCTCAGCCCTGCCTGACCAGAAATGCTGCTGCCGCTGCCAAGCGGGTGGTTTTAAACTTTGGGTGGAGTAGGAATCGGAAGGGGGTGCCACCCCAGATCTGCCCCGGTCCCAAACAACGGTGCAGGGCCTGGCAGTGGCACTTCAGCAGGGCCAATGCCTGATGGTGGCAAGAGGATGTGCTGTGGTGTCTTTTGGATAAATCAAAAATGGAGGAGCTGGCTACAGTTGTGGTGTCGGCCCTTATCTTGCCTGGATTTGGTCACCTGCATGGCCATCAAAATGCCACTCACCCACAGAGTTTTATTCCAACCCAGGCTGTGTGCGTAGCCTGGAGCGCACGGGCAGCAGAGTGCGCTCGCACCCCGGGCACGCACGCTGGCGCACAGGAGTACGTGTGTGAGAGCCCGCCTGTTGTTCTACCCGACGGCTGAATGGCTCAAGTGCTCTGCTGGGCAGCTTCCCCCTGCACTGCCCTTTAACATTTTCTTAGCAATAACTATACTGCAGCTTTAAAAACAGTGCCAGAGAAGGGTCTGGATAATGGCCCACCTGTGGCGTGGCGGGTGGAGAGCTGTGCTGGGTCATCAGAAAAGCCCCAGTTCCCCTCTTTCTGGGTGAGGCTTGCCTGCAACCCAGGACTTTCATCTCTTCACATTAGTGTCAGGGCCATTCAGCTGTGGGCAGGAGAAGAGGAGAGGAACATGTGCCCGCTGCCTTTTTCTGGTCCTGAGGCTAAGTCTAGTGATCATGGGCTCTGGCTGACCGTCTAAAGCTGTTATGTATAAAGGCCTCGGGTGCTATTGCTCATGCCCAGCCTGCGTGTATGCACAGTCACGTACAGACATCCGTGCACACAGACCTACGCGCCCAAGACCAGAATTCGAGCCTGTGCACAAGGGGCACTTTTAGCCAACTTCTCACTCTTTCATTCCCAGGTAAAATCTCCCGGCGGTCTTCTGTTTTGTATCCAGAACTAGCCCAACCCCCTGCCTGAGGCAGGATCACCCCTATCCAAACCATCCCATAGAAGTTCATCATCTAACCTCTTAGTAAAACTACTGTCAACCCTGACAACCCAACACATAACACCCTAATCTGCCAGAAGTGTAGCAGGGGGACCATGGTGGCCAATGCCCGGCTTCTGTAAAAGGTTACTCAAGAGATCCCAGGTAGAGGGCCATGCCTCCTGCTACTGAGGAACGAAGTCACAAACCCCCAAAGTCCATATCAATCTGACCATGGGGTAAAATCCCTTCCTGACCCCAAATCAGTCTGGCCCTCTAGCCAGGAACTTCCAGCTGTAAGTCCTAGCAAGAGCAGGCAAGCCCCAATCAAAATCCCCAGCGTTGGCTACAGCCAATGCCTCTGAAGAAGGCTTAAAAAACCCCCAACATGTGTAGCAGCAAAGGGTGGGGTAGAATTCCCTCCCAGCCCCATGTGGCAGCCACAAAACCCAGAAGCATGGACCATACCCATCGAAGAACATAGCACACAAAGGCATTTTGCTTGGCATGTGTGCCTTGGGGTGGACGGTGGGGAAGGGGTCGGGGCTGCAATGCCACAACAGGAATCAGGCTCCTCGTGGAGGTGCATGTGCACCCGCCACCAGCAGTGAGCTGGGCCGCAGCTCCGCAGACCTCGATGCAGCAGCTTGCAACTTCCCTGCCGCCTGCTGCAAGCAGCCTGGGCTCCATGGTGGGTGCCAGGGGCCTGCCCAGAGCCCAGGCTGGCTGTGGCAGGCAGCTGGGAGGATGCAAGCTGCTACACCCAGGTCTGTGGAGCCTCGGCCCAGCTCATTGCTGGTGGCAGGCGCACGGGCACCTCCTGACAGATGGCAGGGAAGGGCCCGGGTCTTTGCTTCCCCACCATCTGTCCCTGGCACGCCAACATCTTACAAATTGAGGTTGAGGTGCTTAGGCACTCTGCCCAAAAACATTGCCGACCCCTGGCTTAGATCAGCTCTGACCAGGGACTATTTAACCTCCTCTTCAACACCTCCAGTGACGGCAATTCCTTCCACAGCTTCTCCAAGCCGCCCATCCCACTGTCTCACGGTGAAGAATATCCTGATACCCGATCTGAACTCCACTGCAACTTCAAGCCATTGGTCCACGTCCCACTCTGCAGCAAGAGATAAATGGTGTTCTCTGTCTTCCTTTTGGCAGCCCTTCAAGTATTTGAAGACCGCTGTTGTGCTCCCTCTTAAGCGCCTTTTCCACAAGCTAACCATGCCTATTTGCCTAGCTCCTTCAGCCTCTCCTTGTATGACTTGCCTTCCAAGCCCTTTATCACTTTTATTGCCCACCTCTGGACCTTCTCTAACTTTCCACATCCCTTTTCAAACGCGGAGTCCAAAACTGCACGCCATACTTCAGATAAAGCCTAGCCAGTGCTGAGTAGAGGCATTGTCACCTCCTGTGTCTTACATCTAATGCTTCTATTGATGCATCCCAACACTGTTTGCCTTTTGTGCATCTTTATCACACTGCAGACTTATACTGAGTCAGTGATCTCCCATGACTCCCAGATCCTTCTCATAGTGCTGCCATCCAGCCAGGTGTCACCCATATTATATTTGTATTTTTGATTATTCTTCCTAAGGTGGAGCACTTGGCATTTGTCACATCAAACCTCATCGCATTAGCTGCAGCCCAGCTTTCCAAACTGTTGAGATCCTTCTGAATTGTGCTCCTGTGTCCTCCCATAAAGGAATCTAGTGCCTGACTTCTGTTGCGTGTACATTTGAAGATCTGAACCTTGGCCCCTCCATTGCCTGTCTGTGCAACGAGGACAGGAGCACCTCCCTGCCTTGCTGGGAGGCTGTGAGGTACCTACATAACAGATTGCAAGTGCCCAGATACAGCAGTCATGGGGGCCGTATCACTCCCTTGCCCAGACAGACCAGTAGCAAATCTTTGTTCCTTAAACAGAATAGTAGCAGCAGCTCACGTCTTCTCCAGCCAGAGTCAGAGCACCCTGGCTGTTCATCTGTCCACGTGATGGCTGCAAGGGTGAGGTTGCTTTGTTGTTTGTCCTTTGTCTAAAGGAGAGCCAGCTATTGCAGAAGAACTTGGGCTTTAAGACCAAGAGGAAAGTGGGGAGTGAGAGGTGGAATAGCCAAAGGGGGAGCATGCCACACAGCTCTGCAACAGCTGGAACCAGAATGACGCCAGCGGGTCCCAGACCCACGCAGCCAGCAGTCTGGAGATACTCCATCACCCCCACGCAGTTGGGCGACCGTCCCCCACACACTTTTGGAGCAGGAGCATGTGAGTTTTGCTCCAGCTGTTGCTGTGCAGCATCCAAGCCACTGGGTGCAGTCCGTGCAAATTCACAAGCATGTAAAGCCCTGGGTGCCAGGGAGTGAGGTCACTGCAGCGACAAGCAGACGCCGGGCTCAGTCCGGTGGGCACATCCTCAGTACATGCTGCTCCGTGCCTTGGATGGGGCAGCGCGCAGCCAACGTGTCCATCGCCGCCTGTTCTTGCCATCCCATGGAGGCAATGACTAGTCTGAGCCATCCGCTGCAGCGGGGGAGAGGGGAGGTGGCTGCTACCTTGTAAATTATGGGACTGGCTCCAGTCTCTTTGGGTAAATTATGGGACTGGCTCCAGTCTCTTTGGGTAAAAACTCCTCTTCAGTGGAATGGAAGGAGCAGAGGCCAGCCCACCTCGCTGTGGGTAAGCAGAGACTATAACCTTTCCCCCTGTCTTTCCGAGTATTGCTACCCTTGCCAAGATGCAGGACACCGGCAGGGATCACTAGTGCAGATATGGTCCCTGTCCGTGTCCCAGACATTCCTGGAGCAGCACATTGCTCCTCCCCATCCATTCTGCCCTGACGCCGACGGGAGGATGAACGGAGGAGCCGGGCCCGGGCAGGGGAGTCAGTGTTCCTCCAGGACATGGCATCCGTAGTTCAGCCAGTCGTGGCAAGGGACTTCCCAGCTGCAGCTCCCTGCCTGCGCCTGTCTAGAGCTCAGGCGTCATGAGTCATCCACTTGCAATCCATGAGCTGTCTTTAGTAGTCCCACAGGGAGCACGGTATTGAACCATGGTAAGAACAGACTGGACTCCCCTTCTGTGCACGCTGGGACTCTGATCAGACACTGGGGACTGATTACAGTTGGATGTGCAGCGGGGAAGGTGGCTGGCCAGGGAAGGTCACTACAGGAAAGCCATTTTGTTTTACAATTCCTTTGTCTTACAGATAAAAGCGACGGATCATTGCAAACAAACCAGGGAGAGATTAGAAGAGTAACCCATCTATTTTTCTCTTCCATTCATCTGTCTCAATAGATAAATGACATTAGCTCAGATCTGGGTGTGGTGGGAGGCTAAAACTCATAGTAGGACTCAGATGATCTGTGTTTTCTCTCAGCTCCTGTGTGACAAGGCCCTGTGACCCTGTTTTGCCCTCTGTGGAAGGGGGAAGAGCAACACTTTTCTTCCAGAGGGTTTCTGTAAGACTGGGTTCATGTCGACGCGTCAAAATCTTTGAGATCCTTGGACAGTAACGGAAGTGCCGATCGCACAGCAAGAGCGGGCAGGGGGTTGCCTCCAGCTAGTGCATGTACGTGCATCTGTCTATCGGGCACACACATTGTGGACACTGTGTATGTGCAGAGTTGATTATAAGCCAGGAAATCCTGTCCCTAGGCACAGAGACTCTGACTTTCCCCAGACCGTGCCGTCTGACATCAGGCTCAGCAGCCATGACTCTCTGACCCCCTGCCCCAACCACGCTGTGGTCTTCGTCCCTCCCCGCAGCCAGGTGTGGACCAGTGAGGTTAATCTGAGCCAAAGAGAGTCATCTCTGCTTTAGCCAGGCGCTTTGCACAGCCGCTTTAATGTGCTTAAGCCATCAGGACACTAGGACATCCCAGCACTAGGGCTCACTCAGCCAAGAGCAATGCCTGTTAAGGGAACTCGGCTAGGAAACGTCCCCATCCCCTCACTCACTTCCTTCTGGAGTGATGCTTCCTGTGGTACAAGCGTGCGGGAAGCTTGCCGCGGCCGGGCAGACCGGAGAACAGAAATTCCCAGTCTGGGAGCGCTGCTCCCCGAGGGACGGCGGGTTTCCCAGCAGCTAGGAATCCCCCCGATTCTGCCACGCTCCGCAGTGGCCCGGCCCGGCAGGGGAACTGAGCAAAAGAGCTGTTCCCTCGCTACACTCAGCACAGGAGCTGCATCCCCCGTGTTGGCAGCCTGCTCCTTACCCCGTCCGCACCGCTAGCAGAACGCCCATTGGCTTCCCGCATTTGTTTCTGGCCTGGCAGCGTTACCTAATGGTCAGCGCAAGGCAGCAAGAGGCAGCACTCCTGTGCTCCGGGACCACCGTTGCCACTGCCCTCAGGCAGATCATATAAGGCCCAGTCCTGAAGCTTTTAATCCCATGAGAAATCCTTACTCTAGGGTGGCAGGCATAGGTACAACTGCACTGCACCTCAGGTTCCCCGCCTGGTCACTAGGGCTGCGGTGGGAGATGCTGTCTCCTAACCCTGGGACTCCTGGGGGCAGGGTGTGCGATCGGCTTCATCAGCCAGCCTGAGGAGGACGTGTGGTCCCCGCTTCTGTGACTACATCAAGCCTCTCTGCGATGTGCTGGGGGAGCTGCTCTGCGTTATTGCATGTGGCTTGCTGTGGTCCTGCCGCATTATTGCCCTTCACTGCCCAGCTGCCAGGCTCCGACCAAGGGGCAAGGTCCTTTTCCCCAGGGCACATGGCTGTGCTCGCAGGCCTTTCCCAGGCAGCTCCTCACATGGGCCATCACTCCGTTTCCTGGGGAGCCGGTTCTCACCAACCCATCCTCAGTGCCCCTGCTGAACCCTGACCCTGTCTCGCTCTTGCTGACTCTCAGGGGAAGGAGCCAAGACAGTATTAAAGAGCGGCAGCCTCTCTCCATCTGTCTCTCCTCCCCTCTGCACAGTCATCTCCTCCACGCCCCCTACCCCAACACACACAGATGTGCTTCCACCAGCTGGGAGGGAAGTTCTCCGGGCAGCAGTGGGTCAAGCAGGAGATCCACGCACGTGAGGGGCCTCAGCCCTTCTTTCCTGCATCTCTGGGGACCCGCGTGGGAACAGGCACCGCCAGAGGTAGGTGAAAAATGCACCCTGGGGCGGCAGGGATTTAGGCAAAGGGCAGAATGCAAAGTGAAACTTCGAGAGTAAGTCTCAGCCCCCGCTTGCTAACTTCCCCAGACAAGAAGCTGGAGGCAGATGTGTGCAAAAAAACCACCTAGAAGCAAAGTCTGCTTGAGATCAGAGCCTGGGAGCCAGTGTCCAAGGGCACACGCCCCCCCGGCCTGGAATCCCATTCCTGCCAGCTGCAAATCCCTTCCACTTTTCCCTTTTATGGAAGAGTCGATAAGTGGATTTAAAAATTAAATACAAATTCAGCTTTTTCGGGCTCAGTTTCTAGAAATGGGCTAGAAGGGGCTGGGATGAAATTACTTGAAATGCTCGGGTTTGAGGACATGGTTTTTTGGCCTGTGACCAGCCCATCTGCTCCCAAATCCTAAGCATATGTGTGCATGGGCGTGAATGTGTGTTCATGCAGGCAATGCGCAGACAAGCCCGCGTGAGCTCGAGTGATCAATGCCCTTCAGCCGATAGGAGAGCTGTAGACTGTACCTAGACCCACGGTTCTGCTGTGTTTGCCTCTGGCCCACTTCCCATGGACTCAGAGGGACAAGGGTTGTGAAGACCTTGTGCTTAGGCCATCTTCAGTAGGAAAGCCCCAGCTGGCTGCACCTTCCACCCCTCCAGATCCAGCAATGACAGCGTCAGGAAGCTTTTTACTTCCATCAAGCCTAACTGCCCCGTTGCTTAGTGTCAGCTCACAGCCCTGACTTCACACTAACCCCCGTCTTTCCTCCACGCTCGCCCCTTTGAGAGGCTAGCAGGCTGTGCCCATGATCCCATTCACTGTCCTACACCCCCTGTAGCCTTTCCTCCTCCCTCTGCCCCACCAGCTCTGCCATTTTTGCTGCTCCCTTCCCCAGTACATTTATACCACCCTGGCCACCACTCCGGCTAAGACTGTTTATAAAGAGCTGCCAGTTGGTAGAGACTGAAGCTTTCACAAGCATGCTGATGTCAGTCACAACAGCTGGAAACACAACGGGAGGGGTTGCTTGTGTCGACAGATAAAGTGAGAGAGCAGAGGCTTTGAAGTGGGTGAGGTACCAGGCTTTGAAGTAGGCGAGATGCTATTGTCATGACCCCCTAGGCAGGTCCCGGAAATGCCTGCAGGGTGGGAGATCGCTCTCGTTGGTGGCCCACAGGGGCCTCTATGTCCGCAGCACATAGCTCAGAGCTGTGTAACAGCGGTAACGTGGCTAACGGCAGGCCGCGTGCTCCTGAGTTAGCACTTCCCGGGATAAGCAGCATTTTGCAGTCAGGAATGCACGTGCTTGACTCTGCCTGCTTTGGCTGAGTCAGAAACTGGAGTCAGTGCTTCATTGTGTCATGCACAGTGCCCCCCCGGGCCAGCTCAGCTCACCCCAACTGGGCCTTGCACAAGAGGAGGGGAAGGCAGGTAGGCAGCACTGTGGCCTGATACAAGCTCAGGAGTGAGAGGCAGAAAAGGCAGGTAGAGCCAGCTCCCGATGGGGCCAAGCAGCCTGAGCTCTGTGGCTCACGGCCCTCCCCGATCAGACTCTCCTTCCCCAAACCGGGCTCTCTTCTTCCAGGCTTTCTGCCCCCAGCTCATGGCCTCTTGCACAGCCAGGCAGCACTCACATCATGTCTGCTGATCAGGCAGGCAGTGTCTATGAAATCTCTGAGATGCTGCACAAAAGCCCCCGCAGCGCAGTCATGGCAGGGGAAGCTGCATCCTGTGCGTCGGTGCCTTAGCCACACACTCTGGGGAAAAGTCCTGCCTTGGACGCAGAGCTGGAAAGGAGAGGGGGCACTGCAGCTGTAACCGAACGATCTCCAGCTCTTCGGTGCTTTAGCCAGGGCCACCTTATGGGGCCTGGACCTGGGTTCCCCTTGGCCAGCCCACGGGGCGCTCACTGCCTGCAGTGGAGCCACTCCTGCCTTGTACCAGCGAGATGAGCAGAACTGAGTCCCAGAGGCTGTGTCCCCTGAGGCCGTTTTGCCTTTGAAGCCTCAACCCACAGTGCTGGAACAAAATCATCTTCCCACACTCTCCCACGGCATCACAAGCCACAGGGCTCTCTCCAGCCCTCCTGCTCCCATCCATGCTCACCTGGCAAGGGACAGTAAGGCACTCAAAAGACTGGGAACCTGAGTGGCCAGCAGAAATGCCTTTGAGCATACAGACAACTCAGCACCTCAGTCTAAAAACTTAATCTAACCTGATCTAAATTGTAGGTGTTCATGGGCTTCATAGCCTTTAAGGCCAAAAGAGACATATGTGATCATCTGAACTGAGTTTCTACAGAGAACAGCCTAGAGGGCTTCCTGCAGTAACTTCTGCATCCAGCCCAACTACTTATGGATCGATTGGTCAGTCTGTCTGTCTAGCCACCCCCCATTTCTAGGTTCTCATGGTGGCACCCACTGCCACCATGCCAAGGTGTCTTTGATATTTTATAATAGCGGCACAAGAAGCCAGACCTTATTCCATTAGATGCATGAGTGGAATTAGGTGCCTATGTGCAGTTCTGTTCCCCCTGAAGTCCTGAAAATCCATTAATGCTTCTTCCTGCAACACCCTGGCATCTTCCTCGTCAGACTGAGTCACAAACCAGTAGCGAAGAGGAGGAGGATTCGAGGAGTTTTTTGCACGAACAGTTTTTCAGAGACTTGAGCAGGATGGAACAGAGCTGCATTCGGGCACCCAGCTGCACTTATGCACCTAACAGGTAGAGTAGGATCTGGCCCCAGGAGGTCACACTCACCCTATTTACCCTTTTGTCAGTAAAAAAAAAAAAAGAAGATATTTAGAAAAAGTCCTAGTGGAAGATCACACAGAAGGGCCCCAGAGGATGTTGACTAAACTTGGTAAAGTTTACCCTAAGGTTCTGGTATCAGCATATGGAGCGAGGCGTTCATGCCAGCTGCGGTGGTGCCATCAAAATCTACCATGTCTCTTTTTGTCTTTGCCTTAGAAAACACTGAACTTGCTTTACCCAGGCATCTGCGCATCCACAGCCTGGCAGTAAGGTGCCTCCTGGTCCTGCAGGTGCCCTGTGCTCTCCTGCCATTGGATCCATGGAAGTGGAGCTTTATGTCTGTGCCATGGTTTGTGTCATTGCTGCCAGTCCAGAGACAGACACGGCTCTCCCATTCCTCTTTGATGAGACATTTATTTACCAACTCTGGCAGGTGGAGAAAACAGCCCCATGGGATTGCAGACACTGGAGTAGAAAGTGTTTCTCTGCCACTGATTCCCCGGGTGACCTTGGCTAACTCCCATAGCCTCCATGAGACTTAGCCTCTCTCTGTAAGATCCTTCCTGTGTCTGTCTAGCATAGACTGCATCTCCCAGTTGGTTTACATAGCTGAGATCAGGGACCCATTTTTCGAGGGCAGTGATTCTCAACCAAAGTGCCGCAGCACCCTGGGGTGCCCTGAGATCCCTTCATGGGTGTTGCAGGGTGCCAAGCAATATTAGCACTGTTAGGTGTGTGCGTGTGATTCACAAGATAAGCCCAGAGATTTCCAATAAGGGATCAATAGTGTAAAATACCTCCTGGGGTCTTTACATCTTCTTTGCAACAGACAAATTGCTCAATTATTTTTCTGTGATCACGTGAAAGCCGAGAGCTGGCACTCTCTGAGGGGTGCCTCGAGTCTAAAAATGTTAAGAACCACTGCTCTAGGGTCTATGTGAAAACACACGAGAACGGCTATGTGCACGGGGGACCATATGTATACATGTGCCTGAGTGTGTGCTGGGACGTGTGCGTGCATCTGAGCACTTTTGTCTCTAAGGAGAGGAAAGGGAGACTTGAGCCTGGTCTGTGTTTCAAGGTTTTCTAGATAAGTTATGGTATTTCGGAGTGTGAGCATGTCACTGCTCTCCCCCCCACCCCCAGACCAACAGAGCTATGCAGTCATCCCAGCAGATAAAGGCATTTTTTCCTGGTGTAGCTGATTATTCGGGAAGCTGGTTAAGAAGCGTCTCAGCTGGGTGAGCCTGCCGGCAGAGCTCTACAGGCCAATCCTTCCCAGTGCAGACAGGGCCATGCAACCCTGGCACCGAAGATTTCCATCTCTTCTTCCACTCGCACCCTCCCACTCGTATCATGTGGCATACGCTGCCCCCAGCAAAAGCTTACACCTCTCTGAGCCCGTCATTGTCTAGGTGCCACCCTGCCCTGCCTGCCCCCTAACTCTGTACTCCAAGCCCAACAAGCGAGCGTGGCAATTCATTTCCCTCGTTTCCTGCAGGCTCTTCCTAGGGAATCAGGAAGAAGTGAATTCCCATAAGAGCCCCTGCTGGGAGGATAAGCAGGAATAATAAACTGGAATTTGTTGAGCGCCTGAGGCTTGAGGCAATGGGCAGGGAGGTGGCTTGAGGGATTCCTCCCAGTAATTGCAGAAACTCCCCCTTAGTTTTGGCTTTTTCTATTTTAAACTTTGACGTGACAAGGGCAGGAGGGACCAGCAAAGAGGAGAAAAAACAGAGCTGGGAAAGTACATTACCAAGTCATCATACCCCAAGCCCTAGACATGGGCTGTACTAAACATAACCCCCATTGAATCCAGTGGTGCAACTCCTGACGCATGTGCCAACGTGAGGATGGCATGAGTGTGTAGCCAGCGTGCTTATTTCCCAGGTTGCTAACAGACAGGGATCAGCACAGGGCATTTCTTTAAAGAAGAAAAAAGTTTTCTGCTTACTCTTCACCCTGTTTATTTTTGCATTTTTACCAGAATTGGTAATAATGTCACTTCCACTTTAGTTCAAGGCCTGCTTCATGCCAAGGCTCTCAGTGCTCCTCAGAGCTGCTTGTTAAACAATTATCTTTTCTGTTGAAAAAGCCTTGAAACCGCTCACTTTGCCCTTAGATCTTCTCTGATGTTCTTTCCATAATGTAAAGTGTCAAACCAATATTTGACCACACTTTGCTGTATTAAATGCACCTGAATAACTGGGCTCGCTAGACAATGGACATGTTCAGTAAAATTATTTTAAACTGTATTCATAAAAATCCACATAGAAAACAACAGACTCAGATTAGAGTTAGATTTGATCACACCACATCAGCAGTGGACTGGAGACCCATGTTTGGAGATGTGCTAGTCACCGATCTCCTACGAGATAGCCGCCCCCACCAAGGGAAGCAAGGTGACAAAGAGGCGTTTATAGGGGCGTGTGAATGGAGTAGGAGCAGCTTCCTGCAGGTGGCTCTTTTGATTTCAAATTGGAGGTTAATTTGGTTTCAGAGCTGCAGATGTTGCAAAAAACTGTTTATCTGCAATTGGAGGCTGGTTTGGTTTAAATATAGCAGCAACCATAGTTAAGGTGGAAAACCACTTTCTGTTTAAAATGTGACTCCTAAGCACTCCACAACTCACAGGCTTACTTGGATTGCTCAGTAATATGGTCTGTGTCAAGGCAGTGAGTGCTAAGCTTACTGCCCCAATTGTGGAGAAATGTCAGCAAGGGGTTCCCCAATATATTGTGCCCCTTCC